>NC_064922.1:450290555-451523055 GCF_023897955.1 Schistocerca gregaria | reverse complement strand
GGAAATGGCATGGCAAGCCGTTCCACAGGACTACATCCAGCATCTCTACGATCGTCTCCATGGGAGAATAGCAGCCTGCATTGCTGCGAAAGGTGGATATACACTGTACTAGTGCCGACATTGTGCATGCTCTGTTGCCTGTGTCTATGTGCCTGTGGTTCTGTCAGTGTGATCATGTGATGTATCTGACCCCAGGAATGTGTCAATAAAGTTTCCCCTTCCTGGGACAATGAATTCACGGTGTTCTTATTTCAAGTTCCAACTGTGTAATTTGCTTATATTGTATTGCTACGTCAGGGTGGCTTGATTTTGCGATATATTTGACGATGCTTTGGAAGCGGATTTGTGCGACATTTTAATACTGAAGTCAAGTTATGCCGCGTGAATGACACTAAAAGCGGTGTAGCCGAAGAATGAATTTGCGAAACTGATTATTTGACCTATTATCTATCTTCGTATCTTTTATTTCTTTGCATTATCCTATTGTAGTTTTCTTCTTTAGCATTCTTACCTTTCTACCTTATCCGATAGGGGAAGAATTCTGGAATTCGGCTCAAAAGAGTTGACGTGTGTATATTGTGTGTATTGACGATCGTGAAGCATTGGTTAATGCGTATCTGCAGTTACTTATGGAAACGTGATGTAAAACTGATTTGCTGTGAGCCAAAGCATCCTAGGAAATAGGAATAATATTTCCGATTTCTATTGGATGAAGTTTTGGACGTGAAGTGTTTGGCATGCCAAAGAGGGTATATTTTACTGATTATTGATGTAACGGAGTAAATGAACAAAAAAACTAAAAAAGCTGTTATAGAACAATAATAAAAGGAAAAAGAATCACATTTAAAATACATATAAAATCTAATGTGCTTCAGAAGCACCATTCTGAATAGCAAACACGACTTTCGTTAGGTCTTGGAGAGTAGTTAAAAATTTTTTGTGTATGTTTTGTAAATGATCCTTTTATGATAAGTAATTTTTGCACTACCTGTGCTACTCTGTGACACCTACATGGACACGTATGGATTGATGCATGTGACTCATTTAGTGTCAAAATGGTGGTCATGTAATATACACATTGGTGCGTGTAAAATCGTAATCTGACACATGTATGGACATGAAAAACTAGTTTTTCTTGTGTGAATCAAAACTGTGATAAACTTATGGACACGTTTGATGTTCCGCGTGTGAAGTAGAATTATAAGTATTCTCACGTTGCAATGACGATACAATGACTATCAGTCAAATGATAGACAAGCTATTGTATTCACCGCAATAGGGAATAATAGTCATTTTCATCGACGACTGTTCTTCGTCGCTGGCGCAGTCAATTTACCGTCCAGATTGACCACGTCGCCTTGAAGAGCTGCTCCAGTACCCATGATTCAACAAAATGCACAAGTTATAAAACGGTTGGTAGCCACTGAACTAACTGCCTCGTGCAGGACGCGGAGTGCCAACGTTGTTAAACTGCCAGTTCGTTACCACGTGACTGTGAAGTACTGTGGCAACATTCAATGACTGCTCGCCGGCCTACGCTCAACAATAATCATTCCTCTCCATAACTGGCGCGAGCATGCTCCAGATTTGAGATGAAAATGGAAATAAAAATAATACAACGTTGATGAACTACGCACGATTTTTCTATATTTAAATGAAAAGGCCACTAATGATGACTTTTCCCTAACTATGAAAATTGATACGTCAATATTGCTAAATACATTGCTTATGAAAGACCTGTACAAGACGAAACGTGTTTTGCTAATACTTGCTAATGAAAGAATATGAAACCTAGAAACAAAGCATGAGAAATATGTAGTATATATGGACATTGTATGCATACTAATTTTTATTGTCTTAAATTCTTACTCTATATTCTCTTAGATTAAGATACTAGTTAATGAGCAAGACCTAATACAGATTTTTTTCTGTATTTTCTTATGCTGAAATACGAATCGGAATGAGATTAAGACAGCCACCAAACTGACTCATTCGTCATTCAACCAGTCATCGACTTTCCTTTTTCCCGACATGAACAGATGAAGCGTCGAGTCGAGAAATATCACTTCCCTTTCACATAGTGAAATTACCAGTGTTTTCCACCAGAATGTGAAAAGGTGATCCCCAGTTATAGTGCAGCGAAAAGTGAAAGGTGATGAAAGAATTCGAGAAATATCACTTCCCTTTCACATAGTGAAATTACCAGTGTTTTCCACCAGAATGTGAAAAGGTGATCCCCAGTTATAGTGCAGCGAAAAGTGAAAGGTGATGAAAGAATTCCCCTGTGAAAATCGCCCGAGTTCATAAGAAACACTCCCAACCACCAAGTGAAGAGTGGCGTCGCTACGAGAAAGACTGATAAAAGTTTTATGTTCTGTTCAAAATTGGCGGAAATGCACCAGTACTTCAAATGACTTACTGTAATAAAATTTCTTTTGTTCTTGTCAATATTTGTGTATATATGTAAGTGTATGTGTATTTGATTATTATTTGTATCTATATTAGTATTTCATGTTCCTATTCACTGAGAGTAATTCTTGAGCATACACAAGAAGGAACCTATGTTAAATTCTTGAACACTTATGAAAGCTTCAAGCCACAAACAAGTTTGTTAATGATCAAGCAACTGTGATGAGTTTTGACTACATAATGTGAAACGTATATACCTCTATATGCCTTATGTTTGTTTTGCTCCCTGCAAGGAGAGATCCTTCAATACTTCATTCACTAAGTACGTGAATGCAATAATATTACGACTGCGCGTGGGTCGTAACGATCTTTCAGAATCATTACTCCTCACGCGGAAAGCGATGTAATATCATTGGGATTTCCATCGTATGAAACCTGAGAGTATCCTTGGAAAGGCATTCGCCCAGCTGTGTATTAAATGATCAACTTATGAGATGAGACCCGTTCTTTGAAAGAGATTTCTTTTACATAATTTACGTAACTCTAAAGATGCATATCAGGCGCGAACGCTAACATATCGATTGCGCAGTCAAAGAAACATTTTAACAGAAGCTGAACTGAGCGTTCCGCTTCGATCTAAATAAGAAAAGACCTTTGTACATCTTCAGTTTTATCGTACTTCTTCTTGTAATGTGAAAGCGTAAAGAAGGTTCTCTTTAAGCCATAAAAGTTAGCGGTCTTGCAAGCGTGCAGACAACAGTTATTGATTAATAACATTCAAGTAATTTATGTTCGGTACTGCACATCGGCAAGTTTTTGTTATGAAGGTGTTGAACGGTGCAAGAATTGTCTCGAAGGAAGGAGAAAAGTAATGCCTGTAATTTATGACAGAAACGTGAACAAAGAAGTTAGCACAGGACAAGCTGAAATCTGATCGCACCATACAGTCAGAAAATTACTTACGTAAGTTATACTGTTTATAAATAAGCCCTAATTGCTCGTGAGAATTATTTGAATATATGTAGTGTTTACCAGACTTCTTATTATATTCTTTTCCTTTATTTTTTTAGCCTCGACGTCATTTTATTTTCATAAATGTTAAACTGCCTTTACTACAGCAGGGAGTACTGCGGCATCCTGGTCGCAGACAAAAGGCCTCTCCTTGTCTTCTATACAACTCATAGCTGCCCCATTTATTAATGATTTCATGGCAAATGCATTTTTTGTTGTTGTTGTTAAAGGTCTCTTAGGTAACTATAAAATTCACACTGATTACTTAAAGAAATCCGGGTTGTTCTTTTCCAAATAATAGAAGCTTCTGCGTAATCAAAAACTAGCCTCCTTCTGACAACGATCAGGAGCCAAAAGAAGACGGACGTCTACGACCGCTCTCGTATTTTCTGTGGCAAAGGTGTGCCAAACTGGGAACACAACATTCTAGTATGAAACACAATACACATATAATTATCAGATTAAAACTGAAAAGCTTGAAATGTATTCAACTTTTGTTTCTTTTATCATACTAGAAATCCCAGAACAACAAAGATTGGGATAGAGTCTAGGTACTTTCGAAAATGACCTTGGTTCTTTCGCAAGGCAAGGTGCAATCCAACTGACGTTTCAACGTTTCTGAACTACGAGTACACAAGGCATGTATGCTTAGTAAGTCTTCTGAGTATTTGCAGACTGTCTCCCTCCCGCAATTTCGTCGCATCCACATGATACAATTTATACTGCAGATACTCCGAAACGAACATCATATACGACACGGTTTGAGCGCTGAGACATATTTTTTTGTACAGTATTACCACTGTATCCTGTGTAGTTACGCACTTTTGTTGCTTGTCAAGCAACTTAGGTTATGCAGATTAAGTGTATTTCTTTCTGAGTTTTCCAGCCAAACTGCAACAGGAACGTTATTTTCTAGTTTTTCGTCACAGTTTCTTAGCTGTTATGTTTCACAAGTGTTCATTTCTCTCCTTACTGGCAGTTTTCTGATGATGGCGATTACATTACGGTAAACTACACGCAGTTTTGTGGTGCCTGTTTTCAATAGGACAATGCTCGTCCACACACGGTAGATGTATCTATATGTCCTTGAAGACGTACTTCCTTGGACGCAAAACCCCCAGATCTATACCTAACAGAACAGGTGTGGGACCAGTTCGGATGTCAATTCCATCCCGGTATTGATGACATCAAGGACTAGTTACAGTATCTGTGTGCCAGATTGCCGCAGGAGATGATACACGCCTTCCCGACGGAATCAGTGCACCCATATAGGTCAGCGTCATACTCATAAGGGGGTTCATACAAGTTATTTGTAAATTTGACTTAACTTTGTAATGACTAAAATAACGTCATGTACCCTCTTACCAGTGGATTTGTATTTCTTTACCTTCTTTTCCTTAAGAGTACTTTACTTTTCTTCAGAAACTACACTTGTTTTTACAGAGTCGGTGGTTGCAATATATAAGCAATATCGCGTGTTTCTTATATATTGTTATAATGTCCGCGAAATGAAGCAGACTCTCACACATCGACAACATCACATAGAAATGGCATATACACACAAAAGACGCACTTGAAAATGGGAATCACTTCGAAAAACGCGTCGTGTGAATAGTAAACACAGAAAATTGTGAGTCGTTGCAGCAGAATTATTTATAAAGAAACCTATTTTTTTCACAGTCGCAGGCTTTCAAGACCATTCATAATGAATCAAATCATATGTAGTGGTATCTATACATTGCAGTTCTTACGAAAGCCTTCTACGTTATCATGCATTTATTCATTGCTGGTTGTTCCGCATCTTACTGGTTGTTTCTCACCACAAGGCCGAGAGAATGCCCTGAAGTTCTGTCTCCTCCTCCGCTCTATTTGACAAGGACATTAGCGCGACGAGGGTGATACTTTAAGTTGTAAGTCGTTACTCACCATTGATGATGGTTTGTATCTAAAATATAAGTAATTCCAGGGTTAGAACCCGATAGTCTGTATGTTATTTATTTATTTTATTTATTTAAATGTCAAGTTCCAAGGACCAAATTGAGAAGCAAATCAAGAAGGTCATGGAACGTGTCTACACATGAACTTACAACATAAAAAGTAATAACAGATAAAAATAAATGTTCATGAACCAGAAAGAAAATCAGTACGTAAGTTTAAGCAAACGCTATCAGCAATACAATGAGAATCATCTTAATTTTTCTAGGAAATCCTCGACAGAATAGAAGGAGTGACCCATGAGGAAACTCTTCAGTTTCGATTTGAATGCGCGTGGATTACTGCTAAAATTTTTGAATGGCAGCTTATTGAAAATGGATGCAGCAGTATACTGCACACCTTTTTGCACAAGAGTTAAGGAAGGTTTGATTTCTGCCGAGTATTAATCGAGTGAAAGCTGCTTATTGTTGGAAATAAACTAATACTGGTAACAAGAAACGACAATGAGGAATATACATATTGAGAGGCCAATGTCAAAATACCCAGACTCGTGAAAAGAGGTCGACAAGAGGTTTGTGAACTCACACCACTTATTGCCCGAACCGCGCGTTCCTGAGCCAAAAATATCCTTCTAGAATGGGAAGAGCTACCCCAAAACATAACACCATACGACATAAGTGAATGAAAATAAGCAAAGTAGACTAATTTACGTGTCGAAATATCACTCACTTTCGATACCGTTCGATAGTGAAAATGGCAGTATTAAGTCTTTGAACAAGATCCTGAACGTGGGCTTTCCACGACAGCTTACTATCTATCTGAACACCTAGGAATCTGAACTGTTCAGTTTCACTAATCATATGCCCGTTCTCTGAGATTAAAACGTCACGTTTTGTTGAATTGTGTGTTAGGAACTGTAGAAACTGAGCCTTACTTCGATTTAACGTTAGTTTATTTTCTACAAGCCATGAACTGAGGTCATGTACTGCTCTACTTGAAACCGAGTCAATGTTGCACACATTATCCTTTACTACCAAGCTAGTGTCAGCAGCAACAGAAATATTTTAGAGTTACCCATAATACCAGAGGGTATATCATTTATATAAATAATGAACAGGAGCAGCCCCAACACTGATCCCTGGGGCACCCCCCACTTGACAGTACCCCACTCAGATTCCACATCACAGCCATTATCAACATTGTGAATAATGACCTTTTGCTGCCTGTTGCTAAAGTCTGAATTACTTTTCAAAGACGTTACTAATATATCGCCGGTTCTCCAACGGTGGTATGTAAAAAAATTTCAAAACTGGTAACCAATCTGAGGCAAATTATAAATAGCCTTCGAATTTATGCAAAGGCATACTTTTGGTGGAGCACCCTGCGCCGGTCTTCCCTTTTGTTTTCCTGCCGGGGCCCGGAGAAGCGCCGCTGGCTCAGGCGCAGCCGCCACCCCCACTCCACAACGCCGCCACCAGCCGCGCCACTGAGAGCCGTTTCCGCTGATGGCCCCTGGCCGTCCTCAGCCCCCAGCTGCCAGCTGCCTCCGCCAGCTGCCGCCACGTTTTAATTAAAGCTCGCCAAGCCCGGCCAGGCGAGGCCGGAGGGAGCCAGCCAAACCCACGCCCCTTTGCCGGACTCTGGCCCACCGCCTTTACGTCTACATCTGTTGTTTGGCAAGCAGGGGTTTCTGCCATTCCTCGAACGCTTGTTTCAGTTCGCAGCCGAGAAAAATTTTGCAGCGGGGAAAGAGCGGACTGGTGTAAAACGCCTGACTGTATTTTCTCCTCAAACAATTTTAGTGCTGTACAAACACTTAGTTTTATCCCCGTACTTCCTGTCTGTGAGTACCTCGCTTTTACGTCTACAGGAGCTTGTAGTTCGCCTGCTTCCATGGTAAGCTACAGTGAATACTGTTATTATTCTCTATACATTGAAGAAAGAAATTTATGACTAGCTAATAGCCTGCATGTCCACCCTTATCACGGACAATAGCGATGAACTGTCATGACATAGATGCAATGATGCCTTGGAAAGTCGGTGGAGGGCGTTGGTGCCACATCAGCACACACAAGGCATCTAATTCCCTTAACTTCCGGGGAGGGGAGCTATGAGCTGTGACGCCAAGTTCAATCAGATCGCAGATGTCGGCGATCGGGTTCAGACCTGGCGAGTGATCCTCGAACCACCCTATCACACTCCAAGAGCTTGTGACACGGTCCATTATCTTGCTGAAAAGTTGCAATGTCGCCGGGAAACATGATCGTCAGGATGGTCCAAATGGCTCTGAGCACTATGGGACATAGCTTCTGAGGTCAGTCCCCTAGAACTTAGAACTACTTAAACCTAACTAAACTAAGGACCTCACACACATCCATGCCCGAGGCAGGATTCCAACCTGCGACCGTAGTGGTCGCGCGGATCCAGACTGTAGCGCACAGAACCGCTCGAAATCTTCAGGATGCGATGTACGTGGTGTGCAACCAGTATACGATACTCCTTGGCCGTCATGGTGCCTTGCACGAGCTGCACTGGGCACATGGATGTCCACATGAATGTTCCCCAGAGCTTGATGGAGACGCAGCCAGCTCGTCTCCGTCGCGCGGTACTGTTGTCAAGGAGCTGTTCCGCTCTAACAAGACGGATTCGCCCCTTCCTATCGGCATGACGAAGAAGGTATTCATCAGATCATCCAACATTCTGTCACTGAGCCAACGTCTAGTGCCCATGGTCACGTTACAATTTCAGTCGTAATTGCTGATGTTGTGGTGTTAACATTGGTAAAAGCGCGGGTCGTTGGCAACGGATGCCTATCGTTTAGAGTATTCAGTGCACTGTGTGTTCAGACACACTTTTACACTGCCCAGCATTAATCCAAAGTTCGCCGCCTGTCCTGCTTTGCCCGTCTATCCAGCCTACGACATCTGTAACGAGGAGTGCCTGCCCAACCCTACGACGTCTGGACGTGGCTACCCCATGGTTTGGCCACGTGTTGAAGACAGTCACCACAGCACACCTCGAACACCCGACAAGTCGTGCAGTTTACGAAATGAAGTTACAACCTTCTGAGTTGTTAGGCCGCGTCATGTGTCTTCTCAAATGATGAATTTAGAAGAAACATGACGCGGCCTTATAGCCTAGAAGATTGTAATTTCAGTGACAACGGCGACAAAAGCCTGCAGAGTTGTATAAAGTTTCCGAAATGCTTTGTCCGAGTCTCCGGGCCACCACAAATTCAGATAGATCGCGCGCCTTCCCAACAGTACACACGGAAACGCACTCACTGATACTACATGCACTGTGCGTGTGTATGACTGGTAGTCATTCCTCGCCAGGTGCCGCTGCTATCACCAAGCGATATGAAACGGAACGAGCATGTGATTACTGTGGTAGGAAAGGTGAATGACCGACTTCCGTTTATTAGGAGAAATGTACAAAAGTGTCGTTCATCTTCAAAGGAGACTACATATAGGACGCTAGTGCGACCTATTCTTGAGTACAGCTCGAGGGTCTGGGATCAGTACCAGGTCGGATTAAGCGAAGATATTGAAGCAATTCAGAGGCGAGCTTCTAGATTAGATAAAGACTGCTAGCTTGCTACCGGTAGGTTCGAACAACAGGCAAGTGTTATGGAGATGCATCGGGAACTTAAATGGGAATCCTTGGAGGGAACGCGACTTTCTTTTCGAGGACCACTATTCAGAAAATTTACAGTTCCTGCATTTGAAGCTGACTGCAGAATGATTGTGTTGCCTCCAACACACATTGCGCGTAAGGACCAGGGCGGTAAGATACGAGAATGTATGTGCATACATACAGTCTCGTCTCTCTCGTTCTCTTTGTGAGTGGAACAGGAAAGGAAATAACTAGTAGTGGTACGGCGTAACCCCCTACGCGCCGTAAGGCGAACTGCGGAGTATCGATGCAGATGCAGATGTAGATGAAGTTTTTTAGATTCAAAAATATCTTTCATTCATTGAAACTCAGCGCAATAAGAAATGTAATGAAGCTTAGTCGAATTAAGCCAGAGGCTGAAGTTTGGTATTTATTTACTCAATTTTATTTACGTACACTCCTGGAAATTGAAATAAGAACACCGTGAATTCATCGTCCCAGGAAGGGGAAACTTTATTGACACATTCCTGGGGTCAGATACATCACATGATCACACTGACAGAACCACAGGCCCATAGACACAGGGAACAGAGCATGCACAATGCCAGCACTAGTACAGTGTATATCCACCTTTCGCAGCAATGCAGGCTGCTATTCTCCCATGGAGACGATCGTAGAGATGCTGGATGTAGTCCTGTGGAACGGCTTGCCATGCCATTTCCACCTGGCGCCTCAGTTGGACCAGCGTTCGTGCTGGACGTGCAGACCGCGTGAGACGACGCTTCATCCAGTCCCAAACATGCTCAATGGGGGACAGATCCGGAGATCTTGCTGGCCAGGGTAGTTGACTAACACCTTCTAGAGCACGTTGGGTGGCACGGGATACATGCGGACGTGCATTGTCCTGTTGGAACAGCAAGTTCCCTTTCCGGTCTAGGAATGGTAGAACGATGGGTTCGATGACGCTTTTGGATGTACCGTGCACTATTCAGTGTCCCATCGACGATCACCAGAGGTGTACGGCCAGTGTAGGAGATCGCTCCCCACACCATGATGCCGGGTGTTGACCCTGTGTGCCTCGGTCGTATGCAGTCCTGATTGTGGCGCTCACCTGCACGGCGCCAAACACGCATACGACCATCATTGGCACCAAGGCAGAAGCGACTCTCATCGCTGAAGACGACACGTCTCCATTCGTCCCTCCATTCACGCCTGTCGCGACACCACTGGCGGCGGGGTGCACGATGTGGGGGCGTGAGTGGAAGACGGCCTAACGGTGTGCGGAACCGTAGCCCAGTTTCATGGAGACGGTTGCGAATGGTCCTCGCCGATACCCCAGGAGCAACAGTGTCCGTAATTTGCTGGGAAGTGGCGGTGCGGTCCCCTACGGCACTGCGTAGGATCCTACGGTCTTGGCGTGCATCCGTGCGTTGCTGCGGTCCGGTCCCGGGTCGACGGGCACGTGCACTTTCCTCCGACCACTGGCGACAACATCGATGTACTGTGGAGACCTCACGCCCCACGTGTTGAGCAATTCGGCGGTACGTCCACCCGGCCTCCCGTATGCCCACTATACGCCCTCGCTCAAAGCCCGTCAACTGCACATACGGTTCACGTCCACGCTGTCGCGGCATGCTACCAGTGTTAAAGACTGCGATGGAGCTCCGTATGCCACGGCAAACTGGCTGACACTGACGGCGGCGGTGCACAAATGCTGCGCAGCTAGCGCCATTCGACGGCCAACACCGCGATTCCTGGGGTGTCCGCTGTGCCGTGCGTGTGATCATTGCTTGTACAGCCCTCTCGCAGTGTTCAGAGCAAGTATGGTGGGTCTGACACACCGTTGTCATTGTGTTCTTTTTTCCATTTCCAGGACTGTATATTTTACTCCTTTTCTATAGGAGATGGAGGGATGTGGAAAAGCGCTGCACTATTCAGCCAGTGCCTTCTTTTTTGGGTGTGTGTGTGGGGGGGGGGGGGGGGGGAGAGGTGCTCATCAGCCAGCTGTGTAGTAGACAGACATTAATGACGATACGAACGGAAGGATAGCGCAACACTCAGTCCCCGTGCGGAGAAAATCTCCGACCCAGCCAGGAATCAAGATCCGGGCCCCTTCGCTTGGCATGCCACCGCAGTAACTAAGCAGAAGCAGCCACCCAATAGGACCAGCCAGTTGGTTTTGGTTATGTTTTGATACTCTTTAGTTTATGAAAGTGGGTATTTATTTCGTTAGGATGACGTCTGTAATGAACGGAGGATGATGTTCCCGCAAAATGAACATTAATAAAACGGACAAATTGCACTGACTTATTGATGACAGGAAATGGAGGAAAAAAGGTCCCATGAACAAGTGTCTCGAAAATGTATCACTGCCACGGTAGAGCACAATAACGATGAAAGTTCCCTTGACCAAGTGCCGTGTATTTCTTGTGTCTTGCAGTCCGTGTGATCGACGCAGCGTAATGGAAACAGCAGAATGGTTTGGTGTTCACGTTAGTAACAAACTGATTTGATGTTTGTGAATGTTGTTATGGATGGAAACGGTCGAGAGGCAGCACGACTATATCAAAACAAGTACACTCGTAGACACCAACTACACATTATTTCAAGCCATATTTGCGGGGGTGTTTGATCATGGGTTTTTTCCGACAGACGAACATGCAGAGATGGGGCGGACAGAGAGTATACCAGATTTGCTTTCAATGCTGTAATGTATTATTAACTAGCTGTTACCCACAATTGCACTTGCTAACAAGTAGTTTTGTAACGACGAGAGATGGCGAATAACGCTGTTGTATGTGTTATAACATCAGATGCCCTCACATTTCTGTCTGTTCTGTTAATCATAGCTAATGATGTGCGTTCCCTCTCCCGTCACTGTCCCAAGTAGCCGTGCTGACGTGTTGTGCGTGTTAAGGGGCAAGGGCAGGAACCTGGGTCTACAGGCCCTTTCAGCATAGCGGTTACGAACATTCAGGAGAGGTAGTGCACGCATAGCCGATTGAAAAACTACACATCATAGCATGATCAGACACACTTTCTTGGAGCGGTAGTGACGACACAAAACACAAGACAGGAAAGACAAGAACAGCCTAAGAAAACGTTTTTATTATGCTTAATACAGATATGACTCTGGAATGGTTTTAGCTGATATACAGTACATGGTAGACGGTGCTATTTACACCGCAACATCAGATTACGTAGCACGTGCATGGTCGTTGAAGCCGCGCTCTCTGTGAAGTTTCATATGGCCTGCCGCTAGAGTGGAAGTAGGGTGCCACGTTACCGAACGCGGAGCTCGTCGATATGCACGTGGAACGTGGGGCCGCTGGTTGCAGTGGGCGAGGCGCAGAGCGCTTGTAGCCTACGCCCAATGTTATCCCATCAGGCAAACTCCCTGCCACACCTTCTTTCCACACTTCCACAGGAGGTTGTCCGAAAGGGATACTTTATCGGGGGACACAACAACGTGAGGCAACAGTAACAATGTTAGCAAATGAAGACACCGTGCTGGGCATGATATACAAAAAAACCTGGTGCCAATAAGTGGATTGTAGCAGCCATTTTGTTTTTTGTAAAACACAACTGGTTCTTTATTCTGACGAAGTAATGAGTGCTGTCGACAGAAGACGTGAAACTAATTCCATATTTTTAGATTTCTAAAATGCTTTTGACACTGTTCCCCAAAGGATTACGTGCATATGGAGTGTCGTCTCAGTTGTGCGACGGGATGCGTGATTTCTTGTCAGACAGGTAATAATTGCCGAAAAGTCTTCGAGTAAAACGGAAGTAATATCTGCCATTCATCGAGGAAGTGTTATACGTTCTCTCTTGTTCCTGATCAATACGAACGTGCAATCTGAGGACGACCTCGGAAGTATAATTAATCAAGTGAGTGTTAACGGTGGGAGAGGGACTGAAACGTTAAGGGTAACGATCATAGCAAATCTCAAATGCAAGGGCGATTACATACCAAAAGAACAGTGGTTGATAACAGAGATAAATAATGCGTCCTAGACAATGATGAATACGGCCTGAATAATGTACAAATTCGTGCTACCGAAAAACGGAGAATTGAGGCGTACAAATGATTATAAGACCAGCACAAAGAATGCAGCACTGTTCAGATCTTCATTTGGCACTAGTCGAAGTGGAACGTATAGGGAGAGGAAATGATGCAAGGTCGATCTTGGATGTCGTCCTCGAGACAACGGCTGATGGCTTCTACGGAATCTTGACGATATATTTTGTATTGAGCTAGGGTTACGCAAGGTAATAAATTGATGACGATCAGTTTGGCTTTAGGAAAGGTAAAGGCGACTGAGAGGCAGATCTCACATTGTGATTGGTAATGGAACCAAGACTAAAGAAAAATCGTGACACGGTCACAGGATTTGTCGACGTTGAAAATGCGATAACGTCAAATGATGCAAGATGTTCGAAATTGTGGTGGAAATAGGGGTAAACTGTAGCGACAGACGGGTAGTACCCAACATGAACAAGAGCAAAGAGAGGATAAGAAGAGTGCAAGACCAAGACCGAAGTTCTCAAACTACAAATGGTGTAGTCTTTTGCCCCTACTTTTCAGTGTATACATCGAAGAAGCAATGACTTAAATAAAAGAAAGGTTCACGAGTGGAATTAAAATTCAAGGTAAGAGAATATCAATAATACGATTCGCTGATGACGTTGCTATCCTTAGTGAAGGTGAAGAAGAATTATATCTGCTGAATGGAGTGAACAGTGTAATGAATACAAAATGTGGATTGATAGTAAGTCATAGAAAGACGAAAGTAATGAGAAGTAACAGAAATGATTACAGTGAGAAACTTAACTTCAGGATTGATGGGCTCAGAGTAGATGAAGGAAAGGAATTCTACTACCTAGGCAGCAAAATAAACAATGACGACTGGAGCAAGGAGGACATCAAAAGCACATTGGTACTGGCCTAGTAGTATCAAACATAGGGCTTAATCTAAGCACAGAATTGTACGGTAGTGAAATATTGGCCGCTGAAAAACCGGAACAGAAGAGAATCGAAGCATTTCATATGTGATGTACAGATAAATCTTGAAAATTTGGTGTACTAATAAGGTTCTGCGCAGAATCAGAGAGGAAAGGAATACGTGAAAAACGCTGACCAGAAGAAGGGACAGGGTGATAGGACATTTGTTACAACATCAGGGAATAATCTCCATGGTACTAGAGAGAGCTACAGACGTTGAAAACTGTAGAGGAAGACCTACACTGGAATTCATCCAGCAAATAATTGAACCCATAGGTTGCAAGTGCTACTCTGAGATGGAAGGTTGGCACAGGAGAGTAATTTATGGCATGCTGCATCAAAACTGTCAGGATTATATAACAAAAACGTAAACGGGCTGTTTTTCAATACATCGGGAAGGCTTGATACGACACGCAGCTGTGACTGCGACTATGACAACGATTTCGACTACATTTTGTTTCAGGTCCCAGTTCAGTATTTGGCATCTGAGAATAATCTCAGAGGAGAAATATTGAACATCGCCTCCAGCGCCTCTCCCGGACTCCATATCGAGGACAACTGCTACGTCTCGGTCGACGGGAAGCAGCCAGGGATTCCTCAGGTGCCAGGCACTGAGATTCTTTTAGAAAAAGAAAAAAAAATGTGTTGCGCAACTCTAAGTGACGTGGTGCACATCCTCTGTGCAGTAAATGAGTTTCATTTACACTGTGGTGACAAAATTCATGGGATAGCGACATGCACATATACAGATGGCGACAGTATCGCGTACACATGGTATAGAAGGGCAGTGGATTGTCGGAGCTGTCATTTGTACTCAGATGATTCATGTGAAAACATTCCGACATAGTTAGGGCCACAGGACGGGAATTAACAGCAAGTGAATGTGGTAAGGTAGTTGGAGATAGCCGCATTAGACATTTAGTTTCGGAAATCGTTAGGGAACACAACATTTCGAGATTCAGAGCGTCAAGAGTATGCCAAGAATACCAAATTTCAGCTATTACCTCTCAACACGGACATCTCAGGGGCCGGCGGCCTTCAATTAGAGTTGTCACTGATAACAAACAATCAATACTGTGTGACATACCAGCAAAAATCAATGTGGGGCGTACGTCGAACGTATCCGTTAGGACTGTGTGACGAAATTTGGCGTTAATGGCTTATGACAGCAGACGACATACACATGTGCCTTTGCTGATTGCACATCGCCTGCAGCGCCTCTCCCGGACTCGTAACCATATCAGTTGGACCCGAGACGACTGAAAAACCGTGGCATGGTTAGATGATTCCCGAATTCAGTTGGTAAGAGCTGATGGTAGGGAGCAAATGTTGCGCTGACCCCATGAAGTCATGGATCCAAGTTTTCAACAAGGCGCTTTTCAAAAATGCTGGTGGCTCCATAATGGTGTGGCCTGTGTTTGCATGGAATGAACCGGGTCCTTTGGTACAACTGAACCGATAATTGACTGGAAATGATTATGTTCGATTACTTGGAGACCATCTACAGCCATTCATGGACTTCACGCTACCAAACGACGGTGGAATTTTTATGAATGACAATGTGCCATGTCAATGTACCACAATTCGCCATTTGTTAGAAGAAAATTCTGGAAAATTCGAGCGTATGATTTGGCCATCCAGATCACCCGACATGAGTCCCATCGAACATTCATGGTACATAATCGCGAGAGCAGTTTGGGAACAAATTCCTGCATCAGCAACACTTCCGTAGCTATTGACGGCTACAGGGGCACCATGGCTCGGTATTACTGCAGGAACTTTCAACAACGTATTGAGTCTTTGGCATGTGCAGCAGATAGTGTACTACCCCGGACGAAAACATGTCCAACACGGTATTTGGAAGTATCCGATGACTGTTGTAACCTTGGTGTTATATGACTATGTTTTCAAGTTGCAGTTCACAAAATGCAACTTGCGAAATATTACTGTGTTCTTTTTTGTTGGAGCACCATGAATTTTATAAAAAAAACTATGTTTTCAAGCTGCAGCTCATAAAACGCATCTTCCGGAACGTGACAATGTTTTGTTATTGTAACCATGGTTCACTTTCCTTATCTATTGGGATAAGGTATAGTGAATGTGCATTGTTTGGCGAAACTGGAATGAATAATACACTTTTACTAAAGAGATCAGTGATAGTGCACGATAACCAGTAATGGAACACCTTTCCTGAAGCTTCTACTTCCGTATATGAGATTGCTGAAAACACCCTCCTTCTTCATCTACATAATGTACATGTGGGGTCCCCTGACGCTAGTGACCTCCGAACTACAGCATGTAATTTGCAGTGTCTAATGTGATTATGTAGGTACTTGAGAAACAACATGCTACAGGCGAGTTTCGCATTTGAAGAGTTCGTCGACGTACGGTTCACGCTCTCCGATATATATGTGCAGAATGCGTGTCTTTTTCAGTGAACAAAGTTTTGATCCTTTACCCAGTGTCGTGTGGGCGTATGGCTGGTAATGAGCAGCGAGTCACGTCTCCATGAAAGTGTGTGGCTGTAGGGTCAATGAACTAAAACTGCAGGCGAACGCACTATCTTTAAACATCTGACAATAACTGACGTTATTAACTAGTCAACATTAGCTGTTACTGAGATCACGGAAATCAAGTGGAACATCAAGATACATTTTGGCATAGGAAAAGAATCACATGTAAGGGTAGGTCCACAATTCTTACACCATTTGTCCTTCGAATGATCACATTTATTTGCAATGAACATGACAGCACAAAATGAAATATGGTAATCACCAAATATCTTTGAACATAAGAGGTTGTTAAATGAAATTAAGCTTTTTCAGATTTTAACCACAGACTGACATGACTGAAATTTTCAGTTCTTTCTGCTCCAAGGAGTCAGTACCAGTCACAAATCAAAAATATATCATAATAAAATCACCCTTAAACAATAAGTAAGTAAAAGATAACTCTTGCTCAATCTTCTTAGACAGTCATAGTTATTAAGTCAACAACTAGTAATTTAGAATAAGATCTGACAAATTTTATTACATTCAAAGAACTGTTACGACAACAAATTAAGCTCAAGCAAAGGAAAATGAGTTACCATTGAAAATATAAATCTAAGGAGATGACGATCAGAACGTAAATTACATTAAAATTTTCTCCATCAGCCCGGAGCGCCGCGGTGGACGTGTACTAGGCACGGTGTGCTACCTATGAGCGCAGAACAGGCGCTCGGGGCCACAGCACCAAGTTACGACACCTGAATATGGGCTTCTAAGACCCCGAAACCGGTCGTGTGATAATAAAAGAACATTACAACTGAAGCGGTATTTTCAACCTCTGGGAAGTATTCTTTGGTTGTTATTCACCCCACTGTCAGTAAATTCCCTCTCTTTGAAACTAGGTACAATGAAATACTCGGTCTCTGTACTAACCAATCTTTTAGTAAGAGATGGAGAGCAAACATTTGAAAAAGGAATAAAAATTTTCCAAATATTTATATTTTTATAGCGGTAAAAAACTTAACTGTAAGATACAGGTCTTACTTTCGTAGGACGTCTTCTTTAAGTTCATCTATTTCACTCTGTACTCCGTGTCTACTGACCTCACCTTCCTAGCTCCCTACAAAGTACGCAACGGTTTGTATCAGGGTAGATGATTCGTTAGTTCTTCAGTAGGTGTTACGTCCGTCATCTGAAGTGACATCACGTTTTGCCAGAGGTGAACGCTACGCATTAAACCCACTCGATTAAACCCACTTCACTTCATATCAAGCAATACTTTTTTGTACTCAGTCGATTCCCAGTTGAATTTGTACATGAAAGTGCTGTACATACATCAAATGTGAAAAAAGAATGTGAAGAATAATAAAAATCACTGAAGATGAAATTGCAGTTTGAAACGGCTTGCCTTATGGTAAACGAAGGTAATAACATCGTCTCCAAAACTTTTACATGTTGGTAACACCGATAAAACATTTTCCATGCATTCCAGGAAAGCGTAATTGGAAACTTTTCCAAAACGACCTACTTATAATAAGACGTAGTCCAGTGAATTGAAATTATACCTCTATCGGAGCGAAGCTAACTACTTCGTCAGCACAAACAGCAAGATATTGCCGAGGCACCACACAAAAGCCACGTGGTAAGCGTTCATTATGTTCTCTACATTTTTTGAGTGTACGTCCTATAATCTTTTTTCTTTTTTATAACGTGCTTCTTAGCACTGGACGTAAGCACAGAAACTGCAATTAGAAATTCATTTGAAAATGAAATATATTCGAAAAAGATTGTGAAATAAAGACTGACTTATACGATTGTAAACCACGTAAACTTATGTGGCATTTACGATTAAACGGCAGCTGCAGTCACCATGCAGAACTCTAAAAAAAAGGGGGTTACTATAAAACAGGTAAAATCGTGCGATATCTTCGTTATGCAGGTATATCTTAGAAAATGATGTGCAAACGTTGGTTCTTTGGAGAAGACTACGAGTAAAGCTAAACATGGTTTCATATCGTAGAACAATGAACTGACAACTGCCCCGTGACCCGAAAGCATAGTGCCTTATCCATAATGAGAGGGGCTGCAGTTATTGCTAAGCTACTAAATGTTGCGTGGAATGTTTTGAGCAGCGTAAATAGCAATATAAGGTCAACATCAGTAAATTAGTTTGTATCTGAATCCTCTTCCGTGTATGTATGAATGAATAAATTAAATCAGTATGTGAATAAAAGCGTATCTTAACGAACACGTAATTCCTTGACTCTTTCGAGCAGTACAGTTCCCAGTAAGATCATCTCTTCTAGCTGCAACATGATGCGTCGCTACCAGTGAGTTCGAGGTCACAGTGTCTCGCGAACTTTCGGCTGAAAGTATCGCGTAACATTAATAAACTTGGAAATTTCGATATCGTCGATTCGGCAGGAAACATTAGACTTCGCCCTCGGTCAATGCCCTCAAATGCCGCATTACGATATGAGGTAACAGAATAGGTTATCGCTTATATCTAATTTCACTTATTGGAGAGTTGCACATCTTATGAGATTCATAAAGACGCTATGATAATATTTCAGCTTGCATGGAGCCATTACTCGTAGTTTCCCAAGTGTCGAAAATGCACAGATGGTTAAAGGTGGAGGAGGCCTCGGCGTTACGGGAAAGTGACTTCTGCGTTTCATAATGGCTTACTACCAGTCATTTGCTACACTTTCATTTTCATGCTGGTTAACTGACAATTTTTTTTAGTGGTATAATGATAAATTGGTTACTGTATTTCTTTTGGAGAAAGTCCCTGTTAGAAAAAAAATATACTAATCTCCGTCCGAACAGGCCTTGAAGGCTCAACGGTACTGACCGGCCGCCGTGCCATCCTCAGCCCACAGGCGTCACTGGATGCGGATATGGAGGGGCATATGGTAGGCACACCGCTCTCCCGACAGTATTTCAGTTTATGAGACCGGAGCCGCTACTTCTCAGTCAAGTAGCTCCTCAGTTTGCCTTCCAAGACCTAAGCGCAGCCCCACTTGACAACAGCGCTCGATAGACCGGATGGTCACCCATCCAAGTGCTAGCCCAGGCCGACAGCGCTCAACTTCGGTGATCTGACGGGAATAAGTGTTACCACTGCGGCAAGGCCGTCGGCTCCCTGCTAGAGATTTGAATAAATTTAGATACAATATTCAAGGTTTGTATAATGTTCTTCTGAAGAAACCAATCGAGGCATTTATGCATCCTACCGTAGGTACAGCTGCATTTGTGGGTTCAATTGGGAAAAATATTTGTCTCTGATATCATCTAAATTAAGTGAAATTAAGATAGCACATCAGTATTTTAACATTATTTTCTTTATTTATTCAATTTCTCTATTGTAGATTAAATAATTAATTTTGGAACTCACTGCTTTTTCTGATCTGTTCTTAACCTATTTAATACAAGATATTGCTACTTTAAACAACTCGTTAATCTCTACAATTAAATGTAACTAGAAATGTGATTACCAGTGAAAGTAATTAATATTTTCCTACAGAATATCTTCACTATGAGGAAATTTACTCCATTCTTATTTGCAATATACCTCAATGAAGGATCTATTTATGTTATTATTATTATTATTATTATTATTATTATTATTGTTATTAGTATTAGTATTCCTTTTCCTACTATTTCTTTCTTTAGTGTACGTTTCGTGTAACATGGTCTCTGTGTGTCTCCTTTCTATAATTTATCATATTACCTTATGAAAGAAAATACGTGATAATGGGACTGCACTTGATACCGTGTAGAATGTTACACCATAACAACTAGCATCGAAGGGATTGTACCAATTTTCCACAAACGTCGTGATTTAGTGTACAGATGTAGTTAAGCATTAATTTTGATTTGGACAAATTACTTGAACATGTCATCACATAGCCGAACTTCAGTCGTTCATGTTATGCCAGAAATTAATTTATATAGATGAAATCTACATTTCTATTAGTATACCACTCTGTGCCGAAAAATTACAGTCATCAAACAAACATTTCTTGAAGCAGTCCCTCATTACTGACAGCACTGTGTCCAACGACCAATGACCAAATACAGTCATCAGGCACCATTAACTATTGAAAGCAATGTATGTTTCCATCAGCGGTAAAAATGAAACAAGCTGCTCCTGTGTAAAACTGGTTCTGTTCTCACTTGCTCGAAGAGTCCATCATTTATTTGTACATTATGTAGAGGTGAAATTGCTCACATTGTACAATATCATTTTGCATATTACATTTCTGAGGTGAAGATGGGAAACGACCCCATAATTATCAAGACGAATTTGGAAAACATTCATACATTGATACTGGTCAGTATTTGAGACTACCGGTTAATAACTCGAAGCTCTGATTCTATCTACATAAAAGCCAACAATTCAAGTAGTAACACAAAGCCCACCGTTAAAACATGATGGAATACTATACAGCTATGCATGAAATTGATAACGCGTACTCTGGAGGCCAGCACTACACCGACTACAAAGAAAAATATTTAGACTACAAAGAACTCGAAAAAGTGTTTTCTACATTGCTGGTAATTGAAAACAAGACGAGAAATCGACTAAAAAGTAAATGATAATATGAGTGTACCTTTGAGGAACAATGCGATTATTAGTTTCAGGAATACGGAACTTGTACAGAAGATGCAAGCTCAAAAATCAAGTTGCTGTAAATTGAATGTAGTCTTATGCTAAAATGTTAGCTAAGAGATTTAATTTCAAACTTTTTAGGGGGAGAATCCACAGGCAAATCGCTTCTACCACACATTACATGACTGCAATACATTTGACACCATTAACGTAGAACCAACTCCATCGCTTGGTCACCCCCATGGAGAAATCACCCGTTATACCGTTATATCCCAGCACGACATCCTGTGCGTATCTGCTATACTGCCAAACTTACGAGCCAAGCAAGGTGTAGCACCACACTCCTGGAGGAATTTCAGTTGTGCAAGTACGAAGATATCCTTTGTGTATCTGATGTCAAAGATTGGGGCTACGACATCACAACGAATTTTGCCATTTTATTGCAATGAATCGTCATATGTTCGATATTCAGAAATGGAACTATGTCGCGTATAAGCATATATTATTGTATAATTTTATTTCAATGAATCGTCTATGTTAGATCTTCAAAAAAGAGCGTATGTCACTTTTAGGCATTCGAAAAGTTGCTTTATAATACTATTCGATTAGTGCGTATTGTATTTAAACACAAATGTTTTGTTCTAACAACTGAGGTTGTATCTGTTTTCGTTTGAAGCTGCACTGTAGATCCTGTCTCTTGCCCTCCTTTTTCAGAAAAAAAATTGATCACACCCTCACCCTTTACACAAGGACTGATACTCAATAAAGCTCATCTACCTCCAAGAAATCCGATCGTGTAAATAAGGTAACGTATGCATGTTATTACGTTGTCTTCTGATGGTCATGCTAGTATAGCATTTAACAGGAAGCACCGTAGATTATGGAACAGAAGCTTGAGCTGCTGTATCGAATTCAATAGCTGTAATAACGACCTTTGGTGTGGTACACTGGCTCTACATTAAGCTCATTTTAATAAAAAGAGTATCAACCCAAATGCGTTCGAATAATGCGTGATCATTAAGTGTTACTTCTCGCAGCTGTTTATTGGACTACGTGCTTCTAATGTTCCAGCTTCACTTAACGCATGCCGCCATAACTAGAGCAGTTAACTTCACGAAACGGCGCCCAGTCCTCCGCCACAATATCTCAGTTGCAGGTGTGCAGGTGCCCTGGTCCCCGACAATCACCTATCTCGGGGTCCAGATGGACCACAAGTTGTTCTTCCACTGTCATGCGGAGTATGTCACCAACAAGGGGCATAAGCTAACAAGGGCTCTGTACCCGCTCTTTCGCAGTAGCGAACTTCATCTGCATACCAAGCTCCGCATTTACCGAACAGTTATCCTGCCTGGCCTCACGTATGGATCTGCTGCATGGGCCACGATTAGTGTCACCAGGATGCGGACATTGCAGCGCCTGCAGAACAAGGTGCTCAGGTGGAGCCTGCACGCCCCGCCACTCACGAGAACTGTCACTCTCCACGAGGAAGCGGATATCGTCCCCCTATAGACGACCATACGCAACAACGCGCGGCGGCTCTATGAGGAAGTGGATGGCCTGCGGGACACTGTCCATGGGTTACGCCACGTTGGGACCACACTTCCACGCCCGTGGCATCGACATCCGGTTCCCCTAACCATCCTACAGGAATCCGATTTCCGACCATGGCTAACGATAGGTCCGCTACGCCCACCACGGACGCATACTTTGGCAGGACTAGCCCACATTCTACGTCCAATACTTTTCAATCATACCTGCCCACGTTAGGCTAAATTTTTCTGCCTGACTCATCTACATCTACATCCATACTCCGCAAGCCACTTGACGGTGTGTGGCGGAGGGTACCCTGAGTACCTCTATCGGTTGTCCCTTCTAATCCAGTCTCGTATTGTACGTGGAAAGAAGGATTGTCGGTATGCTTCTGTGTGGGCTCTAATCTCTTTTATTCTCATGATCTCTTCGCGAGATATACGTAGGAGGGAGTAATATACTGCTTGACTCTTCGGTGAAGGTATGTTCTCGAAACTTTAACAAAAGCCCGTACCGAGCTACTGAGCGTCTCTCCTGCAGAGTCCTCCACTGGAGTTTATCTATCATCTCCGTAACGCTTTCGCGATTACTAAATGATCCTGTAACGAAGCGCGCTGCTCTCCGTTGGATCTTCTCTATCTCTTCTATCAACCCTATCTGGTGCGGATCCCACACTGCTGAGCAGTATTCAAGCAGTGGGCGAACAAGCGTACTATAACCTACTGTCACCGTCAGAGGGTGGTACGGGACTACAAGTCCCACCGCCACAATTCCAAAGTGAAATGCAGTGTCGCAGTCACTGCCCTGTGGACAAATTTACTGCCTCGCCATCACAGTTAGACCGCAATAGACCGGTGATGCTGTAATGTAACATATCACAAAAATAATAAAAAATACGCAATTTCCATGAATACGTGTTAATGTGTAATGCTATCGTAATTTTACTATTATGAACATGAACTGAAGTAATAGTTCACTGTCCAATTCATATGAGTGGTGAATAGCTTACATGTATTGTCTTTTGGGATCGTCTGTGCCGGGCTGCTTAATGACTGGCAGAAAAAAAAAGCTGGCATTATCAAACCAACTTTTTGGAAAGTAAAAATAAAAAAAAATGAAAACTGCAAGCGCGTGTGGAATTTGGTTCAAATGGCTCTGAGCACTATGGGACTAAACATCTATGGTCATCAGTCCCCTAGAACATAGAACTACTTAAACCTAACTAACCTAGGGACATCACACAACACCCAGCCATCACGAGGCAAAGAAATTCGCTGACCCCGCCGGGAATCGAACCCGGGAACCCGGGCGAGAGGAGCGAGAACGCTACCGCACGACCACGATGTGGAATTTGGGTTAACGAACATTGGTCACTTAGTATGTCTGGTGCGAAACAGTCCGCTATACCTCTTTGACTAGCAACTCCCTCGCATGCAGACTCCTTTTTAGACCAGGTACTGTATTAATTATTTAAAAAATTAAACTTAAGTTCGTCCAAACAGGCGTCAGAACGCCCAACGGTACCGACTGATCACCGTTTCATTCTCATTCGATAGGCGTCACTGGATGCGCATATGTGGAGGCATGTGGCCAACATCCCGCCTTCCCGCTCGTTGCCAGTTTTCGTCACCGGTGCCGTTACCTTTCAGGCAAGCAGCTCCTCAGTGGTCTCACAAGGGCTGAGTGTATCTTGCTTGTCGACAGCGCTCGACGGACCCGAACCGTGTCCCAACCAAGTGCTAGCCCAGACGACAGAGCTTAAATTCGCTGATCTGACGAGAATCAGTGTTATCACTGCGGCAAGATCGTTGGCATAACGTATAAAACACACCTACAGTTTTCAAACGCGATTCTCTGAAAAACGGTTGAGGATTGCATCTCCCTGTTTACATTTATGCAAGTCTTAATTATACCTAGAACCTATCAATATCAGTCAAATAGGTGAGAGGACGCTCGCAGCTGTGTGCTGTTGTGGAACTTCCTGTACAACAACTTGGAACCTCGTCTTTCGTGGAGAGAGCTCTCACCGACTGAGCTATCTGTGCACGACTCACGACCCGCCTTCAATGCTTTCGCAGAAGTTCTCCTACAAAACATAAGTGATTTGCATTCCTGGAGCACAATACTGCATGGACGAGAGATGTAAACCATAAGAAATAAGCAGAAAAAAATGGAAGCATTTGAGATGTGGTGCTACCGAAGAAATGTAGAGGCATAGAGATGGAAAAAGTACACAATGACGAAGAGCTAATAAGAACAGGGAAGGATAGAAGTATATCAGAGACCCTTACCAGAAGAAGAGGTAGTCTTGCGATATATCGGGTGATCAAAAATTCAGTATAAATTTGAAAACTGAATAAATCACAGAATAATGTAGATAGAGAGGTACAAATTGACACACATGCTTGGAATGACATGAGGTTTTATTAGAACCAAAAAAATACAAATGTTCAAAAAATGTCGAACAGATGGCGCTTCATCCGATCAGAATAGCAATAATTTGCGTATCAAAGTAAGACAAAGCGAAGATGATGTTCTTTACAAGAAATGCTCAATATGTCCACCATCATTCCTCAACAATAGGGATAATGCTGTGAACAGCACTGTAAAGCATGTCCAGAGTTATGGTGAGGCATTGGCGTCGGGTGTTGTCTTTCAGCATCCCTAGAGATGTCGGCCGATCACGATACACTTGCGACTTCAGGTAACCCCAAAGCCAATAATCGCACGGACTGAGGTCTGGCCACCTGGGAGGCCAAGCATGTCGAAAGTGGCGGCTGAGCACACGGTCATCGGGAAACGACGCGCGCAAGAGATATTTCACGCGTCTAACATCATGTGGTGATGCGCCATCCTGCATAAACGTCGTACGTTCCGGCAGGTGTTTATCAGCCAGGCTGGGGATGATGCGATTCTGTAACATATCGGCGTACCTCTCACCCGTCACGGTAACAGTTATAAAACCAGAATCACACATTTCCTCGATGGAAAATGGCCCGATAACGGTAGATGAGGTAAATCCAACCCATACCGTGACCTTCTCGTCGTACAATGGAGTTTCCACGACAGTTCTAGGATTTTCAGCAGCCCAAATTCTGCACTTGTGGGCGTTGACAGACCCTCGAAGCGTGAAATGAGGTTCGTCGGTCCACAACACGTTATTCAACCAATCGCCATCTTCCGCCATCGTTTGAAACGCCCACACCGCAAATGCCCCACGCTTCACTAAATCACCAGGTAACAGTTCATGACGCCGATGGATTTCGTGCGGATAGCATCGGAGGGTACGCCTAAGTGCTAACCAAGCAATAGTGTGTGGAACGCCGGTGCGACGAGCGACTGCGCGAGCGCAGACTTCCCCGTGCATAGACGAACCCGCTACAGTCTCCATTTCTTCCTGAACTGTCTCAGCAGCATTACGCCTTGTGCTCGGTCGGCCACTACGGGGTCTATCGTCTAAACAACCCGCGGATTCGAACTTCGAAATCATTCTCGCCACAGCTGCATTTGTCAACGGACCTTTACCCGTTCGAATCCCCTTCCTATGGCGATAGGATCGTAACACTGAACTAGCACATTCCCCATTCTGATTATACACCTTCACTAATAGCAGCTTTTCAGGTACCATCAACATGCTGCTATTGCTGATGCATCTGATTCTCTCTCTCATTACAGCTCCTTTTATACATGATTGTCATGCGCAGTCACTGCTGTCTTGCTGTCCAGGGCCATATGTCGGACCTTATGTGAACTTTTTTTTTTGTTCTAATAAAACCCCATGTCATTCCAAGCATGTGTGTCAATTTTACCTCTCTATCTACATTATTCCGAGGTTAATTAAGTTTTCAAATTTATACTGACTTTTTGATCACCCGGTATACTGCGACCTTTAAGAACGACTTGGCACTGTAGGAAATAGCAGAGGGGTGAAATAGTAGCGGTAAAAGGCTACTGAAATACACAAACAGTTCCAGAAGATGGGAGTAATAATTACGTAGAAATTAAATGGTTAGCAAAAGATAGGGAAGCATAAAATTCTTTTTCTTGGCGTAGTTTTTTATTTATTTCCCACATCTACGAAAGAGTTACTCATTTAAAGAGATCCCATCGGATGCTCAGCTAAGTTGTTGATGCCATTTTCCTGCACGATATTTCGCCGACCGACCCAGTCGTCTTGTTCAAATGCCGCAAGCTGTGTTGTACTCGCTGCCTGGACTGCTTACAGACTGAGAAATGTTACTCATGACACGCCGTTATTAATAGCCGAATTCGACTCCCGACACTCGCATATCTCCTTTGATGTTCATTTCTTGGTCATTTGTTTTTCGGAGCCAGCTCTGTTATTCCATGAAACGCACATTCTCTCCGCGATTTCCTGCTATGATGGATGGGGTGTCCGGCTATATCTGGATCCCCAAACTTCCTCGAATTGAAACCTCCCGGTTTATTGGGTTTTCCGACGTCTGTTTTCTCTATAGTACCCTTAATTGAACACTAGCCCGGAAACTTTATTACACTACAGGCGGTTTTCGGCGACAGCTGATTCTCTTCGTTATTTTAATCGGAAATGTCGCTGATATCCCTTGTATTTCTCTTTGAGTGTGTAAATAGTCTCTCCAATACAACGCATACCACATTCCCGTGAAATACGATGAATTAGGTTTTATTTAACATTATGAAGAAGGCTTGTTATCTTTGCGAGAGGAAAGCAATACTTTGGATGTAATATTTCTGTAAGAGCCTACAGACATTTTCGGAGACTGGAGTACAAGGCACATAAGCAATTCTTGTAGTGAGCATAAAACGCCTTGCAGGACAGACACGGTACGTTGGTCGTCGAAATTGTATGGTTAAAAATAGAAGCAACAACTCTGCTTAACACCAGAAACCACAACATTAATTAAATACTGCTATAAAATGGGTAAGCTACAGTTTATCTAGTTTTATAGTAAGCTATAGTTTATCTTAACATCGAGTATAGATGTGTCAGGAAATCGTTTCTGAAAGTATTTGCATGGAGTGTAGCCATGTATGGAAGTGAAACATGGATGATAAATACTTTGGACAAGAAGAGAATAGAAGCTATCGAAATGTGGTGCTACAGAATAATGCTGAAGATTAGATGGGTAGATCACATAACTAATGATGAAGTATTGAATAGAATTGGGGAGAAAAGGAGTATGTGGCACAACTTGACAAAGAGAAGGGACCGGTTAGTAGGACATGTTCTGAGGCATCAAGGGATCACAAATTTAGCATTGGAAGGCAGCGTGGAGGGTAAAAATCATAGAGGTAGACCAAGAGATGAATACACCAAGCAGATTCAGAAGGATGTGGGTTGCAATAAGTACTGGGAGATGAAGAAGCTTGCACAGGATAGGGTAGCATGGAGAGCTGCATCAAACCAGTCTCAGGACTGAAGACCACAACAACAACATAGTTTATCACTTAATTTGTACTATGAATCCGCTAATCTGGGTCACAAAAATATCAATATACCATTAAACAATGATACCGACCTTCCTATATTTTAGCATATGCCATGCAAGCAATTATTCATAACATAAACTGAGATGGCGGTTTGAAAGAAACAGGCTTCATCTGAACCGTGGTAGTATCACACCAGAATGAACATAATTGTTGCAGATGCCAATTTCAGGCGGAATACACAACATAACCGCGATGGTGATTGTGATGTCAATCGTCAGTACTCCATTAACGTATATTACTATTTGTTCCCCACGCGTTTGAAACGCCCATTTCAACTGACAGCTGTGCGATGGAGAGTAAATTCCTTCTAGATAGACATGGGCCGTTACGTCATGCGGATTTTGACTCCGCGTCCGATCTGCCTTTTAAGCACTAAAAGGGCAAAGAGAAAGCGTTGCTTCATATGGCCATAGGATTGACGTAACGACGGGCTGAGCGTAGCTATGTAATAATGATTCTGCGAACCGCACGTTAATCGGTAGTGTTATCTACTGACAGTAGCCGTTCGTTCTCAACAAAACTTCATAGAGTTTCAACTACTTTACACTTCTGTAAGCTTGACTGTATTGTAGTTAATAGCGTCACCGTGAGAACGTAAATTTTTACAGTAGCTGCCTTGTTGTGCATGTTCAGAATTATTCTCTTCAGTGACCTCCATATGTTTTCGAGAATAATCGTCGATCCGCTTATTATAATGACAGAACTGTCTCCATTCTACAAATATACTTCCATAATTTTTGTTGTCGAAAACTGTTACGAATTCCATACTCTCCTTTCTTGTCAGATTTTTTTTAACAGCCTCAAGTTGATCGCATTGTACACTAATCAGCCATAAAATTATGATCATCTGCCTAATAGCCTATGTGTCCTCCTTCGGCATGGATAATAGTGGCAACGAGTCGTGGCATGGAAGCAATGAGGCCTTCGTAGGTCGCTGGAGGGAGTTGGTACTACATCTGCACATACAAATCACAAAATTCACCTAAATTTGGGGGATGGGAGCGACGAGCTCTGGAGCCATGTTCAATCAGATGTCAGATGTGTTCGATCGGGTTCGGATCTGTCGAGTTGGGTCTAGCACATCAATTGGCACTCGCCCCTACGTTCCTCGAACCACTACAACAAACTCCTGACCTTGTGACATGATGCATTGTCTTACTGAAAAATACCACTGTTGTCTGGAAACAAGATCGTCATGAAGATGTGTACATGGTCTGCAACCAATGTGCGATTCTTCTCGGCCTTCACGGTGCCTTGCAAGAGCTCCACTGAACCCATAGATGGCCACGCGAATGCTCTCCAGAGCATAAAACACAAGGACACATCTTGCGCCATTAATGGTGCAATACGATGGTACAACTTCATGCCATCTGGTAGCTAAGTTTGTACAAATAATGACTGCAGATGCTGCAACATCATTGTAGATACTGGCTGATGAACTGAGAGTGGTAGCTGCTGCTTATGCAGTCATTATTGCAGTAATATCTCGGCGACGTCGACGAAGAAATTTACTTTGGCATAATAGAAGATGGTGGAGTAAACCTTGGATTTTAAGACATGACGACGGCGGTCGCGAATTGCACAGTTTATTACACGATGAACTGAGGTTGGAGGACAGGAAATCATACAAACATTTTCTAAGAATGGACGAGACGGAATTCTTAACATAGCTTCGTTTAGTAGATCCAAGAACAACGAAGCAAAACACAGCTATACGAGAAAGTATCTCGGCTTCAAAGAGGTGATTAGGTACCTTTATGTAAGCCTAGCATTACTAGGCTTCTGTACATACAGTGCGTACTTGTAAGCTGTTACTGATTCCACTATTTTCTTTAGGTTCTAACACTGAGTTTTCTAGCTACTGGAGAAAGCCACAGAAGCCTAATGTTTTTATTCCGAATACGTGTAAGCACGATATCCTGAAACTTATGACCAAACAAATTACCATTGCTTGAATGATTCATACAATAAGGTAACTTGATTTTGTTAAATTTCACTAGAACCGTTTTTGTTGACATTCAGCAAGAAACATATTTTGTATAGGGATGCATTCTTTGTGCCTCTGTCATAACTTTCTGATCGAGTTTCATTTCTTGTTTTAGTTAGTTGGCAAACCCCTATGATTCCTTCATTAAACTAAGTCCAATAGAGATAGCAACAAATTATTTAAAGCGCCATTCTTAACAATTTCCAAAATATATTTGTTTGGGGGAAGGATGTAAGCCTGATCAACCTTCAGCTATGCCCACGTCCAGGTATTATCACATATTTTTTTAGTTTGGCAATTATATTCAAAATGTATCGCTACATTGTAAAAGTTTGTGTTAAGAACTGAACCTTATCATTTGTAGGCCCAAACTGTTTCTCCCTTCTGTGGAATTCTCAGACAAAATCAGTGCTATTCATAATTCATCATTTTAAGTTTTTAGCGGTAAATGTGTCTGACACAATGATTCCAGAGTGTAAGATCATACTTATCTTTCAGTTCATGTGTATGAGAGCGACACAGACATGTTCACATTTTATTTTCTGCCTTTCAGATACCATCAACACAAAGTGAATAAAAAGTATATCAAAACGCTTCCAAGACATGTGGAGCTTTCCAAATTGCCTCGGTGCTTTAGACGTCAAGCATGTGGAATTCCGACCACCAAAACGTGTTGGATCATATTACCACAATTACAAAGGCGGCAACAGCATTGTGTTACTGGCATTAGTTAATGGATAGTTTAAATTTACATGTGTGGATGTATGTGGCAATGGGAGGATAGTGATGGAGAAGTGCTCCAGAAGAGTTCACTCTGTGAAATTCTTACTGGTGTTGAAAATTTAAAGGACATTCCTACACCAGAGCTATGGTCAGGAACTCAAACTGCGGTGCCTTTTATAGTTGTAGCTGACGACGCTTTTTCCTTATCAGAGCATATAATAAAGCCATATAAGGGAAATCTCACACAGGAACAGAAAATAGCACAAGAAATTCTGAAAATGCTTTCGGAATACTGATCAATATTTCCAGAATTCTCCTTAAGAAAATGGAGCTACCTTTTGAAACTGTAGAGAAAAATCACACTGTCTTATTGTGTGTTACTTAATTTTCACTGGACGTGTTATGTTGGACAACTGGAAAAGATAGAGGACACAAATCACTGTGTTATCAATCAAGTAGAATGGCATCAAAATAATCTGATGGGCATATCAAGATTAAGTCAACACCAGTTAGAGACGCTAGGAAAGTGAGGGACGGTCTACAGGAATATTTCAACACTACTGGGTCTGTACAGTGGCAGAGGGTATCTGTAAAGAACATCAGTTCTGATACAATGCCAAATCTTGAAAACAAGTAACGTAAACTATCGACTGAAAAGTTAATATGGTGCATTTACATATGAACCAAATACTTCAACATCAGTTGGAGCAGTTTTTGGTTTCTTTATGCTGGTCAGTTTACTTTTAGCTCTTTTTAAAATGGCATTTTCTTCTTCATTGTAAGCACTCTCCTTTTTCGTGCCCTCGATCATACCTCCTCCACGTGGACTGCTGTATGATGATGACGATGATGATGGTGATACTGTTTGAAATGTCTGGCCATCATGTGCAATTTCAAATTCCTCTATAATTAAGAAATCCTCTCTAATATCAATGGGACATTCTGGGATCACACTGAAAGACAGTCATCCTGAAAATAATTATAACAACTGTACACGACATGCAGTGAATGGTTTATACCTTTTGTGACTGGATATTTATGGTAAGTACGAGACACTGTACAAGATCATAGGCCACGCACTCAGCTTCACAACGTATTTAATTTTAAGTTACAAAGGAAAATAATTATGGACACTGATGAGGTTCAGTTCCACAAAAAAATGGTTCAAATGGCTCTGAGCACTATGGGACTCAACTGCTGTGGTTATTAGTCCCCTACAACTTATAACTACTTAAACCTAACTAACCTAAGGACATCACACACATCCATGCCCGAGGCAGGATTCGAACCTGCGACCGCAGCTCAGTCCCAAACTCTTCGAATTGTAAACAAAACGCATCAAACAACTGAGCTATTCATGTACACTGCAGGTTTGTTGGTTTAATGTATCTCGTGAAGTTAGCCAATACAAACCAGTTACCAGCTTAGTTTTTTCACTTACTGCACTAACTAAAGAGTAAACTGTAGGTTAAAAAATTACTTAGTGCGACGTTATTGTTTTTGGTGTAGTCCACGTTTTCTTTTACGAATTCTGCGGTGCGAGTTCCTTTCCTTGCCTCAAAGTGGTATCGCAAAAACATAAGCTTCTTAAAATCCCACGCCGTGGGTCCATACACGTCAGAAGATCCTATACCACTCTTTGTCGTTCTTTTATTTTATTAAGTTCTGACACAAACGCCATGCGCAATCTTTTAATCTTCGCTGTAATTTCAGCATGAGATGAAAACCTAACCTCCTTCAACGAATCAACTTTTGTGTCGAGTGTGTGTTTCCTAGCATGTTTGTTACAGCATGCGGGTGATGTTGTGCCGTAAGTACATGCCTCAATAAGAATTTCTGCAGTTTCCTTAGACCACTCCATTATCACACGGTGCACTACCGATAGCAAAAAGAAACAGATGTATGCGTTCAAATGGCAGCCATATGGCGCGGAATATACACTACTGGAAATTGAAATAAGAACACCGTGAATTCATTGTCCCAGGAAGGGGAAACTTTATTGACAGATTCCTGGGGTCAGATACATCATATGATCACACTGACAGAACCACAGGCACATAGACACAGGCAACAGAGCATGCACAATGTCGGCACTAGTACAGTGTATATCCACCTTTCGCAGCAATGCTGGCTGCTATTCTTCCATGGAGACGATCGTAGAGATGCTGGATGTAGTCCTGTGGAACGGCTTGCCATGCCATTTCCACCTGGCGCCTCAGTTGGACCAGCGTTCGTGCTGGACGTGCAGACCGCGTGAGACTACGCTTCATCCAGTCCCAAACATGCTCAATGGGGGACAGATCCGGAGATCTTGCTGGCCAGGGTAGTTGACTTACACCTTCTAGAGCACGTTGGGTGGCACGGGATACATGCGGACGTGCATTGTCCTGTTGGAACAGCAAGTTCCCTTGCCGGTCTAGGAATGGTAGAACGATGGGTTCGATGACGGTTTGGATGTACCGTGCACTATTCAGTGTCCCCTCGACGATCACCATAGGTGTACGGCCAGTGTAGAAGGTCGCTCCCCACACCATGATGCCGGGTGTTGGCCCTGTGTGCCTCGGTCGTATGAAGTCCTGATTGTGGCGCTCACCTGCACTGCGCCAAACACGCATACGACCATCATTGGCACCAAGGCAGAAGCGACTCTCATCGCTGAAAACGACATGTCTCCATTCGTCCCTCCATTCACGCCTGTCGCGACACCGCTGGAGGCGGGCTGCACGATGTTGGGGCGTGAGCGGAATACGGCCTAACAGTGTGCGGGACCGTAGCCCAGCTTCATGGAGACGGTTGCGAATGGTCCTCGCCGATACCCCAGGAGCAACAGTGTCCCTAATTTGCTGGGAAGTGGCGGTGCAGTCCCCTACGGCACTGCGTAGGATCCTACGGTCTTGGCGTGCATCCGTGCGTCGCTGCGGTCCGGTCCCAGGTCGACGGGCACGTGCACCTTCCGCCGACAACTGGCGACAACATCGATGTACTGTGGAGACCTCACGCCCCATGTGTTGAGCAATTCGGCGGTACGTCCACCCGGCCTCCCGCATGCCCACTATACGCCCTCGCTCAAAGTCCGTCAACTGCACATACGGTTCACGTCCACGCTGTCGCGGCATGCTACCAGTGTTAAAGACTGCGATGGAGCTCCGTATGCCACGGCAAACTGGCTGACACTGACGGCGGCGGTGCACAGCTAGCGCCATTCGACGGCCAACACCGCGGTTCCTGGTGTGTCCGCTGTGCCGTGCGTGTGATCATTGCTAGTACAGCCCTCTCGCAGTGTCCGGAGCAAGTATGGTGGGTCTGACACACCGGCGTCAATGTGTTCTTTTTTCCATTTCCAGGAGTGTAGCTTCGTTTGATTGCATGCCATTTACTAGCTCTGCGGTAGCACGACACCAAATGGCACGCAAGGTAACTGTTCACACGAAGCAATTTACTCGCTACGCCACTCAAGGCGCAATAAATGACGCCGTCTGAACAGGGCTTCTGGAGCCACAACCAGCTTGTCTTCGTCCCGCAATACAGATGTCAAAGAGCTCTTCCCCTGGAAGACGACGGATTCCCACCCTCCCATTGGCATGATGCAGAAGGTGTCGGAAAATATAAGACCATGCAACGGTCTGTCACTGCACCAACGTCCAGTGCCGATGGTCACGTGCCCATTTCAGCCGTAGTTGCCAATGTCGTGGTGTTAACATTGGCTCCTGCATGGATCGTTGGCTGTGGAGGCCCATCATTAGGAGTGTTCGGTTCACTGTGTATTCAGACATACTTCTTCTCTGCCCAGCATTAAATTCTGATTTTAGTTCCAAAACAGTTCGCCATCTGTCATGTTTTACCAGACAGTCCAGTCTACGACATCTATATCTGTAACAAGGGGTGCCCGCCCAACCGCACAACGCCTGGATATGGTTTAGTCTTGGCTTTGTCATGTATTGAAAACACTCACCATAACATTCCTCGAACATCCGACAAGTCGTGCAGTATCCGAAAGCCATCACAAGCTGCCTTCGGCCAAACCCAGACACACAGAAGCTCCAAAGAAACTGGTATAGGCAGGCCAACTCAAATACAGAGATATGTAAACAGGCAGAGTATGGCGCTGCGGTCGGCAACGCCTATGTAAGACAAGTGTCTGACGCAGTTACTGCTGGTACAATGGTAGCTTATCAAGATTTAAGTGAGTCTGAACGCCTAATTGTAGTCGGCGCACGAGCAACGGGACGCAGCCCCACCGAGATAGTGACGAAGTGGGTATTTTCCGTACAACTATTTCACGAGTGTACCGTGAATATCAGGAATGCGGTAAAACATCAAGTCTCCGACATCGCTGCGGCCGGACAAAGATCATGCAAGAAGGGTCCCAACGACGACTGAAGAGAATCGTTCACCGTGACAGAAGTGCAACCCCTCCGCAGATTGCTGCCAGTTTCAGTACTGGGCCATAAACAAGTGTCAGCGTGCGAAGCATTCAACGAAATATCATCGATATGAACTTTCGAAGCCGTAGGCCCACTCTTGTACTGTTGATCGCTGCACGACATAAAACCGTACGCCTCGCCTGAGGCCAGTCAACACCGATATTGGACTATTGAGGACTGGAAACATGTTGCCTAGTCGGACGAGTCTCGTTTTAAATTGTATCGAGCAAATGGACGCGAACGGTTACGGAGTCAACCTCATGAATCCATGGAACCTAAATGTCAGCAAGGGACTGTTCAAGCTGATGGAGGCTCTGTAACAGTGTGGGACGTGTGCAGTTGGAGTGATATGTAACCCCTGATACGTCTAGATACGACTCTGACATATGACGTGTACGTAAGCATTCTGTCTGATCACCTGCTTCCACTCACGTGCTTTTTGCATTCCGACGGACTTGGGCAGTTCTAGCAGGGCAATGCGACACCCCACAGTCCAGAATTGCTACAGAGTGGCTCCAGGAACACTATTCTGAGTTTAAACACTTCCGCTCGCCACCAAACTCCCCAGACGTGAACATCATTGAGCATATCTGGGATGCCTTGCACCGTGCTGTTCAGAAGAGATCTCCACCCCCTCGTACTCTTGCAGATTTATGGACAGCCCTGCAGGATCCATGGTGTCAGTTCCCTCCAACACTGCTTCAGACGTTAGTCGAGTCCATGCCTCGTCGTGTTTCTGCACTTCCGATTGGTCGCTTTGGCCCTACACAGTATAAGGCAGATGTACCAGTTTCTGCGGCTCTTCAGTGTAGATTACGCGCCTTCCTAGTTCTCCTCACGGACAGCATGCTCACTCATACCACATGCAAAGTGTATGTCTGACTAGCGGTCTTTCCTCGCCAAGGGACGCTGCTATTGTCTGGACAGATTTATATCGATAGTGGGTCGGTGGTCGTAATGTTCTGACTTCTACCAGATTTAATGTGTCTAGGAACGCGTGATTATTGAGTTGACCTTAGGACAAAGAAAATCACACTTTGGTTTTATTGATGAAGCAAGCAGATAGCAGTGCGATCTCACGGTGATAATGCTTGCGTAGCAATTCCGAAGGTGAATCATATAGAGCTAGAGATGAATGTGATTCCATTATAACTTTAATTAGGAGAAACACATGGTTTATCTGATTTTTAGCAATTAAAAGCGGTCGCTACTCATGGAAATACGTTCACTTACACTAATCTTTTCATTCTTCAACTGTACCCGATAAATACGATAACTTATTCTAAGAACAGAGGTTTCGTGTATTGTTTCTTTTGCGTAATTGACCCTTCTGTTCCACAGAAAACCACTATTAAACGACTCAGCGATGCTGTGAGACATCAAACTGTTGGTAATATTCACCTCCCCCTGTTAATATGTACACAGCAGCTTACCAGTCTTTCATTATCATACATTGTCGTTGTACATATGAAAACAGAAAATGAGTGCAGCAACACTGAAAGCAACGGCGTTAACAGCGCTATTTGGTATGCACTAAACAGAAAGACCATTAAAATATATAAACAGCTTAACGTAACTTACGAACTTTTATTTTAATAGACTTTTCTAAATGCATCATATAACTTGAAACAGCAATGGAGAACAAATGTATTACTGAAGTCCCTAAACCACTCTACTGCATTTCACAATCTAATCAGGAAATTTCTTTACGGCATTTGAATAAGCAGTCCTTTACTCTTTGTGTGTTTACTGTTATGATGTTGTAGTTTGGATCTGAGGCTAGTGATCAGGACCCCATACTAGAAGATGGAACGCAGGTTAGTTAGTGTTAACACAATGACTTGAAACAATAACGTTGAACTATTGTAAAGAAAAATGTGATTGATGCATGTACAAAGTGTAGTGACACTTGGCTTAAACGTTGTGACACGCTCCGTCAAGCAGAATGTAGACTGAGTACCAATTCCATCACCCTGTTTTTGCATTGTTTGCTCCAACATGGCAGTTACATTGCGAGATATATCAGTTTCTCTTTCTAGTGCTATGTCGAACAACCTACCAAGGAGTTTAATGAGTGTTCTTCTTGCAACATAGCAACATGCAGCCGAAGTTTTGCTGTAGCGTCTTTGCTCCAAAAACACACTTGCATTAACTCATCGCACTCGAGGATACTGTATTAGTGTACTGCTTTACGTACCAGCGGTTCACAATACAAACGATTGATATCCCGTCTCAGCTGGCTATAACTACACTCCTGGAAATTGAAATAAGAACACCGTGAATTCATTGTCCCAGGAAGGGGAAACTTCATTGACACATTCCTGGGGTCAGATACATCACATGATCACACTGACAGAACCACAGGCACATAGTCACAGGCAACAGAGCATGCACAATGTAGGCACTAGTACAGTGTATATCCACCTTTCGCAGCAATGCAGGCTGCTATTATCCCATGGAGATGATCGTAGAGATGCTGGATGTAGTCCTGTGGAACGGCTTGCCATGCCATTTCCACCTGGCGCCTCAGTTGGACCAGCGTTCGTGCTGGACGTGCAGACCGCGTGAGACGACGCTTCATCCAGTCCCAAACATGCTCAATGGGGGACAGATCTGGAGATCTTGCTGGCCAGGGTAGTTGACTTACACCTTCTAGAGCACGTTGGGTGGCACGGGATATATGCTGACGTGCATTGTCCTGTTGGAACAGAAAGTTCCCTTGCCGGTCTAGGAATCGTAGAACGATGGGATCGATGACGGTTTGGATGTACCGTGCACTATTCAGTGTCCCATCGACGATCACCAGAGGTGTACGGTCAGTGTAGGAGATCGCTCCCCACACCATGATGCCGGGTGTTGGCCCTGTGTGCCTCGGTCGTCTGCAATTCTGATTGTGGCGCTCAACTGCACGGCGCCAAACACGCATACGACCATCATTGGCACCAAGGCAGAAGCGACTCTCATCGCTGAAGACGATACGTCTCCATTCGTCCCTCCATTCACTCCTGTCGCGACACCACTGGAGGCGGGCTGCACGATGTTGGGGCGTGAGCGGAAGAAGGCCTAACGGTGTGCGGAACCGTAGCCCAGCTTCATGGAGACGGTTGCGAATGGTCCTCGCCGATACCCCAGGAGCAACAATGTCCCTAATTTGCTGGGAAGTGGCGGTGCGGTCCGCTACGGCACTGCGTAGGATCCTACGGTCTTGGCGTGCATCCGTGCGTCGCTGCGGTCCGGTCCCAGGTCGACGGGCACGTGCACCTTCCGCCGACCACTGGCGACAACATCGATGTACTGTGGAGACCTCACGCCCCACGTGTTGAGCAATTCGGCGGTACGTCCACCCGGCCTCCCGCATGCCCACTATACGCCCTCGCTCAAGTCCGTCAACTGCACATACGGTTCATGTTCACGCTGTCGCGGCATGCTACCAGTGTTAAAGACTGCGATGGAGCTCCGTATGCCACGGCATACTGGCTGACACTGTCGGCAGCGGTGCACAAATGCTGCGCAGCTAGCGCCATTCGACGGCCAACAGCGCGGTTCCTGGTGTGTCCGCTGTGCCGTGCGTGTGATCATTGCTTGTACAGCCCTCTCGCAGTGTCAGGACCAAGTATGGTGGGTCTGACACACCGGTGTCAATGTGTTCTTTTTTCCATTTCCAGGAGTGTACTTGGTGGTTACGACGTGACTGACTGCTGCTCATTGGCCACGAATTGGGTGACTATGAGGCTTATTGTGCCACCGGTTTACGCTTTTCTCCCTTACCTTCATCCTTTGGTGTCTTTGCGCCTACCAATTGCAAAGGGATTCGTCATCCCTTCCGATCCCGCCCCCTCCCTAACCCTCGATTTACCTATCCTACCGTTCATTCTATGTACTATCTATGAACTCTATGCATGGATCAGCCTTTTTTTTTGCCATCAATCTTTTGACTTGTTTGATGCGGCCCGCCACGAATTCCTCTCCTGTGCTAACCCCTTCATCTCTGTTTAGCACTTGCAACCTACGTCCTCAGTTATTATCTGCATGTATTCTAACTCTGTGTTCCTCTACAGTCTTTTCTCTCTACATCTCCCTCTATCACAATGGAAGTCATTCCCTCATCTATTCACGGATGTCCTATCATCTTGTCCCTTCTTCTTATCAGTGTTTACCACATTCTCGTATTTCTTTCCTCCCCAATTCTGCGGAGGGCCTCTTGATCCCTTACCTTATCAGTCCAACTAATTATTAACACTCATCCGTAGCACCACATTTCAAATGCTTCTTCCTCCTTTGTTCAGGTTTTCCCACGGTCCATGTTTCACTACCATACAACGGTGTACTCCATACGTACATTCTCAGTAATTTCTTCCTCAAATAACGGCCTATATTTGACATATGTATACTTCTTTTGGCCAGGAATGCCCTTTTTGCCATTGCTAGTCTGCTTTTGATGTCCTCCTTGCTCCGTCCGTCGTTGGTTATTTTACTTCCTAGGTAGCAGAATTCGTTAACTTCATCTACTTCGTGACCGTCAATCCTGGTGTTCAGTTTCTCGCTGTTCTCATTTCTACTGCTTCTCATTACCTTCGTCTTCCTTCAATTTACTCTCAATCCATACTCCATACTCATTCGGCTGTTCATTCCGTTCAGCAGATCATGCAATACTTCTTCACTTTCACTCAGGATAATAATGTCACCAGCGAACCGTATCATTGACATACTTCCCCCTTGAATTTTAATTCTACTCCTTAACCTTCCTTTTATTTCCATCAGTGCTTCTTCGATGAACAAACTGAACAGTAGGGGCTAAAGGCTTCGTCCTTGTCTTACACCCTTGTTCATACGAGCACTTCGTTCTTTGCCGTCCACTCTTATTATTCCCTGTTGGCTGTTGTACATTTCGTATATGTCCCGTCTCTCCCTATGGTTTACCCCTACTTTTTTCAGAATTTCGAAGATCTTGCACCATTTTCCAGCGTCGAACGCTTTTTCCATGTCGACAAATCCTATGAATGTGTCTTTATTTTTCTTTAGTCTGGTTCCATTATTTATCCTAACGTCACAATTGCCTCTCTCGTCCTTTTCCTTACCTAAAGCCAAACTGATCGTCATCTAGCGCATCATCAATTTTCTTTTCCATTCTTCAATATATTGTTCTTGTTAGCAACTTGAATGCATGAGCTGCTAAACTGACTGTGCGATAATTGTCACAGTTGTCAGCTCTTGCCGTCTTCGGAATTGTGTTATGTCACCAGACTCATACATTCTACACACCAACGTGAACAGTCGTTCTGTTGCCACTTCCCGCAATGATTTTAGAAATTATGATGGAATGTTATCAATCACGTCTGCCTTATTTGATCTTAAGTCCTTCAAAGCTAATAGAGGCTTTCAATGTATGCTTTCCACCTATCCGCTCTCTCCTCTGGATTTAACAGTGGAATTTTGGTTGCACTCTTAATGTTGTCACCCTTGCTTTTAATGTCACTGGAGGTGATGTTGACTTTCCTGTATGCTGAGTCTGCCCTTCCGATAATCATTTCATTTTCAGTTTCTTCAAATTTTTCTTGCAGCCATTACGTCTTAGCTTCCCGGCACTTCCCATTTATTTCATTCCTCAGCGACTTGTATTTCTGTATTCCTGAGTTTCCCGGGACCTGTTTGTATTTCTTCCTTTCATAGATCAATTGAAGTACTTCTTCTGTTACCCATGGTTTCCATGCAGTTACCTTCTTTGTATCTATGTATCCCTTCCCAACTTCTGTGATGACCCTTTTTAGAAATGTCAATGACTCTTCAACTGTACTGCCTACTGAGCTATATCCTATTACTGTATCTATAGCCTTAGGAAATTTCGACGGTATCTCGGCATTCCTTAGTACTTCCGTATCCCACTTATTTGCATATTGATTCTCCCTGATCAATGTCTTGAACTTCAGCCTACTTTTCATCACTACTATATTGTGATGTGAATGTATATCTTCTCCTGAGTACACCTTACAATCGAATAGCTAATTTCGGAATCTCTGTCTGACCGTGATGTAATCTAACTGAAATCTTCCAGTACTACTCGGCTTTATGCAAGCATACCTCCTCCTCTTGTGATTCTTGAACATAGTTTTCGCTATTATAGCTGAATCTTGTTACAGAACTCAGTCTGTCTCCTGTCTCATTTCCTGTCACCTGTAACCTTTTCTTCTACTCCTTCCCCTACAACTGCATTCTAGTCCCACGTGACTATTAGATTTGCATCACCCTTTACGTACTGTATTACCATTTCAATATCCTCGTACACTTTATCTCTTCATTTTCAGCCTTCGACGTCGCCATGTATACCGAACTATCGTCATCAGTGTTGGTTTGCTGTCGATTCTGATAAGAACATTCCTGTCACTTAACTGTTGACAGTAACACACTCTCTGCCCTACCTTCCTATTCGTAATGAATTCAATTGGCGTTATACCATTTTCTGCTGCTGTTGGTATTACCCTATACTCATCTGACCAGATATCTGTCTTCTTTCCAGTCCACTTCACTGGCCCTACTGTATCTACATTGAGCCTTTGCATTTCCATTTTCAGATTTTCTAGTTACCCTATCACGTTTAAGCTTCTGACATTCCACGCCCTACTCGTAGAACGTTATCCTTTCGTTGAATATTCAATATTTTATTCGTGGTGACCCTCCCTTTGGCAGTCCCCTCCCAGATATCCGAATGGGGGCTATTGCGGAATCTTTTGCCACTGAAGAGATCATCATGACAATTAAAAAAAAATGTTCAAATGTGAGTGAAATCTTATGGGACTTAACTGCTGAGGTCATCAGTCCCTAAGCTTACACACTACTCAACCTAAATTATCCTAAGGACAAACACACACACACACACACACACACACACACACACACACACACACACACACACACACACACACACACACACCATGCCCGAGGAAGGACTCGAACCTTTGCCGGGATCAGCCTACAGTCCATGACTGCAGCGCGTTAGACCGCTCTGCTAATCCCGCACGGCTATTGAAATGTTATATGACTATGATGTACAAAATGTGTTTTTATATTTGCTTATCTGTACGAAGCTTTTAGCCGATCAAGGACATCGGAAGATGGCAATCATTTGCCGGAAAAGCTAATATTAATAGTTTTTATACAGACTGAGCAATAATAAAACCGACAAACTGATCTGATGCCTTCCTGACTCTAAATGGAGAGAAAAATGTCCTAAGAACATCTGACCAGAAATGCATCGTTGCCACGTAGAGAGCTCTGACGAAGGAAACCTCCATGTGTTATTTGTGTGTTGCACGCTGTGTGACTGAGGCAGCGTACTGTAAGCATCAGAATGGTCCGGTATCCATATCGGGAACAAGCCGAGATGGTGTTTGTACAAGTCCAGCGACAGCGACTGTTTCACGCAACATTTCAAGCCCTTTTTGGGAGTTTGTGTTATCATAGGTCTTTTCAAACAGACGAACATGAAGAGGCGGCGGACCGAGAGTACCCCAGATCTGGAGGAGTTGGTTGTACAGGACATTGAGACGAGCCCTGGTACAAGCTCCAGCAAGAGGCCCGCCAACCTGGTGTAAGCCAAAGTACCGTTATGTGTATCCTGCATGACAATGCTACTATCCTTATCTCTAATCCGATGGAGGCCACTGTGACTATCTGTTGTGGCGTGGATGCGATGCAGCTCTGTGCTGTGTTATGGGACAATTTATCGTTATTGCACGTACCCCATCCATTTCCGGCCACATGTCCACAGAACATTTCTCTTCCATTTCCATTCAGTTTTTCATTTCTATTACTGTTCTCCCTAAGCGATCATTGAGGCAACTAATTTCTATGCAAATGTATGTGATATTTTGCTTCCGAGGCAGCAGCATTCCTTCTCTTCGTTTGTTTCGTCGTCACAAATTGTGAAGTTAAGTTTTCAGCTTATGTCATTTCTGCTCTTATTCACAACACTCGTGTTACTTCAATTTGCTGTCAATTAACTTTTCATTGTAAGTAGACTGTTCCATTCAAGAGGTCCTGCAATTATTCTTCACTTTTGTTTAGGATAGAAATGTTATCTACGAATCTTATTACTGATATCCTTGCACCCCCCCCCCCCCCTTATTTTAAGCCCATTCATGAACCATTCTTTAATTTCATTGTTTCTTCGATGTGTGGAATGAACAGCTGGACTGAAAGAGTGCGGCCCCTCACACACCCTTTTTAATCCCAGCACTTTCTTTCTTGTTCCCATCTGGCAATTGTAATTATAGTAATTCACTCATTTTTCCCTATAACGTACTCTATTTTGATCAGATTTTTGTACATCTTGCACCACTTCACGTTTTCAAACGCTTCTCTACGTCGACAAATGCTACAAAAGTGTCTCGATTTTCTTATGTCTTACTTCCAGTACCAAAGAGTATGTCACCAGTATCATAGAAAATTTGGAAATTTGTGGTAAGATCATATGGGACCAAACAATGTCGTAGATACTACATACCAGTTCGAAAACTAGTTTGAAAGTCACTTCCTCTAGTGGTTCTGGGAGTCCGAAAAATGTTGATCCAACACTTCTGCCGTATTTGGTCACAATTCCTCCAAAGCGGTTACATTCAAATACCGGATCCATTATGTTTTTAACATCGAGCCCCATTTCTTCGCCGTTTATGTTATCAGACAAGTCATCTCCCTCGTAGAGGATTTCACTGTACTATTTCCACGTATCTGATCTCTCCTCTGCGTTTATTAATGGAGTTCTCATCGAACTTTTAATGTTGATGCACTTGCATATAAACACGCCGAAAGTTGTTTTGACTTTCTAAATGCTGAATCAGTCCTTCCACGAATATTTCTTTTCCAGCTTTTTCAGACTTTTCCTGCAGCACAGCGTCTTTACTTCCCTGCACTTCCTTTTTCATTTTATCATAGACTTCTGTTACATTTTTATCTTTTCCCGTACATTTTTGTATTTCCGTTCTTCGTCGATCAGCTGAAGTATTTCTGTTGCTATCCGAGGCTTCTTTGCAGTTTCTTTCCTTGTACCTAACTCTGTGTGTCCAATTTCGGTAACGGTCCTTTTTGGTGATCTCCATTCCTCTTCACGAACTATCTGCTGTGTTATTCATTATCGTAGTACCTACATAACCTTAGAGAAATACGAACGCATCTTGTTATTCCTCATTATTTTAATGTTCTATTTCCATCCACAGTGATTCTTCCAGACGATTCTCCTTAAGCTTTAGTCTAGAGTTCATCATTACTACATTTCGATCGGCGTCTCTCTTTTGTCCATGATCAGTATGGGATGACACTGGCTTTCGACACTGCGTTAATTGAATATAAATGAATATATTTAGAAAATGAATACCTGTTAAGATTTTAACATTGTTATGACTAGTCACTAGATGTGAGATGTGGCTTGATTACCCAAAAGCCGAACTGTAGTACACACCTGTTTCTATATACTATGTTCACAGTATAATTTTTCTCTACAGAACTGAGTCCGTAGTAACGCTGTTTTGGGCTACTACTGACATATTATTTGTTGCGATACGCAGGGATGAAAAAAACATTAATAAAATGGCTAGGTGCGAGCAGGACTGGCGCACTAAAAGTTCCGTAAAAACGTAATTATGTGTACAGACAGTTCACTATTCCGGTAATCGAGGATCTCCATGATTTTTGCCTGTCTACCAAGATACCGCTCCCACGGATTCCAACACTTTCAAGAATGTATGAATTTCAAGTCTGAAGTCGGATAACAAATCACGAAAGACATGTTTTCTTATGTGACGTAATTATAAATTAACCATTTTCTGACTTTTTCTCCTTTTATATATACTATGAAATCTTTCGTCTTGCCAAATTTCATGATTCTACGTCAAGGGGAAGCACACTGTAGGTTTTAGCGAGTGAGTTTGCAGTATCAACTGATACTAAGTTTTTAATTATTTTTTTATTAAACACTGACCAAGAGAGTTTTCCCTGACAAAGATAACTCAAATCTAACCTATTCATTTATTACCCACAATATGAAAGTCCAAAGCAAACTGCCTGCTATACATTGACAACATGACTTCCAATAATGAACACAAAAGAATGGCCTTGAAGTGCAAGAAATCCTAACAATAACACAAATCCAAATAAATATGCAATTAAAGAAATATGAAACTACCTCCAACTCTGTTAATTGCCTAAATTCATTTCAAACACATTTCCCGATAATGGTAACGCTATACTTTTTCATAAGTCATTTACCTCATAGACGATCTTCATAGAAAGCTTTTGTTAATGAGAAAACAATGCATTTAGAAAATTTTACCTTATTAATTTGGCATCCACTTCCAAAAATCACATAGGAAAAATTCCACTACCTAAATACTCTCAACCATACATCCACTATCATACCTTTCCTTGCACATCTTGTAAGAAATTTCATCTCACTTTACATTGCGTATCCTAACAACACACCATCTCCACAAAGAAAAATGACCATACACTTCTCTATCCATTCGCTAACTGCTAGTCTGTTCCACCACACAATCTCTTACCTATGGCGCGGAACGCTGTTAGCGATATTAAAACAGTCTATAGCGCTGCCAACATACAAACAGGCTACTTTCACAACATATGTGACGTAAACGGGCGTATCATTTGATTGGATTGATTTACAAGCTTACCGTTTTGCACCATGAAAGGACTATAGACTTCAGTATGTGACATAAATTGTAACCCTTTGCTTCCATCCGTACTTTTTTTGCTTGTACAGTGAAACTTTGCTCCTTTCGAAATGTTATGATTCAAGCCCAAAGGGAAGTATCCTAAGGCTTTTGAAAGTATCAACATATGTAATACTAATGACCATATCTTTTGATTGGCCGCCTGGTGTGGCCGAGGGGTAATAGGCGCTTTAGTCGGGAACCGCGCGACCGCTACGGTCGCAGGTTTGAATCCTGCTTCGGGCATGGATGTGTGTGATGTCTTTAGGTTAGTTAGGTTTAACTAGTTCTAAGTCTCTAGGGGACTGATGACCTCAGATGTTGAGTTTCATAGTGCTCAGAGCCATTTGAACCATTTGAATCTTTTGATTGAATTGACCTAAACGCTTCACTTTTTTACATTGCCACGGGCCAAAAACCATAATATTTGACAAAGTGTCAACTAGATATGAATAACAGTTCATAAGAAAAAGCGTTCTGATCAGTCGAACAGACAGACAAACATCAAAGTGATCCTGTAAGGGTTCCGTTTTTGCCGGTAGAGATACGCAACCCATTCCAGAAAGAATAATATTTTACGAGCTGAGAAACTACAGACTTGCACGAAATAAAAGCAGACGTGAAGCTTCGGAGACAAAAGATCTGCGAAAAACCGACGCCAATACCATGGAGAGAATGAAACGGGCTGCGAAAGGAATATCGCAATAAAACCACAGGGAAACATACGGTAAATTGGTGAAAGGAGACATAAGGAAGTAATCACCGTGAGAGAGCTTAGATATGAATAATGTGTGCAGAACGCTGTAATCTGCCGACAAGAGCAGCTGCGCCAGCAGCAAACCGAAATATATTATTCCCGTGCCAGCAGCAGTTCAGTATGTGCACACGTTCGCTCTGCCAGAATATGGTCAAGAATTAAAGTCTGTGTTATACAGCACCCTCGATAGCGCACAAATTCTCGCTGCAAATAAATTATAGTCCCCTTGGGTTTTGGCTCTCGTTATTACTATATTTCATTGACCGTGCAGAGCGTATTCCAATCTTCCTTGTTAAAAAACATAAATCAATTTTAATGCTCAGTTAAAATACGGTATTCCGTTTACAAGAGAACTACCACACCCTTAGCGACTGAAAACAGTGGACGGAAAGTTCGAACAGATTTCTCATTTAGATGGAGGCGTTTCGAAATTGAATCCTCGGAATCGTAGAAGACGACTATCTCCTTATAATGAATTAATACGGCTCAGAATTCGTTGATAATTTCTTTCAGTCTAAGGCACGGCGAAGTAATTGCAACTGATTTCACTTATATATTTCATGTAACATTTAAGTAAGCAGAAACGGAAAGATGTGTTCTACATTAAAAATATTGGGGCGCGTGCTGGTGCATCAGTCGTGTTGTAGCGAAGTTAGAGTCACGAGCTGGCATGCTACAGGGGTCCGGTTCAAACCCAATCAGCAGCAATTATTTGTTATTCCGTGCTTATCATTTCTGGTAGGTTCTTGAAATATCTTGTTTTTGTAATGTTTGAATATATGGAATAAATGGGTTAATAAATACTAGCTGTGTTGTTTGTTGTTTGTGCAAATAACTGCACACTTCATCCAGGAGATCATTACCGTTCTGGCTGTATACTGCTGTCAAAAAATGGCTCTGAGCACTATGGTACTCAACATCTAAGGTCATCAGTCCTCTAGAACTTAGAACTACTTAAACCTAACTAACCTAAAGACATCACACACATCCATGCCTGAGACAGGATTCGAACCTGCGACCGTACCGGTCGCACGGTTCCAAACTGAAGCGCCTAGAACCGCTCGGCCACTCCGGCCGGCTACACTGCTGTCAGTTATACACACTAATACCAATATAATGACGCACCACGAAGGAATTACCCGAATGGGACGGAAATCGGCAGATGTGATGTAAATGTAGAGACAAATAAATGATTACAGTTGCAGAGAAATAGGATGATTTATTCAAGAGAAGGAGCTTCAGAAACTGAACAAGTCATTAACGTTTTGGGCCTGCTCTGATCACTATGCAAGCAGTTATTCGTCTTGGCACTGATTCACGGAGTTCTTGGACGTTCTACTGCCGCGACAGTTCGTCAAAATCCAGAGTTGTTTGCAGGGCCCTGCCCATAATGCTCCAAACGTTCTCAACTGGAGAGAAATCCGACGACCTTGGTGACCAAAGTGTGGTTTGGCAAACGCGAAGACAAGCAGAACTCTAGCCATGAGCGGGAGTGTATTATCTTGCTTAAATATAAGCTCGGGATACTGGCGAGCTCACGCGTCCGTTGGACAAAATCTCGCATAATTTCCCTGAGGAGGACATTAGTGACAAGTCGAATAACTGCTTGCGTAAAGGCCAGAGTCGGAACAAGTAGTTTTTGACTTGCTCACTCTGAGATGCTCTTTCCCTGTACCAAATCATCACATTCTTATGGAATTGTAATCATTTCCTTCGTAGTGCGTCACTTTTCTTAACATACTTTCAATTCTAAGTGTTAATGTTCACAGCCAAACCTCTCTTCGGATTTGCACTTCACTGACAGTCCGCAGCTCGTGGTCGTGCGGTAGCGTTCTCGCTTCCCGCGCCCAGGTTCCCGGGTTCGATTCCCGGCGGGGTCAGGGATTTTCTCTGCCTCGTGATGACTGGATGTTGTGTGATATCCTTAGGTTAGTTACGTTTAATTAGTTCTAGGGGACTGATGACCATAGATGTTAAGTCCCATAGTGCTCAGAGCCATTTGACCCATTTTTTTTTTTCTTTTTGTTATTTCGACATATTGTGTTTGTTTATATGGTTTAGTTTAGGCTAAGTAGCTGGGGACCTCTCGTCCAACTGAACAGACCATTGATTGAAAATGGTTATGTTCGGCTACCTGGAGACCACTGGCACCCATTCGTGGACATCATGTTCGCGTACAACGATGGAATTTTTATGGATGGCAATACGCCATGTCACCATGCCGCAATTGCTCGCGCTTGGTTTGAAAAACATTCTTTGACAATTCGAGCGAGTAATTTAGCCACCCATCCTGCCCGACATGAATCAAATTGAAAATTAATGGGACGTTATAGAGAGGTCAGCTTGTGCACAAAATCCTTTACCGCCAACGCTCTCGCAATTATGGAGGGGTATAAAGGCAGAATGGCTCAACATTTCTATAGGAGACTTCCAACGACTTGTTGAGTGCACGCTACGCCGAATTAGTGCACTACTCTTTGCAGAAAGAGGTCCAACACGATATTAGGAGATATCCAATGAGTTACGTCACCTAAGTGTATTTTCGCTTTGGTGAAGTGTTGTGTTTACATCCTGCTGAAAGTTTTTTGCCTAAGTGCTACAGGTTTTTGTGCGTGTCGATCGTTATTAATGTCAATAAATGCTAACAATGCCACACATCAGAATGTTCAACAAAAGAGAATTCGGGGATAAGTAGCATGCTAACAAACCAGTCGATATTACTTAGAGTCAACTATAGATCAGGTCCTCAGCAATGGTTCAAAATATGTTAACAGTAATGATAGTTGTAATGGATCCTAAACTCTTTCTGGTAAATTTTTGTTAAATTCCTTTCAGGCATTCCACAGAATCGTATTGTTTATATTTCGTAACACCATTTATTAAAGAAGATTCTACGATAAACAATAATTTGTTGTGAAACTATATCATGATACCCCCAGATGGTTACACATAACGATGAATTAATTGTAGAATTCTATTGCTGGCCATCTAAAATTTATTTTAAGAAAGTATGTACTGATTTATGTAAATGGTATTTATGTACGTAGCAACGTCAGCCAAAAAAATTATTTAATAGTTATTTTTGCTGAAATATGTGGACATAAATGTAATTAATACATGTTCACAAATTAAGCAATAAGTACTAAGAAGAATGCCAACAGGAATATGAAGAAATGCACCAGGATGAAAATATGCTTCAATTATGAGTTACATTGTGATATGATCGAAATCGTAATTTACGAATCCCTGCAAGTTCTACTTTTGAGATCTGAGGTACACATACCTCCTTAAGATTATAAAGCACTACACTGTTTCGTTTTCTGTAACTTTATATTACATATAACTATCTCGTGCACCAAAAATTTATTATAGATGCAACTAATGTTTTTAATTAAGATTTTTTTTTAATTTAAATGTAATCCATACTTAATGTATAGAATTAAGTAGGTCTACTTATCTCAGCGAACATGCCATACATATCTCGCAAAACTTTGGTCTCCTTCAGTTGTCTGTTATTGGATGAAATGGTATTTAAATATGAAAAAAACATTTAAAAAGTCTTCCGCATCACTTTTAAAATTATTGTGTTTTTATAAACATGAGAACCTCTTAAATTGTTAATTCTTTCAAACTCTTCAGAAAGTGTACTACATTAACTGTGACAAATTACAAAACTGTAAAACATACACTAAAAATAATGCGTAGAAGAAATAAGTTAGGATTTTCACAAAATATGGAGCCAAAAACGTGGCTCACTTCCATGTGATAGCAGTGGGTTATTTAGTAATTTTCATTCCATTTGTCGAGAGCTGTCATCGCTAAAGGTATTGATAAGAGACAAGTTCTACACAAGCAATCGAGAGACATAATTTGCAATATACACGCTTTATACGAGCCCAAAGCAGGCTCTTGTACGCGCATACCACAACTGTTGCTTGGAACAGTCGACAAAGCAATCCCCGACCACGCGCGAATCGCCATCGTTCTTAATTCAGACTACAACAAAAATTGACATTTATAACTAAGTACAGACATTTTGTCTTGTGCTTTATTGGGGTTTCTTCCATCATATGTATGAAACTTGTCACTCCACAACAATTTTGTTCTCTTCACCACTGTCTTAACACATTTTTATTGGTGATCTACATGAATTGTAGTTTTAACCGTCTGGTGGGGCTCTTGCATGTGCTAAGTGCACTCCTCTTTTATTGCGGCATGCATTTTAGTTCTTCAACGGTTATAACATAGCTCCGGTATTTTATTGGAGCATGAGTTCTGACGCTTTCGACATTCACCTTGTGGTATTTAAAATCTACTGGATGACCAACCTTTTATGACGTTGCGCTAGTAATCGCTTTACGATTCAGCGTTGGGATATCGTACATTCTGTACAGTTTTATAACGCGAAAAATTATTGTCACCCTAAAATGCACCTATAATGGTGCGGAATTTTCATTCATTTTCAAACAAATTTAAGGATTTTTTAAACTATTTTGCAAATTTTTTAAAAATTTATTTACGGTATCAATGTATAATCAAAGCTGCGGTTGCCCTAAGAACAAAAAAGAGAAATAAATCTATTAAACTTTTATTTCCAAAACATGGAAATAAGCCTTGTTCAGTCATTGTATCTACGGCCCAACTGAAAAATGATACAAGGCAAAAACATTGATATTGCAGCTTATATTTCCAATGGTTCCATGTTCTATACACATTAAATTACCAATAAATTGCATTCAACATTTGATGCTCACACTATATCATGAGTAATGTCGACAAAGCTGGAGTAGTCACAAGACACTGTGCTCGCTTTCGAGAGGACGTCGGTTATAATCCCCAAACACCCATTCTAACTTTCCTAAATCATGTAAGACAAATGCTGAGATCGTTCGTTTGGAAACGACACGTCCGATTTCCTTCTTCATCCTTCCGAATCTGAGCATGTCCGCCGACTCTAATGTCTCGTCGACGATGAAATGTTAAACCGTATTTTTTATTTATTTATTTATTTATTTATTTATTTATTTATTTATTTTTGCTTTCAGCGTGTAGCATGTGACGCGGAACTCCTGAAGCCACCAAGAATCGTCAGTCTTTAAAAATTGACTATAATGTAAACACTATATTTCTTTTTCCTTCCGTAGATTCTTATGAGTAACCACGGATTTGTACCTGCATCAGTACGCAGCAATACATGAAGGTTTGTAACTGTGTAGCACTCTTGCGCTAATAATTGGATCTTATTTTAGGACAACACGATGTATGCTATTACATGAATTAATACAAAAGGACGGCTTTTATCTTCATTATTTCTTACGTCAAGTAAAGGTAATAAATGTAGTTCTATGGAAGAATGCTGAAAATTAGATGGGTAGATAGAATAACAGCTAAGGAGTTTCTGTATCGAACAAGCAATAAACATAGACACATCCTTTCTTTTCACGTGACTATCAGTGGAAGCATAATATCATTTGTTGTAGTTACAGCGATATTGTAAAAATAGGTAACTACCTACGTCGCATTTCAGCGACGTCCTCGCCGTTGACAGACCTAGTTGCCGACAGTTTTCCGTGTTTTCCGGAGCGAGGGTGAACTCAGGTAATGTCTCCGAGAAATATGGAAAGAGATATGCAGGTGGAACATATGTTCCTGACAGACATAACTTATAGAGATATCAGGGCTGGACTATGACTTTCATCTCTTTCCTCTGGACGATCTTCTCTCTTAATAGGTGACTGTAGGATTTCCATAAACTCTCAATGTTTTGCGCCTGTTCAGATTGATCGTCGGATGAAACGAACTCTATACCATGTTTGAGGAAGTCGTAGTCGGTACCTTATTTTCGAAAATTTCGATACGACTTCCTCCCATCACTTACGTCTCTCGTACCTGGTAAAATAAAATGCTTTATCAACGATGTTACCTTACACGACAGTACACACGAAGAGTAGAGTACGTCTTCCATTCTCTCTCTGTCCCATGAAAGGCCCAAATCTGTTTGATTTCGTTTTTTAGGAGTCGTCCTTTGCAGTTGAATTACTTCGGTTTTATTGTGTCATCGATGGGGGTACACAGATAGACGCTTCAGTTTCAGAAGCAGTGGCATTTAATGTCTAATATCACACCCAGCAGGAAACGACTATAACACGATTTCCAATGCTCAGTTTTAACCTTTCAGATCAAGTATTCTTCCTTACTGACGCCCTTTTCTAACATTTTGTGCAATCCAGCTCGAAGGGGAACTCGACATCACAAGTTTTCTAGTAAAGTCTTGCAGTAGTCAATTTCGGCCACGAAAGTTTACTTTCGCTAGGTATCAAGACAAAGTCAACTATTAACATCTTCACCATTATACGATATTATCTTGACAATGCAGAAAATACCAAACTTCGCCGGCTTGACAATGAGACATTCGATATATATCACTAGTACTGCACACGTGGTTTCGATACTCGAAGTTTCTACCTAATTACCAAATTTCCAGTATTATTTACGTAAAACGCGTAAACAGATTTAAATCAATTGAAAATGACGGTTTCTTTTATGTACTGCAAAATAAATACAAGCATAATACAATAGCAAACAACTTTCACCAAAATTACGCTAATAATAATGTCTAAGTATAGTACGTAAGGGTATAACACGATAGTGTTTGCCAACAACTATTGTTTAATCATCACTAACGATTGTTGACACGTGAATGGCACTACAGAAGTCTTCTTAACCGTGTTATTTTGCAACCCGTTTTTCAAGGAAACTGATTAGGCTATGGATTATACCCAATAATTTCATTATTATGTCTGTTTTCCGTCTACAGTGGCTACAAATCACTCTTGTAGGTTCCCTTTGACTCGATAATGTGCTTCAAAGTTCGATATGTTTGGGAAACTGTGATCAAAGAAAGAAAAGTTTGTTGTTTTGGAAGCGGAAACAATAACAAACACGAAGGATAGATTTAGTGGTCAAAGTATTATTTTCAAGCTCTGTCGTTTAAAACACGTATGACTGTTACATTAATTTGAAGGGGTAATCGTGTTTGCTAGGAGAGATTAGTAGCTTAGTCTTCTCAACGCTACACAAGCTTACAGTTTCATGGTCTAAAGCGTTTTTACCTTTGCGAAAGTATGAGTCCATTTGACACAGTGAGCGAAGCACAGCGTCTGTTTTCCTCCAGTACCCACCCCCCCCCCCCCCCTTCTTTTGTGAGGCGCAAAGTCTTTAATGCATTAGTCTTTAATCCAAAGTTTTTCCGAAGGTTGTTTTCCGCGTTATTGTTCCATAACTGAAAACGAAGGAAGTTATGGAAAACGTTTTAGTGCCACTGTTGGCTCTGTATTTTGAACTATACAGAGTATCAAAGGAGTAGTATTAAAAAAGCCTCAGGGAATCGTTTTCTTGCGTAGGTTGTTCTCTTGTTTTGAAATAAACTCTGTATTGGCTATTTAGCTACTAGCTAAATTCGATCTCAAGGGCATCATCAAGCTACCTGGCAACACAAACACTAACTAAAATTATGGAAGTCTCAAATAAAATCCAGAAATAACTGAAATCAAAAGATGGTCTACACAGTCTTATGGAAAAGAGCAACATTGATGGCGTCTGTAATCAATGGAAAATGACCTCCCTGTCGAGTCATACATAAAAAGAAAACTAGAAGTGTTAATAGTGACAACAACGCTTTACTCACTGCAGATAACTGTAACGAGAATTTCCAGCGCTCTGTGAGGTGCACACACTTTGTAATTTAGGTGGCGTTGCCAGGTGGCTGAGAGTCTCATTTCCTCGCCTGCGGTTTTCCGTTTATGCACATCGCCGTATCGTGAACTATGGATTGCGCAGCACGCTCTTTTATTTCCGCACGGCGGGAAATGGCGTCGGTTCATGCCCCTCGCTGACGTCATACGTAGCCATGCAGCTTGTGACCTTATTGGCACGGCTGTGCACCCTTCGGCCGCTTGGGTTTTGGTGCCTCGCTGGTCTGGCAACAACTTTGTTGAGCCGACGGTATTTATATGCAGAGGCCGCATTTCGCGATATTTCCATTGTTTTTTGCGTACTTTTAAGTAAAATAATTTCGATATTCGCTGTATCTTCTTTTTCTCATCGTTTCTGCAGCATTTTAGTCCCCACCGTCGTGTATTTCCGCGTCGCTTCTACATTTTAAGTATACACACACTTGTCCTTAACGATTACTCAATGTGCTGTTAAAAATTGTACACCCAGCAGTTCCGTAATTTTTGTTTAACCAGTTTTTTCGGTTTCTTTTTACAGAGGGGAACCATGACGTCTCATTCAATCTACTTCCTGTGTTCAGTACAATTTTTACCCTCTGCTCGTCTCTCCATTATCAAACAGCAAATCCTCGATGTGTCCTAGTAACTGATCCCTTCTTTTCGTAAAGTTGTGCCATAAATTTCTTCAGATTCAGAGACCTCTTAACTGTTATTCTATTTCACCACCTAATCTTCAGCATTTCAGCATTATTACATAGCAACACATCACTGAAGCTTCAGTTTTCTTCATGCCTGAACTACTTATCGTCCACGTGTCACTTTAGTATAAAGCTACACTTTATATACAAACAACATACTGATTCCCATTATATATAACTTCAGTTGGTGCATTTGCCATTTTACACTCTCTACCCTACCTACAATGTTAAGAAATTTCGCATCACGCTCTCCGAACCGTGGAAACATCCTCCAAAGTAGTCTTTTCCTGGAGATCCGAAAGAGGGACTGTTTTACCTCTGGAATATTTTATCCGTGGTATTTTGCCATTATTATTTAGCCACAGAGTTGCATGGCATCGGAGAGAAATAGTATTTGTAGTTTACCCTGTTTGCCGCTCGCAGTACCAGCACAATAAGGCAATATTCCAAGGCCAGATCAGTCAATCATCCAGACAGTTGTCCTTACAGCTTCTGAAGAGATTGCGGCTCCTCTTCAGGCACAATGAGTTAGCCCGACTTCTCCACAGTTGAACCTCCTTTGCAATTTGCTCCTAAGGAATGACTGACTGTATCGTTCAGGCACTCAAGCCATCCCACCTCGGCCAGGCATGGCGAGATTTGAGCATAGAACTGGGGAAAGCAGGATAAGGGTATCTGAGGACGCATGAGGAGTCTTGGAACTTGAGTCCGTAACGTCTCTCTTGCACTTTTCAGTTTGATATATTCACGTTCTCGAGAGAGAATGCTCACTCAGATCACATGTCAATTCGGTAAGTTCTAACTGTGAATTGAGAACTCACTCACCAACAGTAAAAGACTGAAACTGACAATTTGATTCGTCCATATGGACTTCAGAAAACAAGATATATATATCTTACCAAGCTACGACCACGCACAATAAGAATTTGGCTTTGTCAGAGGAAAGTAAATCTTCCGGGTTTCCTGCAAACAAAGTTGCAGTGCAGTTCGGATAAAAGGTGCATTACAGCAAGACGGTGTATTTGCGTGGCAAGTGGAAACGTGCTCCAAAGTTAAAGTTCGTGGTGTGACATCACGATTCTTGCGGGCAAAACGTTTACACTGCACATTGATTCACCGTGAAATTCTGGCGGTATGCAGTGTTGCGTCCAGCTGTAGTGAAATAAGGCTTGCAATGTCACCAACGCTGCACAACGCGGATGATGGGGAAGGAAGCCCATCGACACCGACCACGGAGGACAACTTCCAGCCAATTTTTTCAGCAAGCTGGAAGAACATTATGACGGAAGAGATTTTCCAACGATGAATACATTCACACAGCGGTTCCACAACGTCTGCGCGATCGAGGAGCCGATTTCCATCGTTGAGGGATTGAACGATTTGTATAATGCTCCGACCGGGGTTTACAGAAACTTGGTAACTTTGTTGAAAAATATTGTCGTATCTGTATTACTTTGAAGTGTACTGCAGCATTAAATGGAAGTTACTTCGTCTTCCATAATAATGTGTAACTTATTGTTTGAAGTCCCGTTCGTACGTGCCTTAAAAGAACCGTCCTTTCAGCACAACAACTGAAGATAATTGAAAAACTTTATACATGGTTAGCATGAGTAATCCAGACTAAAATCCGTTTTCAGCTCTAAATGAAATGTATTCGCATTTGTGAATATGGACAAGCATCAGCTGGATAATATAATGACGACAATGAAAATTTGTGTCGGACCGGGACTCGAACTCGGATTTCCCGCGTATTGCAAGTGGACGCCATACCATTAGACTATCCGAGCACACTCCTCAGTCAAACCCAGACTTCTATATGTTGCCATCAGTATGCCTACCACTTGCACTCGTACATCCATTATGCATATTCCCTTGCGGGGGGGAACATTTCAACTGGAAGTCGCTTGTCAAGAGTCAGCGGATAAATACAATATTGCAGTGCCCGTGTTGTTCAAAAGTACGATCCAATGTTCCTTCGGCTACGAGTCCCAGCCCGGCACAAAATCTCACTGTCGCCATTCCCTTACACAGCTGATGGTTGACCACATTCCCAATTGCGAAAGCGTTTCGTATATCTCTTAACGGCTGTAGTCGCCACAATGCCTCTTCCTCCAGACATGCATCATACTCCTGAACAACACAGGCACTACAATATTGTATTTATTCCTCAACACCTGTCAATCGACTTTCAATTAAAATGTGCTGTCTGTGTGGGGAGATATATAATGGATCTAAGATAGCAGGTGGTAGACACATATTTGACGACATATGGAAGTCTACGTCTGATTGTGAAGCGTGCTCGGATAGCCTAAGGCGACTGTTCGCGGTCAGTGGTATACCTGTATTCCAGTTCCGATCCGCCACAAATTTTCGTTGTCCTCATTCCATCACACAGCTGATGGTTGTCGAAATTCGCAAATGCGAATACATTTCGTATACGAGCATTTCAAAACGGCTGTAATTGTCACAGTGCCTGTTCTTTCGGACAAGAGTGCATGTGCTAAGGAACATTGCATCGTATTTGCGAACAACACAGGCGCTGCGATATTGTGTTGTTCTTTATAGTTCAGTTTTTCTTATAAGACACGTTTAAAAATTAAATTTTATAAAGAATGGACTGTCAGAATTCTGGAAACATCCCCCAGGCTGTGGCTAAGCCATGCCTCCGCAATATCCTTTCTTTCAGGAGTGCTAGTTCTGCAAGGTTCGCAGGAGAGCTTCTGTAAAGTTTGGAAGGTAGGAGACGAGGTACTGTCTGAAGTAAAACTGTGAGGACGGGGCGTGGGTCGTGCTTGGGTAGCTCAGTTGGCAGAGCACTTGCCGGCGAAAGGCAAAGGTCCCGAGTTTGAGTCTCGCCCCGCACACAGTTTTAATCTGCCAGGACGTTTCAATGGACTGTCCCCACACTACTATACGGAACTGAGTCTTGGGTCATTACAATAGATAAGAAAGCAAGATCCAGGTTTGGCCGAAATTCTAAAAGCGTATCTCAGAGCCAGAGAGAAAAAATGAAACGAAACAAAGTGGTTCGAGGTGTTCTAGTAATAAGGGCCAATTTATTAATGGTTTATTTATTTCAAATGTAATTCGATGTTTCCTGGAATGTTTTTAAGTATTGTATACTGTACTAGGAAATCTTGGGTACATGCATGTGTAACCGATTTAAAAGATAAACTCACGGAAAAAGATCGCAACACTAAGAACGAGCTGTGCGACATAATCGGAAGTTGCTAGCTATGTTTCTACATGTCACAGATGATGTCTATTCAGATTCTGCGCTAGTCCCCTGAGAGTGGCGCTATTAGGGCCACTATGAGGATGCAAATCAGATTTAGTTTAAAAACAAGGTGCAACAGTTGCGAGCCTTAGCTACCTTTGCGATCGAACGTGATGAACTGACGTTAGTTCAGAATGCCTGTAAGGCGACAAAGACGACGTTATCAGTGTCTCATTGGGTTAGAACGTGGTCATGTAATAGGGGTATGAGAAGCTGAATATTCATTCTGCAATATCGCAGAAAGACTTGGCATGAATTTACAGTCACAGAAGACTGGGCGCCGGGCGGCCACGTGGCACTGCCGCATTGCACTGCACCTGCAGCATCAGTTTGTGCAGCAGTTGGCATTACAGTGACGCAACAAACTATTACAGATCGGTTACTTCAAGGGCAACTGTGAGCCAGACGCACAGTAGTGTGGATACAACTGACCCCTCAGCCGACGCCATTTGCGACTTCAGTGGTGCGAGGCGAGAGCTCATTGGAGGCTGCGTCGAGGTTTGTTGTGATTTCTGGTGAAAGTTCATTCTCCCTCGGCGCCAGTGGTGGCTGTTTATTGGTTATAAGTAGGCCAGATGGGAGCCTGTAACCAGTCTGTCTGCGTCCTAGACACACTGCACCTATCCGTGGAGTTACGGTGTAAGTTGCGATTGTGTATGACTGCTGTTGCAACCCAACATGTTCTATAGAAGGTCGGCATTTGCCTTCGCCTGCTCGATCACCGCATCCAGTCGAGCACATGTGGGGTATCATCGGACGACAACTCCAGCTTCAACCACAGGCAGCATTAAGCATCCCTGTAATGACCAATCAAGTTCAACAGGCATAGAACTCCATCTCACAAACTGACATCCAACTCCTGTACAACACAGTGCATACCCGTTTGCATGCCTGCATTCAGCAATCTGGCGGTTACACCGGTTATTAATGTACCAACATATCACGTTTGTAATAGCTTATCGCACACCTACACTAGCCTGTTTTTTGGCAATGTTAATCACTTAAATATGTCGTCCAGACAAATGTATTCCCGAGATTTGATTGATCTTCATTACTCAATCTAGCCAGTAACTAAATAAAAATAATTCTTTACTTGTCACTCACGTACTTCCTTTATTTTTCATAATTATCGGCGTTCCACATTATAATTTGTTACTTTATTTTTTGAATATTCTTAAGAAAGCGCAACGTCTAAAATGAAGTATAACGTGTGTTTCTCTGTTGTTTGAGGCACACCCACAAGGTGCCAAGATGGTGCGGTTTAAGCGGCAGTAAGCAGAGTACTCCTTCCGGGCAAGCAAGTCAGAAGCAAATGGAGAGTAAATTTTGTCACCGCTATACGTGTGCAAATATTTAGGGACCTAGACGGCAAATAGTGCGTCGACACAAGCAAAACAAACAGTTTTCGGATTAGCGTGAGTGGGACGCAAGTTGATCTGAAAATAGAAAGCGTAGCATCTGACGCTGGCACGTCCCATGTCTCAAGCATAAAAATACACAGACCATTAGGGACGTGTGTGCTCAAGTCGACTTTAATGCTACGTAGTTCCGCTAGATATATCGCCCTTGCTCCTGCAGTGGAAGCAAACGTCTTCTCTTAAAGCAAGCAGACAGCTTTTGACTTACTGAAATATCGGTAAGGCTACTGAAGTAAGATGTACTAATTCATAGCATATTTTTGCGTTTTAGGTTAATAAACTTTAACTTCGAACGAATAACTTGAAAAACAGAAATGAAAGTTCATATTCTCTCTTACATTCCTATATTCTCTCTCTCTCTCTCTCTCTCTCTCTCTCTCTCTCTCTCTCTCTCTCTCACACACACACACACACACACACACTGTTTACGTCTGCCAATGCGCTACTAACTACATCACATTGATTTAGTTCATAAACTATTGAGGTAATTCATCAGCCACGTTACGATGCAGAAAACTATAGACGTTACTGAAGTGATAAGAATGCAAACATCCCTAATTCTTCAAGTAGGGTCAAAAGCAGTAGAGCTAGTTCAGTTTCGGACAAATGTGGAAAAGCTGGAGGCTAAATGTGTAAAATCTGTCACATGCAATTGACGAAACGAGCAAACTTATATGTGAAGTGATAGATGCAAGATGTGGAGGAGATCGTCTTCTTCTTCACTTAACGTATTAGGCAAATTGCCTGTTGCGGTACTCTGTCTATTATAAGGGTCTTCCAACATATCTTCTTCCAGTGCATTCATAACTGAGAGCCTTTACCAATAATCTTCCTCCACACATACAATCTACATGTTCCTTCCCTTTTCTTTTATTTTTTATTACTTTTTTCGTTTTGTTTATATATCCCTAAATCATTCCTTTTATCTTAATTTCTTTTTCAATCTTCCCTTGTACATCCTTTTACTCTTCTTAGAAAGCTCGTTTCTTGAACCTGTACTGTACTTTCCTGACGTATTGTTGTTGTTTTTGCTTCACTTCCGTAAGGTTTGGTACTTACTGCTATTCTTTTTATAACACGTCAGCTGGGTTTCTTTCCTGGCATTATTCTGCATTTGTTTACGACAGTTCCACATAAGGAAGTAAATTTGTTTAAATTTTGGTCCACGTCGTGGTTATATTGGTAAGTGATGTCGCATCCTACATATTGAAAATGTTTTACTTCCTCCAAGATTTTATTATTATAGACTATTTTAGATCTTACTAGTAGTCGGACCTGAAATGTCATCACTTTCGTTTTATGTACCGACGACGTTAGGTTGTAAGCTGAGGGTAACTGCTGACACTTACAGACGCCCATCTGAAGGTCATCTTCATTCTCTCTGATAAGGGAACGGCGTCTCAACAACAAATGAGATAGATCAAATTTTCAAAGTTGTGGGTAAATTTAGAAGTAACGAACACATATTTATTGGGTAACATCACAGTACACTGGGCTTGTAGAAAATAGTTATCACTATAGATCCAAACCAATCTTCTGAAAGTAACTGTCTCACCAACTTACAAAGTTAATCACAGTAAATCGGTTAGGTTTCCAGAGTGTTCCAAATGCAGACTGATCTTTACCGAACTTAGGATACTACAAAGCGGAAGTGAAATGAATTTTATGAAAAGAGTTCACGTTCGATTGCCGATATGATAGCATTTCAATCTGTGAAAAAGTTTCGTCACAGAATTTACTGCACTGCAGAGTGAAATATTCCAGTAGGGACACCTAGTGGCAAATTAAAAATCTATAAAGATCATTAAACTTGCGATGGAAATTAAAACCTAAAACTGAGAAAAGATCCAACAGTGTTGAATGGTACTAAGCGGTACTGTAACGATTGAGCTGGACGCTGACCACTGACAGGATGATCCAACGGCAGTAAATGTGAAGAGCGAATACCGATCGTTTCAATTGTACTTCAACATTGTTCATCTTTACCACGTTAGTAAAAACATGTAGTTACCATCATATTCACGACAAATTACTCACTAACTAAGCATACATAATAAACTGAGACACTTTGTTTCATGCGTATCGTCGCCTGGGACTGTGCCTCGAAATATGGGTTCATATTCAACCTATATTATACCCTTTGAAAAGATTATAATTTGTAAAAAGGTTTCGTGACCGTTCGCTACAACGAAACGTATAACGTGGTAGCTATGTTTTAGCATTGCTTATTATACAAAGAGAAGTGCGAGTAAACAAAAGCATGTCTGATTTGTGAAATGAGGCACTGAGGTAATGAGACTTACAAACAACTGTCCCCCCACCACCACCCTCCCCGCACCTTTGCCGAGCTGCCGAACATAGTAACAGTTTCCGCTCTGTTACGGTCACTTGTGTCAGCTTTGCCACGTAAAGTAGGATTCCGGTAAAATACGTCTAAACGTGTTGTCCTTTCCGTGAGAGATAAGTACGAGATAAAAAGAAGGTTAGAGGAAGCTGAATCTGCAATCATGTTATCGTAAGAGTACAGACTTGATAAATCGACAGTTACGGATATTAAAAAAAAATGAAAGACGAACATCACAAATTTTATATCTAAGCATGATTCAACTTATGAATCGACAAGTAACTGAACTATGAAACTCGCCACGAGCACGGATGCTGTTTACGAGTAGCTTCCACAAAAAAACATCACAAGGAGATCCTGTCTCTCATCCCTCTCTGTGTGAAAAGGCAATTCAGTGTGATGAAAATCTTGGACAACCGACGAATTTTTGAGCAAGCACGGGGTGGGTAAAACGCTTTGAGTCGGGACACGAGATTTGTGAGCTTCAAACAGAAGGCGAAAAAATATCGGCTGATTCTTCAGCTGCTGATTCTTCCAAAAACAAGCTAAGGGTGATATTGAGTGGATAGTATTCTGCTATCGGAAACGTGTACAATGCTGAAGAACCTGGGATCAATTGGTAACTTTCCCAAGATAAACACAAGCTTCACATCCTGTAATAGAAGTACCTGGTCCTAAAATAAGCAAGAATCGTATTATTGCTTTAGCTTATGCTAATGCTACTGGTAGCCACAAAATGACTATATTATTTATTGGTAAAACAGCGTTGCTTCGACTACGTGATGCCTATTGTTTATACCTCACAGAAGAGAAGCTGGATGGATAGTACAATTCTCGCGCAATGGGTTGTGGAGTTTTTGTAGTCTCCGAAGAAATTTGTCAGTTAAAGACTGTCCAAAGGGAGTCCATATTACTGCCCCTTGACAATGCATCAACCCATCCATATATGTTATATCTTAAACGAAAAGGACGAGTACATAAAAGTGATGTTTCTCTACCTAAGGTAACCTACCTAATACATAACTTGTATTAACGCATAATTGAGACTTTAGAATAGTATTACCGAAAAGAATAGTTAATTAAGTTATTTTTAGAAAGAGAGTAGGAGAGTGACGAGAGTCTGTAGAGAAATGATGAAAACATTGACAAATGCGTCCTACGGGATCGGAGCAGCATGAGATAGTGTGCAGGACTAGCATTTGAAAAAAAAAACCTGGAATGAAATTTTGAGTTTGGTTGAAATTTCGCGGAGTTTAATTAGAAAATGACTAATAGAAAGATATATTATAAATGCTCAGTATACCATGATTGTGATGAAGAAGATGTTGAAGAATGGATGAGTGCCGACAGTTCACGTCCAGGGCGAATCTGTAAGCCACGTCACTTCGATTATCCGAGTAAGCCCGGCTTCCGAAAACCCATGTTCCCAGTTAGTTCGATAATCGACGCTCAAGTGTACCAGAGTGTGTGCGATACTTGCAAACAATACATGGCAATCTCAGAAATGCGGAATTCTACAAGAATGTATATTTAGAATGCCGGCCGGGATGGCCGAGCGGTTGTAGGCGCTACAGTCTGGAACCGCACGACCGCTGGAGTCGCAGGATCGAATTCTGCCTCGTGCATGGACTTGTGTGATGTCCTTAGGTTAGTTAGGTTTAAGTCGTTCTAAGTTCTAGGGGACTGATGACCTCAGAAGTTAAATCCCATAATACTCAGAGCCATTTGAACCATTTTTGTCTTTGTTTATGATAATGACAGTTAAAAGTTGTGGAGCTAAGCAGGTCATTCAAAAAGATTCATCTGATCTCTTATGATTATATCTTTTATATGAATGAAGATAAAAACTTGAGGTGATATTTAATCTACACATCTAAAGTGATAGCTTACTTAGAACCATGTGTAAGTTTCTTGCCCACGTAATGGTCGGCAGGATTTCCTCTGTGCGCTCGAGGTGGCAATAACACGACAATAAAAGGGCTTTTCCTCCGTTTCAACACAGGGGGGCACCGTCACATGCGCACCAAGATCAAATAGAACTTCTTAACACTTTCTAAACTATGTATAGGCCATAAGGGTTGTACAGATCTCGCGTACTGCTATCAGCGTCTTATGTTTTCGAAAGAGTACACGTTTGTGCCTCGCCTTCCAACAAATTACAGCTGAGCTGCGTCGCCAAAAGCAACAGCAGTGGATGCTGGAGTACTTGAATCAACGTCAGATGTGTTACGCGATACATGTAGTCTTACTGCTTGGCTTCAGATCTTCGCCCTCATTGTAGGCAACTATTAAATCATTGCCTGTAAACACCGTGTCAGCTGTCTCCTCAGAAAGTGAGTATCGCTGTTCCAGTATATTACAGTGAAGTACACAGATGGCAGTGGTAATTTGTGGACATTGTGTTCAACCAAACACATGCAACGCGACATCTTAATGGAGTGCAAGTTGCAAGGGCGGTCCGTTTGATCCTTGTTTCTGCGCGCCAAAGCCTTTCCATGTCTCATCCAAATGTTGTGGGCATCGTCCGCAGCTCGTGGTCATGCGGTAGCGTTCTCGCTTCCCACGCCCGCGTTCCTGGGTTCGATTCCCGGCGGGGTCAGGGATTTTCTCTGTCTCGTGATGACTGGGTGTTGTGTGCTGTCCTTCGCTTAGTTAGGTTTAAGTAGTTCTAAGTTCTAGGAGACTGATGACCATATATGTTAAGTCCCATAGTACTCAGAGCCATTTTTGTTGTGGGCACGCTACAGGGAGAGAGAGGTCAGTACACAAGGCGAAGATCGCTGACGCATTACAACCCCACGTGAACATCAATATGTGGCGTCTTTGTGTCCCGGATTTGTACGGTTAAACCACCAAAGCACTGCAAGGCGATCTAATAAGGGCAACTGAAGCCCTTATGTCAGGTCAGATTGTAATGAATAGTTTAAGTTTACTAGAAAGGACCTTGCGAACTCGGACATCCTGTTCGAGTTCCCTGTTTGGCACGACATCTTGCAACTCGCCTTCAGTTCTGCCACTTAGTCACTGGCGAAACATGTTATTCACAGACGAGTCCAAATATCCTGTGACGCAAGGTGACGGCCATGTTCTTGTGCGGAGACCAGTGATGAGTGGTAGCTGCCAAATGCTGTACAGGAAATCTATAGATTCCAAGGCTCTATGATGTGTGGAGGGTTTAGCGTTCATAGGACCTTGTCGTTGTCCACGGTCGCCTTACCTCCAAGCAGAACTCCAACAGACACTGTTGGATCATGTGGTCGCTGCTGCATACAGTGTTGGTGCTGAATTCCTTCCTATGCCAGTGCCTATGTTGCGGGCGTCAAAAGTGACGTCTTCCGAAGAAGTAATGGAATAACCGACGGTGAATGCTTTACAAACGAGTTCGTGGTCGTCCTGTTCCACCATAGACTCTCGAAGAACTCTAGTGGGCTCTTATTGAAGAACGGGAACGGATATCACATGTTGACGTCTATAGACATATACAGATCATGCCACGTAGGTGTCAGGGAGTGATATACACTCACAGAGGCCATACACGTTACTGAAGCTCTCAAAGTTCAAAGAAAAGCCCCCACGATTATGGAATAAATGTTTGTTCCTACTTTTTTTTCGACTCCTTTTGGACAGTTCGGTTATTTTTATGTGAACTATCGAGAATGTAATGCTGTTTTATTTTCTAGGTAAAAGATAAAGGTATAATTTTCTAACATACCAAGTCTTCAATTATGGCTCAATGGAGTATAGCAGACGCCCAGAGTTATGTTTCCCTGATCCTTTTGAGCAATGTATATGTGACTATTGCCTAGGTAGACTGGATGTTTGTCGCTCGTCCAGTGGAGAATAAAATGAAAATTTGTATAATGTAGAGAAAAGCTCTGATCCTAATCTTAACTGTGAAAAGTACCTGAAGATACCTGGTGTGGAAAGTGTAAGGACTAAAGTAACATCAGCAAGTGTGTCACTGTCAAGTAATAAAGCTCAGTGAAATTTAGAACATACACAAATATAACTATTACAGTATAGTACAGAAGGTTATTAACGAAATACGCTATAACACTTTTAATCAAAGACAATAATTACACTAAGGTAGCCTCTGGACAAGGTTCTGAACATGGTGTGTGACCACTATGGACAGCAGTGCAAACTGTGCAACGTACTCCCACGCTTGCCAAAAGGTTTATAAGGAGTTCTGGTACAACTGCGTTCAATAGCTTCAGAAGCGCCGTTGATAACGGCCGGATGGTCGTTGGTACATGCGGACGTGTTGCAGTAAGTCTCCACAGAGCATCCTGCACCTGCTCGGTGGCATTTAAATTGAAGGAACGGGCAGACCAGTGCATTCGCCAAATATCCTCTTGTTCACAGAGCTCCTCCACCAACGTTGTTTATGGCGGTCGCACATTGTCCTCCACAAGAATGGTGTCAGGGCGAAACGCATCCCTGAAAAGGAGAACACGGTGCACCAACACAGTGTCACAATAACGTCGATCGGTTTATTGTACCGTGTTCAAAGATTTGGAGGTCAGTGCGACCACGCAACATCATTCCTCTCTATACGACAATACGAGGGGCGTTCAATAAGTAATGAAACACATTTTTTTCTGAAAGCAGCTTGGTTTTATTCAGGATTCGTATACGCAATATTATGTCCCATTCCCTAAGAGCCAGATACCAGTCGTGTGATAGTAGAAGAACTTTACAACTGAATCCGTGCTGCAAACCTCCGGTCTATTGATCAATATCTCCGTTCAAGACGACGGGGTTCGCCGCCGGTAGCTGAGTGGTCTGCGCGCCAGAATGTCAATCCCAAGAGCCCGGGTTCGATTCCCGTCTGAGTTGGCGATTTTTCTTCGCTCATAGACTGGGAGTTGTGTTGTCCTAATCATCATCATTTCATCCCCACCGACGCGCCAGTGGCCGAAGTGGCGTCAAATCGACACAATTGCACCCGGCGAACGGTCTACCCGACGGGAGGTCTCGTCACACGACATTTACATTTCTTTTAGTACAACGGCCTTAGACACCCTTACTGGGACGGCTTGAACGTTCGCTTGTTGCAGTGGCGACGTCTTGCTGCGTGAATAATCTCCCCCCATCATTCCCTTACTCCTTCCCTCGGAGTGCATCATTCATTTGGTCAAACAGATATAAATCGGAAGTTTCCAGATCCGTCCTGTGGGGCGGATGAGAAAGAACAGTCCAGTGAAGTTTTGTGAAGTCCTCTCAGGTGCATAACTTGTGTAAAGCCTTGCTTTGTCATGGAGAAGAAAAAATTTGTTTGTACAAACTTGCAGCTTCTGCAAGTGAAAAATAGGTCCACAACTTGTCTTATAATTGAAATAAATGTTTGTAGCTGTGTCAAAAGTTGTATTGAGAAGTAACTATTTTATTTACTTATGGTGACTAATTTCGGTCCATTTTCAAACCAACCCATGTGTAAGTGTGACAAATACAGCTGACAGCCCATGTACAGAAACCACCCTTGAAGTAATCAAAACGGTATATGGCCGACTTAACAACACCAAAATACACTACTTTGGACTGACATTAGAGAACTCACCGTCAAGAAATAAAATAGATGGAGCTACTGCCATTTATTTCAGACAAGTTCGTATTTTTGTGGCGACGAACACGGTGAAGTCACTTTTTTTTTTCAATTTACTAAGGGTGGCAAACTTCAGCGTACGTGGTTGCACTATGAGGAAGGGCATCAAACAGAGTCACACCATGAGAATCTCATCAGACCGTCGCCAGAACACTATCAATTGACGATGCCGCTTTGAACTTTTTCTTCGGAGAAGGAGTGCTGTGTCTCCACTTTATGGACTACAGTTTTGTTTCCGGTTCGAACTGACGAAGCTATGTTTCACAGCCTGTGACAATGTTCCACCAAAATTTGTCGCTATCAGCTTCGTAACGCGCAAGAAATTCCGCACACATGGCCTTACCCTGCTGTTTATGGTCTTCATTAGTCGGAGAGGAACCAGCAGGCACAGACCCATCAGTAACCGAATTGGTGGACGAGTGTGTCGGGACTACCAAAAGAGACGTCCTCTTGGGCAGCAAGGTATTTGATTAAGATCCATCGATCGGAGTGTCCGCACGGAGTGTCCGCACGTTCCAACATTGCACGAATGACAGCCGCGTGCGGCCGGCCTGCACGTGGGATATCGGACAGGTTTGCACCACATTGTTGCGATATTGATAGACACTTTGTCCAATGATTTCCCGTGCTCTTGTTCACTACCTGGTTTCCGTAGACATTCTCCAACCACCTACGAATATCAACGTTGCTGTGGTTTTACGCCAAAAGAAACTGAAAACAGCTCTCTGCTTGGAATGCACCTCTGTTACCGACACCATTTTCAAGGCTACGTATAGTGTCGCTACTTATCGTACATTGATGAAACTATAGGATCTGAAGCAGGAATACTCCCATGGTTGAAAATGGCCGAGAAAACAAACGTTGCATTACTAATTCAACACCCGTCATACCTGAACCGCCGAAATGATAATTTTAGAGTGTGCTGATCGTAGCCTCATATGTCGAGAGGTCAGAATACGTAATAGAGCCATAAACATTGTCGCACATAATCATTTTGGTTGCCCAGATGCTACGATGTGAGGGGGCTTAAAAGGATATTCGACAAACAAACTGTCCTGTCCATTCCGCCTTTAATTCCACCCATCACGTCTGGGATGCGTTGGGGAAACAAACTGCATAAAGTCCACATATAATAAGTATCCAGATGTTGTCAAAAGCACTGGTGCAGAAATGGAACGTCGAATCACAAGAACTTCTTACCGACCTTGTGGCCAACATGGGAGCACGTTTCACAGCCTGAACTTCTGTCTGTGGTGATCGCATACCCTATTAAGGATCACGTTTCGGCTTTTGTAAGTCCATGGGACCATAATTCCATCATAAATCGCAGTGACTTGAGTTCAATCATTGTATAATAGTCTCATTTTCGTTCGTCTCATTGCGTATTACTTTCATTTGCCTTCTGTACTACACTTAAGCAGTTCTTGCTATATGTGGTCCAAGTAACATCATGCGAAAGTTGCTTTCGTCCTTTTCCTCGTCAGTGTGGTATGTGCATGCTTGTAAAAAGTATACCATTTCAAAAAGTTAAAATTCAATTCAAATTTCTATCTTCATTCTTGTAGAATATTCACTAAATCGGACGAATCTCTTTCACCCTGTATAGCTCGGACGTTCACATCGCTGTCATATAGTACCAATATGAGAATGTTACGTAAGTATGAATACCGTTAGTAAATTACGTGAAATATTCCAAACATAAACATGACAGAAAACAGTGAAGCACCTGAAGACAGCCGGCCGCGGTGGTCTTGCGGTTCTAGGCGCTCAGTCAGGAAACGCGCGACTGCTACGGTCGCAGGTTCGAATCCTGCCTCGGGCATGGATGTGTGTGATGTCTTTAGGTTAGTTAGGTTTAAGTAGTTCTAAGTTCTAGGGGTATGATGACCTCTGATGTTAAGTCCCATAGTGCTCAGAGCCATTAGAACATTTTTTTGAACCTGAAGACATGATCGGATGTCAATGTAACTTCGTACACGTGCGCGCCATCAGCGCCATATGTTGAGTGATCATTGTGAAGAACATTATTACACGACTATGGTCCAAAAGTATGAACAGTTTATTAACATGGGGATTTCGCGTACTCAAATATCAGCACCTGATGAAGTTTGAAAGCGGTTGCATTGTTGGTCTCCATTCGGCTGGCTAGTCGAATCGTATAACGTGCAGATCTTTGCCGCATTCGCATGTCACAGTGACTCTATGTCATGTGAGAACATGAGGGCTGGCATGCTTGCCGCAAAGGCTCCTGTCGACTACTCCTGACCTCCACAAGGGAGGACCACCGTATCGTCCACCGAGAACATCGTCACCCATTCGCATCTGTGCCTGCCACAAATAATGGACTCCTGCAACTTTCTAAATCATCCCACACCCTTGGTTGGAGACTAGCAGTAGGCAGAGCAGAGAATTAACGACCGATGCCTTAGCTGTCGTTAACATCACAAACGTCAGCGTTCGAAGCGGTGCCGTGAACGGGAAGACTAGGCTGCCTCTGCCAGGCATTTAAATGTGATTTGGAGAGTATCCCTGTAGTTGGAAATGTGGATTATGAATCACGTCGCACGGTGTTCAGCGATGAACAGCGGTTCAGCACTAAGTCGGATGAATGTTGTCTACGAGTATGGTGGCGGCCTGTAGGGAGATTCCATTCTCCCAGTGTTCTGGAGAGACAATATCTCTTTGTGTCATGGTGCGTTGAGCCGTCAGGTATGATTTCATGTAGCGGATGCTACTGAGCGAGCGAACTCTGGCAGCACACTGGGACCTCACAAATATGCAGGTTTCCCATACACCAAATAATTCCCCTCTTTTGGTTCCAAAAGCCTATTGATCAACATAAACTCCATTCAATGCGACGACCCTACGCCACCTAGCTGGGAAGTCCTGTATCCCCTCTTGGTACCTCTCCACTGTCTCCGCTAGTCGGGAATAACATCTTACAGCATCAATTATCCTCCCCCCACCCCCACCACCACCAGCATCCACATACTATCTTTAGCGGACTGCGTCCTTAATTGAGGCAAACAGATTGTAGTCGGAAGGTACGAGATCCAGGCTGGTATGGTGCCACTCCACCGATTGCCGTTTTCTTTCAAATCCGTAGTGATGAAACCATGTTTCATCGCCAGTGACAGTGTTCGACAAAAAAGTGTCACGCCAAGACCCGTAACGCTCAAGCAATTCCGAACAGAAGGTATTTCGTTGCTCTTTGTCAGGCGGTGGGGAACGCGGCGGGCACAACATTTGAGTACCCCAACTGATGGAGAGGTGTGTCAACATTACCAACAGAGACGACCCGTCGAGCAGCGAGGTGTTTGATGGAGATCAGTCGATAGTCTCGAATGACACTGTCCGCACGTTCCAACGTTGCAGGAGTCACAACTTGGTGTGAGCTGCCAGCATGCTGGAGATCGGACAAGTTTGTGCGACTTCGTTGCGTTGATGACAGAGGCCTCACCGCGCTTTCATTCACTGCCTGGTGTCTGTACATGTTCTACAAATGCCTAAGATTGTCGACGGTACCCTGGTTTCCCACCAATACTACTCAATGACTGCTTTCTGTTCAGAAGCACCTCCATTACAGATGCGATTTTGAATGCTACGAATAGAGCCACCATCTATGGCAACTTCATGAACGTATAGATTCTGAAGCGGAAACATTTCACGATGTCCCACAACAAATTCTGCATTTTTTTTCCAACTGAAATTCGCCGTGAAAAAGATGTACTGCGTTACGTATTTAACGCCCATCTTAATTTTGAAGTTCATGTGGTTGATATATGTGCCGCCCTGCAAGGAAATTACCCAGTACATGCGACGACGGATGAAAGCATTTTCCTGATTAGACAATGCATGAATACGCTGTAGTGCCTCTCTGTTAAGCTGGAGTCGATGCAAGAAACCTAATGGATGTCGTCCGCGGCGGGGCGAGAGTCGCCGCATGGAATCCCACTGCAGTCAGAGCTTTGAACAGAGAGACAGAGTGGCTTCCATTTGCGCTCGAGGCTTTCAGGTCCCACACCTGCGACCGCGCTCCCGGTCTTTGTATCCGCGGACTGATGCGTCCTGGCACGACTGGGGACCCCTCCGTCCAGCCCTGCTCGCACAAGGCTCGCCTCCAGCTACTGCCGGTGGCGCAGCGTCCGCCGACGGCCGCTCCAGCTCGCAGAATTGTTTCCGTAAAGCTGCTGTCAAAGGATGTGAGCCGGTCTGCTGTAGCTTAGAAAGCAGCCGCTGCCTGCCCTTAACTCTACCGGACGTTAAATTTTCCTGCTGCGAAATATCGTCCTGTATGAAGCAGAGCCATTTATACCGAAGTGAGGACGATCTTTCAGTTCACAGCAGAACGTGTGCTACCGACGGTATTGACATGAGCGGGAACGAGAATCAGGAGGGAAGAAACAATTGCAAAGGATATGCAAAAAATTCTGCAACAATAGATGTTATACGTGTTCGAGAGCTCCTTAGTTTTCACGCCTCCCCACGTCACTTACCTCATTTACTCGTACCAGAACGACGATTTCCTAATGCTTCAGAATGTCTTCCATCAATCAGTCCCATCTTTTAGTCAGGTTCTGCCATAAACGCCTGTTTCGCCAAACCGGTTCAGGGGCAGAGCATCTTCTAAAGTACAGGTACGGAATTTTGCCCTGCGATCTGACACAAGTTAGTTAGACAAAATCCAAAACATGAATTAGGAATTCAATGACTACTACATGAAACAAAAATTACAATTAATTCGGTATCTTCCGTTAAAATGATACGTAAAGCGTTTCACAAGCAATTGCAGTGAAGGCTTGGCACGTATAACTAAAGTCTCGGGGATAGCATTCTTATAACTGCGTAAATAAAACAACTGCAGTAGCGGAGTTGTGCCGTGATAGTTGTGTTGTTAGTAGAAAAGACAGATAGTACTGAAGAAGAGCATTTATTGCATCTATGGCCAGAGATGAAATTAAACTTGTCATTTGAATCTACTGTCCCTACTCATCACCCCGTGAATGCAGATCGATGACACCATAGGTGGAGGCTAAAGCAGCTGCATACTCAGTCATTGGTGGCATACCAACAATACTCGCCATTCGCTAAGTGAAATCAGTCGGAATATTTCTAACAAGGACTTGTCCAATAAGACATGTGGAAACCTACCCTAAGATTTTTTAAACAGTTAGTTAGACAAGCAAGTGCACTGCCAGAATTTTTGGTGTGGGTTCCTGTAGTCATGTCCTAGTTCATGAACCGCGGGCAACGTATGAGTAGCCAAATAAGTGGTCCCGACAGTTGGGATACCAGATACTTTGGAATAAGGCTGGGCATCTCGGACATATTTTGAATCGTGGTCACCTTTGTGCTCATACGGCAAAGACTACCAAATCCACCGGTTAGTCCCTCAACCGTTAGGGGTAAAACTCAATGGGACTCGGGGCAAGTAAGGGTAGCAACCTGCTTCCCTGGTACTTTAAATATGATGCTGGCAACAATCAGAGCAAAATGCCTCAGGCCTTTGGAGGTGACGGAGTCCCACCTCTAACTGATAAACGAGAGACTCCTAAGATACGACTTGGCAAACAAATGGCAATGAGATGGGGAGCCATTAATATCAATGGGGGCTATACTGGGAAGAAGGTAAGCTGGCAGAGGCTGAAAATAAGATGGGGCTGGACATTTTAGCTGTTGGTGACATTCGGGTAAGGGGTGAGAAAGAAGAGGAAGTGGGAGAATACAAGGTCTACCGGTCAGGAGTCAAAGCAGGAATAGCACAATGGGGTGTAGAGATTCACATCAGGAAAGAAATGGAACCCAGCGTAGTTGCAGTAAGGTATGTAAACGAACGACTGATGTGGATAGATTTTACAGTGTCTAGCAAGAAAATTAGGATTGTGTCAGTATATTCGCATTGTGAAGGGACAGATCAAGATAAGATGGATAGTTTTTATGAGGCACTAACTGATGTAGTTGTTAGAGTAAAGGACAAGGACAGTGTTCTGCTCATGGGTGATTTTAATGCCAGAATTGTAAATCGAACAGAAGGGTATGAAAGGGTTATAGGTAAATTTGGAGAGGATATGGAGGCCAACAGGAACGGGAAACAACTCTTGGATTTCTGTGCCAGTATGGGCTTAGTAATCATAAACTCCTTTTTCAAACATAAGAACGTTCACCGGTATAATTGGGAAGGCAGGGGAACCAGATCTGTCATTGATTATATAATAACAGATCAGAAATTCAGGAAGGGTGCGAGGGATAAACGTGTATTCAGGGGATTCTTTGATGACACTGATCATTATTTAATCTGCAGTGAAATTTGGATTGTGAGGCCGAAAGTGCAGGAGGTCAGGTCCATATGTAGGAGGATAAGAGTGGAGAAACTTCAGGATAAGGAAATCAGGCACAAGTACATAACAGCGATCTCAGAAAGATACCAGTTAGTTGAATGTAGTCAATTACAGTCATTGGAAAAGGAATGGACAAGGTACAGGGACACAGTACTAGATGTGGCTAAAGAATGTCTTGGAACAGTGGTGTGTAAAAATAGGATGAAGCAAACAGCTTGGTGGAATGACACAGCCAAGGCAGCCTGTAAAAGGAAAAAGAAGGCGTACCAAAAATGGCTACACACTAGAACTCAGGTAGACAGAGAAAGTTATGTTGAAGAAAGAAACAAAGCCAAACAGATAATTGCAGCATCCAAGAAGAAATCTTGGGAAGACTTTGGAAACAGGTTGGAGACGATTGGTCAAGCTGCTGGAAAACCATTCTGGAGTGTAATTAGCAGTCCTCGAAAAGGAGGTGAGAAGGAAATGACAAGTATTTTGGACAGGTCAGGAAAACTGATGATGAATCCTGTGGATGCCTTGGGCAGATGGAGGGAATATTTTGAAGAGTTGCTCAATGTAGGTGAAAATATGATCAGCAATGTTTCAAATTTCGAGATACGAATGATGATAGAAATAGGATCACATTTGAGGAAGTGGAAAAAATGGTCAATAGATTGCAGTGCAAAAAAGCAGCTGGGGTGGATGAAATTAAGTCGGAACTCATCAAATACAGTTGAATGTCAGGTCTTAAATGGCTACACAGGCTAACTGAAATGGTCTGGGAGTCGGGACAGGTTCCATCAGACTGGAAAAAAGCAGTAATCACAACAATCTATACCATGGAAACAGAAAAGATTGTAACAACTACAGAGGTATCTCTTTAATCAGCGTTGTGGGTAAAATCTTCTCAGGTATTGTTGAAAGGAAAGTGCGAGTATTAGTTGAGGACAAATTGGATGAAAATCAGTGTGGGTTTAGGCCTCTTAGAGATTGTCAGGACCAGGTCTTTAGCTTACGGCAAATAATGGAGATGTGTTATGAGTGGAACAGGGAATTGTATCTATGCTTTATAGATCTAGAAAAGGCATAGAACCGTGGTCCTAGGAGGAAGTTATTGTCTGTTCTACGAGATTATGGAATATGAGGCAAACTTTTGCAAGCAATTAAAGGTCTTTACATGGATAGTCAGTCAGCAGTTAGAGTTGATGGTAAATTGAGTTCAACCTGTCTCCACTGTTGTTCATATTATTTATGGATCATATGTTGAAAACAATAGACTGGCTGGGAGAGATCAAGATATGTGAACACAAAACAAGCAGTCTTGCATATGCGGATGACTTAGTTGTGATGGCAGATTCGATTGAAAGTTTGCAAAGTAATATTTCAGGGCTCGATCAGAAATGGAAGGACTATGGTATGAAGATTAGCATCTCCAAAAGGAAAGTAATATCAGTGGGAAAGAAATATAAACGGATTGAGTGCCAAATAGGAGGAACAAATTTAGAACAGGAGGACGGTTTCAAGTACTTATGATGCATATTCTCACAAGATGGCAACATAGTGAAAGAACTGGAAGCGAGGTGTAGCAAAGCTAACGCAGTGAGCGCTCAGCTACGATCTACTCTCTTCTGCAAGAAGGAAGTCAGTACCAAGACTACGTTATCTGTGCACCGTTCAATCTTTCGACCAACTTTGTTGTATGGGAGCGAAAGCTGGGTGGATTCAGGTTACCTTATCAACAAGCTTGAGGTTACAGATATGAAAGTAGCTAGAATTATTACAGGTACTAGTAGATGGGAAAATGGCAGGAGGGTGTCCACAATGAGGAAATCAAAGAAAAACTGGGAATGAACGCTATAGATGAAGCAGTCAGGGTGAACAGGCTCAGATGGTGGGGTCATGTTACACGCATGGGAGAAGCAAGGTTACCCAAGAGACTCATGGGTTCAGCAGTAGAGGGTAGGAGGAGTCGGGGCAGACTAAGGAGAAGGTGCTTGGATTCGGTTAAGAATGATTTTGAAATAATAGGTAGTAGTAGTCTAGGAGTTGTGGAACCAGTTAAATTATTAAAGAACCTTTACGTGCAATTACTTCAATGATTTATGTTTTTATTTCTGGATTACTCTTTTATGCCACTTTTGTTGTTGTAACACTTGGTTACTAGAATTCTCATTTGTACACGTTCCTTAATTGTAATCATGTAACAAAAAAAGTGGGAAAGGATAGTCCTAACCTTGATTTCCCATATTTCCCCTGATATATAGGTAGCTCTCTGGGGTGGGTTTACTCAGGAGCCAACGCCTGAAGTGGATCAGATTTTTTGTTATAGGATCAAAAGTGGCGGTGGCACTTAGGTTTTTTTTAATTCCGTTCTCCTAAGGGGCTTTTTTAGGGAAATTTAAAAATAAATAAACAAATTAATTAAAAAAGCAAAAAAATATAAAAAATAAAAGAAAAACAAAAGAAAAAAGAAAAAAGAAATAAATAAAAAACAAAAAAGGGGTAGTCTCTTTGATTCATAATCAAAACGTCTTCGGTCCCGGGTTCGATCCCCGCCACTGCCTAAATTCTGATAAATAATCAGCATTGGCGGCTTAAGACTTCCGGCATAAGAAGTCAGTCTCATTATGCCAACGGCCTTGTCAAAGAGGGCGGAGGAGCGGATAGAGGTTCAGGGCACTGTCTTGTTCTAGGGGTGGGAAATGGCCCCTAAAGGCAAAGAATCAGCAATGATCAACGACATGAGGATGCAGAAGGCAATGGAAACCACTGCATTAAAGACACGTAACGTGTATCCACAGGACATGTGGCCTGTAGTTGAAGATGTGTCATGATGATCTCTCCATTGGCAAAAGATTCCGGAATAGTCCCCCATTCGGATCTCCGGGAGGGGACTGCCAAGGGGGAGGTTACCATGAGAAAAAGATTGAATAATGAACGAAAAGGATAAGGTTCTACGAGTCGGGGCGTGGAATGTCAGAAGCTTGAACGTGGTAGGGAAACTAGAAAATCGGAAAAGGGAAATGCAAAGGCTCAATCTAGATATAGTAGGGGTCAGTGAAGTGAAGTGGAAGGAAGACAAGGATTTCTGGTCAGATGAGTATCGGGTAATATCAACAGCAGCAGAAAATGGTATAACAGGTGTAGGATTCGTTGTGAATAGGAAGTTAGGCCGAGGGTGTGTTACTGTGAACAGTTCAGTGACCGGGTTGTTTTAATCAGAATCGACAGCAGACCAACACCGACAACGATAGTTCAGGTATACATGCCGACATCGCAAGCTGAATATGAACAGATAGAGAAAGTGTATGAGGATATTGAAAGGGTAATGCAGTATGTAAAGGGGGACGAAAATCTAATAGTCATGGGCGACTGGAATGCAGTTGTAGGGGAAGGAGTAGAAGAAAAGGTTACAGGAGAATATGGGCTTGGGACTAGGAATGAAAGAGGAGAAAGACTAATTGAGTTCTGTAACAAGTTTCAGCTAGTAATAGCGAATACTCTGTTCAATAATCACAAGAGGAGGAGGTATACTTGGAAAAGGCCGGGAGATACGGGAAGATTTCAATTAGATTACATCATGGTCAGACAGAGATTCCGAAATCAGATACTGGAGTGTAAGGCGTACCCAGGAGCAGATATAGACTCAGATCACAATATAGTAGTGATGAAGAGTAGGCTGAAGTTAAAGACATTAGTCAGGAAGAATCAATACGGTAAGAAGTGGGATACTGAAGTTCTAAGGAATGACGGGATACGTTTGAAGCTCTCTAACGCTACAGATACAGCAATAAGGAATAGTTCAGTAGGCAACACAGTTGAAGACGAATGGACGTCTCTAAAAAGGGCCATCACAGAAGTAGGGAAGGAAAACATAGGTACAAAGAAGGTAGCTGCGAAGAAACCATGGGTAACAGAAGAAATACTTCAGTTGATTGATGAAAGGAGGAAGTACAAACATGTTCCGGGGAAATCAGGAATACAGAAATACAAGTCGCTAAGGAATGAAATAAATAGGAAGTGCAGGGAAGCTAAGACGAAATGGCTGCAGGAAAAATGTGAAGACATCGAAAAATATATGATTGTCGGAAGGACAGACTCAGCATACAGGAAAGTCAAAACAACCTTTGGTGACATTGAAAGCAACGGTGTTAACATTAAGAGTGCAACGGGAATTCCACTGTTAAATGCAGAGGAGAGAGCAGATAGGTGGAAAGAATACATTGAAAGCCTCTATGAGAGTGAAGATTTGTCTGATGTGATAGAAGAAGAAACAGGAGTCGATTTAGAAGAGATTGGGGATCCAGTATTAGAATCGGAATTTAAAAGAGCTTTGGAGGACTTACGGTCAAATAAGGCAGAAGGGATAGATAACATTCCTTCAGAATTTCTAAAATCATTAGGGGAAGTGGCAACAAAACGACTATTCACGTTGGTGTGTAGAATATATGAGTCTGGCGACATACCATCTGACTTTCGGAAAAGCATCATCCACACAATTCCGAAGACGGCAAGAGCTGACAAGTACGAGAATTATCGCACAATCAGCTTAACAGCTCATGCATCGAAGCTGCTTACAAGAATAATATACACAAGAATGGAAAAGAAAATTGAGAATGCGCTAGGTGACAATCAGTTTGGCTTTAGGAAAAGTAAAGGCACGAGAGAGGCAATTCTGACGTTACGGCTAATAATGGAAGCAAGGCTAAAGAAAAATCAAGACACGTTCATAGGATCTGTCGACCTGGAAAAAGCGTTCGACAATATAAAATGGTGCAAGCTGTTCAAGATTCTGAAAAACGTAGGGGTAAGCTATAGGGAGAGACGGGTCATATACAATATGTACAGCAAACAAGAGGGAATAATAAGAGCGGACGATCAACAACGAAGTGCTCTTATTAAGAAGGGAGTAAGACAAGGCTGTAGCCTTTCGCCCCTACTCTTCAATCTGTACATCGAGGAAGCAATGATGGAAATAAAAGAAAGGTTCAGGAGTGGAATTAAAATACAAGGTGAGAGGATATCAATGATACGATTCGCTGATGACATTGCTATCCTGAGTGAAAGTGAAGAAGAAGTAAATGATCTGCTGAACGGAATGAACAGTCTAATGAGTACACAGTATGGTTTGAGAGTAAATCGGAGAAAGACGAAGGTAATGAGAAGTAGTAGAAATGAGAACAGCGAGAAACTTAACATCAGGATTGATGGTCACGAGGCCAATGAAGTTAAGGAATTCTGCTACCTAGGCAGTAAAATAACCAACGACGGACGGAGCAAGGAGGACATCAAAAGCAGACTTGCTATGGCAAAAAAGGCATTTCTGGCCAAGAGAAGTCTACTAATATCAAATACCGGCCTTAATTTGAGGAATAAATTTCTGAGGATGTACGTCAGGAGTACAGCATTGTATGGTAGTGAAACATGGACTGTGGGAAAACCGGAACAGAAGAGAATCGAAGCATTTGAGATGTGGTGCTATAGACGAATGTTGAAAATTAGGTGGACTGATAAGGTAAGGAATGAGGTGGTTCTACGCAGAATCGGAGAGGAAAGGAATATGTGGAAAACACTGATAAGGATAAGGGACAGGATGATAGTACATCTGCTAAGGCATGAGGGAATGACTTCCATGGTACTAGAGGGAGCTGTAGAGGGCAAAAACTGTAGAGGAAGACAGAGATTGGAATACGTCAAGCAAATAATTGAGGACTTAGGTTGCAAGTGCTACTCTGAGATGAAGAGGTTGGCACAGGAAAGGAATTCGTGGCGGGCCGCATCAAAGCAGTCAGCAGATTGATGACCAAAAAAAAAAAAAGTTTAACATCAGAAGAAGGCACCAATGTTAGCACTGAATAAGGGATCATGGAGGAATTTTATAAAGGGGTTATGCTCCAGACTGAACGCTGAAAGGCTTAATCAGTCTTAAATGATGATGATGATGAGGCACTGCAAGTATTTTGTAAAAAAAAAATGTTGAAGAGGTGCGGGCGCCTCTAAAAAGAGCAATAACAGATGTTGCAAAGACAAACATCTGTACTAGGAATCGTTTGCTAACAGAAGAAATACATCAATTAATTGGCAAAAGTAGAAAGCACGAACAGATCGAGACAAACAGAAAGTGCCGGAAGGCTAAGGAGAAACGGCAAAAGAAGAAATGAGAAGAGATAGAACAATAAATGATAGTCGATGGGACTGAATGAGCCTCAATGACTAACTCGGAACAGCCTTCGGTGAAATTATAAGGAAGGTCACCAATATTAAGAACGCAATGGGAATTCCACAGTGAAACACAGAGGAAAGAGCGAGTAGGTGGAAAGAGTACATTGAAAACCTTATGAGGCGAAGAATGTTGATGTGATAGAAGAAGAAATTGAAGTTGATATGGAAGAGGTATGGGATCCAGTAAGAGAGTCAGAATTTAAAAGAGCTTTCGAAGACATCAGGTCAAATACGGCACCAGGGATATATCACATTCCATCGAAATTTCTAATATCATTGGAGTAAGTGCTAACCAAACGACTATTCACATTAGTGTGTATAATTTACGATACCGGCGATACACTATGAGATTTACGGTAAAACATCATCCACACAATTCCAAAGTTAGAAAAGCCGACAAGTACGAAAATTATCGCACTGTCAGTTTAGCAGCTCAAGAATCCAAATTGCTGAAATGTAGAAGAATGGAAAATAAATTTTAAGATCTTTTAGATGAAGATCAGTTTGGCTACAGGAAAGATAAAGGAAACGGAGAGGCAGTCCTGACATTGCGCTTGATAGTGGAAGCGACAATGAAGAAAAATCGAGACACGTTCATCGGATTTCTCCACCTGGAAAGAACATTTGACAGTGGTAAATGGTGCAAGATGTTCGAAATTCCTAGAATAACGGCGAGAACGAAGTGCTTGGATTAGAAAGGGTTAAGACAGGAAAGCAGTCTTCCGTTCTTACTGTTCAATCTAAACATAGAAGAAAAGTTTCAAAAGTGGGACTAAAATTCAAGGTCAAGGGATAACAGTGGTAAAATTCAATTATGAAACTGCAATCCTCAGTGAAGGTAACAAAGAATTACAAGATCTGTTGAACGGGATAAAAAGTCTATACAGTAAGACATATGACGTGAAGTCACGTAAGGCAATGTGCTCGTTTTTAAGTGGTTTGAAGGTTGTATCAGTGTTATAATGGGCGCTGTATACAGAATATGGATTGCGAGTAAATCGAAGAGATTCAACATAGTGATGGCTAGCACAAATGAGAATAATGAGAAACTTAGCATCAAAACTGATGACTAGGAATCAGTTGTTAAGGAATTCTGCTAACTTGAAAGCAACCAATGAAGGATGAAGCAAGGGCAGGAAAAGCAGACTAGGACAGGAGTTCCTGACCTACAGAGCACTTCTCGTATGGAACTTATGTCTTAATTTGAGAAAGAAATTTCTGAGAAATTACGTTTGAATCACAGTGATGTGTGGTAGTGAATCCTGCGCAGTTGGAAAGTCGGAACAGAAGAGGATCGAATCATTTGAGATGTGGAGTGATAATGTAAGGAATGAGGAGATTCTCCGTAGAACCAGCGAAGAAAGGAACGTATGGAAGACACTGACAAGAAGAAAGGACAGATGATTGGTGTTAAGACAACAGGAAGTAACCTCAATAATGGCTAAAGACAGCTGTAGAGGCTAAAAAAATGTACAAGAAGAATGGGAATGTTATACGGTGGATCTAGAATTGCAGATATTGGGAAGGCCTCACGGTGGACCTGCAATTCTCCTTGGCGTTTAACGATCGATTACCATGTCTTCGCCCTTGGGCGTTTCACTTCTTTATCCTGCAATCATGCTCTCAGCGCTCAATCACTCTATATGTTTTACACTTTGGTTGATGTCACTGCCGCTGAATGTGACCCGAACATCCACCTAGATAACACCTTACGTCAGTAGAGAAGACACTCCTTTTATCCCGTACTCCTCTCATTACGTCTATCTCTTCGTGTAATGTCTCCCCTCTGATGGTAGCAGCCAGGTCCTTCGGGGCTCCTGCAGGCAGCCTTCTTGACCTGGAACACCCTTAGGACAGTATCCAAGTCCCTATATTCCGTTTCTTAGATAATAACTTTGTTGGCTCCGTCCTTCCTTATCATCTCGTAGCTGCTGACATTAATCTTTCTTATTCTCTCGACAAAATTCTCTATTGATTCGCTTCGTTTCCCCCAGTGGAGATGGCATCATCCAGCAGGATAGCTTTCCACGTCACATGGCCACAATTGTGCTACAGTGGTTTGGTAGTGAACTCACGTTGATGTCTTGGCCACCAAATTTGTCTGACAAGAATCCGGACTGTAGGGGCACACACAGATTGGAATACAACCAAGAAATAATTCAAGACGTTTAGTGGAAGTGGTTCTCAGATGTGAAAAGGTCGGCGCTAGAGATAAATTTGTAACGGAACGCATCAAGCCAGTCAGAAGACAGATAACTCGAAAAAGAATGTTGACACAAAGTCCTAAATGGAGCACAAATGAAACATACATCAAGAAGGGATGGTTCAGGTTCAAACTGCAGACGACACACGGCAAATACCACTAGCTTTCACGCGGAAGTGCTGGTCAGACATCTGAGGCTCCAGATTTGTTGATGAAGTACTGATGGTAAACATTTTCTATCCATGTGACTGCGTTCATAAGTTTCTCACAAACAGATTTTTCGGCTGCTGATGATAACGGCGTTCAGCATGGTCAGGTACTTCTTGCTGGTTCGGAACAGCTTTCAGATCTTGTTCAGTGTTACCTTATTCTGCTTCTACAGTCTGTTTTTCAAGAACGACAACGGACTCTATTGGATGGCAATATTGGGTAGGCGTGATAACATCACTCATTTAATGTCCGACGGCAACGGAAGCAACTCACGCCGTTACATGCCTTTCCTTGCATTCTCCTTCATATAGCGCACTATTTAAATTCCATCAACAAGAAATAAATTATCACTTTGTTGTACATACACAAAAGCAGACGATTGCGCTAAAAGTCATCTATGTACTGGTGTTGCAACCATTTCATAGCACAAATTCGAGAAGTCTACATATAAGAATTTACAACACTGAGTGCGCAAATCTATCTACAGCAACATCAAAAATAGGTTTAGTATCTGATTGACAGTATATATTCACACATCATTAGTCAAACCATTAATGATGTAACTTCACCTGGTTTAAATTATTCAAGTAATATTTACTGATAATTGAACCTTAACACACCCTCACCTGTTAGTTCAGCAAGTTATGTGGGAAATGTGCTGTGTTTTGGGAAGTAGCAGAGAAATGTGAAAACAGCCGATGTGAAGGTTTTACGGCAGGTTATGATCCTTGCCTGATAAGTGGTAAAGCGGCATGGCTACGGCGCCCAGCTTCGGTCCGCTATGTGCGAGGGCCGTCCAGAAAGTAAAGAACGTATCGTTACACTAAAATGTCCTACAGTAATAATGCAGAAACAAAATATATACGTTTTGTCACATACTTTTCTACTTTACCACTTAGTAGACTTTGACATTAAGGCACGTGTCGAAGCTTGGCACTTGTTCTTGTATACCTTCTTCACACCATGTAGCCATCTTACTATTTAATAAGATCATGACAGCATCCTTCAGGTCATCATCATGTGCTAGGCGTTTCGAAGCAAGGTGCTCCTTTAGTCCAACGGTGCCACGTCCAGACTGTAGTGGGAAACTCGAAGATGTCCCACCAGAATGTCCCACGCAGCAAAACTTCTATCTGTGGAGCAGCTTGCGAACGTGCGTTGTCGTGCAACAGAACATTTGCAGGCAAGAGATTGCCTCTTCAGCAGATCTGGATAGTCCGACAAAGACGTTCTAGGTTAGAAAAGTATGCATAAATATTAGTTGCTGCGTTACAGGGTATGAAATGGACGAGTATGGCCCCTTCGCTGTTCCAGAATACAGAAGCCATTATTTTTTAAGTTGATGCACTTCGTTGGCATTTGCGTGGCTTCTTTGGCGACTGGAAACGACGACACTCCGTAGCCTGACTCTTCATTATGAGAGACCCATGTTTCATCTCCTGCAACAGTCTGGTCAATGAACGTGTTGCCATCCTTTCCCTAATGCTCCAAGATGCTTATGTAGCACCCAGCTCGCAGCTTCCTGATCACCCGTGAGCATGCGTAGCACCCACCGTTCACAGGTTTTGTGTTACACCAAGTGCCGAGTGAGAGTTTCCTGCAGAACTGAACGAGGCACTTTCCGACATCACGCACGTCGTTAATGGTGAATAATCGGTTCTCTAGCACGATGCCATCCATATTTTGTTTCACAGCATCTGTGATGACGGAGGATCGCCCTCACTCTTCTCATTATGAACATCTGTTCTTCCACTCTTAAACATTCTGCTTAAAGTTCGGACACTGGCTACATTCATTAGACCTGGTAAAAAATTTGCAATGAACTTCTCTGCCTGCAGAAAACGTTGTAATATGCCACCAAGTTTCAACTTCTAACAACCCTACCACAACAAAGGTCAAAATTTAATGATGATTGTGGTGTTTCTCACGCTGCTATATACTACATTTGCGGGCAACAACAAAGTTATTATGTGGCAGGTGTCATTAGAGCACAGTTAATTCCTGTAATAATGAATAAACTATGCACTCATCTTCTTGTGTCTCACCCTGGCCTCGTTGTAAAATCATGGCTCAATCATCGAAAATCTAGGTGGTAATGATTCCAAGCTCGGATGCAAAAAGGCGTAGGTTTTATTCTGCTATATTCAAACGTTTTGTAGATGCGCTTCACAAACCATTCTTGAAGATTAAACCTTTCAAAGTTAGCACAATAGTGATGTAAAAAAAATAATCAGCATTCCGAATTAAAGTTACACTTTCTTTTAATTGCTTTTATTGCAATGTCACGTGACACACATACACCACTTCACAATACAAAACATACTTGAAAACATCTTCCTTACAGTCACTGTTAAGGTTCACATTTTATAAGGTGACTACAATATGCGTCTTTCCAACGTGACGTCCAAGACTTGACTTTATCTAGGTCCGACCCTAACTCACTAACAACCGCTTACGCGCCCAAAAATCAGTGTTACAAGTACGAAAAACATCATAGTGGCAAAAGAAAGAATACACATAAGAATATTATCATTTCAATATAAACAGATCGATGTATCAAAGTAACACTACATTAATGAAATCAAATCTGAATGTTGTCTCAGAAATATGTTACTATTTTCTACAGAAACACAGTAGAATATTGCTGGTATCGAAAGGTTGAGTTGAGGTGCCGTAATGGTTACGTAATTCAAGTACTATTACAAACTCAAAACGTTACTTTTCCGGTCTAGTTCGTTGCTCCTTCAAGCTTCATTTGTTTCCTTTTGAAATTATTAATCACTTTTATAATGGAAAGAGACTACGTACCCTAAATACTATTTTTAAGGCAACTTGCGTCCCACTGAACGAGTATCCATCTTTGCTGTAACGCCTTTTACTGTACTGACACCATTAGAATATTTGCATCCGAGCAATTAACTTTATGGCACTCTTCAGGCTTTCCCGGCGATCTAATGACATCCGGGTGTTCTGCCGGATATCAGTGTCGTACTTGCACGATATTTTGGTCACGTAGCTCTCAACCTTCATCAGGTGCGACCTGAGACTGCTCCTCGAGTGGACCTGGTCCAGTATTTATGCCTATGGCCTTCCCCCTCCACCAAGCGCCTGCAGCCGTTGGTGAAGGGGGGAGGCCATAGGCATAAATACTGGACCAGGTCCACTCGAGGAGCAGCCTCAGGTCGCACCTGATGAAGGTTGCGAGCTACGTGACCGAAATATCGTGCAAGTACGACGCTGATATCCGGCAGAACAGCCGACACCCCAAGATGTCAACTTTATGGCAGTTAAGTAAGGTAATGGTTGTAATTTGTGGTCTTCTGACTTGAACACTAAATATTGTTGGAGAGCAATGCATGGATTATGTCTAGCGGAATCTTCTGCAGTTCGGGTATGCAGGGCACCGCGTTAATTCATTACAAGTTAAGTTAAGTGCGATGTGGAGGAAGATGTACTGGAAGGCGCGCACATACCTGAAGTTGTTTTGGAAAAATAGAACCTGGTCATGAAATTGCGTCATAGGCTTTTTCAGAAGATGGTGACTCACCAACGCAAGAAGAAATACAGGGTGTCCCAAAAAGATTGACACTATTTTAACTTGTAATAGTATTGAGACAAATGTCACTAGGTAACTGAAACAGCGCTAGATGTAATCGGCATGGTCAAGAGTTTCAGAAAAAATCCGTTAGATATCGCTACAAGCGCTGACCTGGAGCGTGCAGTCAGTCTCGCGCAATATGGCATCTGCGCAAGAGATGGCGTATTGTGTTATTGAATTTAGTCGTACTGAAACAGTGACTGCAGATCAGCAGGCGTTTCGTATTCGATTTCGTGCTAACCCATCGTCACCAAAGAACATTCGACGGTGTTATTCACAGTTTGTAGAAACATGGTGTCTCTGTAAAGGCAGAAGTCCTGGCCGGCCACGCGTTCCTGAACAAACGGTGGAACAAACCCGACGAGCATTTGAGCGGAGCCCCCGCAAGTGTACTCGTCGTGCTAGCCGAGAATTTGCGTTACTACGCATGACAGTGTGGCGTGTGTTACGGCGTCGTTTAGCCCTCGAACCAAACCGATTACAACTGGTTCAAGCTCCTCGAGATACAAAGGGAAGCGAGTGGACTTCAGCAATGCTATTCTAGAGGACATGGAAGATGACACTTTTATGTCACGGTTGATGTTCAGAGATGAGGCAATCTTCCATATTATCGGTAAGGTTCACCGTCCTAATGTGCGTACATTCTCACGAATCAATTGAATACGAACGTTATTAACCGAAAGTGAATGTTTTTTGCGCTGTTTCGCAAACCAAGGTTTATGGACCCTACTTTTTAGAGGAAGAAACCGTAACAGGACAAATATATCTTGCAATGCTACGGAACTAGTTATTCCCACAACTTGACGATACAATTTCATCTATCAGAAAGATGGAGCACCACCGTAATGGCACAACAACGGGCGCAGTTTCCTCAATGCCAAAGTGCCTCAACGTTGAATAGGGAGTACAGGACCGTGAGACCAGGCTTTACAGTCCTGGCCTCCTAGGTCCCATGACTTAGCACCATGTCATTTCTTCCTGTGGGGATACGGTTAAACAGTGGATTTACGTTCCTCCCTTACCTCGTGATACTGATGAACTAAAAACCAGAATATCAGCTGCTGTAGCTTCAGTGACAGAAGACAACTTACGCCTAGTTTGGGATGAATTCGGCTATCGTCTATATGTCGTCCATGCAGCCAATGGAGGACATATTGAACATATGTGATTGATTTTTATAAACTTCTGTCTTTTCTGAGTAATTTAGTATGCAATTTGTTGGTGTTAAGCCCTTCTTCCCAATAAATGATTCTATTTCAAATCGGGCTCAAATGGTTCAAATGGCTCTGAGCACTATGGGACTCAACTGCTGTGGTCATTAGTCCCCTAGAACTTAGAACTACTTAAACCTAACTAACCTAAGGACATTACACACATCCATGCCCGAGGCAGGATTCGAACCTGCGACCGTAGCAGTCGCACGGTTCCGGACTGCGCGCCTAGAACCGCGAGACCACCACGGCCGGCTCAAATCGGGCCATTCTTTTTGGGACACCCTGTATTACTAACTTTCAGTCATTAACTAGTCAAAGCTTTATACGTAATTATTTGTTGATATTCGATTCAAAATATTTTTTTTCAGAGTGATGTGTTAATGATGTTGACAAAGCTCAGAAAACTTGGCAACGCAATACACCACAGAACTACAGGTGCATTATTATCTCTGCAGTGGTTTGAGTAATCTCTGCGTTTGTTCCTAGTATAAAAATGAAGCCGTTAATGGTAAAATAGTGCTGGTCTGTTTTACCAATTTCTACAAATTTTCAGTTTTTCAAAGCAATGGAAATATTACTAATAAGTGTCACTTCTTTAAAAAAAATAATAAAAAGCAAAGAATATAGCACGATTGCTGTGGAAAATTAATATATACGGTTACAACATGGGCTACGTCGTCCAATACACAGGGAAGACTCAACCGCTGCCCTCCCTGAGCATCTCAGCGCAGCCAACGAGTGAGGAGTGGTGCCGCTGCGCGCCCGTACATCTCCGAGCGTTTGGCTTCGACGCTGGCCCACCAGACGCCGATGCGCGGCTTGGGCCTTCCCCGCGCCAAGTCGTTACTGACGCAGCGTGGCAGGGGCCTCTCACAGACCAAACTGCAGCACACCGTGCTGCAGCACCGTTACGGACGGATCTCCTATAACGAACATACGGCTTGAAATGGTATCCCCTTGCATGATACCCACATCTAACATAACCCATCCTTGCATGACCTGTCGCAGACAGCAAGACATCCGCTACTGCTCGTACTACCCGATCTAACTATGACAGAGGTTTTTTACGCTTGGCCCTTGCCTTGGCACTTTTTTTCCCACTCTGCCCTTCAAACCGCTACCCTTCGTTCGACTTTCGACCCAATCTATCTCCAGATAAGCACGTATTATTGGTTAACCTTAACCAGACGCAAACATCGCAGTACCCACATCATGCGATACCTCACTTTAATAAAAACTAACCCGTATGCAAAGATGGCGATAGACCTTCTGAGTTGGCCATCATGGCGGTGTGGATGTGGAGCGGCTCAACCTCTTATTAAATCAGGAATAAGGAGCGGCTTGACTGCGTTTTAGAGCCCCGTGTTTGCCATGTGTCCTGTTTCTGTATCCTGATTCCCTTTTCTTTTCCTAAAACATAGACAGTATGTTCGGAACTAAATAATTTATGTTGCAGAAGTTCAGACGAGTACAAGTATACGACAGGGGTGTACACAGGGCGTTTCAGAAAGACGTACTAAAAATTTGGTGACAGGTTCCGTTCACCAAAACAAGAGAACAATGTCCAGTACACATAAGTTCTGAAATGCATACCTTAATAGTTACGAGCATCTGTTCATATTCACTACAGTGAAACACATCTCTTCTACTGAACAAGTTTTCATAGTTTCTAAGGTGTACATTTTAGAACCCATGTTTCCTGGACAGTTTTTTCTTATTTTGATATAAGAAACCTGTCCAAAATTTTTGAAACATAATTCTCAAATATCTTGTGTATTAGAACATTGAAGGCGTAAATTTTAAGAGTTGATAGTGTCGTGTAAGTTTAAATTTGAAGAGTCGTGCAAGATTCGCTAGAAGATATATGGGTTGACGCCCACAGAGTCCCTGATTCGTGTGACGTGCAGTTCATTTCCTTTCCGTTTCAAAGTTGCACTATTTGTGCTTTTATCCGTGTTTCATTCCCGTAGTAAAATTGGTGAAAGCCGTGGTACAGCACAGCCAGCACAGTTTCAGCAGTGCCTTATGGTAAGATGGTTAAACCTTTCCATCATGCCACGTCTGAGTCAAAACAGCGCAGTATGGCGCTGTCATACTACACTGAAGTGAGAGGGGTCTTAGCCCATGACTTCTTCCCTGTACGGCTCTCTATTTCTCCGCCATTTGTAGAAATAATAGCGAAAATCCCCCAGAGATGATTGTCGGAAACGATATAGTAGAAGGACGGGGTTCTCATTACAGGTGAAAACAAGTTTCAAGGAAAAATGCGATAAGAAAATGCTAGGTACATGATAGTAACTGGAATAAGATGGTACAGGTAGGACGAGAAAGGGTACCTTTGGGTGGTTGTGAAACAGAGGTCGAAATAAGGTTGCATAGATTAAAGCGGTTGCAGTTCCTGTGGTCAGTCAAATACGTCAGTCACATGACAGAGCTTCTGGAGGATAATGCGACGAACGGTTCTTACTGGTATGAGAGGTGAGTTCTAAGATTTGAGTGATTGTTCTCCGAGCAACATGATCGGTACTACGACAGAAATGATTATCAAGTATTATTGTAAATGGTGTCTCTCTGGCCGAATTCTTGACCGTATGTGAGGACGTGCTGAAGAGTGGTGTCTCCGAATTCGTGAAAACTTTTAAAACTTTTCAAACAAATCAAATTTTATTAACATTCTATATATTCATTTTCATGTCTATATATTTATTTCCCAACATAGACGCCCATGTGACTAACAAATTTCTCCCAACGTGAGACCATTTTCTTGATACGAACAATGCAGACGATTTCACTTTTCTGTCGGAGGCAAAACCTCCACTCTGCTCGCTCCGCTTCATCTCCTCGAAGTTGTTCCTTAACTCTGAAAATCGGATGGGACCAAGCTGGGACCGTATGCGGAATGATCGATGAGAGCGACACCAAGGTTGTTGCAGATGTGGTAGCTCTGGTATGTGTTCTGATACTATCATGCTCAAGGAGAGAGTGCTTCACGTGTGAACGAACTTACCCTCTGCCGCTATAGGCCTCCGACCTATAGCGTGTAAGAAGGTGATGTCTAACGTTACTATGTCGGCGCGTGAGACACAGTGTACTGTTTCTAACCGCAGGAAACGAGCCTCCAACTGAAACAGAGGAGAATGGACAGGTGTCAGTATTCTCTACCTTAACAACATTGTGACATGTGATGATGGCTGGGTTGACTATTATGCCCCCGAAAACAAGCGAGCGTCAATGGTGTTACGCTACACACGATCACCGACGCCATAAAGCTGAAGATCATGTCCTCATAAGACAAATTTATCACCAAAGTTTTCTGGGATGTTCAAGGTGTAATGCACTTCGAATTCATGCATAAAGTCACCACCGTAAAGTCTGCAAGTTACTGCGAAACCCTCAATAACTGAAGCCACGACTTCGAAGAGTTCGTCCATACATGAAGCACCCTGTTCTTCAGCGAGACAGTGGCAGACCACACACAAGCGCCGCAACATTCGGAATACTCCTTGTGTTCACTGTCATCGATCACCTTCTATTCAGTCCCCACTTGACCCCATCCGGTTTTTACCTGTTTCTGTAACTTAAAGAACGCCTTCGAAGACTTTACTTTCCCGGTGATGAAGCGGTGCAAGCAGGTGTGAAGTTGTGGCTCCGTCAACAAAAGTTAAGCATTGTACATTAACTGTATCAACAAACTGGTCTCTCGTTGGGGGAAACGTGTTCCCCACCAGGGTGACGACGTTAAAAAGTAAATATGTAGACATGAAAAACATAGACGTATTTAGAAAGTTGTAAGGGTTTTCACGTAAAGGATTTGGAGAATTTCGGACCCGACTAGTGACTATAACTGTGTAAATTACAGACAGAGTAATCGTTCCGTAATGCATCTGAGTTTCTGTTTTACGCAGTTTTCGTCGGAAGAGAGATGGTATGCTGAGGTGCGGACGGGATACCGTGACGCAAAGGAAATGGGGACAGAGTGATCCAATTATTACCGCTCCAAAAGCACTCGCCTGGCGATAGAGTCCACGTATAAAACCACTCGCACAAAATGTCAACGGATGACAACGCGCAAAATGCGACTCGTTCGAGCGGCATTTCATGAATCGATAAAGAAACGGGCCGGCGCCGGATAACAGATAATAATCAGTGCTAGAATGCTACAAATAGGCACGCCTGGTGGCCTGCCAGTAAAGAATTCACCAACATCGTGCAGAGGACGTATGCGTCGGCCTGACAGCCTCCTACAGCCAGCTACCAGCAACCGTGGTGCTGCCCACTGAATCCAGTGGAGCTTTCAGCTCATAACCGCCGGCTCTGCCAAGTGCATAGCATTCTCGGTATTCTTGCCGCCTCAGATATGACCGAAACGTCAAGTTTTCAACGATCATCACCATCGTCTTCGCCAGGAACTGTGGTGGCTAAGCGTACTGGTCGGAAGCGTACTGGTCGGAATGCCAGTTAGTCTTCAGACTGTATTACTGATATGCAGAAAAGATATCGAGAATATGTACTGTATTTGGTGTTGCCGTTTGGATGGTCTGTAAATATGTACTAGTCTCTAAAGTGTCCTGTAAGCGTCATCTCCACTCATTTATGAATCGAAATGAATCGTATATGGTTCTTCTTGGCCTGATGAACTAATGAGGTTGTGGATCGAAAAAGTAGTTTTCTAGAATCTGATAGTTTGTCTCAGAATGATTTGATGGATGGATGATTTCCCTGCATGCTGCTTCATGTTAATCGAGATTTCGTTTAAACTTCTTCTTGTTAACATCCTTTGCTGTTATTACGATAGCACTGTACTAATGGTATAACAGTTTGAAACATTAGATGTTCACAGTACATCTCCACCATCGAGCAGTCAACCAAATCTGTAGGGTACTCCCCGTTGGCGTGGAATCATGAAATTTGACAAGAAGCAAAGTTTTATACTTCAAGTAAAGTAAAAAATTCGAAAATTGTCAACAAGAAATTCTATCACATTAAAAAAAATGTTTTTGCCATTTCTTATCCGACTGTCTGACTGACCGTTCTTCTGTTAAGACACCTTATTCTCAGGATTGCGTTGACGTATCACGGTGAAATGTATGTCACATACTAAGGTCTATGGTCACTTGGCCGTGTAATAAATTTTAGCTTCTAAGTCAACGCAGTCAATAGATACGATCATTTACATTTTATATTTTGGTAATTGGAAACTCACTCATTAAAATCTAAAGGATACTTCTCGTCGGACTGGAATCATTAAATTTGGCAATAAGAAAGGTTTTACAGCACAAGTAAAGGAAGGAAATCAGAACCTTGTTCATTTGTAATTATATCACAAAAAACTTATTCTTTAGTCATTTGTTAGGCGATTTTTACTTAAAATTGAAACTTTCTCGACAGGCTGGGAATTTTCGGGACCAAAATCTTGTAAGCACCAACGTCGATAACAGACAATCATCGTCTATATACTCGATTCCAGGGATGAATGAACTGTCTATATACATAATTAAATTTGTACAGGACCCTCAGGGTGCGAGTCCTAATGGCCGATTTTTCAAATGTGTTGGGTTAGTTCTTTAACTATCAACATAAAATACGCGTGAACTTAATAATATAAAATAGTGTTAAAAATTAAATAAGGTAATGAATATCAAATGATGACTAGTTCCAGCTTATGATACAGCCACCTTCATATCCAATATAAAAACACATGTATTTTACGAGCAGACACTGTACATCATTTTACACTTTATCTGAAGATGTCTGTACAAACAGCTGAAATTAGTCATCGTTTAATGTAATTGCCTTGCGATCTTACCTGTTGAAGGGTTTCAATACATTTTTAACTTAAAGAAAGACTTTTAGATCGCTTTTATACGTCAGGAATTAACGTTAACAACTCAGCTTGACTACTTTCGATATAACACGATACAAGATACTTCTCGGAAAATTTAGGTACCTAAGTGATTGCAAACACGCTGACAAAAATGAATGTACACAGTGCAGAGTGTAAAGACTCCTTGCATCAGAAGTAAATTTTCGTGACATGTAACTATGAGATAATAGGCCTAACGGCCTTTTCTTCATGAAAGTCTTCGTGCTAATCATGTTTGATTACATTCCGCTGTTTGAAGGCGAATCCATAGTTGTGAGACTGTGCGTTGTGACGTTTGCTGCACGACGCTGTCCGTAACTGACCAGTCTCGCGTGCTATTGAGTAGATTATCAATAGTATCCCGTTCCGCAGATTCCTGGCAAATTCCGGTAAATCACGTTGCTATTACGCCACTCGCACCACATCGATGTAGATACCGGCACTAAACATCGACTGCTGGGGCTCTAATATCCCGCTTCTGAGTTATGTAGTTTTCTGACTTTTGTAACAAGGCCAAACTGCTTTAATCCTCGCTCTTCGAGTGTACTTCGGCTCATTTCTGGTGTAAGATATAATAAGACGCCAAAAGTAATTAAACTCATTTTTGCCACCTCGTGTTCCTCTGTAATTAAAACTGTTGAAACATACGTCAGCCAGTGACGTGTCCAGTCAAAGTTTGTACATACGTGCTTATTAACATGGGAATAATGTTATAGGTGGAAGATACTCACTTATCACGTGAGGAAGGTGATAGGTCAAAGTAATGGAAACTAACCGATATTGATGTCGAATCCATAGTTTTGAGCGCCGTTCATTTGGTTGATGGGAGTCCCTATGGAAATTCAGTTCACGATTGACTACAGAAGTAGGCGGATTCTAGAAGAAAATAAAACATAATTATTTGGATAAAAATGAATTTTTAATGTATGTTTGAATCGGATAAAAAAGTGTAAAATAATTCCATAGCCTATATAGATTCCTAATCCCATACAAAGGGTCCTGAAAATACTTCATTTTGAGTTTTTATTGGTTGTGAAAAAACTGAAAACAAAAGTCTTGGTGCACATTCAATACATATCTGATGCGTGCGAAATTTACCTCCGATCGCACTACTTATTAACTGATGTTAACCGATGTATAAATAGTTCACCTGCTTCCTATTAATTTTTTTTAGTCTTCTGACTGGTTTGATGCGGCTCACAGCGAATTCCTTCTTTGTGCGTATCTCTTCACCTCGCACTCCATATATTGAATTATTTGCTGGATGCATTCCAGTGTCTGTTTTCCCCTAGAGTTTCTGCCTCGACCTCCATCTGGTACCATAGAGGCTATTCCCTGATGTTTTAACACATATTCTATCATTCTGTACCTTCTTACCAGTGTTTACCAAATGTTCCTTTCCTCACTGATCCTACAAAGAACCTCCTCATTTTTTATCTTATCAGTCCATCTAATTTTTAGCGTTGTTGCATTCTGGCAAGCTGGCCCGCAGCTGTTGTAAATGTTCCTTAATATTCTGGATACTGTTACCGGAACGGAGTTGGCATCCCAACTAGTGCATGAATAATCTATGGGGGATAGATCCGGGGATCTTACTAGCTGCGAGAGTAGCTCAAGATCACGCACATAGTTCATAATGTTCCATTAATGAACCTACATTTTCCTGTTGGAAAATGTCACCACGATGATATACCTCGACAGGTAACACATGGTCACGCAGGATGTCCGTGACGTTGTCTAGCAACAACACCAAACGCAAATTACTCTAATGGCCACAGAGTTGCAATAACAGGCATAAACATAACCAGCCATGGTGTGTACGTGTACAAGCTACAGTGGCATCCGACTTTTGTAAACTCTCGTCGTGAGTTTTGTAAAGACCTCGTCGCTGGAGCTCTGGAGGCCGAGTTGAGACTGTTGTTACGGTAGGCCGAATTGGACAGTTCGTGAAACGGTTTCTGGTGCAATTCACCCCTAAGACAATTTCTCCCTGCCCCTATTACGCAGCTATGGCTCAGCGTCCGATAACAAGGTAGGAGAACGAAGCTTCTACTACGCTCCAACAATTAGTAACAAAGTAACACAGATGAGTTAAAAAGGTTTACTTATCTTGTTGACTTCTTGAATAACGTAGTCAGCAACACCGCATGTAATGTAACACACATAAGGCCCTCTATGGCTAAGTGCAAGTAATCGTAGGTAAACTTCACAGTACATAGCAAATGCAATTTACAAATGGTTCAAATGGCTCTGAGGACTATGGGACTTAACATCTATGGTCATCAGTCTGCAATTTACAACCGTCTGTTCACTTCTAAGAGTTGACTGTCTGTTCACTTCTAAGAGTTGACTGCCTGTTCACTTCTAAGAGTTGACTGCCTGTTCACTTCTAAGAGTTGACTGTCTGTTCACTTCTAAGAGTTGGCTGTCTGTTCACTTCTAAGAGTTGACTGTCTGTTCACTTCTAAGAGTTGGCTGTCTGTTCACTTCTAAGAGTTGACTGTCTGTTCACTTCTAAGAGTTGGCTGTCTGTTCACTTCTAAGAGTTGGCTGTCTGTTCACGTCTAAGAGTTGGCTGTCTGTTCACTTCTAAGAGTTGACTGTCTGTTCACTTCTAAGAGTTGACTGTCTGTTCACTTCTAAGAGTTGACTGTCTGTTCACTTCTAAGAGTTGACTGTCTGTTCACTTCTAAGAGTTGACTGTCTGTTCACTTCTAAGAGTTGGCTGTCTGTTCACTTCTAAGAGTTGACTGTCTGTTCACTTCTAAGAGTTGGCTGTCTGTTCACTTCTAAGAGTTGGCTGTCTGTTCACTTCTAAGAGTTGGCTGTCTGTTCACTTCTAAGAGTTGACTGTCTGTTCACTTCTAAGAGTTGACTGTCTGTTCACTTCTAAGAGTTGGCTGTCTGTTCACTTCTAAGAGTTGACTGTCTGTTCACTTCTAAGAGTTGGCTGTCTGTTCACTTCTAAGAGTTGACTGTCTGTTCACTTCTAAGAGTTGGCTGTCTGTTCACTTCTAAGAGTTGGCTGTCTGTTCACTTCTAAGAGTTGGCTGTCTGTTCACTTCTAAGAGTTGACTGTCTGTTCACTTCTAAGAGTTGACTGTCTGTTCACTTCTAAGAGTTGACTGTCTGTTCACTTCTAAGAGTTGACTGTCTGTTCACTTCTAAGTGTTGACTATACGGCGTTCCCTGTCCCTGTCCCTGTCTAAGTGAGCTTTGGACACTAATCTATAACCAAGTGGGCGAGAGGTGCAAGTAGACTTCTGTCCCTTGTCGTTTGGTCATCGGCGGATTGTACTGGGCTGGCATTTGGCCGCGACAGAGTCAATATCTTCATCCTCAGCGTCGCCCCTGGCGCTGGTGGACCTCGCGCAAGTGGCGAATCTCTCTGGCACTGACATGAGCTCGCAGCTGTGCGCCTGTGGGCTTTTGCTATGGCTGTGCATTGTACGGATGACACAGCACCGGCCGCGTCTTCCGTTTGAGTCACTCTTTCTATCGGGCCGTGAATATGTCAGTAATATAATATGATATACTTTCTGAATAAAAGTAATCTGCCGCATTGGCGGTCGTAACATGAATTATACTATCCCTTTGCTTTGTTCTTTTGACTAGTGAACACTTTCTCCTATGTGTCCCAACTGGATTGTAGCCGTGTATGACTAATATAAGTTTTGGCTCTAACACAATATGCCCTAAAAAAATGGAACCGCGAAACCACCAAAAACTGCTGCAAAGTATATTTGTTTGCGGACAACCACTTTCAATCAAGCGACCTCCTTCATTTCTCTGATGTCAGTATATGAGGTTAAAAAAAGGTTTCTTGGCGTTAAGTATGGTACATAATATTATAATTACAGCACCTTTCAGTAATAAGCCGTCGAAATGTTTCGATACTAGATTAATAAAAATAAACGTTGGATACACTGCATTAGGTGCTCTATATATTCTAGTTTCGCTTGAGAACGATACACAGAACGTTCAGACAGTCAAATGACAACTTTCGAAAAGAGCCATATTTCCTATGTTGTTCAACTCACGTATCACAGTGGCTCGAATGTCTGTTATGCCGTCAAAGCATTTACCCTTCATATTATTTCATTTATTCGTATTGTGGCAGGTTCGCATTGATAACATGAAGCCTCGTAGCCAGCGATGACTTTCCGGAAAAGAATTGTCCCTGTTCTGCTTTCAGTCAGGTCGCTGCAGTTGCCTACAAGTCATTGCTTTCTTTGGGAGTCAAACAGTCCATGATGGCTTTTGTACACATTTTTCTATTTTTCAAAATATTCTGAAATATGTCTTCAACATTTGATTTAGAGATGTAGCTCCATTGCGCTTTTTGACACCCAACTACGACCCCATGGCAACGAATTAACACTTTCTGTTTCCAACTGACTGCTCAAATGCGCACTATTGTTTACATTGCTATTAGCTCGACCTGCTACCGTAGTTATTCGCTGACGTCACTTGTACTTCAGGACAGTCAGTTTCGAAACTTTTGTGATTCGGGGTGGGGGTGGCAGACGCTGTATCTGTTGATACTTATATACATACACCAAGGAAACTTTCTTTAACCCGATGCAATGTTATCTCTGCCTTCAATATGACTGCTTGTCTTAAACAGTTTTTCCGTAAATAAATACAGACTACTGCATCTTTTGTTGGTTTCACACAGCCATTCTTTAAATACATTAGAGCTGCACATACTGCCAGCAGGAAATATTCTAAATAGCTCCGTCTGATGGGTTACACTATACCTGAAAATGCCTACACAACCGAAACGGTGTAGAAATTAAACAAACACAAGACAAAAATATATTCTAATCCTAGTTATTATATGTATTGCATAAACCTACTATCGTAGTGGAAGCTCCAAAAGTGGCATGAAAGGAAGTATACCAATAATCACTAAAAAACTCTGCGTCGATAGTGACAGATAGTGAACTGATGCCCGCAGAGCAGTGCGAGTCAAAGCGCCTCTTGCAGGACGGAGAGGTGCGCCGACACCGCATCTAACCTTCTCGGTGGATTAACGACGAGTGTCGGTGTTCTGTATAGGCTGGAGGTGGTTTTTAGGAAGTTTTCCTCGTTCCAGGAAGTGAATGCCGGGCTGGTACCCAATTCCCGCCTAAGTTACACGCCTCACAAATCTTTAGACAACTTTCGTACACTTTCACATGCATAACACTAAACAAAGATAGTTGTGGTACACATATTCCGTCCTGGGGGTAATGAGGTGACGATTGGAAAGACATCTGGCCACCTCTTGAAATAATTGTGCCAAATCGCTTCCGAAGTATTCTGTGTCAATGCGGGACATAGACACACACACATGCACATACACACACACACACACACACACATACACACACACACACACACACACACACACACACACACACACACACACACACACACCAAAAAAAAATCTAGTAGTAAATCATCGGATTCATCACATTCTCCTAGATACAGTGTCCTTTTCTCTCAGCATGCATTATTCTGACGACAGAGAAATGCGGGATATTGCCTAATCTCCTAACAGTATACATTTACTTTCAGTGTATTTTAACATCGTGTGGGACTGTAACGCCGAGTAATCCTGCGTCCACCCGAGTTATGTGATAGCGAAAGTAAGTGGAGCTCTCGTCTGTCACCTCTTCGCGGGGGATGCACCGGCTCAAACGAAACCTGCAGCGGTTGCGCATCAACGAAACCGCGGGCGAGATGGCCGCTGCAACCTCTGACATTTGGGGCCGAGCGCAGCATCAGCGGACGCGCGCCCGGGTGGCCAGAGCGCATGCGGCGCCAAGACGCGCCGCCCCTCCCCTCCCCTCCCCTCCCTTAAATCCCTCCCCAAAGCTACCCCCCACCCCCCGCGGCGCCGACGCCACCCCTCCCCCGCCACAGACGCCACGATACTCCAGTCGACCGGCAGCGCGCGCGCCGTGCGCCTACGCAGGAGAGACACCTGTCGCTGCCACTCGTCTACCTGATCAGCGGACGCCGACCACTCGGTGTGCAGCGGCGTCTGCGAACTGCCGGTATCACCTTTCCGGTGTGTCGTGGTGCACAACGGCACAGTCGTCGTTCATTTGCCGTGCCTCACCGAGCTATTGCGCTTGTCATTGTCGTACTGTGTAACCATTGTTTCTAGAGGTGGCATCACGACACTAGGGTAGCAACGACCATTTCATTTCCATCAGTCTCTATTAAATATCGAACAGTTATTTACGGGCTGCTGATAGTGTCATGGGCGTATAATATTCTCTCGCACTATGGAAATAAGACTTCGTCTGAAGAATTTAGAGCTGATATGATTGTACTGTGACGTTAATTTCTTATTACTGGAAGTCCAATAAAGGCACTCACTACGATTTCACCGCCTGGATAGCATAATTAATAGCCTTGATATCAGTCGCTGCTGTAGCCTACCTCACTTTCGGTGTTTTTATGTACGGCGCTTGGGCAAAGAGTGCTATGTGACTGACATTCACGATTTATAGGGGCGTAGACTGCTACACGGTAGGTTTTCTGCAAATCTGGGATGAATTATTGGCAGCAGTCACTGATTTTCCGTGGATGGCCAAGAGTGATGGTACTCAGGTCAGACTAGACCAGGACTGATAAAGTTAGCTGATACCGGCCGGAGGACTCGCCAGCGGCGATCGCTGCCCTCGAGGGTGTGGAGAGTGCGTAATGGCGGACGACGGCGGCCCGCGGCTGCGGGTGGCTGCCGCGTGATGGACGCGACGGGCAACGGCTCCTCCTGGGCGGGTCTCGCCAACTGGACGCTCGACCGCCAGCAGTACTGCAACTGCAGCGCCGAGGCGGGGGCGCCGGCCAACGACTCGGCGGCGGAAGCGCGGGAGGCCGCGGCGGCGGCGGCCGCGCCGGGGGGCGGGCTGCTGCAGCTGGTCGCCACCGTCGCCACCGGCGTCGTGCTCGGACTCCTCATCCTCGCCACCATCGTAGGTGAGTTCGCCGCCTCGACTAGCTGGTCTGGTTCGAGGTGCGAGCGACACAAACGGCCGCTTCGGGCGCTGAGCTCAGGCGGACGGGCAACTGCTAGCTTTGTATACAGGTCCATCATAGCTAGTAGTGAAAGATGACGCGGACAGATGTACAGGGTAACAGAACCAAAGCCACGCTGGCAAATGTGGGTCAAAATAATTGTGATTGTGTGGTTACGAGCTGCCTCTGACGTCATTATCCAATATTGTCCTTGTCGGTTCAAATACACATGAAATGTAAAACATTAACTTAAATCCCCATCTAATTCGTTCAAGATATCACCAAAGACTGTGGTGTACCTGTTATCCATGGGCTTTCATTTATTTTCGGTGGCTAGGTCGTAGTTAATCAGTAGTGCATATCAACTTGGATATGTCTAGTTAGCGTATTCGATTAAACAGAAACGCAACACAAATGGCCCTATAGATATTCATGCCTTGCTAATTTCCTAACTACATTAGTTAACCAGTCCGTTATTACGTACCTCACAGTATAGAGAAATCTCGACTAGCACTTTGGTTTCTTTTTTCCTTCATTTTACTTAATCATTTTGAACCCTAAGGGGCGATCTCTGATAATAGAGAAGATAAACTTCTTTGCCAAGATCGCTACTTACAACGTTTATTCTCTATAACCGGTTTCGGTAACCAGTTTTACCATCTTCAGATGTGTAATTATACCCAAAATAATATACGGTATTGAGTAAAAACCAGAAATACAGTAAACCTCGAAGTACCCAGGTTATTGCATATTTCTTAAAATAGCAGTCTGAGTACTCTTTCCCAGTAACTCGCAGGCACGTAACAGACCAGAATACTGATGGAGCGGCATGTCAAATCCACTTACATCTGTCTTACATGGCACTCACAACAGAAAACATCATTGCAGCCAGGGCTCCGCTAGACCAACAGGCGTGACCAGTAAAGGGTAGACGAAACCGGTTATCGAGAACAAAGGTTATTATTATCGATCTCGGCCAAGAAGTTTATCTTCCATAATCTAACGACTAATGGGAGTTCCAAAAACTGCAGCTTCTACGGAACCTCTGCTTCTTTCGGGGAATAAATAGTCTTTAAAATTGACGCCAATATTACTGCACACAAAAACGAATGTTCCTTCTCAATGAAAAACTGCAACTGAGCAAGTACATTTGAAAGACCGCCATCAGATACCTCTGAATAATAGAAAAACATCATTCTGATATCTGTTGCTTGTGTGTCACTAGCCTCGGTGAAAGAAGTGTGTTGTGTACGTGGATAAGTCTTTCCTTTTCTATATTATGTGAAAAATAAATGGACACGTGAATCACTCTCACATCCACAGTAGCACGACACCGAAACTAAAAAAGTACGACATGAACTACAACACATAGCGAGAGCAGAGATATGTTCCACCAGCCTAACATCAAGCAGAAAATTCATTCGTTAAATTAAATCAAAGATACGATCCGAAATGTAATTCGGATCGACAGATGAGATTCCTTACTGACAAGAACACGGATGAAGCTAACACGTCACAACACAACCATGTAGTCCACACTCACAACAGAACCACGTAGTCCAAGCCACACAGACAAACCAAGAAAAGTATACACCAGAGAAAAGTATAAAATTTCGAATAGTTGGTTATCTCACGAACAGAACTACACTCATAAGTAAAGTAATGTCAAGCCATTGCAAGCTAAAGCTGATACAGGGAGAAAATGGTTCAAATGGCTCTGAGCACTACGGGACTCAACTGCTGTGGTCATCAGTCCCCTAGAACTTAGAACTACTTAAACCTAACTAACCTAAGGACATCACACATATCCATGCCCGAGGCAGGATTCGAACCTGCGACCGTAGCAGTCGCACGGTTTCGGACTGCGCGCCTAGAACCGCGAGACCACCGCGGACGGCGATACAGGGAGATGATGGCTCTCAATAGCGTTACTGAACACGTCGAACGGAGTGAAAAAAGGCGCAAACAGAAAACCGATACAAAATGCTGAACACAGATGAATATTAACGAACGCAACAATAAAACAATTCACGAAATGCAAACACATATACATGGATACCGATAATCTACCTAGCTATAATCTTCTATAGACCCATACCATTCTCCCAAACTTCTAAGTTCTAAAAGGAACTAAGCCACTATCTATGAAATTAAAGTATTACAAAAACTATGGCTCTCTACACCGGATAAAATGTTCTGCATTATTATTAATATCTGAAGATGAGAAAGAAACTGGTTCAGCTACTGAAAACCAGCTCCTACGCAGAACCTCACTCAACAAATTTTCAGTATCGAGTGTCCAGCATCCTGAACAAATTTTTGTCACATGCGGGTAGCGGAAGTTGTAAGAGAACATCCTCATTGCACCCTGCCGCCTTAGGCGCAACAGCGCTCCGACTATAAGTGAACGAAATCTCTTTAGCACTCTCCAAGCTTAGACCAAATTTGCCAAACTGACACAATAGCAGTTACCCACCAACAGACACTGTGAAAACTCAATATTTCTTTTTTTCTTTTTAAGAGTAAACCGCTTTTTAACTCTGTGTTACTATACGGTTGCAGGTTCGAATCCCGCCCTGAGCATGGATGTGTGTGATGTTCTTAGGTTAGTTAGGTTTAGGTAGTTCTAAGTTCTAGGGGACTGATGACTTGAAATGTTAAGTCCCATAGTGCTCAGAGCCATTTGAACCAACTTAACTGCTGTGGTCATCAGTCCCCTAGAACTTAGAACTACTTAAACCTAACTAACCTAAGGACATCACACACATCCATGCTCGCGGCAGGATTCGAACTTGCGACCGTAGCGGTCGCGCGGTTCCAGACTGCAGCGCCTAGAGTCGCTCGGCCACTCCGTATCATGCAAAGGTTGCGCCAAAGATTGCGTATCACTAATCAGTATGAAATACATTTGAGTTCGTTTCAAACAACTCTGGCCCGCAGTGTAAATGTGATTCAGTGCGAGACAACATTTCGTAAAAGATTGGTTTTCAGTAATATACTGAAACTTTTCAAGAATTCCGCAGCGTAAGACAGCTCGCTGTCAGCGAACAGTTGCCGTCGCTCCACAGTGGCAGCGCGGGTCGACAAATTACAACATTCTGAAACACTTTTTATATCTTTAACACACAGAAAATCTTGCTCGAATGTAGTTCGTTGATCTCTCTGCAGTCGTGGTTTTCAAGAAACTCGGAGGCAGATCGCACATTCAAATATTACAAGTAGGACACTATGTTCGCTGTAGTTGATCCGTCACAAGACTTCTTTAACGACTAATACAGTACCACTTCAGTTTGCCTACCTACTAAAGGTGTTCCACGTCATGTCCCCACATTTGAAGGCATTACCACCCTCGTCTCAGCAGTTACGAATTCTTTTAAACCACCTCATCATCTTGCAAATCTTAACAAAACTGCACAACTTATTGATGCAGTTCTTAAACTACGTCAACGGCACTGCTGTACACTTCTCATTTTTAGCTGACCCCAGACCCTGACAGTAAAATTCCAGGAGTTACTATAAATGGGAATGGTTTCTTCTCTTAACACTTAGCTCTGGAATAAGATTCATAAATTTATTTCTGTTATAGCAGACTGTCTGTGTAGTAGGGGATTGTGTTGTACGCTTTTCAAACTTCCTCCGGCAGCTCTGTAGCAGATGTTTAATATTTGTAGGGTTTCTCACCTCAAACTAAACTCTTGTATAATAACTTTGTTGCCCGTTAAGACGCCTTTTTGGCAGAAACGGGCATAATCAAGTTGAAATTTAGGTCAAGTACTAAGATCCGTGGTCCCCTGACGTTGAAAAAACTGTAAGCTTGTAAATCAATGTAGTCAAAAGATACGGCCCTTTACGTCACATATTCTGAAACTCGTGAGCTCTCTTACGATAACCTGCAGATCACATATCTATATGCACCTCCACTGTTCGAGTCCTGATAGCATTTGTCCGATTTTTAAATGGCTGGATCCACTTTTTATGACAAGCAGCTTTCTTCTGAAATTACAAAAAGTGGAACGGAAAATTGAGGTTTTTCCAAATCCAAAAACATGTTATAAGGTATAAAATGATGACGTAAGTAAGGGCAAATATTATACAGAAATTTAAAAATATTTCAATCGAGAAAATGCTCCCAGTACAATACTTAGTTGCCTGTCTGATAAAGTATTACTCTACTAGCAGTAAGCAGTTAGGGAGATTAAATTGAGAGGTATTATCAAAAAAACAATTACAAGTCAAATATATTGTGCAATTGATGCTGTTGGAAACTAACACAAATATCAAGACAATAACGAAACTCAATCTGCAAATATCTCATGTTCCATAAAGAAAGATATTCGTCTGTTTCAAGATACTAGATAGTGCACGACCTACCAATAAAGGCATTACCGTCCACAAGATACACAGCCAGTTTTGAAAATACACATAATTTTACTTGAATAAATTTTTCTAAATGAAGATTTAACAATATATTTCTGTTAGCTTTCGTACATTATACGGCACTTAGATTTATAAAACCCAAAATATTTACAAGTGCTGCACAAAGCACAACCTCGTGTCTAGCAACAACAGACTGTAGGACGTCATGGAACTGGTTATGGCGGTCTCTTGTGTGCATTCCTTCATGTGTTTCTGGACTGAAGCACCTGTCCAAAAGAATCCTGTGTTTCTAGATACACAGTCCTCCAAGTACAACCTCTCCCCCTACTTAAACGAAATAGGACAACTCGTCCCACGGTCACTAGATTTAGAGTTTCTTTCAAGGTCTTACTAAGAACCAGATGAAACGCAAATAATGTCTTAGGATGACGGGCAGAGCGCCAAATGATATGTACCTCGTGTAGAACGAAAACGTTCTATAACCAGCCTTGAAAACAAATGTTTTCTTCCTCCTGTAATGTGCAACACGATTTTTAACAAATATCAGCAGTGTGTAGAGCTCCAACTGCGTTAATTGTGCTTAAAAATCCAGATAATTAATTTCCTTCGTCATAATGTGTGTGTGTGTGTGTGTGTGTGTGTGTGTGTGTGTGTGTGTGTGTGTGTGTGTTGTGTGTGTGTGTGTGTGTGTATGTGTGCGCTTCTACATGTAGAAGTGATACAGAACTTAACAAGCTACACCGATATGAAGTTATTCATCGCTGAATGAAATTAATAACATACAGCTTCAGGTCCTGTTTCAAGTGTCTGAATCTAAAAAAAAAACTAGATCAAAGAGTAATTGGGGTAACAAATCAAGCGAATTAGTTATTTCGAAACAATTGTATCAAAAGTTGATGCTCACCAAAGAAAATTGTGTAACATGGAATGTGCGCCGTATGCCTGCTACTCATTGATGACAATAAGGTAAATTCAGCCTTTCCTCTTCGCCGCTAGGTTTCCTCTCTGCCAAGGACAGCACATATCTTGTGTATGAGAACGGTTACGGACGACGTACAAAACAAGTATGTCAGCTGTGTTGCCATGTGCTGAAGCACGTAACGTAGGATAACACTATTGTGTGTTAATAAAAGCTGATCAAACCGAATGAAATCCTGACCGCGACAGAATACGGTGTTGTTCATCATGGACAGTTCTGCAATGCCGAATTTGCACAAGGAAACCTAACCATAGTGTATCAAGTATTTGATATAATGATTTTGCGGACAGGGTGGGCAGCAATCTGCAGCTGTCGAAGTGGGTAACTGTAGGAGGGTACAGGACGACTTAGACAAAATTTCTAGTCCGTGATATGAGTAGTAGCCAGCTCTAAATGTAGAAAAATGTAAGTTATAACTGACGAGTAAGAAAAACCAACCAGTAATGTTCCGATATAGCATTAGTAGTGATCTGCGTAACGTTGCAAAGGGATATTAAGTGGAATAAGCTGGTGAGAACTATGGTAGCAAAGGTGAATGGTCGATTTCAGTTTGGTGTGAGTGTTTCAGGAAAGTGAGTTTCATCTGTAAAGAACACCGCACATAGGAACCTAGTGCGACCTATTCTTGAATACTGCTCGAGCGTTTGGGAGCCGTACCAGGTCGAATTGAAGGAAGACATCGAAGAAATTCGAAGCGGGCTGCTAGATTTGTTATGGTTGGTTCGAATAAAACGCAAGTACGACGGGGATACTTTCCGAAGCTTAGGGAAGCATTTCCGTAACACTTACGTATTGTTCGAACCTAACGTAACTAGTCCAGCAACCTGCCTCTGAATCCCTGGAAAGAAGGAGAAGGAGAATGAGAATGAGAAAATTTAGAGAACCGTCATTTGAAGCTGACTGCAAAACGGGTCTCTTGTCGGCAACATACACTGCGCATAAAGGACCACGAAAATATGGTACGGAAAATTAGGGCTCATACGGAAGCATGTAGTCAGGCGTGTTTCCCTTGTTCTGTTTGTCACTGGAACAGGAATGGAAATTACTAGTAGTGGTTCAGCGTACCCTCCACCCCGGCCGTATGGTGGCTTGCGGAGTATTTGCGTGGATGTAGATGCAGATATAGATACAGTGCAACTAATTCGGCAGGTGACTGATCGGAACAGAATCGAATTTAGATGCCGAAAACGTGGGTATTTGCGTTGATCAGTTGTTCTTTACTGTGAATGCACCGACAGAGGTGGTATACGCACAGGACTAGTTTTGGGGGGGACCGCAATCAAAATTCTTGTTGTCTGTCGTTTCCCTACATCTGTGGAGGCAAATTCCGGGATGGTTCCTTTCTAAAGGACATGACAGTTTACATTTCGAATCTGTTTGAATCCGTGGCTAATGACCCCTTACTCAAGGAAAATCTAATTTTCTTTCCTTTATTAAGATTACTAGTAACTCCGAAAATTCAGAATGATAACGATACCTAGGACGGTTACAGTTGCAAGCATCGCTTTTAGCTCGTAATCAGAAACCATAACGCAGCCAAAACAACGCGGAAAATCGTCAGTGGCTCAAGTATGCTCAGCTGATAAGGCATTTGCTATAACCCAAGGATAATTCGTAACCTAAGGCTGTGTCAGTATATGCAGCGAGTCAGCATTTACTGCTGGCTGTTACCAGAGCAATTACCACACTCAATGATGCACTATTATGACAAGAATTATAAAATCGAAACTCATTTATCCACTGAAAACTTTACATATGTGAGTGCAACAAAATTTATCGGTAAAAGAAATATGTTCACTGCAGCTCTCTGCGAATATTAAGACAAACATTAATAAAGTCTTGGCTTAGAATTTCGACAGGCATTAATTGGTACCTTCAAATGGTCTATTTTCTGTATGGTTACAGCCATTAAGACTGCTTGCAACTAAACTTGTCCTGATTATCATTTAACTGGAATGAAGGTATTCTCGGTTTATACAGTTACCAAACTAAATAGGGGGAACTACTGGTAAACAGACATAGCAGTTCGAGAGTGTTTCAAATCAAAACACTCAGCAACCAATGAAACTTTGTTAATGTTACGACCAAACTTGAAAATCAAATTAGAATTATTTTTCTTCAGGCCATTTTAGCTTAAGTGCTCCGTGAGCGTCTTAAAATGTGCTATGAATAGCGTATGAATGACACCTGAAGCTGCAGCTGAAACGCGAATACTCATTAAGTCGATGTATTACGATACACTTGTAGGACTTTCATCAGATGGGTCCTATACGGCCTTGATGGTACTGAGAACGTCAAACATTTCATAAATAATACTGATCGCTGTTTACCTGCTCATCGGCATGGATTTTCCGATTCCTCAGATTAATGAATATAGTAAAGCATTTCTCAAATGAAAATAATTCCTTCCTAGACATAGCGATGCTTCTGTATCGTCAGCGTTGTGTGCCAAATTTTATCAATGCATCAACACGTCTTAATAAGGAATTACAGTTGTGATATTAGAAGTATGTAATTCGTGTACTAGGATTAGGAAGAAGTTTTACGGCATGGTATACCGCCCAACAAAAGAAGTGAAGCAGCCAGACAGGTTGGTGGAAACGGAATCAACGGTTTAGAGAGTATGTAATGCTACAAAAACGACTCAAATTTACAGATAACTTTACAGTACGAACGCGCTGATCAGTATGAAGTTGCTTACCTCTCACATGGATACAGTTCCCCACAGTCGTTTAATGAACAAAGTAAGAGCATATCGACTATCAGACCAATTGTGTGATTGGATTGAAGAGTTCCAAGATAACAGAACGCAGCATGTCATTCTCACTGGAGAGAAGTCTTCCGAAGTAAGAGTGATTTCAGGTGTGCCGCAGGGGAGTGTCATAGGACCGTTGCTATTCACAATATACATAAATGACCTTGTGGATGACATCGGAAGTTCACTGAGGATTTTTGCAGATGATGCTGCGGTGTATCGAGAGGTTGTAACAATGGAAAATTGTACAGAAATGCAGGAGGATCTGTAGCGAATTGACGCATGGTGCAGGGAATTGCAAATAAATTTCAATGTAGACAAGTGTAATGTGCTGCGAATACATAGAAAGATAGATCCCTTATCATTTAGCTACAAAATAGCAGGTCAGCAACTGGAAGCAGTTAATTCCATAAATTATCTAGGAGTACGCATTAGGAGTGATTTAAAATTGAATGATCATATAAAGTTGATCGTCGGTAAAACAGATGCCAGACTGAGATTCATTGGAAGAATCCTAAGAAAATGCAATCCGAAAACAAAGGAAGTAGGGAAATGCAATCCGAAAACAAAGCAAGTAGGTTACAGTACGCTTGTTCGCCCACTGCTTGAATACTGCTCAGCAGTGTGGGATCAGTACCAGATAGGTTCGATAGAAGAGATAGAGAAGATCCAACGGAGAGCAGCGCGCCTCGTTACAGGATCATTTAGTGATGGCGAGAGCGTTAAGGAGATGATAGATAAACTCCAGTGGAAGACTCTGCAGGAGAGACGTTCAGTAGCTCGGTACGGATTTTTGTTAAAGTTTCGAGAACATACCTTCACCGAAGTCAAGCAGTATATTGCTCCCTCCTTTGTATATCTCGCGAAGAGACCATGAAGATATAATCAGAGAGCTTAAAGCCCACACAGAAGCATACCGATAATCTTTCTTTCTACGAACAATACGAGACTGAAATATAAGGGAGAACCAATAGAGGTACTTAGGGTACCCTCCGCCACACACCGTCAGGTGGCTTGCGGAGTATGGATGTAGATGTAGATGGATGCATGCAATGTTTCATCTGTAAAAGGGATCACAAAGCCGTTTTCTCCTCCCGTGAGATAATCTGCTCCCCAAATGTTTTAACTGGTTCTTGATATCCTGGATGCTGGTACTGGAAGAGGATTGACAACAGAGCTGGTTCCACTCACGTTCTACCGCGGACAGAAGTGGGAATCTTGTTGGTCGCGGGGGTACCTCAGACATCAGGAAGACAGTGCACTAAGACACGTGCCATGTTTGGACGAGCCACCACAATAATGTAACATGAGAGTAACACACGAGAACACAGCATGTCAGTGAGGTACAGTTGTGCTGTCACAGTTTTCTCAACAATTACCAGCCGTGGCGTGATGTCATACCCCAAACCATGACGTCAGGGGCAGCACTGCGGTGCCTCTCCAAAACATTGGAAGAATGGGACCTGTCTCCAGGTAGCTGCTATACGCACTGATAATGGTCGTCCAATCGCCCAAACTAGAGCAGAACCACCATCCATCGCTGAAAGGAGTCCGACGACATTCATCAGCAGTCCACGATTTCTCGTTACGGCACCACTCCGAACGCAGCCTTTCTGCTGCGGTGTTAACGGCTTCCTAAGCACAGGATGGTTCCCTAGACCGGCTCTTATAGTCCCCGGGCAGTTGTTCGATATGACACAGAATCTTGGAGGCAGTCCATTACTTGTACTAGGATGGCAGGCACATATGGTGCAGAATACGGGGATGCTCCTTTGTGAACGTCAGGCTTTGTTGACCGGAACCTTGACGGCTAATATCCTGCTCTTACATTCCCACGCAGTCCAAAATTCGCCCATTGTCACGCAAATCTGGGTATTATACGATTCGACCAACTGCAGAAAGGAGACACTGAATGGGGACACTGTCAAAATTTTATCTGCTGACAAGGCTCACACGAGTACGCGACATACGCGCGTCCATACTGATCACTCACCATCTGAAACTGTTCATCTCCTGATATTCTTTGTCAGGTGTGGTGACAACATTAAACACGGACAACACTAACGCACACTCACGACGTTTCTACCTGTCAAAAAAGAATTGCTGCTCTAAGTATTTGAATACGCGGCGACTGTGTGTAAGTGTACGAATTTGTTTTGTCATCGGACTATGTCTTCTGGGCGCTCCACTTAATTGGTCAGGTACTGCAATTCGATGACTCAACTATACATCGTAATCAGCTACTGCTATAGGTCATAGAGGCGATTTCTAACTAGAATATGTGTGCACACGAAAATGCGTATTTCACAAATCACTTCAGGGACATCTGGGAAATCACTTTTGTAATATGATTTTATTCAAAGTACTCCTTCTCAGAAAATAGCTCTCCCGTAGCTCTACTAACCCAAAGATACCTACTGGCACTGTAAGCTTGTTAGTTGTTATTGACACGAGAAACAAGTTACAGTGTTTGAGATATTTATCACTTAATCCAGAGGACCCGGCAGCAGCTCCCCACGCGGACGTTGCCAAGTTTTCCGTCGTGGTGAGGAAATTACTTCTCTGGCTACGTCATTCTATCCTAGTTGAACTTAAGCTCCTATCAAGAGCACGACAACTTCTAAGCATTCATTTATGTGTAATAAGTAGACTGAAAATTTAAAAAAAAGTCACTTTCGATAACATAGCAAAACTAGGATTTATAAAGATCCTTTGATACTGAACCGTCAGTTTTAAAAATATAATTTGTGATGTATGTGTCTAGCGCAAAATATAAACAAACGTTCAGGAAATACTTGATGTTAATCAATTTTCTGTAGACTTATGCTAAGTACATTCGAATAAGGTTTCACTCCTGAATGAAATATTCCAGAAAATATGTACTGCACTGTAATAGTATATACTTGTTCAAATAATACAGTTCTTCAGTATTACTAGCTACGTTTACCACAACGTGAGATTAGTAGGACAATTTCAATCATTGTTATATAGCACTAGTACACCATAAACATAAAATTTGTAGTATGACAAAATAGTAAGTCATATCATTATTCTAGTGACAACGCGATGTATATCCAAACTTGTAATAACGATTTCTCACTTTTTCAGCAGATCTGATAACGTGAAACGACATGTGGGTATATCGCTAATGGTCATGTATTGTAACATGGATAGTGCTGTCAAGGGCGTACTGCATCCTATCCTTTTACCCCCTGATAATTTTGTCGAGAAATTGGTACTCTTCTACCGGGGACACAAAATACGGCAATATCTGCTTGCCCTTCTGCGTCACGCAGTAGGAAGTATGACGTCATTCGTCTTGTTTCTCAGTCTAATGGCATTATTGACGTGAGCAGTTTCCGTGCTACCAAAGAATAAATAGCTATCCATGATAGGAGCTTGGCAAATAGGGTGCGAAACGAGGTGCTAGCGCTCCATGGGTTCCGTAATGGCTTCCCAATAACTTTATAAATTGACGTCACATATTTTTTGCAGAAAAATATTCTCTGAGGTAGTCTTATGAGGTTCTCGATGTGAGAACAGACGTGATAAGACTATCCGAAAAGAGAAGCATGTATTTTCACTTTCACCAACTTGTTTATCTGAATTTTCTTGCACTGGTGGTCCCTACCTGCAAGAATTCTTAAAAAGCGAACATATGTCAGTGTGAGAAGAATAATGGTGGCGCTCATAATATTTCAACGACTGACATAAGGTGGTTGGATTCTACGCTGCACGTACGCCACAAACCATCTCACAGTAACATAAAAGATTTGTCCCATCGTCTGTATGTAATACGATTTATTGACTCAAAGCTTCCCAGAAATTTTTCTTTCCGTAACGTTAGTAAGGCGGAGGCTTCATTTGTCCTTCCTGATTATTTCTGTGAGAGCTGTGCAGTATCTTCTGCGATTATTTTGGCATATGAATCCCCGTTTTACAGTCTGTGTTCGAGACTTCACAGAATCTTTTCTGCGTGGAGATGAAAAAGAATGAATATGCTTACCATCGTATCGAGTACCGTGGGATCACAGTGGAAATTATTAATATTTTGAAGTATTAGTTTAAGAATACATTGATAGAGATATTAAACACTTAGCCTTACGAATATCGAAGATTTTCCAGACCGTAGTCAGATTGGTCTGATGTGCTGAATTTCCGGAAATATTCCTAGTTCACCGCTACCAGCATTAATCATTGTCTTCCTGGACCCAGCACGAGCTCTCTCTGTCATTTTCATATGCCCTTTCAGTTGCCGACGAACTTTAAAACAATTGCTTTGCCCTTGTCTGAAAAGCAACATAAATCACTATCAGTGATTCTTGAGTACAGATCAGCAGAAAAAAAGTATGAGCAGAACTATATAATTGTTTCTTAGCCTGGCGTTTTAAAATGTAAAAAACAGTTAGTTAATTATTGTAGAGAACTCCCGGTCTAAATGTTCAGAAGGCACAACTTGGTAATAAAAACTTACTGAGAGCTACCAGGAAGAGTCTGTAAACTTCCAGTCGTTTAGAGACTTGAAAGTGAATTCGTTTTCTGTGTGTTAGATGTGGCAAACAGTACTGAAAAGCCTATTACATTAGTTTTTAGTAGTCACGTTTGCGGAGTAACAGACGATCACTGAGGAAAAGGCGAGTGTTGTGCTCATTCAAACGCACCACTCGTCTAGTGCAACACGCAGAGACCCATCACGTTTCTACCCACATCAAAAAAGGAAGGCTTTTCCTACACGGTAACCTAGTTCCAGTCTGACGAAATTTTCTTAACTTTTACTACTCACACTGTTGGCGGATATTTCGTTATCCAAGATACGAAGAGAAGGATATTTTTAGTCCATATTAAATCTATAACCAGACAATCTGTCTCAAATATGGACGGTTCGTTATACCGCTATATCGTACTCAGTGCTACTGTGACCATCGCTAGCAGCTATCAGTATCTGTGCATTTCGCCTTTATCGGTAGATCTATAGGGTAATTCTGAATTCGTTACAGTGGACGGTACTCTTGAGATATACTGGTGTCTGGGGATGGCGTAGTTTGTAGACCCGTACTATACTTGCACGAGAATGTTGCTTGAGGCTTAAACAATAGTGTAACATTCAGGTCACCTTCGAGGCACTTATAAGAGGCGATCGAAAAGTTTTCATTTTGAAGGCTGTACACTTCAGAATCGGTATGCCAGTCAGACAAAATCACTGTGAGAACTGAGGCAATAATCCCACCGACGCAACAGCTTGAAGATACCCGTTTGGTAAAACAGCGTTTCATGTTGCGTCAAGATGTCAGTAAACTGGTTGTTGCTCATTCTCATCCCACAAGCACCGTGCCCTCTTCCCGGCCTTTTTCTAAGGGACCGAATGCGCGATAATCGCGTGGAGAGAGGTCATGACTAAAGAGCGAGTGCTCGAGTGTCTCCCTCTTGAGTCTGCCTAACTTGTGCGTTACGACATTTGAAACATGGGTGCGTGCGATACCGTGGAACAGCAGCACCACTTGGCGTACCATTCTGTAGGTGGGTTTCGGCAAATATGCTGCCCGGATGTCTACCCGTGTTTGTCCTTCGGCAGCCAAGAAAACAATATCAGCACGTTGGTCCTGTCTGGACGTATTTGCTAATTACGTTCATCTTTCCGCATTTTACCGCACGCGCGAAGGAAAGACAAGAAGACCACATGTCGATGCTAAAATGCTCACATCCGAATCACGGTACATTTCGCATATGCTCCAGCAACACCCTCAAACGGAAACTTTTTGATCGTCACTTACACTATTTTTTTCTGAGTACTTAGTTCGTTTGATGCGGCCAGCCACGAATTACTTCACCAACCTCTTCATCTCACAGCAGCACTTACAACTTACGTCCTCAATTAATTGCTGGGTGTTTTCCAGTCTCTGTCCTCTGCTTTCTTTAGTACCATGGAAATCACTCCCTGGTGTCGTAACAGATGTCCCATCGTCCTGTCCCTTCTCCTCGTCAGTGTTTTCACATATTCCTTTCCGATCCTGCGGAGAAACTCCTCACTTCTTACCTTATCATTCCACCTAGTGTTCGACATTCGTCCGTAGCACCATATCGCAACTGCTTCGATTCTCTTCTGGTTTCCCCACAGTCAATATGCTCCAAATGTACATTTTCAGAAATTTCTTCCTCAAATTAGGGCCTGTCTTTGATACTGGTAGACTTCTCTCGGGAAGGAATGCACTTTTTGCCTGTGCTAGCCAGCTTTTAATGTCCTCCTTGCTCCGTCCGTCATTGGTTATTGATTTAGCAGATCATGTAATTCTTCTTCACTTTCACTCAGGATAGCAATGTCATCAGCGAGACGTATCATTGATATACTTTCATTCTGATATTTAACTCCACTCCTGAACCTTCTTTTATTTCTATCATTGCATCTTCGATGTACAGATTAAACAGTGGAGCTGAAAGACTAAATTGTTCTTGGTCGCACACTCTTACTATTCCTTCTTCGCTCTTGTAAATATTGTATATTACCCGTCTCCCCTCATTGCTTAGCCCTACTTTTCTCAGAATTTCGAGCATCTTGCACTATTTTACCTTGCCGAAAGTTTTTTTCTGGTAGACAAATCCTATGGCAGTGTCTTGATTTTTCTTTAGCCTTGTTTCCATTATCAACTACAACGTAAAAATTGCCTATCACGTGCGTTTATCTTTCCTAAAGCCAAATTGACAGTCTAACACATCCTCATTTTTCTTTTCCATTCTTCTGCATATTATGCTTGTCATCAACTTGGATGCATGAGCTGTTGAGCTGATTGTGCGATAAATCTGGCACTTGTCAGCTGTTGCAGTCTTCGTAATTTGGTGGACATTTTTCCGAATATCAAATGGTATTTCTCTAGACTCATACATTCTACATATACGTGAATCGTTATTTTGTTGCCACTTACCCCAATGACTTTAGAAATTCTGATGAAATGTTGTCTATTTCTTCTGCCTTATTTGATCTTAAGTCCTCCAATGCTCTCTTAAATTCTGATTCTAATACTGGATTCCCTATGTATTCTAAATCGACTTCTGTTTCTCTTTCTCTCACATCAGACAAATCTTCCCTCTCATAAAGGCTATCAATGTATTCTTTCCACCTATCCTCTCTCTCCTCTGCATTTAACAGTGGAATTCCCATTGCAGTCTTAATGTTATCATCCTTGCTTGTAATGCCACCGAAGGTTGTTTTGACCTTCCTGTATGCTCTGTTAGTCCTACCGACAGTCATTGCTTTTTCGAATTCTTCACATTCTTCATGCAGCCATTTCGTCTTAGCTTCACTGCACTTGCAGGAGTAACGTGGATATGTATGGATCAAGACAGAGGGTAGGCTTCACATACAAATTTTCCCATGCTCATATAGTTCCGAACTTGTTGCCTCTAGATAGAGGGCTTCTGAGGACAGTTCGACTGAAGTATTCCAACATCTATTAAGTATTTTTCTCTTAAAAGTCAATACAGATGATTCCCAGGAAATACACTAATCCAATAAATAAATAATTATGACTGAACAACTTATGAGAAATTTGAAATGAATAATATCCATACATATTAACACAAATACGAGAATTTGTTTGAAAAGACTGGAAATATCTCCCGCATTAGTGTGTGTGAAGTTGAGAATTATCGCTGCTTCCAAATATGTAGTAGAAACATTGTGAAGAGTTGCCTCTGACAGTAACAGGATTAGCGCTACCGTTAACACTTACTCTACAAACCTGAGGTAGGCAATAACCGTCAAACGTTGGTGGTAACTATGATGGGAAATGTTCAGTAACAATTTTTCTCTTCCTTCAATATTTTTTGTTCTTTTGCTACAAATTTATGTCAATAACGTAATTTATGATGTAGGTGATCCTACTGAAGGTCAGCTGAAGGTCTGAAAAATATACGAGTTGTGTCAAAGCTTTAAAGAAATAACCCATGGTATGAAACGGAAATGAAATGTATAAAATTAATAGGCAAGATACTACTTTATCCATTCACATTACTGAAATCAGTAGGACTTTTTGAACAAAAATACAGTTCTTAATGATGGAAAGCCAACAAGTATGCGTTCAATTTGAAAAGAGCGCAAGACACAGGTTTAGTCTTTCCCCCTTACTGTTGAATCGCTACTTCGGAGAAGGAATGAGGAAAATAAAAGAAAGTTTCAAAACTGCGCTTGAAATTGAGGGTAAGATTATCAATGGCGAGACTCGCTGTTGATGTTGCTATTGTCAGTGAAAGATAAGACGAATTAAAGAACATGCTAAATGGAATGAATGGTCTAAGGAGTACAGTATGTAGATTGATGGTAAGCCGAAGAAAGACGAAAGTAACAAAGAGTAGCAGATATGAGATTAACGATAACATTAACATCAAAACTATGTAATGTGACAAGAAGAAGGGACAGGATTTCTAAATAACGAAAGGCACCATGCATAATAGAAAAAGTGATTTAATCATTTAGGAGATACTTTGAGGTTGTGGACGCATGCATGAAGAAATTAAAGGGCAGGATTATACGACACGTGTTGGGCTATCAGGGAATATCTTCCATGGTACTTGAAGGAGTTATAGAGGGTAATACTTTAGGGGAAAACAAAGACTGGAATATGGACAACAAATAATTTAGAACATAATATACAAGTGCTATTTTGAGATGAAGAGATAGGCACAAGAAAGGAATGCGTTTCCACTTTTTTCTCACTTAGTCTTCATTTCGAAGCTTAGTATGTCCACAATACTTACTAACCATAGCATTAGTAGATTTCGTTCACAATACGCAAGATTACAAGGCGGTGACCTCGCAGTAGCATACTCACTGCTGTATGTCGCTTTATTGCTTTGCAGACTACTAATTTAGGATTAGTTGAGTAAGTGCCAGACAGATATTTTACTTATATTAAGCGCAGGATGACAGAAACACAAAGATTTTTGAATGAATTATTTTACAGTTACAGTAATTTATTATTTATACAGTCACAACTGATTTCAATGAATGGATAGAAACATCAGTGTTCGAGTTGTTTAGAGCAGAACCGAAGAACCAGTTTATTACTATGTTCACATGGAGTGTGCTCTTATAACGCTGTGAAAGATGCACACTGTTGAAAGGAAGAAAGTACTTGAATGAAGTGGAGACGTGGGTTTGAAGGAGGCCAACGACATCCACGCGGGCAGAAAGAAAAGCCTTGTTTGAATAAAAAAGGCTAGATCAGAGTTTTAATTCAATTTGCGATTACCCGTTTCGGCCAGTACGAGCCATATTCAGATCTAAACACTTGTTGCATCAACTGTTGCGGAACTGCTTGCTGTTGACTACATACACCAGTTCCTGCGACGAGCTTTTACATCTGGGGATGACCTATACTGACTGAAATTCGTTATCGCAAATATAATAAAAATCGAGACCTATAAAGATAATTACAAGACACAGATCGCTGTAGTGCACCCTTACAGGAAAGTGTCGTCTTTAACTAGAAAGAAAAACCAATGTAGATGTTATGAAAAAGACCAATGAGTAATGAAATTCATATCTGCATAAAATGGGAGAGACTCTTAGTATGTTTTTGAAACTGAATAGGATATTGACAAACATATATCAGATTCATTCAATAACTACAGCAACACTTTTTTTCTCGGACAATTTCGGTTGCAAAAATGAGGAATTTGTTGCGGAGCGTCTTGGACGTTCCTAGTTCAGCACCTACAGCTTGATGAAGGTCCGATAGGTGGCGGCGCTTCACATAGCCTTCAAATGCCGTCTGCAACGAAGAAGCTTTCTAAGCAGAGCGCTGTCACTGAGTTTGTCTCGTCAGAGCAGCGCAGATATTGAAAGACTCTTGAAGAATGTCCACGGAGACCTGTCAGGGAACAAAAGCACGGTGAGTCATCGAACTAGGTGTCTTTCTTTATCACAACAAACTGGTGCAAACCTGCCTGATCTCCCGCGTGCCTTTCGGCCGCACACAGCTGCGACTCTTGCAGCGTTGGAACGTGCGGCCACACTCATTCGAGGTGATCGCGGAGCACAATCAGACGCCTCGCTGCATAACTGGATGTCTCTTACGGTAATACAGACACGCTCGTCCACCATTTGTGGTACTGAAACACGTGTGCCCACTAGGTTCCTCGCTACCTAATAGAATGCCATAAAAATATACGACGGCCCATCTGTCCGGCATTGATTGCACCTTAAACACGAGGCTGACCATGACAATTTTTATCTAACATCGTCACAGGAGGTGAAACATGATTTCATGACTTCGAATTGGAAACAAAACCGCAATCCATGGAGTGGCGCCACACCACCTCTGCACAGAAGAAAATAAAAGCTGCACCTTCAGCCGGAAAAGTTATGGAGACCGTATCCTGGGACTCTCAAGGGATTATTCTGTTTGATATCTTCCCTCATAGTGTCAAGATCAACTCTGAAGCGTATCGTACGAGCGGTTCTAGGCGCTACAGTCTGGAACCGCACGACCGCTACGGTCGCAGGTTCAGATCCTGCCTCGGGCATGGATGTTTGTGATGTCCTTAGGTTAGCTAGGTTTAACTAGTTCTAAGTTCTAGGGGACTGATGACCTCAGAAGTGAAGTCCCATAGTGCTCAGAGCCATTTGAACCATTTTTTTTTTTTTTTTTTGAAGCATATCGTAAAATTGAAGGGTCTACTTTATCGTGTTAGTCGCCACAGAAATGGAAACGAAGTTCTGCTTCTTCGTCGCAGCGGAAGGCCTCACACAAGGCGCACTCGAGAGCAGCTCACAGAACTTGGTTGGACTGTTCTTCCTCTTCCGCTCTAAAGCCCGAATCTCTTGCTATGGCCCAATGAAGGACGCGCTACGCTTGGAACAGTACTTGGATGATGAGGAGGCTGTTGATGCAACAAGACGTTGGCTTCGACGTTGACCAGTATGGTGGTACCGTGAAGGCACTGAAGCCCTCTCAGTAAGGTGGCGTAAGGCAGTCGCACTGAGGGGATTCATTGTTGAAAAATAGGGTTTCTAGCCAAAAGAGTTGGGAATAACTTATCGAAAGCCCCTCGTATTTTTGGGAAACAAATTCAAGGGGATGTCGAGAAACTTCAAATGCCGTCTTCAACGGAGAAGCGTTCCAAGCAGAGAGCTGTTATTGAGTATCTCTCGGCGGATTTCTTCTTTTCTTCTTTTCACCAACCGAATGCGTGCTCAATGACCTCGTCATAGAAGGGCTGAAAAAACCTAATCTTCCTACCTTCCTTCATGAACAACTAACACAATACGATCGTTGTTACCAAGGAAAGAACAATTTTACGAATTTTATTACCATAGTACCTCCTTTAGTAACAGGATTAACTGAAAAATTTCGTCCCAATACAAGTCCAGGCCCCTTCATATCCGCATTCAGTGACGCCTGTGGGCTGAGGATTTCACAACGACTGGTCGCTACCGTTGGGTCCTCATGGCCTGTTCCGGTGGAGTTTAGTTTTTTAATACAAGTCGTACTAACGTTTCAGTGCGTCAAAACACTTGGCGTCTATGCGTCTGCTGTGTGCTCGTTACATCGATATTTCACTAATGCTTCTTTGTTCAGGAGTACTGGAGAGGTGACACCGAGAGCATTTCTAGAACGGTGTATGTCAATAATACAAAAATAGCTCTCCTACTCTGTTACAGGAAAAAAAGGAAATCGACAGTGTGGATGTACAAAACAAGGGAACAGACCACCACACCTTGCAGTCGTTTTTTGCTGTATACTACCGCGCAAGAGTCGTCCTTATGGGGAAAAATAGGGGCGGCGTTGTCAGTTTATGCACCATATGCAACGTAAGACCTTTTTAGAGACTTCCGCCACCACTTTTCTTGCGAACATTTTTTTTTTTTTTGTAAAATCGAATGATACTGAACATACAGCAACACACCAAAACCGCTTAAATAAGTGTCTATATACTAATAAACACCACGCACCATATAACCACCTCATTCTGAAACTTTCTCCAGGATATACACTGAAGCTCCAAAGAAACTGGTATATTCCCACGTATTCAAATACAGAGATATGTAAACAGGCAGAATGCGGCGCTGCGGTCAGCAACGCCTTTATAAGACAAGAGTGTGGTGCATTTGTTAGAACGGTGACTGCTGCTACGATGAATGGAAGGTTATCAAGATTTAAATGAGTTTTAACGTGGTGTTACAGTCGGCGCACAAGGGAAGAGACACAGCATGTCCGAGGCAGCGGTGAAGTGGGAATTTTCATGTACGACCATTTCATGAGTATACCGTGAGTATCAAGAATAAGCTAAAACATCAAATCTCCTATACAGCTGCGGCCGGAAAAGGATCCCGCAAGAACGGGACCAACAACGACCGAAGAGAATCGTCCAACGTGACAGAAGTGCAACCCTTCCACAAATTGCTGCCAGTTTCAATGCTGGGCCATCAACAAATGTCAACGTGCGAATCATTCAACGCAACATCATTGACACAGTCTTTAGAAGTCGAGGGCCTACTAGTGTACCTTTGATGACTCCACAACACAAAGCTTTAGGACTGGCATGGGCCCGTCATGACCAACATTGGACTGTTGATGACTGGAAACATGTTGCCTCGTCGAATGAGTTACGTTTCAAATTGTATCGAGCGGATGGACTTGTACGGTTAAGACAACCTCATGAATCCATGGACCCTGCATGTCAGTAGGGGACTGTTCAAGCTGGTGGAGTCTCTGTAACGGTGTGGGGCGTGTGCAGTTGGAAGGATATGGAACCCCTGATAGGTATAGATAGATACGACTCTGACATGTGACTAGGACGTAAGTATCCTGTCTGATCACCTGCATCCACTCATGTACTTTGTGCATTCCTACTGACATAGGCAGTTCAGGCAGGACAATACGACACCCGACAGTCCAGAATTGTTACAGAGTGGCTCCAGAAAAATTCTGAGTCCAAACACTACCGCCTGCCACCGAACTCACAAGGCACGAACATTATTGAGCATATCTGGGATGCCTTGCAACGTGCTTCTCAGAAGAGAAGTCCACCCCTCGTACTCTTACTGATTTATGGACAGCCCTGCAGCATTCATGGTGTCAATTCCCTCCAGCAGTACTTCAGTCATTAGCCGAGTCCATGCCACGTCGTGTTGGAGCATTTCTGCGAGCTCGCGAAGGCCCTAAACGATATTGGGCAGGTGTACCAGTTTCTTTAGCTCTTCAGCGTATTTGTCTCTTCACCAGTTAATACCCGATGTTTCTTATACTCAGATGCTTTCCCTCCCTACACACATACTTCCATATGAAGTTTATTTCATACTTTTCCATTTTCATTTGACCGTTTTCCGTCTATTATTTGACACTTTTAATGTTATTCACACAGATCCCTGCGTCTCAACTAAATCTAGCAGAATTACTGTTAAGAACTTAAAAAAAACGAATAGTTCATTATATCTGCATGCTACTTTTATCCTTTCTATTAGTCCTGGAGCATTACTGATTTTTGTCATTGCTTTCAAAGGTTTATTCTCCATTCATGACCGGTCGGAGTGGCCGAGGGGTTCTAGGCGCTACAGTCTAGAACCGCGCGACCACTACGGTCGCAGGTTCGAATCGTGCCTCGGGCAGGGATGTGTGTAATGTCCTTACGATAGTTAGGTTTAAGTAGTTCTAAGTTATAGGGGGACTGATGACCTCAGAAGTTCCATAGTGCTCAGAGCCATTTGAACCATCTCCAATCATGAGCTATTTCTTCCTCCGAACTAAACTTCCTCCAACACTCTAAACATTTAAAGGTTGTATTTTCAGAATTATTTTTTAGAAAAAATATTACAGCTGCAAACGAACTAAAAAAAGGCACGAAAACAGTAGTAGTAAAGCACGGAGATCATGTGTCGAATGCTGTCTTACCAGGTGGGACGGCATGGCGCATACGTAGCCCGTCGATCGTTACCATCCCTAGAAAATCGGGAAAAGAGCGGAATGCAGTATGATACGACAATCTAAAATAATTTGGTAGAAATTGAAAGAAATCTATAGCGAAATGGCAGCAGGAAATACGCTACAGAAACTGAAAATGAATTTATTGCCGGAAGACACATTGGGAAAGCAAGTGCGTCAATTTCAGCAGTGCTGAAAGTAATTTTCTTCTTAAACGTAGAGGAGACGCGAAATAAGTGGAATGAGAACACTGAGACGGAAGAAGGGGACTAAATGTCTGCTGATTTGATGCTAGAAGAATCTGTTACCGATTTGGAAGACGTATTATATCCGCTGCTAGAGTCACTAATTTAAAGAGCTTCGGTAGACTTTCAATAAAAGAAAGTAGGATGTTTACATTGAATTACTTCGGAATTCTAAAAATCATCAGCAGAAATGGCAGCCGAATATTTTTCCACATTATATTTACAAACTATGAGGCTTGTAACATACTGTCGGAGTTTTGGAGAAACGTCATCCAACACAGTACCGAAGACAGCAACGTAGATAAACACGGAAATCAGAATAACAGCTTAAGCAAACACATAACACACAAAACCATGCGAAAGGAAATTCAAAATTGATTATATGAAGATAAACATTACTTAGGGAAAAGCAGAGTCTCCAAAGAGGGAGTTCTGATGTTTCCCATGATGGTATAAGTAAGGCTTAAACATTCCTCATGCTGGAATAATATTTGTCGAAGCAGAAAGTGTGATACCAGATGTTCGAGAGAGCGAGATGACGCTGCTGTTAGCACACAAGATTCGCATTTGGGAGGATGGCGGTTCGCATCACCGTCGTGCCATCTAGATTTTGTGTTTTCATGATTTGCTAAATCACTCCAGGCAATCGCCAGGGTGGTTCCTTGAAAAGGACTAGGTCGATTTTCTACCCCATCCTTCCGTAATCAGAGCCACTCCTCCATGTCTAATGACCTCGCTATATCAAGGTTAAACTCTGACCTCCCTACAAGATGTTCGTAATGTTCAGAAATGTGTATACGTGTCAGTCCTATAATGTAGGGTAATATACTATGTATACAGGAATCAAGAGCGATAAACAGCAAGGTAAGGTCGAGAGTGAAATTTTCGGACAAAAAAGGTCGTAAGTGAGGTATCTAATCTTTCTCCTCTTACGTTGGAACTGTATATCGAAGAAGGAGTGAAGAAAAACTAGAGGAAAGTAATTTCTATCCAGTTCTCATGTTTGTGGTTTAAAAGGCGAAAATCACAAATATATCGCACACAAGCGATGTGTGTAATGACAACCAGAACCACCATAAACTAATCAAGCATTGTGCTTACTAGAGATATTTTCTAAGTTACAGCGCAATTTCCTTTTAATAAAAATGTGGTTAGAGAAACGATGCTTCTGTCGTATTACCTGCAGCCGTGCGTACAGTTTCGTTCCAGGCCCCTCTTTTCAGAGGAAGAAAACTATGGTCAGTTTAGGATACAGAATCAGAAATGACGACAATCTCTACGGACTAATATTCTTTGAGTTTATGTTGACCGATTAGAGACCTACATGCGGTCACCACTAAAGTAGGTGACGCAGCGTTGACATAACAGATGGACATGTTTAGTATCGTTGCGCACGGGCCGAACTCAGTGTCATCAGCGTGTAAGTCGTACTTGTAACAACATATTACTGTTGACAGATCATTAGAAGGAATAGAGGTAAAAGAGATCCATGTGTGAACCTTGATATATTACGCCTCAGTTATGGCCTCATTGTACAGGACTTTAGACAATTTTGATGAGAAGTAAGGTACGGTCAAACCACCGAGTAGTAATTTTAGAAAGAAATAGGGATAAGTATCGCAAATAAATGTGTTGAAGTTGCAACAAATACCTATTGTCTGTGTGTATTCGTAGCAGCTTAGAGATAATTTTTGTTACTCTTCGTGATGTTGAGTGTTGTAAATGAAGAATCAAAACAAGTATTTTTTCTAGTAGTTGTATTTTATATGTAAGAGATCAATATATTGCTCCAGTACACCATGATAAAGAATTTCTAACAACAGAAAAACTATTGAAGTTATTAAACGTAGTAAGCAAAGTGGACATGACACCTAGTTTCGTTACAGCATACCTAATTCTGTGACACTATGTACTTAAAATGAAGGCTTTCACGAGTGGATGAGATAGCTGCTGGTTAATATTTCGCGACATGAGGTTGTGGTCCAAGAAACTCTTCTGTTACTGACGTTTAGTTCAGGACTGGGCTAGACATCCTCAGAGGCGCTCCTCTGTAGACTAGGATTATCTCTGCTCATCATGCGTTACCTTGACCACGCCCCCTTTCCTGTAGTATTTATGTCGCTCTCAGACGTCCAACCGGTCAGTCGACAAGACTCAACCGGCGAGCGCAGTCCTGGATGAAACGTCAGGAACAGAAGTTTCTTGGACCACGACGTCACATCCCGGAAGATTTACCAGCAACTTTGTACTGAACTTCGTGATAATGCCCATAAACCCATGATTTTTTTATATGGATCAAGTTTATTTTACGCACTTCTCATTCGTTTTCAGCAAGAGTGTCACTGTCACTTATATTTTCGTAAGTATTACACGTAATCAGGGGAATCGATGGACTGAGAACTTTCACAGAACCATCGCAGACAAAATCAACATTCAATCCAAACACTTCTATTCTTTCCAAAGTTATACAAGAGGCGTAGATGTCGTCATTTGTTTTCTTCTTAGACTCCTGTTTTCCCTTAGACACAGATTTCAGTATGCTACAATGGCTAGTGAATAATCCGGTTAACGTTCAGGCCGAACCCTGTTTCCTGCATTTGTATTATGAAATTAAGTAATATAACTTGAAGTTTACTCATAAGCCAAACGGTCCACCCATTTTCCCAATGACCACATTGTCTTTGTCACCATACTGTTGTCCACATAGTTTCTTAAAGTACCCCATGGAACGGAGAAACTTTTAGCAGTTTTGTATATGAACCGCTTTTCTTCCAAAACCTTCTGAAGTACTCCACGAAGGTCATCCGTTGAAAGGGATTGTGTTCGTTTGGTCGCATAACCCATTTCCGGTTTGCCTTCTTCGCACATTTATTTAGAGAGGGAGCCATTGTTTTTTAAATGGATTGTCGTTTTCTTAAGCGAATGATCAATAATAAGGTATTAAAATCCACCTACGACGACTAATGTTATATATTCCATAGATAATGAAAATCATATAAGTGACTCACTAATGACTTGAACAATTTGCCTTGATGAACCTATATTACAGGATCAGAGCAGAAAACGACATGTTTCTTTTCAATGAACAAACGATTAGCTACCTGTTCTGCACACATCGTTCGTTCCCTCCTAGAATGTATTTCCCGTTTGAAGATATTCATACCATTTTTTGAGGACAGTTGGAACTTTGTGTAGGAGGCTTACCTTACTTAAGGACAAGGAATTTGTTTGCTATCAATAAATTAAATGTGTCATGGAGTTAGATAGATTTAGCCTATGTCCTGAAAATTTAGAAATATAACTCTTGAATTTGTATCTTACGTAGACGTAATGCAGGATACTGCTGTTCGTGGACACATTCAATTACGTTCTAAAAAGTGGTTTGTTCCATTCCTTTCGGTTTTTTTTACACGACTTTTACGTCATAGTCGGGGATACTGGTTTACTATACTTCTACCAACAAAGAACATTTTCGTGAGAGTGGACTCTGGTCTTCTTACCAAAAGTGTTATCTACTGCGGTGCCTCCACTGATTAAGCAATTTTTCCGGTATTTCACTGCGATGCTCTTTTTCGGTTGCGTGAATATTAAAAATTCCATTCATTCCAGGCATAAATTTTCATTTTAATACCTGATCGCGCCTCGTCAAATATATCTGCGGAACAGTTCAGCTGCATTGTTCTTGTTCTATACTCACAGACTGCGTATTAACGACGTTTACTTCGAATATGTGACACGCTCAGCAGTCGATCAGTAATCATATTAAGCGGCTATTGGAGTGTTCATTCTTCGTATCAAGTTTAAAATTACATTATATGATGCTTCCGATTTCTCTGAAATACAAAATTTAAGGTAGAGCTAAGATAAATAGCAGTCTGAAAAAATGTACTTCTTTCCGTAGACATTCAACGATAGTCACACTAGTCTGATGGGAAAATTATCTGCTTCTCATTATTTTATTGACAATGGAAGAGAAATCTGACAATTTGAGCTCTCCGCAGCAATTACTATCGTAACGTCTGCTTTCGCAGTATTATTTGCACGTGCCGAGAGGTTTAAGACTCCATCTTGATTTACATTTTGCTAGGTCTTCCGAAACCAAAGCAAGGTAATCCGGAAATAGTTTATTCAAAAACAGTAGCAAAATTTCTTCATATTTCTACAACTGTTGTGGCGATAAGTTGCTTATGACCATGACATCGGCAAAACTTGATTTTACCCATAATAGAGATGACGTTATTGTTGTTATAGTGAAATGGCGACTGCCTATTTACAGTCCAAAAAACACTAAAATATACATATTTTCGAAGATGAAGCCTTCGTCATCAGAATTGTTATACAAGATTCTCTAGAAGCGATCAAGATAAAATTTAAATAAGAACCGTGTCGTAACGTGGTAACATCTTATGCAACTGCGTACTTTTTAGGGTGCACATTCACATCACCACCAAATTTTAAAACATACTAAAATTAAATGGCAACTGTTGTCATCAATCAGCTAGCCAAAGCTAAAGTAAATAACTGTGAATTAATTAATACGTAAGAAGCAGCGCACGATTTTAAATGAGAATGTGACTCAGAATTCTAATGCCAATTTTGTATATCGGTAATTCATCTCCTAAAGTGGTTAACACTTTTGATACTTTTAAAGCTGAAGCCGAATTATAGACAACAACATGCTAAGATTTAAATTAAGGAACAATTTAAAATCTGTAATGCAAATTACAGCAGTCAGACGGATATGTGTTTCAGGCTGAGGTACAACGAACACACGGATGCCTCAATAATTTCGAAAAGTTTGGCTTAGCCAAGCATATTCGTGAAACTGGCCACCCTATGCTGGAAACTGATGAGGATCTCACAATTTTGCATGTAAAAGTCAAAGGCAGCAACTTGCATGTACTGAAACAATTCCAGGTTACTATATATAGCGTGAAAATCAAAATACATTAAATGTCACAAAAACCGTCTTTAAAACTCTAGTGGACTGTCTTAAGTCTTCGTCTATGTTATCGTTTTATTTACACTTTTGCCTTTGGCGTTCTGTTCTTGATGCATTTTGAACTTTCTAATTTCATAGCAAAGTTAAACATCACCTCTGTTCTTTGGTATCTCTTTCATTACGTTTTGAACTTTATAGTTTCATAGCAAAGTTAAACATCACCTCTGTTCTTTGGTATATCTTTCATTACGTTTTTGCTATCACGAAATTCTCAAGTTACTTCCAGGTTTGTCCTCCTCGCGTCACCTAAGGAGAAACAAGGGCCCTGCACACGGATGACGCTGTCAATATTTAGGAAAGTACTTGTCATTTCATTTTAGTATGTTTTATCAGTTGACGGTGATGTGGATGTACCTCTTGAGATTATACTACTTCAAGGAAAATGACCATATAATTTAACTATTCTTAATTATATTTTGCCTTGCTCGCTGTTAGAGAGTAAGTGCAACCGATCTGATGGTGAAGACTTGGCGAAACGAGTAAATTTTAGTGCTTTTTGTACTTCGAATTGTTGGCTGAGGCGATATTTTAATTTGCTGTGTACTAACTTTCCATTTGTTTTGATCACACAAAACATCGTTAGTATCTGTGTAGTGATTATGACACCTGCCTCTCATCGAGTAAGGATTAGAATCATCGTCCAAACATCCTGATTTAGCTTCTTGACAACTGTATCAAAAAAGTTCTGGCAAACGTCAGAAGAGAACCAAACAGACCCACAGTCAGTTTCCAATCCATTAATTTCCAAATTATTATCCCCCACCCCTAGTGATCATTGTTAATATGTAACATTTTAGAATTGTTAACTGTTAACTTACGAATAATAGACATTTTATTGGACCTTCTGTAGTATAAATTTAACGACATTTTCGTCACAAAATATTAAGCTGACTTTGTAACGATGGATCTGTACTTAGACAGACGACATCCTTGCAAGTCTTAATCTCTCTGATGATCGTTACGTTTTGTTTTATGTTTTACTCATTATTCATGACACCATGTTTGTCTGTTGTAGAACTTGATTCTTACCAGTCAGTTCCAGGGAAGCTGGAAGTGTGGCAAAAGGGTGCACAGTTGGTAATATCTGGGTGGGGATTCTCCCTTACAGAATGCAGTTTCAGTACCAACCATGGTGAGAAGGTTTTCCGGAATCTATGCACTAAAATTCTTTTAATTAGTTCCTGGGAAATGAGAGAAAAGATTCTACCAGTTCTAATGGGTATGTTCGATTTGTCAATGCAATGTGAGAGATGTACTGCTGACCGTTAAATTTGCAACGCCATGAGGTGGCATGCAGCAAATGTAAAACTGGCATGGAGTGTGCTCACCGCTTGTAGATTCTACTGATTACCATTTCAGCGAAACCACACAAAGCAGCAGTAACGCCATTAACATAGCAATCGATATTGTAGTTGTAAACTGTCATAGCTTTGGTGGGGAACAACCAGGGCTCCGAGCACTAATAGGAAACACTTAAGCTCAGATTGTTACGGGTACCGGAAGCTGGCTGAAGCTTGAGACAAGTTCACCTGAAGTTTTAACAAAAGACCTAATGGCGATTTATTTGTAGTAAGATTTTGGAATATACGCTATGTTTGAACATTATTAAATTCCTCGAAGGTGACGGTCTATTGACCACATAGTCAGCAAGGATTCAGAATATATCGCCCTTGTGAAACACTAACAGCACTTTTTTCACATGAAGTAATAAGTGTTATCCTCAGGGGATCCTAAACTGATTTCATATTTCTAGACTTCCAAAAGGTTTTTGACACCGTTTCTGACAATAAAACTTCTAATCAAATTGCGTCCTTATGAAGTATTTTCTCAGTTGGGCAACTGGAATCGTCATTTCCTGTTAGAAAGGTCACAGTACTCAGTAATCGACAGAAAGCCATCGAGTAAATCAGAAGTGACATCCGGCGTTCCCCAAGGAAGTGATATAGTCTCTCTGCTGTTGCTAATGTATGTAAACGATTTAGCAGCCCTCTCTGTCTGCAGATGACGTCACTTAGTGTCTAGCAAGATCATCAAAAGAACAAAACCAATTTCAAATTGACTTACATATGGTATCTGCATGGTGTGAAAAGTGGCAATTCTCTCTGGATAAGGAATAGAGGTTATTCATAAGGATACGAAAAGAAATCCATGGAACTTCGGTTACACGATAAATCACACAAATTTAGAAGCAGTCAGTTCAACTAATTACCTAGAAATTACTACTACGAGCAACTTAAATTGGAACGTTCACATGGATAACGCTGTTGGGAAGGCAAACCAAATATTGTATTTTACTACCAGAACGCTTAGAAGATGGAACCGTTGTACCATGGAGACTACCCTACATTACCCTTGGTCGTCCTCTGCTAGACTTCTGCTGTGCACTGTGGTATCCTCACCAGATGTGATTGACGGATGACACTGAAAATGTCCAAAGAAGAAAAGCTCATTTTGTATTATTGCAGAATAGGGGAGAGGGTGTCATACATATCATAATAGGCGACCTGGAGTGGCAGTAATTAAAGTAATGGCGTTTTGTGTTGTGGCGAGATCTTTTCTCAAAATACCAGTCAACAAATGTCTCCCCTTGAATATGAAAATATTTTACTGTCGGTTCCCCTCATAAGGAAAAATGATCATCGTAATGAAACAGGAGAAAGCTTTAAGTGTTTATTTTTCCCATGCGCTTTTGAGAGTGGAACGGTAGAGAAATACTCTAAAGGTGGTTCGAAGAACGCTATATCAGATACTTCAGTGTAAATTGAAGAGCAGTCATGTAGATGTAGATGGACGTAACCCTACGTGATTCTGCGGAGAATATTTTTCGTTGATATACGCGTCCAGCAGCAGTCGTCACAGCAAGGAGTGCCACTGGGTACACAACAGGATCACCTGTGGTTCACATGGCCGGTAATTGAGACAGCAGGCATTACATTTATGACGTTTTGAGGCCAATGCCCGTGATGTTACCTGCCAACAACATAAAGCTAGACCCCGTTGATCTAACGCATGTGGTCATGACCTACGTCGATATAGAGGATGCTCGACTATAGCCCTGGCCAGGCATGTTCTTTGCATCACTCACACATTGCTCGCACCTGGTACGCCACCATTCTGCAGTTATTACTAATTATGAGCTCTGACGGAGATTTGAAACAGTATGGGACGATGTAGCCGTGACTGTTATCCAAGCTCAGTTCAACATGATAGAGACGCCTAGTTGAGTTACAAGCACTCCTAGAGTTGGCAGTTAAGTGTATCACAGTCACACCCGGTGTACCCACTTTTTATTTTTATCCATATTTATTTATTTCTTGAGTCATCAGTATTCTGACTGGTATGATGCGACCTGACACGAATTCGTCTCCTGCGACAACCTCAACATCATAGATAAGCACTTGCTACCTACGTCATCAATTACTTGCTGGATGTATTCCGAATCCTGTCTTTCTCTAGAATATTTACCCTCCGCGGCTCCCAATAGTACCAGTCAAGTTATACTCAGCTGTCTTATCAGAGGTCATATCATGCTGCCCCTTCTTCTTTTCAGTGTTTTGCATATAATCCTGTCCTCACCTATTCTGAAAAGAAAATCCTTGTTCCTTACCTTACCAGAGCACCTAATTTTCAATATCCTCCTGTAGCACCACATCTCAAATGTTTCGATTCTCTTCCGTTCCGGTAACCTCTCAGTCCACATATCGCCACCATGCAGTGTTGTGCTGCAAACGTACATTCCTAGAGATTTCTTACGCAAGTTAATGCCTTGGTTTGATACTAGTAGACTTCTCTTGCCCATGAATGCCCTTTTTGAAAGTTCTGATCTGTTTTTTTATGTCCTTCTTGCTCTGTCAATCATGTGTTATTTTTCCGTGTAGGTACCAAAATTCCTTAACTTCATTTACTTCGTGATCCCCATTTCTGCTACTTCTCATTACTTTGGTCTTTCTTCGATTTACGCTTAATTCATATCCCGTTCTCATTAGACTGTTCATTCCATTCAACAGATCCTTTAATTCATCTTTACTTTCACTGAGGACAGCTATATCACCTTTTTTAATTAGAGCACTTCGTTTTTGGCTTTCATTGCTACTATTCCGTTACGTTTATTGTGCATATTGCGTATCATCCCTTTAGCCTCCTGTTTTCCTCATATTTTCGATCATCTTGCATCGTTTTGAACTGTCGAGTGCTTTTTCGAGGCCGACAAATGCTATGAGAGTGTTTTGATTTTTCCTCAGTCTTGGTTCCATTATCATCCTCAGATGCCGTTACCTCCCCCAAAGCCAAACTGGTAGTCATCTATCACATCCTCAATTTCCTTTTACATTTTTCTGTGTATTATTCTTGTAAGTAGTTTCTACGCATGACCTGTTAACCTGGTTGTGATATACGTCTCACACTTTTCACTCGTGCAAACTTTAGATGTGTGTTGGCTCTGAGCACTATGGGACTTAACATCTATGGTCAACAGTTCCCTAGAACTTAGAACTACTTAAATCTAACTAACCTAATGACATCACACAACACCCAATCTTCACAAGGCAGAGAAAATTCCCGACCCCGCCGGGAATCCAACCCGGGAACCCGGACCCGGGGAAGCGAGAAAGCTACCGCACGACCACGAGCTGCGGACAGAGATGTGTGTTATTGATGATAAAATCTTCTCGGGTTCACAGCCTAGTCAATGTGTTATTGGTGTTTCTACGAAAGTCTGATGGTATATCGACAGTTTCATACGCTCTACGTACCACCGTGAATAGTCGCTAGTTGCCGCTTGCCCCAATTTTAGAAATTCCGTTGGAATGTTATCTGTCCCTTCCGACTTTTTTGATATTAAACCGTTCAAAGTTCTTTTAAATTCTGTTTCTACCCTGGATCCCCTATCTCCTCTATATCGACTCCCCTCTCTTCTCTATCACTTCATCAGGCAAGTCTTCCCCCTCACAGAGACCTACACTCTATTCTTTCCACCTATTCCTCCCTCGTCTGCATTTAACAACTGAATTCTCATTGAACTCCTAATGTTACCGCTCTTGCTTTTAATTTCAGAGGATGTTATTTTGTCTTTCTCTACGGGCCGCGTCGGACCTTCCGACAATCATTTCTTATTCGCTTTCTTCACATTTTCCATACAGCCATATCGCCCTAACTACTCTGCACTTCCTATTTATTTCATTTCTGAGTGACTTGTGTTCCTGCATTCCTGAATTTACCTGAACATTTTTGTACTTCCTTCTTTCATCAATCGATTGAAGTATTTCTTTTGTTACCCTGATTTTTTCGCAGTGACCTTCTCTGTACCTACGTTTTCCGTTCCCACTTCTGTTACTGCCGTGTTTGGAGACGTCCATTCCTCTTCAGTTAAACAGACTACTAGCATCGCAGCAGCTACAGCGTCAGAGAACTTCAAGCATATGTTCTCATTCCCGCTTCTTCTTTCTACTTCTTTGCGCATTGATTCTTCCTCGTGAGAGTCGTAAACGTTATTCTACCCCCATATCACGTACAAATTCAATCACACATTTGTGCTATTATGTTGGACAAGCGCAGTTTCTTTATTTGTATACCTGCTGGCCGGAGTGGCCGAGCAGTTCTAGGCGCTGCAGTCTGGAAACACGCGACCGCTATGGTCGCAGGTTAGAATCCTGCCTCGGGCATGGATGTGTGTGATGTCCTTAGGTTAGTTAGGTTTAACTAGTTCTAAGTTCTAGGGGACTGATGACCTCAGAAGTTAAGTCCGATAGTGCTCAGAGCCATTTGACCCATTTTTTATTTTTATTTGTATACCTCCCTGAAGTTGAAAATGTAATGGGCAACAGTGTATTATGTTACGAACGCGGTATTAAAATGTACAATCCAGTGCTAGAAATAGTGCTTGTACAGTGGAATGACATAAAATGATCTCTTTGTTTAACTGGAACACAGAAGAAACCACACTATGAGGTAGTAAACAGTAACTTTGTTCGAAAACGGTAAATAAGTCCAGCTGTAGGAAAAGGCACAAAGGTAGAACTCTCAGGCCACTTGTTTCTATCTGTAGCTAGTCCAAGCTTTGTGCTCCTTGAACCGTTGAAGCCTCTTTTTCTGTTTGCGCAATTTACAAGTATGCTGCAAACAGGAACTCTAACAATATTGGAGCAATGGTTAGGAAATGTGACTCATTCGGTAGGAGTGTTGTTCAGATATCAGTCCAACTCGTCAGCTTCAGGTGGATCATGGTTTCCTTAATCTCTATAGGTGAATGCCTCACCAATTTATTTGAAAAGGGAAAGAAAAAAGATCAAATTCTGGTACATGGGCTATACGAGGATAAGATCTTCATTGTAATGATAGCATTTTGAGAATGAGCTATTTTCGTGTGAAGAATTTAATTTTGTTACTCATACATCAATTACTGAATGTAAAGGCTTTTTTATGTTTTACTCGTAGGAGTTTTGGATTCCTGTTGTCCTATAGTTGACTTTTTCACCATTCTGTAGGTAATATCTGTCGAGGTCTACAATACCGAACTGTGCCTTTGAAGAATTCCATATTAATATTTTGTACTCTAATAACTCGGTGAAAGCAATTAGCATATTTCTATCAAGTCTTGTATGCTATACAACAAACTCTTTGTATTTGAAGTCAGTAGTTGTTCACCAATGCCTAGCGTAAAGATATCTGGGGCACGCCCGACTGAAGTAAGCCGCTGTTTTGCACAGCTCATGGGGATCAATTAAAAACCTAGGGCGTGCAGAAGAGTGAAAATACGTTCAGTAACGTGATAACTTAAGGTAAGACAATACATTGCAGCATTCGATTACACTATTCCACCTGAAGTTCATTAACTGAATCCCACGATCCAACGAGTCTGGGGCAATAATTTATAAGTTACGTAAACTCTCATATACATGGAAGGTTTTGTTGTACGCTAATTCATCACTACTTCAGTCATTACACTGCCACTAATGACGTAAATTACAAGTTTCGCAGTAACTGTTTCCCGGTGCAGTTGGTACCTGTAGTTACAAAGTCGTATCGTGTAACTAACTTTGACGTCACGCACGTCTCATTATTCGCTATGGTTTATGCGACATAGTTCCAACACTAACATGTGTCTACATTCCATCATTTGAAAGACAGTTTCGTCTTGTTCTTACAATACGCGGAGAAGCTGTACCATGAATATTTTGTTTATACAGCTGCCATAGCATCGTATCGATTGATATTATCTTATCTAAAAGCGTATTAAACTCAGTGTTTACTTAATTCGCATTAATTGGAACAACTATTTTCAGTGTCCTGTTTTCTCTGCTAATACCCGTTGTTATTCTTCAGACCTCATCGTTTTTCTGCCCAGTAGGCGGAATTCTTTCGTTACACTTGTTGTCGTAACATTGGATCGACAGCCAGAAGAAAACCTCACACTTAAGTATTTTTCTACCAGAGCTCGTTGCAAGTCTTGCATCTCGTACAACGAATGCAAACATACTTAAGATTTAAAGAAATATAAAAGTTATCACTTCACAAAATATAAAAACTTTACTGCCTATGACTACAGCATCAACAAATCGCAACTGAAAACAGTCAAGTCATAAAAGACATCTAAGCGTAAAAGTTCGTGGGGATATGAAACGGCATGCTTACACATGCTCATTCATTGGTAAAAAAGTTCTGGACTTCGGTTCATTAGTAGCATACTAGGAAAATGTTGTCTGTCTGCGAAGGAGACCTTACTAAACACTACAGCAACTAGTCCTTGAATACTGCTCAAGTGTGCTGGACTCATACAGTTAGGACTAATAACGGAAGTATTTAAAAAGGGCAGCATGACGAGTACACACGTTTGTTTCACATATGTGTAAAAACATGATCCAGAAGACACGTAAATAGTGACAGTTGTGCGTGTGTGTGTGTGTGTATGTGTCTGTGTGTGTGTGTATGTGTATGTGTGTGTGTGTGTGTGTGTGTGTGTGTGTGTTTTCAATAAAGCACAGACTACTCCCAAAAATAATATAGTCGAGCCATGATAAACATATATACAGTTCTTATACCCCAGAGAAAATATTTGGAAGAACCATCTGAGTCGCAAATTGAGTAGAAAATAGTCACAGAATACACACACACACGTTCATAAATTCAACTCAACAAAAATGATATGGGCTTGAACATCTAATACTTGAAGAATACGTAGTGGCCAGTGCCGAGTTCGGTGCGAGAAAAATTAACACCCAGGCGTACAACGAACAAAAGGCTGCACTAATAACATAAATTCACTCTCTTCTATTCTGAAGCATAAATTCACAAAGGAAAAAATAGGCCGCGCGGGATTAGCCGACCGGTCAGGGGCGCTGCAGTCATGGACTGTGCGGCTGGTCCCGGCGGAGGTTCTAGTCCTCCATCGGGCATGGGTGTGTGTGTTTGTCCTTAGGATAATTTAGTTTAAGTAGTGTGTAAGCTTAGGGACTGATGACCTTAGCAGCTAAATCCCATAAGATTTCAGACACATTATTCATCACAAAAAAATAGAGTATCAATCGAAATCTCTGACTTACTGAAACATCTCTGCAGGTTCAGAGCTTATCTGTTTTTTTAACTGTTCGCCCAGGATGGTTAAGCCGAACCACATGGTGAGACGGCTGTCTGTAAACACGGTCACAGTAACGAACTGCGATGCCAAAGTCCGGGATGCGAGATGTCAAGTCTCTGCATATCCAGAAAGAAAACTGATGGCATCTTCAAGTGGCTCCAGAAACTGATAACCAACCTGTGAGGTCCTATTTTATTCCACACAAGCACAAGACCCGTTAACTACTCACGGAATGATACTAATTAAGAACTACGAAACTTAACTCGCAGTGATAACTATCTTCATCATATCAAACAAACTGTAATGCATTGTAGTACGTATTGTGGTGTCAGAGCATTTTAATGGGCCTGGGTGAGCTGACGATAGTCTTCCTTTCCGAATCTGAACACTGCACTGACTGGGCTCTGCAGTTTCTCGTAACAGCATTGAACAGCAAATGTGGAGTAACGGCGAACACTCTTAACCCTCCACTGTCTGCGCTGGCGTATAAAGAACCCCAGTTGCTAAATAAGTTCAGTTTTTCCGAGTTTAGATTCTTTTCTGGGTCAGGGCAATGCCTTCATTATCGCCTCAGCTACAACGCGTTGTCGGAAATCTGTGCCGCGTTTGTGTACTGAATACGTTTTTCTTGTTTAGATCGCGCCAAAACGCCGCATCTGACAAACTCGATGAACGAATAACGATGCTGAAACAGAGTATTCAGCAGAGGATGATGGTATTTCTGATGAAGGAGATGAAGCCATTGCCTGTTGCGAGCGTTATTCACAAAGTGAGCATAAATGTAGTTCTGAAGACGACAGTAGTGAAGACAATAGCAGGCTTTCCAAGATATTTCATAGGAGGAGAAAGAGAGATAGAGACACAGAGTAAATGGAAGAAACTACATTGTCAGCAAAAGCAAAACAAAACAAAAATAAAAACTCGCCGAAAACGCTTTAATATTTTGAATCATGAATCTGGAAAAAATCGTTCAGTTTAAATAATGCTTTGACTCATTACGTTATCAGACTTTTACGTATAAGGGGCGATAAAAAGTTTCCGTTCGAAGGCCGAACTGTCCAGCATCGGTATTCCAAAGAGGCAAAATCCCGTAAGCATTGAGGCATTTACCAGTCTGAAAAAACCAGTTAGAAAAACTGTGTCTTGTTGCATGAAGAAATCCGTAACATCCTCGACCGAGAGGAACCGTCGACTGTCGTCCAAGGTCTTCATTAATAGAGCTAAGACGCGATACTCCCATAGCGAGAGATCAGGACTATTATGCGGATGTTCGAGTGTCTCCCAGGTCTCCCAGGTGAAGCTGGCTTTCCAGATCGACCGGCATCTGGTGTCTAATCGCGACCAGCACCATTCCACAAGTGTGGTTTTTGAGAGACATACTGCTCCGTACACTTTCATTCATATTCCGATGGATGTCTGCCGGTGTTAGTCCTTTGGCAACAAATGAATAACAGCATGTTAATCCTCTTTGGACGCATTTGGCAATAACGTCGCCGTAGTTCACGTTTCCGCATTTACTGCGAGCACATCGGAAATACACGAAAGCCACACTAATCCCTTGTATACATATTGGTGCGTTTGTACCGATATCAGAGTCGCACAATGCTGCTTGCATCCTGCAGCAATGCCCCCGAAGGAAACTTTAAGATCGCCCCTTATATTGTGGACCCATTTACGTAATTCTGCCTTGCCGCAGTGGTAACACTGGTTCCAGTCAGATCACCGAAGTTAAGCACTGTCGGGTTGGGCTAGCACTTGGATGGGTGACTATTCGATCTGCCAAGTGCTGTTGGCAAGCGGGGTGCACTCAACCATTGTGAGGCAAACTGAGGAGCTGCTTGATAGAGAAGTGGCTGCTCCGGTCTCGGAATCTGACATTCAGCTGGGAGAGCGGTGTGCTGACCACATGCCCCTCCATGTCCGCAACCAGTGATGCCTGTGGACTGAGGATGACACGGCGGCTGGTCGGTACCGTTGGGGCCTTCATGGCCTGTTCGGGAGGAGTTTAGTTTAGATTTTTATACATAATTCTACTAGAAGCATGCAATCTGTAACAAATATCGTCAATAGAAGAAGTTGAAATGATAACAAAATACTATTAAATTAGGTATTTCTCATATAAGGCTCCATTGACGTGATGTGATAGTCTGGCACGGAGTACGAACTACGCCGCACGCCCGCTAATATAAGAAGAACGCAAATGCGCACTCGAGGGTTAAAATGAACAAAACAGCAAGTATGGCAAGCCATGAACGGCTCCATTGGTCGAAAACAAAAACTGACCCCAAAGATTAATAATTGTAAGAGTTATCTTGTGTCGATTAATCGAAACAGATTATAACAGACTCGCTTAGGATACGACGAAGATAAATATCCAATAAATATACAGCCAAACAGTTGAATGAGTTTACTGTGAAAGTCTTGACCCGATTTCAGGGCCAGATTTAGAAGAAAATTTCATAAATTCCATCACGATAAAATTGTAAACATACGTGATGAGCTAAGAATCTCAGTTCAAGTAAGAAAATGTGAAAAATAAAGTCCTCCATGGAAACAGTAAAACTTGTTACAAAGGTACAGCTCGTTAAAAGAGCAGACACTGGACAACGGGAGTCCCATGTCTGCTCCTTTAACAAGCTATATCCGTATAACAATTTTTACTGTTTTCATAGAGCAGATAATTCCATATTCTCTCGTGTTTCAGCTTTTAGCTCATAATGTGTGTTTACAATTTTAACTTCATGTAGTTTATGTGGTTTTCCTGGTAAAGAAGACCTCTTAGAACTATTGAAACCTTCTCGACGTTGTCACAGTAAACGTATACAATCTTCTGGTTGTGTACTTTATTTATTGGAAGTTTATTTACGTTCGCAGCTGTCAGCCATGTTTCAAACTGCAAGGTAAATATTTCATACGTTGACTTTCAGCACTACACCCACAGCCTGCTGGTAGCCTTTTTTTCAGTGGCGCAGACACTTGTTCTCGGAACACTGTCAAATCTATCACAAGTGTATCTTATTGTATGGGCACTGTGCTGCTGATACACAATCTTACCACGGTGATAGCCACCAGGGGGCGCATCATCTCTCACATGCAGTGCAGTCGTCAACATCGGCGGCGCTGCAATCGAAGGGACTAGTCCGAACCCACGTGACCGTCAAGCGCCCGCTGATAGTCCTCCGCCTGCTGCATATGGAAGTAGCGGCTCCACCTCCAGTAGGCAGTTCTCCGCAGCTGCGGGCTGCTGGTCGCTTTCAACAGCCTACCAGTTGGAGCTCTTTGCGAATTCCGGCCGAGTCCCTGGATGACTCACTCCAAGTTATCGCCTAGATCCGGTCGGCCTACTGCCGAGCCCATACCGGCCCCGCCTCTTCGAACTCATCTGCTGTGTCAGCCGACACCCAACCAGTGGACCGCATCAGCACCGCATCATCACATCGCTCCTTCAGCTACCCGAGCTGGAACTTATCTAGTGGGAACTGTGCCTAGCTGTGACCGTCGTGTCCAACGGCGTTGGCGGCTTTTGATTGCATTTTACTGGTATCAGATCCGAACGATCTTTTCAGTTCTGTTATTCCTAAATCTACGTTATGTTGAAATATGCTTAAGTGTGTGGTGCTGTAATAAAGTGTACTGGCATGGTGCCTGGGAATCATCACTTCTGAATCATCAAGTATTTGCGTGCAGTCTTACAAATGCTGCAAATCAAAATTATTTAATTGGGTGGGTTTCATATTTTGTTAAAGTTCTAATAGATAAGCTCGGAATAGATTAAGATAGCGCTGGACTGGTGTGTCAATAGTTACGTCAACACGGTATGTCTTGGACCAGGAAGACAGGAATGCAAGCACTGCTGTGCTACTTGTCAGGGCACAGTAACTTCATTGACCGGTCACCACCACAAAGTCAAACGTACACAGTGACCCAGAACCATTACTGAAATTACCACAGCCAGGCAAGGAGCGCCTCCGGGTCGCATGAACAGGGATAAATGAGTTCATATAACCCAACTCACAACATCATAGATGCATGCTCGACCCATTAAGTAGAGAGGCTTTTGGAGCTCAAGAATGCATTATGTCGTGCTGCCATTCTGTCTGTGTCTGTGTCACCACCACAAAGTCAAACGTACACAGAGACCCAGAACCATTACTGAAATTACCACAGCCAGGCAAGGAGCGCTTCCGGGTTGCATGAACAGGGACAAATGAGTTCATATAACCCAACTCACAACATCATAGATGCATGCTCGACCCATTAAGTAGAGAGGCTTTTGGAGCTCAAGAATGCATTATGTCGTGCTGCCATTCTGTCTGTGTCTGTGTCACCACCACAAAGTCAAACGTACACAGTGACCCAGAACCATTACTGAAATTACCACAGCCAGGCAAGGAGCGCTTCTGGGTCACATGAACAGGGACAAATGAGTTCATATAACCCAACTCCCAACATCATCGATGCATGCTCGACCCATTAAGTAGAGAGGCTTTTGGAGCTCAAGAATGCATTATGTCGTGCTGCCATTCTGTCTGTGTCTCTAGAAGCAGAGAGAACGACAGTCGCTTCAGCCCCAGTGAAATCACGACATACTGATCGTTCTTGGCCAGCCTGCTGCTTGCTAGCTTGCTTCATCACGCTGTGTCACTGATGACTCTGGGCGTATTCTGGACCACTCACCCTCACTCAATCTCCAAGTAACAATGCGAACCGCAGCATATCACTGTCATAGTCTGCCAGTACTTCCTACTGCCCATGAGATTCAAATGGCTCTGAGCAGTATGGGACTCAACATCTTAGGTCATAAGTCCCCTAAAACGTAGAACTACTTAAACGTAAGTAACCTAAGGACATCACACACACCCATGTCCGAGGCAGGATTCGAACCTGCGACCGTAGCAGCCCCGCGGTTCCGGACTGCAGCGCCAGAACCGCACGGCCACCGCGGCCGGCCTGCCGATGAGAATGCTGGGCAACCAGCCTTACTACTGTAGGATGATTTGCAAGCTGCCATAACCGCACTGACCAGGGAGACACACCTGGGCCACTCCCTGGTCGACTCGTGAGCATCTGCTGCAGTCTTGGTCGATCCCTTCACGACCAGCGGCATCCTTGCCCGCAGTCTGCTGTCTCCACCTGAGCGCACGACGGACTAAGACCGCTGAGGTATTAGCAGCATTGTGTCATCGCAATGCATTTGCGTGGTACGCGTCATCCTCACCCATTTATTATCGCCAACATATCACTGAGACGTGACACAGACATGTGGTGGCGACAAGGCGACTTGCTGACAAGGCGTCAGCATCCCTTCACAACGTGTGTTCCTGCGCCTGGCTGTCACCTGTTGTTCTGAAGGCAATTATACCTTTGTGTACACTGGTAGAATAATAAACGTCATTACAGATATCGCTAACTCCACCGGGTATGCAGTGGGCCTCTCTTTCTCTCTCTCTCTCTCTCTCTCTCTCTCTCTCTCTCTCTCTCTCTCTCTCTCTCTTCACTCAGTGTCCTAATCACAGCACAAACCCAATCCTGGGTCACTACAAGCTAAGGGTAACAAAAGTGCTGCATAATCAGGCAACTTTTAACGTGGACGCCAACTGTCCAGCGAAAATCTTCTTATAAATTTTCTGGCTACATCACTAAACAATTACTCAGGGGGTAGACAACTACCGTCCTCCCAGGTGATGATGTGGTAGGGACCATGAAGGAAGCATTAGGCTATCTTTTCAGTGAGGCCGGCCGCTGTGACCGAGCGGTTCTAGACGCTTCAGTCCAGAACCACGCTGCAGCTACGGTCGCAGGTTCGAATCCTGCCTCGGGCATGGATGTGTGTGATGACCTTAGTTAGGTTTAAGTATTCAAAGTCTAGGGGACTGATGACCTCACATGTTAAGTCCCATAGTGCTCAGAGTCATTTGAACCTTTTTTTATCATTGAGGAGTTCCTGTCCAATAAAGTATCTAGAAGAACGAATTCCGAGGTTCTTGGTTTGAGTCCCCGTCCGGAACACACACACATCCCCCAGCCCCACCCCCCCCCCCCCACAAACACACACACACACACACACACACACACACACACACACACACACACAATACGTTATGAAATTTCGAAGACCACCCAGGCTGCAGGGTGCATGATCCATTCAACCATCAAGAGACTAATTATGGCCAGCACAGAGACAATTAAACACTTATTCTCCCTATATGTAAAACAGCGCGAGGAGAACTGTTAACATACGATACCATGGGGAGTACCAATTACAATACACTTCACAGTGATTTTCAGAGTATCTAATTTATGTGGATGTATAAATTCAACTGCACTTCGAATGGTGGTATATGCATGTATTCGCGTATTTCATAGCTGTCTATTTTCCATTGCGCATACATATTTTACTACCTATTTTTCTCACTAAGTATCCCAGACCGCGTATTGTGGATATCCCGCTGGTCTGTCGGGGCTTAATGCCAGAGGGAATCAGTGTGGGTAAGGCTTTTGAACGAAGTGCACTCTCGCGCCAGCGGAGTGGAGGTCAAGTGGCGATGACGCAAACGGCCAACGACACGTGGGTGCTCTGTGCCTCCGCCCTGATACACGCTGCGGCAGCTCGCCGAACCGCTTTCCGCCCCCTATTGTATTTCGCGGTAATGACGCCAACTCGGGCCGGTTGGCGCAGCAAGAAGAGTATAACGAGCCGTCAAAAGTTCCAAGGCCGCGCTACGTGATACCTCCAGCATCGAACAGGGCTACGGAGTCGTAGCACTTTTCTTGACCTTCTCGATTTCCACATGATACCGATATAAATATAAGTTTCGCCTCAAATCAGATTTGGCCTCGGTATAAGCCCCAGTTCATCTTCCACGTTTCACCTTCTTTAATACTTGCCGCAGGACATAAACCAGAAATCTTTGTAGTAGAGTGGAAAGGATAGCACAATGCTCCGCACAGAGTAGTAAGTAAGTTCCAGAGAAGCGCGTTCCGTATGTTATGTAGAATTTCTTTCGCGACTTATAGTCGGGAAAACATAAAAGTGTCAGTTGATATTAGGACTCACGAAAAGAATCCTAAGATAAAAACTTTGGGATTAAATCAAGAACGGAAAAAATCATACCCATATAGTTTCATCAGTTAAAAACATTTTAATGATAGTAGTGGTGATGATGATGATGTGATGATGATGGTGGTGATGTCAACAATAATGAAACGACAACGACGACGACGACGATCATGATGATCGTTATAATGACGATGATAATGACAATGATATTGACGACGATAATGATGTATCCTGTCAATTAGGCAAGTCCACCTCTCTTCAAGTCCAGCACTCTCAAATCCACCCTGTTCCCCGCCATCCTTTTTGTAGCCACACATAACTAATTTATGTCGTCAATTATTTGGCAACTATTTCACACTCTGGTCTTCTTCTCAGTCACCATCCCTTTAGCTGCATCCCTCATGTTGCAGTCCCTTCTCATCCGGTGTCCTAGACTGTTTCTTTCCCTCCTGATAATTGCTTCTATTATTTGTCTTTCCTGACTCACCATGTGTGGCTCAACCACATTTCTTATTTTATCTGTGAGTGTATTTCACAGCTTCCAATCTTCTCCACGTCCAAATCTCAGAAGCCAGTAATCCTTTCTCCGAACGTCGTTGTAGTGTCCATGTTTTGGGAACCGCAGATTAACTTTAGTAAATTTTTCCATAATTCTTTATTTAGAAAACCATAGAAAACACTTCTCCTTCTGTAATACGTTTCTTTTACAGTGCCTATCGTTGTTTTTATTTCTGATTATTTCCCATCTAGAAACTTTAAGCTATCAATCTGTGCCACTAAATTGTCACAAGCTTTCACTTTTATCTTATTTGTTTTGATTCTAAAAACGATTGCCTTATTTACCTTCATTCAATATTCTTCATATTTCTTGATATACTAGAACGACTGCCTTCCTATCTGACACAGGAAGCTGACGTGACACGGTTTACTGATGATACAAGCATCATTACTAATCCAGTAAGAGAAACACCAATTGAAAGTGATACAAATAAGATCTTGGTAAAAATCATTAATTGGCTTTCTGCAAATGGACTTGCTTTAAACTTAAAAAAAAGCACTATATCCAATTTTGTACTGCAAAAAGTATAGTTCCTTCAATAAATATAAGGTATCAACAGAAGTCAGTAGGCAGGTTAGAGCATACTAAGTTTTTTGGTGTACATATTGATGAGAATCTTAATTGGAAAATTCATATTTTGAATCTTCTAAGGCTACTAGGTTCAGCAACCTTTGCAGTAAGAGTAACTGCAAATTTTGAGGATATAGAAATTAGTAATCTAACATACTTTGCATACTTTTACTCTCTGATGTCATACAGAATAATATTTCGGGGTAACTCAACATTTAGACAAAAAGTATTCACTGCTCAAAAGAAAGTGGTTAGAATAATTTGTGGGGTTCGTAGTTACACATATTGTAGACATATTTTTAAAACATTGGGAATTCTTTCAACGGCCTCACAGTACATTTACTCACTATTGAAATTTATTCTCAACAACATGGACCAGTTTAAAAACAACACTGCCATTCATGATCACAATAACAGAAAAAGAAAGACTTACACTATCCTTTACTCAACCAATATCTGGCATAGAAAGGGGTAAAATATGCTGCTATAAACATTTTCGACAAATTACCAGGTGAAACAAAATGTCTGACAGACAGCAGTAATATCTTCAAAATTAAATTGAAATCATTTCTTCTTGACAACTCCATCTATACAACAGATGAATTCTTGAACAGGAATATTATTAAAAAAATTTGTTTCATATGTGCAGTTCTTGGTAACTTGACATGTTCCACATCGTAATGGCTACCTTACAGTGCGATTGATCTATAGAACACGCAACCAACTAACTAACTAACAATTTTTTCACATAATTTTAACTGCTTCCCCATTTTCACTGTAAAATACCATGTCATGAGCAAATTTTGCACATTTAACAATTATTCCTACTACTGCCACACCACCTTTTGGATGGAAGCACTGAAAGGTAAGAGAATTGTTCAACACCTCTCTGAATTTTGATTCCTTCTGCTAGTCTTACGGACAGGAGATATTTTATTGAAGCTGCATCAGTTCTAATATGACGAAAAGAAAACACTGGAACCAATGTCTATCAAAATGGTGTAAGTTAAGGGTGAATTTAATCGCCTGTATAGTTCAAAATACATACTGATTTTTTGTTGAGCATACGAAATACTGAAGTATAAGTCTAAACCTACGATCATAATCTGCAAGCCAACATACGAGTGCATGGTGGAGGGTACCTTGTACCAATAGTAATTGTTCCCTTCGCCGTTCCACTTGTAAGTGGAGTGAGGAAAAAATGACTTCGTAAGAGCTCTATTTTGTCTTTCTTTCTCGCTCAATATGCCTGACTGACGTTCGTGGCAGCAAAATCGTTTTCCATCCAGTTGAAAACGCTACTTTACTAGGCTTTCTCAATAGTCACCGTAGCTGACATACTCGTTACAAGAGAACAGCGACTGTATGGATATTTAAGACAATTGTCCTTTATTCTTTACTCTTAGTTGCACATTTTAAAAACATGACAATAGTATGTTGAGAAAAGAAAGTCGTCTTACCTCCAAGAACTGTCATTTGAGTTCAGATGAACCTTCGTAACACCGACCTCCTGATCGAACTTGCCAGTAACAAATCTAGCAGTACGCTTCTGAATTTCTTCGATGTCTTCCTTTAACCCGACCTGGTGATGCTCCGAAAAACTCTAGCAGCACTCAGTATTGAAACGGAATATTGCTGTATACGCTGTATATTTTATAGATGAGTTGCAATTTTCTAGAATTCTTCTCATAAACTGCAGTCGAATACTTGACTTCACTACAACCGACCTTTTGTGTTCCTTCCATTTCGTACCGGTTCGCAATTTTGCCACTTGTTATTTAATAGATTGGAGTATATCGAGCAGCTCACCACTAATACTGTATTCAAACAACACAAGAGATCCTTTCTTACTCATCTGCATTAACTTACATTTTATTGCGCAAAATAGGAAATTATCCCGTATCCACCTGCACTAGCTCAACGATGACACTTCCCTGCACACTAATGCTTCATCAGTAAACGGACGCACATTGCTCCTCACCATGTCCTTTCGGTCGTTTACGTATACAGAGAATAAGAAGAATAAGATTTTTTTTCTGTTGAGCACTCCTGACGATACAAGTGACTAATGAACACTTGCCGTCCAGGACAATGTACTATGACGCACAAGCGTCACTTAAGAAGTCTTAGAGCCGCTCTCATATCTGAGTACCTATTCCGTGTGGTCAGAACATGGTTAACCGTCTGCAGAGTCGCACTGTTTCAAATTCTTTCCGAAAATCTAGGAAAATGCAATCTACCTTTTGCCCTTCATCCATGATTCGCATGATATCGTGCGAGAACATGTAACGCTGAGCTTCGCACGAGCGATGCTGTCTAAATCTGTGCAAATTTGTAGACATAAGTTTTCTTACATTGAATGTAGCCGCAGTTGAGAATACAGACATCCATCAGCTGTATAATGGATGATGATAATGAGAAACTGTGTCAGACCGGCACTATTAATCGAGCAGTCGCGTTAACGACTTTGACTACCCATCTACGATTCACGGCCAGACTCAAACTTTCATATTTCGTCGTTCATGCGTCACAACTTGAGCTCGTACACATAATGTAAAACCCGTATGGGGAGAGTGAGGACTTTTTAATTGGAAGACGATGCCTTATATTTTGTTTTGGGACTTCAGTCTACTGACTGGTTTGACGCGGCCCTCCACAGATTCCTTTCCTGAGCTAACCTCTTCATCTCAGAGTAGCACTTGCAATCTACGTCCTCTATTTTTTGCTCATGTATTCCAATTTCTGTCTTCTTCTATATTTTTTGCCTTCTACAGCACCCTCTAGTTCCATGGAAGTCATTCCCTCATGTATTAACAGATGTCCTTTCATCCTGCCCGTTCTCGTTATCAGTGTTTTCCACATATTCCTTTCCTCTCCGATTCTGCGGAGAACCTCCTCATTCCTAATCCTATCACTCCACCTAATATTCAAAGTTCGTCTGTAGCACCACATCTCAAAAGCTTCGATGCTCTTCTGTTCCGGTTTTCCCTCAGTTCATGTTTCAGTACCATACAATGCTGTGCCCCAGGCGTACATTCTCGGAAATGTCTTCTCCAAATTAAGGCCGATATTTGATATTAGTAGACTTCTCTTGACCAGGAATGCCTTTTTTTCTATTGCTAGTCTGCTTTTGATGTCCTTATTGCTTCGACCGTCACTGGTTATTTTATTGCCTAGGTAGCAGAATTCCTTAACTTCATCTATTTCGTGACCATTGATCCTGATGTTAAGTTTCTCGCTGTTCTCATTTCTACTACTTCTCATTACCTTCGTCTTTCTCCGATTTACTCTCAGTCCAAACTCTGTACCCATTAGACTGTTTATTCCATTCAGCATACCATGTAATTCTTCACTGAATTCATCACTGCATAGTATCGTTGATATCCTTTCAACTTGAACTTTAATTCCACTCCGGAGTTTTTCTTCGTTTGCATCGTTGCACTTTGTTCTTAGTCGTCCACTCTTATTATTCCCTCTTGGATGTTGTACATATTCTGTATGACCGGTCTCTTCCTACAGTTCACGCTCATCTTTCTCAGAATTTCGAGCATCTTGTACCATTTTACATTGTCGAACGCTTTTTCGAGGTCAACAAATCCTGTGAACATGTTTTGATTTTTGTTTAGTCCTACTTCCATTATTAACCGCAACATCAGAATTGCCTCTCTCGTACCTTTACATTTCCTAAAGCCAAGCTGATTGTCATCTAACACATCCTCAATTTTTTTCCGCTCTTATGTATCTTATTCTTGTCAGCAACTTGGACACATGTGCTGTTAAACTGATTCTGCGATTTTTCTCTCACTTGTCACCTCTTGCCGTCTTAGGAATTGTGTGGATAATGTTTTTCCGAAAGTTAGAAGGGATGTAGCCAGACTCATACACTCTACATACCAAAGTGGATAACCGTTTTCATGCCACTTTCTCTAACGATTTTAGAAATTCTGATGGAATGTTATCTATCCCTTCTGCTTTATTTGATCTTTAAGTCCTACAAAGCTCTCCAAAATTCTGGTTCTAATACTGGGTCCCCTATCACTTCTATGTCGACTCCTGTTTCTCCTTCTACCACATCAGACAAATCTTCCCCCTCATAAAGGCTTTCAGTGTATTCTTCCCCTCTGACCGCTCTCTCCTTTGCATTTAACAGTTGAATACTCGTTGCACTCTTAATGTTATCACCCTTGCTGTTAATGTCACCGACAATCATTTCTTTTTCGATTTCTTCTCATTTTTCATGCAATCATTTCGTCTTAGCTTCCCAGTACTGCCTGTTTATTTCATTCCTCAGCGACATGTATTTCTGTATTCCTGAGTTTCTCGAAACATTTTTGTACTTCTTCCTTTCATCGATCAATTTAAGTATTTCTTCTGTTTCTCGTAGTTTTTTCGCAGTTACCTTCTTTGTACCTATGTTTTCCATCGCAAATTCTGTTATCGCCCTTTTTGTGATGTCCGTTCGTCTCACCTGTACTGCCAACTGAGCTATTCCTCATTGCTGTATCTATAGCCTTAAAGAACTTCAAGCATATCTCGTCACTCCCTAGTACTTCCGTACCCCACTTCTTTTCGTATTGATTCTTCCTGACTAATGTCTTAAATTTCAGACTACTCTTCATCACTACTATGTTGTGATCTGAGTCTATATCTGATACTGGGTACGCCTTCAATCCAGTATCTGATTTCGGAATCACTGTCTGACCATTATGTAATCTAACTGAAATCTTCCCGTATCACCCAGGCTTTTCCAAGTATACCTTCCCCTCTTGTGATTCCTGAACTGAGTATTCGCTGTTACCAGTTGAAGTATATTACAGAACTCAATTAATTTTCTCCTCTCTCATTCCTTTTCCCAAGCTCATTTTCTGCTGTCACCTTTTCTTCTATTCCTTCCCTCTACAACTTCGTTCCAGTCCCCAGTGACAATTACATTTTCATCTCCCTTTACATACTATAGTACCCTCTCAGTGTCCTCATACACTTTCTCTATTTGTTCATCTTCAGTGTTAGTCGTTGGCATGTATACCGAACTATCGTTGTCAGTGATGGATTGCTGTCGATTCTGATAAGAACAACCCTTTCACTGAACTGTTCACAGTAAAACACTCTCTCCCCTACCTTGCTTTTCATATCGAATTCTACTCCCCCTGTAATGGTACTTCAATTACGTAACCATTACGATACCTCACCTCAACCTCTCGATACCAGCAATATTCTACTGTGTTTCTGTAAAATAGTTAACATATTTCTGTGACAGCATTCAGATTTGATTTCTTTAATGTAGAGGTACTTCGATACATCGATATGTATATATGGGAATGATAATATTCTTATGTGTATTCTTTCTTTTGTCACTATGCTCTTTGACTTACTTGTAACTCTGATTTTTGGGCGCGTAAGCGGTTATTAGAGAGTAAATCTTTGGTCGTCATGTTAAAAAGACGCAACTTGTAGTCAGTTTATAAAATGTGAACTTTAACAATGTGGAAGATAGTTTCAAGTACATTTTATATTGTGAAGTGATGTTTTGGAACGAGTTACGTGATATTGCAACAAAAGTAATAAAAAAGAAGTGTAATTTAATTTCGGAGTGCTGATTACTTTTTTTTACATCACCCTTGTCCTAACATGCAAAAGTTTAATCTTCAAGAATGGTTTACGAAACATATCCATACAATTTTTGAATATCGCAGAATAACACCTAGGACTCTTTTCAACCGAGCTTGGAATCATCACTACCTAGATTTTCTACGATTGAGCCATGAGTTCACAACGAGATCAACGTGGGAAACACGAAAAGATGAGTACCAAGTTTATCTATTATTTCAAGAAATGACTTTGTTAACTGTGCTCTAATGACACCTGCCACACAATATAACTCTGTTGATGCCCGAAAATGGAATGTTCAGCAGCGTGAGCAACACTACAATCATAATTAATTTTTGACCTTTGTTGTGGTAGGGTTGTTATGTCCTGCTGCTGTTGATATTACCCGATACTCATCTGACCAGAAATCTTTGTCTTCTTTCCACTTCACTTCACTGACCCCACTATGTATATGTTGAGCCTTTGCATTTCCCTTTTTAGACTTTCTAGTTTCCCTACCACGTTCAAACTTCTGACATTCCACTCCCCGACTTGTAGAAGGTTATTATTTCGTTTATTATTCAATCTTTTTGAATGATATATGTTGATAAATACTTATTGCAGTCCCTATGTTGTTAGGAAGCATGATTTAATGTTCCTTCGAACATGCATGTGTGTCCGAAACAATGAATCACACTTCTTAACAACCCAGGCACTGCAATATCGAATATGTTGCCCTGTATCAAGGAAATTCATTGCATTCCACTGTAGATAACGCTCAATATTTCTGCAAGGAACATGCGTATAGGTAATTGGTCGGTAATTTTGCGGATCTTGTCTTCTACGTTTCATATCTTCTGGAGTCACCTGCCCTTTTTTCCAGTAGCTTGGGTCGCTGGGCGAGAGATTCGTGATAAATTCAATTTAAGTAAGAGATCAATGCTTAAGAGCCGATATGCCATATAGGTCTAAAATATTTCCTCCTGTTTTATGACCTCCTTTTATATAGTTGCTTGGTGACATTCGTTGCCCGGCGATCTACTATAAACTATTACTAGAAGGATAGCAAGTTGTTTCGAGTAATTCCTGTTGTGTATTACATCTTATCCTATTCCGATGCCTTTCCACTGTTAAGTCCAGGTCGTTGTGTTTCTTCTCCGTGGTCACTTACCTAACGCTTAACTCAATATCTGCTGTCCGGCATTTGTTGAAATGATTATTGAAGAGAGGATCAACGTTATGATCTTCCACGGTGAAATCCTTCCGGAAGACCGACTTTAGTATTTCGGCCTTCTCTCTGTCATATTCCAGCACTGAATAGATGACTGCCGTTTGCTTACCAATATTACATGTGACAAAAATCCTTAGGGCTTTTACAGGCTGGTTGGCAAACTGTTAGTTTCAAATTCAATGAACTCCTCTCTCATTTCTTTTGTGTACTCTCATTTTCGCATCATTCGGGTTCTGTTTGCCAGATAAATTTACATTTCCCTTAAAGCTGTTACGAAGTTCTATTTCCTTTCGTAACAACTTTATAACACGCCTACTAAAACACGATGCATCTTTCCCACCCCTTAAAACCTTGCTCGACATACAGTATATAGCCTAAGGCGTATTGCACAATGCCTTTCAACGTTATCCATTTGAATTCCATATCATTGTTCTCAGAACTGAATATTTGAATTTGACTACTATGTATATTGTATCCTGACACTATTGGTAACCAAATATATTTTTCTACCTTTCTTAACATTCTTTGTAATACCTGCAGTCATCGATACTACCAAAGCCTGATGACCACTGATACCCTCCTCTATGTTAAATGGTTCGGAAAGGTACATACATGGCAAAGCTTCACCTGTTTCCAATGCATTACTCAGTAAAAACTTTGCGATACTGCCTGCTTTAAATACTTTTATGATATCCAAAGATGATCAGAATGTGCAAAATGTTAGTAAATAAAGAATTATCTTAACAGGAGCTGTATCTAGTTTCAAAATACACTACTGGCCACTTAAATTGCTACACCACGAAGATGAGGTGCTACAGACGCGAAATTTAACCGACAGGAAGAAGATGCTGTGATGTGCAAATTATTAGCTTTTTAGACCATTCACACAAGGTTGGCGTCGGTGGCGACACCTACAAGGTGCTGACAAGAGGAAAGATTCCAACCGATTACTCATACACAAACAGCAGGCCGGCCGGAGTGGCCGTGCGGTTGTAGGCGCTACAATCTGGAACCGCGCGACCGCTGCGGTCGTAGTTTCGAATCCTGCCGTGCGCATGGATGTGTGTGATGTCATTAGGTTAGTTAGGTTTAAGTAGTTCTAAGTTCTAGGGGACTGAGGACCTCAGAAGTTACGTCCCATAGCGCTCAGAGCAATTTGAACCATTTGAACAAACAGCAGTTGACCGGCGGTGCCTGGTGAAACTTTGTTGTGATGCCTCGTGTAAGTAGGAGAAATGCGTACCATCACGTTTCCGACTTTGATGAAGGTGACATTGCTGCTCGCGTTGGTCGAGATCCAATAACTGTTAACAGAATATGGAATCGGTGGGGTCCAGGAGGGTAATACGGAGCGCCCTGCTGGATCCCAACGGCCTCGTATCACTAGCAGTCGAGATGACAGGCATCTTATCCGCATGGCTGTAACGGATCGTACTGCCAAGTCACGATCCCTGACTCAACAGATGGGGACGTTCACAAGGTAACAACCATCTGCACGAACACTTCGACGACGTTTGCAGCAGCATGGACTATCAGCTCGGAGACCACGGCTGCGATTACCCTTGACGGTGCATCACAGACAGAAGCAGCCTTGCGGTTCTGGCGTTGCCGTCCGGAACCGCGGGACTGCTACGATCGCAGGTTCGAATCCTGCCTCGGTCATGGGTGTGTGTGATGTCCTTAGGTTAGTTAGGTTTAAGTAGTTCGACTGCTTCCCTGGCCAGCACATTCTCCAGATCTCTCACCAACTGAAAACGTCTGGTCAATGGTGGCCGAGCAATTCGCTCGTCACGATACGCTAGTCACTACTCCTGATGAACTGTGGTATCGTGTTAAAGCTACGTGCGCAGCTGTACCTGTACACGGCATCCAAGCTCTGTTTGACTCAATGCACAGGCGTATCAAGGCCGTTATTACGGCCAAGGTGATTGTTGTGGGTGCTGATTTCTCTGGATCTGTGCACCCAAATTGTGTGATAATGTAATCACATATCAGTTCTAGTATAATATGTTTGTCCAATGAATACCCGTTTAACATCTGCATTTCTTCTTGCTGTAGCAATTTTAATGGCCAGTAGCGTATGTTTCTTGATACATTATCTCACATTGATACAATTTCCTCAACTTATTCAGTAAAATCTGTATCTTTATCACGGAACTACTCTGTACATTTGAAAGAATTTTAGGGGGTCTCATATTTACATGAATCTGTGACAAGTCTTATATATTATCCAGCCAATACACAATAATATTGCTTATATATCCAACTATGTGTGTGTGTGTGTGTGTGTGTGTGTGTGTGTGTGTGTGTGTGTGTGTGTGTGTTTGTTGTTTGTTTTGCACATCTCCTTCTAAATCACCACATCAGTATCAACAAATTTCGTGCATATATTACTTGTATACAAAAAAGTACTATGGGTGTAAAACCAACTGTTTCCCAGAGGGGTGGAAGTGGGGATGAAAAGAGTTGAAAACACCTGACGTCGAGGCTGTCTTGCATGACTGCTGTTGTCCAGGTTATCAGGTTACATCACAATGGGTTTCAGAGGTTATATGTGTGAATGGACAGAGATGACCGGAGAGAGAAGGGTGGGGGAGGTGGATAGTGCAATGAGATATAATGAAATGGACAGATAAATGGAAGAGGAGTAGATCTGTTGGGAGGCGAGGGAAGAAGGAAAGAAAGAGGGAAGAGGAGATGAAAAGAGAGGTGGACCGTGTTGGGGGTGGAGATAGGCCGGTGGGAGGGGGAGGGGAATATATGTGCAGTATACCTGTCATACACACGTGAAGCTATGGGTAAAAGGCTGGTATGTATAATAACATGTGTCATCAAGCCAAGCGATATCATTTATCAAAATGGTGAACATATTCTGACACGAAACTGACGTTGAAATTCGCTTTACATCTGCTCAAGTTTGAACGTTCTGCCGTCAACAGCTAATTTCTTAGTCCATCGAAGGTGATGATGAGTGCAGGTTTCCATTGACGGTAGTAAACATGGGCAGAAGTAACATATCCTGAGTCAAAAGTAATTCATCTTGAGAAAAACGACCTCGTCCATGTCAACCACCACAAATTCTTGTAACATCGCTCTTGCTATACTTACTTCGCATTTTCCTCGAATGAGATCCTGAATCACTTAAATCAAAGCAGTCAGGTAGATGCCTTATTTCTAGATTTATGAAAAATGTTTGCCTCAATAGTACATCTAAGCTTATTACCCAAAGTATGATCTTATCATATAAGTGGATAAATTTGTGACTGCACTGACCATTACTTTGGTGGACAGTCATTGGCAGTGCATAGAAGCAACTTTGGCTGTACCACAGGGATATGTGTTGGGACCCTTTCTGTTGATGGTGTGTAATAATAACCTTCCAGGCAATATTAGTACTAACTTTATACTTACCGTAGATAACTGCACTGAAATACTGTCTCAAAAAGGCTAAACATGTATTCAGTCCGATCTTGATAAGATTTAAAAGAGGCAGGAAGATTGGTCGCTTGTTTTAAATGTTCCTCCATGCATATTTACGTGCTTAAAAAGAATAAACGTTGTAGCCTAAGACTGCAATAGCAAGGCGTCACAGTAGGTAACGGTGAAGTGGTTAAAATACTTGGGTGTAACTAAACCGATGAAAGGAGTTGAACGACATAAATGAAAGTTGGTATACGTGCTTCTACAGCTGAAAGACGATGTCTGTTCAAATTTGGCCCCAGTCGAATAGTACTGGAGCTAGTAGTGCCACTATGAGTAGGTAAAGTTTGCTTTACATGTACGCTGCAACGGTCGTGAACATTAGACGCCTTTGACACTGTAAGTGGTGAGTTGGTGTTAGTCAAGGATGAGCTTAAGGCAACAAAGGTGTCGTTGTCAAAGCCTGAGTTTAAACGTGGTCGTGTAATACGGCTGCAAGAAGTGACCGAGCAGCACCAATTTGAGCAGCAGTTTGCACCACAGGGACACAAGGGACCGTTACGAATCTGTTAGTGGGGGGAGGGGGGTGGCAGACGCCCTGTGGTGCATTCCACAGATCCCAAATCACCGCCATTTGCGAGCTCAGTGATGTCAGGTGAGAGCAGATTGGAAGGCGAGGAGAGTAGTGTGGAGCTCTGATGGAACAGTGGCCTCGTTGCCAGTGACGGTCGAGTGTTGGTTAGAAGGCCACTTGAGGGTCTGTGTGCTATACACACTGGACCTGCACCTCGAATTATGGCCAGGGGTGTTATTCCGTATGACTGTGGGAGCACCCTCGTGGCAATCCCACGCACACTGACTGCAAATTTGTACGTCAGTCTGCTGACTCGACCACAACGGGTGCCATTCACGAACAGCATTGCAGAAGGTCTTTTGCAACCGGTAACGCTCACCCACATACCGCTGTTGTAACGAAATCGGCTATACAGAATGTCGACACTGTTGCCTTGGCCTGCTCGATCACCAGATCTGTCTCCAATGGAGCACGTATGGGACATCATCGGACGACAGCTCCAGCGGCGTTCACATCCAGCGTTAACACTCCCTGTATTGACCGAGCAAATGCCAGAGGGAAGGAACTCTGTTATACAAACTAACATTAATTATGACGACTTATGAAATAACAGTTTAATCAACTCGAGATGCTAATCAAACTTCGGGCATCTCATTGTTTAATGTCAATAACGGTTGTTTTATTTAAAAAGCTTTAAGGGAGTTGACACAAAACATTCCGAGGCAGTACTTTTCACAACAACTTAGTAATTCGAAGGGCCGCCTAGGGTTGAGAATCAGTCAGCCCTACACTTGTGTCTGCCCCTCGCGTACCTCTGGTGCTGTTCTCAGAGTAAAGAATTCCGCACTGCTGAGGAGAAATGAAGGGATGGGAGGCGAGGGGCGGAGTGCTTGTGGAGGGCGGCCAGAGGGCTGTGCCGGTGCCCCACTTGTGGTTGCTCACAGCTGCGGCCGCCGCTGCCGGCGCCGCCACCGCAGCTATCGATTCCAGCGGAGGTGCGCCACCTCCAGCCTCAGCCTCCAGACGACGGCCAGCCGCCGGCTCCCAGCGGGAGGCCCCGGCTAAACGGCCTCTGTTACTCGTGGGCACTTCGTCTGTCCCTGTAGATCCCTCATAAAATGTAAAACTTTGTCCGTGTGGTCAAGAGAACCGATTACATTAAAACTCTGAGCACCACGGGGAGCTGAGCCACCAGCTATTCACCTAGTGCCTACGGCATCAACAGATATGGTATGGAGAACAGAGTGTAGCGGTTATTGGCTGCTATAGACGATGGCGTCAACAATAATGAAAGTTAATTTGCAGGGTTTTGACAACATAATGACTTGTACAGATGATTTCTCTCATCCCCTGCAAATGGTGAGGTTTGTCATTCACCTGTCGGCTGTGGTCCCGACCGTAGCTGTCACCGAAGTAATACTTGCTGGTTAATTGACATTATCAATACGACAAGAGAAAATGCATCTGATCTGGTGAAACTACTGCATTGTTCACTCTATAACATATAATAAACGGGCGAAGTAGCCTAAAACACGAGTATGACGGTAAGTTTACGTACGCCAGGTCCTACTGATTCTTGCTACATAACATAAATATCAAATATAAAACATTCAATCGTATGAACAGCACTGGATGAAAACGATCCAGCTCTTGAACTACGAGAGAGTGCGACGAGAGAAAGTATGGAGAACTTTGTTCATTAGCATGAAAGGCAAGGAAGCCTGGGAAGGAGCTTCAAATCTCTAGTATCATCTTAGGTAGCGCCCGATCTACAGCGTACTGAACGATTAGCACCATAACTACGAACGCTGCTGCAAGTGAATTCGGGGAGAAATTTAACTATCACAACCTCGCAAGCTGAACGGTACCTGGCGGCAAACTGTGCACAAAATACCATCATGGGGGCTGGTCCCGAAATCACAACCGTCGCAACTGCACACCTCAGTTCAGCTCTATCGCCTAGTCACAACTGCTACTATCATGGCGTCTCTTGACATTTTTGTGGCCGTGGAGCCCTCGACACAGCACGTTTTTAACGACAAGAAGAGCGTCGTATAGGCAACGTAACCAGAGCTGCACTTACAATTAGCTCCCCTGTCGAGTGGCCGGAAGAAGTGGCCCAGGGATTGGAAACGCTGAAGAGGCGGCAACTTCCGCGAGAACGGCAAGCACTCTCGTATCCTTCTGCAGAAGTAGCCATGGCCTGAATTTGAAAATAACCATTGACTAGCATATGTCAGTATTAGTCATCTTGTGATAGTAGAATTAGTGACATTAGGACCCAGGAAATTCCTCCGCTCCCAAGAGCCCATAGTCCGCTTGCTAGGCAAGCTGGCTATGATCTCAAACCATTGGGAAAAATCATTCTGGCAATGAATTATTAAAGGTTAATAATGACGACTTTTGAAATAACAGTTTGATCACCTCGAGATGTAAATCAAACGAAGGTTAATTTTAAGAATAACCTGAATGTAATGTCAAAGGTATTTATTTTATTTACTCAGTGCCTTCTCCATTTGCCACTGAGCTGTACCATGCAGCAGAAGAGACTTGCGGCAGGCTTCGCGAACAGTCCACAGAAAATCTGCAGTTCACAAGAAGGTAGAGATGACAGCTTGAAAGAGTACCTTGAATGTCTTTAAGAGGGACAGGATCTCTCGCATAACGTGGTGGAAGAAGAAATGAGGGTCGATGAGGAAGACATAGGTCATCCGACGATAGACTTTAAGAGACCTTTCGAAGACTTACGAACAAATAAGGCAAAAGACGTAGATTCCTTCTCAATTTTTGAAATCAGTCATGAATGGGGCTACCAACCGCCTATTCCAGTCGCAAAAGCAGGTAAGTACGAGAAATATAGTGCGATCAGCTTAACAGCTCACGCCTCAAATTTCCTAAAACAATATAATGGGAAAGAAAATTGAAGATCTGGTGGATGATGATCATTTTGGCTTTCAGTAAAGTAAAGGCGTGAGAGAGGAGGCTCCAATGGGAGCTTGGTAATGAAACAACACTTAAGCTACCTCACAATAAGTTAACAGAAACTGACGAAGTAGAAAATAAATGTTCGACGATGTAAAATTGTGGATGATGTTCAAAATTCATAGGAATGTACGAGTAAGCTATATGGATAGTTACTAATATTATACAAAAAGTGACAGAAATGGCATAGCGATATACACACACACAGATGGCGGTAGTACGGCGTACACAAGGTATAAAAAAACAGTTGTCTTTTGTAATCATGTCATTCATGTCAAAAGCTTTCCGACGCGATTATAGGCGCACAACGGAAATTTAAAAGACTTTGAACGTGTAATGGTTGTCTGAACTAGGCTCATGGGACGTTCCACTACTGAAATCGTTAGGGAATTCCATATTCCGAGAACAACAGTGTGAAGAGTGTGGCGAGAATACCGAATGTCAGGCATTACCTATTACCACGGGCGACGTAGAGCAGTGGCGTTTCTGTAGAGTTGTGTGTTTAACGAACAAGCAACACTGCGTGAAAGCAGTCTATGACGTTAGACGAACATATCGTTCAAGAGAGTGCGGCGAAATTTGGCGTCTATGGTCAACGGCATCAGTTGATTGGCGGGAGCGTCTCTGCTAACAGCATGCTCTCGCCTGAAGTGCCTCTCCTAGGCTCGTGACAACATCGGTCGGAACCTAGACGAGTCGAAAACCGTGTACTGGTCAGAAGAGGCCGAATTTCAGTTGGTAAGAGGATAGTAGGGTTCTAGTGTGACGCAGACTCTACGAACCCATCGACCCAAGTTATCGAACTTCGCAGTGTGCAAGCTGGTGACGGCTCCACAATGGTGTGGGTCCTCTCGTCCAACTGAACCGATTATAGACTGGATATGGTTTTGTTCGGCTCCTTGGAGACCATGTGAAACGATTCATGGACTTCATGTTCGTAACAACGATGGAATTTCTGTGGATGATAATGCGCCATGTCACGGTCCACAGATGTTTGATATTGGTTTTATAAACATTCTGGATATTTCGAGCGAATGATTTGTCCACCCAGATCGTTCGACATGAATCCCACTGAAAATTTACGGGACTTAATTCAGACGTCAGTCCGTGCACAGAATCCATCACCGGCAACACTTTCGCAATTATGGACGGCTATATAGGCAGCATTGCTCAATATATCTGCAGGGGGCTTCCATCGACTTGTTGAGTCCATGTTCATCGAGTGGCTGCAATACGCCGGGAAAATGGAGGTGCGACATGATGTTAGGAGGTATCCCAGAACTTTCGTCACCTCATTGTAATTGCAAAATGTGTTTGCGTGTTACCGTTTCACAACTAAACCACCGATTTCGATGAAATTTCGTATCGTGATGGACTGAACGCTGATGAAAAAAATAATCTACTTTAGAAAGCGTGTCCTACAAGGCAGTTACTGATCTGAAGAAAGTTACATGGATTATATAAAATTTTTACTCTTTGATAAAGATATTTACACTTGGTCTTTTGAACTGTATCATTAGCGTGCTTGGTTACCGTTCGATTCAACGTAACGAACACGATGCTTATACAGTCCTCAACACTCGCTCTCTATGAAATTTAAAATGGAACCTGTTTGAACACTGAGGAAGAACAATTGCTATTCCAGAAGGTACAAAAGTTCGATCCATCAGTGGGTAAAATAGGGAATGGAGTGATAAAGAATTGTTAAATTTGTTGCATAACGTACACTTTGTATAATATATCTACTTTATAAAATATACGCACTTCTGCCAACACCCATCTGCATGGATTACTTGGCAGCATCGGATCATACGGGTAAGAAGGGGGAGGGGGGTTGCTTATCATACTCTATGCTTACCGGAGGACGAATAAGAAGACGTGTGAGGTCAGCTAACGTTATTAGGTTTACGATACCTAACATACCCCCTACCACTCATCACAACGGAACTACTGACGTACGAGTGCAGCCGAAGGTAACCGTTAGTGTACGGTACATGCAAACCTGGCAATGCTTCACACTTGCAAAAAGAGGCATTGCAATTGGATGTGTGTCTTAGTCTCCCTCTCCCTCCCTTCCTTCCCCCCTTTCCCCCTACTCTCTTTCTTTGTACATATCCTTATGCTTCCCCTTTCTCTGTTCATCACATCCTGCTCCCCACTTCTCTCGGTCCATCTCGCCCTTCCACCTCTCTACGTCCATTTTCTGCCTCCTCTCTGTCAACCTCCTCTTCCCCCCCCCCCCCTTCCTCTCTCTGACATTCATCCTTGTTAACTGGTATTGGAAAGGAAACCTTGATTGGAGTCGGAATTCACTTAAAATGAGTGGATAAATTGGTCTCGATCATTGTTACACATTGTATGAGAGAAACCTCTCCATCTACTGGACTTTTGAGAATAGTAGCTTCAATGGCAATATCTGTGGACACTTCAGTCTGCAAAACAGGTTGGATTATAGTTTCAGTAATAATATTGTAATTATAGGCTGATTTCAAAATTTGTACACCATGATCGTCGAAATTTTATTAAGGTATTGTGTGAAACGATAGCTAGGACAGTCTGAAGTTTATTAGATAATTGTGCAAAAATTTTGAACTAAATCAATCAAGAACTTTTGAAGATTTTTTGCCAACAACGTTTGTATGTTTATATACTAGATATGTTTAAAAATGTATATAACAAAGTCATACTAATTATATATATATATATATATATATATATATATATATATATATATATATATATATATATATATATATATATATATATATATATATACACTCTGTCTTAACCTTCCATAAAGTATCGTGTAAAAACTGTAAATATATGAAGCATATCGGTCAAGATCTTTTCGAGATCTTTGGTAACAGTGTTAAATGATGCCCAGTCTTTTATGTAACAGTGTAGATATATCTACAAGTATCAAACATACGTAGTCTACATCTGTCCAAATGTTTATTTTAGGATGATGTAAAAATCTGAAGTAAACTGATGAAGAACATTTATACATTTTTGTTGCTGTGTCTGCCCAAACCTGTTATGGAGTATAGTGTAAAAGTTTGAAGTAATTCAATCAAGCACAATTTGAGATTTCTGCTGAAACATCACTTTGTTATAAGTTTTAAATATTTGTATCTTACACATACTGAAAGCGATAGAGACTATGTGTGTCTAAATATTTGTTACAGTATTCTGTAAAAAACTGAAATAGACCGGTCAAGAGCTCTTCGAAGTGTTTGCCAACAACTTATACTGTTTATATTCTACATATATATTTATGTACCACAAATATTTAAAAATATGTAGTTAATACGCGTCTGACGGTTTTAAATTTCAAGAAAATTGATCAATAACTTTCGTGTAAATATTTGATGTAAATTGATGAATAATATTTCGAAATTTTTGGTAACAACATTAAACTTACATGTAACTGAAAGTCTATTAGAGTATCGTATAAAAATGTGAAGTAAATTGGTCAAAGACTTCCCAAGATTTTTGCAAAAGACCTTTCCAGTGTATATAATATACATATACTTATGTACCGTATATGTTTAAAAATCATATCTTATGACCACCAGAATGTTTATTACAGTAAAGCGTAAAAATCTGAAGTAAAACGGTCAAGATATTTTTGGTAACAACGTTAAACTAGGATTTGTGTTTATGTATTTAGACTCAACAGTAAGAACGGGTGAACAAGAATGAATCGCCAGAATTAAACAGGGTGTGAAACGAAGGTGAGGTGTTTCGCCCTTACTTTTCAATCTATACATAAAATAAATGTCTGAAATAACAGAAAGAATGAGGAGTACCATTTGAAAATCAAGTTTAAATTATATCTGTGATATGGGTCGGTAATAATACTGTGCTCCTTAAGGAAACTACATGACTTGTTCGATGAAATAAGCGGTTTAATTAGCATAGAGTATTTATTGAGGATAATCTGAAGAAGGACACGTGTAAAGGGAAGTAAATGAAATGCAAATAACACCAAAGTTTTCGAGCACGAAGTAGATAAACTAAAGGAATTCTTCTAACATGTGGCGAAACAAAAGAAAGTTTAACAGACGAACCAAGAAGCACATAAAAAGCAGATTAACACAAGCAATGAGTGCGTTACTCGCCAAAAGAAGACTGTTAGTGTGAATCGTAGGCCACAATTTGAAGAAAAACATTTCTGAGAGTATGCTTTTGGTCCACTGCATTATATGGGCGTGGATTGTCGATTGCAGAATAACCGAAAACAAAGACGTAGAGGTTGTCCACAGAATGGATAAATAGAGGAACATATGGAAAACATTTACATGAAGAAGGGATACGAAGAAAGGACGTACGTTGAGAGAAGTAATAACTTCCACAGTACTTGGAGTATATCCAACAAATAACCGAGGACGCTTGTGCAAGAGCAACGCTAAGATATGGAGTTTGGCACAGGAGAGGAATCTGAGGTGAATCGCATCAAAGCAGTCAGAAAACAGATGAAACTAAGAGAAATGCATCTAAATGTGCTTAGTACAAATCTTTTCTAGCCGTTTTCTGTTCTCCTTGGAGCAATTTCTCATTAAAGTGATGTTGCAGCTATCGAGACGAAACGGAATTTACCCCTCCACAGTTCTCTCACCACAGAGATGCCCCTGGTACGAACTGAATGGACCCTGGACCCTGCACGTAGCAGTCAGACACTGACTGCTCGCTTAGATTGTCTGGAGACAGAAACATAAACACAAATAACACAAAAGAAACGGTTAGCTCCACTTAAGTATTCTTCACATTTTTGGCAAGTCCCTGTAGGTCATTTGTGCAATAGCGTAACTACAGTGAAGGCGTGGGTAATCACCATATTACAACAAATATGGTCAGGGAAAGACCGCAAATATGGTCACGGAGAAATTTAAAGTTACTTTAAAGGTTTTTCGATTCTCAAACCATTTCTTGCCAAATAATAATAGTAAAATGAAGTACGGAAAATACCCTAAACTGTAGGGCTACAAAAGACTTTTATCTGAAGTCAAATTGAAAGACACTTCAAGAGAACGAGCAAACCTAAGTCGAGATCAAGTGCATGGACAAACCATTATAAATTCCCTTAGTTATTATAGACTCTGAAAAGACGTTTACTAAAGTCCGCACGTCACAGTAATGTTTTACAAAAATGAATAACAACAGGAACAGGAATTAGAGTTCTCTGAACACTTGAAGCCCCTCAGTTCCACGAAAAAGAGTCACAATGTGCTATAATTCTTAACTTTTTTCGTTTGGTACAAATCGATTTATGGTAGGGTCCTGACTGATGCAGAAAAATCATTTAATAACAAAATAATATACAGCATAATGCGATGTCATTATACAGAAAACAAACAGAGTGAGAGACACGAACAAAATACCTATAAGTGAGGAAGATAGAGTAATAAAAGACCCACACCTTCTAGAAAACTATTCAAACAGTCATTAACAGGTACTGCGAAGAATTTACAACGAATATTTCCATATACAAAAAAACACCGGTAAATAATTATACACCAAGTGCCCTAATTTTATTATTATCATAGAGCATGATATTAGTAAAACAGCATAACAACACATATAGAGCATACAGGCTGCCTCAACATACATAGTAAGTGAGTCTTTCACATCAGAAAACTCTCCAGGCTATTTAAATATGCAATCGTTGTGCCTCTGGTGTCACCTTTCTCAAAAATAATAAAAACAGTAATGGGTGACAGAATAATGAACTATCCAAATAAATACAACCTTCTTAGTAAACCGGTAAATGTACAGAGTCAACCACATTAAAATTCAGAAAAGCAGTAGTGCTTGATGCTCTTGAAAAAGATGAGTGAGCCAAAGACATATTGTTAGATATTTCCCAGGCGTTTTGTACTGTTGATGTTCGGATACTAAGAAATTAATTAACAGATGTTAATAGTTATTAATTAATAAATGCATTTCGGAGGTAGATACTTGTAGATCAGATAATACAAACCTCAAGGAAGGATAAAATTTTAGGGAAACATATATTAGAAAGAAAATACGTTAATATAAGAGTTCCACAGGGTTGCGTACTAGTACCGATATTGTTATTTATTATGTCAATGACTGTCACAGTAGTGTCAGTCAAGGGGGAAAAATAATTCTCTCTGTTAGCAACAAAAGTATTATATTCACTATGAAAATACGAGAACTTGTTACAGAGAATCCTCACAGAAATTTAGCATTGGTCAATACGCAATAGAGTAACATTGAACAAAAAGGAAACAAATGTCATGAACTTCAGTTTGAAAAAAGAAATCACTAGTTGAATTAAACGTAGATAGTACCTCGATAGAATGTGCAACAAACCCAAAATGTCTGAGAATCAGTGTTGATTCCCAACTGAAATAGTGTAACACAGAGAGGCACTTGCAAACAGAATCTCATCAGCATGTTATACCCATAGTCTTGCCATCAGTTGTCTTATTACACTGTGTCTTTCAGTTACATACTATTCGCATACGCACACAATGCTTAGCTATAGAATTTTTTTCGGGAAACTGATGCACAAAATAGGAATAATCATTTGCATATGACAGACCAAACTTTCAGAAATGGTAAACGATCTCATTGTAAATATTCGTTCACCAAATCAGGAACCTTAACTACACCATACGAGTAGATTTACCAGTCAGTTATCCACATCACAAACAGTTTTAATCACTTCTGCTCTGTCCCTAACCATGGAACAAAACCTAGACTAACCTTCCATTGATCTAGAAAGGATAAACATAAAACATAAAAACAGAACTTCCTAACAAGGGATAATACCATACAAAGGGATTAAAGAAACGACTACAATGAACTTATTTAAGAGGCAGACAAAACTTACCTATTAAGCAATATTGCTTTTGCAGTGAAGGATTTATTAGGTAACAGAGAGAAGGGGTTTGGTGAAAAAGATGTAACACAAGTAAATAATAATTATAATATTTTAATAATAATCACAAAATATCTATCATTTATGTAATATTTTCGCACTATTTTACACTACGTCTTCTTCCCTTTTCTTTTTTCTCTTCTAAAAAAGGTATCTCTCAGAAATCTGCAATGTATGATTCCAATACCTCATCCTCATTCCGAAGTCGACATCCAATTTATTGTAGAGGAATGATACCTCTTTATTCAGGATGTTACCTGGGAAGCTGCGTAGCACAAAATGGACATCGTCGCGTTGGATTTGATGTCAGCTGATAGTGTCTGTAACGTTACAATATGAAGTAATGTGTGCATAGTATTTGTAGTACATGCAATGGGAGGCAGTGAGAATAGGACGAAAGGTGCAGTACTAGCTTTTTAAATTATTAACTAATATCTTTGCAAACATATTGGTACACTAGCGAGAAGCTGATTAATATAGTGATGTTTTAAAGAGAAGTGGACTCGTATTCAGGAGGGTGGAGTCTTCAGTTGTCTCCAGTCAACATCTAACAGTCCTCAAAAATGGCTCTGAGCACTATGGGACTTAACTGCTGTGCTCATCAGTCCCCTAGAACTTAGAACTACTTAAACCTAACTAACCTAAGGACATCACACACATCCATGATCGAGGCAGGATTCGAACCTGCGACCGTAGCTGTCGCGCAGTTCCGAACTGTAGCGCCTAGAACCGCTCGGCCACTTCAGCCGGCCCAACAGTCCTGTTTTAGGTTTCCCCAAATTACTTCAGGCAAATTCCGGAATGGTTCAAATGGTTCAAATGACTCTGAGCACTATGTGACTTAACGTCGGAGCTCATCAGTCTCCTAGAACTCAGAACCTAAGGACATTACACACATCCACGCCCAAGGGAGGATTAGAAACTGCGACCGTAGCGGGCGCACGGCTCCAGACTGTAGTGCCTAGAACCGCTCGGCCACTCTGGCCGGTCCGGAATGGTTCCTAGATCGATATGTAGTCAGCAAAACAGTTCGTGATAGGTGAAACCTTCGATGGTATACAATTACCAGAAACTTCTGAAGAACCGTAGACTACCTCGTCATAGGTGTAGAAAAAGCATACTTCTATATACAGAGAAATGCGGATTGGAATGAGTTTGGAGTCAAGAGCAAAGCCTGAAGCCTATGACTTTCTTTCAGAAAACAAGCTGTACCGCATTACTTATTGAATATCCCTCGTAACACCGAATGTGTCCATAGAAAGTATGTTAAAAAACTTGCTGTTCTTGTTGTATATTAATGGCTTCGGTCGCAATATTAAGCTTTAATAGTAACTTCTGACTCGTAGCAGATATAGCAGTTGTCTGTAACAGAATATTGTCCAAATTAATAAAAACAAATATTTTATAAAACCTTGAGGATTTACCGATAGTGAAAAGTTCGAAAACTTACGTTAAATGTTCAGAAATGTAAAATTCTGCGTCTCACATTTGACTTTAAAATCAATGAGTAACAAAAAAATGGTTCTGTGCACTATGGGATTTAATTTCAGAGGTCATCAATCCCCTAAAACTTAGAACTACTTAAACGTAACTAACCTTAGGACGTCACACACAACCATGCCCGAGGCAGGATTCGAACCTACGACCGTAGTGGTCGCGCGGTTCCAGACTGTAGCGCCTAGAACCGCTCGGCCACTTCGGCCGGCCAATGAGTAACAGTGGGAATCGGTCATCCCTCACAAGCCCCTGGATGTAACAGTTTGTAGGGATGTGAAATGGAACAGTTACATAGTCTTAGTCATAGGTAAAGCAGGTATCAGGCTGTGCTTCATTGGTAGGGAAAAGCAATCATTCTGCAAAGGAAACTACATATAAAATACTCGTTCTGCACATTCTAGAATATTTTTCAAGTGTGTGAGACCCGTAGCATATACTGCTAACAGAGGATACTGTATGTATCCAAAGAAGAGCAGCACGAACGGTCATTGGTTTGTTCTACACATAGTAGGGTGTCATCAACAAACTGAAAAGGACTGAACTGGCAGACGTTCGAAGACAGATGCAAACTATCCCGTGGCAATCTTTATAGAAAGTTTCTAGAATCGACGTCAAGCGATGGATCTAGCAATATGAAATAAGAAGTGTACAGATGAAAAATTAAGGAACTTTGTAACGAGGAAACCGTTTGGTTTTTCCTTTTTCCACTTTGGGTTAACGTAGCGATACATCTATAACGCGAATGTAGTGTCCGGCGTGGTTGTGTGTCAGTGTCACATCCTAAAAAATTCAGAGCTCTCCCCACAGCACGTTCAGCGTCTTTTCCGACGTCCGAGACCGGTTCATCACAGAATTCCTCGAGCACGGAAAAACCATTAACTGTGGCGTGTACTGTGAGACATTCTGTAGCCTACGCAAGTCCATCAAGAGCAGACGGTTTTGGCTGCTCACGGAGGGAGTGATTCTGCTCGAGGATTACGGGTATGCACACGCCTCAGAGGTCCCACAAAGTGCAGTGGCCAAGTTCAAATGAGAGCAGGTTGGGCACCCACCCTACAGATCTGCGAGTTCCATGGAACACTAAAAAAAAAGTCTGAAAGGGATGTGCCTGAACTCGGCCGACGAACTGAAAGACACGGTGGTGGAAGGGCTCCTTTCACAGCCACAGGAATTCTGGGAACAGAGAATTCTTCAACTCACGAAATAATGGGATAGTTGTGTTTAAGCCCCTGCTGATGATTCTTGAATAACTACTTCAGTTATAGCCATACTGTTGTTTCGTATCTTCTCTTTTGAACACCCCTCATACAGTCCCCTACGTATCACTCCTATAGAGAACGCGAAGGCTCACGAAGGTTTTGAAGCTGTCATTCTCCAGGCGCTTCATAAATGAGTGGTACGGGGAGAGAACCTAAAAATGGTTTATTAGGGACGAAGGTACACCATTCATTTTGCAGTGGTCTGCCCAGTATTGATTTATATGTAGATGTAGATATATTCACGGTCAACTGCCCGTTCCAACACTGTCAAACAAGAACTGCAAATATATAAATTACTGTACAATGAATTACGTTATTTTTGTTGTTCTTATACAGTACAATCAAGACATTTGCGATATCCTTTTAGAACGGAGCCACTGATGAATAAAACTTCTACAACATTCGTTACCTACACCTTCAAGCTACCGCTGAAAGAGATTCCGATGCTTGTCTTGTACAGAGCAGAAACTAACTTGAAATCTTTGTCAGTTTCAACATATCTGTTTACAGGAAGTTTGTTAATGACTTTAGGTGAATTCCAAGAGCTTGTTCTGAAACAGATTGGAACCTCATAGGTCTAAGTGTTATATTCGAATGTCGGTTGGACCTCAGTGAGCTGAAACTTGTAACCTACGACCTAAGTAGAGCTGAGATTGATGTCATATTGGAGAGAGAGAAGATAAAAAAATCCGTTTGGTTATTCTGATTCTCATATTCAGTGGTCATCCTAAATCAAATTACGTCAATTGAGCAGACAGTGCCGGGTGAACATTATTCTTCAGCTATGGTTGCAGTTTTTTCTCTGATCATCTAAATTTATACGTCGACATCCACCTCACACAAAACAGAAACATTGTCTCATCAGTGAAGGACACACTGACGGATGTGCAGAAAACCAGTCTGGACTTTCTTTCTTTCTCTGGATCATCAGTCTTCCGACTGGTTTGATGCGACTCGCCACGAATTCCTCTACTGTGCTAACCTCTTCATTTCAGAGTAGCACTTCAAACCTACGTCCTCAATTGTTTGCTGAATGTATTCCAATCTCTGTCTTCCTCTACAGCTTATGCCCTCTACAACTCCCTCTAGCACCATGCAAGTCAGTCTCTGGTGGCTTAACAGGTGTCCTATCATCCTATCCCTGGTCCTTGTCAGTGTTTTCCATATATTCGGTTCCTCTCTGACTCTGCGCAGAACCTCCTCACTCCTTAGCTTATCAGTCCACCTAATTTTCAACATTTGTCTGTAGCACCACCCCTCAAATGTTTCCATTCTTTTATGTTCCTGTTTACCCACAATCCATGTATCACTACCATAGAATGCTGTGATCCAAACATATATTCTCAGAAATTTCTTTCTCAAATTAAGGCCTAGTAGACTTCTCTTGGCCACGAATGATCTTTCTGCCAGTGCTTTTGATGTCCTCCTTGTTCCGCCATTGTCATGGGTTATTTTGGTGCAACTTCATCTACTTCGTGAACATCAACACTGACGTTATATTTCTCGCTATTTTTGTTTCTGCCACTACTTATTACTTTCCTCTTTCTTCGATTTATTCTCAATCCATATTCTGTACTCATCAGACGGTTCATTCCATTCACCAGATCATATAATTCTTCTTCACTTTCATATAGGATAGCAACGTCATCAGCGAATAGTAGCTTTGATACCCTTTGACCTGGAATTTTAATTCCACTCCTGAACTTTTCTTTTACTTCCATCATTGCTATATCGATGTACAGATTGAGCAGTAGGGGCGAAAGACTAAATCTCTGTCTTACCCCATTTCAATCCGAGCGTTTCGTTGGTGGTCGTCCAGTCTTACTGTTCCCTCTTTGTTCTTGTACATATTATTACCCGTCTCTCCCTACAGCTTACTCCTATTTCTCTCAGAATTTCGAACATCTTGCACCAATTTACATAGTCGAACGCTTTTTCCAGGTATACAAATCCTATGAACGTGTCCTAATTTTTCTTTAGTCTTGCTTTCATTATCAACCTCAACGGTTGGAACAGAAAAGTGAGGTAATGACAGTGGCACGTAAAATGTCCACCGCCACACACTCTTGGGTGGATTGCGGAGTGTAAATGTAGATGTAGATGAAGAACGTCAGAATTTCCTCTCTGGTGCCTTTGCCTTTGCTAAAGTCAAACTGATCGCCATCTAAGACATCCTTTGTCTTCTGTCGCATCCTTCTGTATATTATTCTTGTCAACAACTTGGATGCATGAGCTGTTAAGCTGCTTGTGAAAAAGTTCTCGCACTTGTTAGCTCTCAGTATTGTGTGGATGATATTTTCCGAAAGTCAGGCGGTATATTACCATACTCGTACATTCTACACACCAACGTGAATAACTGTTTTGTTGCCACTTCCCCCAATGATTTTAGAAATTCTCATCGAGTGTTATCGATCCCTTTTGTCTTATTTGATCTTAAGTCCTACAAAGCTCTTTTAAATTCTGATTTTAATACTGGATACCCTATCTCTTCTAAATCGACTACTGTTTCTTCTTCGATCCCATCTGACCATACTTCCCCCTCGAAGAGGCTTTCAATGTGTTCTTTCCACCTTCCCGCTCTCTCATCTGCATTTAACAATGGAATTCCGGTTGCACTCTTAATGTAACCACCCTTGCTTTTAATTTCACCCCCCCCCCCCCCCATTGTTTTGGCCTTCCTATATGCTGAGTCAACCCTTCCGACTATTATTTCTTTTTCAATTTCTTTACATTTATCATGCAGCCATTTCGTCTTAGCTTTCCTGCACTTCCTATTTATTTCATTCCTCAGCGACCGGTATTTTTGTATTCTGAATTTTCCTGAACATTTTTCTACTTCCTTCTTTCATCCATCATCTGATGTATTTCTTCTGTTACCCATGGTTTCTTTGCAGTTATCTTCTTTTTACCTATATTTTTCTTTGCAGCTTCTGTAATTGCACCTTTAGATATGTCTATTACGCTTCAGCTGTACTGCCTGCTGCACTACTCTGTACTGCTATATCTACAGCCTTAGAGAACTTCTAGCGTATCTCGTCATTCCTTAGTATTTTCGTATCCCACTTTTTTGCGTATGTATTCTTCATAATTAATTTCTTAAACTTCAACCTACTCTTCATCTTCTGAGTCAATATCTGCTCCTGGATACGCCTTACAATCCAGAGTCTGATTACGGAATCTCTTTCTGACCATGATGTAATCTAACTGAAATATTCCCGTATCACCCAGCCTTTTCCAAGTATACCTCCTCTTCTTATGATTTCTGAAAAAAGTATACGTTATTACTAGTTGAAATTTATTACAGAACTAAATCAGTCTTTCTCCTCTCATTCCTTTTCCGAAGCCCGTATTCTCATGTAACCTTTTCCTCTACTCTTTCCCCTACAACTGTATTCCAGTCCCCCATGACTATTAGATTTCCATCTTCCTTTGCGTATTGTATCACCCTTTCAATATCCTCATATACTTTCTCTATCTCTTCATCTTCAGCTTGTGACGTTTGCCTGTATAACTTTCTATCGTTGTCGGTGTTGGTTTGCTGTAGATTCTGATAATAACGCTATCATTGAACTGTTCACAGTAACACAGTCTCTGCCGTACCCTCCCATTCATAAGGGATCTTACTCCAGCTACACCATTTTCCGCTGCTGTTGATGTATTGTGTCATCTGACCAGAAACCCTTGTCTTCTTTCCATTTCACTTCACTAACCCCTACTATATCTAGACTGAGCTTTTGAAATTCTCTTTTCAGATATTCTAGTTTCCCTACCACATTCAAGCTTGTAACATTCCACGACCCGACTCCTCCAACGTTATCCTTTCGTTGATTTATTTTGCGACAAATGAAATTTTACAAAGGGTAGAATTCGAACCCTTATATCCCGTTCACTAGGCAGAAGCGTTAACCGTCTACGCACCTTTAGCACAGTGATTATACCCCCCCCCCCCCCCTTACAACCCCCCTCCCCCATCGGACAGACTATCCAAGCACGCCTTGCCCCCTCAGTCCAATCCAAATTTCCATTTGCCGCGCAATATCAAAGTAGAGTCCCTTAGCCCTTTTTCCTCTGTTTGACCGTCTTATTACCGAAACCCCGTACGAGGTCAAGCGAAGAGTGCTCACCACTGAATGATCACATTAGCCTTCACGGCGCATTATATATCAGTGGTGTCTGAGCGGACATGGCCGAAAGAAAAGACACCACTCATATAGATACAGACAAGCTCATTAAATGTGTTACTGCAGAACAATGTTGAAGATTATATGATTATACTGACTAACAAATGAGAAGGTACTGAATCGAATTGGGAGAAAAAAATTGCTTTACAGCTTGACTAAAAGAAAGTGACGGTTATTAGGAAACATAGTGAGACATCAAGTGATTGTCAGTTTGGTCATTGAAGTGTAGAAGGAGACCAAGGCTTGAATGCCGTAAGCAGCTTCAGATGGATGTAGGCTGCAGTAGTAATGTTGAGATGGAGAGGCTTTCAGAGGATAGAGCAGCACTGAGGACGCTGGGTGTAAGTGAGAATCTGTGGTGCGCAGGGGAGTAAGTATTGGAGGGTCGCATAATATCAGTTAGAAGATGATTACTTGGAAAAATAATGAATTAATGAGGTATCCAATAACCTAGGTAGCAGAAATTGGCTCTACACGACTTGTAGGAAACTGCTCCTTCACAACGTGTAAACAGAAGTCACACCGTTATAAAATTGTAGTGAACTGCGGGAAGACCTGCAAAGGTTCAAGGTTTAGTGCTGAAATAGGAAGCTAACTTTCAACTTTGACTAAATTTAGCGAATTGCGCGTAATTTTGCGGAAAGGCCTGTTGTAATGCGTCTGCACGATTTCCGAACAGTCACTGCCAGTAAGTACAGTAGATACATTATTTAAGTATCTGGAAGTGTGTGTAAGGAGTTATTGAGGCTGAACGGCGAAATATAGACACTTTTAATAATTGCAGCTTCCACACCTTCCTATCACGTAAACCTCGCTAAAAGAACTTGAAGATAACATTAGAGAGGTGCGAGGTCTTACGGACGTTTACTAACAACAGTTATTCCCGTCTTCCATCTGGACTGAGCGCAAAGTGGGGAGTGACCGAGGTAAACAGGGTTCTCTTCGTGACGTAGTATAAAGGGGCGGAATGCAGATGTAGATGTACACGTGAGTGTACACGTTTAGACATAAGGCCAAACTAGAAAGTCAATAAAAAAATGGCTCTGAGCACTATGGTACTTAACATCTATGGTCATCAGTCCCCTAGAACTTAGAACTACTTAAACCTAGCTAACCTAAGGACATCACACAACACCTAGCCATCACGAGGCAGAGAAAATCCCTGACCCTGCCGGGAATCGAACCCGGGAACCCGGGCGTGGAAAGCGAGAACGCTACCGCACGACCACGAGATGCGGGCGAGAAAGACAATAATTTAGGTCATTAATTTTCTTTTACTGAGGAAATTTTATCACAGGTTATCCAAAAGTGCCATGCAACAACAACTTGTTTCTCCTTCTTCTTCTTCTTCCACATTTAAGGCAAAGGCAACGTGTCTGTTCCGACTTTATATTTTTAAGACTATCATTTTCTCGGTCTTCCAACGTCTCTTTTTCGTGATGGCTTGCACGTGCTTAAAACGATTGCGCTTTGTCCTTCCATATGTTAATACGTTGCCTCCAATTTCTCCCTGCCGTCTTCCATTTCGTCATTTATGTCAAATACTTATAATTTTTGTCCTATATTCCGATTTCTTACAAGGCCCTCCTTCAGCGTCATTTCACATATCTTAAAAAGCTTATCTAAGACAAATGTATGCTGATTTTGTCTCTCTTTTATTTAATCCAAGATTCACTGCCATAGAGCACAGTAAGCACAGCCTTTACTTTGTAAAATTTTAGTTTTGTGTATTTCTATGTATTATTCTTTGAGGTTTTATATATAGTTCTAGATAAGTGCTGAAATTTATTGATTTTACTGTGTGCATTACTATATTTATTTAAGCTCTTATAAAACCCTAAATATGTAAAGCTAAAGAGTTGTCACAATGCCTTGTCGTCAACAACAATTTCGGAGGAATCATTTCCCGAAACGCGTCGTGCGAAAAGCAAATAAAGACAATCGTCACTGTTAGCAGAACATTTATTTATAAACAAACCTATTGTTTTCACGGTAACAGACTTTCAAAAACCATTTTTAATGGATCAAATCAGAATTTTCAGTCTGACTGGATATTTCCAGTTTTAGCTTTAGCGGTGAATATTTTCAAATTTTGTCATTTTCTTCATAAAATCTATACACTGAATGTTGTAAAACTGCTTCCTTTTCCGCACGGAGACTGTATCATGTAGCATAGCGTTCACATGAAAACTTCTTTTCAGCCGTATGCCTTCATGTACTCGATTTTGCGATTTTCTTATGAGGCCCACAACATAGCCGATAAAGAGTGTCTGTGACAAGCTATATCCTTGCCTCACGCCTTGATTTAATATTAGATTTTCTGTTTTTAAGTATCCTGTTTTTTAAATTATTTTGAACCCTTCATATAAGTTTTTTGTTATCCGCATACAGACTTTTAATTAAGAGCGTGGCCGGCATTGTCACAGATATCGCCTTTGGTTTTTCAGAACCCAACAAAGAGAACCTTTGTCCTTAATGCAATGTCCGTAAAGCATATTTGGGGTTGGTTCTCAAAACTGGGTTTCGGCAATTTGCAGTTGTCTACCGACAATTTAAACACACATGAGATGTCACAAGGTGATCAAAGATGTTTGATGCCAATTTCGAAACGTTGTTTCACTGACGGAAATGAATATTGGCTACTTCAAGGGGACAATGATCCAAGACACTGCAGCAAATTTCACAGCAAATGGGAAGAGGGAGAAGGATGTGCAGACAGGGATTGAATCTCACAGTCGCCTGACGCTGATCTTAATGAAAATGCGTGGTCTTACATCAAAAAGAATTTTCAAGGAAAAGATATCTTCGCTTTGAAACAGCTGTCAACGCAAATTCGACGCATTTGGAGCTCCCTTTCAAGTGAATACGCGAAAAACTTGGTTTCAAGCATGCCTCATAAATGCGAACCAATTATAGATGCTGCGGGTTACTGGATGTTACTAATTGCAACTGAATTCTTCTTTTTCAGTGTGCGATAAATGTATAGGTTTTAGTTTCTTATGAAATAAGTTTCTCTACTAATTAACCTCTCACGATCTTACTTAACAGACTGTGAGGTGTATGGGCTTTCCTCTTTTTTCCATTATTGTTGGCAGTCTGTATCTAATGGGAGAGTCAACAGGTTTCTCGAAGCCTGTTTCTTTGTGATTAAAAACTGGCGTACTGTCGACGAGAAGATAGCTTCTGGCAACCAGCCTCCTTGGTTGAAAAGAACCCGTCAGAAGGCCGTCATGGCGTTAGGCCTGATGCACCATAAGGAAATCGCTAGGTCAGTGTTAAGGGCACTAACTGAAAGTCTGCGGCAAAATGACCTCGCTGGGAATAGGAATGGTGTCTATCTGACACAGGATTGGTGCCGCCATGATTGATAGCACTCGGAGTTCCCTGGCTTCTTATCTGTGCCCAGGCCCGCTACGAGGAACCCTGTTCCCAGAGCGCTGGTGACCCAGTTCGCAGCCGATACACGGCCCCTCGCCAGGGACACAGCGATATATCTCGGCGTCTGGCGCCCATTTCTCCGGCTCCGGGGAAGAATCTCCGTAAATCATACGGGACCACAGGCAGCAGGCCACCGACCCAGTAGCACAGATCCGTATTCTGGACAGACAGAGAGAAACGGTAGTCACTGTATTAGAACAAGCAAACGGGACGTGTCACGCGGTGGAGCAACCTATAAGAGTGATGTCGCTTTCGCGTAAAGACAGAAACAGTGACACTACGTGGAAGGATGTGGTGATCTAGGTGACAAAAAAATCACACGTCAGGATGTTACTTTTGACTGTCGGACAGCTGGAAAGTCTTTCTCAAGGACTTGTTTCACTGAAGAAGATAGATGTGGATAAACGTACCATACGAGGTAAAGTGTCACTGTTAACGTGTACAGCTATAACCCACAAGCTACTTTATGGTGTTTGGTTGAGGGTGCTTTATGCACCAATATCGTTTCTACATATTTCCTGTTCCAGTCGCGAATGCTATACGAGGAAAACGATTTTATGGAGGTAATGCCCAAAAACTAGTAAATATTTGAAGGCCATGATTTAACGCTGCTGACAAAACTGATTTATTGAAGAGGAGTTTCAGTCGACGGACCAACGTTACGTTCGTGTATAACAATAGAAGCAGAGTCACCCCTTACTCTAAAACATGTTAAGTCAAGAAAACCAAAGATTCACTTCATGGCATGAACAGGAAATGAATCACTCTCAATAATGGCCTGCCACAGGGTACGGCACTAGCAACCATTCTTTTCAGTCTACATATTCCCGATACGTCAGAAACAAAACCCCGTAAATTTTCATACGCGGACGTCCTGGCCATCGCTTATCGGAGTACACATTTTTACGACCTCGAAAAGATGTTAAACCCTAACAAAACGATTAGCACCATAATACTCATTAACAACAGAGGTACAAATAGAAAACTGCAACTCTCTACGAATCATAATGCTTGACGATAAGCTTAAATATTTGGGAGCGAAGTTAGATCGCACCCTAACTTACAACTCACATCTGGAAGGTGCAAAACAGAAACTAAAACACCGTAAAGCCATCTAGTTGAAACTATCTGGAACTACATAGAGTTGTAAAATGAGCCCAATGAGGACTTCAACATCAGCCCTAGTCTACAGCATGACTGAATACTGTTCGTCAGTATGGATGAGAAGTGGACGACCAGCTGTAGAAAACAATGAAGATAATCACTAGAACACTCAGAGCCAGCCCATCTATCTGACTGCCTGTCCAAGCAAAAGTAGAGCCCCTATGACATCACAGCTTAAAGAGCATACAGAAAAATCCTAGGTAACCCGGAACTCCGTATACGCCAAGACCTAGCGACTACAAACAGACTTAAATCCAGATGACTGACGAAGAACTGCGAGACTTCTACTCGTAGAAAGCTTGGACAGAACTATGGACTGTAAGTGGATATACGAACCGATACTTGGTGGACGATGCGAACTATAAGGTCGGTGGATTAAACCTGCCGATGAATCTGTGAACAAATTTCAATCACGTCAGAACCAGCGTTGTGGGTGTAAGCACCAAATGAACAAATGGGGCCTTATGGACAGAGCTGATTGTGAATACGAAGAAGTCCAATCAATGAACCATTCTCTTGTGTGTGAAGTACGTCGCTTTGAGGGTGACCTGACGGACGTACACTGAACCCCCTACTCAGTCACAGAAACGCTCAAGAATGTTTCTAATATTGAATAGCGCAATAAGAATACATATAAAGAATATTTTATCTCATTGTAGAGTTATTAGAATATTAAAGCAATACATGATGTGACGAAAGCCTTTGAAAATACCTGCCCCAGGGAAGTGTGGTTGGTCCGCTGTTGTTTTCTATCTACATAAATGATCTTTCGGATAGGGTGGATAGCAATGTGCGGCTGTTTACTGATAATGCTGTGGTGTACGGGAAGGTGTCGTCGTTGAGTGACTGTAGGAGGATACAAGATGACTTGTCCAGGATTTGTGATTGGTCTAAAGAATGGCAGCTAACTCTAGATATAGGTAAATGTAAATTAATGCAGATGAATAGGAAAAAGAATCCTGTAATGTTTGAATACTCCATTAGTAGTGTAGCGCTTGCCACAATCACGTCGATTAAATATTTGGGCGTAACATTGCAGAGTGATATGAAGTGGGACAATCATGTAATGGCAGTTGTGTGGAAGGCGGACAGTCTTCTTCGGTTCATTGGTAGAATTTTGGGCAGATGTGGTTCATCTGTAAAGGACACCGCTTATAAAACACTAATACGACCTATTCTTGAGTACTGCTCGAGCGTTTGGGATCCCTATCAGGTCGAATTGAGGGAGGACATAGAAACAATCCAGAGGAAGGCTGCTAGATTTGATACTGGTAGGTTTGATCATCACGCGAGTGTTACGGAAATGCTTCAGGAACTCGTGTGAGAGCCTCTGGAAGAAAGGAGGCGTTCTTTTCGTGAATCGTTACTGAGGAAATTTAGAGAACCAGCATTTGATGCTGACTGCAGTACAATTTTACTGCTGCCAACTTATATTTCGCAAAAAGACCACAAAGATAAAATAAGAGAGATTAGGGCTCGTACAGAGGCAAATAGGCAGTAATTTTTCCCTCGTTCTGTTTGGGAGTGGAACAGGGAGAGAAGATGCTAGTTGTGGTACGAGGTAGCCTCTGCCACGCACCGTATGGTGGATTGTGGAGTATGTATGTAGATGTAGATGTAACGATCAAATAAATAAATAAATGGTTAGAAAATATAAAGAGAGTTACAAAACTACACTGTCACTATGACGCTAACTGATGTACCTGTTCACGAAAAAACTTACGTAATAAAATGTTACGTTCTCACACAGAGCATTCGCGGCATCATGTTAGGTGATGCAAAATCAATGACGTCGATAACAAAATCTATGAAATTGTCACTGGAAATAAAGGTACGTCACACAGACTAATGTAACAGACAGTGTCAAGCCAAGCCATATCACGAAAACATAAATAAGTAGCATTTATACAGATGTTTCTGTTGCCAGATAGTAGTATATATTACGTCGTCAATCATAGAAATGTGCGAAACAGAATACTCATTGACGTTATATTCACAGTCACCGGTAACGATACGAACAGAGGCAGTCAGCATATTGCCTACTGTACAGTTGATTACTTTTTAAAAGCTGAACCGAAGATGATCTACAAGTCTGCGCATACCGACAGTTCCGTTACGTTTTCAGTGACTAGTATCGTGCGATTTGATGTGTACGATGTGTTATTACGAGTTCATGAGACACTCACGACACTTTAACATTGTACACTTCGCTTGTCATTCGGGTCGGAAATGACTGGTGTAGAAGTGTCTTCGGTGACCAGTCCCGCTTCAAACTGAGCTCTGATGGCCAGCGAAGATGTGTCTGGAGACAGTCTGGAAAATGGTGCGATACCGGCCTGAATACCACCCGCTATACTGCCCGACAATCAGAGGTGATGGACTGGGGTGCCTTTTATTTCATAGCAGGACGCCTTTGGTTATCACTCGTGGCACCTATGCACTAGAGAAGCACGTTGACGGCATTCTACGCCCCGTTTTGTTGCCCTTCGTAGCAAGCCATCCTGGCCTCATGTTTCAGTAAGAAATTATTATTGTTTGTTTTCGTGTAAAGTAGCCAAATTGAGAATGTCTGGAGCATTAAGGGCAGGGCTCTTCAACCAGCTCAAGATTTTGCCGACCTAACGCGCCAATTATACTGAATTTCGCCAAATAACTTCTTTCCTAAGGGTCACTGATGGACCAACACGTTACTGATTTGCTCAGTTTGTGAATTTCTTGGAATGGTGTGATGTTACTCACCTCGTTATGTATTACGTAAGATCTTCCAAACCGTTCTGCACACACCCGTTGCACTGTCGAAGCACTTGGTCCTACACGAGTAGCAATTTCCCTGGTGTATGTATTACATTCTCTCATGCCAATATTGTGGCCTCTTTCAACCTTACCCATTTGACGGTATGGCTCACGATTACGTAATGCGAGGCATCCTGCACATCTGCTCAAGTCACACTGATCCACTACCTTCGCTTTATAGCGACAACGAGAGCCGCAGGTGCATTTTAGCAGACGTTAGTGTTGTGCCGCAATACCGATGTTGACCATGAACCCGCAGTTCGACATGCTTCAAATGCTAATCATTTCTGCACACAATGACGCTGTAAACGTCAACGTATTTGGAACTATGAAACCGTTACAGTTAAACCGATAAGCGATTTGCACCACCTGCTTGTCCATTATCATCATTATCATGTCCTGTATATGTGAATCTACTATCTCTAGTCGCATAAGGTGTTCTGTTTCTCTGAACATGAGTGTAGTTTTCAATATTGACTGTTAGCGTGAAAAAGTTGAAGACGCTACGTTACAGGAAGCTTTTAGAACCCAGACGCATTTGGAAATTCCTTTTCTCAACATTCATCGAAAATTTACCGTGAAAATTTAACCTGCCATCAAGATTCAAACTGGAGCGCCACGCTGCTGTCATGCGATAGATACCTTCGCTGTGCAGGCAAATTGAAAACACGTTGATATTTACATTACTACCAGAAACGTTCCCCAAACTACAAAGGTGATCAGAAAATATCGTACATAATTTGAGGATAACAAACGAGGGCGATAAAACCATTAAGTTCTCAATATCTAGCAATAACAAAGTCAGAAACAGGCACCCTCTATGCTTTCGACAGACGTCACTGGTAAAGCTGTTTCCTGCGACGCAACAAAATGGGCCAGACAGCATACTGTTATCGACGTTTATCTCGTCCGGACCCCAGCAGAGCCCGTCCTAATGAAAGTGTACCCTAGCGGCACACGATATCCAGAGCGCAACACGTGTCTGACAGACCCCACTTATCGCAGCGGATATCTTAATTACACTGAAATACCTGCACCACATAAAATCGATGAAAACCCTGTACGAGTGTATAATCGGTATACTACTGGTCACGAAAATAGGCATAGCGAAGACATAACAGAAAAGAAGGAAATGCCGTCCACATATTAACGTATTTACTCGTTTACTGAAATGGATGAAAAGTCGACCGGTAAAGTAGACCTTAATTTCCATATGACTGTTCATCTACAATGTCCTTAGAACCATATTCACAAAACTTTACTTTTATCGATATGAAGACAGAAAACTGCAACTAGTCACTTTCTTGAATTACCTTTTTATTCTGTAAACTAGTTTTGGAACATTTTCAGGTTCATCTTCAGATGGTCCAGAAGAAAGTTATAGGAGTATTTCATAGTTTAATGCCTGGGTACTGGTTTCGTGAAACGAAGATAGCAAAATTCTTTAATGTACAGTTATGAGATACATTGACATGGTCAGTTGCATTGTAAACTGAATTCTGTTACTTGCTGCGACATTATGGCGGCTTTTGTAGGTGATATCTGCCTGGCAGCTTCATTTGCGAATTCAACTCGTTTACAGATCAGACACTGCGCGCTGGATGTAAATATATTTACCAGTTGTCACAGTAAATTGACAGCATCCAGCATGTTCTGTACAAATGATGCATATATGTATCGACATACAAAGATATGACAAACTTCGCTCAGATACATTCTTTGTTTTTGTGTTTAGTCTTAGATATATGGCATACAGTATAAACATCTATGAAGTGAGCATTGCGTTGCCAGGAACAAGAATCCTGTTGGCAACAACTGTTGCAGCTCAAGTCATGTGATTTTGCGACAGCGCGTTTTAGATCGTATAGCGCTTAGCGTATTTTGAATATTGTTACTTCGCTGCTACAGATAGATCGCCTTCAGAAGTTTGATACGATAAACCGAAGCTACTTGCTACAGTGTCACAACTCAGATTCCACTTTATTTACGTCTTTTCCCTAACGGGATAAGATTTGACAACCAACAATTTTTTTCACCTTTACTATTGCACTTATTCATATTATCGAATCTTTGTTCTAATTAATTATTTTACAATGACGCTGTAGACGGGGTGGAAGTATCACTAAAAATCGACGCCTTTGGAACTATGAAACCGTTACAGTTAAAACGATAAGCGATTTGCACCACCTGCTTCTCCATTATCATTTTCAATTTTTCTTTATTTATCCGTCTTCTTTTTACAGGCAAGTGAAATATCATCTCATCAGAAAAGTAAATCCGTGCGCTAAACACAACACAATAAAACATTACACGCCCAATGATCGAATATTGAAGTAATAAAATGAGTGACAGTGAACAAATATTTTTTTACGCTTTCTATTGCTCCGACTAAATTGTCGAATCTGTTCTAATTAATTGCGTTGTAATGACACTGTATAACGAAGTGTCTCATGCAGAAATACTTACTTCCACTCAAGAATTTGAGTACCTGCATAAATAGGGAGAAATTAATTACACTGCCATGTATATATTTTACCTGCATATGTACGCACTGACTGATAGTTTACTCAGACACACTTGCAAATTTATGTAGCACTTATCTTGTAAACACTTGGCCATAAAATCGCCTTTTTTTAAGTTTCTTCTATGGTAAACGACTTTCCAATCCCGTGTCTCCATATTTTTCAACATATAAAGTGCTTATATAAATATGACATTTACAGTTATACATTTGTTGTGCATACCTATGAAAAGTAATTGATTCTTCTTTTTACATACTTCTCTTTACATCCGTAGCAACAACAATACTGCACAATAGCTGTTAATAAAACTTAAACGTGCAGTAACGTATATAAGAAAATACGAATATACGCTATTAGTAAAAATTTTAGATAAGTAGTGTAGTCCCAAAATAACGTGAATAGCCTGGTTTGATGTTGAAAACATGCGCAATAGGCTATACTCTCTCCACGGATATACAGGTAAAAAGTAAGTGTGTGGAATGTTCTTTCCATTTGTCGATCAGGTGTACCAACAATTGTGAAACTGACTTTTGCTATTTTGTGAAATAGTGTGTGTGACATTTTATTATCGCGTCTACTTGGTTTATCCTATATTTGGTATTGTTAATTTGGTATGTTAAATAGTATAAGTAACGAATTACATATTATTGTACATTCACTCATTTCGCTAGAAATGTAGTGAACAAAACTTCATGTTGGTGAATAGATATGCACCTTTCTGTATTTTCTGCTATTTACTAGCCTTTTTTATTTCATCTTATTTTGTTTTTTTGTTCTTAAAGGCAAACAAAATCATTCAGTGTCCTCGAAGTCTATCGCGATGGCGTAAATGAATGAAACGTTCTCGGTTCTCAAACAGCGTCAACACGAATAAAATCCTCGAACTTTAGATGACCATCTCCGCCATCGTCGTCAGGAGTTCACTGACTGCCGGGGCTGCTACGGTTTCTGGTTTATAGTTATGTAGACACCACGTACCGCAAGATTAGTCGTGATCCCACACTGGACAATGTCAGGAAGACAGGGAAGTTATTAAAGGATTCTGGTTTACTAGATGAAGTGGTGATGAAATTAACGCCTCGTGCCGCCAGACCTAGACTTTATGGATTACCAATGTACAGAAGGAAAGTGTTCCTCTGAGGCCCATTGTTAGTGCAGTCCGTTCGCTCACCTACAGACATGCTAAATATCTGGCAGGATTATTAGCACCAAAATTGGGGCATAGCGAACACCATGTTATCAACTCACAGAAATTTTTTGAGACAATCAAGAGAATGAAGATAGGCCCGAAGGACCTAATGGTTAGCCTGGACGTTGCGTCACTTTTTACGAGGGTGCCAATACAAGATACGCTGGATTTTTTGGCTAAACATTTTCCGTCTGGAATGATTAAGTTGTTCCGACACGATCTAGCAACAACGTACATTTTGTACTGTGATGAATATTATGAGATGATGGACGGCACAGCCATTGGATCACCACTGTCTCCATCAGTCGCAAATTTCTTCATGGAGCACTCTGAGTAGAAGGCTCTGCAAACTGTGACATTACGGCCGTCTTGCTTTCTACGATTCGTTGATGACACCTTCCTGATATGACCTCATGGTTAAGATACACTACGGCAGTTCGTCAATCATATGAATGGCGTCCATCCAAACATTAAATTTACTGTTGAGTTGGAGAAGCACGGCAAGATACCATTCTTGGTTGTTTTGGTTGAGCGGAAGGCAGGAGCCCAGCTCGGTCATTCAGAGTACCGGAAACCAACACGCACTAATCGGTACTTGAACGCCAATAGTTTCCATCACTGTACGCAAGGAAGCGTTCCTGAACACGTTGGCTCATAGAGCCAAGATGTTCTCTGACGACGAACACCTACACTCTGAATTACAGAACTTGAAACGTCTTCTCGGGGAAAATGGATACAGCGAAAGAGACATCGAAAACGCTTTCAAGGGACGCCGACGAAAGACACACGGTGAATCAGTAGAAGAGGCCAAACAGACTGTATTCCTGCCATACTTTGGAGCAACTAGCAGTAAGTTAGGACGTCTGCTGCAGAAACATGAGCTAAGACCAGTGCTCCAGCCCGCCCCCAAGATACGAGATATGTTGCGCCCTGTTAAAGAAGACATTGCTCTTCGAGTGTCCGGTGTGTATGATGTACCCTGTGAATGCGGGAGCATGTGTATCGGACAAACAATTCGCACGGTTGCGGAGCGCTGTAATGAGCACAAGCGTCATATAAAACAAAGGCCATAGCGGAGCATTGCTTAGAAAACGGACATAAAATACAGTTCGAAAATTCAAAAGTGTTGGCTCATGCGTCTATATATTGGGACTCCATTATAAAGGGAGTGGCTGAGATTCGTTTAAAAAATAACAATTTTAACAGACACCAAGGGTACACACTCAGCAGGGCTCAGGGGCGGGCGTTGCAGATCGAAAGAAAGCAAAGACAGATGCGCGACACGGGAGCGGCAGTTTCAAACGTGGCACCTGTCCCTGGCGCCTCCTGACGTCACCGGTGCTTCCACAGGCAATAGCTCCGCTAACTGCCCGCGTCGACTTACGCACGAGCGCCACATTGGGTCTATCTGATTGGCTGCTGATGATGTCATCATGCCTATATAAGTGAGAAACCGTAGCAGCCCCGGCAGTCAGTGAACTCATGACGACGATGGCGGAGATGGTCATCGAAAGCTCGATGATTTTATTAGAAATGACTCGGATTGAAAGCAAGAACGTTTCATTCAGCATCCTTCAGTACATACCTATAGGTTACAACAGAATTGTAAATAAACTGTCCTGTAATGTACTGTTTCGTACCTCCCATGGTCCTTAGAAAAGTGAACAGCGGAACTGTGATGTCGTTTTTCTGTTATTTTCGAATTTTATGGCGCTACTTATGCTTTCCGTAGTACAAACTATGTTAGAAATCAGTATAAATGGTATTACTCGCACTCATTCGATATCGTATTCAGAAGTGTAGCTTACTGTCCGCTTGCTTTGATCATAGCTGGTGTTTGTATGAATGTCCAAAAATAAAGTTAAATAGTTGCAGAGAATTAGAGCTATTTATAATACGGGTACTTTACAGTTCAACTACCAAAACTTTAAAGTGAATGATTTCCTTAATTCCATTCCTACACCAAAGCGATTATATTCGACACTGTTCCCGGATCATTATGTGTTCCCACAGCTCGCAAAATGAGGATACAACCAACACTGTTGAACATGATCAACGTTGTGGGAAGCCATGATGATGGATGAGCATACAGACCTCCAAATATTTGAACTCGCCAGTCAACGTTATCGCGACACTGTACGCCTTCCGGATGTACGTCCTTTCGTGGCTGCTTTCAGAGCTGACTTCATTTTTATAGATTAAGAGGTACAACCGCATCGAACTCTGCAGGTGGAGGAGCTTTAGGTAACAGTAGATATTCCACGAATGGAGTGGGCTGCCCGTTCCAACAACTTAAATCCTATCAACAACGTGTTGTGTTCGTTGGAGAGGTGTATTTGGTCAAGTCCCCAACACCAACGACCATCCAGCAGTTGCCAACTGCACTGGAGTAATAATGGAACGCACCACCATCAGAAATCCTTACCAATCTTCTGACCACCATGGTAGCGGATTGCCGCCCGTGGAAGTCACACACCCTATTAACCCATGTCCCGCCTTATGTAATGTCTACGGTACCATCATAAATCGTGATGACTTTAGCATAATTATTGTCTTTGAATAAAAATGTTCTTTCTATATGTCTTATTGCGTCTTTCTTTCACTTACTTTCTGCCCTATACTGTACCAGTTCTTCCATTGCATGGCCCAAGTATCATGAAGTTACGTTACTTAACAGTGACACGTCATGCTGAATTACTTCCGACCGCAAGTATTGCACACTCGTGTATACTATTATAAGTCACTATAATGATTTACATGTCTTGAAACAAACGCTAAGTAGACATTTTGGTTACAGGAAACTAGGACACTCTCAACGGTTCAGTTTAATCCGTCTGTCAAACGCGTAGCGGTCTCGGACTTCCATTCGCCCCGATGCAGAGAAATCCCAATTTTGTACGGAGTGTTGACAGACCTGTTGTCTGGCGTCGTAATTAGTCTCGGAGAAAACTAATTACGCTGTCCCCATCCAGTCTGTCCGCCTGCAAAGCGCGCGGTTTCATCTAGCTCGCTCATATCAACAAACTGGCACCATGAGTATTTTTATTACCAGGAATATACGTCAGACTATGTTTTAGTGAATTATGGGTGATTCATAAATAGTTTACACAACTCGTGGAAGTGATAAATGCCTCAAAATAAGAGTAAAATGGTAAATAAAGTTTTGTTTGGTATTGCTTACTTTCCGAGAGTTGATGCATAATCATAATGTCATTTGTTGCACACATTACAACATGGATCAGCTCGTCCGCCTGTATCTATCGACTGATGTTGCTTTGTAGTCTCCTCTATAGCGTTTGGTTGATTCTGGCACGAAATGCCTTTGCTTAGGTGACTTCTGTACTGTTGGCTGAAGAGCCAACACCGTGTTACTAGAGGAGGCCGAAATGCACGCGTTTAGCTCACGCAGGCTGGCTTGAAGAGGGAAGAACTATACTGACGTGAGGTCTGGAACATGACAAGCAACGAGAATTCAGAAAGCGGACATAATTAGTTTCATACTTAACTTTAATCCATTAATGATGAACGTCACTCTTGACGGTACATGAGTCACAATTTTATCTGTTCAGCAGACATAGTAACTGAATATGGCGCCTTGCTAGGCCGTAGCAAATTACGTAGCTGAAGGCTATGCTAAACTGTAATCTCTGGAAATGAGGGCGGATGCAGGCAGTTAACCATCGCTAGCAAAGTCGGCTGTACAACTGGGCGAGTGCTAGGGAGTCTCGCTAGACTAGATCTACCGTGTGGCGGCGCTCGGTCTGCAATAATTGATGGTGGCGACACGCGGGTCTGACGTATACTAACGGACCGCGGCCGATTTAAAGGCTACCACCTAGCAAGTGGGGTGTCTTGTGGTGACACCACAACTTCGATGTGGTCCGCTGTACTCCATGGAACCGTTGTAGTGTAGTGGCATCATACGCACTGCATACGTCCATTCTGTCGGTAGTTCATAGACTTGCACTCCTTGGGTGCGGTACGACGGCATACGCGAACGGTTAATACTGATATGCACCTCCTTTATGCACAAGGCAATGCACGATCAGCAAGACGACGCTGTATGGAAATGTTTCCAAAAAGAAGAGTACCAAACCAAGAGACTTTCACAGCTATGAACGGTCAATTAAGGGAATATGGCATACTTGGTGCTCCACGGTTAGGTCGGAGCGGGTGTGGTCTGAAAAAGTTATTTCAAGATCCCATGGCAAGTATACATCATATAAGTGCCACTGTAGGGCGTCCTCAATCAACTGTATGGCGCGTGCAGAAGGTAAAGGAGCTGACACCTGTACAGTACCATAGATGTTAGAACTTCTATCAGTGGTTACTCAAGCGTCATGCTGATAATCCACTGTTCGGTCGTCGGGTACTGTTGACGGATACCCGTAAACACTCATAAAATGCAAATGTGGGTGTGTGAGAATCCTCGTGTAACTACAGTACGAGGATACCAACATCGTTTTGTGGTGAACAAAAGGTCAACATCGTTTTGGGTGAACATTTGGTGTGGCATAGACGACAATCTGTTATTCGGACTGCATGTACTGCTACAGCACATGTCTGGCAGAGTATATCGATAGTTTTTTGAATATGAATTGGCTAGTCTGCTTCATAACGTCCCACTCGTACATGAAACTGCTTATGGTTTATGGACATTTTAGTCGGAAGGCAAGAAACGAATCTCATTGTTGTTTATAACGATAAGTGTATAGGACGTGCAGGACCATTTGCTTGGTCTGCGATATCCTCCGATCTGAAGCCCCTTGACTTTTACCCTTGGGGCCGTCTCAAGAAGCTCGTGTATCATGTTACAACTGAGAATGTAGCACTATTACAGCAGCGAAATGAAGGTGGCTGTGCAAATGTGCAGAATGAGATGAATGGAGACTGTAACATTCCTATAGCGATAAGACTTCGAGAAGTCACCGTCTTCGACCAACGTGGACATCATTTAAAACATGTTGTCGGGTAAAGGTACGGTATGCAGTTGTGCTGAACGTCGGGTCCCGTCGTGTCGTCATTTCCTGAGCAAAATTAATTTTGTGTTGCTTGTATTTCACTTCTGATCCCTACTTTACTGCATAACTTTGAAACATTTACGCTTATTTTGATTCATACATTACGCTCATGAAGTGTGTACAGTTACTTTTGAATCATCCTGTACATTCAGTTTACGAGGAAAGCGTCATCTATTCATTGAGAACCTTACTTGGTATTTTATGAACTGTATCTAATCACTGACTAGATAAAATATGACTGCCATCTCCAAAAGGAAGTGTTACAAAAGATGCATTAACATTTCATTAACAGTGGGACAGCTAATTTTTCTCTGTAAAATCTCCCATCTTACTATTTTATAGAGACGGTCATTTAGGCCATAACTAAAATGGGGATTATATATTTCTTGTGTGTTTGGTTTACTGTTTATTTCCTTATAAATGAAATTTTTAGTACAACTTAACACTGCCACAGTCCTTTAATAGTCATAAATCTCTTGGACTGGCATTCATTGACTGAGAAAGATTGGCATTTATTGACTGAAAAAGTAATCGGAAATCTTTGCAGTAACACAGAAGTAACTACAGCCTCATCGCGAATTTTGCATGAAGATTTGGGTACAAAAATATCTTGTTCGACGTGAGTCAGCAAATCGTCTTTGGTCATAATTTACAACGCGAAGGATGACGTCCCACAAACAATCACAGACTTTAAAGTTGAAGTTCTGAGTTCGGACTGTGCACAAACAATGAAACACTACGCCACACTACCTTTTCCATTCTACTTATAGGTCATATGTGAAGGCGTCAAACCTTGGAGTCAGAACAAAGGGATAACATACTGTCATACGAACAGTACTGCATATGATCATTATATCACAGACTGCAAAATGCCATCGTGCGCTGTGGTTAAATTACGATTAAATTTTATGGGTAATATTATTCATATCATTTTGCTTTACAGGATGTGTCGCTGTTCATTTACACGGTTTTGAACACTTAATAAGGAATAATCCGATGTACTGATGTCAGGTAAAACATGAATTCAACGTCTCAGCTCTGTCACTGGCATTGAAACCAACAGATGTAGGAAAACATTCATCATATCAGCTGTATATTTCCAATTGTTTTTTAAAAAAATGGTTCAAATGGCTCTAAGCACTATGGGATTAACATCTGAGGTCATCTGTCCCCTAGACTTAGAACTACTTAAACCTAACTAACCTAAGGACATCACATACATCAATGCCCAAGACAGGATTCGATCCTGCAACCGTAGCAGCAGTGCGGTTCCAGACTGAAGCGCCTAGAACTGCTCGGCCACAGCGGCTGGCAATTGTTTTTCAGTTAAAGTACAACTGGTGTATAGGTATATGACGTTTGGATAATAAATCTGAGTTAAAGAATATATCATGGAACATTTCAGTCGCTACAAACATAATTCTTTTTTTATTTCTTTAAATTACGTATGAACAAGGATGATGTGACACTTTTCTTAATCAATATTTCTTATAGATTTTGAGAAATGTATGGCTGCATTATAGGATAAAGCAAATAAAGTTTTCATTAGCCAGTATGTTCACGAACCTTGAAACTGTGGTATTAATCTTTTTTCACGCTGTGTACAAGACTTTACACATCCAAATGTCAAAATGGGTTCTTCCTACTACGTGTTATACGAACTAGAAGTAAACTTCAATTGTTAGCTATCCTTCCTGTTGATGCTATTTCAGACGCCAGCAGTGCAGACGTTAACAACACGGCATAACAAACGAGCAGCAACAAGGAATTAATAAGCAGGCTAAAGGTGTAGACGAAATCATTATTAAAAGTGGTGAAAAAGCCGTAAATACTGTTGCTAATATATACTGCATGAGCTAACACTGCTGTATCAAAAGAAAAAAAGAAGGTGCTCTCCTGTTTGCAGATGGTATACTGCTAATCGATAAGTATAAAATGAGCCACTGGATAGTGTCCTGTTAATTTTAAGATGCAAACGGATAGCACTCTGATAACTTTAAGAAAAAAATCGATATGTATTGACACCGACAGTAAAACACGGCAAACAACCAGTACTCCAGCAGCGGCAGTACCGCCCTGGCCTGTTCTGATTGCTACCAACACTCAGCAGCGCTACTCAGTCGCTGCTAGAGATCTGGTCGTTCATCGTGTTTTAATGTCACTACCAATACACACCGAGAAAACGAATATCGCACTAGAACAATTTGAGACCACTCTCTCGAATACAGACATAAAATCTTGCTTCAATTTGTTTGTAACAGGAAACAAACCGATGCTTTCCGTCGGTAATGGGCTTCGCATGAAAGACATGAGGAGCAGGACTTGTCTGAGGTGACTCCAGCTACCTTTCTGTGAAAACGAAATTCCAAATATCCGCCCAAATATTAGAGAAATTGCTCCTAATGACTGTTAGGAGGGACACTCTACTATACAACGAAATGGTAAATGAGAAGGAGATGGAAAATCAGAACTAGCTTAACGAATAGCTCAAAATAGACATAAAAATCTAATACTACCTTCAAAACACCAAATTAGACGTTGTGAGGTCATAGTACCATCAGTTTAATTGTGTACATCGGGATTTCTTACACTAAAATGTTGGGGACACATTTGAAAAGAGCAAATGAAGAACTTGAAAGCAGTTTCAGCATCCGAGAAACAACAAATGACACGAGAAGAAGACGATGTTTACCGAAGTGGATGCCAACGGGTGAGCAAAAACTTGTATGACTCAATTCGTGCCTTAAAAAGTAACTACAAATAGGGTAAAGTTGAAGAAAGAATGAGATGAGAGTGTAGTCAAAGCAGAGCTGATTCAAAAGAAGATTGTAGTAATATAATGCAAGGTCATGTTGTGATAGTGGGTGGGGCGGGAAACAGTATTGATAGGGATCAGGGCTACAATATTGAGTGTCACCTGGTAAAAATTGAAAATGTAACGGACCATACAAATTTTGGCTTGGTTCTTACTTTCATGCAGTATATCGACCGCAATTGAAGAGCTCTGTCAGGAGAGTCAATATGGAGCTAGGTCAGCTGCTTCAGGTGGCTACTTTGTCAGGCATTGGTTTGGTTCCTTTTAATGACATCTCTAGGTGAGGTTTCACAAGACATGGCCTGCAGCTCAACAGGTAATGGAAGGGTAAACTGGCTGTAATGGTAACAAAATCTGTAAGGGACAGTACTGGAATTCATGGGTGTACTTTTTTAGGCTATGATCAGTGTCCAATCATCCTATATTGATTGAAAAGAGAGGAGAATTTTCCATATATGTTAAAATCTGTCACAGTGTGAAAAATTTTGAAACTAAAGTATTTTGCATAGACCAACATATAGAAGCATGCGCATGTGAGTTTAAACCAAATAGTGGCACCTTTGCAATTATATCTGTGTATAGGCCCCATTGGAAAATTTTCAACTATTTTTTTAAAATTAGGATTCTTTGCTGTGCTATCTGTCAGACAGAGGAAAGCAAATTATTGTTTGTGGAGTTTTCAATGTAGATTTTCTAAAAGAGTTCGATAGAAAGCTTGACTTTGAGTATTACTTGATTCTTTCAGTTTGACATCAGTTACTGACTTTCCTACTTGGGTGGTAGAGGAAAGCAGCACACATTAATACACTCCTGGAAATGGAAAAAAGAACACATTGACACCGGTGTGTCAGACCCACCATACTTGCTCCGGACACTGCGAGAGGGCTGTACAAGCAATGATCACACGCACGGCACAGCGGACACACCAGGAACCGCGGTGTTGGCCGTCGAATGGCTATAGCTGCGCAGCATTTGTGCACCGCCGCCGTCAGTGTCAGCCACTTTGCCGTGGCATACGGAGCTCCATCGCAGTCTTTAACACTGGTAGCATGCCGCGACAGCGTGGACGTGAACCGTATGTGCAGTTGACGGACTTTGAGCGAGGGTGTATAGTGGGCATGCGGGAGGCCGGGTGGACGTACCGCCGAATTGCTCAACACGTGGGGCGTGAGGTCTCCACAGTACATCGATGTTGTCGCCAGTGGTCGGCGGAAGGTGCACGTGCCCGTCGACCTGGGACCGGACCGCAGCGACGCACGGATGCATGCCAAGACCGTAGGATCCTACGCAGTGCCGTAGGGGACCACACCGCCACTTCCCACCAAATTAGGGACACTGTTGCTCCTGGGGTATCGACGAGGACCATTCGCAACCGTCTCCATGAAGCTGGGCTACGGTCTCGCACACCGTTAGGCCGTCATCCGCTCATGCCCCAACATCGTGCAGCCCGCCTCCAGTGGTGTCGCGACAGGCGTGAATGGAGGGACGAATGGAGACGTGTCGTCTTCAGCGATGAGATTCGCTTCTGCCTTGGTGCCAATGATGGTCGTATGCGTGTTTGGCGCCGTGCAGGTGAGCGCCACAATCAGGACTGCATACGACCGAGGCACACAGGGCCAACACCCGGCATCATGGTGTGGGGAGCGATCTCCTACACTGGCCATACACCTCTGGTGGTCGTCGAGGGGACATTGAATAGTGCACGGTACATCCAAACCGTCATCGAACCCATCGTTCTACCATTCCTAGACCGGCAAGGGAACTTGCTATTCTAACAGGACAATGCACGTCCGCATGTACCCCGTGCCACCCAATGTGCTCTAGAAGGTGTAAGTCAACTACCCTGGCCTGCAAGATCTCCGGATCTGTCCCCCATTGAGCATGTTTGGGACTGGATGAAGCGTCGTCTCACGCGGTCTGCACGTCCAGCACGAACGCTGGTCCAACTGAGGCGCCAGGTGGAAATGGCATGGCAAGCCGTTCCACAGGACTACATCCAGCATCTCTACGATCGTCTCCATGGGAGAATAGCAGCCTGCATTGCTGCGAAAGGTGGATATACACTGTACTAGTGCCGACATCGTGCATGCTCTGTTGCCTGTGTCTATGTGCCTGTGGTTCTGTCAGTGTGATCATGTGATGTATCTGACCACAGGAATGTGTCAATAAAGTTTCCCCTTCCTGGGACAATGAATTCGCGGTGTTCTTATTTCAATTTCCAGGAGTGTAGATAGTGTATTTATAAATCAACATGAATTTAATCAAATGAAAACTTTTCCTGTTAATAATGGTCTGTCTGGTCATGATGCACAGTTATTTACAGTATATGATATAGCTCCGTACGATAATGCGAAACAGTCCTCCAAAATAGTGCATTCAACTAACAACTTAACAATTTAAAATTTTAGGGAAGACTTGCAACAGTTAGACTGGGATGACGTGTACAGGGAACATGATGCTAATTTAAGATTTCACCTATTTCATAATACCTTCGTGAATATAATTGAAAACAGTTTCCATAAGAAAAAAGTGAAATATAGTGCAAAGAAACCATGTAAGAAGCCGTGGGTTTCTAAAGGGATAAAAATATCTCGTAAACAGAAAAGGGAAATGTATCTTATATGTAGGAGGAGTAAAGATCCCGAAAGAGCCTGAAACATTATAAAAACTACTGCTCTGTATTAAGAAAAATTATTAAAAAGTCCATAAGTATGTGCATTATGTCTGAGATCAGCACATCTGATAATAAAATTAAAATAATTGATAATGGTGTTAAGAAGGAAACAGGGCAACCGAGAGCACAGGAAGACTGTATTTCTATCAAACACAAATGAAAATTTTGTTAACAAGAAGTCAGAAATAGACAACATTTCTAATGTTGTAGAGAAAATAGGATCCAGCTATTCATTAGAAAATGCAAGGCAGTATATGGAAGAGACAGTACCTATAAAATTTGATAAAACTGAAATTCAACCCACCTCTTCTAACTGAAATTAGGGAAATAATAAATTCGCTCAAAAATAAAAGCTCACATGGAATTAATGGCATTTGCAACAGAGTACTGAAAGCTTGTTCCCAACAAATAAGTAGGATTCTCAACCACATATACAGAGTGGTCCATTGATCGTGACTGGAGCAAATATCTCACGAATAACATTTATTTAAGCAACTTGTGATGTTCAAAGTACCTTCGCAATACATTTCACTTATGAAATTTGTCATTAATAACCCATCGCAATTCAAAAATAACAGCGAAGTGCATAGGTACAACACTAGAAGAAAGGACGATTTTCACTATTTTTGATTAAATCTCACTTTGGTAGAAAAATCTTTGGTAATTTATCAAATAGTATTAAAAGTCTGACAGATAGCCAACCAACATTTGAAAGCAAATTAAAAGAATTTGTGGATGACAACTCCTCCTACTCAATAGATGAATTCATAGATATGAAGTAGTAACTGTAAAAAAAAAGTACAAAGAAAACTCATGCTAAAGTGACGCATTCATCATTACGAAATGTCGTATTCACGATTTATGGAACAAGGATTTTTGTATGTATGCAAAAAAGATTTGATTTCTACATTACTCCAATCAGAGACTGTTCTAAACAATTTTCAAACTGTCTGTGCTTTTCTAAAAATACGTTTAAATGATATTTCTTTACTGTGAGATATGTCAAACTTTTCGTCAGGCTAGCTTCATAAATGGAATTCTCCAACTTCCTCTGCGGCATCGCGAAACTCAGGAAATGTAGCGCGATAGCGTTTCTTGACAAATGGTTGAAGTCTCACAAAATTGTAGCGGCAGCCACAGATTCGCGGCTCGCGCAATAATGTAGAAAAGTCTTCGAGGCTCATAAGTCATTTCCAAGTATTGAAGCAGTTACTGCCACATTTCAGTGGCAAAATACGAAATATGTTATTAGAGCCAGCGTGCTGCAACGAAACAAACCGACAGCAAATGCATGTTGCCTAAAGCGATGCTATATCTTCGAAGTTCTCTCTTTCCCGACCTGTGGGGCAGTTTCATGATTTAAACATGATATTTTTTCTTCGTGACTCATTTACATGAACCACTCTTATGAAAAAACGATAATATGCGTCATGTTGCTGACATAAATCCTCTAAGAGGATGATAATGGTGAGGCGCTCAAGTGACTGTATTAGTAGGCAGAGATTTGATTGTGGATACTGAACTGGAAAAGAGAAAATGTTGTTATTGATGGATACTGTATGTGTTAGCTGACTTAGTATTTGTAACTACGTAGGACAACGGTGTATTTAAGTGATCATGTTGTGTGGTGTAGATAGAATAGGTTACAGTTGTTAGGATGGATAAAGGGGTAAAAGTTATTTAACTGACCAGCAGGGGATTATTGAAGATGTTTTACAAACACTGCTGACACGATAGATTACTGGAAATAAAGCTCTGTGAGACGTAGAACAGGCGAATGTATTGTAGATGTCTGGCGAGGTGACGTACGTTCAAGAATATGTACAGAATACGTGAAGGTAATCGGATATGTAAGGCGAGGCGGAGTGCATGTATTTCCAAAATTTTCAGAGAATAGTAAAACTTGGTAGGCGTAGACGTGCTTGTAACATTTCGTTATAAAAGGGTGAGAACGGAAAGAATGAGAGGCTTGTTTGTGTAGATTGGTCGTTGGATTTACTCCTCGTGATCTGCCGGTAAGTTGTTAGTTATTGGTGTCGCACTAACTAACAGTGAAAATCATTTTGTACCACCATTAGCTGTTATGAGGAACCGTTATTATTGATACAAGTTTCGATGACCCATGATGATTTTTAATAACAATATTAATTTAGATACATACACAACGTTCAATCCTGTTCTACACAACGCCGACAATGCGGAACAAAAATTAGAAATTGATACGTAAAACTTAAACATTGTTAAGAATACCCAAATGTGAAAACAATACAATAGTATGACACATCCAATTTGTGTATACTGTCTTCTAACGCATTTTAACATGCCGCTGACTGAGCCAGGTCAGCAAACAAATGTGAGATCAGTAACGATACACCCTCATGGAACATGGTTCTTTCCTAGTTGGAGCTGCTTGAGCGCAAACACAACGGGTCGGTATTTGTGCAGAGGTCAAAATAACATAAGGTTCCACAAGAGGAGAAGGCCAACAATATGAATGAGTGATCTGGCTTTGGACGTTAGCCAACATAGTCTTGCCGTAGTGGTACTGCGAACGGCAGAAAGCAAGGGTAAACTACAGCTGTTGTTTCCTTTTCGCGAATGCTTTCAGCTCTACTGTACTCTCTAGAACTATCAATTTAATGTAATGGGTGCAAGATACCGACACGAATTGTTCATAGGAGAATGGAAAACTGGCCGAAGACAGACGAGGGTTAGATCAGTTTGGGTTCCGGAAAAAGGTAGGAACAGGCAATGTAATACTGACGCTCATCTTAGGAGACAGGCTGAAGAAATGCAAACATTCGTTTTTAGCATTTGTAGATATAGAGAACAGTTTTGACCATGGTTACTAGACAACGCTCTTTGAAATTTGAAAGATTGCAGGAATAAAATATAGGGAGTTAAATGTTATTCACAGCTTGTACAAAAATCGGACTGCAATTTAAGAGTCGAATGACATAATCTGAGAGCTGTAGCTGAGAAGAGAATGAGACAAGTTTGTGGCCTATCCTCGGTGTTGTTTAATCTGAGATGGAAACCAAAGAGAAATTTTCAATATTGGTAAAGGCAGCAAAGGACTTGGAAGAGGAATTGAAGAAGACGGATAGTTACTTGGAAAGAATTTACAAGACGAACATCATCAAAAGTATAACAAGAACAATGTTATGTAGTCGAATCAAATCGTGCGATCCTACGAGAATTAGATTAGGAAATGGTACAGTGAAAGCGCTGCATGAGGTTTGCTACTCTGGCAGCAAAATAACTGGTGATGGCAGAAACAGATAATATGTAAAATTTAGACTGTTAATAGCAAGAAAATAATTTCTGAAAGAGAGAAATTTGTTGACATCTAATACAAATTCAAACGTTAGGAAGTCGTGTCAGAAGGTTCTTGAATGTGGCCTTGTACGGAGCTGAAACATGGATAACAAACTCTTGCGACAAGAAGAAAGACCACAAAAGCGACAGCAATGGTATAGGTTTTTAATGAATGATGGCACAATTTCATTTTCTGTACTGTAGAATTTTAGTTTATCTGCTGTGTGTTTTCTGAGACATACTGTACTATAAGTGTGGCGCGTAGTACTGAAAATGAGATAAAACTATTTTTGTCGTAAATTGAAATGTCATTGTGCCAAAGCATAATATCACATTAATTCAAAAAAATATGAACTTAAGATTTCCGAACAAAATAAATATTTTCTCTACTGATATATGGAAAAGAAGATTTGTGAACAGACCCGCCAAGGGATGTTTGCAAATACTTTGTAGTATACTCGAAACTGAAACCACAACTGTCGGAATTTAATGTCTCGTCTAAATCAGGTCACTAAGTTTTGAGCATTTGCTCTTTTAGAGATTGGTAGGACCGATCATTGTCTTATGGAAAGTATCGTTCTGACATTCGTCACACGCAATTCGGAAATCCGTAGAAAGCGTTATTTGCTAGGTAAAATATTAGAATTACTTCCATGAGTCTGCGAATCCACTGCTTGTGATAACTCTGGTCTACAGTGTAGCACATTAAATTATTTATCAAGTTCCATGGGGCTATGCGAGCCAAAGCAGAGAACGGGTGAGTGCACAGTTTCCAGACTACTGACTGTAAAATTTATAAATAAGGAATTAAATAATTAATGAATACGAAAAAAGAACGTAGAATTAAATAACACATTACAGAGAATTTTTTTTATCGTGATACCACAGAATGCATTGCGCCTTCTCGTCGTGTGATGCCGTTTCACCATTATACGAAAACAGCGATCGGAGTGCTCTCTACTCAGCTTCTACTTGCAAAAAAGGTATGTAAACATACTTGGTTATTTATTCTTTCGTTTGTCACAAAACAAAAATTTGAGAGATTTACAGTTTTTGTAAAATAAATATTGATAATTGTACAAAGACTTCAGGCACATTAGGCACAACGTGTTTGTGGTACAATCATCCCCATACATGTACGCGATATTCTAGGCAATCGTGGATGTGAAGTGGCTAGTCGAAAAGGAAAACATGAGTAAAGGAAAGGAAAGGAAAGTATTTACACTTCGGTTGATACAGATTTCTAAACGTAAGACATAGAATTTCTGTACTATGTTCCGACACTGCTAGATGCGTGAACTACGCACTGCTAACGTGGAAGAACACTGCTGGTGAATGGACGATTTGTGAATAGAGAACTCGCAGTGAACGATGCGTTTCAAGAGCATATAACAAACGAAACAAGAATATTTTGAGCTTAATCAGAACGATGACGTTAATATATCTTCAGGACGCAACCTGTACCTTTCTGCAATGCAGCTCATTGCTTTGCACGTAGATTATGATCTCGTAACAGACAACCTGAGCTACAATATTATGAGCAGACCGGTCATCTACATAATGTGAGTGTCTTTCAGTTTTGCTGTATTCTAGCAGTGAAGAAACTAATACCCTGTTGCAGTATTAATGGCTATATATTTTGCTGCACATGTCAGTGTGAGCTCTATCATCTCGTTACGTCCAACATAGTATCCCCAGAAGGCACTTTTCCAAGTTCTACCTTGGCGGCTCCTTGAATCTGAACCACAAGTTCCAGTGAGCAGTAACATCCACATACTGGAAAATGCTGAGCGAACTGCGGCAAACAGTGGAAGCTATCGCAGCACAGGGTAACGACCGAGGGCCTAGGTCAGCGAATGAAGCATAATGACGTCATGGAAGCCGAGAGATACCACATAGTAGTGACAATGCACAGTTTCATAAAAAAGGCTAGGTCAAGGCAACTTCAAGTACTCAGGTATCGATACCGCAGAAAAGAGCTTATGAAAGGTGAAGTTGCAGATGTCTAAAGCGACAAAGTGTGCTGACAGCCAAGGAAAGACCGGGACATTTAATGTCATAGTCTTCACCCATACTACAAAGCACACGAGAAGCATCAACATAAATACCTCACCCTTCCGAACAAATGGCTCATTACCAATTGCTGGGTGCTGAATGCCGATTGCCCAATGCGTAGTTTCAGCTCTTGTGTCAGTGGAAGCTATCCAGCGAGAGGGGAGACTATGGACGTCAACCCACAGCGGGCCTAAATGTCTCCTACCGTCCCTGGAACTGTGAGTCCGGCTGGAAAGGCGCTGACGCTGCCAGCTGTTCTGCCAACTTCCGAGACCACACTGATGGCGCGCAGAGGCCACCATCACTATGCGGGCCTGCTGGAGATTTGACCTGCGTTACCTGGATGCTGACAGTAGGATTTCTGATGATGAAGTTATCGTTGTTTGTTGTTTACAGACAGTGAAGATAGTGATGATAGATTAGTTGACGAAATTGGCGCTCAGTCGAAAAAATTATAACAAATTCTAAGGCAACAGAACAGCTGATGAAATTAACAGTTTATTTCGAACTGTTGCTAATAAAACACCAGTCTGCACTTGCTGAACGTAAATCGCATACGAATCTGACTCAAACGAAACTGACTATTTCAGTGTATGAGACTCACTCCTTTTTTTCAGTACCTGGTCAACGTCTTTACATAAACACAATACCACTTGTGCATATACACTATGTGATCAAAAGCATCCGGACATCCCAGAAACATACGCTTTTCATATTAGTTGCATTGTGCTGCACGTACTGCCAGATAATCCATATCAGGGACCTTAGTAGTCATTAGACAACGTGGGAGAGCAGAATGGGGCGTTCCGCGGAACTTACGGACTTCGAACGTGGTCAGGCGTTTGGGTGTCACTTGTGTCATACGTCTGTACGCGGGAATTCCACACACCTAAACATCCCTAGGTCCATTGTTTCCGATGCGATAGTGAAGTGATAAAGTGAAGGGACACGCACAGCACAAAAGAGTACATGCCGACCTCGTCTGTCGATTGACAGAGACCGGCGACTGTTGACGAGAGTCGTTATGTATAATAGGCAGACAACTATCCAGACTATCACACAGGAATTCCAAACTGTATCAGGATCCACTGCAAGTACTACAACAGTTAGGCGGCAGGTGAGAAAACTTCGATTTCATGGTCGAGTGGCTGCTCATAAGCCACACATCAAGCCTGTAAATGCCAAACGAATCCCCGCTTGGTGTAAGGAGCGTAAACATTGGACAATTGAACATTGGAAAAACGTTTTGTGGAGTGATGTATCACGGTATACAATGTGATGATCCGATGGCAGGATGTGGGTATGCCGAATGCCCGGTGAACGTCACCTGCCAGCGTGTGTAGTGTCAACAGTAAAGTTCGGAGGCGGTGGTGTTATGGTGTGGTCGTGTTTTTCATGGAGGGGCCTTGCACCCCTTGTTGTTTGGCGTGGCAATATCACAGCGCAGGCCTACAGTTATGTTTTAAGCAGCTTCTTGCTTGCCACTGTTGAAGAACAATTCAACACAATCGAACACCAGTTCATAACTCATGGCCTGTGGTGGAGTGGGACGGCCGCAGTGTCCGAGCGCTTCTAGGAGCTTAAGTCCGGAACTGCGCGCCTGCTACGGTCGCAGGTTCGAAACCTGTCTCGGGCATGGATATGTGTGATGTCCTTAGGTTAGTTAGGTTTAAGTAGTTCTAAGTCCCCTAATGCTCAGAGATATTTGAACCATTTTGTGGCGGAGTGATTACACGACAATAACATCGCTGTAATGGACTGGACTGCACGCAGTCCTGACCTGAATCCCATAGAACGTATTGGGGATGTTTTGGAACGCCGACTTCGTGCCAGGCCTCACCGACCGACATCGATACCTCCCCTCGGTGCAGCACCCCGGGAAGAATGGGCTGCCATTCCCCATGAAACCTTCCAGCACGTGATTACACGTAGCCTGCGAGAGTGGAAGCTGTCATCAAAGGCTAAGTATGGGCCAACACCATATTGAATTAGAGCAATACCGGTGGAGGGCGACAGGAACTTGTAAGTCATTTTCAGCCATATGCGCTATTACTTTTGTTCTCGTAGTGTGTATCATGTAAACTATGTCATTCCATTTTCTCCTGACTTCACTGTATCATCCAGACTCAGAATTATTCGGATGACCTACGGTCCCACTCAGTCCAAATAAACGTGGTTCCATTGAACTCAAGTATATTCAATGACAACGCGTTTCTACTATGTCAGGGGAGTCCGAAGTCGCATGGTTTATCATAGCAAACACAAAAGACGCACATTCTCAAAAATTTGTGTCATTCCAATTCTCTAATGTTAAAGATAAGTGTTTAACTTACAACTTACCGAACACTACCCTTTGTACTCCTAAACTCTAAGTTAATGTGTCCTTTTACAAATAGAAAAGGCGAAAATTTTGCAACTCTTGCTTTTCCGTTACTACTTGAGTTTCATACACCAACAACAGAAATATGTTTGGCCAATCGATCTGTTCCTGGTGAGGACTCTTTTTTCCAATTCAACGATGATCTTATGTGTTTGAGGTGCTCATGAACCTCAGTATTGATGTGCTAAGGTTCATCATCACGCTGAAAACACGTCCTCTTCCGTACAAGAGAAGCAGCCGGCAGTAACTATGGCAATGCATCTCGAATGAACATCAGGTAAATGCATGTCTGCGAGTTGCTTTATCGAGTAATAATTAATTTTCAAAAAGTGTTCAAGAAGTTCACTACACTTGTTGGGATGCGACTTCTATTTACCATCACTAAGTATACAGTTAAAGTCACCACCGACGACAACTCCATTATTATTTCTACGAAGCAACTGGAAAAGTGTTTGACCAAAGAGGCGGCTTCTGTTAGCTTTGTTCCCAGTAGCGGATGGAGCATAAACGTTTCATAATGAATATAACAAGCGATTCCACGTACACTCAGCAAAAATCTTACATTCTTTATTTCTGTGTTGCGATGTGTTGTAACGGCAGTACCCGTTTTATTCTTGAGCCGATGTTAGTGATTACTGTGAAGTCGACAATTTGATTAATAGCCTAAATTGTGACTTCTTGTACGAAAATTCTATGAAGATTAATATGCCCTAAGAGTCATTAAGGGCAACTATCTTAGTAACATTGGGTATCGAGCGAGAATATTCCAGAGACTACGACTGAGCTTCATTTATTGTTAGGTGGCTATGCGGACACGTCGTCGTACACGTCTTCTGCCCATTCCATTGGTTTTACACTACCTTCATCTCTGAAACTGTATGACTGAATTACATCAACAGACAGCTTTCTTAACATGTCGGGTCTTAGATTTTGTTTTCCCTTGTACTTGATGGGGATCTTCGTTCTTTCGTTTATATGATAGAATTGGACTTGACTCATTAGCTGGTTGTTCGTACGTGACATCTTTAATCTGACGTGATTCTATATAGGCTTTTCATGGGCATCATCTTGATTTTGAGAGGACAGAATTTCTGGCAAAGCGTTTCTGCTTTCTATTGCTGTGGTTGTCTTCTGTATTTTATACTATCGTAGTCGTCTGCGACACATCAGTTTCGAAGATAACGTTACATTTCCTCTGTGTTAACGGTTCTTCGCAGGTCTTCGTGGCATGTTTGTTTGGTTTTCTTTTTCTTTTTGTTTTCATTTTTCTAATTTGAATTTGTTACATTCGATGCATGATCTTTAGCTTTGGACTGAGTTTGTGTAACGTTTGTAGTCACAGATGGGCTGTCTTTTGAGAGTACTGTGGTATGTTACTGTGGTATGTTCACGTTCTGCTTCTGGTTTCTGAGTTCCCGTTGTTAATTAGTGTGTAACTGAAGTGGTCTTGAATAGCAAAGGCTGGACATGAAAGTGGCAAGAGCTGGTTTTTTGTCGAACTGTAAGATATTTATTTCCCAGAGTCGTCTCGTTTCTTCACTTTTTTTAAGGAATTTGGTACAATAGTAACTCTTATACAAAGCCAACTCTTTAATAACAGTAATTAGCTCACAAGAATAATGTACTGAGCTTAGTTATTACTGCATTAATAATATAATACACATGAACCAAACTGGTGAATGAACTGGCTTCCAGTAAGAAGAAGCGAAATAGCGCCGTGCTGCTTGCAGCTTTCACTCCCGTCCAGCCCTTAATAGGACTCAGCTTCAAACAGTGAATTAATCACGGGATACTCCGCTAACTACAATACAGAAACCAAAACCAAGGTATCAAAACAGCAATCACATATCACGATAGATACTAAGGAATAGCGGAAGCAAAACAGAGAACAAAAATTTTCCCTGAGTTCTCTAAAACAGGCATTAAAAGGTTTGTTGAAGCAGAGCACTATTTCAGAAACTGACTGCTGGAGGTACTGCCTTAAAAATGTCATATAAATGTAGCAACTAACTGCTTGCCAGTCTTCAAACCTAAACTCTATGTCACTGTGTGACCAGACTAGCAGTGAGGAAACAAATGTTAGAGCACAGCCAGGAGCATTATGAGAACACGAGGGTCAGAACACAGTCACAAGATCTTCCCAGAGACAGATGCTTACCAGTTTCAATTACAGAGGCACAAATCCAACCTGTGATAGGCTAAAGTACGCTCTTGGCAACGAACAAGGGTGAGGAGTCACGTAACGTACGAAGGACTCAGGAGTAACTTGGGCCAAGAACTTCCATTTAATCGTCCAAGCAATAGTTTGTCCGTCATCAAGGAAACGGCGGGGACAGCCCTGCTTCACTGTGCAGCCGTGTTTCCATCCACCGACTGCCGCCGCCGTGTCCTGAACGGGAAGCGGCCGACTCTCCCTCCGCAAAGTCGCGGCCGTCGCCGGGAACGTACACACTTGCTGCCCCTCCTCCGGTTTTCACAAGGCGACCAGAGAAAAGATATTTGTAGCATAGATATCCGGTGTATGTGACCGGCGCCAATATCAAATTGAGTCGCCATACGGCTCAGGGTTCAGATATCTCTGTGGTGGTAACTGGCGGCACTGAAGGGTACGCCACTACCCCGCGATCAGTACACGAGTGGTAGGTAGAATCACAAACGAGACATGTCTGCGAATGTCAGCTACCTGTTATAAACACTCGGTTCCCCATCAAATAATGCATAAGATGAAATGTGTCTCTTTAATTCCATTTGAACGTTTAGTTCACAACCGTCGATTTTATATCGGAAACTGCTAGATCATTTATCACCTTCATTTTTCAGAATAGTGCCATGTTGTTTAAGGTACTACGCAATTATCTCATCTTGGCATTTAAAAAATACATTGTACACTTATTTTCTGGATTCCGTAACCTGCATGCACTACAGCAATATCACTAATAGATCCGTTCTAGTACTGCCACCTCATCACGCGAGTTCTCACTAATTTCAACATCTTTGAACCTAATGAACACACAATTCTGAACGAAGTCCGGTTGAATAAATAGTACACTACAGGCCATTACATCTTCACGCAATTTGGGTGCATACATCCTCAGAAATCAGTACCCAGAACAACCACCTCTGGGTGTAATAACGGCCTTCATATGCCTGAGCATTGAGTCAAACAGAGCTTGGATGGTGTGTACAGGTACAGCTGCCCATGCAGCTTCAACATTATACCACAGTTCATCAAGAGTAGTGACTGGCGTATTGTGACGAGTCAGTTGCTCGGCCACCATTGACCAGACGTTTTCAATTGGTGAGAGATCTGGAGAATGTGCTGGCCAGGGCAGCAGTCGAACATTTTCTGTATCCAGAAAGACCCGTACAGGACCTGCAACGTGCGGTCGTGCATTATCCCGCTGAAATGTAGGGTTTCGCAGAGATTGAATGAAAGGTAGAGCTACGGTTGTAACACATCTGAAATGTAACATCCACTGTTCAAAGTGCCATCAATGCGAACAAGAGGTGACCGAGACGTAACCACTGGCACCACATACCATCACGCTGGGTGATAAGCCAGTATGGAGATGACGAATGCACGCTTCCAATGCGCGTTCACTGCGATGTCGCCAAACACGGATGCGACCATCATGATGCTGTAAACAGAACCTCGATTCATCCGAAAAAAATGACGTTTTGCCATTCGTGCACCCAGGTTCATCGTTGAGTACACCATCGCAGGCGCTCCTGTCTTTGATGCAGGCCATGGTCTCCGAACTGATAGTCCATGCTGCTGCAAACGTCGTCGAACTGTTGGTGCAGATGGTTGTTGTCTTGCAAACGTCCCCATCTGTTGAGTCAGGGATCGAGATGTGGCTGCACCATCCGTTACAGCCATTGGCATCCAGCACGGTAGCCCGTATTACCCTCCTGAACCCACCGATTCCATATTTTGTTAACAGTCATTGGATCTCGACCAACGCCAGCAACAATGTTGCTATACGATAAACCGCAATCGCGATAGGCTACAATCCGATCTATATCAAAGTCGGAAACGTGATGCTACTTATTTCTCCTCCTTACACGAGGCATCACAACAACGTTTCACCAAGCAACGCCGATGAACTGCTGTTTGTGTATGCGAAATCGGTTGCTAACTTTCCTCATGTCAGCACGTTGTAGGTGTCGCCACGGTCGCCAATCTTGTGTGAATGCTCTGAAAACCTAATCATTTGCATAACACAGCATCTTCCTGTCGGTTACATTTCGCGTCTTTAGCATGTCATCTTCGTGGTGTAGAAATTTGAATGGCCATTAGTGTAAGTATACCTGTAAACACATTTGCCCTTGTGGTGTTGGGCAGACTTAAGAAGTTTGACGATCGCATATACCCGAACAGTGTGGGTTTCGTCCCCAACGACCTACAGTTGATATGATCTTTACCCTCCGGTAAATTCAGCAAAAGGGCCGCGAGCTGAAACCCCTCTGTTCGTTGTCTTTATAGACCTAAACAAGGCTTTCAACAGGACTGTATGCAGTACTTTTCAAGAAAGGATGTCCTCCAAAGCTCTTAAAGATGATCGTGGCTTTTCACGAAGATATGGAAGGTGCTATGCTCTTCGACGGAATCACGTTTGACCCGTTTTCTATGAAAAGACGGGTTCGTCAAAGCCGCATTTTGGGTCCCACTCTGTTCAATATTTTTTTCTCAGCTCTCCTCAAAGTTGCTTTTGGTGACACGAACATGGGCATTCATCCGCATGCCGGAGCTGATAGGAAGCTCTACAACATTTCTCTGCTCAGATCCAAGCGCTTCCGATACTTGCTTGTGAATAGCCTTTTATTTGCATTTGTAGTGCATATCCAAGACGATCTGCAAGAGCCTGTGGATAAATTCTCTACTACAATCAAGCTCTTCTTCATGTTTGTAAACGTAAACAAGTCGTTTGTCATGGTACAAGGATACACAGATCCGCCAGTCATCAAACTGGAAGGCGCCTTGTTGAAGGTAGTCGATACATTCTGCTATCTTGCTTCAATAATCACAGAAAATCTTTCCCTGCCTGACGACATAAATGCACGAATAGGAAAGGCTGCCAGCACTTTCGGAAAGTTCCGCTCACGAGCATGGGACAGCAAAGACCTTAAACTGTCGACTAAAATACTTGTCTATCAATCACGTGTGCTGAGTACTCTCCCATATCTCTCATATGGAGCTGAGATTTGGACGTCGTACATCAAACGGGAAGGAAAGCTCAACGCCTTTCATCTGCGTTGTTTACGGAGCATCTTGGGAGTATCATGAAAAGATCATATGACAAATTATATGATACTGAAAACTGCGAAATAACAGGGTATCACTGCCACGCTCAAGCAACGTCGCCTGCGGTGGTTAGGACATCTGCATCGTATGGACCACTTCCGTCTGCCTCAACGTACATTATACAGTGAAATAGCAGGAACAAAGAGACCTCATGGACGACCTTCACTACGCTTTACGGATTGCGTCAAGCGTGATACGTGTGCATGTAATATTGACAGTGACAAGTGGGAGCATCTCGCTGACGATCGCATCAAATGGAGGAAATTGACTGTAGATGGAAGCAAGGTGCACGACCAAGTATGGCATAACAACTTAGGTGCAGAACGATCGCGCAGATATGAGCTTATGACTAATAATATTAGACTCATATTTGCCTCGCTTGTGGGCATCAGGTTGGCTGTCGCATCCGACTTCTGAGCCACCAGCGAAAATGTCTCCAGGATGTCACTTGAATCTTCCGACAGAAAGCACCAGGCCATTATATAGGTTGCTAGTGCTACTCTGAGATGAAGTGGTTCGCAGAGGAGAATAAATCATGGCAGTCCGCATCAAACCAGTTATAAGACTGACGACCCAAAATAAGTAATTAAAGTGTTGGCTGTATCAGTATGACAGGAATAGTGATCGCAACGAAGAAGTTAACAGATAACGTTCTATAATGTACATTGACCACTACACAATACAGAAAATAAAGGTGAACAAATGTAACATTCATTGCAAGGATGCGACTGTCTTATATGAAACAAACTGCTTTAACTTACACGCCAGCGCAATTTCGAGGAAATTTGAGTATATCATGAGATGAATAATAACAATAGTAATAATAATAAGCTGCTCTACTTCTTACTGTAATACAGAAGTCGGAGCAAAAGTTGCGGGGTATTTAGATCAGAACCCCGAAATCATTCTAATATGTTCAAATTCGAATGTAAAATGCATTTGATGCGATGGGAAATGACATTTGACGCACAGCCTCACAAAATGAGCACCGATGATGCATCGTATATTTAATTAATCATTGCTAATGAGCCATGGACGCGAAATCGGTTTTAGCACCCAGCGTACCGGCTTCCACCACGCGATAAATCATTCCCGCAGGCAGCACATGTAAAGAGTCCTAAATTAAATAACGCCTGCAACCTGTTTTGAATAGCAGGGCTGACGTCATCTACGAAGTGCGGCCAGCTAGAATCACCGCAGCAAAATACGAGGCAGGTACAAATTTAATTGCTTCTACGCTTTTCGCTCCAATTCTCCATTGTTTTTAATTAGCGTTCGTTGATACGGAACGTAGTGAGTAACGAAAATCAAGCTTTACCCTTTCCCGATGCAAATGGATAAAGCAGAAATTAGCTGTCTTCATTGTTCTTTTTTTCGCCGATAGAGGTTGCATAGGGATGTTTCCGAAGGCAAAAAATAACTGTCGTATTGGGACTTAAGGGGGGTAGGACGTCAAACGGGCCGACTTGGAGCAGGAGAGGCACCACAGGAGATTTTATTTTCTACTGTCTTTACGTTTACAAATAAATTCATAAAACTTTGTCAGCATGACTAGGAAGGAATCAGGATTCAACTGAAAGCAGTGGAAGTGCAAAAACATAGCAATTTCTTTTTTTAGATATGAAATTTCATCATTTTTTCACTTACTGTTGGCTGCATTTGTTACTATAGGCACATTTTATTTTCTACTGTCTATACGTTTACAAATAAATTCATAAAACTTTGTCAGCATGATTAGGAAGGAATCAAAATTCACACTCACAGCAGTGGAAATGCAAAAACATAGCAAAATTATTTTTTTACATATGAAATTTCATCACTTTTTCACTTATTGTTGGCTGCATTTGTTGCTATAGGTATTTTTATTTATTTATTTATCCATTTATTTTACCTGGCAAGATTAGGGCCTTCAGGCCCTCTCTTACACCTAACCAGGCATACTCAGATTGAACGAGTTACAGTTACTAAATAACATTAAGAACATTTAACGTATTATGCAGTATTGATGTCAAACAAAAAAATTTGAGATTATAACAGTAGTACAATGATAGTTATAACAATAAAAATAATTATAACAATCAACGATAATAATGATAATAATAATGATAATAGTAATAATAATAATAATAATAATAGTGACTAAGTATATGAAAGTAAACATACATTTCTTTTGTGAATGTCAGTTAGTTGGGAATTTTCTCGTTATATTCTTGCAGCTTGTGAGTTATTCTCATCGAGCAGAGACATAAGACGATAGAATGGGGTCAAAGAGATATATAAGAGGTAGATAGGTTTGAAGAAGAGAAAGGTACATTTTTCTTCACAAGTAAGAGAGATTCTTTGATGAATTTTGCACAGCATACAAGCCATACTTAAGTGGTGAATGAAACTCTAGAATTTTCCAAATCTATTAAAAACTGTGGTAAAAATTGAGATAATTAACTACAAAATTTGATTTCTTTCGTAAAAAGTTTAAAACTAAAGCTCATTCATTTTTTCATAAATTAAATAGATTGTAGAGTTTCAGACACTTTTAAGTATGGTTTGTATGCTGTGCAAAATTCATTGAACAGTCTCTCTTACTTATGAAGAAAAGTGTACCTATAGCAACAAATGCAGCCAATAGTAAGTGAAAAAATGATGAAATTTCACACGTAAAAAAATTATTTTGTTATGTTTTTGAACTTCCGCTGCTACTAGTGTGAATTCTGAATCCTTCCTGGTCATGCTCACAAATTTTTATAAATATACTTGTAAAAGTATAGGCAGTGGAAATTAAAATGTCCTGTGGTGCCTCACCTCCTCCAAGTCGGCCCGTTTGACGTCCTACCCCCCTTAAGAAGGCTACTGGACCATATCATGCATCTATGACCAAGATGACACACATTCTGCAGGACCGTAAATTGACAATGAGCGTGACAGAGCTTGAAAGTTTTAGTGGTAATGATCGCAATAAAAAATAAAATTACAGTTTCTGAATATCGGCTTTGGTTCACTAACAACACTACTCATGTCAGGCTTACTACAGGATCATTACCCATGTACAGTGTTGGCCACAACAACATCGTTAGAAAAAGGAAGTCCACATGGCAATCTGATTTTTTTACACCGGCGAAACAAAATTCTAACACCAAAAAGTAATTAATGTAAAGTATAGAAATTTTGGGAATACGTTTGTCTAGGCAACATGTTTCAGTGATTAGCGTTGCTTGATTACAGGATAACGTAGGCGCAAGGAAAGGCATTGCAAATGTGAAATTCTGGTACGTTAATAAATGGTGTAACTGCCAGAATTTTGATTACAAGCATGCTAATGTGCATGCATTGTGTCGTACAGGCGCAGTATGGTAATTTGTGGGATGGAATTCCATGCCTGTTTCACTTGGTCGATCAGTACAGGAACAGTTAATACTGGTTGTGGATGACACTTGAGTTGTCTTCTGATGACGTCCCATAGCTGCTTGATTGGAGACAGACCTGATGATCGATCTGGATAAGGCAACATTTCGAATCCAGTGGAGTATTTCTATAGGTTATGGTTCGCTTTTCTCACTGGCTCGAAACCGTAATATTCCTCGGATTCTACTGGGAATTTCAGAGTTTGTTTCATATGTTAGAAGTTATCCACAATCTACAGAAATATTCTACTACACAAACTGTTTTCGTTACTGATTCCTTAAATATTTTGGGTTCTTCTATTTCACAAGATAAAATTAAAGAATGTAAACTAATCCAGATTGGAAAATCTTAGAGGTTTATTAGATTTTTATTTTCCTAATCACGATATTATAAATTATCAAGGAAAAAATAAAACTAACTCATAAATTAATTCAAGATAACGAAAATAATTATTATTTTTGTAAGTTTCTTTTTTCATCTTATCTCAGTTTAATCTGTCTATATTCAGTTAACTGAAAATCCCATTCATTTACTGATTTTAAATTTCTGTTTGGTAAAACAATCTTAAGCTCATTATTGAGCACCATACAAATTTTCTTCTCATATATATGCAGTATTCAAGCATTCAGTCAGTACTTTTATACAATACATTACCCTGGAGCTCTTATTTTTTTAATTGCTTTACGGCCATTTACATTGTTGAGCTTCTTGAGTAGAGCTTCCATTTCTATCCATTTTAATATTTACAGTACGTTCCTGATTTTGGGGTTATATAACTTCATACCAAGACGTCTAAATGACTGTCGAAATTAACCGACCGTTCAACACAGGGACAAATCAGATAGCGTACACACAAAGGAGCTCAAATGCAAGCCAGTATATTACTAAACGTGTCATGAAGTAAAAATGATTAGCTAGATTGATGTTGAGATCATATACCTAACTGACAAACTGACTACGTTCTTCATGACGAACGGAAGACCGATAAATATCTTTAAAGCCAGTGTAAAGTATGCATCAAACCCGTGCTTGATTTAAATTTACAATGTACTAAAAATATAACAGAAATATTGTGTCTCCGTTTTTTAATATGTTTTTTGCAGTACTTTCACTCGTAGTGGGTAGTTTACTTTTTATAGCGACTATTATGAAGGTGTCAGCTTACGATTACTTGTATTTTTCGTCACATATTATAAAGTCATAACACTCTTTCGAAACATTAGTACTGCATTTGTTTTCCTCAACTACACTCCTGGAAATGGAAAAAAGAACACATTGACACCGGTGTGTCAGACCCACCATACTTGCTCCGGACACTGCGAGAGGGCTGTACAAGCAATGATCACACGCACGGCACAGCGGACACACCAGGAACCGCTGTGTTGGCCGTCGAATGGCGCTAGCTGCGCAGCAATTGTGCACCGCCGCCGTCAGTGTCAGCCAGTTTGCCATGGCATACGGAGCTCCATCGCAGTCTTTAACACTGGTAGCATGCCGCGACAGCGTGGACGTGAACCGTATGTGCAGTTGACGGACTTTGAGCGAGGGCGTATGGTGGGCATGCCGGAGGCCGGGTGGACGTACCGCCGAATTGCTCAACACGTGGGGCGTGAGGTCTCCACAGTACATCGATGTTGTCGCCAGTGGTCGGCGGAAGGTGCACGTACCCGTCGACCTGGGACCGGACCGCAGCGACGCACGGATGCACGCCAAGACCGTAGGATCCTACGCAGTGCCGTAGGGGACCGCACCGCCACTTCCCAGCAAATTAGGGACACTGTTGCTCCTGGGGTATCGGCGAGGACCATTCGCAACCGTCTCCATGAAGCTGGGCTACGGTCCAGCACACCGTTAGGCCGTCTGCCGCTCACGCCCCATCATCGTGCAGGCCGCCTCCAGTGGTGTCGCGACAGGCGTGGATGGAGGGACGAATGGAGACGTGTCGTCTTCAGCGATGAGAGTCGCTTCTGCCTTGGTGCCAATGATGGTCGTATGCGTATTTGGCGCCGTGCAGGTGAGCGCCACAATCAGGACTGCATACGATCGAGGCACACAGGGCCAACACCCGGCATCATGGTGTGGGGAGCGATCTCCTACACTGGCCGTACACCTCTGGTGATCGTCGAGGGGACACTGAATAGTGCACGGTACATCCAAACCGTCATCGAACCCATCGTTCTACCATTCCTAGACCGGCAAGGGAACTTGCTGTTCCAACAGGACAATGCACGTCCGCATGTATTCCGTGCCAACCAACGTGCTCAAGAAGGTGTAAGTCAACTACCCTGGCCAGCAAGATCTCCGGATCTGTCCCCCATTGAGCATATTTGGGACTGGATGAAGCGTCGTCTCACGCGGTCTGCACGTCCAGCACGAACGCTGGTCCAACTGAGGCGCCAGGTGGAAATGGCATGGCACGCCGTTCCACAGGACTACATCCAGCATCTCTACGATCGTCTCCATGGGAGAATAGCAGCCTGCATTGCTGCGAAAGGTGGATATACACTGTACTAGTGCCGACATTGTGCATGCTCTGTTGCCTGTGACTATGTGCCTGTGGTTCTGTCAGTGTGATCATGTGATGTATCTGACCCCAGGAATGTGTCAATAAAGTTTCCCCTTCCTGGGACAATGAATTCTTATTTCAATTTCCAGGAGTGTACAATTTGTAATCGCAATTATCAAAGTTCAGATGTATGTGAAATCTTATGAGACATAACTGCTAAGGTCATCAGTCCCTAAGGTTACACACTACTAAAACTAAATTATCCTAAGGACAAACACACACACTCATGCCAGAGGGAGGACTCGAACATCCGCCTGGACCAGCCGCACAGTCCCTGACTGCAGTACCCAAGACCGCTAGGCTAATTCCACGCGGCGCAAATTAACAGCATTGGTCGAATCTGTTACTATCACGGTCCGAACGACGCGCAATATTTCGCTGACAGCTTGTGTGTTCAAGACGTTCCCCAAGCGACCACTTTGTTAGTCATAAGGTATCATGGTACCACTGTTGTTCAATCTTCTCATTCTGAAAGTGTTTTCCTGAAAATCGTACGGCGACTATGAGTATTTTAGCTGCCATAAGAGACTGAGTCTTCATCGCAATTTGTAGCTGTTTTCTCCGCCTTTGCCTGGGGTTCTCTGAGAGCCGAAGAAACGGAAACCTCCCACTGCCAATTAATCCTACACCTAACCCACTCTCTCCTTATAGCAGCCACGAAGAAAATATATTCATCTATAGTCAGTTTTTTCACCGTTTTTTATATAAGAAAGGTAACAAATTTTAAAATTTGTGCATCTACGAAAAGAAATCAAGAAAGAGTTTGAATGCAGTACCTGTTTTATCTGAGTCAACGTGAAACGTTAAGTTAGTTAATTAACTGCATTTTCTTTTACGACGTAGCAGTTCATTTTAAAATATATTCAGAGCTAGCGCACTTGCCCAGTATGCAATGGGTGAAAAATGAGTATATACATTTGGGGCCAGCAAGCAATGACCACATTACCACAGACTCTGCGATAGAGTGCGTCACGAACGTCTGATTCAGAACTATGACATCACTGCGAAGGAGGCATTATGATTGTTATGAGGCAGCGTGATGTAACTACACCTAAAGAGTGTGCAAGAACGCCTTTCAAGCAATAAATCTTGCATAAAAGAACCCTCTGAAGCTCTGAAACTAAACGTTAGTCCAGCAGGGGCTCGAGAAACTGGGGCACATTCGGGCACCCTTACAGGCGAATCACTTCTTCGACCAGTACACGATCTTCCCCTTTCATCCACTCACGACCCAGAGTGTGGTCACTCCGCCTGCATCCCTGATACCGACAGAACTCGAGCTACTTTCGCTGCAGGGTGACCTGTTGGCATAGAATGAAGTGTTTCCAGCTGGCGTGTACTTCAACGAGTCCACAGCCATTCGGTTGTCGGGGTGCTGGTGAAGGGAATGTCGGGTCGAGAGGATCTGCTAGCTGCCATTCCTGCCGGTCACAACGATGAGCGCCTGAAAATTAGGACCGATCAGATCTTCCATGGATGAAGAACTAATCTGTGTGGCAGTGTGTGCACTCCCTTGCTGGCCGTATGCTGTCCCTGTTGAGATTTCAGCCTTCTAGACATCACGGCAACCGACACCGGGAATACGCAGACTGGATGGGGGCAAGCCGACGTGATACTATGCTCAACGAGGGCGCTGACACTTCAGCGGTTGTTCACAGTCACAATAGACAGTTGGGACACGCCGACAGCCGCTCCGCACTGCACAAGGCCGCGGAACTGACCGCGGCCAACACCGCGGCCTACGTCTGCACATTACACGAAGGTGCCGATGCGCCACGCAGCGCATTCCTGTGACGCTGGCAAAGCGTGGCTGCTACTAGGTCGCTCAAAGGCGAAGACTGAGTCACCGTAAAATTCCTACCAATATTTGCTGTTGTGGTCTTCAGTCCTGAGACTGGTTTGACGCAGCTCTCCGTGCTTCTCTATCCTGTGCAAGCTTCTTCATCCCCAGTACCTGCTGTAACCAACACCCTTCTGAATCTGCTTAGTGTATTCATCTCTTCGTCTCCCTCCACGATTTTTACCCTCCACACGGCCCTCCAATACTAAATTGGTGATCGCTTGATGCCTTAGAATATGTCCTACCAACCGATGCCTTCCCCTAGTCAAGTTATGCCACAAACTCCTCCCCAAATCTATTCAATGCCTCCTCATTAGTTATGTGATCTACCCATCCAATCTTCAGCACTCTTCTGTAGCACCACATTTCGAAAGCTTGTCTTCTATTCTTGTCCAAACTATTCATCGTCCACATTTCACTTCCATACATGGCTACACTCCATAGAAATACTTTCAGAAACGACTTCCTGACACTTAAATCTGTTATCCTTCTTCAGAAACGCTTTCCTTGCCATTTCCAATATAAATTTTATATCCTCTCTCCTTCGACCATCATCAGTTATTTTGCTCCCCAAATAGCAAAACTCACTTACTACATTAAGTGTCTCATTTCCTAATCTAATTCTCTCAGTATCACCCGACTTAATTCGACTGCATTCCATAATCCTCTTTTTGATTTTGTTGATGTTTGTCTTATATCCTCCTTTCTAGACATTGTTCATTCATTACCAATAAATGGGTATTAATTTAGGGTTCTCTCACTGACACCTTGAGCGTGACACAGCTCCTCATCACCGCCTCTCAGCTAGACTGTCACAAATTCTCGTAATGGGTCCCATCCAGTGAAATCCCCTGCAATGTAATGAGAAAGAAAGAATGTCTAAAAAAATATTTGTTCTAATGGTATGAATGATACAATATTGTAATTAAAAGTGATTGTGACAAAGAAAAGAAAACCGCACATATTCGCTACAGGAAAAGCAACAAAACTTTCTTTCTTGAATTTGGCTTAAAAATCTGTACATTATTTAAAAAGCTATGTAGGTTATATCCATATGAATGTTTACTAGAGTGTGCCGTAAAAATCTGAAGTAAATAAGTCGAAAACTTTTCAAGATTACTTGTTAACTACGTTTCCTATTTATATATCACATATATTAAGTTGTAAATATTAAAATACATAGCCTATGTCCATCTGAACATTTATTAGAGTAACGTGTAAACATTTGAAGCAAATCTGTAAATACCTCCAGAATGAGATTTTCACTCTGCAGCGGAGTGTGCGCTGATATGAAACTTCCTGGCAGATTAAAACTGTGTGCCGGACCGAGACTCGAACTCGGGATCTTTCCTTTCCGCTTGGGCAGCTAAGTTGGTAGAGCACTTGCCCGCTAAAGGCAAAGGTCCCGAGTTCGAGTCTCGGTGCGGCACACAGTTTTAATCTGCCAGGAAGTTTCGCTATAAATAACTTTTCGAGATTTTTGATAACAACGTTTCTGCTTCATATGCTACACATATACTCACATACCACATATATTGAAAACTATACGAACTATATTCGATAGAATATCATGTAAAAATGTGAAGTAAATCGGTCAAGAACTATAAGAGGTTTCTGGTAACAATCCTTTTCCCTTTCTCTATTGAATATTATGTATTAATGTATTATAAGATGGAGTTCCAATAGGTATATAAATACACGCGCGTATTCGAACGCAGCGTTATATGATAACTTCAGAGCAATCAGTGTAGATCTCTCAAAGATATCAGATTTTGAACAAACAAATATTTTATGCTTCTTTATATAGATTAACATCATTTTTCCACTGTTGTGTTTACTGTTCTATAAAACACTCTCCTCATTCTAGTACATCGTTAATTTACAATTCAATGCTGTTTGGAGCAAACACTTTGCACAAGATTCTTCATCTCTAGAGCCACTGAAGTCACCTTCTAAGCCCCTCTTATTTCGTAGATATAGTTGCATTCACAGCTCATTCAGCCCAGGTGCTCTCAGAGGTGTTCATTTCAGTATATGTTGAGCATTTCAGTGACTTCCAGTCTGATGTATACAAAGCGACACTCATAGACACACTTGCCTTTCATTTGACCGTTTTATCATAGCAATTAATTTATAAATTTACAGTAAGTGTTTTTGCCGCATTTTCCTTGGTTATAACGCCGGTGCCAGGACTTTAACGCATCGAACGTATTTCCAGTTGGGAACCTTGGCAGATGGAGCCACCAGATTTTTAGTCCTCATCATATATCGAGTGTTCCCGTCAGATCACCAAAGTTAAGCGCTGTCGGTCGTGGCCTGCAATTGGATGGGTGACCATCCGGGCCGCCATGCATTGTTGCCATTTTTCGGGGTGCACTCAGCCTCGTGATGCCAATTGAGGAGCTACTCGACCTCAGAGTGGCGGCTCCGGTCAAAGAAAACCATCAAAACGACCGGGAGAGCGGTGTGCTGACCCCAAGCCCCTCCCATCCGCATCCTCAGCCTAGGATGACACGGCGGTCGGATGGTCCGGATGTTGGGGATCAGTACAACTATTTTTATAGTTTTTACCTTTTCTCATTGAATTTTAAAAGGTGCTAGTATTGAATGGAACATATTATTTGGTGGAGTAACTGAGAAATGAAAGAAGGAATTGAATTTATTGCCCTGTCGATGATAAGACCATTAGGGATGTGTCAAAATTTTTGATTGGGTAAGGTCGAGGAAAGACATTGCCCGTTTCCCTTTCAAAGAACCCTACCGGACTTACACGTTAATACATTTGAATGGAATTACAGAAAACAGAATGGTTTGTGAACATTCATCATATTCTAGATCAGTGAGTTAAGTGGAATTCAGCCTCTCATCATTTGTTATCGACCAATCAAAACGGTGTCTAATTTTGTTAGGCAATGGGACTACATCTCCGCCACCTGGGTATCCTCTTGATCCAGACGATGGTAATCAATTGCTCCTTGAGCTGTGAATGTGGTAGTCAGTATATCTGTTCCTCTGCTATTATCACGTCATAAGCTGCTACAGCTACGTGACAAAAAATGTGAGCCGCTGCGTAATTTTGAGAGGAATATTTTAATTACTTGCTAGTGACGTTCAACAAGATGTTAGATCTCAAACTGTGAACATTTTTCCCGAAGTATTCTTATTTTCCAGTTACTCACTAGTTACTCAGCGCTTTCCTACAACAGTGATTTTACAAAATGTGTGAACGCACACGCCACTTACACAGCTTACTGAAAATGTCACTAGTTAAGCTACCCAGCAACCGAACGACAATCTATGAAATGTTAAACAGTTCTGCTGGTTTTGCCATGCTAATGAAATAAAATTTGAATAAAACTTTCCATTATATACACACGTAGACGTATGTTAAATGTAATTAGGGCACAAAGGGTATTCAAGCGAATCAAGTCCATAGAGCAGATTGATTTCCTGTATGGCACACAAAACATTGCGTGAAGGGAATTATGCACGTGTCTGCTAACTGTGAAGTAGGCAGACCAGTTTCGACCATTTGCAACTGTGCGATAGACCCTTCACTTTGCTTGCTAACTTCTGATTATAATCTCCTGAATGTCTAAATATCCTGCTGGCTCAATATAATGAGTCAGATAATAAGGTGTATTTAGCGTGATTTTACAAGTCGGTTAAGTACACAAACTTTCTATACATACAGAACAAAAATACATTTATGCCCCTCTTTATAATAACGAGTCTCTTATCTCCTAAACTGATCACACAAGATTTATGCATTGATAAACTTGAAAAACTTACAACTGAATATTAACGTAACGATGGCGTTGTAAATCTGTCAGAGACCGCAGAGGACCTGGAAGAGCAGTTGAATGGAATGGACAGTGTATTGAAAACGAGGGCATAAGATGAACATCAACAGAAGCAAAACGAGGATCATGAAATGTAGTCGAACTAAATCAGGTGAGACTGAGTGAAATAGATTACGAAATGAGACACTTGAAGTAGTAAATAAGTTTTGCTATTTGGGGAGCAAAATAACTGATGATGGTCGAAGTAGAGAGGATATAAAATGTAGCCTGGCAATGGCAACGAAACCGTTTCTGAAGAAGAGGAATTTGTTAACATCGAGCATAGCTTTAAGTGTCAGGCAGTCGTTTCTGAAAGTATTTGTATGGAGTGTAGCCACGTATGGAAGTGAAACATGGATAATAAATAGTTTGGACAAGAAGAGAATAGAAGCTTTTGAACTGTTATGCTGCAGAAAGTACTGAAGATTAGATGGGAGGATCACGTAACTAATGAGGAGATACTGAATAGAATTAGTAAGAAGAGGAATTTGGGGAAAAACTTGACTAGTAGAAGGGATCTGTTGGTAGTGCACGGTCTGAGGCATCAAGGGATTACCAATTTAGTATTGGAAGGAAGTGTGGAGGGTAAAATTTGTAGAGGGAGACCAAGGGATGTAGGTTGCAGTAGTTACTCGGAAATTAATAAGCTTGTATAGGATAGAGTAGCATGGAGAGCTCCATAAAACCAGACTCTTGGCTGAAGATCACAACAACATCAGTATGGATATAACACCATAATAGACAGTTATTTGAACAACAATACTAAATACCTTATCTAATAGGACTTTTACAGTGGCTTACGAGCCAGTTAAAAGACTAGTAGTTTCCACCAGTGTAATTTATTTCCTCTATTATGCTACTTTAGATTTATTGAATAAAGTTGTCTTCCTCAGGTCAAGTGAATTTATTTTTAAAACAAACAGGTCATGCGCAATGAACTTTTTTCAACCTTCTAGCGATTTTTTTAAAAATACCTTTAAATAAAAATATAGCTGTCCATACATCCGTGTGGATCATTCAATGCTTCTGACAAATTGTTTCCTTTACCACACTGTTGTATGTAATGTTGTTTGAAGATTGACATGGAAGGGATGGGAAACAGAGTACATAATGCGGAATGCATTTTTTTTTCATGTAAATCCCAGCATAATCGTTGAAATATGAGTTCCAAATTTAAAGAGGACGAGCACACGAGCACAAAAAACACAATTCAGATAATGTCATCGACAGTTACAATACCTGTGTGTTGTACAGTGTCTGTATCTTCACATTACAATGCTCTTCAACATGCTTTCAAGAACGAAGAGCGCCTATTAGAAACGGTTTAAGTCAGGCTAGTTTTTCACCCCTACTGTTTAGTCCGTACTCTTAAGAAGCAATAACAGAAATAAAGGACAGGTTCATGAATTAGATTTAAATTCAGGATGTAAGCATGTTGATGATAGGATTCGCTGACGACATTGCTATCCTCAGTGAAAGTGAAGAAGACCACACTTTGGATTGAAAGTTAACCGAACAAGACGCAGGTTCTGAGGTGTAACAGAAATGAGATTAGGCAGAAACTTGTCATCAAAATTGAGGACCATGAAGTAGACGAGGTCAAGGAAGTTTGCAGTCCTGGAAGAAAAATAACATATGAGGGAAGAAGCAAGAGCGACATAAAAAACAGAGTGGCACAGTCAAGAGGGCGTTCCTGCCAGCAAGAAATGTACTAAAAACAAACGTTTCATTTGATGAATGCATTTCTGAGAACAAATGACTGCGGCACAACAATGTACGGAACTTAACCATGGATTGTAGGGAAACGGGAATATAAGAAATTCGAAACACTTAGAGTTCCGATATGGTACAATATAAGGATACCGAAAATTAAGTTGGTTGGAGAATCAAAAAATGCGCACGTTCTCCGCAGAACTGGCGAAGAAAGGAACATACAAAACACTGGTAAGCAAACGCACACGGAGGCATGACATGCGCTAAGACATCGAAGAAAAAGGTTTCATGGTATGAGACACCTGCAGAGAGTGGAAACTGCAGAATATGACAGAGATTGGAGTGCATCCAACAAATAACTAAGAAAGATGGGTGCAGGTGCTAAAGAGGTTGGCACAGGAGGGGAACTCGTTGCAGTCGATAGCCATCACAAGTCTGCAGAATAAAAGGAGAAGTGCCATCGCTGGCGTGGTAAGCGGCAACATAATTCGTTCTTAGACGAATTCCACTTGTCTCTACTCTGCTGGAAGGCAGTGTATCTTGTGTAAGGTACAGGGTTCGTATAATCACGACAGCCTGCATCATTATGCGACATAGTAGACAAACGTTTCAAGTCGCTGCATAAAATATGCTGTCTCTGCTGATATGTATTAAGTGGTGTTTGACACAGGAACGCTTTGAATCTGTGTTTGTTGATGCGATCTTCAGTCCTGAGACTGGTTTGATGCAGCTCTCCATGCTACTCTATCCTGTGCAAGCTTCTTCATCTCCCAGTACCTAATGAGGCCTACATACTTCTAAATCTTCTTAGTGTATTCCTCTCCTGGCCTCCCTCTACTATTTTTACCTCCACGCTGCCCTCCAATGCCAAATTTGTAATTCCTTGATGCCTCAGAACATGCCCTACCAACCGATCCTTTCTTCTAGTCAATTGTGCCACAAACTCCTCTTCTCCCCAATTCTATTCAATACCTCCTCATTAGTTATGTGATCTACCCATCTAATCTTCAGCATTCTTCTGTAGCACCACATTTCGAAAGCTTCTTTTCTCCTCTTGTCTAAATGACTTATCGTCCAGGTTTCACTTCCATACATGGCTACACCCCATACAAATACTTTCAGAAACGACTTCCTGACACATCTATACTCGTTATCAAATTTCTGTTCTTCAGAAATTCTTTCCTTGCTATTGCGCGTCAACATTTTATATCCTCTCTACTTCGACCATCATCAGTTATTTTGCTCCTCAAATAGCAAAACTCCTTTACTACTTCAAGTGTCTCATTTCCTAATCCAATTCCCTCAGCATCACCCGACTTAATTCGACTACATTCCATTATCCTCGTTTTGCTTTTGTTGATGTTCATCTTACACCCTCCTTTCAAGACACTGTCCATTCCGTTCTACTGCTCTTCCAAGTCCTTTTCTGACTCTGACAGAATTACAATGTCATCGCGAACCTCAAAGTTTTCATTTCTTCTCCATGGATTTTAGTACCTACTCCAAACTTTTCTTTTGTTTGCTTTACTGCTTGCTCCATATACAGATTGAATAACATCGGTGAGAGGCTACAACCCTGTCTCACTCTCTTCCCAACCACTGCTTCCTTTTCATGTTCCTCGACTCTTCATGACTGCCCTCTGCTTTCTGTACAAATTGTAAATAGCCTTTCGCTCCCTGTATTTTATCCCTGCCACCTTCAGAATTTGAAAGGGGGTATTCCAGTCAGCATTGTCAAAAGCTTTCTCTAAGTCTACAAATGCTAGAAACGTAGGTTTACCTTTCCTTAATCTTTCTTCTAAGATAAGTGGTAGAGTCAGTATTGCCTCACGTGTTAGAACATTTCTATGGAATCCAAACTGATCTTCCCCGAGGTCGGCTTCTATCAGATTTTCCATTCGTTCGTAAAAAAAAAAATCGCGTTAGTATTTTACATCTGTGACTTATTAAACTGATAGTTCAATAATTTTCACATCTGTTAACACTTGCTTTCTTTGGGATTGGAATTATTATATTCTTCTTTAAGTCTGCGGGAATTTCGCCTGTCTCATACATCTTGCTCACCAGATGGTAGAGTTTTATCAGGACTGGCGCGCCCAAGGCTCTCAGTAGTTCAAGTGGATTGTTGTCTACTCCCGAGGCCTTGCTTCGACTTAGGTCTTTCAGTATTCTGTCAAGCTCTTCACGCAGTATCATATCTCCCATTTCATCTTCATCTACATCCTCTTCCATTTCCATAATACTATCCGCAAGAACATCGCCCCTGCATAGACCCTCTATATACTCCTTCCACCTTTCTGCTTTCCCTTCTTTGCTTAGAACTGGGTTTCCATCTGAGCTCTTGATATTCATGCAAGTGGTTCTCTTTTCTCCAAAGATCTCTTTAATTTTCCTGTTGGCAGTATCTATCTTACCCCTCGTGAGATACGCTTCTACATTCTTACATTAGTCCTCTAGCCATCCATGCTTAGCCATTTTGCACTTCCTGTCGATCGCATTTTTGAGGCGTTTGTATTCCTCTTTGCCTGCTTCATTTACTGCATTTTTGTATTTTCTCCTTTCGTCAGTTAAATTCGGTATCTTTTCTGTTACCCAAGTATTTCTAGTAGCCCTCGTCTTTTTACCTACTTGATCCTCTGCTGCCTTCACTACTTCATCCCTCAGAGCTATCCATTCTTCTTCTACTGTATTTCTTTCCACCATTCCTGTCAATTGTTCGCTTATGCTCTCCCTGAAACTCTGTACAACCTCTGGTTCTTTCAGTTTATCCAGGTCCCATCTCCTTAAATTCCCACCTTTTTCCATTTTCTTCAGTTTTAATCTACAGTTCATAACCAATAGATTGTGGTCAGAGTCCACATCTGCCCTGGAAATGTCTTACGATTTAAAACCAGGTTCCTAAATCTCTGTCTTAACATTATATAATCTAACTGAAACCTTCTAGTATCTCCAGGGTTGTTGAGCCAAGTGTTAGCTATGATTAAGTTATGCTCTGTTCAAAATTCTATCAGACGTCTTCCTCTTTCATTTCATAGCCCCAATCCATATTCACCTACTACGTTTCCTTCTCTTCCTTTTTTCTACTGGCGAATTGCAGTGACCAATGACTATTAAATTTTCGTTTCCTTCACCACCTGAATAATTTCTTTTACCTCATCATACATTTCATCAATGTCTTCATCATCTGCAGAGCTAGTTGGCATATAAACTTGTACTACTGTAGTAGGCGTGGGCTTCGTGTGTATCTTGGGCACAATAATGCGTTCACTATGCTGTTTGTAGTAGCTTACCCGCACTCCTATTTTCCTATTCATTATTAAGGCCACTCCTGCATTACCCCTATTTGATTTTGTGTTTATAACCCTGTAGTCACCTGACCAGAAGTCTTGTTCCTCCTGCCACCGAACTTCACTAATTCCCACTATATCTAACTTTAACCTATCCATTTCCCTTTTTAAATTTTCTAACCTACCTGCCCGATTAAGGGATCTGACATTCCGTGCTCCGATCCGTAGAACGCCAGTTTTGTTTCTCCTGATAACGACGTCCTCTTGAGTACTCCCCGTCAGGAGATCCGAATGGGGGACTATTTTACCTCCGGAATATTTTACCCAAGAGGACGCCATCATCGTTTAATCATGCAGTAAAGCTCCATGCCCTCGGCAAAAATTACGGCTGTAGTTTCCCCTTGCTTTCAGCCGTTCGCAGTAACAGCACAGCAAAGCCATTTTGGTCACTGTTACAAGGCCAGATCAGTCAATCATCCAGACTGTTGCCGTTGCAACTACTGAAAAGGCTGCTGCCCCTCTTCAGGAACCGCACGTTTGTCTGTTCTCTCAACAGATACCCCTCCTTTGTGGTTGCACCTACGGTACGCCTACGTGTATCGTTGAGGCACGCAAGCCTCCCCACCAACGGCAAGGTCCATCTCTCTTTTAAGCAGCTCCACTTCAAATAGACTATGTGATCAAAAGTATCCGGGCACCCCAAGAAACATTTTTTTCATGTTAGGTGCATAGTGCTGCCACCTACTGCCAGGTACTCCATATCAGCTCAGTAGTCATTAGATTTTGTGAGAGAGCAGGATGGGGCTCTCCGCGGAACTCAGGGACTTCGAACGCGGTCAGGTGATCGATGTCACTTGCGTCACATGTCTGTACGCGAGATTTCCACTCTCCTAAACATCCCTGTGTCCATTGTTTCCGTTGTGATAGTGAAGTGGAAACGTGCAGGAACACGTGCAGCACAAAAGCACACAGACTGACCTCGTCTGTTGACTGACACAGCCCGCTGACAGTTGAAGAGGGTCGCAATGTGTAATAGACATCTATCCAGACCATCACATAGGAGTTACAAACTGAATCAGGATCCAACGCAAGTAATATGATAGGCGGGATGTGAGAAAACTTGGATAGCGACTGCTCATAAGCCACACATCACGCTGGGTCTTTCGGAGTATCGACTAGCGTTATGAGATTGTTAACAGTCAGAAGTGGCAGAGGAAATCAAAACATTCAGTAGAGGACAGTTCATTTGGTATTATCGCGAAAACAAAGGGAAGAATGTCACGGATATGATAAACGAAGTCAATCACTAAAACAAACACAATCATTAGAACACATACGCTAAACCTCTTATAAGAATGTTTAAATATTTTGTTAACCGTCATCTGCAGAAAGAGGAAATACCCATGCTAACAAGATAAGAGAAATAATAGGTGCCCGGACAGATTTAGAAAGAATGAAATTCTTTTATTTCCGCCAATGATCTCAAAACTTATGTGCTCATTGGCGGAAATAAAAAAGATTATATTACACTTCCTTGATCCCTGTTTTAATCCGCGACCAAGTCGCAACTTGTGAAACAGATTTAAGTGTTCATTTTAGAGAAATAGCCTGGAAGTCCCTGTGTGTATGTTCTGCCAAACACTTAAGTGCGAACAGCAGAGTAATAAATAAATCATTTAGTTAGAATGAAATTTTCACTCTACAGCGGAGTGTGCGCTGATATGAAACTTCCTGGCAGATTAAAACTGTCTGTCGGACCGGGAGGTAGGAAACGAGGTACTGGCGGAATTAAAGCTGTGAGGACGGGGCATGAGTCGTGCTTGGTTAGCTCAATGGTAGAGCACTTGCCCACGGAAGTTAAAGATCCCGAGTTCGAGTCTCAGTCCGGCACACAGTTTTAATCTGCCAGGAAGTTTAAAATCATTTAGCTGTTTATATAGATCAAAACAGCTAAAAATTTCGCATATATTTTAAAGTATGCATGTGACTACAAAATGTTTGTTTCCAGAAGAACCATCCAATTGTACACGACCGTATCCGTTTCATTCATGCACGTACACGGAAGTGACAAACGTCACGGTACACCTCCTAACATCGTGTCGGAACCCCTTTGGCCCGGCGTAGTGCAGCAGTTCGACGTGGCAGGCACTCAACCAGCCGTTGGAAGTCCCTGAAGAAATATTGAGCCATTGCCTCTATAGCCAACCATCACTGCGAAAGTGTTGCCGAAGCGAGATTTTGTGCACGAACTGACCTCTCGATTGTGACCCATAAATGTTCGACGCAATTCTTGTCGGGCGATTAGGGTGGCCAAATCATTCGCTCGATTGCCCAGAATGTTCTTGGAAACAATCGCGGACAGCTGTAGCTCAGTAGCATCGGGCACTCTCATTCATAAACATTCAATTGTTGTTTGGGAACATGAAGTCCATGAACAGCTGCAAATAATCTCCAAGTAGCCCAACGTAACCACTTCCAGTCAATGATTGATTCAGTTGAAAAGGAGGACGCAGTTCATTCCAAGTAAACACAGCATACACCATTATAGAGCCACCGCCAACTTATACAGTGCCTTGTCGGCAACTTGCGTCCATGGCTTCTTCGGGTCTGCGTCACACTCAGACCCTGCCATCGGCTCCTACCAACAGAAATCGGCATTCATTCGATCAAGCCACAGTTTTCCAGTCGTCTAGGCTCCAACCGACATAGTCACCAGCGCAGGGAAGACACTGCAGGCGATGTCGTGTTGTTGGCGAAGGCACTTCCTTCGGTCGTCTGCTGCTATATTCCATGAACGCCAAATTTCTCCACACTGCCTAACAGATACGTACGTCGTACGTTGCACTCTGATTTCTACGATCATTTCAGGCAATGTTGCCTGCCTACTCTCACTGACAACTCCACGCAGACGTCGCTGCTCTAGGTCGTTAAGTGAAAGTCGTCGAGCACTTCGTTGTCCGTGGTGAGGGGTAATGCCCGAATTTTGATATTCTCGGCACGCTCTTGACACTGGACCTGGGATACTGAATTCCGAAATGGAATGATGTGTCTAGCTCCAGCTACCATTCTGCATTCAAAATCTGTTAATTTCCGCCGTGAGACCATTACCACATCGGAAACCTGTTCACAACAGTCACGTCACTACAAATGAGAGATTCTCCAATGCAGTGCTGTTTTATTCCTTGTGTTTGTGATACTACCGCTACCTGTATATGTGCATATTGCTACCCCATGAGTTTTTCCAACTCAGTGCATAACCTTGGGCTGTATTTTGCAATTACGTTTAGGAACAGAGTTTATATACATTTTCCACGATTTTTCAGTGTGTCCTCTCTCGGATCGACAAAAAGGAGACGATCTGAAACCCGTGTCAAAGGTTTTCGAAAATTTCTTTCATTGTATTCACTGTTGTTGCTTTTGCGACGTTGAAGTTCACTCAAACTGGTAACGAGGTACCTAGGCCTGACTAGAGCAACAAGTAGTGGATGAAGGTTACAATAATTATCTACTCTCAACTGTTTCTCAGAAAGTTATCGTGGTGCTAGCACCATAAGTATTGATGGACGCATCACTTAACTATGCTGATGATAGTGCAGTTCTGCCATAGTCACAAGCCGAGAGCACGGACACAGAGTTAGAGCACCATATGCGTGCGGCGGCAGACATGAAATTGATCCCACTTACTAGACATACAATAATTAGTCCAATTGCAATTTGGGTATTTGAATTTGGCCACGGTATAAAACTTTTTGTATCTGTTCTCCTTGTTTAACAGGTACAACAACCTGAATCCGGAGACACAAGTGCAAATTATTAATGCAGTCGTAATGTACTTCAGTATGAAACAGGTAATGACATCAAACACTCTGAAACTATGAAGTGAAAAATATTTAATGATGGAAAACTGCAGAATGTTATAGTAAAATGAGAATTATTTAACTTGTAAATTTCTAATGAAAGGAACTTTTAATATTGACAGTATTAAATGAAACTAACTTTTTGCATAAATGGTCACTCACAGCTGCTATATATCACGTGTCGAGTACGTGTTTACGTCTAATTAGTTTCACTGCACGCGACAAGGAAATCTCCTCCCAAATGAGTTCTGTAATTAGACCCTGACATTGTCCTACCTACAAGGGACATTCGTTTCTGTTCTCTTTCGGCGTCGCTGCCAATGACAATAAGCTGAAATTGAAAAGTACTGCACTGCAGAGTATAATTTAATTCACTGCTTGTCAAGGAAGATAACACCCTATCCACTCGTCGTTCTGTTCATTTGTTAACAATGTTGTTAGTACTTACTGCATTCAAAAGTATTCAAGGTGTACGCCATTTAAGAAAAAAGAGAGGATGATTATAAATCAAAAATTAATTGAAATCAGAATTTATATAACTTTCTCAAAATTGCTAATTTAACATTTAAACTCCTTTTAATAAAATTACTCACTCTTTTAACCCTACCACAGACATCGCGCATCACTGAAATATAAAACATCTATCAGTTTTACTTTTAAATTCTTAAATCAAAATCTCTTTTTAACTAAAAGTAGTGGGTGGAACACCTTGGACATATGACTGATAAATCCTCTCCATTACTTACACACGAGGTCACAATGGAAATTAACAAACTAGAATAATAGCTAAATGCTCGCAAAATTATGCGACAAAAACGTTTTGGTTGATGAGATATTTCTGCGTCGAAATAAAGTATCAAAAATCTTTCCTTCAATAATATTTAATGATTAGCTATTCTCTACTTCACAAAATTTCTCATCTTAGAAAGGTAAACAGTCGCTCTGACACAGAGCTGCTCCACTAAGCTGACTGATCAACGTCACATCCCGACGAAGACTTGACTGCGACGCTCTCCCTCTACTGCTGTCCCGCCTACCGTTCGCTATATCACTGAACAATGCTTTTCTTATTACTCAAAGAAAATGTGTCCTTTCAAGTGTCCAAGCTTAAATGTATCCATGAAAGATAAAGTCTTTGCAATAGAACTGTCACACAAACGACTGATGAACTCATTCCATGGGGAATTAAGTCTCAGTAAATCGATATCCCCCCCCATGAACCATGGACCTTGCCGTTGGTGGGGAGGCTTGCGTGCCTCAGCGATACAGATGGCCGTACCGTAGGTGCAACCACAACGGAGGGGTATCTGTTGAGAGGCCAGACAAACGTGTGGTTCCTGAAGAGGGGCAGCAGCCTTTTCAGTAGTTGCAGGGGCAACAGTCTGGGTGATTGACTGATCTGGCCTTGCAACATTAACCAAAACGGCCTTGCTGTGCTGGTACTGCGAACGGCTGAAAGCAAGGGGAAACTACAGCCGTAATTTTTCCCGAGGACATGCAGCTTTACTGTATGATTAAATGATGGCATCCTCTTGGGTAAAATATTCCGGAGGTAAAATAGTCCCCCATTCGGATCTCCGGGCGGGGACTACTCAGGAGGATGTCGTTATCAGGAGAAAAAAAACTGGCGTTCTACGGATCGGAGCGTGGAATGTCAGATCCCTTAATCGGACAGGTAGGTTAGAAAATTTAAAAAGGGAAATGGATAGGTTAAAGTTAGATATAGTGGGAATTAGTGAAGTTCGGTGGCAGGAGGAACAAGACTTCTGGTCAGGTGACTACAGGGTTATAAACACAAAATCAAATAGGGGTAATGCAGGAGTAGGTTTAATAATGAATAGGAAAATAGGAATGCGGGTAAGCTACTACAAACAGCATAGTGAACGCATTATTGTGGCCAAGATAGATAGGAAGCCCACACCTACTACAGTAGTACAAGTTTATATGCCAACTAGCTCTGCAGATGATGAAGAAATTGAAGAAATGTACGATGAAATAAAAGAAATTATTCAGATAGTGAAGGGAGACGAAAATTTAATAGTAATGGGTGACTGGAATTCGAGTGTAGGAAAAGGGAGAGAAGGAAACATAGTAGGTGAATATGGATTGGGGCTAAGAAATGAAAGAGGAAGCCGCCTAGTAGAATTTTGCACAGAGCACAACTTAATCATAGCTAACACTTGGTTTAAGAATCATGAAAGAAGGTTGTATACGTGGAAGAACCCTGGAGATACTAAAAGGTATCAGATAGATTATATAATGGTAAGACAGAGATTTAGGAACCAGGTTTTAAGTTGTAAGACATTTCCAGGGGCAGATGTGGACTCTGACCACAATCTATTGGTTATGACCTGTAGATTAAAACTGAAGAAACTGCAAAAATGTGGGAAATTAAGGAGATGGGACCTGGATAAACTGAAAGAACCAGAGGTTGTACAGAGTTTCAGAGAGAGCATAAGGGAACAATTGACAGGAAATGGGGGAAAGAAATACAGTAGAAGAAGAATGGGTAGCTCTGAGGGATGTAGTAGTGAAGGCAGCAGAGGATAAAGTAGGTACAAAGACGAGGGCTGCTAGAAATCCTTGGGTAACAGAAGAAATATTGAATTTAATTGATGAAAGGAGAAAATATAAAAATGCAGTAAATGAAGCAGGCAAAAAGGAATACAAACGTCTCAAAAATGAGATTGACAGGAAGTGCAAAATGGCTAAACAGGGATGGCTAGAGGACAAATGTAAGGATGTAGAAGCTTATCTCACTAGGGGTAAGATAGATACTGCCTACAGGAAAATTAAAGAGACCTTTGGAGAGAAGAGAACCACGTGTATGAATATCAAGAGCTCAGATGGCAGCCCAGTTCTAAGCAAAGAAGGGAAGGCAGAAAGGTGGAAGGAGTATATAGAAGGTTTATACAAGGGCGATGTACTTGAGGACAATATTATGGAAATAGAAGAGGATGTAGATGAAGACGAAATGGGAGATACGATACTGCGTGAAGAGTTTGACAGAGCACTGAAAGACCTGAGTCGAAACAAGGCCCCCGGAGTAGACAACATTCCATTAGAACTACTGACGGCCTTGGGAGAGCCAGTCATGACAAAACTCTACCAGCTGGTGAGCAAGATGTATGAGACAGGCGAAATACCCTCAGACTTCAAGAAGAAAATAATAATTCCAATCCCAAAGAAAGCAGGTGCTGACAGATGTGAAAATTACCGAACTATCAGTTTAATAAGCCACGGCTGCAAAATACTAACGCGAATTCTTTACAGACGAATGGAAAAACTGGTAGATGCAGACCTCGGGGAGGATCAGTTTGGATTCCGTCGAAATGTTGGAACACGTGAGGCAATACTGACCTTACGACTTATCTTAGAAGAAAGATTAAGAAAAGGCAAACCTACGTTTATAGCATTTGTAGACTTAGAGAAAGCTTTTGACAATGTTGACTGGAATACTCTTTTTCAAATTCTAAAGGTGGCAGGGGTAAAATACAGGCAGCGAAAGGCTATTTATAATTTGTACAGAAACCAGATGGCAGTCATAAGAGTCGAGGGGCGTGAAAGGGAAGCAGTGGTTGGGAAAGGAGTGAGACAGGGTTGTAGCCTCTCCCCGATGTTATTCAATCTGTATATTGAGCAAGCAGTAAAGGAAACAAAAGAAAAATTTGGAGTAGGTATTAAAATTCATGGAGACGAAGTAAAAACTTTGAGGTTCGCCGATGACATTTTAATTCTGTCAGAGACGGCAAAGGACTTGGAAGAGCAGTTGAACGGAATGGACAGTGTCTTGAAAGGAGGATATAAGATGAGCATTAACAAAAGCAAAACGAGGATAATGGAATGTAGTCAAATTAAATCGGGTGATGCTGAGGGAATTAGATTAGGAAATGAGACACTTAAAGTAGTAAAGGAGTTTTGCTATTTAGGAAGTAAAATAACTGATGATGGTCGAAGTAGAGAGGATATAAAATGTAGACTGGCAATGGCAAGGAAAGCGTTTCTGAAGAAGAGAAATTTGTTAACATCGAATATAGATTTATGTATCAGGAAGTCGTTTCTGAAAGTATTTGTTTGGAGTGTAGCCATGTATGGAAGTGAAACATGGACGATTACTAGTTTGGACAAGAAGAGAATAGAAGCTTTCGAAATGTGGTGCTACAGAAGAATACTGAAGATAAGGTGGATAGATCACGTAACTAATGAGGAGGTATTGAATAGGATTGGGGAGAAGAGAAGTTTGTGGCACAACTTGACTAGAAGAAGGGATCGGTTGGTAGGACATGTTTTGAGGCATCAAGGGATCACAAATTTAGCATTGGAGGGCAGCGTGGAGGGTAAAAATCGTAGAGGGAGACCGAGAGATGAGTACACTAAGCAGATTCAGAAGGATGTAGGTTGCAGTAGGTACTGGGAGATGAAGCAGCTTGCACAGGATAGAGTAGCATGGAGAGCTGCATCAAACCAGTCTCAGGACTGAAGACAGCAACAACAACAAATCGATATATTACTGTAATCGTTGCGTTACAAATACAGTCGACAAACTATTCCTTATAAATAAAAGTTCCTTGCTATATAAGCGGCAGACAATGTGCTTCTCTAAGATTCTTTGACAATACAAGTCTGACTGATCGATGAAATGTTCCTGCATCATGCAATGTAGGTGGCTTTCTCCTTACATGAACCTTTCAACTCTCTCCAACAACTCGAAACTGAATGCATATAACAATGTAATACTTTCAGTTGGCGGTATATGTAACAAGAACTTGAGTACCACAAAGGCGAACGATGAAAGTTTTTGAACGGAAAATCTTGAAGAACATTTTTGACCCAATGCAACATGCGTGTAGCTGGAAGAAACGAAGAATCCGAAGTTATATAAAACGATATAGTAACCAACAATTGTGGAGATAAGGAAGGCTATGGAGTGGGTAGGACGTGTGATTTGTATATCTGAACACTGCAGAAACAAAGTAATGCCGGTGGGATGATATGATGGAAAACGTCAACTTGGTAGACCCAGGAGGTCATGAATGAGCGAAGTTATAAAAGACCTACGACAGCTGTGGTCTGAATCATGCCGAAAGGAATTAGCTCAATAGCGCCGTCATTGGAGACAGATTGTGACGGTGGCACATGATTTTCAAGATCTAGAAATTCGAAATAAGTAAGGAAGGTACTGCGCGTTAGTCATTCCGTGTCGTAAATGGTATGGACGTCCTGTAGCAGAGCGCTGGTTTCTAGACGGGGTGTGGTGGCGTAGTGAAATGGGTGGAGAACATAACTGACAGAACGTCGGGAGCGGTGGCGCTTCTCGTCTCCGGAAATGTAGGCGCTTCCCGCATCCCACGTCTGCAGCCTGCGGCGCGCCGGTTTCCGTCTGGGGGTGACGTAAATCTCGATTCGCCGTCGAAGTCACCGTGTGGCGGCAGCGCCCACTGCTGGTCGGAAGCGCGGTCGCCAGTACGAAGCTTCTGTCTCCCGGCGGCCGCATCTCCCCACGCCGTCCCGTTGCACTTCGTGAGACCTCCTGCTAGGCTTGACAAACGGTGCCATGCCAAAGACGAGGCATCCCTGCGTATCCGATGGCGGCATTCTGCTGTGAATCGGCTCAATCTTTAAGTATTCTGCACTGGGGCAGAGTAGATCCTTACTCTGCACGTTCGGTGAGTGGAGACGTAAGGGACAGACAAAAGAACAAAAACTTGGAGTTAACTCAGGTTCGGAAGATGAAGATTGGAGTGTATCCTATAAATAGTCGGGGTGTTAATTGGTACTCTTAAATGAAGTAGTTGATACAGCAGAAGAAATCGTCAAACGAGACAGAAGAATGATGAAAACGTCTACATCTATATTACACTCCGCAAGCCACCTAATGGTGTGTGGCGGAGGGTACTTTCGGTACCACTGTCTCATTCCTCCAACACTGTTCTACTCGCGAATAGTGCGTGGGAAGAATTATTGTCTGTACTGGCTCCAATTTCTCAGATTTTCTCAAAATGTTCAAATGTTCAAATCTGTGTGAAATCTTATGGGACTTAACTGCTAAGGTCATCAGTCCCTAAGCTTACACACCAGCTGCACAGTCCATGACTGCAGCGCCTGAAACCCCTCGGCTAATCCCGAGCGGCTCAGATTTTCCCCTCTCGGTCAATACGCGAGATGTATGTGGGCGGAAGTAATATGTTGTTCGACAATGAAAAGTGCTATCCCGAAATTTCAATTGTAAATCTCTTTGTGATGCACAACGCCTCTCTTGTAACGTCTGCCACTGGAGCCACTGGAGTTTGTTTAGCATCTCCAAAACGCTCTCTCGCCAGCTAAACGATCCCGTGACGAAATGCGCCGGTCTTCGTTGGATCTTCTCTATCAGTTCTGCCTGATAGGTATCACAGACAGACGAACAGTACTCAAGAATCAGGCGAACAAGCGCCTTATAAGCTACTTCTTTCGTCGATTAGTTACATTTCGTTAAGATTCTTCCGATGAATCTGAGTCTGGTGTCTGCTTCTCCCTCTATCTGTTTTATGGGGTGATTCCACTTGAGGTCGCTCTGGATAGTTACGCCGAGATATTTTACGGCAGACGCTGTCTCCAACTGCTCGTCAGCAACGATATAGCTGTACAGTAGTGGATTTCTTTTCCTATGTATGCGCAATATGTTACATTTATTTACGTTCAGGGTCAACTGCCAGAGCCTGTACCATTCATCAGTTCTCTGCAGGTCGTTCTGCAAATTCTTGCTATCTTCTGGCGTTGCTACTTTGGTGTAGACAACTGCAGCATCTGCGAATAGCCTTACAGATCATCCGACGCTTTCTACTAGGTTGTAAACAGCAACGGCCCTATCACACTTCCCTGTGGTACTCCGGATATTACCCTTACAGCTGTCGATTTAGTTCCGTTAAGAGCGATGTGTTGAGTTCTACCTGCCAAAAAGTTTTGAATCAAATCGTAAGTCTGCCCCGATACTCCGTAAGCTCGTATTTTTTTTCATTAAACGGCAATTAGGGATGGTGTCTAATGGCTTACTGAACGCCGTTGTCCACTGCGCTGTAGATCTCATGGAGAAACAGAGGTATCTGAGTTTCGCAGGATCTCTGTTCACGGAATCCATGTTGATTTTTAGAGAGGAGATGTTCATTTTCCAAAAACACAATAATTTTTGAGCATAAAACATGTTCCATAGTTCTACAACAGACTTACTTCAACTATGTAGGTCTATAATTGTGTGGGCCTATCTTACGGCATTTCTTATAAACGAGAATGACCTGCGCTTTTTTCCAGTCGTTAGGTAACTTTCATCTCTGAAGCGATCTACGATAAATCACTGGTCGGAGGAGAGCAAGTTCTTTCACATAATCTTTATAGAATCTTATAGGTATCTCATGTGGTCCTGACGCCTTTCCGCTACTAAGCGACTGTAGCAGCTTTTCAATTCCGTGATCGGTTATCTCAAATTCTGGCAGTTCGACGTTCGTACGACGATTGAAAAGAGGGACAGTGTTACGATATTGGGAAGACCGAATTCAGTATTTCGGCTTTCTCTCTGTTATCTTTCGTTTCTCTGCCGGTGTGGTCGCTGAGAGAATGAATAGATGATTTTGACCCACTTACTGATTTTACATACGACGAAAATCTCTTAGGGTTTTTACCCAGGTCGGCTGAGAACGTCTTACTTCCAAAATCATTGAACGCTTCTCTCATTGCTCTCCTGACGCTCATTTGTCAGCTAAGTTTTCACTTCTCTTGAATCTTAGATGAAGTGCTCTTTGTTTACGTAGTGCTTTTCTAACACGGCAATGAAACCATGGTGTATCTTTCCCATCCCTTAAAACCTTACTCGGAACATAATTGTCTAGGGAATATTGAACGATGCCTTTGAATTTTGTACATTTGTTCTCCACATCTTCGTCCTCATCAGCGCGTATTTGATGCTGACTTCTGAGATACTCTGAAGTTTCAATAAAAACAACACCAATCACCTTTATATAGGTTTATTTCTAGGCAACCAGTTTCGATGTTACACTATGCCATCTTCAGGCCAAAACTGCTCCAATCCAGTAACCTTCGTCTTACAAATATAGCAGTGCCTTTAACTGGGCTCATAATAGCTATTACGGACATACATGCTCCTTGGACAACAGTCAGCAACTCTGGACTGGAGCAGTTTTGGCCTGAAAATGACGTAGTGTAACGTCGAAACTGGTTGCCTAGAAATAAACCTATATAACAGCGACTGATATTGTTATTATTGAACATTGAACAGCCTTAGTCCCATACTCCACCAGCAGATGGAGTTACATTCACTCTGAAATTTGTATTGTGTCATCCTTGCTGAGCTAATTTATCTTCCTACCTTTCTTAACATTCCTTGTAGGAGCCGTCGACATAGATGCTGTCAGAGCCTTATGGACACTGATACCTTCCTCTACATTAACTGACTGGATCTGTTTGTTGCCTGGAGGTGTAAGACGTTACCCTCAAGAGTTGGTTCTCTGACTGTCTGTTCAAGGTAATTTTCGGACAAAACATCCAGGACAATGCTACACCAGTTTTGGTGGCACAACACTCCCAATCTATACCTGCAAGTTGAAGTTGTCCCCTATTACAACGGTACGATCAGGAAAGTTACTAACGATGTTCTGCAGTTTCTGTCTGAAGGACTCTACAACCACAGATCATGACCAGGATGGTCTATAAAAGCATCCGATCACCATTTTTGAGCGTTCTTTGACACTCAGTTTCACCCAGATTAATTCACATTCATTACCCGTGATAACCTTTCTAGTATTTATCGAAAACACGCAGCCACCATAGGTGACTAACCTACCCTTACGATCAACATTTCAATATGAACTTATGATTTCGTTGTCAATGACATCTGGTTTCGACCAGCTTTCTGTTCCCTATATTATCCGTGCAAAACAAAAAACAAAGAGGAACAAATGTACGAGGGACGTTTATTTCTGAAAGCAGGTTGGTTTATTCATTATTCCAATGTATCATGTTATTTCCCAGTCTTTTGGGTACATAGACCTATTTTTCAACATAACCTCCATTCAATGCGACGGTCTCACGCCACATTAACGGTAGGGCCTGTATGCACACGTGGTACCACAGTACTGGTCGGCGTCGGAGCCAACGTCTTGCTGCATCAGTACGCTCGCCGTCATTGACGTAGACTACTCCTTCCCATGGAATGTGTCCTTCATTGGGCCGAACAGATGGAAGTCGGAATGTGCGGGATCCAGGCTGTAGGGCAGATGAGGAAGAACATTGAAGTCTTGTGAGCTCCTCTCGGGTGTGCAGACGTGTATCTCGCCTTGCGTTGTAATGGAAAAGGTAAAGATCGTTTGCATTTTTGTGGCGACGAACAGATTGAAGTCGTTTCCTGAATTTTCAGAGGGTAGCACAATACACTTAAGATTTCATCGTTGCAAGTTCATCGTTGCACTGTGAGGGAAGTCATCAAACAGAACAACTCCTTCAGAGTCCCAGAAGACCGTCATCATTACTTTACCGGCTGAGTATGCGGCTTTTAACTTCATCTTCTGAGGGGAGGTGGGGTGGCAAACTGCAAGTGTTGCCGTTTTCTGTCCGGTTCGAGGTGATGAACCCTTGTTTCATCGACAGTGACGCTGTTCACAATAAATTGTCACGGCCTCATAACGTGCAAGCAATTCCGCACACATGGCCCTTCGGTGCTCTTTATGATACTCTGTTGGGCGACGATGAACCCAGCAGGCGCACACCTCTGAGTACCCCAAAAGTGTGTCAGCACCATCAACAGAGACATCCAGTCGCGCAGTGAAGTGTTTACTTGTGATCCAACGATCACCTCGGATGACAACGTCCGAACGTTACAACATTGCAGGAGTCACAGCTGTGTGCAGCCGGCTGACCCACGGAACCGGACAGGTTTACGCGACCTTGTTGCGGTGGTAACAGAAACGTCTCCCAAGGACTGACCGAGCTTTTGTTCACTGACTCCGTAGACAATCTGCAAGCGTCTATGAATATCTGCAATGCTCAGGGTTTCCGCCAGTAGAAAGTAAATAATAGCTCTCAACTTGGTACACAACACCGGTACAGACGCCATTGTGAAGGCAACTTATAGCCCCGCCACGTTTCGGAACTTCTGAAGCTATAGGGGTCGAAGCTGGAGTTTTCCACGCGTCCCACAGATAATTTCGAATTTTTCAACCGAAGTAAGCTGAGTTGATCAAGCTGCTGTTCTTCAGTAGAATACGACTGAAGAAAACTTGCCCAGACGTATCTTGGCCTTCAGAACAACTGTTCTTACTTCAATGACCCACTTCCCCGCCCCCCTGCCCCAAAAAGTCCGGAAAAGTATCTCCTTCATGACAGCCAACGACACATGCCTATTCTCTCAATTATCATGGGAGCTTCGTTTTATTTCCGACACATACACATTCTGTGACTGAATCATAACCGGTTTCGGTCTACACCGGCCAACTTCAGACGCTATTATACGGGGTGTCCGTAAAGACCTGTTACCACTCACGAAAAATCATAATTTAGAATAGGAGAGAGTGTATCGTCATTTGCTGTAAAATGTGTAGCAACTGTCAAATTTTTTATGCCAGAATTTCAATATGTGTCCCACTCCTCGCTAGAGGAACATCAAGGCGACATATGGGTTCTGCTCATGTCCAGGTCAACATTGCGGGAACAACTGTTCTTACTGGTTTATTTCTTCACGCACGAACGATAGCAATGTCATTTACTAGTGTTTATACATGTCGTCCTTAACGTCAACTCACAGAAACAAGTCTAAGGGCGAGTCATCGGGAGAGCGCGGGGGCCATGGCAAGGAACCAGCAATGCTACTCCAACAAATTTCAGCGCTCGTGACTTTCAATATTCACAACTATTCCCGCCTCTGCCCTCCATAAGCATGCAGAGTCAACAATGCGGTAGTGGTGACGGAACGCGACGTACGAATGTGCCTCAGCAAACTGCCATCGCTTACCGACCTCTTAGGTGGTAAGCGGAGGAAAACAAACGTAATAACGTCCGTGAGTGGTCTCAGTACCGCAGCCTGTTATATACAACGCAACATTCGCCCACTCCTATAAGACAGAATCCCTATCAGCCTGTTGCTCACAGATTAGCAACTCCCCAAGTACCGAGCCAAGGACAACCTCGAGTTTATGCTGTACTCATCGGTAAGATAACGAATGTTTTTGATATTGTCCTGCAAAATACGAGACAAAATAGTGTTAAGAATGATTCCGATGTCCGGCAATTCGTCACTGGTACATTTCAATCTATCTCTGCCTAAATTATGACTGCTTTAAAAGTGTTAGAGTGGAATGCGAGATCGGCCACCACTAACAGAGGAAGCTTGCAGCGAGAACTGTATATTAGACACCCGGATATAGTTCTGTATTGCGAAATTTGGTTCGAGATTGAGCGGAATGTTCACTTCCAAAATTATTTCGTAGTACGTGAGGTCCCGCTCAATGGGTGGGGAGGCGTCGCTATGCTAGTAAGAACTTCGCTGCCGCTCCAACCACACCGGCTACACGACAGCAAGGCCAACATCGAACCAGTTGCTGTGCATGTACGAACAGCCTACAAAACCTTTACAGTTGTATTACCCTCCGCACCATAACATAGTGGAAGATGAGTGGAGACTCGAGCTCAGCTGGAGACTTGAATTCCTACCATTTAGCATGACTGACAGGAACAGCAGTACGCTGATGAATGTTATCGAAGACAATAACCTAGTGATACTCAATGACGGACCTTCTTCTGTGGTATCTCCATCTTTCCATAGATTCTCGGCAGTCGATGTAAGGCTTTGCATCCCATGTTTTACTGAATTATCTAATTGGCACGTTAAAACAGAATCGGCGATATCCGATCATGCCCAATAGAGTTTGACCGCAATGACAACGTTGATACTGCGCATATATGTTACGCTAATAGTGCATCTCAAATCAAGGAAGTCAACTGGGACTCGTACTGTGAGACAGTTCACCGGACGCTCGTAAACATAAGACTTGACTTACCGGATGAAGATGCAGATCAAGTTTCAATTGACGCTATGAATACTTCAGATGATACCAGCATTTCTAAGAAAAAAAGAATTCACCCTTGTAAAGCACCGTTTCCCTCCTTGGGGGAATCCCGAATGCTCTAGAGAAGTTTCCAAGTGGCCGAGTGGTTCTAGGAGGTACAGTCTGGAACTGCGCGACCATACGGTCGCAGGTTCGAATCCTGTCTCGGGCATGGATGTATGTGATGTTCTTAGGTTAGTTATGTTTAAGTAGTTCTAAGTTCTAGAGTACTGATGATCTCAGAAGTTAAGTCCCTTAGTGCTCAGAGCCATTTGAACCATTTTTGAAGTTCCCAAGCGCAGACTTGCTTTGAAAACCTATCGTGAAAAATACCACCTTGGATAACTTCTTGACTGTTTTAAAAGCGAATGCACGTTCTAAAAAAATCCTGATAGAAACGAAAAAGGATAATTGGATAAAATGCCTGGCTAGAGAAATTTATAGATATACTTGCTCCTCCCACGGCCCCGTTCTTGAATCATCCGTCTCCCGTTGAAGAAGACCTACGCCATGTTCTTCTTCGTTCTTTCTCCGCAGAAGAAGTCCACGAAGCTATTAAATCATCGTGACAGTTGTCCTGGTATTGAGATTATTTATTATACTATGCTTGCGAATCTGCCCACAGAAACGAAAGATTTTCTCTTATACATTTTTAATCGGTACTGGATGCAGAAGGACCTCTTAGCAACATGGAAGATGCAAGTAATAATTCCAGTTCTGAAAAGTGGCAAAGATCCACATGTGGCCTGTAATTATCGACCATTACTTTGGAACGAATGGTTAAAAGGAGATTGGGGTGATGGTTCGAAAGTCGTAATGTGATGCCTCGGAGCCAGTATGGCTTTAGAAAAGGCAAAGGGACTATGGGCAATCTGTGTTTGCTTGTTGTGGATATTAGGTCGGCCTTTCAAATGAAAGAAACACTGGTCGCTGGCTTTGTAGAGTCAAGGAAACTTATGATCATCGTCATATACCTGTTCTCTTGGACAAACTTTCAGGGTTCGGAATTCCTCCACGGATGATTTATGGCATCAGTACCCTGGTCGCTCAAAGAACCATATAAGTCTGTTACAAAGAAAACTTTATCAGACCGTTCCATGTCTCCCAAGGCTTGCTTCAGGGTGTAGTTTTAAGCCCCCTACTGTGCACTCTGTATACGCATAATCTAGAGCGCATTATCACTCCCCTCACAAAAATATTGCAGTATGCACACGAAATCTTTGTTTATTCCATTGATGTTTCACATCTTCTAGCCAAAATTAAGGCCAAAACGGCATTACTCACCAACATTTCATACACTGATGATTGACTATTTACTAATAGGATGGAGATTTCGGCTGAGAAATCAATAATAGCACCCTTTTGCAAGTCGAAATCGGCTCGCATTGATGGTCACACGACGTGTGGGAAGCATACTTTCCACATAAACTTTTACGCTCGATTTCTGGGGATAATTTTTGACCCTCTATCAAGCTGGGTGCCTCACATCCCATCTATTGTTACCAAGTGTGAAGAAGCCGCTTAAACATAGTACGATCACTCATCCGTGTGTGGAGAGAAGCGGACCATTGTAGTTTACACACCATGTATCGGGCTTTATTCGATTGCGGGTAGACTATGGCTGTCAACTGTGTCACAATGCGCCAGAAGTTCATCTCATCAAATTAGATACTCTTCATTACAGAGCCATTCGTATCTATCTTGGAACCTTGCAACTGACGCCCATAAAGCAGGGGAAATGCCCTTGAGCACAGATGTCAAATTTTATCGGATAAATTCTACAAGGGATAAATTCTACGTCTTTTATGGACAGTTCTGTCTACTAAAGCAGAGGCTGCATTTACCGACTATGGACTACTTCCCACAGAAGGAATAAAGTTCCTACCGTTTGTGCGAGCTATGATACTTTGCAGCTCTCTGACAGTCTATCGATGTACAACGCATTTGCTTACTATCTTCATACACTTAGCTGTCATATTCTAGTTTATTATTTTAATTTAAACTGTTTGGAAAGTGCTAATAATAACAATGGAATCAGCCATTTCGTTGGTTTTCTCTGTTTGACTGATGGATCAAAAATTCCGCCGAAAGGGTATTTCTCTGCCCTCAGATCCAGATCCGGAAAATCTTCAAACTGCCCCCGAGTGCTTTTGTATCTACGACGGAGACAGCTCCCTTCTGGGAGCTCTTAAGCTTGTGTCTTCCACTTCCTTCCCCAAGATATTGTGTCTACCTCTGAAAGCGTCCTTCAAAATATTCAACACCGGAGGTAGAACAAAACAACTAACCGCTTTATCCTGGACGTGGTTTCGGTATATATTTGCAGCACACGGATGGGGCGGACAATCCATTTGCTGCTGGTGACTTGCCACGCAGGTATCCTACAAAATGAGGAATCTGAGGCATTAGACAAGCAAGCGACACCTTTAGGCACTGAAATTATCCCTCACAGGGTACTTACGTGAGGTCAAGAGTCACTCAAACCAACAATGACAAGAGATGTACGTTTCCCAGCAAACGACAGGCCGTGCTCCAACCTAAGATTCGTTCACAGCCGTGCTTCATGGGGACACATTTCTACTATCATACGACTTCACTTCAGTCACTTCCCTTTTCACTCAACATCTACATCGGGTCAACGTTAAGCTTCACCAGCATGTGGCTGTGATCCTGAGTCGGAAGCTGATGACAACCACATCTTGTTCATGTGCCCAAATTTGACTTCGAACGGTTGGACTATCTGAAGACATTGCTGAGTATGGGATACAACCTTCCTTACTCAACTAGTTCTCTTTTGTTTACGAAAGATATTCGCCTTTATAAAGTGGCTGTTAAGTTCCTTACGAGTACTGGGCACAATCTGTAGCTTTTAATGTCATCCGTGTTCTCTTTTCCTGTCTTGCTTCTGAAGATATTTCAAGCATTGTGTGAACTGCAACTGAACACAATTTTAAGTACCTTTCAATCCAATTGTTGAAAAAAATATAGTGGACACAACTATGATGGTAAATATGCATTTCTGTATTATTTTATTCAATTCTTTGTACATATTAACTACGTCATATTCATGGTTAAATCGAGTTGCGACTCGGAAGGCCAAATAAATAAAATAAAGAAGGCCCAGTCTTTCGCCCCTGGTGTCTGCCGCAGACAACAGTGGGCTAAGTTTCTGCGGCGCTCGAAGCTCATCAAACTAGTAGGTTTCTGAATACATCAGAATAAGCGTTCAAGTTAAACTGATTCTGTTCACTGAGCAGTAATTCAGGTTGCCGTACATAAATCTCCATTTCCGCAAGTATGTTCAGCGATTTCCCCTTTGGCGCCTATGCAACATTTCATATTTATGTTTCCTGTCGCATGTTTTTCTTTATCCAATGTGTACCAAAAGCGCTCTTATTTGGCTATATGTAAGCTATCTAAAGCGAGTCCGGCTGACCGACATAAATCTCGTCATAGTGTTCACAGCTACCCTTATAGACACCAGATTTTAAATATCTTTTTGCCGTTGTTGCCGACTTTGTGACGTGATCTAGAACCGGTTGTACCTTTCGTTTTAAATCCAATTTTCACTTTAACTTTTCTGAAAACTCGTGCAGTTCTGTCGGAAAATGTGCCATTGTACGACATAGCAACAAACTTCTTGCCCTCTTGGATGTATTGTCTCCTTCCTGTCCAGATTTTTTTTTAATTGTACTTTATTATAAAGGTTCATTATATCTAGGTCCTTATATCCCTTTACCTTGGTTACTTGTCTGATCCAAATACTTGTACTTGCTTCTTCTTTCAGTTCATTGAACTTTTTTTTAAATCTTAGGTTAACTAATTGATATGGAAGGCATAACATTAGCATATTTAGGAAGGCTACTGCTACTGGCTCAATTATACGTGAATAATCCTATCACCCTAAGAAACATAGATGGGAGTACTTCAGAGCCACGATCAATTGGATGCTAAAACTACCTCTCATCTTTAACGACGATGTGGAAGAATCAGATGTAATCAGACAGTTGTCAAAGGTAAACGGGTATAAGGATCGTGATGTAATAACCCTTTGTAATAAAATAAAGTAAAAAATACATTAACAAGAAGGAGTTAATAAATCCAGAGTCCAAGAAGTTTGTTGCTGTGTCATACGATGGCGCATGTAGGATAATTCACATTCTACCACGTTCTATTCGCATATGGAGCATGTGAAGTGACATGTAGGGCGTTGCAGTAGTTTCCTAGAGTTATCAATTAATACTGGTTTAGGAAAAGGACTGGATATTAATGATCTATGGAACATTGCTTTTTAAAACCAAATGCTGTTAGTTTCATAAACATACGTTCTTCCATTCTTTCTTCATTTCCTTCGATTCACATTACAATGTAATGAGGAACTCCACTTCGTTAGGCTCCCCAGGCTTTCCTTTATTGACGACAAGAACTTTTAGAGGATGCGGAACTCATGTTACCAATGATGTCGAGGTCGATAAGCCTTCGCTTTGAAGGAAGCCTCCGTTTTGTAGGCCTCGTGAGGTCTTTCGTGATCAATCGATTAGTCTCTAATTAAATTTCATTTCGCCCCGCAAGCTGTAAGAGCAAGGCGCCCCGGGGAACTGTCTGCTGTAATTAACGTCTCCTATCATTAACCTCATTTGCATACAGCTCCAGGGACCTCTACAGAATCGAGTTAAATGCGTCGTTAGATTTTGCATAGCGCAATGTATCATTTACACTTCCCCCGCATTTCCAAAGAGACAATATAGCCCTTAATGAGCTGTTAGTAACGTATTTGACTTGTTTCAGAATTGACACAGCCACGTTCGTGGTGAATGAACCTTGGATCTCAGACGAGACATGCGTATGTCGGTGGACAGCAGCAAGAAACCGATTTCGTTCAATTCACATCATCTTCTTATTTTGCGGTGTGCTCCACTGTGTTTAACCTCTTTTAGTTTATATGGATGGTAAGAGTCGACTCTGATATATCGACAGAAACGCAGCATCTTCAGAAACCACACAAAGTTGAAATTATTTGCATGTGGCTGAGGAAAAAACTGCATTTTTGTTTCACTGTATTTTGTGACAAAGAAGGATAATTTGAAAGTGTTTCTTAAGCAAGTGACTGTCACCAATATTCCCTATGTAAAGGTGCATTTAAGATAGAAAGTAATTAACAAATTCATTGATTCCTCAGTTCCTGTGTGGTCAGTCAAGATTTGAGAAGCTGCTTACTGCAGGTATTGTCACACGTAGAGAAACCACAGCCTTTCACATACTGTTGAACAGAAAACAGTAGTAACCCAATTGTGTTCTTAGACGCCCACATCTCGTTACTCTACGTGATGTTTACGAGAAAAACTCTATTTCGCCTTATACACGGCAATATTATCCGCTTCACGAGTACACATCCAAACGATGAAAAAACTTTTAAATTGAAAGTTGCTTATTATAGTGTTTCCATTTCGTGAGTTCTAACATGAGAGCACAATGGCCGTATCGCTTGTCATATTTTTACAAATAACACTTAATACCTGAAAAATACGCTTTTAACGATTTTTTGCCATCTACGAGAGCACCCTCAAAAGCGATTTTTTATGTGAAAATTCTGAAAGCTGTTTAAATAAGATAAACTTTCTTAATTTATTCTTCATTTCTACGTATTTTATTTCTCCACACAGTCACCCTGGCGACGAATATATTTCTTCCTACGAGGGAACAGTTTGTTGATATCGTGATTGTAGAATGTTTCATTTTGTTGACGAAGCCACAACCTCATCACTGTCTATGTAATAAAATGGAACACCTGCAGCCACCATTTCGATGTTATTTATTGTATAGCTATCAGTTTCGGTGATTCAGAACACTATCTTCATGCCTTAACTAACACTGAGGGAGTCAGCTCCCATCGTATACACGATCCCGTCAGCGGCCAACATCTATGAGCTTGTTTCCGTAGACTACTGTAACAGCGATGATGTCTCTGCGACCTTAAACTACCAAATGACTAAGTTGGTACTGAGTTAACCCCTCAGCGTCCATTAAGGCCTAAACGTGGCGTGTTGAATAACAGAAAGTGGTACCTAATTAATAAATGACATTTATAGGACCGCTGCAGGTATTCCATTTAATGTCAATGGTCGAAGTCCCTCAAATCGTCAATCAGAAGTTGGACACACAAAAATTACCTCTGCTTGCACCGCTTCATAAATATCAATGTGAAGTCTTCGAAAGTGTTCTTGTCATGCTGAAGCAGAGGGTGCTCCATGGATGGACTAAATCTTTTGCGCTTAGGAACGCGATTACAGATCGTTCTGACATAGTTTCGTTACACAAACGACACAATTAAGAGGCCTCCAGCAGCAGAGGAGTTCAACATGCGCCAGCGAAGCAAGAAAGTCTAACGAGAAATACGCACGACATGTAATACCCCAAACGATACTGAGGAGAGAATGAAAAAAGCTCGGAGGCACTGCTTCTCAGCATGCGCTCCTATTTTATAATTATTTGAGAATTAAAGTAGGGAATGATAGGACAGTGTATCAGCGTTAGCGCAGTATAAACTAGCTTGGGATAAAATGCGAGCGCTATTCGGAAATTAGGGTCCGATCGGTAGCGAAATGGAAACCATTGTGAAAATCCTACGACGTTCAAAACGGCTGTGAGCACTATGGGACTTAACATCTGAGGTCATCAGTCCCCTATAACTTACAACTACTTAAACCTAACTAAACTAAGAACATCACACACATCCATGCGCGAGGCAGGATTCGAACCTGCGACCGTAGTTCCGGACTGAAGCGCCTAGAACCGCTCGGCCACCGCGGCCGGCCTATGACGTTCCGCACCAGGTTGTTAGGAAATGTCTCTAGTACGCCTTCAATAGCATCATATCGCTCTTTTCAGGTCTGAGCACACATTGAATACGTAAAGATGCCTATAACAACAGTGTCGCCGGCCGGAGTGGTCGTGCGGTTCTAGACGCTACAGTCTAGCGCCTAGAAACCGCTACCGTCGCAGGTTCGAATCCTGCCTCGGGCATGGATATATGTGATGTCCTTAGGTTAGTTAGGTTTAATTAGTTCTAAGTTCTTGGTGACTCATGACCTCAGAGGTTAAGTCGCATAGTGCTCAGAGCCATTTGAACCATTTGAACAATAGTGTCTTCCTCCAAGTACGAGAACCGGCCGTTGTGGCCGAGCGGTTCTAGGAACTTCAGTCTGGAACCGCGAGACCACTACGGACGCAAAATCTAATCCTGCCTCGGGCATGGATGTGTGTGATGTCCTTAGGTTAGTTTGGTTTAAGTAGTTATAAGTTCTAGGGGACTGATGACCTCAGATGTTAAGTCTCATAGTGTTCAGAGCCATTTGAACCACGTAAGAGTGCCCACTGAGACGTTTCGCCTGATGTCACGCAACAGTAAGTAATGTAACTGCCATGCATTTGTTTCTCGATGACAAATTTCGGCCGCACACTGCGGGGGCAAAGAGGCTCCCTCTGTCGCTCATATCTGCTCACATGAACCGTTGGCTATGAAAACAACATTTTATCACAGACAACGAACTGCAAACCAGCGTAGAGAATTGTTGGAAAGCACATGCGGCTCCTTACTAGTACGAGGTTATTGGAAATTTGGTACAACTCTACGACATATGTCCAAGTCAGAGCGGCGACCGTGTAGAGAAGTAGGTGGAAAGTATAAGGAACTGTTGCAGATAAGATAATTTCGATTTTCACTGTGGTTTCGATTTCGTGACAGATCTGATCTTACTTTCCGAATACCCCTCGTATTTTAAGTTTGGGGAGAAGAAGGTTTTGATCACGAACCTTGTTTATCCTAAGAAACGATCTAGTACGATTCCTACCCATTAGTTTGAGGCTGAGGTCCCATTCTTGCGGGAGCTCGTCTCCTGTTATTGCATCCTTTGCTGCTCCTGTGCAACATCGCAGTTCAACCAAAGCTGGGAGCGGGGACTTGGACGGAGTGTTTCAAGAACACTTACCAAAATGAAAGAATAGCGTACCTTATGATTAAGCGATCTTGAAGCCAATTGTGCGTCGTACGCATGTTCACTCTATTGGAGGTGCAATGCCGAGTTCTCGATGATAATCACGCTCTGTAGTACTATTGAATCAGAGAATCCAAAACGTCTTTGGTTTCTGTGTTTGCTGTGTTATTGACTTTATGACTCGACGCACACTGAGATAGAGTTCTCTGCTTCATGTACACATCTGTCATTAGTCAAATGACGCGACAACTTACAGTTGGCCCCAACGAAAGCCTTTACTTTCAATGTTTCAGTTAAAATTTTTCCCAATCCCCTATCTTCATTTATGCAGAGGATAGAGTGACGTAAATCAGAATCTTTATCGAAAGACCCTGCCTGTACCGATTGGTCAATCCCTTGGATACTGGTAGTCATACCAGTGGCACGCTGCTCTTACTCTTTGAGTCGTGTTTAGTGACATCAAGTACTGTTGTAAGAAACACTAGAATACTGAAAGGTCCGGAACAGCCAACAGAAGGAGACGATAATCTGAACCTTATCTTATAGGATACATTCAGAACCATAAGAGACAATTTCCACAAATTAACAGTCCAAACTTTACTAATACTCATCAGATCGTAGTTTTACCTCAACCGTCATTACTTCTTTCCTCAGCAGTTCTGGAGCGTCCTTCAATTAGACAACCGTCAGTCCTTCTGTTCTCGGAAGCAGATTGGCGAATCATTAGATAACATTGCTGGTGGGCAATGAACAGTACTCCAGTCTCGATACTGTCGAGCAAATTCGACTACTTTAAGTTCGTCCAGTGTCTCTGGCGTGAGTGCAGACTTTGTCCTTTTGGTTTGGAACCCATTACGTACAAGAGGGTAGAAGCGTATATAACAAAAGAAAAGGCAGATATCGCTTACAGTAAAATTAAAAAGATCTTATCAGAAATGAGAAACAGCTGTATAATTATAAAGAGCTCGGATGAAAAAAACAGTACTAAGCAAATAACGGAAAGCTAAAAGGAAATCTTGAAGGAACATATTGAAGGCCTATACAAGCAAGAGGGAGAAGAGGAAGTATAAGAGTTGGAAAATATGATACTGCAAGAAGAATTTGACGCAGAACCGAATGACGCAACCCAAAACAAGGCCCGTGGAGTCGACGACGTTGCGTCGGGACTGCTGATATCCTTGGGAAAGCCAGCCTGGCATAACTATTCCACCTGATGCGCAAGGTATATCAGACAAGGGAACTACCCTCAGGCTTAAAGAAGAATGGAAATAATTCCAATTCGAAATAAAGGAGGGGTTCATAGATGTGAGTATTACGCAACCATCCGTTTGTCAAAACATGAACTAATTATTTACAGAATACTGGAAAAAACTAGTTGAAGCAACCAGCAAGTTGATCTCGGGGAAGACTAGTTTTGGTTCCGGAGATACGCTGGAACACGCGAGGCAATACTTACCCCGCGACATATCTTAGAATATAGGTTAAGGAAAGCCAAACCTACGTTTATACCATTCGTAGACTTGGAGAAAGCCTTTGATAACGTTGACTTGAATATTGTCTTTGATATTTTAAAGGTAACGAGGATACAGTAAAAGGATCAAAATGATATTTACAACTTCTACAAAAACTAGATGGCAGTTATAGAGTCGAAGGGCATGAAAGGGAAGCAATGGTCGAGAAGGGAGAGAGACAAGGTTGCCGCCTGTGCCCGTTGTTATTAAATCTACACATTGATCAAGCTGTAAAGGAAGACAAAGAAAGATTTGAAGAAGGAATCAAAATTCAAGGAGAAGAATATTATAATTATTTCGGAGACAGCAAAGAACTTAGAATTGCAGTTGTGCAGAATGGACTTTGCCTTGAAATGAAAATATATGATGCACATTAACAAAAAGCAAAACAAGGGTAGTGGAAGGTAATCGACTTAAATCATACGTTGCTGAGGGAATTAGTTTAAAAAATGAGACACTAAAAGTAGTGGATGAGTTTTTCTATGTGGGCAGTAACATAGCAGATGACGGTGGAAATAGAGAAGACATAAAATGCAGACTGGTAATGGCAAGAAGAGCTTTCTTGAATCGAATTAAAACTCAAGCATTGGGAAGTATTTCCTGAAGGCATTTGTCTGGATAGTAGCCATATAGATGGAAGTGTAACGCAGGCGGTAAGCAGTTCAGAGAAAAAAAGAGTAGCAGCTATATAAGTGTGGTACTAGAGAAAAAAGCTGAAGATTAGATGGGTAGAACGCGTAACTAAAGAGGAGATAGGGAGCCTACTGAATGCAACTTGGGAGTAAAGCAACTTGACATAACTTGACTAAAAGAAGGGATCGGTTGATAGAATACATTCTGGAACATCAAGAAATCGTCAGTTTAAAACTGGAGGAAAATGTTGGGAAGACCGAGTACGAAGATTCAAATGGATGCGGGTTGCAGTACTTATTCGGAGATGATGAGCCTTGCACTGCACATAACAGCGCGGACTGAAGACCACTACAAGAACAAAAATAAAAACATCACGTGGGAGAAGTCGCATAGTAGTTGAGCTTGAGGTACATCTGGTTGTCTCCTTGTATTATTTGGACTGGGACCAGTAGGGTATCAGCACCCTAAACGGACTAACATAATCGCTGCTCGTCTATAGTAACAATAGCAGATGCAGATCCGGAGTTATCATTAGTCGACCCTTCGCCCACCCTCGCCAAAGCGTCTTGTTAATAGCGTGTGAAATCGGAAATATTTCTCTCTTGTCCCGTCATCGCTTTCTAATCCTTCGTTTCTATAGTGTTTCTCCATCGATACAGGATGCACTTGCTTGGTTGCTTGCACGGAAACTTGCTGTGGAGCGCATCCTCGAGTGTGACGCCTGTCACTTGCGTATCAGTTCCAGCCTTCGTTTCTCCGACTCGCTACGAGACTGGTTTCTTCCTGGATCGTTACTGCCACGGAGTGGTCGTTTCATCTTGTGATGTACCTCCTACCACCTACAAATGCGGTTCTTTTAATTATTTGCTGCTTGTTGTTCCCCTCATTCCACCCTTAATGTGTTTCCCATGGAAGAAAATGTTCCGGGCTAAATTCCAGTAGCCAGCACATCGTTTAATCTTGCAAAGAAGTTTCAGTAGCATTTTTCTGCAACGACTGGTGTCACTTAAGTTACTCTCACTTTAGCATCTTCCCTCGTCCTCACCTCAGTTGACGTTATTAACTAATAATAGTACGTACTTGGCTTATTGTGACCATCTACAGCCATCTCTAACGTATGCCCTACTAGGTTGCACGCTAGCAGTACACAAATCCCGGTGGTTAGGTCGGAATCTCACCCACGCTGTTAACCGGCCGTGTGCTATTCATTGACCGCCTATCCGGAAGGTCTTCTCACGTGGAGGGACAACCGGGCGTCTCCAACCGGGTGTTACTTCTCTGTCAGCACGCACTCAGCGGCGATGGTCTGCTCTTGACGCCTCTCCCCCTCCACAGCTACCTCACGCCAACGCACCGGTAGCGTCTTTCCTGTTTACGACACGGCCTGCTTTCTCCAGCTGAGTTCCTTTTCTCTGCGCTTCACTGCGTTTAGGAGACTGTAACTTCCGATGACTGCGTAGGATGAAGTAGACCTAGAACACCTATCCTCATGTGAAATACCCACGCAAAGGGTCGTCTTGTTTAAAAGGTTTTCCTATCTGTACGCAAACACTTTTTATCCATCACGTCTGAACTCCAAGTGTATGGCAGTACTCAGTTTTATAACGTGATGTTATTTCCAAACTGATAAACAGCTTAAAATACTTAATGGCGTCCTTGGCGCGGAGAGGAAATTCAAGTGTAGCATACCTTTGTGCGTTGGATGTGAAGTGTTTTATAAGTTGTCATTTACGACTGAGTGCGTGACGTCTCGACGACATCTTCATCTTCCTACGCATTTGTTCCGCAATGTAGCGGGGTCTACTGTTTAGGGTCTCTTTCCCGATATTCTGCTTCATGATGGTGAGAGTCACTGTCTTGTCTACATGGAAGGAATTTAGCCAACGTTACATCAGCCTCCCAATAAATCGCTTACCACTGACATTTAACGTAAAGCCTTTCACTATTTTGTCTTGGATTGAAGTACATTATCAGAAGTATCCGAACATCCCTATCTAATGTGTAATTCACCACCAGATCTACGAGAGGCCTAACCCGCCAGTATAAAAGAAGGCGGGCATTTCGTGTTGTCGGTAAAGAAGCGGTAAAAGTAGAATAGCTCGGCTGGAGAATTCAGTGCCACTACCTGTATCTGTAGTGCCAACAGTGAAGTTCAGTATGTGAGATAATAGTGTTTAGGGAGAGGTCTCCTTATTGCACTTACAAAAACACTAAATGCCGAAGGACGTGAACACGGCCTTGTGTAGTACATAGAGCAGAGGAACAAAAGAAAAATGGCTCTGAGCACTATGGGACTTAACTTCTCAGGTCATCAGTCCCCTAGAACTAAGAACTACTTAAACCTAACTAACCCAAGGACACCACACACGTCCATGCCCGGGGCAGGACTCGAACCTGCGACCGCAGCGGTCGCACGGTTCCAGACTGCAGCGCCCAGAACCGCTCGGCTACTCCGGCCGGCAGCAGAGGAACATTCCGGAGACGACGACTGTACCAACATGACAGCAACCTATCACAAGGCAGCAGCTGGCCGGCGTGGCCGAGCGGTTCTACGCGCTTCAGTCTGGAACCGCGTGACCACAACGGTCGCAGGTTCGAATCTTGCCTCGGGCATGGGTGTGTGTGATGTCCTTGGGTTAGTTAGGTTTAAGTAGTTCTAAGTTCTGGGGGACTGATGACATCCGATGTTAAGTCCCATAGTGCTCAGAGCCATTTGAATCATTTGAACAAAGCAGCATCTATGAGGCAATGGTTTCAGGATAATGACGTTCCTGAAATGAACTTGCATTTCCAGAGTGTCGACCTAAACGATGTGGTACACTTTTTGGGTGAATTTGAAGGGCGACTGCGCCTAGACCTAGCGTCCATCATCATTACCTTCTGTGGTTTCATCTCTTGACGAAGAACGGTCTGCCCGTCCTCCATAGATATTGTAAGTAGGCTGTTTAGGTTTTTTTATTGGTAACGCCGCCGCCACGTAGCGCTCTGTATGAAAATCACTGGCTGTGCCGTGTGCAGTCTGTGGCTGGTTGGCATTGTTGTAATACTCGCCATTGTAGTGTTGGGCAGCGGCAGCTGGATGCTAACAGCTCGTAGCGTTGCGCAGTTGGAGGTGAGCCGCCAGCAGTGGTGGACGTGGGGAGAGAGATGGCGGAGTTTTGAAATTTGTAAGAATTGGTGTCATGAACTGCTATATATATTATGACTATAAAGGTAAGTACATTGTTTGTTCTCTATTAAAATCTTTCATTTGCTAACTGTGCCTATCAGTAGTTAGTGACTTCTGTAGTTTGAATCTTTTAGTTAGCTGGCAGTAGTGGCACTCGCTGTATTGCGGTAGTTCGAGTAATGAAGATTTTTGTGAGGTAAGTGATTTGTGAAACATATAGGTTAATGTTAGTCAGGGCCATTCTTTCGTAGGGATTTTTGAAAGTCAGATTGCGTTGCGCTAAAAACTATTTCGTATCAGTTTAAGCACAGTCATGTATAATTGTTCAAAGGGGACGTTTCAATATTCAGAGGTACTGACAGTGTCCCCAGCAGAGTTCAAGTCGTCATAATGGCGAAAATTGTACACGCCCTACATAAATGTTCAGGAGCAGGTGTTCGCATACTTCTGATGTGGTAATGTACATATCCATACAATCGTTGGCGGCCTTCCCTCACCTCACTGTACTATCGACACACAGGATCACGAGGAGTGAGGGAAGATGCACAAATAAAAATTTTGCTTTCGATTACCGTGAATCAGGCTCTACTTCTGTTGCTGCGGACCAAGATTTTTCACCACACAAAGGTAGAAGTACAGACTTAGTCGATCTGTGATCTTATCAAAAGCAACATCAGTCATTGTCCGCAATTTAAACCATCTGTTGTTAATGTGGTTTGTAATTTAGGGATTCAGTGAACAGCTGGCAGACATATTTGAGCAAAGGTACTTAAAGATGTTTTTTGGCTGATCTACACAGTCGATCTTGATGATATCAGTACTACGTACATCTACATCTATACTCCACAAAGCAACCTACGACTTCTCCCTTTTCCTGTTCCATGTGCGTGTGGCACGCGGGAAGAACGATCGCTAGTAGGCCCCTGTGTGGGCTCGAATCTCTTTCATTTTATATTCATGGCCTTCTCGCAAGATACGTGTAGGAGGAAGCAATAAATTGGTTGAGTCTTCTAGAAACGTAGGCCCTTGGAACTTAAACAGTAGATCATAAAGTGATGCAGAAAGCCTCTCTAGCAACGTCTGCCATTGCATCTGTTTTCCCGTATTCAGCCTTCTTTCTATTGAGAGGTACTCCCGGCGATTGAAGGCGATTATTTCATGTTCGCGCTTGTCTTTGAAGGTCAGTTTTTCTCTTTAGTAGCCAGTGGAACATCCTGTGTGTACAGCACTGTTCAGGGTGCCAATTTCTGAAGATCCCTGGTGACTGTGGCCATTATATGACGAAGAGGAGGCAAGAAACAGTAGATCCCTGATGTATACCCACAGAAACAAGTCTAGAAAAACTCGTTTTGGTCATACTTGTATGTAAATATTAAACTGGAGACCTACAGATGATGGAGAGGCTTCGTCCCGCCATAGCCCTCAGTGGTTCACAATCCCACAATAGGCCACAGCAGTCCAACCACCCCACAGCCGCGCAACTCCGAACCTAGGGTTAATGTGCTGTTCGGGCCCCAGTGGAGCGCCTCCCCTCCCCCTCCGGAAACGTCTCATTCCGGAGGAATGTTTGCGTGGTAGAATAGTTATGGTGTACGCGTACATGGAAACGGTTGTGCAGCAATCGCCGACATAGTGTAACTGAAGCGGGATAAGGGGAACCAGCCCACATTTGCCGAGGTAGATGGAAAACCGCCTTAAAAACCATCCACAGGCACACCGGACTTGACGCTAATCCGCTGGTCGGATTCGTGCCGGGGTCTGGCACGCCTTCCCGCTCGAGAAACGCCGCGTTAGACCGCGCGGCTAGCTGGGTGGACCGTTTTGGTCATAATCCGTCGTATTTGAAATTAATAACTTTTATACAGTCACCCTGAAGGGTGCTTTTCCATAGCATGTTGCCCAGCGCTAGAACATACAGTAGTGTCCGTCCCTACAACCACCAATTTGTGAGAGAGATTTACGTCTCTAACAATTTTCATTTGTTCATAAAATAAGACAAAGGCGAAATTGTTAAACATCGTTCCAAACTATTCAAAATATTATTACCACAGCTGAGGGCTGCTCCACTCACAGTTTTGCTCTGTTAACTGAAAAAAGAAAAGTGCGCCGCTGGAAACGTTACATCTGCTAGTACTGCGTTAGAGTCTTGCCATTCTTATCTAATGTCACTTATTTTGCCAATAATTTTGGGATTCATTTTGATCGGCTTAGAGAAACACCGAAAAATCTAAACAGCTTTCATTGGTCACAGAATTACCTCGTTCTTTCTGACTGCATTTCCCTTGGTAAAACATTGTGCCACCTCACTTAGTACATTTCCTTTAAAAATATATATATAGTTCAACTCTTACAAGCCAACTGCAACAACACTTTTAACACGGTCTCGTAATTAAAAGCGCATATGCAACAAACTACAGTAATAAAAGATAGCAGGATCGTTAAAATTGTACGCGTTATGTGGAAAGTGTGCGTATTTTTAATCTCTTCCTTATAACATCTTTTCTATATGCTACATATTTGTGTCTTAGTTAGTGACATTCACAGCGTGCGCTCCCAATCACGCAAGGAGCGGATGTACATCACCAAGCCGCGCGGCAGAGCTGCCTGTCTCGCATCGTAAATTCCGTCTCTGGAAAAACGCCTCTGGTGAATGCCAGAAGAGCACTCCGTGCTTCAGATTCCACGTAAATCTATAGACGCTCCTTTCTTGCTAGGGTGTGCTGGTGTGCTGATACTAAGGAGGGCTGCGGTATGTAAGAGGAAAGATGCTGGAGTCAGCAGGATGACGAGGTTACGGAGAGACATGGGAACCTGAAAATGTTAACATGCCAGTTTCACGCGTAAGGATGCTCTGAACTGCGTAAGTGCAATGCTTATAGAGAGAACAGCAACTACATGATCGCCGAAAGGGGATGATTGTCTTATACATACAACTATTGGCCTAGTGTGGCAGTACAGTATAAGTCTACGTAACTCCTTGTCCTGTTTCAGGAAGCGCACAGAGTATCGTTATGTGATCAGTGACATCTGTTGAAAAGATTATGAAATATAGAGCGTTAAGATATCAGCCGTACTACATTCTAAATGGACTGATTTAAAAAAAAAAAACAGTCTGCCTGATAACGAACGGATCAAAACAATCGTGTATCCATTATTGGCTTTTTACTCTGTTTTCTAAACTGTCGTGTTCCAGAACTGTGCATGGTTTTCTATCATCAAGTATAGTGCATTCATAATGGAACACATTTTATTTCTAAAAGTAGGAATTCCATTAGCGTTGCGAGCTGGGTACAGCAAAATGTCCTGCCCTTTATGTGTATGTTATAACTGGGCAAAACAAAAGCACTGAAAAGTAAAGGTCTCGCCAAATCGCAGGCAGTTTGTCTCTGGGCATAAAAAAAAACTTGCACGAACCGCGTGCAGACCACAAAAAGATGTACCGCTTTCCTCACAACATACCAAATTTCTCCTGCTGAAGCTATTTGTAAGGGCATTGGCACAAGATGGATACTTTTTAAAATATCTTTTACGGTACTTCCCTTCTTTAGTGGAGGAAAATTCGATGTTGGAATTTATATTGGCACTAAAAGTCGCAAACTGACGAAGGATCGCAATTTTAAGAAAACGGTGCATGTCTGAGAAATATATTCATGAACTGCAATTAACTGCGTCGCAGAGCATAAAAAATTGAAATTGCAAGAACTTTGTCAAAATCAAGTTAGAAAATTTTCATGAAGTTTCTCTACAGCATCAGTGTATAAGGACACTACCTACACTCTCACGTTTACTTACTGAGACGTTATAGAGAACAGCAAGGCGAACGCTCACACCAAGACAGTAAGCAGATACAGTACCAGGGAAGTTGGATGAAAATATGATATGGATTACTAGTGGATGGATGCTGAAGAGTACAGTAAAGACGAATATCCTGCAAGGAAGTAATAGAAGAATGTTATTTTGGCATTGTCAAAAACTGATATTTTGAGCCAGTGGCTGTGTAAAAGATATAGAGTGACTTACACAGAAGATTACAACAACCAGCTACTTTTTACTAACTATTTATTTAGTTAAATAGCCCCGTTACCGGTCTCGAACGGATACTTTCATCTTCAGACGACTAGTTCACGTTTTACATTACATTTAGTGTTTTGTTTCTCCACCTGACGAAACTTCCTTGGAGTGGTGGTGCCCTACCACCAAAACAAAATGTGATACAACGTCTTTTTAATTGCAATTGTACCTCACGACGATTGTAAGTGATGTAAACAAATTATTATTATTAAATGGAAGATGTTTCGATTACTTGCAATGAATAATCCGCAGCATTAAGTTCCAGTGCAGGTCGCTTATCATCTTGCAGCAGCGAAAGACTGCACAGATCACAACGGACACATTTTCCTTTAACTGTGCCAGCCATAACTGACACAGGTCACCACCACTTGAGACCTAGATGTACTGGATTCTCTTGATCCATTAAACTAAGCACCGTTCGCTACTCCAGATCCGAACAATGGGCTGTGTTGGCAGGAAGCCACCCCAGATTCTGGTCCATGATTTTTGCCCCTCCTCCCATCTCCCCACGTCCAGCTGGCTCCTCTCTTCAGAATGCGTGCTGTATCTAAGCCAGCCGCGCTTTGATACAGCCTCTGCTCCCCTGAGTCTCCCGTAGCTGCCCCGTCCTTCATCTCCACAGAGTGGCTCTATCACTGGTAACTTCCTGGGCAAGCCACACGAGTACATAAAGAATCTCGGCCTGCACGCTATTCATGGCCTGGGGCCAAAGTCTTGTCTGCCGCTGTCCATGCCCTAACGGCGCTGGCTTAATGTGGATGTTGCTGGTTCACTTCTAGCCATGTCTTGTTCTTTTACTGAAAGTGTCAGTTTTGCTGGTACAGGCAAGCTCTGCCATGGCTGTAGACGAAAGCAGCATTGGCACTACAGCCAAGTGAAGCACGAACATGCCTGTTCCGCAGCTTGCTAATTCATGGCACAGATATAAATAAAATTACAACTCGCAGACAGATGACTAGTATTTGATAGGTCAACGCGGAAGGAAATATTTAACTCCCACCGCATTGTCAGGATTACCCCAGGATACTGTTACAGGACTGCTCTTTTTCTGTATATACATAAGAGATCTGATGGATAGGATTAGCAATCTCCTACGCTTTGCTGATGACGTCTAGTGCACAAAGAAGTGTCATCATTGGATTACTGTGGAGCAATCACATAATTTATATTTGGTGTGACCAATGGCAGCTAGCTATAGACGTGGAAAATTGTATCTGACGAGTAGTAAAAAAATCCTGTAATATCTGAATAAGCTTATGGTGTTAGTGGTGTGTTACATGTCGCGGTGAGTGAAAAATCGTACCATAACAATATCTGGATAAGCTTATGGTGTTAGTGGTGTGTTATATGTCACGGTGAGTGAAAATCCGTACCATAGGCGGGAATTGAACCCAGGTTTTCTGCTTAATAGGCAGGTGCGTTAGCCACTGAACCACTTTGGCAAACAACTGCACGCATTGCCGTGACATGCCTCCCGCCTCGATCTAAATTCTCACTGCCGCCCACTTTAAATTCCCACTTACGTACAGAATTGCCGAGTCTCTCCACGTTCTGGGATATCACCTCAGCATCGAGCGTAAATGTGGGATTGAGCCTGAAACACAGGTGCAGGTACTTATGAAAATGAAATGACACAATTTCAGAGACTCTACTGCTTTCATACATATATGATATTATGTGTATGGACAGAAGTGGCGAGTGAAAATTTGTACCAAGAAGACCCGAATTCGGTTAGCGGCCTTGGTAAAAATTTTAACTAGCCGGTTCGACCTTTACACACAAAACCACATTTCTATGAGACCAGTAAATTATGTAAAATTGTGTTATTTCATTTGTATAAGTACCTGCACCTGGGTTTAAGGCTGGATCCCCCACTTACGTTCTATGCTGTGATTTTAATCCAGAACGTGGAAACCATCGGAAATTCTGTGTGTAACGGAGAATCTAAAGTAGTCTGGGGCGGGAGTCAAAATTTGGGTCGAGGAGGGAGATGTGTCAGGGTAATCCGTGCGTTTCTATGAACTACTGTGGCAAGGTGGCTTAGTGAATAAAGCACCTACCTAGTATGCAGGCGACCAGTAACCGATTGCCGGCCTTGGTACAAATTTTCGCTCGTCGTTGCTGTCTATATACATAAAATGTACAAGACCAGTTAAGTCTCTGAAATTGTGTCATTTCATTTGTACAGATATCTCAATTAAATATCTGGACTTAACGTTGCAAAAAGACATGAAAAGTCTGATCTAGCCTCCTTGGTTCTTACAGGAACAATATACAGGGTGAGTCATTTAACATTACCGCTGGATATATTTCAGATACACATCAGATACTGACTAATCGATTCCACAGACCGAACGTGAGGAGAGGGGCTAGTGTAATTGGTTAATACAAACCATAAAAGAATGCACGGAAGTACGTTTTTTTAACACAAACCTACGTTTTTTTAAATGGAACCCCGTTAGTTTTGTAGGCACATCTGAACATATAAACAAATACGTAATCAGTGCCGTTTGTTGCATTGTAAAATGTTAATTACATCCGGAGATACCGCAACCTAAAGTTGACGCTTGAGTACCACTCCTCCGCTGTTCGATCGTGTGTATCGGAGAGCAACGAATTACGTAGGGATCCAAAGGGAAGGCAACACAGTTGAAGAGGAATGGACGTATCTAAAAAGGGCCGTCACAGAAGTTGGGAAGGAAAACATAGGTACAAAGAAGGCAGCTGCGAAGAAACCATGGGTAACAGAAGAAATACTTCAGTTGATTGATGAAAGGAGGAAGTACAAACATGTTCCGGGAAAGTCAGGAATACAGAAATACAAGTCCCTGAGGAATGAAATAAATAGGAAGTGCAGGGAAGCTAAGACGAAATGGCTGCAGGAAAAATGTGAAGACATCGAAAAAGATATGATTGTCGGAAGGACAGAATCAGCATACAGGAAAGTCAAAACAACCTTTGGTGACATTAAAAGCAACGGTGGTAACATTAAGAGTGCAACGGGAATTCCACTGTTAAGTGCAGAGGAGAGAGCAGATAGGTGGAAAGAATACATTGATAGCCTCTATGAGGGTCAAGATTGGTCTGATGTGATAGAAGAAGAAACAGGAGTCGATTTAGAAGAGATAGGGGATCCAGTATTAGAATTGGGATTTAAAAGAGCTTTGGTGGACTTGCGGTCAAATAAGGCAGAAGGGATAGATAACATTCGATCAGAATTTCTTAAATTATTATGGGAAGTGGCAACAAAACGACTATTCGCGTTGGTGTGTAGAATATATGAGTCTGGCGACATACCATCTGACTTTCGGAAAAGCATCATCCACACAATTCCGAAGACGGTAGAGCTGACAAGTGCGACAATTATCGCACAATCAACTTGACAGCTCATGTAACGAAGCTGCTTACAAGAATAATATACAGAAGAATGGAAAAGAAAATTGAGAAAGCGCTAGGTGACGATCAGTTCGGCTTTAAGAAAAGTAAAGGCACGAAAGAGGCAATCTGACGTTATGGCTAATAATGGAAGCAAGGCTAAAGAAAAATCAAGACACATTCATAGGATTTGTCGACCTGGAAAAAGCGTTCGACAATATAAAATGGTGCAAGCTGTTCAAGATTCTGAAAAAAGTAGGGGTAAGCTATAGGGAGAGACGGGTCATATACAATATGTACAACAACCAAGAGGGAATAATAAGAGTGGACGATCAAGAACGAAGTGCTCGTATTAAGAAGGGTGTAAGACAAGGCTGTAGCCTTTCGCCCCTGCTCTTCAATCTGTACATCTAGGAAGCAATGATGGAAATAAAAGAAAGGTTCAGGAGTGGAATTAAAATACAAGGTGAAAGGATATCAATGATACGATTCGCTGATGACATTGCTATCCTGAGCGAAAGTGAAGAAGAATTAAATGATCTGCTGAATGGAATGAACAGTCTAATGAGAACACAGTATGGTTTGAGAGTAAGTCGGAGAAAGACGAAGGTAATGAGAAGTAGTAGAAATGAGAACAGCGAGAAACTTAACATCAGGATTGATGGTAACGAAGTCAATGAAGTTAAGGAATTCTGCTACCTAGGCAGTAAAATAACCAACGACGGACGGAGCAAGGAGGACATCAAAAGCAGACTGGCTATTGCAAAAAAGGCATTTCTGGCCGAGAGAAGTCTACTAATATCAAATACCGGCCTTAATTTGAGGAATAAATTTCTGAGGATGTACGTCTGGAGTACAGCATTGTATGGTAGTGAAACATGGACTGTGGGAAAACCGGAACAGAAGGGAATCGAAGCATTTGAGATGTGGTGCTATAGACGAATGTTGAAAATTAGGTGGACCGATAAGGTAAGGAATGAGGAGGTTCTACGCAGAATCGGAGTGGAAAGGAATATGTGGAAAACACTGATAAGGAGAAGGGACAGGATGATAGGACATCTGCTAAGACATAAGGGAATGACTTCCATGGTACTAGAGGGAGCTGTAGAGGGCAAAACTGTAGAGGAAGACAGAGATTGGAATACGTCAAGCAAATAATTGAGGACGTAGGTTGCAAGTGCTACTCTGAGATGAAGAGGTTAGCACAGGAAAGGAATTCGTGGCGGGCCGCATCAAACCAGTCAGTAGACTGACGAAAAAAAAAAAAAAAAAAAAAAAAAAAAAAAAACCACTCCGGATGTAATTAACATTTTACAATGCAACAAACGGCACTGATTATGTATTTGTTTATATGTTCAGATGTGTTAACAAAACTAACGTGGTTCCATTTAAAAAAGGTAGGTTTGTGTTAAAAACATACTTCCGTGCATTTTTGTATGGTCTGTATTAAACAATTGCACTAGCCCCTCTCCTCACGTTCGGTCTGTGGAATCAGTTCGTCAGTATTTGATGTGGTTTACGAAATGTATCCAGCGGTAACGTTAGGTGACACACCATGTATAGGACGTAGTAGTATATTTCTAGATTCCACACGAGAGAAGTGATACGTAGTTACTCTAACTGTATTCCTAGATTCCTAACTCAATACTGTTTCTATAAAAATTCTATGTAGGCTTTCATGGGATCTACCAGTTGGGATGTTTCAGCGTGTCAGACATACTCGCCGGAGAGTCAAACTAATGTCACCATTCGTGCCGCCCTTCTTCGTTTTGAGTAAAAATAAAATTGTTAAATAATATTAATAACTGAGATGAACATGAATTTTGTTCTATTAAATGACTGCGTGCCTAATAGTCTTAATCCTAGTTGGTATCAGTCCCGCAAACCCGAGCAACGCTGGAATGGGTGCGCAAGTGTACTGAAAGCTATCTCTTTTGGTCACGGGTTGCATTTTCCCAGTTGTCGGCCACCAGCTACACCTATTATTGAGCCTACGTGACCATTCCATTTCATACCCTACAAACTGTTACATCCAAGTAATTTTATGATCTGACTAAGTCCACTTACGAGTCGGTGATAGTGTATTCTTTACTGCAGTGATACCGATCACAGTAGCTACAGCGAAGACACCAGTAATAGCTTTGCGTCTGTTGTCGTTGATGCAACGATTAAGTGGACATCAATACTCACCTTCTTTCGAAGTACGTTATATCTGACACGGAGCTGTACCTAGGTGATCCTGCGCTTCTTGGGCCAAAGTTACACCTCCCCCCTTGCTTCAAACCTTCCCCGGTGAAACTATTTTTCTGTACAGATATAGGAAATTGTATAGTTTTGTAAGTAGGGTAAATAAAAATTATGTGTTACTGAAAAATATTGTTAAAAGCATTTTAAGCAACAAATTAAAGCAAAATAATTTGCAAACTGAATACGGTACAAACAGTAAAACAGAAACAGAATCTATACTTATTGTTTACGGAATCATCTGTATACTTGCTTCAGCATGATCTACAGTCTCGTATTTGGCATAGTTAACTTAATGGGCTCTCTTCCCCGCTCATCCCCGGAATATGTGTGCCCCCATCGTATGTGTGTTCTGTGGTTTATGTGGAAGAGAACAAGCATTTTCTAAATATTTGTGAATCTTGTGACTTAGGCAGAATTTATGTAGCGACCTAGTATTGATGTGGAAATCCGCCGAAAACCTCACCCAGGCTACCTGGCACATCGACGCTCGTAGTGTTGTTTCGATGTGGCTCTGGCGCACCACCCCGTCCCGGAAACCACCCGTTAAACACACACGGATATCCGGGTAGGTTTCGAATTATCTACAGTAACCAACAGATTTTAATTTGTAAGTCTCTAAGCTTTCGAGGCAGTCTTAATTGAAAGTAAAATCTTTTTGGTTTTATGGTCGCCTCGGGCTTTTCTCAATTTCATCCACACAATCGACGTTTCGACCACTTACGACATCTTCAAATCTTCCGATGTCCACTGTTAGCTCTATTTACTCTTCACAAATTGTTAACAAACCTCAATCAGTAGCCTTCTCTCAAAGAGCGTATTTGCTGCCGAATCCGGCCCTTAATATCCCGCGGTACCGGAGCGAAGTAGCAGCAATAACTCCACTCTTGATGCCACCTGAAATGACGCTGCAGAAATGATACTCTGACAACAGCGTTCATTCACAGTCGCTGGCCGAGCAAAAGGTTTTTCTTCTCGTAGACACAAGAAGGCAACACAAAAGGTAAAAGAAATTACAAGCATCGAAAAAAGTTTTGCACCACCTCTGTTCCGAGAGTTCCGGAACCTGTACAGAACACTGGAATATAGATCAACATACATCTTATTTCCGCCCTTTTTATTGCTCATGAAAAACACACATTGAATGTTGTAACACCGTACAGCGAGACCTTCAGAGGTGTGCACGATGGAGGCGCGAATCGTCGTCCATGAAGACGAATGCCTGGTCAATATGCTGCCGATGTGGTTGCACTATCGGTCGGAGGATGGCATTCACGTATCGTACAGCCGTTACGGCGCCTTCCATGATCACCAGCGGCACATGTTGGCCCCACATTATGCCACCCCAAAGCAGCAGGGAACCCCACTTTCCTGCATTCATTGGACGGTGTGTCTAAGGCGTTCATCCTTACCGGGTAGCTTCCAAACACGTCCCCGACGGTTTTCTGATTGAAGACATATGCGGCACTCATTGGTGAAGAGAAGGTATTGCCAATTCTGAGCGGTCCATTCGGCATGTTGTTGGGCCCATCTGTAGCGCGCTTCATGGTGTCGTGGTTGCAAAGATGGATCTCACCCTAGTCGTCGGGAGTGAAGTTGCGCATCATGCAGCTCATTGCGCTAAGTTTGAGTCATAACACGACGTCCTGTGGCTGCACGAAAAACATTGTTCAACATGGTGGCGTTGTTGTCAGGGTTCCTCCAAGCCATAATCCGTAGGTAGCGGTCATCTAATGCAGTAATAGTCCTTGGGCGGCCTGAGCGAGGCATTTCATCGACAGTTCCTGTCTCTCTGTATATCCTCCATGTCTGAACAACAACGTTTTGCTTCACTCCGAGACGCCTGGACACCTCCCTTGCCGGCCGCGGTGGTCTCGCGGTTCTAGGCGTGCATTCCGGAACCGTGCGACTGCTACGGTCGCAGGTTCGAATCCTGCCTCGGGCATGGATGTGTGTGATGTCCTTAGGTTAGTCAAGTTTAAGTAGTTCTAAGTTCTAGGGGACTGATGACCACAGCAGTTGAGTCCCATAGTGCTCAGAGCCATTTGAACCATTTGAACACCTCCCTTTTTGAGGGCCCTTCCTGGCACAAAGTAACAAATCGGACGCGATCGAACCGCGTTATTGACGGTGCGGGCATGGTTGAACTCTAGACAGCATGAACAGTGTACCTCCTTCCAGGTGGAATGACTGGAACTGATCGGCTGTCGGGCCCCCTCCGACTAATAGACGCTGCTCATGCATGATTGTTTACATGTTTAGGCGGGTTTAGTAACATTTCTGAACAGTCAAAGAGACTGCGTCTGTGATTCAATATCAACAGTCAACGTCTACCTCCAGGAGTTCTGGGAATCGGAGTGCTTCAAAACACTTTTTGATGTTTGTACTTACCTCTCCAATTTAATTCTAATTGTCTTTCTTTTCTCGTTTCGTCTACACTGCTGGAAAAAAATAGTACAACTGCATCGACGACTTCAATTTCGATCCGATGAAGCAATGTGCCACCTGGGGGAGAGTAGAGGTAGTGATAATGCTTTTAATTCATTAGCCAGCAGACAGCGTAGTGACATAGCAAGCAGAGTGCTATCTCTAAATATCCTTCAAAGGAAAGGCTCAGTGTGATGCAAATTTATGAAGCAAGCGAACAACCATGCCACTCACATGATCTCATGCTTCCTACACCAGCTGAGAGAGTTTGAAAGGGACAAATTTTGGCCTTCCGAGTGACGGAATGGTCCTGAAATCTGGTTTCGCAGGACAGAGCGGATCAGATTATGGTTGTGGAGAGGGGCCAAGATCAGTTACTGTTAGTTGCACAGAACACACAAACTTTATTTCCCTAAAAACACTTAATCACACATGCCCTTGAAAGGATTCAAAAACAATACGGCTGAAAGCCCGAACACAAGTTATTAAAATTGCTTTAAGGAATACACGCAGCTGAAGGCCACATACTAGACATAGAAGAACCGAGGCTTAAGGCCTGGATAACAGAAATTTCCAATAGAGAAGAAAATTTAAAAGATTTTAAACAAGTGAATTTCAAATTTTAAATTAAGACCGATGAAGGTCTTATCTTAAAAATATTTGACACAAAAGCTCGGCTGAAGGCCACATATAGGTTTAAGGCCTGGATAACAGGGATTTCAGATAAAGATGAAAATTTTAAGTTTTAAATAAGTGAATTTTCAAATTTTAATTTAAGACGTCTGAAGGCCTTGCACAGTACTTGAGACTAAAGGAAAATCACAATCTAAAAACAACAGAACAATGGTGCTCACAACTACTCCAAGGATCGGCCTGAGGAAGTAGCTCTAACATAAGTTCAGGTGAAATAGGCAGTCAAGAATAAGATTAAGTAATCAGATGGCAACACGACCCAGGGACGGTCGAAGGACCTACCAACAACCTAATCAATTCCGCTGCACCGACCAACGGCACGGCAACGGAAAATATCAACCGAGGACGAAGATACCAGCAATACTACTCTTCAAAATTGGCGTCAAAAAACAGCCAAGGCACAATAACCACTCAGAAATATGAACAACACCAAAGGCTGTCAAACTACACGCGGTACGAACAGCACCTACACGGCGAGGATAAACACACTGAGGAACACTACGCTAATGCCCTCGCCGCGGAGACTTCCCGGGTGCACTGTCCCCACCCACCAACAGCCTACTCCAGTACGCACAGAGCATTAACATAAATGCTCAGTCGAAATTACGCAAGTTAGACACAGTTCCACGAAAACACTTCCACAAGGACTCGGACAATCGTAAAAGTAATCACTGTGGAACAACCAGGACGAATTACAAGTCGACACACACAGAGAACCCGAAGCGGTCGGCGACCAAATATACGTCGTCCGATGAGACGACGGACCGAACGACCAAGCAAGGTCGTCCCCACTCATGTGTTGAGCAACAGTCAGGCGAGTCTTGGTTGTCCGGGCCTCACTGCAGCTCCATCCCGACTCCGTGTCCGTTCGGAATTCGGGGCACGGCATCCCGGGCTCACTGGCTCGGACCCAACCATGCAAAGGTAACACTTGCCCATTGGCCACCCGACATCTCTACACAAGGAAGGAACCGACCGATGTCCGGCAAGATGATCAACTGACGAGGGCCCAGAAACTGTCAAAAGACCAAATCCAAATACACGGTGCCCGATGAGATGACCGACAAAATGACCAACCAAGGGTCGGTCCTGCTCGAGCCTCTTTCCGTCGGACAGTTCATGTGTGTCGCTACCGGTCGGCGAGTACTGATTGTCCGGCCCTCACTGGCGCTCCGTCCCGACTGGACTCACTACACACTGCGATCCGGAAATACTAACGGTCACTCCAAAGATAATACGACCTTGCTCTTATCGATAAGTGCTGCTGCCACTCACGGGCAGGCACGCCAGCAACTTTGTGAAGCCAGTAAATCGAATAAGAAATGAGATGGCAGCACTGCAAAGACAAGGTGTTAAACAATAAACAGTACGAACACGAGCCGCACAGGGCTCAGGTCCTTTCGGAGAATTGGTGCACAAGTGCTGTGTCAGTTGTGCAATGCTGCTGGTGTCTGGTGACGTGCACATTCTCTTACCTGTAGACGTACACGCAGCACAGACGCCCGCCTGGATTGTCGTACTGTAAGGAGAGCAGTGGCAGATCGTACCGCTGCCACTGCACATATAAAATTGCTCGTGAGCCCAGACACATCTCTGGATTGAAGAATTTTTAGCAAACAGAACACAGCAAGTTGTTATCAATGGAGAGACGTCTACAGACGTTAAAGTAAACTCTGGCATGCCACAGGGGAGTGTTATGGGACCATTGCTTTTCACAAAATATGTAAATGACCTAGTAGATAATGTCGGAAGTTCCATGCGGCTTTTCGCGGATGATGCTGTAGTATACAGAGAAGTTGCAGCATTAGAAAATTGTAGCGAAATGCAGGAAGATATGCAGCGGATAGGCATTTGTTGCAGGGAGCGGCAACTGACCCTACCCTTAACATAGACAAATGTAATTTATTGCGAATACATAGAAAGAAGGATCCTTTATTGTATGATAATATGATAGCGGAACAAACACTGGTAGCAGTTACTTCTGTACAATATCTGGGAGTATGCGTGCGGATCGATTTGAAGTGGAATGATCACATAAAATTAATTGTTGGTAAGGTGGGTACCAGGTTGAGATTCATTGGGAGAGTTCTTAGAAAATCTAGTCCATCAACAAAGGAGGTGGCTTACAAAGCACTCGTTCGACCTATACTTGAGTATTGCTCATGAGTGTGGGATCCGTACCAGATCGGGTTGAGGGAGGAGATAGAGAAGATCCAAAGAAGAGCGGCGCGTTTCGTCACAGCGTTATTCGGTAAGCATGATAGCATTACGGAGATGTTTAGTAAACTCAAGTGGCAGACTCTGCAAGAGAGGCGCTCTGCATCGCTGTGTAGCTTGCTCGCCAGGTTTCGAGAGGGGGCGTTTCTGGATGAGGTATCAAATATATTGCTTCCCCCTACTTATACCTCCCGAGGAGATCACGAATGTAAAATTAGAGTGATTCGAGCGCGCACGGAGGCTTTCAGACAGTCGTTCTTCCCGCGAACCATACGCGACTGGAACAGAAAAGGGAGGTAATGACAGTGGCACGTAAAGTGCCCTCGCCACACACCATTGGGTGGCTTGCGGAGTACAAATGTAGATGTAGATGTAGCCCGTCTCCCACTCACGGCACAGCATCGACGAGGCCGGCTCTACTGGTGCCATCAGAGGGTCGCTTGGAATGGCACACCGTGCTCTTCAAGGATGAAGGTAGATTCTGCCTGCACGCAAGTGCTGGTTCCCTTCGCGTACTATATACACCTGGCGAGGTCTGTCTCTTAGGGTTCATTCGTCAAACACACATTGATCCCACTGCTGGCCTTATGCCGTGTGGAGCGATAAGCTACACCTCATGTGAAACTGTAGTGTTTCTGGTGGTGTGGGAGACGCTAACCAGCACTCGGTACCTGCAGAATGTTGTTAGACCCGTTCTTTTGTTGTTCTTGCAACAGGAACGTTAACGCTCGCCCACACACTGCTTGTGAAACTTAAAGTGCTCTGCAATGTGCAGCAGCTATTCTGGGCAGCACGATCTCTAGTCTCCAATCGAGCATATGTTGGGTACGACGGGACGAGTAATGATTCGTGCGACTCGTCAGCCAACGACTCTTACAGAATCACGCGAACAGGTCGAGCACGCATGGCATAACGAATCCCAGGACAGTATTCGCCATCTGTACGATCGACAAAATTCCAAATCTAGCGCCATCATTGCCGGCCGTGGGGGTTACACCGCGTACCAATATGCACACTTGCAACAGTAAATCTTGAGTGAAATGGAAATCTCCGGCTGCCTATTTATTCTTTTCCGACAGATTTGCGTCCCCTCCGTGTCTGCGCCCTTGGCGGAGGGCTCCCTGGCCACCGTATCTGTACGTTCCTGGCCCTGCACGACAGTACATACCGTCGACCCCTTTCAAGGGCAAGTGGGAAAGCAAGCCCTTCAGTATTCGTGTACTGTGCTGCCTTGCTTCTGTGCTTGATACGCAAACGGACCTGAAGTGCTGAGTCGGCGACCTGGCGACCGCAAGAGGAGCGCCCGCCGCAGCCAGACAATCCCGCGGCCAGAGCCGGCGAAGTGCGAGCCGACCCGAGCGCCCCCGCTCCACTTATCGCCAGGAGGGGGCGCCAGCAGACTCCTCGAGTGGTGCCAGAGGAGACGAGACTCCGCTCTCTAAAATCTGCCGCACAGCGCGGCTCAGTCCCGCGCCCCTTGACGCTCGCCTCCCTTACAAGAGCCAATAGAATCTTCGCGCCAATCCAGCCTCGCCGTTTTAGACTTACTGGTAGGCGGTTTTCATGATTCTTTCAGTCATTATACGTGTACCAGCCTGCATCATTTTATGGCTACTACTGTAACAACAGTATTTTTCCAATAAACCTTTGTTGCTCAATTGTAGCAGCACTTTTTCTCAACAGTTCATTATCCTGTTTGAAGCGGCCAGCCAGAAGTTCCTCTCCTGTGCTAACACCTTAATGCCACCAATTGTCGTCGATTACTTGTTGATATTTTTCAGGTGTGCATTCCGTTTGAGTTATTACCTTTTACCGTTCGCTCTAGTAGTACACGGTCCAGTTGCATCAATGTGAGCACCTCCTATATTCGACGTCAACGTCCAATAAGCACTCACAGACGGCCGCTGCAGCACTAGCAGTGGAGAGTACATAACGCGTGACGGAGGAAGGAAACCATGCAGTCACTGTCGTAATGCAAAATCGAAGCGATTTATCCGACATCCAGTGATCCCTATGGTACCCGGATGTTGAACTTCAGCCATTCTATCGTGCCAGCCGTAGATGCTCGAGCATCCTTCGTTTCTTGCCAAAATACAACATGGCTGCTAGGAAATGTCACTATAACAGGAAAAGAAGATACTTTGCAATTCCTCTCCTTCAGAAGCCTATTACTTCATATGTCGACATAAAGTTCAATAGAAGATATCAGTCTGCAATTCTTTGTCACATGCAGACCGATGGAAATTTGTTTGCCAAACTACAATATGGCAGACGATGCAAGCCACGTGTATTTGCAGACACGCTGCAGTTCTGTATTCAGAGATCAGACTTCTACATCCAGGTTGTATAGAGTGCACTGCCGACATCTAAACAGAAGTGATCACTACCTTTTGGGTAGAGGTTAGAAGCATTTGTGAAACGGCAAAAGTTGTAAACCGTTCATATGCCACTGTGGTTAACGTATACCGTGCTTGGGAAAATGATTCTATGCAATATCGGCGACGAGGCAGATGTGGAGCACTTAGCGCCATACATGACAGGTATGAATGACAGTCGTGCAGATATGAACGGCCGAACAGACGTTGAAGAACAACTGTTGAAGAACCGACCACCCAGACAATCCAAGTAGCTACCAGCTTTGTCTTCTCAACTACCGTTCAGCGAACGTTATTGCGTGTGGGCCTCTACTTTAGATGCCAGTTTCATGCTCACATACTGACTGGTGTTCGTCGGCGAAGAAGGCTGGAATTTGCACGCCATAACGCAACCCGACGTCCGCTGAAAGGTGACTGGTGGCCTTTTCAGTTGAACGACGTTTCCAGCTCCAGCAGACAGACGGCGCTTGGCGTGTACGGAGTGCAATATCAGAGAGCACAAACGTCCAGGACGGAGGATGGAGCGTTGTGGTCGGAGGAATCGTTCTGTGGCTCTTGTTGGGTGATCTCGTCATTCTGGAAGCCACAGTGCATCAATACAAGTGTGCATGTGTCTTTGGGGACGAAGTTCACCTTTACATACAGATCATTTTTCTTCGGCACTATACCATCTACCAGCAGGACAGTGCAACTTATCACACAGCTGACAGTATACCTGAGTGGTTTAAAGAGCCCCAGGATGAGTTCAAAAATGGCTCTGAGCACTATGGGACTTCACATCTATGGTCATCAGTCCCCTAGAACAGAACTACTTAAACCTAACCTAACCTAAGGACAGCACACAACACCCAGTCATCACGAGGCAGAGAAAATCCCTGACCCCTCAGAGAATCGAACCCGGGAACCCGGGCGTGGGAAGCGAGAACGCTACCGCCCAGGATGAGTTCACCATACTCCCATGTTAACTAAACTGTCTCCATTTAAGCTCAATGGAGAAACTGTGGAACCTTTTCTATTGGGCTGTTCACGTCACGGATCCTCAGGCGAAAAACCTAGCGCAACTGATCACGGCACTGGTGTCTGCATGGGTCAACATCCTTGTTGATACCTTCCACAACGTCACTGATTCTCTTTCTGCACATCTCGGAGTGGTCCGTGCTGCAGAGATAGTTATTCAGGTTTTTGACAGTTGGTCACATTAATGTGACTGTACAGTGTATGTGATGTATTGCCTGATGTCTTACCACATCTTTCATCCTGTTCTTTCTTCTGGACAATGTTTGCCGGCCGGTGTGGCCGAGCGGTTCTAGGCGCTTCAGTCTGGAACCGCGCACCGCTCCGGTCGCAGGTTCGAATCCTGCCTCAGGCAGGTTAGTTAGGCTAAGTTCTAGGGGACTGATGACCTCTGATGTTAAGTCCCTTAGTGCTCAGAGGCATTTGAACCATTTTCGACTGTGTCTTCCGCGTATTTCTTTCCTCTATTATTTTGTGGAGGATGTTTAGTTTGTGGAGTTCTCAATAATACTTTACCTCAAACCTTTGATTGTCTTCTTCTCACGTTTTCCCATATTCACTACCACACAATGTACAGACGTACAGTGTTAGAAATTTCTTCCTCAGATAAAACATGCACCGCCCCTTCAAGAAGTTTCAAGACAAATTGTATTCCTGCCGTACAAGAGACGTCAGCGCATTAACTACGGTAGCAGCTTGAACTAACAACTGTAAATAAAAGACGTGCATTCAGCCTCGCAATTGTCAGCAGGTAGTGAGAAGTAGCCGACGTGCGATTGTGTTGCCTCAATGCTGTTGCATTAAAAATCGAACGGAGCAATATGTATAAATCAAGTGTTATGATATTCTCCAAAATTTTTTTAAAGTGCGAAAAGTACGTGCTAAGCCTGGCGCGACGTTACTGAAAGACAAAACGAAGACAATCCTTTCCCGAAAAAAAATCATCATGGGTGATGAAACTTGGCGTTATCACCACGAACGTACCACAAAACGGCATAGTGCCGAAATTCACATGAAGGATCAACAACGCTTTGACGACACAACCGACCTTCCAACCTATGTGGTGCGCGAATTCAACAACATTACAAAGAACGACTTTTCTGACAGTCTCACATGGTTTTGTCAATGAGCATGGTAATCAAGTGAGGAGAGCTTGTGTAAAACATATAAAGTATTGAAACCACCTCCTTAAGTTTAGTTTTTCTTGGTCTTTAGTTAACCCAGTCTTGAAACTTTTTCGGCAGAGTGGGTATCTCTGGTATCTATTACGAGGAACGCCCTCTTTACAAATAATAGTGTCTATTTTATGTCTTTCTTGCTTCACCATCATTCATTATTTTGATAGCTTCAGATGTGAAATTGGTATCGCTTTGATTGCCTGTAGTTATACATGATTACTGATTTCAGCAGGAATAAGTTGACATTTCACATCTTCAAGGTTAAAAGAATTACAAAAATATTGCACTGTTTGTAGTTCGTAATCTTTCTGTGCCATAGACTGCACGTTTGTTTTTCTAGCATCGTAAAGTACCGCGGACTTGAAGTAAAAATCATAAAATTACCATTACATAAGTTAATATAGTAAAAATATAATTACAATATGTACGTAAGATAATATTACTAACGAAGAAGAAAGAGTAAAACATTAAAAAATATAACTGTGTCCTCATGGGAAAACAGTCATACAGACGTGGCATATCAACAGGTACCACATTTGCGTAAGTTGACAGTTGATCATATACTGCCGGATACCCGTTGCGCTGGTAGAGTAATACGGAGGAATGCCACAAGATAGCAGCAGTCGCATGAGTAATAATAAATATCCTCTAGGTTTTTAACGATATACATGTACACGTAACAGTAAATGAGACAGTACAATGTGAATTATTTAAAATGAAAACATTACGATGTCAGTCACATAAAACTCAAGATACTATACTTGATAATATTCACTCGATTTTTAAGACCTGAAAAATTATCTCTAAAAAGGCAGTTAAAATTACACGTTTGTTAAATGCTGAATGAACGACTTCAGGTAGGATACAATAGATAAGAGAATCGCTCACGTTATGGGGCTATGGTCAAATGCCTGCTTTTACAAATTGTAACATTATGAATTATTGTTTTCGTCTCACACTAGACGTCATAATGAAATTTCCAACTATAGGGCCATCTGACATACATGTGTAATTGTAGTGTATACATCGATAAATAAAACACGGCCTAAAACTGATACATCTTGGCACATTACAATAATGGTTGTACACATATCGGAAGGACATGCCATAACTCGAGTTCTAGGTTATCGACGTGTGGTCGACAATTATATATTTCAAAATTAGTGCACGCATATACATTTTCTTATATCGTGATGATAATATGAGATCTAGAACAATGGGTTAATTGAAGGTAAATTTCAGCAGCATATACACATCGACAGTTTCTGTAACAACAGCTTGCCAACAGTTGAGCACCGAAGTTGCTAATGTAATTATGTGACCCAATGTTATGATTTAAGGCATTTTATACGGTGTGTGTTTATAAAAATATGTCTAGTCTTAATGTCATGGTTTTCTGGTAATGGTCAGAGCCTGAAGTACGTCAGCAAATGTAGTTTTTAATAAGTGGTCTGCAGATCATTTTAGCGGCTTAATAAAGCAATATTACAAGATGTGCTCCAAGTTTAAATGGTGGTCGCAGGCCTTCTGCACGTCTCTGTGTCGCAACTTCAGTATGCACAAAGATACTGTGACTGAAAAACTTAGTGTGCCTGATAATCATTTGCGACAATCGAAAGTGGAGGCAAAAACAAGTTTTTCATAGCAGCTAGTGGTAGTGCCATATGATACTCGACTGTAAAGTTGTTCAACACCAGCGTGAATCTAGATGGGAGTTCGACCAAAGTTCGATGAAGCTGTGGCAGGGGGCTTGTTTCTCTGCCGTTGACCTTTGACCTGCAAGGCCAGTGTGATCCCTCGTAAGAGTAACTAAGAGCGTACCTCCAACTTTCCACTTTAAGCCTAAACAACAGCGTAGGATGTTGGTCATGGACAATTTATCGCCTGTTTCTAGTTTCTGAACAAAATAAATAGTTTCTTAGACTTTTACAACAAAGTTCGCGAAGGACTCACAGAAGCATCTACAGCTGGTCTATGGCTATATTGCAACTCAGTTATTTGCCCATATCGCTTGTGGGAATGTCCGGCGACGTCTCAAACAAGCCCATTGTAAAAGCGCTGAACATAAAAGTGTTACTTATGCCTGGGTAAGAAACTACTTGTCAAATTGCAGCCTCTCCACTCTTTTACCCACTATGCAAGTGACTGTGATAGCGTAAAACTATTCAAATCAGAAAATTTAGGCAGTCGTATCCGAACTAATAATTGATTGATGGGAGAAGTGTATAAGACGTTGTTTTTTTTCAAATATTTACTCAACCTCCTTGTATAAAATTTGAAGAGCGTTTGAAGTAAATGCAAGTCTCACACGACAAAGGCAAACGAGTACTACCAAGAAATTCTGAGAAACCGGCGGTAAATGAATGAAGTTATTTCTAAACCGGTCGTCAGTCCAACTGAACAATTCTGTTCGTTAATCAATTCGTTATCAAAAAAGTAAATGTTACAGTAGTTATCTGAACAAACCTGTGCTGAGTATACAATAAGCACGTGGGACCAGCAGAGTCACTTTACGAATTAACAAAGAGAAATGTTAACTACGGTGTCATAACTAAGGAGAATCAAGTGTAGTAGTTTGTAAAAGCATTCAGACGATCCTTACATAAAGGATTGAATAGTGAAATCTCTCTGTTACAGTTAAAACTACGTTAAATCGCACTAACGTTTGCCTACAAAGGTAAAACTCTATTAACTTCCCCAACAAGGATTCACAGTTTCAAATAATTTTGAAGTCTTTGAATGAATTAGTAATAATCAAATTCCATGCAGTTGCAAAGCTGAAAAGCGGACCACCAAGCAAGCAACGGAAAACTCTTTAACAAAATAAATCATTATATGAAATGTTCAAAAAATAAATAGATCAAAAAGTGTAGTTTTTGTTTACCAGTATTATATCATTTGAATAATTTGTCTGTTAAGTTCACTACAATTGTAATGGTTTGTGCTGACTCTGACTATTGTACTAAACAAACAGCCCCACTTATTGAGGGGTCATTATTAAAAATTTTAGATAATATCCCAACAAAAAAACATACAGAAATATTGTAGTACATTCTTTCTAGTATAATGATATTAGGTTATATTACAGTCATAAACGTAAAGGATATTAGTCTAGTTAATAATGACTGAGATAATGACAGGATTGGGGAGTTAGAATTTTCCATAGCTAGCGTTAATATTTAGTTTTCAATGAAGTTCACTGGGAAACTCTTAGAAAATTTTAACCTAATCTGATGTGGCCAGTCTTACATGTCTTCAGTCCTGCTGAGACGGTGGTGTCGGGGTCTGCGATAATGCTCCATTAGTGTCATTTTTTACAAGAACACTCTGGTTAATTGCTGACGTATATGAGACAGGATCTTGATGTTATTCAGACTTAACTCGTCTGCCCATGTACGTCCCTTTCACTGTCTCATGTAAAATATGACTTGACCTGACATGGACCTACTTTCCGTCTGTCACGCGATACACATAGCCACTGCCTGGCGTGGATAGGACAGGGGTGCCGAGTGCAGGCACTCATACGTAACAAGGCGACGCCCAGAGGCGTTGCTACCATCGTTGTTTGTTTATTCTCTGACAGGTACAAAAAGCCTAACATTCCCTAAGCTTTCCCAACTGATAATGACCTATTGGGGTAATAATTAACATAAAATGACATAGACTCATAAAATTAGTTACACAACATGCATATCAATTAAGAAAATTGTATTTTGTTTCACTCACAAATGAAGACTCTAGATTACAGACAAAATCAGTATTTTCGCCGGTACAATGTTAGATAATATTTACAAATAGTTTTGAATAAATATCACATCTTTGTTACAGTACTACAAAACCTACGTAATTTATCACTGTCTTTAATAAAGTGCGCAAAGAAACTTTCATTAATGTACATCTCACCTGTTCACAACAGTCAGAAATTACCATCTCATCTACAATTATTCCTTTATTTAATAGCCCGGGATGGAACTTTTTTTGAAGTGACTTGTTTAGGAAATACGAATTATCTATCTATCGAGTTATCCCTTCTACTAGATAATTCGTCAGTGTAGAAGTTAAGCAGCTGTCAAGTGCCCATAGATGTGACAGTTATTTTCCAGTGTAATAGATCGGAGAACAGATTGTTTGTAAATCCGAAAAAATATTGCAGAAAAACCTATTTAGCCATCTCAGAGAGTTAAATAGAAAATTTACAGTTCCTGATTGTTGAAAATGGTTTCAGTCCTCCGTTTAACTTACAAAACTTTGGCAGAAACAGTAATCTCTGAACTGAAGAAAAAATAATCACATGAGCAGTAATACCACTCATTCTGTTCCTTACAGACCATCATTTTCATAAAAATATATGCTTTTACTCATATACTAACTCAGACCTCTAGCAATGACAACTATAATTCTATTTAGTTTGATTCTGTCTATTCCCAACGGCTCCCAGTACCGAACATGAAGTTTTCAATTTGCAATAGAGAGGAGACTTACAGACAGATAAAATTTGTTTTGTTTTCTTCACTTTCACAAGTGGTTCAAATGGCTCTGAGCACTATGGGACTTAACATCTGAGGTCATAAGTCCCCTAGAACTTAGAACTACTTAAACCTAACTAACCTAAGGACATGACACACACATCCATGCCCGAGGCAGGATTCGAACCTGCGACCGTAGCGGTAATGCGGTTCCAGACTGAAGCGCCTAGAACCGCTCGGCTATACTAGCCGGCTTCACTGTTACAATATAGAGCAGAATCACTTTATAAAATCTCATTAAAATTTACAGACGTGTGACTTGTTCATTATCTAAGAAATTACTCGAAAGCTTTTCGTCCCTATGAGATTCACTAAATGCTGTGGGCTCTGGTAACCATATTTCCGGCTGAACTTACGCCAACTTTTATTATGTAAGGTTCATAATTCGTATTGATAAATTATCAATACCCCGATGTGCCTTAAAAATAAAGGCTGTTCTCTAGACTTTTTTCCTTACTGTGACTATGTACGCCTCAAATTGAACGTCGAGGTACTATGAGAAACATGATTTGGAATATTTGTTAGATTTGATATCTGATTATTCCTCGGTTTTCGAAAGCATGGTTCTATATACGACAGACAAGTACGCTCCCAGCAAGGTCTTAAGGCACGGCAATGATCCACCTCGGCTCAATATAAATTTTCGAAAATGGCTACGTAAACAAAGAGAGCTTGGTCAAAAATTCAAGAAAAATTGGAACCTAGCTCAGAAACGAAAACTGAACGAAGCGGCAATAAGCGTAAATAAACAATGAGAGAAACGTTCAATGACTCTGAAAGTAAAATTTTGCCAACTGCTGCGACTAAATCCCCTAAGATGTTATTGTTTCACGAAAACATCAATAAGCGGATCCAAATGATCCATTTACTCACTAACGGCCTTACTGGCATCGAAACGGAAAATGACAGAAAGAAGGCCGTGGTACTGAATTCGGTCTTCCAAAATTGTTTCACTAGCGCGGTCCCTCCTTTCATTCATCGTCTGAAAATCTAAATGGCACATAATAAGATAAGAGCTCGCAGAATGGAAAACCAACTACAGTCCCCTAGTAGCGGAGAAGCATCAGTTCATTCACGTTCTCAAGAAAGGTCGTAGGGCAGATGCGCGTAATTATAGGCCTTGTGAACAGGCTCCGCTTACTAAATGAAGACCGAAGCAGTAAAAGAACTGTGCTGGGAGCAGCGCAAGTAAAGATGTGAACCACAGGAATGTTTGAAAATGTAGATTACGTATCAAGATCTGGTAACCACTCTATGCTGTGTGATTCGTTATAATTCTCGGGCCTTTTCTTCTGCATAGTCATGTTGTACTATAAGACAAAAAAAGGTACTGGAAAATCGTATTAAAATTACACCAATGTCAGGTCGGTACTACGTCGAAGTGTTACGTCTCTCTTGGGAAAAAAATTCTAAAACGAAATTAGCGTCACCATAATTATTAACATAAATATTATGACTGGTATTATAATAAAGTATTCAAACATTTTCTGAATGAAAGTTAACTCAATATATTAGAAATTACTCAGAAATACAGACAACGTTGTCTAGATGATCAGGATGGCAAAATACAACAAGGAACAGCCAGGCTTCTCCTATCTCCCCTCGAAGCAGAAACTGAAGGTGGCGCAGTCGTTTATTTGTGCAGATGGTATACACAGAGGTGACAAAAGTAATGACATAGTGATGTGGGGATATACACATGACGGTAGTATCGCGTACACAATGTGTAAACGGTCTGTGCATTGTCGGAGTTGGCATTTGTACTCAGGTGATTCCTGTCACAAGGTTTCTGACGTGATTATGGCAGCACAACGGGAATTAACAGGCTCTGAACACGGAACAGTAGTTGGAGCTAGACACATGGGGCATTTAATATCGGAAATCGTTATGCGCTACCTCTCACCACGAACAATGCAGTCATCACTTAACGACCGAGACCAGCAGCGTTTACTTGGTGTCGTCAGTGATAACAGGCAAGCAGTATTGAAAGAAATAACAGCAGAAATCAATGTGGGACGTACGACGAACGAATCCGTCAGGGCAGTACTGTACTTCAGATGACAATGCATTCTTCATACCATGGTCATATTTTAATTTCTTAGCTTAGGCACACTTCGATAAGTTAGCTGAGACTTCTGAATATCTGTATTCTTTTGACTTTCCTATCCTTGGTAAACGAGGTAATGGAACACTGAGTTCGTTTCTTTCCTCCCGACCTATTAACACCTTGGTTGGCGAAGACCCAGTCGCAGAATGCGGTAGATTATTATGAATGTTTTGATTGCGTACGTAGATTCATATAAATCTATTGAATTCCTTAAAAACCCTCTCCACTGGCCTTCCTTCTGGGTGGAAGCTGGATATTGATATCTCCTTAATTCCCGGTTCCCTTAGGAACTGTTCCCATCTGAAACCGGTAAAACAAGCGGCATTGCCAGACACAATAGCCTGAGATTCGCCTATTTTGGGTAGTCGTTTACTTTGGGTAGTCGTTTACCATATTTCGAATTAATGTGCTGTGGACGTTTTTTGAGCGTACCTGTTTCACATATTATGTGAAAGCATTGCACACAGCAAGGAGATACTTAACACCACTTCTTGAGTAAGCATCCTGCTGTGTAAAGCAATAGATGCTACTACCACATATAGTACGGTCTTACTTTACCTGTTCATAGGGTTGGTCTTCTGGCGTATTATACTTGTCATTTGAGATCATTGGCATGACAACATCTTTTTATGGTTGTCACAAACTTACTGATTCCTACTTGCCCTCAAGTCATGTGTGTATACCAAATGACATCTTTCATGCACAACTGTGGTATGCACGTGCGTGGCACATCCCTTCCTTAGAATAGGACTGAATTTTCTATTTTATATCGATAGTTTAGGGGACTGCTGGATCTTGGGACTACGCTGTTATTACGTCATTCCCAGTCGTATCTGAGTTTTGCAGTTCAGCCATGTCTTTACACATTTGCAAAACTTTTGCCTATGTGTTTGGTCCATAACCAGCAACTCTTTTTCTCAGAAGCCTCTTCAACCAGTTCGGTAAGCACATCCATACCACGTTGTAGGCATGATCACCTACCACTACGTTGTCACATCCTTTGATAAATATTATTTTTAGTTGGTACTCTTGTAAGGTTAAAGCCCGTAGTGACAACGTGTCATATAAAAGTTGGAACATTAGCAAAAAGATATGTACTTGCACTGGCGTATTGTAGATGTAAAAATGGAACTATTAACTACCCACACGACTGCTAAGACTTTCAGCTCTGTAACTAAATAGTATCGCTCACACCTTGCGAGCACTCGACTTTCAAACAATCTTATTTCTTTGGAACTACTTGTGCTTGAAACAGACAACATCCTATGAAGAAACGTCTGTTGCAATACAGATCTCAACCGTCTTATTTGGGTGGTACAGTAGGTCGTTTCTAACAAGGCTTGTTTGATTGTTGCACATGCTCTCCAGCATTCTGCTGACCACACCACGATGCGTTTCTCCGTAGTAGTCACTACAGTGGTTCCAATGTTCAAAAATTGATTCGGCACAAAATGCCGTGAAAACGACACGAGACTGATGAAAGTCCTTAATTGCTTCTTCATTCCTCAATAGCCCACATTTTCTTAGGATCAGGAACGACGTCTAATCGTGAAATAACATGTCATAGAAGTATCATTTAGTGCCTACCAAACATCGATTTCAAGAAGTTTGATGTCACTTTTGATTCTGCAAATTTTCTCTAGAATCTCTGCATGCTCTTCCCGTGTTGGGGTGGCAATAAGTAAGTCATCCATGTATAACGTTACTCTGTCCAGGAGTTAACGGCCAAGCACTATATTAAGTGTTGTGATAAATATACCTGGACTAATGTTCAGGCCGAATGGTCGTACTCTAAATTAGTAGCTTCTAACACAAAATATTAATACCCTATACTTCTTAGAAGCTTCAGGTAACGGAATCTGCGAAGAACATGATTTTAAGTCTGTTGATGTTATATTTCTGATGTTATAGAATTTTTGTATCTGTTCTTCCAGATTCTTTGGTCTGGAGCAAACAGGTACATTTACCTTATTTATGTCTCTAGCATCTAAAACCTGGCGGATTTCCCACTGATTTAAGCTACAGTAACTAAAGGACTTCTATATGGTGACAAGGAAGTTTCTATTGTTCCCATTTAACTATTTTCCTAACTTCCTTGCTAAATGACTCACTGATGGGCCACGGTATGGAGTAAGTGGCATGACAAGATATGTTTTAGCACCTCTATATTGTACTTGTATCCCTTGATGACAACTGGTTGGTCAGAAGAGACTTCTATGTATTTACATAAAAGATGACCTAATTTACTTGCTGGCCACTGGCAAGGTACTCAGAATCTCGTGTTTTCGAGATAATCAGCTACTCCACCTAAGGAAAATTATCTCCCCCAGTATCTGACTAGCAAAATGCCTCATTAAACATCGTATTGCAGATTTGCAACACACATGGCCCCATACACATATTTTGGATATTCTGGCTGTATTTTGCCTCTTGTTTCATTTGTCCTCAGGTTTACCAGTGACATCCTCCTTTCCTCATTTACAAAACTTCGTTCCCCTTTGAAAAGGTCGATATTTCCTTTCCTCTCCCAGGTAAGCTCTCACTTCTGGATACAGGCACCAAGAGTCCTCAGACTATGAGAAAAGTGCTTGTAATAGCCTTCTCTCCTATCAGTATTGCACCTGAAACTGGTATTTCATTAATTGCGAATGGGCGCCAATAGCACATGTTACCGTACAGTTTTTAACAGCGATATCGGTAGTGCTATAAAACAAATAAATGTGACTGGTAGCACAAACTACTAAAAAATAATTACGAATCTAGTTCAATGAAACAGACGAACAGGGCTGGTTTCCTTCCGTGACCTCCACTACACGCCCGTTTCGATTAGCATACTGCGGTTGTTCAGCATGCAGATTTAGCCCTTGCGCAATTGTTAGCTGTTATTACTTTGTATATTCGAATTACTAGGCGGCGATCCCCGATTTGTATTCCAGGTTCCGGAACATCCCCCTTGCCCACTATTTCTTCATTTCGAGTTATTATTAGGGCTTGAATGGTATCCCTCCTCGCGACCCTTTTTTCGGTTAAATGACTGATTGCCACGACTGTTTTGTTGTCTATAGTTGTTGTGACTGTAAACGCTCTTCCTAACACCAACATTGTCGTTACACTGCGTGGAATGGTTGCCTTTATCTCGATTGGACAGAAATGCGTTACCGTTCCCATGCCCCACTATTAAGCCTCATGTCTTCCTGTACTGCGGAAGCAGCAACCGTGTGATTGACGGGAGCGATACTGTGGCCTCCCAAGAGAATGACAGGGACAGAGCAGGACAGTGTGTAAATCGTGAAAGTGTACTTGAATAGGCCTTTACCAATATGATCAGAAAACTTGAAATTGCATGATACCAGAAAACCTAAAACTTTATGCTAAAGAAACTATGCTGTGAAATTTTATATTGTTCCGGCGGCATACTCCCACGGCGAGCAGTACTACAATGCATGATGTCACTCTACCTCACTTGCAGTCTGAGCACTCCAGACTGACAGAATAAAATATGCTAAATTGAATTAAAAAACTAATTTTGAATTAATAAATAACCGAAATTGTATCTGGGAAAATGCCCTGCAATTTCACGAATGCCAACTAATCTACATACACGCAAATGTAAACTGCATTTGAGAGTAAAACCGTCTGAATACGAAATGAACTTCATCTAAACTGAATTCGATAAAAACTTTTGAAATGCAGAGCGAATCTAAAATAAACTTGCAACGTTGTAACTGTGCTGTAACCGGCCCTAAAAAACTTTTATATGGCTTACCTGTTGTAATGGAAACTAGATACTGCTCGAAGTGATGAACATAAAAAATACAGCGCAACAGCAAGCTATCCAAAAAGAAGGGAAACCTTGATCGGTACAATGCAAGGACAATCAGAATAATGAAATTCTTTCGCGAGGAGAAGTGTAGGAATTAGAATTTGCAGCATAATTGAAAAAAAAACTAACTGTACTATGAAAACTAAAACACTTCCTTTGGATATAGCAATGATCTTTACAAAACTTACTTTTTATAACAAATATTACTCTGCAATGAAATTAATTACTCAATTGGTAAATGACGGGTAAATATACACGCTCTGAGTGCAAGCTATGTGACGGTTAACCACGTTTGAACAATAAAACTAACCACCCAACTTAATAAAGAAAAATTTTACTACAGTTTCCAGTTTTCCAAACACGCCATAAACTACGCGTAAGCAAGCAATACAGCAACAACAATACTTGGAAATCTTCTCAAACTAACCTTTAACAAATCATATTTCCAAAATTCATCTTCCTCTGCCTTTTTATTTCTGTGCTCTGAAAGATATTTCCAGACCGCTCAGTAGCATGACCAACACCCTTCTCATTCACTAGCTTCTCTTAGAATGCTACAGCAATGACAATACTACTAGCAACCAAAGATGACATTTGCTTGTACTCAGAACCTCTGTGGTGTAGCATATCGACTGCTGAAAATCTCTGATAAAATATGCAATATACAAATCCGAAATATAACACATCGAATGAAAATAGAGCCTACATCAGCCTTTTGGAATACGAAAAGTAAGCTACACACCTAACAGATATCACGTGTGAACCTGTGGTGTTTTCAGGGAAGATTCTTTTCCTCCAGATAAATCATGATTCTCGATTTTAATTTTGCTTTGAGATCCTACGGTACATAAGTTTTGATTTCAGAAGCCTCTATACTACTTTACTTCATGCAAAATGTAAGAATTGGTTTCTAAAAGAAACTCTCTACTGTCGTATCTCACTAACTTGATGTTACATAACGCATGATTTGCTGCCACTAAGTACATATCTGAGAAATATTTTGGTGAACTTTTGCCGCCCTTCTCCTGGTATCGTTTCGATTTCACAAGAATTTCTCTTACTTTCCTTAGCACTGTCTTCCGGTAGCTTCATAATTCTTGAACAGAGGTTATATTTTGTCTGTAATTAAACGAGTCGCCTGTTTTCATCTGATGCTGATTGGCAGAAAGCCTGACAGCGTAGAAATATGTCTTCTTCAATTAAGTATGTGTCTTCTGATGTTACACCACGTTCTCGTCCTTCGTCTACCGTGCGGATTACATCGTATACTATATTGTGTGTGAAATGTAAAAGAGCCAGTGCACTGCTTAAATCACAAAAGTTTGCAGATAGTAAAACAAGTTGCTACTAGATTTTATAGCTGTTATTCTGCTTTAATTACTCTTCTAGCTCACTTTTTATACGGTACTCGTTTAGTTCCTTTGTTCGCGGAATACATTACGCCTAATGGTGCACTATAAACTGCGAACATTCCAGTTCGCGGGTTACTCCCACATTAAGCAGCAAAGAGTCTATCTGACAAACTTGTTTTAATAAAACAGTGATCCGCAGAAAGCATTCTCAGTTAATTCCGTACCGTAACGATTAAAATTGGTCTCTTGCAGGTAGAATTTCTTCTGTGCATAGAAACGGTTAATTAGCTACGTGTTTTATTTCTCATGTCTCTTGGCTGTCGCCCACCCCCCTTCATCTTGGTACGCCGTTCTGAATGTGTTTGAGTCATTTCAGGAAACAGTTCCATTGTTTTATGCTCGCTCTTTAGAGTCCTAATCCATCCGTTCGCTGTGCGCCCGAGGCCGCTTTTCGGTTCTGTTGTGTGAAATACTGTTCGTGTCAAATTGTTTGGTTCACGGCGCATGGCAAGCCAATATGAGCGGAGGCGATTCTCTTTAAGTTTTTCCTTCACGTTTGGTACCTTAAGAGAGCCTCGGATATGGTCGGTTCTTACTCTGTCCATTTAGCGTCACTCCTCAACACCAGTGTACGTAACTAGCAGCTTCCATTCTTCTGATCTGCGCATGGCCCGGCATTCTGAACCCTACGTTAGAACTGGTCTTATCACTCTTTTGTATATATTTCCTTTGATTTCGAGAGGCATTTTCGCGTCATAGGACTGCTGCTAGCAACCTCTGTTCCGACCACCTAATTTTTATGTGGTTTTCAGTCTCTTTATCTGTGTCGGATTTGGGCATTATTACCGAACTGGGGTAACTGAACTGATTGGTTCGTGTTCTACTGACATTCTGCTTAGAGCTCGTGTCCTTTCTTGAGAAGGTGCGATGCACTCTAAATCCTTGGTAACGAGCAATAACGTCGTCTTGAATTTATGGCAGACATTCTGCTATTACAATTTTGTCGTCAGCGTACAAAAGTGTGCATGGAGTTAGCTTCGGAAGACGTTCTGTGTCATAGTTTATGGTCAGAACTGATAGTCTGGGACACAAAGCAGAACCTTGGTGGACCCCATCCTTTACTTTGAATTCTTCTTGATGTTCTCATGCATGTCCTTTATAGATACAGTATTCTGAGAGGAAATTCGCGCGAAGAGGCTACCAGATAAGCTTTCGTGGTATTCGGTCGAAAGCTTTTCTTGAGGTCGATTAACACAACATAAAAATTCTTCTTGAGATCTCTCAGTTTTCCTATTAGGATTTGTACGATATTGAAAGCATCGATAGTACCTTCCTTGGTGGCAAAACAACACTTTTCGGATGTAATTTCCGTTTCTTTCCTTACTCTGCCTCCAAGCACTATTTGTGCACCTTAAGGGTTTGTGATGTTAGTTTTACTGCATGACAGTTTCCACAATCATCTTCATAGCATTTGTTTTTGCAGGAAAGCATTAGGTTAGTTCGTTTTCAGTTCTCAGACATTCGCTCTTTCATTACGTTAATGTTAAGTTTTCAAAAACACTTTTACAAACTCTGAGGACAGATTCCTGACACCATAACCAGGAAAAAGTCTAGTAAATAAGGGCTCTTAAACGCATACTTTAAGAACTATGACCACTTGTTTATCTTCGATAGTGTGAAAATCTTTCCTGTTGAATAGTGCTCATAGTTCGTCAGATACGCATTTTTGAGCCCTCGTTTACTGGACATTTTCCCCTTGTTTTGGTCCTTACCACCTCCTCCAAAAATACGAAAAGTAAAATACTTGCAGTAGAAGAGACATATTTCACAGTACTGAAGATGAACAATGTTCACAGCTCTTAAGGTATGCGCCGGCCGGTGTGGCCGAACGGTTCTAGGCGCTTCAGTCGGGAACCGCGCCACCACTAAGGTCGCAGGTTCGAATCCTGCCTCGGGCATGGATGTGTGTGATGTCCTTAGGTTAGTTAGGTTTTAGTAGTTCTACGTTCTAGGGGACTGATGACCTCAGATGTTAAGTCCTATAGTGCTCAGAGCCATTTGAACTATTTCTTAAGGTATGAATTCTGGAGTCCACGTTTACTGGACATAGCTTTCTTGTTTCGATTGAAGAATCTGTCCCTTAATATTGTAAAAGTGCTTTTGAGACATCCTGCATGTTGGAATCCCTGCTCGTGTTTAGTTCAGTCCGTATTTCACATGGACCCTTTTCTTTCCGACCGTCGCCATCAACATCATCTGTCGCGCACGAGCACAGTTTTGTAGTGCAATCGGGACGTTTATGAAAATCTAAGGGTTGTCGTGGTGTCCACCTTTGTTGTCGGAGATGAGAGGAAGAAATCTCTCCGTGGTAGAATTGTGGTTATTTGTTGCAGTGTTAATCTTTTAGAATTAATGACAGTATGGGTATGCTGAAGAGTTCAGTATTTATTTAATTAATTCATTTATTATCTCTTTGATAACTTATAAATGAGATCCCAGTTCCTAACCCCTTCTTTAATAAATGTCAGACTCCATTTATTCTTATCAACACGGCTGGTCCCGACGGAGGTTCGAGTCCTCCCTCGAACATGGGTGTGTGTATTTGACCTTAGGATAATTTGCGTTAACTAGTGTGTAAGCTTAGAGACTGATGACCTTAGCAGCTAAGTCCCATAAGATTTCACACACATTTGAACATCATCATCTTATCAACAGGCCACTCGCCTAAGCTTACAAGAGACAATTACTATTCCGTAAATTGTTCTTGTTAATTAAGAAACTACAAATGCTATCTATTCCTTGAGACGAAGACAGATCGTCTATGTTAAAAGCTATTCCTCAGGATAGATAATAATTACTTATCTTGCATTGGATGTGCATGTCACCAGATATGATCACCTACTTCTCGCTGAGAATGTTACTTCTGCATTCTTCTGCTTCTGCAGCTGCTGCTGCCTGGCGTAGCTACACGGTGTCTCCTCAAAGCAGCCGCTACTGCTCTCTCTCTGCATCCTCTCGCAGTCTCTCTTGCTTATATACCGTTCTAAGTCGAGGCTGACCTTCTACAGGGTGTTACAAAAAGGTACGGCCAAACTTTCAGGAAACATTCCTCACACGAAGAAAGAAAATATGTTATGTGGACATGTGTCCGGAAACGCTTACTTTCCATGTTAGAGTTCATTTTATTACTTCTCTTCAAATCACATTAATCATGGAATGGAAACACACAGCAACAGAACGTACCAGAGTGACTTAAAACACTTTGTTACAGGAAATGATCAAAATGTCCTCCGTTTGCGAGGATACATGCATCCACCTTCCGTCGCATGGAATCCCTCATGCGCTGATGCAGCCCTGGATAATGGTGTATTGTATCACAGCCGTCCACAATACGAGCACGAAGAGACTCTACATTTGGTACCGGGGTTGCGTACACAAGAGCTTTCAAATGCTCCATACATGAAAGTCAAGAGGGTTGAGGTCAGGAGAGCGTGGAGGCCATGGAATTGGTCCGCCTCTACCAAGCCATCGGTCACCGAATCTGTTGTTGAGAAGCATACGAACACTTCGACTGAAATGTGCAGGAGCTCCATCGTGCATGAACCACATGTTGTGTCGTAGTTGTAAAGGCACATGTTCTAGCAGCACAGGTAGAGTGTCCCGTATGAAATCATGATAACGTGCTCCATTGAGCGTAGGTGGAAGAACATTGGGCCCAATCAAGACATCACCAACAATGCCTGCCCAAACGTTCACAGAAAATCTGTGTTGATGACGTAATTGCACAATTGCGTGCGGATTCTCGTCAGCCCACATATGTTGACTGTGAAACTTTACAATTTGATCACGTTGGAATAATGCCTCATCCGTAAAGAGAACATTTGCACTGAAATGAGGATTGACACATTGCTGGACGAACTTTACGTAGAAGTATACACGTGGAGGCCAATCAGCTGCTGATAGTGCCTGCACACGCTGTACATGGTACGGAAATCTCTGGTTCTCCCGTAGCACTCTCTATACAGTGACGTGGTCAACGTTACCTTGTATAGCAACAACTTCTCTGACGCTGAAATTAGGGTTATCGTCAACTGCACGAATAATTGCCTCGTCCATTGCAGGTGTCCTCGTCGTTCTAGGGACTTCCCCAGTCGCGAGTCATAGGCTGGAATGTTCCGTGCTCCCTAAGACGCCGATCAATTTCTTCGAACGTCTTCCTGTCGGGACACCTTCGTTCTAGAAATCTGTCTCGATATAAACGTACCGCGCCACGGCTATTGCCCCGTGCTAATCCATACATCAAATGGGCATCTGCCAACTCTGCATTTGTTAACATTGCACTGATTGCAAAACCACGTTCGTGATGGACACTAACCTGTTGATGCTACGTACTGATGTGCTTGATGCTAGTACTGTAAAGCAATGAGTCGCATGTCAACACAAGCGCCGAAGTCACCATTACCTTCCTTCAATTGGGCCAATTGGCGGTGAATCGAGGAAGCACTGACGAAACTAAAATGAGCTCTAAATGGAAATTAAGCGTTTCCGGTCACATGCCCACATAACATCTTTTCTTTATTTGTGTGTGAGGAATGTTTCCTGAAAGTTTGGCCGTACCTTTTTGTAACATCCTGTATAATAGCCGTTCGAGGTATTTCCGTCATCCGTCTCCTTCGACATGAAAACACTTTAATGTTCGATTTCTCTTATAGGTTTCCAATCGATGTTACCACCTACGTATACTGGAAAGCTTCCTTTAGGGTCAGGGCTTGTGCCTCTTGGCGCAGTCTCCTTTCCTTTGATCTGACAATTATTGCTCATTGAATTTTTTTTCTTGGGACTGCACACATCATCACCATTCTCATCCTTTACGGAGTAGGAAGATGATAATGCTGTATTCTTTCTAAATTCTTACATTCTAGTTTCGTTAGCGTTTCTGTATTTTCCATGGTTATTTTCGCTTATTCTGGTGTTATAATTCGTAAAGAAGTTTGAGCTGGCTATAAACCGTGAATTTCTACGTCGGGCAACTCTTCGTTTAAAATATTTTATAGTTTCATTGTCATCTATGATTCCTGACTTATTAGTATTCGGGAGTAATTTTAACATATTTATCGTTTACATCTTTCGTTTGTTCATTTCTAAATTTAGCAGTTATGAAAATTTTATTATCTGTTTCAGCTATTTCGAGCCTGTTGTTTCAACATCGCAGTTTCAACATTTTGTTGATATAGGATCAACAACCGTTTTATTTAATGAAGTGTTTATTATAAATCTGTGTCAGTTGTAGTACATATATTTTGGCTGCTAGTTTAGAAATTAGTCGCCAAAATATTTTTCTTGCAAATGTGACAGATTTGTGATAATTGCCTGTTATCGGCTGTTGCTTTCGAGTCATTAATAGGCATCTCGACTTTTTTTTTTTTGGCTCATATGTGGATGAAACGATCCGATTTTCCTTTTAACGTTTACCACTATTCGAAATAATTTTTTTGTGTTACAAGTTATTTTTCGACGTCGCTGTTACATGAGCCTGGGTCTTTGCCTGGTAGTCACTTCGCTTCCCTCAAACCTAATACTTCCTTAGCAGTAGCTTTGTAAATCGTAACAACTATGTTAGTGTCTTTCCTTCTGACGTCATACTTTTTCATGTTCTCAGTAGTCATGGATTCCATAGGTTTCCTTGAGGTATTTGAAGATGATTTCACTCTTGTGCTTTCCTTTTTGTGGGTTTGTTCCAAAGTGGCATTTTTAAGTATGCTATCAAGAGTCGGTGTCATGTGGTTAATAGCTCTCCCATGGGACACTAAACAGTACACTAACGCAAGGAGCTGTTAAACATTACGTAATATATTTGGGACGCATATATGTTATTTTGAAGTTGATAGGATGTTAATTTTCCTAATAATTAATATGTGAGAAACATTAACAACGTCCATGATTCTTCGATAGTGGGCATTGAGATGCCCGTATCTATAATTTCTTTGGAAACTGTAAAGTCGGGTGGAGGATGTTTACCCTCGTGTCCATTAAGATCATCTTCAGTTATCTTGTAGGTCATATGAGAAATCAGATTTTTCGTCAATTGTACACGCAGTTTGAGGGGTGTGAGTAGATATTATCTTTAGACAAGGTTGGCTGTCAATGTCGAGTTTTACTAGAGTCAGTCACTCTGGCTACCCACAGATATCATATGGTCCTTCAGTTGTTCGTCCAAGATTATGTCTTCCCTTCTGCTATTTGTAGAGTCAAGATGTACTAGCTGGTAGCCTTTTCCGATCTCCTTTATTTCTTGTGTACAACACTCATTAATGTTGCGTTTGTGCGGTACTTCCGCAAGTTCTTTGCTGCGTCTAGTCATTTAACCCATGCTGCACGTTTCTAAAAGCATGTTGGTAGCGCTGGGTCTGTTGGTGTCCCTTAGGGAGGACACTAAGTAATTTTCGTTAATCGGTACCACTGTCACTTAAGGGGGGCGCCATAACATTCTTTTGAGCTTGTACTTACACGACTTGGAGAAGACTATACTCGCTTTAAATTTCTGCAGCTAATTCCACCCGGGGGTAAAACTCTGATGCTACAATGGCCCGCCAATGCAGCCGTTGGCCCACGGCGGTTTCTTCCGCTGTTGCCTCTTCTGTGTACCGCCGACTAAGCACCCAGTCACTGCCAATTCAAACTCCCAATATTTAGTAGAAGCCTTTCGATGAAGTTGCGCTAGTGGAGACTACTACTCCTATCTGACTGATCCACGGGAGATATTTTATTTCCCTCCAGCTCTCCCAGAATCACATGTGTGTGACCCTCGGTGAGCATCGCCTATGCGCCAACAGAGGATGCACTCTTAATCAGACGGATTCCCCGAAAGACAAACTAACTTGCACCGTCATACAAAACAGATGAGGCAGACGGTAAATGAAATCATTCAGCTCTACAAACTAATACGTTAATTGTATTCGCAATTGCGAATATGGGAAACCATTAGCTGCTGAACGCAATGGCGACAGTGAAAATTTGGGCCGGATTTCCGGCTTATTGCGAGCTTTCGCCTTACCATTACGTTGTCCGTGCACGACTCACAGCCGGAGCCAAGCTTCCGTAAGTCGTCAACCACACGTCTGCAACCTATACTCGTACTTCCACTGTGCATACTATTGCTTACTGTTCTCAATTTAGGTCGTGTGCACGCAGCAGTTGTTTTAAGCAGCAAAATTTGCAGATCTTTCTTGAATATTACAATGTCAGGAAAATACTATCCTGGACATTGAAATAATAACACCGTGAATTCATTGTCCCAGGAAGAAGAAACTTTATTGACACATTCCTGGGGTCAGATACATCACATGATCACACTGACAGAACCACAGGCACATAGACACAGGCAACAGAGCATGCACAATGTCGGCACTAGTACAGTGTATATCCACCTTTCGCAGCAATGCAGGCTGCTATTCTCCCATGGAGACGATCGTAGAGATGCTGGATGTAGTCCTGTGGAACGGCTTGCCATGCCATTTCCACCTGGCGCCTCAGTTGGACCAGCGTTCGTGCTGGACGTGCAGACCGCGTGAGACGATGCTTCATCCAGTCCCAAACATGCTCAATGGGGGACAGATCCGGAGATCTTGCTGGCCAGGGTAGTTGACACACACCTTCTAGAGCACGTTGGGTGGCACGGGATACATGCGGACGTGCATTGTCCTGTTGGAACAGCAAGTTCCCTTGCCGGCCTAGGAATGGTAGAACGATGGGTTCGATGACGGTTTGGATGTACCGTACACTATTCAGTGTCCCCTCGACGATCACCAGAGGTGTACGGCCAGTGTAGGAGATCGCTCCCCACACCATGATGCCGAGTGTTGGCCCTGTGTGCCTCGGTCGTATGCAGTCCTGATTGTGGCGCTCACCTGCACGGCACCAAACACGCATACGACCATCATTGGCACCAAGGCACAAGCGGCTCTCATCGCTGAAGACGACACGTCTCCATTCGTCCCTCCATTCACGCCTGTCGCGACGCCACTGGAGGCGGGCTGCACGATGTCGGGGCGTGAGCGGGAGACAGCCTAACGGTGTGCGGGACCGTAGCCCAGCTTCATGGAGACGGTTGCGAATGGTCCTCGCCGATACCCCAGGAGAAACAGTGTCCTAATTTGCTGGGAAGTGGCGGTGCGGTCCTCTACGGCACTGCGTAGGATCCTACGGTCTTGGCGTGCATCCGTGCGTAGCTGCGGTCCGGTCCCAGGTCGACGGGCACGTGCACCTTCCGCCGACCACTGGCGACAACATCGATGTACTGTGGAGACCTCACGCCCCACGTGTTGAGCAATTCGGCGGTACGTCCACCCGGCCTCCCGCATGCCCACTATACGCCCTCGCTCAAAGTCCGTCAACTGCACATACGGTTCACGTCCACGCTGTCGCGGCATGCTACCAGTGTTAAAGACTGCGATGGAGCTCCGTATGCCACGGCAAACTGGCTGACACTGACGGCGGCGGTGCACAGCTAGCGCCATTCGACGGCAACACCGCGGTTCCTGGTGTGTCCGCTGTGCCGTGCGTGTGATCATTGCTTGTACAGCCCTCTCGCAGTGTCTGGAGCAAGTATGGTGGGTCTGACACACCGGTGTCAATGTGTTCTTTTTTCGATTTCCAGGAGTGTATTTTCATGGTTTTTGTAGTCTTAAATGCATACTATATCCAATAATATGATGCATTTCGCCTGGCTGATGTAACTTTTTTTTTTTGTTATACGTTTCGATTAAACAAGAAGACAGTATATGATGCGACAATATTGCTTTCGTAATTCAACATTTTTCTTAACTCGGGCTGACTAAACTGACGTCTACGTCCTCTTCCCATGAATTTAGAAAACATACTTTCCCATGTTTGATCAGTCTTTCTTTCTCCTGGCTTCACCCAGAGAGAGACATTCTGGATGGACTCGAGAAAACGAGTACACACAATACAAGTAAACAGTGCATTAAAGAAGCAAATATACAGTTGTAAATATCGCATGAATGAGTCCACTTATGAATTTATTTTGTTATACGTTTCGAATAAACAAGAAGACAGTATATGATGCGACAATGTTGCTTTCGTAATTCAGCATTTTTCTTAATTCGGGCTGACTAAACTGATGTATATTCCCTCTTCCCATGAATTTAGAGAACATACTTTGCCATATTTTATCAGTCTACAGTCTTTCTTTCTCTTAGCCTTCACCCAGAGAGAGACATTCTGAATGGACTCAAGAAAACGAGTACACACAGTACAAGTAAACAGTGCATTAAAGAAGCAAATATACAGTTGTAAATATCGCTTGAATGAGTCCACTTATGAATTAAATGTGAATCCTTCACACTTTAAGACTATAATCAGAACGATTCACACACCCGTAAATTATGCAGGTAGGCATTTTTAGTCAAATCCCTTCCACAACTACATATAATCAGGGCACCAGAATCTTATGTTTGGAGCAACAGACGTGGCGTACGTCGGCGTGAAGTGAATACATCGAGAGGAGAGGCAAAATGCAGCAAGCAGGGACTGATATACTTGTAGGTGAATGGTAGGGCGAACGGAGGCCAATAAAAAACGGCAGTTTTCTTCCCAAGTGTCCCCTTACAAAGGCCGACTTTGTGCTCCGCCAAAATGCACCTGATTCTAGTAATTTCCTCTTTCTGCTGTGGTGTGTAAGTACATTGGAATCCTTAAAACCCTGTATTTCTTTCTGTACTGAGTTAATCTGTGTATAAAGGTTTTGAGGTTGGCTGTACCAACATCTTGTTATATACACAGGGCGTGGTCATAACAATGTGTGATAAATTTTACATGGAAGTAAGTTTGAAGCAGGGATAAAACTCGGTAAGAATATATAACTTGGTGAAACATAACCGGCTTGTGTGCGACCAAGTCCGATAGCGCTCCTTGCCTTGCCTCCGTTTATCGGTATCGGGTTGTCGGGTGGACGCCAACGTACCCAGCTGCCGGCAGAAGGCAAACGCAGCCATTTCCAGTTTATGGCTCCCTGGAGACCGTATCGGTTTTAGTGTGCCTCCACAACGGGCTGGCGCTAAAAAAAGAAAAAAAGAGAGGTAACGCCGTTGATCAGCATACTGCGCACAAGAGAAAGATTTTGCCTTTTACTGCTTTCGCGCACGTATATCCCCGTTCTGACCCCCCACAAGCCGTTTACTGCGCAGTGAAAAAAAAAAAAAAAACGCACAGAAATCTCACGCACTTGACAATCTTTCACTCTTCACCACTCCTCTTCAATCGGAACTTTTACTGAGACTATTTGTGGGCTTTTTGTTGAAGTTTGGTAATTGTGATTTATTTTCGTAATTTTATTTTATCCATTGAAAATAGTTGGTGAAATCCTGCGACTGTACAAACAATGGGTTCGTTTGTTATAGCTTTTACTGCTGCCGCTCACGATTTCCTTTTATTTATTTCTACGAAGTTAAACGGTGTACAGATTTGTTTTTCGTTTCTTGCGTCACTTATGCTCGATGTTTTCGATGTATCAGCGCCATTTTGTAATTAATGAGGGATTCCTCACATAGTCAAAGAGAAATTTAGAAAAACCACTTTTGCTAACTATTTTCTTGCTGTCCTCTTAGGCAAAAGCGTACATATAAATGATGGTCACAAATTGCATTAAAACCTTGTAATGCTGTTAGTGGATAGACTGTGCTGAGGAATAATTGTTAAGAAAAATTAGATCCGTTATTCCATTTCCGACTTCATTAGCATTGAAGTTAACAAGTCAGACAGTAGCGCACGCAGATTGAAGCATCCCGCCACATACAGTTAGTTGTTTTCATAGCGCTGATGACAGTGCACGAGACTGCTCAGCTTTTGGTTAGGATTCAATCTTTCTACCGTCCCAGCTGCAATTCTTGTATGCTCTCTTGCTCGGTTTCCGGTAAGCGCACAATGAATACGTTTGACGACACCGTCTCTGGCGAGCCAATCGAATATGCGCCCGCAACGGTCTTATTGGCTAACTTCAAACCTAATTAACTCTGAAACGGCGCAACGTATGAACCTACTTTGCAACGCCCTTATAAGATTTTCGTTCTGTTTCTGACCACTTTGGATGATGGATGGATGGGGAGGTTTGTATGGCCGCACGATGGCAAGGTCTTCAGCGCCCGCGCAGAAACAGATTGAGACGGGTGTCAGTGAAATACCCAGAACAGGAAGATAAACAGAACGTAAAACACAGATTAGACATTTCTGCATTAGGAGGTTATAAGGAAAGCACTTACAGTTTTTTTGTTTTCTTTTTCAAACTCACCATCGATTACATACAGTGCGTAAACGATAATTGTTTACAATTGCCCACAGTGGTGTCAGGCAAGTCGAAAAGTTTTATTTGAGGCACTTGTGATGCCTCGATCCGGGAAGCCTCGATCTGACCTATAAAAGATCCCTAAGCCACAGCGTTTGCACTGTATTTTCAATATCCTCTCTGTGATTTACGCCACCAGCTTAGTCGGTTATTTCGTTAACATTATTAAATTCCGTACATGTAATGAAGCAAAACAATATTTTTCTGAACATTGTGCTAAAGCTAATTATGTTTACAATCTAGTCTAAGATTAAAAAAACCTATTAAAAACGATAGTTTCATAGTAAGAAGGGAACATCAACAAATCGATTTAATTGTTAATTTCATGCTGTTAAAATTCAGTTTGAGTAAAATATTCACAAAATACAGTTTTACATTTTGCAAGTTCAAAATCAGTGGTTCAATCAAGGACAATAATTTTAGTCAAAATTTCGCAATGTGCGGATGCTCTGCAGCTTAGGTGGCTTCGGAAAGCTAATTTAAGAAATGTTTCCCACACTGATAAACAGCAAGCGCCGCATATCAATTTCCTCGTTTCAGTTTCACCTACACCATTGTGGTACTTAGTAAACAGTTATGGTTTACACGCTGTATAAAGATACAGCATAAATTACAGCATTGTGCGTGTTTTTCTATTAAAGTAAAAGCAAAAGAGTTATGTAGCAGCTCACACGTGGAAAACATCACATTAATTGCCGTAATACACGAAAAACGCACTTCAAAAAGATAATTATTCCCGATAGCGTCGTGCAAGAAACAAGGAGAAGAAAATAGTGACTGATGTCAGCACAAGTTACTTTATAAGAAATAAATTCACAAATTCTTAACTTACTACTTTTCGGCGTGTTTTTAATCACCCCTACCACAAGATGCGCTGTTCTCAGATTTTCCGTAAGATAGTGGAAGGTGTTTAATGTGGAGTACGGGTCTTGTAATGGCTCAGTTTGTAATTCATCTGAACTTAGAGTGTTTCGTGTTTATTCTATGTTTTGACGTCTACGACAATTGAAAAAAAATGCTCCACTGGTCATTACGTAATCCGTGGCCAATTAAGCGGTTTCGATAAACAAACGAATCGAAATAGGAAGGTAGGAGATGACGTACAGGCCGAAGTAAACCTGTGAAAGCAGGTCCCGAGTTTTGCTCGGATAGCTGAGTCGGCAGAGCATTTTCCCGCGATACGTATGGGTCATAGGTTCGAGTCTCTGTTCGGCGCAGAATTTTAATCTGCCAGGACCTTGCAGGCAACTCGACACTCCACCTTCTAGTTCGAGGTAAACACATTGCGATAGTGGAACGTAGTTATGAAACTCTGGCTTCGTTTGCAGTACTAAACTTGAACACATATCAATGTTACGTAATATACGGAATAAATATTAGCAAGCTTGTCTATTCATATATTCGTAAAATCACTAAAGAAAAGAGTTACTAGAAGGAAGATGTAAAATTTAACGTCCCATCGAGAAGAAGGTCATTTAGGGACGGAGCGCAAACTCGGGATGAGGCGGGATGGGGAAGGAAATGGGCCATGCTGCTTACAGAAGGAACCACCCCAGCATTTGCCTGGACCGATTGAGGTAAAGCACGAAAAACCTAAATAACGATGTCCGGATGGAAATTTGAACCGTCATCCTCCCTAAAGAGTCCAGTGCGCTAATCACTGAATTTATTATCGCAGCAGTAGCACTAATTTATGCAACATGTTCAGATCAGTTCTCACCATCACCGTCATCACCATTATATTCATCGTCGTCATCATAATCAACAAGAGCGTCCAACTGACATCCAAAACTCGATAAAGGGTTACGCCAAACTTCTCCATGCATCATAGTCTTGTTACACACGTCTAGGGGACTCCTGAATGCCATCTAAATCCCTCAGAGCCATCTCATGCGATATGACTACATTTCACTTTGTTGATATTAATATTGTACCTCCTCTTCAAGACGGTATCCGTTTCGCTCAACTGCTCTCTTAGGCCCTTTGTTGTCTGTGACAACCTCAAAGTTCTTTCTTCTCCCTCAGTTTTCATTCATTTTCAAATAATTGGTAATAAATCAAAAAGTTGTAGGTACTAGAATAATTAAATTGCGTTTGAGCACGCAGTAGCGCTGTGACAGTACTACAATCTACATCTACATCTACATTTATACTCCGCAAGCCACCCAACGGTGTTTGGCGTAGGGCACTTTACGTGACACTGTCATTACCTCCCTTTTCTGTTCCAGTCGCGTATGGTTCGCGAGAAGAACGACTGTCTGAAAGCCTCCGTGTGCGCTCGAATCTCTCTACTTTTACATTCGTGATCTCATCGGGAGGTATAAGTGGAAAGCAATATATTCGATACCTCATCCAGAAACGCACCCTCTCGAAACCTGGCGAGCAAGCTACACCGCGATGCAGAGCGCCTCTCTTGCAGCTTTTGCCACTTGAGTTTGTTAAACATGTCCGTAACGCTATCACGGTTACCAAATAACCCTCTGACGAAACGCGCCGCTCTTCTTTGGATCTTCTCTATCTCCTCCGTCAACACGATCTGGTACGAATCCCACACTGATGAGCAATACTCAAGTATAGGTCAAACGACTGTTTTGTAAGTCACCTCCTTTGTTGCTGGACTACATTTTCTAAGGACTCTCCCAATAAATCTCAACCAGGTACCCGCCTTACCAACAATTAATTTTATATGATCATTCCACTTCAGATCGTTCCGCACGCACACTCCCAGATATTTTACAGAAGTAACTGCTACCAGTGTTTGTTCCGCTATCATATAATCAAACAGTAAAGGATCCTTCTTTCTATGTATTCGCAATACATCACATTTGTGTATGTTAAGGGTCAGTTGCCACTCCCTACACCAAGTGCCTATCTGCTGCATACCTTCCAGCATTTCACTACAATTTTCTAATGCTGCAACTTTTGTGTATACTACAGCATCATCCGCGAAAAGCCGCATGGAACTTCCGACACTATCTACTAGGTCATTTATATATATTGTGAAAAGCAATGGTCCCATAACACTTCCCTGTGGCACGCCAGAGGTTACTTTAACGTCTGAAGACGTCTCTCCATTGATAACATTTTGTGTTCTGTTTGCTAAAAACTCTTCAATCCAGCCACACAGCTGGTCTGATATTCCGTAGGCTCTTACTTTGTTTATCAGGCGACAGTACGGAACTGTATTGAACGCCATCCGGAAGTCAAGAAAAATAGCATCTACCTGGGAACCTGTATCTAATAATTTCTGGGTCTCATGAACAAATAAAGCGAGTTGGGTTTCACACGATCGCTGTTACCGGAATCCATGTTGATTCCTACGGAGTAGATTCTGGGTTTCCAAAAACGACACGGTACTCGAACAAGAAATATGTTCTAAAATTCTACAACAGATCGACGTCAGAGATATAGGTCTATAGTTTTGCGCAACTGCTCGACGACCCTTCTTGAAGACTGGGACTACCTGTGCTCGTTTCCAATCATTTGGAACCTTCCGCTCCTCTAGAGACTTGCGGCACACGGCTGTTAGAAGGGGGGCAAGTTCTTTCGCGTAATCTTTGTAGAATCGAATTGGTATCCCGTCAGGTCCAGTGGACTTTCCTTTGTTGAGTGATTCCAGTCGCTTTTCTATTCCTTGGATACTTATTTCGATGTCAGCCATTTTTTCGTTTGTGCGAGGATTTAGAGAAGGAACTGTAGCTTTGGGAAAAGGTGTTAGTACTTCAGCTTTACGCGTGTCATCCTCTGTTTCAGTGCCATCATCATCCTGGAGTGTCTGGATATGCTGTTTCGAGCCACTTACTGATTTAACGTAAGGCCAGAACTTCCTAGGATTTTCTGTCAAGTCGGTAGATAGCATTTTACTTTCGAATTCACTGAACGCTTCACGCATAGCCCTCCTTACCCTACCTTGGACATCGTTTAGCTTCTGTTTGTCTGAGAGGTTTTGGCTGCGTTTAAACTTGGAGTGAAGCTCTCTTTGCGTCCGCAGTAGTTTCCTAACTTTGTTGTTGTACCACGGTGGGTTTTTCCTGTCCCTCACAGTTTTACTAGGCACGTACCAGTCTAAAACGCATTTTACGATTGCCTTGAACTTTTTCCATAAACACTCAACAGTGTCAGTGTCGGAACAGAAATTTTCGTTTTGTTCTGTTAGGTAGTCTGAAATCTGCCTTCTATTACGCTTGCTAAACAGATAAACCTTCCTCCCTTTTTCTTATATTCCTATTAACTTCCATATTCAGGGATGCTGCAACGGCCTTATGATCACTGATTCCCTGTTCTGCACGTACAGAGTCGAAAAGTTTGGGTCTGTTTGTTATCAGTAGGTCCAAGATGTTATCTCCATGAGTTGGTTCTCTGTTTAATTGCTCGAGGTAATTTTTGGATAGTGCACTCAGTATAATGTCACTCGATGCTCTGTTTATACAACCTGCCCTAAACATCTGAATGTCCCAGTCTATATCTGGTAAATTGAAATCTCCACCTAAGACTATAACATGCTCAGAAAATTTATGTGAAATGTATTCCAAATTTTCTCTCAGTCGTTCTGCCACTAATGCTGCTGAGTCGGGAGGTCGGTAAAAGGAGCCAATTATTAGCCTAGCTCGGTTGTTGAGTGTAACCTCCACCCATAATAATTCACAGGAACTATCCACTCCTACTTCACTACACGATAAACTACTACTAACAGCGACGAACACTCCACCACCGGTTGCGTGCAATCTATCCTTTCTAAAACACAGTCTGTACCTTTGAAAAAATTTCGGCAGAATTTATCTCAGGCTTTAGCCATCTTTCTGTACCTGTAACGATTTCAGCTTCGGTGCTTTCTATCAGCGCTTGAAGTTCCAGTGCTTTACCAATGCAGCTTCGACAGTTTACAATTACAATACCGATTGCTGCTTCGTCCCCGCTTGTCCTGACTTTGCCCCGCACCCTTTGAGGCTGTTGCCCTTTCTGTACTTCCCCAAGGCTATCTAACATAAAAAACCGCCCAGCCCACGCCACACAACCCCTGCTACCCGTGTAGCCGCTTGCTGCGTGTAGTGGACTACTGACCTATCCAGCGGAACCCGAAACCCCACCACCCTATGGCGCAAGTCAAGGAATCTGCAGCCCACAAGGTCGCAGAACCGTCTCACCCTCTGATTCAGACCCTCCACTCGGCTCTGTACCAAAGGTCCGCAGTCAGTCATGTCGACGATGCTGCAGACGGTGAGCTCTGCTTTCATCCCGCTAGCGAGACTAGCAGTCTTCACCAGATAGCCGCCGGAAGCCAGAGATGATTTCCTCCGATCCATACCGACGCACATTATTGGTGCCGACATGAGCGACCACCTGCTGATGGGGTCACCCTGTACCCTTCATGGCATCCGGAAGGACCCTTTCCACATCTGGAATGACTCCCCCCGGTATGCACACGGAGTGCACATTGGTTTTCTTCCCCTCTCTTGCTGCCAATTCCCTAAGGGGCCCCATTACACGCCTGACATTGGAGCTCCCAACTACCAGTAAGCCAACCCTCTGCGACTGCCCGGATCTTGCAGACTGAGGGGCAACCTCTGGAACAGGACAAGCAGACATCTGCGGCCGAACATCAGTATCAGCCGGAGACAGAACCTGAACCGGTTCGTCAGACAAACTGGAGAGGCCTTCCGTTCAGCCCTCCGGAATGTCTTTCGCCCCCTGCAACACCTCGAGACGACCTCCCACTCTACCACAGGAGAGGGATCAGTCTCAATGTGGGCAGTATCCCGGGTAGCCACAGTCGTAGTCCGATCGGGGGATGCGTGGGACGAGCTGTCCGTCCCCGACAAATCCCCATCCGGACCCCCACAGTGATGCCCATTGGCAACAGCGTCAAGCTGTGTGACCGAAGCCAACATTACCTGAAGCTGGGACTGAAGGGATGCCAACTCAGCCTGCATCCGAACACAGCAGTTGCAGTCCCTATCCATGCTAAAAACTATTGTGCAAAGACCGTCTGAACTAATCTACAGAGAGCGCAAACAAACCGACACAAAATTAAAACGGTTATTAAAATACAATATTGCCTAGTAAATGCAATAATGCTTCTACTTGCGCACTAGTGACACACTGCTCGGCGGCGAAGGAGACTACGCGATTTTACACTATTCAGGTACTAAAACGCGATGCTACAACTCTCAAATACTGTAATAAGACCGAAATGTATGAATTAAACAATGCAATTACCAAAAACACGCAAAGAAATTAAGAATTAAACTATGTAACAAATGAGTGAGCTAGGAGTATACGACTTGCTGCTGCAGCTGCTTATCCAACGGTGGCAGGGAGCACACTGACTGTGACCAACCGACACTGGCCGTTCAAAACAAAAACAGAAGACAAACGACTACGCGAAATTACACTATTCAGGTACTAAAACGCGATGCTACAACTCTCAAATACTATAATACGCCCGGAATTTATGAATTAAACAATACTAGTACCAAAAATACGCAAATAATTTAAGAATTCAACTATGTAACAAATGAGTGAGCTAGGAGTATACGACTTGCTGCTGCAGCTGCTTATCCAACGGTGGCAGGGAGCACACTGAATCCTACAGAAAAACATTGGCGATTGCAATATTTTTGTCTCTGACATGTATCCTTCTACATTTTGTCTCAAAGTGCGACGTAGTTCCTTTAAAGTGCAGGCTTAATCACAGACGTTGAATGCAAATGACAATAATAATTTAATTCTTGAACAGTGTAGCTGTAGTGAATCCAAACACGTTGTAACATAGTTCTCTGCATGATGACTTCATTTACTCGAATAAAAAATGTTTCACACTCTGTAACAGCTGCGTAACAAACATCAAAACCTTAATACATAATATCACAAGACTTTTTTAAAATCATGGGGTGAACATAAATGAACAAGTACTACACTCAAATTTTGGGGAGGAATGTTATTAACTTTAGAGCAATTATCGTTCTGTAAATTCTGTGTGTTCATGAAAATTTTAAGAGATTTCTTTTTGTAATTTTAAATCTACTTATAGTGTACATAAATAATGAACGCAAAATCAAATGCATTTTTTCTTCTTCAGGTACGTACCACCGAGAGACTGTTACTTACCTATCAACAAAGAGCCTATGAAACCCCTCTATCGCTATTTACAAGAGCACAAAGAGGACGAGTATGTTTGAAAGGTAAGCAGATATTCCTGTGTGTGCAGTAGATATCTAAAGGAATGTAGACAATTCACTTAACGGTTTACTTAATGTTTACCACATTTATTAGCTGAGAACTGAAATTCAAAATATGAACGATGTTTATAACACGAGGTGTGCTTAAGGTACAAAACACAGTGCCAGTTTTGGAAACTTTTTTGATTATTTTGAAATTATTTTACTGTGGCGTGGAATTTACTTTACGCAGTGGCGAGAATCAGCCACAGTATTGGTCTTATGATGTGATGCGGTAGAGACGACCGAAGAGAGTAATTTCGAGTTGATAGTTTCTTGATTGTGCCAGTTAATAAATTGATCACCATATTGCTGCATATTGATTGTCTTCTACCTGAAGACATGTATTGATTTTAAAGATTACTTTGCGTGATGAGGTATGTGATATGAAGCCTTTGGAGAGTAGCGCGCCTGTAGTTTCTGCTCTGGTGTAGAGGGTGAAAGCACTAGGGACCTTTCAAAACCATTCCACCATATTTGATCATGATCGGAAGCTGCAAAGGGTGCTCAAACGTCCCCTTGGAAAAATTAATGAATTACTGTGCTGATAAACCCCTTACATTATTTGATTTTCAAACAGCTGAGCAAAAATGAACGTACTCAGACATTACTCTATTTTCTTATTCTGATCAACACTAAATTGACACACAATATTTTTAGCGCAACGCAATCTGACTTTCAAAAATCCATACAAAAGAATGTCCCTGACTAACATTAACCTATACGTTTCACAAATCGATTACCTCACAACAGCCGGCCGCGGTGGTCTTGCGGTTCTAGGCGCGCAGTCCGGAACCGTGCGACCGCTACGGTCGCAGGTTCGAATCCTGCCTCTGGCATGGATGTGTGTGATGTCCTTCGGTTAGTTAGGTTTAAGTAGTTCTATGTTCTAGGGGACTGATGATCTCAGATGTCAAGTCCCATAGTCCTCAGAGTCATTTGAACCATTATTTTTTTGTTAAATTCTGTTACTGCATCAGACCCAAGGCCGTTTAAATTTTACTGGCAGAATATAGATGCATATTTGTCAACTTATTGTTCCATTTCACTCAAAAAACATGAAAATTAAGTCGGTTGGTTGGCTGATTTGGGGGTGTGGACCAAAAAGCGAGGTCATCGGTCCCATCTGATTAGCGAAGGAGGGAGAAGTAAGTCGGTGTGTCCTTTCAAAGGAAACATCTCGGCGTTTACCTGAAGCGATTTAAGGAAATCACGGAAAACCTAAACCAGGATGGCCGTACGCGGGTTTGAAAGGTCGTTCTCCCGAATGCGAGTCCAGTCTGCTAACCATTGCGATAACACGCTTGAAAAGTAAGTCAAATAAAAGTACATGCTATTTGATGCCAGGATGTTGCAGTAATCTGTTACAGGAAACTGATGTGCAGATTCTTTAGTAGCACCGTAATGAAATAGCCATTGTTTTCAAAATTATACATTCTCATCAAATATTATCAAACAGTAAGTTATTTCTAACGCGATATTCTGCTGATATCTTAGTGTGGTATATCCTGAACTTGGTATTCAGTGCCTTTACAACAATTAAGTAAACATTTCGGCACATTTACTGTAAAGAAATTGTAATAACAAGGCGTTTAGGAGAATCCACTTTCATCACAAAGGTAATATTGTGGCTACTGGGTGAAGAGGTGGCAATAAAGCAATGTATAGCTCCAAGCACCATTTCATGTTACATTGAGTGCATGTCCGCTATCAAAAGCGTGAGTTTGTCCGAGTCAACACAATGTTGACCGAGCCTCCTCTTTCCACCCCCTGCCACCATGCAACAAATGAATGCTTTGGCATCATACATCAGAGAGATTGCAATATTATTCCTTTAACTCTAAAAGGCCCTTGCCACATGTTCCATCCTCCCCCCCTCCACCCCCACCTCCCCTCCCCACTCCCAATCTGAATACCATTCTGTTTTGTCTGTAAGCAGTGATACTTTTAAACCAGCTACGTAAACGCTGTTCGTCATTGTCTCGACACACTACTGGTACTTAAGCGATATGATAACATAAACGGTGGGGATGGCACGTCTAATCCTAGAACAATCGCGCAACTGCCCATAACATTTCAAGTAAAGCAAAGGAACTGCTTTGCAAACTATTGTCAAAGGCTAAATGGACATGAAGGCTTGTGCAATGGTGAGAGGAAAGTTGTTGTCTGAAACAACACACTTATCGACCACTGTAATGGAGGTATTCAGATAGTTTGAGTATACTGCTGGATAGCGGACCTTGCATACTGACAGCATCAGAATAGAAACTGTTGCTGCCTCTCTATTCCTACCAAAAATATGACGTCTATAGAAGGGACGTCTGAAAAAATTCACGGATCAATGACAAATCTTACGAAGATGAGCATTCTAAACTTGAGAGAAAACTTTACATTGCAACAGCCAGAAACACGAAAAAGACCAAATAGATCATCTTTTTTTTTCAAAATTAAGCTGGACTTACATAATCGAACGCAATGCGTAATTGCTGACGTCTAAAGAAACCAAAGGATATGGTAGTCATGTATCCATATTGGGACAGAGGTATAAGAGCAAGGAGAAAATTAATAACCAGATACAAACAACTAAGTTGAAAATAAGCTTAACGTTAAAAAGAAGAAGAAAAGAAAAATAAGCTTGTAGTAGAATTCAGACAGTAAGCCAATAAACACTTTTGACAGTAATAGTATTTAAAATAAACTTCTTGCTTATGGCTGAGCATAACGTCTCTGTCACCCCAGCCCCCCCCCCCCTCTCCCCTCCCCTGCAAGAACAGTGACACAACTCAAAAATCCAATACTTGAGAAAACTTGACTTACAGAATTAATTCAATAAACCTTATATTGAAATAGTGTAACCTTTCTTTAAATTTCAAGTACTTATTGCTGACAGTAAATTCCATTTTATTTTTCGTGCACATTGGGGCATTTCACCAATATTTTTCATTGACAAACTAGAAACTGCCGTTTTTCGACTTGTGTCACTTTTCATACCAGCGTGCGAAATGTTGAAGCTTCAGGACTCAGTGTAGCTGACAGATAAAACCGGACAGACCTGTGGGGACATGAACGCAGATGTCGCAATAGGTAAGTGAAATACATTCGCCTTTTCTTTTTAGTTATAGCTTCACTGTGAAAGCAAAGGTTTCACTTCAAGGCTTATTCCAATACATACATTTAATGTGTAACCAAGCTTTAAATTCAATCGTATTTCGTAGTAGGACTCATTTTTGTCATCATTTTTGGTAACTTAAAGAAAAGAATGAGGAACGACATACTTACAAAAGGAATAAACTCCACTGCCAGGGCTTACAGCGATTTTTCTGAGCACCAAATAGCTCCAAAAGCTAGAAATAATTAAGTGATGCCACCATAACATTCATTAAAATTGTTTATTATTAATCTACTTAAATGACATCACTTTATTTCGACATTTGACACAGGTATGCCATACAAGGAGATATCAGAGGAGACTGTCCCTTGTTTTCAGTTGGTTCATCATTTTATTCCATTACATGTATTCTGTAACAAAAACATTAGTTTACAGATGACAGTTGCACCTAAGTATTTTAAAGTGTTTATAAGACATGATGCATGTTCATTTAACGTAAGACAGTATTGTTGAAGGAGGGATTTAAGTGGATTATTTATGAGTAGGTATCACATACTCGAGGAAGAAATGGATGACATGGAACTGGAAGCACGTTTGGGAGATCAGGACGGTTGGTGAAGTTGAAAACCCCAGAAATTTTACTTTCATATATCTCAATTCCTCTTGCCTCTCATATGCTGAGCCCAGTATTCACCTCGTTCACTGTCGGAAACCACCTAAAACAACATCCAAACCGGCGTACAGGCCCTCATCGTTAATTTGTATGGTGGGCTCGATCCGTGGCTGCCGCACCTCCTCAAATGTTGTAAGAGGTGTGCTAACCTGTGTGGCTAGTCAAGACGGCAACTGATGACTTTAATGATTACAGCAAGGAATTTACTGTAGTGTATAGCTGATTTAGAAGAAAGATGGCTGATATAGCGTCCCCAGCGAAATAATTAGAAAAGTCTTAAAGAAACAGTATTTATAAAGAAGAGACTTTTAAAATTGAATAATATACTTTTTTCTCATGTACCCGTATTATAATAATTTCTCTGTGTAAGTTTCGAGGGCAAAGAAATATAACAAAATGATCTAAAGAGACGACAAGATACGCTCTTTTGTTAATTTTTTAGTCGTCTTCACTTCTTTTCATGTCTTGGTTGCGTGTAGACGGACATCTTGTGAGTGCTGGCAAATGTAAGCTTATTTGTACTAACTAAGCAGATAATATACTCATTTAATATTATTGTCCACTTTTAATTTGTAAGAGGTGATCGCGATTTCATGTCCGCCTTCCTTGAATTAAACTGCATTCGAGCAATTTACAGTGCAACATTCGCAGCGGCCGATGCAGCTAACGACGCCATTACGTGGCGATATTAACTTATAAAATTTAGCGGAAGCGAAAACCTCGACTGCTATTAACATAATATATATTTTTCTCCGCAGCCCCCGACGTTGCAGAAAATCGTAGCTTTAAGATTCTTATTTTCAGTACCACAACCGAAAGCCAGAGCCAGGACTCCGACTACAATGCAATGGTTAACGGAGGTAAGAAGAAATACCCTCGTGCGTGTGTGGGCCGCAATTGTAATTAATAACTAAAGATTTTTTGCTTTAAAGTGAACTGACTAGCCGAGAAAATTAATATGAAAAATTTATTCCATTGTTCAACTTATATGCTCATGTCTTAAGATTCAGCGAGTCTAATATTCATTAATGTAACAAATAATTTAAGATTAATATTGTTAAAAAGGAGAACTTCAAAATTGAATGAAGTATTTTGATTAAGCCCCACCACGTAAGTTGGCAAAAATCAACATAATAATAGCAATAATAGATTAAATTATGACGGCCGACGGACAAGAGACTGGCGACAGGATTGTTATGAACATGACCGCCGAGTGAGATCACAGGTATTTTCTTCGCACGCTAAAAGAACTTATTTAAGAAGAAATAGTGTCAAATTTAAATTTTCTTACTTGCTGTAGCGTCCGTTCTTGTCACGCAACTAACTATTAGCGTCCAAGCAGAGCTTGTTCTTGAAAAAACTTCGTGTTATCTGAGGTCCCGATAGTCGCTACATAACCCGAAATTTTATGTGATTTAAACACAAGAAATTCTATTCACGTTTTCTTGATAGTACAAAATTAGTTAATAAAAGACAGCTACTAGTTCCATCAGTGCCTATTGTCTCAATAAAAGCGCAATTAAACGTTTCTAAATCTATTTAACTAACACATTTCGTATTGTTCACTAGTTAGATAGATACGATCTAGACCTAAATTTTCCAAGTTATAAACGTTTAAAAACTTAACCAAACTCACTTGATACGTGAATTCTTTACAAGCAAAATAATTACTAATTCAGTCTTCTGTCATTTTATCTATAAATCAGTACAAAAACAACATCAACCACATAAGACCTTTCTGTCGTTTTTTGTTTACATGCAGGCAATTTCGCGTCACCGACAAATTTAAAACATTCTATAAACTAAATTATTCTTTCGAAGCTGACCATAAGTGAGAAATGTTGGAGCTGTTATAGGGTAGTGAGTAGAGGGATTTGTTGCCAATCTTGTAGGAAATATTTTCACTGAGGGGCGTGCAGAGGAGAGAACGTTGCGAGAACAGAAGAGGCTCTCTCCTCGAACTTCAGGGTATGCAGTAGGAACATTTTGATTGGGGAACCGGAAATAAAAGTCTGTGCCTATCAGGCACTTGAACGAAGCAAGAAAGGAACTGATACGGATCAAGGGAGATAGGGGGGAGGAGGGTGGCGATCTGACAGTTTTAACATCATCACCAAAAGCAAGTATCTACCATTGCCAGAGTTAAGTGGAGAAGAGCCTCAGGTAGAGCGAGGAGCAGAAAATGTGAAGCACACTTCAACCGCGGTCAAGAAACCCAGGACTGTACAAAGTATTAGGAAGAAGAAAGGGCTGCTGCTAGGTAGTATGCAAGGACGAGGAGTAGGCTCTCAGTTACAGGAAAGTTTATGGGCAGCATAACAGGTCACCAGTATCTTCAAGCCAAATGCAGGCCTAAGTTATGTGGTAGAGGAATTTGGGTCTTTATGTAAGGACTTTACAAAAGAGGACCATGTAGTGATAATGGGTGGGGTGGGAAACAATTTGGACAGGGATGGGGCATATGACATAGATGGTGACCTGGACAAGATAACGTCCCAATCTCATGCCACCAACATACACTTTGTTGAGCGGTTCTTGCGTCGTAATCGGCCAGAGTATGATGGAGCTGTGAGGCGAATCAATGTGGGGTTAGGGACAACCAACTTCACTCTGGTGCCTGTCGGGACTATTAACATATGGGGTTTCAGTAGGCATGGCCTACACCTAAACAGGACTAGGAAGGTAAGATTGGGGCAGCTGATTCATGAAAGTATAGGGGGTGGATCTCAGGCCACACTTAACCAGATACCTGTTGCAATGGGTAGGAAAAGCAATTCTTTCTTAGGATAAATCCTAACAACAGGTTCCCCTGCCTAAAGAATATCTCCAGCACTTTAAAAAATATTGAAACAATCACACACAAGACAGATTTTTACACATTAAGTATCACACATACCATATGTGACAAAGAAAAACAAACAATTGGAAAGCGTAACATGGGGCATTTCACAGATTTAACAGTCCTCTAACAAAATATGCAATCAATTAAAAACAACATACAATTAATAGTAGTAAAGCTCCAGTCTTTGAACTGCATAGTTATCATCTTACAGAAGGACAAACTCTTACTGCAGAACTGCTTCAAGGGGTGGAGGATCATGTATTTATATCAGAAAAGGAAAACAGTTCAAATCAATACCTGACCTCAGTACAGAAAGTGAAGACATCCACTTTGAAATATCAGCTATTGAATTAACAGGGCTTTATACCACCAAGAAATTGATCATTTTATGTATTATAGATCTTCCACTTGTAATGTTCACACTATTTTAAATAAATTAACAGAAGTTCTAGATAAAGGTCAACATAATTCTGTGTGGGAACATTAACATCAACACTAATGTCATAAATGAATCCAGAAGCACCCTCATAAACATCCTTCAAAGTTTTGGTATGTCCCTATTGGTCAATAGTGCAACAAGGGTCACTACAATGACTGCATCAGTAATTGACCATGTGGCCAGAAATATGGACAGGGAAAAAGTGATGTAGCTGTAAAGATCTTGGACTATTGGACCATCTCTATCAAATAACAGTAAAATGAGGCATTGAATCATTCCCTAAACTACAATCCTACAAAAGATATATATCACAAATTATAATAAATGATTTTTCAAATGAACTTGCAAAACAAAGCTGGGATGAAGTGTAAAAGCAAACCAATGTGAATATGAAATTCTCTAAATTCTGCATGTTATTTAAATTGAACTTTGAAAAGGCATTTCCAAAAGTGTGCATGTCTGTATCACCATTTCATAAAACAAATGGCTAACAGAAGGTATTAAGAAGTCCTCCCAAACACTTAAATACCTCAGTTCCATGAAAAAGAGTCGCAATGATCCAGAATTGTTAAATTTCTATCATAGATCAAAAAGATCTATAGGAAGGTGCTCATTGCTGCAAAAGAGTCATTTAATGACAAAATAATATACAATGCAGAGAATAAAAGCAAAGCAGTCTGGGATGTTATATATTTTCAAGTATTGCAGAGAAGTTACATCAAAAATTCCCCCAAACAAATATAACACCTGTAAATAATGTTGCACTAAATACAATGATGTTACATCCAACCACAGAGAATGAAGTCAATTAAACTGTTTAAAAACTAAAAAATAAAATTTCAGTAGGCTTGGATGTAGTACGAATATGTGCACTGTAACAATGCATAGAGATTATACAAGGCCTGCTAACAAATATAATAAATGATTCCTTCACATCAGGGACATTTCCAGAGCAGTTAAAATGGGCAAGAGTTGTACCTTTGCTTAAGAAAGGTAATGTGAAGACATAGAAAATTATTGGCACATTTCGCTGCTGTCACCATTCTCAAAATTAATAGATGCAATTATGAAAGACAGATTAATGAATTACCTGAATAAATACAACCTTTTAAGTAAATTACAGTTTAGTTTCTGAAGTGGCAAAAAAAAATTGAGTCACCCATAGCAGAAATCACAGAGGTTGTACTTGATGCTCTTGACAAAGATGTGTTTGTCACATGCATATTTTTGGATCTTTCTAAGGTCTTTGATACAATCGACTAGAAGATTCTAATAAATAAATTAGAAGCATTAGGAATGAGAGGGGTAGCTAATGACTAGTTTTTATCATAGCTAGCAGATAGGGTACAAAGAGCAGAGATAACACATACTTCGACTAGATCTAAACATTTCGTAAAACACTTATCAGAACCAAAGTACATTAATATAGCAGTTCTGTAATGTAGCATATTAGGATCAATACTACTCCTGACATACATCAGTGACCTTCCCAGTAGTGTTACTAGTGTAACTCATGGCGAAAAAATTCTCTTTGGTGATGACAGCAATATTACAGTCACTGAGTCACCTTGCACAGGAAGCAAATGAAGTTGCAAAGGAAGTTCATGACTGGTCAATAAGCAATAAAGTGACACTGAACATAAAGAAAACTAATGTAATGAATTTCAGTTTGAAAATGAAAATGACAATATTAAATAAAATGTATGTGGCGCCTCTATAGACTGTGTAACAAATGCAGTATTTCCAAGAATGAATATTCATTCTCAGTTGAAGTGGTGTGATCACACAAAGGTACTTAGAAGGAGTATGTCATCAGCATGTTATTCTCTTAGAATCCTATCATCAGTGTGTAACATGCAGTGTCTTTTAATCACATACTATTTATATGTACTCTCAGTTCTTAGCTATAACATTCTTTTTTGGGAAACAAATGCACACAATGAATTTTCAAACTCCAGAAAAGAGCCACAAGAATCAGAACCAAAAATGATAGTGCAGTTCATTGTAAAGATCTGTTTAAAACACTGGGGATTTTATCTCCTCCGTGTGAATACATTTACCAGTCAGTTGTACACATCAAAAATAACTTTGCTAATTACTGCACACAGTTCTGTCCATGACCGTGGAACAAGAGATAGGCTCAACTTACATTTGCCAAGAAAAAATAAACATAAAACTCGAAACAGCATTTTCTATCAACGAATAAAACTGTACAATAAATTACCTAAAGAGATAAAAGAAATTGCAAAAATATGCTTATTTAAAAAGGCAGCTAAAAAGTTCCTGTTATGCAATACACTTTATACATTGAAGGACTACTTAGATAAAACAGAGTAAAAATAATGTTGTACAAATAAATAATAATCCAACATTCCACATAACACCTTCACACTAGGTTTTTCTCCTTATTTTTCCTTTGCTAGAAAAAATACCCCCAAGTTATACATTTCGCAATACTATCACGTGGTCCTCTTTGTGAGTTCAATATCTCACTCCTTATAGACGGATGCTGACTCAGTTTCTCTGGATAACAAATGGCAAGTTGTGGTGCAGAAAAGGACCAGAGATCACCAGTGTATGTGTGTGTGTGTGCGTGTGTGTGTGTGTGCGTGTGTGTGTGTGTGTGTGTGTCTGTAGCGAGTGCAGTGTTACGAAACAATGTGCGTAAAGTGTGTGCAGTGACAGATAGGAAGATATGAGTGAACAGTGTGGTCTTACATTATTTACCAAGTATTTGCAAAAAAAGGTATTGTATATCAGGAGTAAATCTAATTATTGTCTCTAACTAGAAATCTGTAAATGTATGTGTATACGAATTAGCTTATTTTAAATTCGACTTAACTTGTAAATACTTTGACATATCCTATATCCTTGTAAAAAGAGATCTACAGATGAATGAACGAAACTACTACTACTACTACTACTACTACTACTACTACTACAAAAACAGACAGATGGGTGGTGTGTGGTAGACATTTTATTGTTAGAGATGTCATAAAGATTTTCTTTTCTTCTTTGGCGAATATTACATAGACTAGAGATAGTGGAAGCCAATTCTTCAACCTAATGCTCTTTGAAATCTGTTACATATATTGTGTATGTGTATATGTCTGCGATCTCCTCTCAGACCCCTGCTTCTATTTCAACCAAATCTGGTGCAAAAGCAGCAGGCCTCAGAAGTATCTGATCTGCAATTTGCAGTTTAAAACGTCCTAACTTCAATAGGACCAGAGATCCAGGCAAACAAGTGTTTTCTCATGATGGGCATATTGAGTGGGAACAGTACTGACCTGCCAAGTCAACCGTCTTTTGAAAGGTACCCTACATGTCAGGGAAGGAAATTGTTTTCTGGTCTCCAAAATGTAGGCTCCCCTGCATGACAGGCATGTTGTGTTTGTGCGGTATTGGCCTGCCTTATCGGTCTGTCTACATCACGACCAGTACCTCAGTGACAGACAAACGATTTTAAAGCCCATGTTACGTAATTTGCAACATGCGTGCATGAGAGATGTGTTGTGAAATTAGTACCAGCATGCTTTACTGAACTGTTTTGTAGGGATAGATGTGCCATTGAGCAAGGCTGGAGACAGGCTAAGGTGGATAAAGGAAGGGACAGATAGAATGGGCGAGGAAGTGAACAGAAACAGGGGAGGAGAGGGTAATGCATGGAGCAGGCCGAAGATGTACAGTGGGCAGATGGAAAAGGAAGAAGGGGAGATGGGAAAAGAGACAGGGAGGACGATATAGAGGGAGGGGAGAGGATGTTATGGTCAGAAAGAGTAGGTGAAGGAAATGGAAGAAGAGAGGGGAAGGAGGAAGAGATAGAGAGACTAGGGGAAGCAGAAGTAGACAGGTGGGAGGATGAACTGGACAAACAGAGGGAGGAAGAGGGGGATGATCATGTGTTACGTACATGTGTCAAGCACTTACGCAAGTGTAGATATGGGGATCAGGCTAGTATCAACATAAAATGAATAAATATTTTACATAATGACGAATTTTTTGTATGAAGGACTAATAACAATGACATGATATTTCACTGAAAAAATACGGCAACCAGCCACTTTTTAATGCGTTTTTTTTTTATTTACGCCAATATGCATTTCTGGTTTGCACCCATCTTCAGCTGGCAAATTACATGGATCTTCAGTTACTACAGTAGTACAATCTCGACAGCAGTTTGGATGCTGCAGCAGGCATTCTCCTCTCCTTGTTTTTTCCTGGCTTTTCTTCTTTTTTGCAACAACACAAACACTTTTTATCACGTATTTTGCACGGGCGTACTGCGCACTGCGCCATGGCGGATAACGCAGTGCGCCTGTGCAAAATACGTGATAAAAAGTGTTTGTGTTGTTGCAAAAAAGAAGAAAAGCCAGGAAAAAACAAGGAGAGGAGAATGCCTGCTGCAGCATCCAAACTGCTGTTGAGATTGTACTACTGTAGTAACTGAAGATCCATGTAATTTGCCAGCTGGAGATGGGTGCAAACCCGAAATGCATATTGGCGTAAATAAAAAAAACGCATTAAAAAGTGGCTGGTTGCCGTATTTTTTCAGTGAAATATCATTATCCACGGCCACGAAGCTCAACGGTCCGAATAAAATGGACAAATTGTTAACAATGACATGGTTGATGATGTGTTGGAGATGAAGATTATGGTTCTGATGACTGAATAATACTATACATATGAAAAGTTGCTATCAGTAAACATGACGATGGTGATATGGATCGTGGCAGGTAGGCCGAGGACAACGTAGACAGGCGCTTTACGGCTGAGCCTGAACCGGTGACGTTTTGAGCAAGTAACATGTGAAGGAAAATATGCAAGCAGAGCCGACACGAATGGGAAATCAATCAGTGAGGTGGCGCAGTGGTTATCCCACTGGACTCGCGTTCGGGACTACGGCGCTACAATCCCCCGTCCAGCCAGCCTGATTTAGATTTTCCGTGATTTCCATAAATCAGTTCAGACAGAAACCGGCTGGTTTCTTTACAGGGACAGGGCCAATTTTATTCCCCATCTTTCCCTTATCTGACGTTATTCTCCATCTCTACATAAACTCATTGTTGCCAGGACGTTAAACGCTAATCTCCTCCTCATGAATGGGGAGCCATTGTCGATACTCTAAGCTATAAAACGGGGAAATCCTCTGACATTAGTATCTATGACAGAGGGTTTATTATTATGGCCGGCTTCTGGGAACTAGCTCTCGGAAATGAGCGACACTGGTCGACTATTCTCGTACTATTCTCGTGAGTACCTGTACGAATTTAAGGAGTAGGCGACACAGTGTTGGACGTCTATAGCTCAACACAGAAAGTGGACGCTCCAGGCTCTGTAACTCGCTAGATGTATTGCGATCTCTGGAAAAAGTGACGAAGGTGTTCAGTGCTGATGCAGACTTTCTGAGCACAGCGTTCGGCGCACATAGTTCAACATGGAGGACCGCAGCAGGCGTCCCAGATACTTTCATTTTGAACTGACGATATGATTAATTATTATTACTTGAGCACGGGATCACAGAGATTGGGGCGTGGACCAATGGAAACGTGTCCCCCACTCGGAAGAATCACGGTTCTTTTTTACCAGATCGTTAGTCATGTCTGGATACACCAGCATCCACATGAACGGCTACTTGAAATATGCATCACGCCACGGACGCAAGACGGTTTATTTGGTCCTGCAAAGACACCCTGGCTACTGAGGACCACGTAAATACTGTTATGGACAACGTGCGTTCCTTCGTGGTTGTTGTCTTCCTCAATGTGATGGCATATTCCATCAAGATAACAGTCTGTATTACGAAATCAGAATCGTGGTTTGAGGGAGATAAAGAGTGAACTAAATATGATGTCTTGGCAAATAATTCGCCTATTCTGCAACATATCCGAGATGCTATCGGGCGCCAGTTCAGCACACAAAAAACTCCGACCTGTGAATTAGTGGCCTTTGCGCAGACATCTGGTGCTGCATACCTCTGAAAATCACCAAGGACTTATCGAATAGTTGCCTTGCAGCGTAATTCCTAGGATTCGTCCTTAAGATGAATCAGTGTGCTCTTAGGGAGGTGGTCATAATGTTTGGCATTGTCAGTGAATGTCTCGGTACGGAGGGTTGTGAACTTCGCGTTTATTGGGAGAAGTGTTGAAGGAGTTGGAAAAAGAGTCTGCACCGTAAAGTCTGATGAGATTAAACTATCAAAGTTTGACAGTGAATTTAGCAAAATATTTAACCAGATATCGTAATGAAGCATCATCCACAGGTAACTAAATTACTGTAAGTCTCATTGACAACTAGTGAAAACTAAAAAATTATTATAAATTACTAAAAATACCGAGAATACTTTTGTAAAATGTGCCAAATAACTGCAATTTCCGAAAGATAATTACAAAAGTAAAGAAGCACGCTGATGAATTACGGAATGTTGTTGTATGACGATTTCCAGAAGTATAAATAAGTTCAACTAGTTCATGATATGGTACAGCTGTCACGTTTATAATTCCCACCTTATTTAGACCTGGCACCAGTGAGAAATAACTTACTTTATACCATTTTTTGGATCCTGAAATCTAATAACGAACGGCACAACTCTCACGCACTTTGAGATTACAACACAACCAGCATCACTGAACACATATAACACTGAGCAAAAGTTAAACCAGGATGCATACAGCAACAAGCAAAAGTAATATACGGAAATTAGGCACGCAGTTGTGTAATTGATATCTCGTGATTAACAATGAGAATATGGATATTTGAATCTACTTCAAACTACACACATAAAAAAATGTTTTGAATCGCCTCGGTTCCGAGAGATACGGAACCAGTACAGAAAATTGGAATAGAGACCAACATAAACATAATTTCCACCCTTTTTATTCCTCAGGAAAACCACACACTGCATGTTATACAACCATACAGTGAGACCTTCAGACGTGGTGGTCCAAATTGCTATACTCATCGGCACCTCTAATACCCATTAGTCCATCCTCCTGCATTGATGCATACTTCTAATAGTCGTGGTAGACTATCCATAAGTTCATCAAGGCACTGTTGGCCCTGATTGGCCCTCTCCTCAATGGCGATTCGGCGTAGATCCCTCAGAGTGGTTGGTGGGTCACGTCGTCCTTAAACAGCTTATTTAAATCTATCCCAGGCACGTTCGATAGGATTCATGTCTTGAGACCAAGATGGCCACTCTAGTCGAGCGATGTCGTTATCCTGAAGGAAGTCATTCACAAGATGTGCACCATAGCGGCGAATTGTCGTCCATAAAGACGAATGCCTCGCCAGTATCCTGATGACGCGGTTGCACTATCGGTTGGAGGATGGCATTCACGTATCGTACAGCCGTTACGGCGTCTTCCATGAAAAAAAAGCAGTGTACGTTGGCCCCAAGTAATGGCACTCGAAAAGAGCAAGGAACGTCCACCTTGCTGCACTCACTGGACAGTGTGTCTAAGGCGTTCAGCCTAACCGGGTAGCCTCCAAACACGTCTCCAACGACTGTCTGGTTGAAGGTATGTACGACACTCATCGGTGAAGAGAACGTAATGCCAATCCTGAGCAGTCCATTCGGCATTTGTTGGGCGCATCTGCATCTATCTGCGTGGTATTTTGGTTGCAAAGATGAACCTCGCCATGGACGTCGGGAGTGAAATTGCGCACCATGCAGCTTACTGCGCACAGTTTGAGCCGCAACACGATGTCCTGTGGCTCCACGAAAAGCATTCAACATGTTAATCCGTAGTTAGCGGGCATCGACTACATTAGTTGCCCTGGGGAAGCCTGAGCAAGGCAACAGTTCCTGTCTGTATCTCCTCCATGCCCGAACAACATCGCTTTGGTTCACTCCGAGACGCCTGGACACTTCCCTTGTTGAGAGCCCTTCCTGGCGCAAAGTAACAATGCGGACGCGATGGAACCACGGTATTGACCGTCTAGGCATGGTTGAACTACAGACAACATGATTCGTGTACCTCCTTCCTGGTGGAATGAGTGGAACTGATCGGCTATCGGACGCCCTCCGTCTAATAGGCGCTGATCACGTATGGTTGTTTACAGCTTTGGGCGGGTTTAGCGACATCTCTGAACAGTCAAAGGGACTGGGTCTGTGATAGAATAACCACAATCATAGTCTATCTTCAGGAGTTCTGGGAACCGGGGTGACGCAAAGCTTTTTTTGAAGTGTGTATATTTATACAGAAACACATGTTTGATTAAGTCAATTATAATGAAGACAAGGGTCTTTACGGAGGGAGAGTTTTTTGCCGATGTAACTTTACGTAGTTGTTTGTCTGATGGATCACGCCGTCTGATGTCGTCAGAGGCGAGATGGTAGTGGTAACGATATTATAGCAGCTCCAATACTCTTAAAAGTACATTCCTTTCATCCTTTTGTCGTGTGCTTTATCTACTTGGTGATGGTGGTATTCCTCCACCGACTCCAATTTGATATGGACAGGTCGCTCACTGGCATTCGTGTATGCACAACGGTAACATACCTGCCACAAGTTACAACTGTTGCTGTTAAGTTCACAGTTTTTAAACGGTGCAGAAACACGTCGAACTGCGAAATACAAAACTGCACATCATTCATTTTCGCCATGCTTGTTACATCCACAAAGTCACAGTCGCATTCGGTTGGAAATTATAAAGTATAAAATACTTCACGTCACAGCAGTGAATTCCTTCCAGTCACGCAGCAATCACGCTTTACTCACGGACACATTGCTAAAATAGTTCGTACCACTTCACAAGACCATGGTACCACCATATCCTTCACTGATAACTCAACATGGCCTTCTTCACGCCCATTATATGCCCTACAAGTCCTGATGGCGATACTTAACACGAAAAACACTAATGGAGTCTGCTGGCCGTTTTACCTGTCACACAGAATTGCATATCTATTCGTTTGCATTTTCGCTGGTGGTGTTTACCTGTAGGAACTCAACCTGATATCCGGTCACGCTTTTTGGGAAGTTTACGTTTTATTCATGCAGATAAAATAAAATTTAAATATTGCACCTCATAAAATTAAACGTGCCAATAAATATACAGCATAACGTAATAAAAGCAATAAAGGGATATATTTTTTAATAAAGAACAAAACATTTGAAATGTAAAAGATATGCATAATGATCACGCATTACAGTGATGTAAAAAGACAAAAGAAAAAAATTAATACTACTGAGATTTAACGACGTTTTCACAAGACGAGTTGGAGAAGTGATGTTAATATTTGATGGGACAGAAAACTGAAGTACTGACTTTCGGAGATGCTAGGCGATTATGAGTATATATTACAGGATGTGTAGTTCTTTGTACTGTACAAGTAGCCTTTTGAGGTTACATTAGAATTTGGTAGAGTGTGCACAAGGTCGTAGTGAGGCAGTAGAGACTCCACTGAAGACACAACAAATCAGTATGAGGAGGCAAAGTACACTAATGGCCATTAAAATTGCTACACCACGAAGAAGACCTGCTACAGACGAGAAATTTAACCGACAGGGAGAAGATGCTGTGATATGCAAATTATTAGCTTTTCAGAGCATTCACACAAGTTTGGCGCCGGTGGCGACACATACAACGTGCTGACACGAGGAAAGTTTCCAACAGATTTTTCATGCACGAACAGCAGTTGGCCGGCATTGCGTGGTGAAACGTTGTTGTGATGGCTCGTGTAAGGAGGAGAAATGCGTACTATCACGTTTCCGACTTTGATAAAGGTCGGATTGTAGCCTATCGCGATTGCGGTTTATCGTATCGCAACATTGCTGCTCGCGACGGCCGAGGTCCAACGACTGTTAGCAGAATATGGTATCGGTGGGTTCAGGAGGGTAATACGGAACGCCGTGCTGGATCCCAACGGCCTCGTATCACTAGCAGGCGAGATGATAGGCATCTTATCCGCATGGCTGCAACGGGTCGTGCAGCCACCTCTCGATCCCTGAGTCAACAGATGGGGACGTTTGCAAGACAACAACCATCTGTACGAACAGTTCGACGACATTTGCAGCAGCATGGAGTATCAGCTCGGAGACCATGGCTGCGGTTACCCTTGGCGCTGCATCACAGAAAGGAGTGTCTGCGATGGTGTACTCAATGACGAACCTGGATGCACGAATTGCAACACGTCATTTTTTCGGATTATCCAGGTTCTGTTTACAGCATCATGATGGTCGCATCCGTATTTGGCGATGTCGCGGTGAACGCACATTGGAAGCGTGTATTCGTAATCGCCATACTGGCGTATCAACCGGAGTGATGGTATGGGTTGCCATTGGTTACACCTCTCGTTTATTTCTTGTTCGCATTGACGGAACTCTGAACAGTGGACATTACATTTCAGATGTGTTAGCACCCGTGACTCTACCCTTCATTCTATCCCTGCGAAACCCTACATTTCAGCAGGATAATGCACGACCGCATGTTGCGGGCCTTTCTGGATACAGAAAATGTTCGACTGCTGCCCTGGCCAGCACATTCTCCAGATCTCTCACCAACTGAAAACGTCTGGTCAATGGTGGCTCGTCACAAGACGCCAGTCACTACTCTTGATGAACTGCGATATCGTGTTGAAGCTGCATGGGCAGCTGTACATGTACACGCCATCCAAGCTCTGTTTCACCCCTACCCTTAAGTCTATACATCGAACAAGCAATGACGATAAAAGAAAGTTTCCAGTGTGGGATCAAAATTCCAGGCGGAAGGATATCTATGATAAGATTCACTGATGACATTGTTATCCTCAGTGAAAGTGAAGAATAGGTACATGTTCTGTTGAATGGGATAAACAATCTAATGATTACAGGATACGGATTGGAGTAAATCGAATAAATACGAAAGTAATGAGAAGTAGCAGCAATAAAAACCAAGATTGGTGATTACAAAGTAGATGATTTCAAGGAATACTGCTACCCAGTCGGCAAAATAAACCACGACTGACGGAGCAAAGAGGACATCAGAAGCAGATTAACACTTTCAAAAAGGGCATTCCTGGTGAAGAGAAGTCTACTACGGTTAAACATGGGCCTTAATTTGAGGGAGATATTTCTGAGAATGTACGTTTGGACCATGTCATTGTATGGTAGTGAAACCTGGACTGTGGGAATGCCGGAACAGAAGGGAATCGAAGCATTCCAGATGTGGTGCTACGAAGAATGTAGAAAACTGTGTTGGGCGACAAGATAAGGGATGAAGAGGTTGTCCAGAGAATGGTCGAGGAAAGAAATGTATGGAAATTACTGACAGGAAGAAGGGATTGGGTGGTTGGACATGTGTTAAGACATCAGGGAATAGCTTCCATCGTACTACAGGCAGCTATAGAGGGTGAGAACTGTATAAGAAGACAGAGCTTGGAATACATCCAGCCAATAATTGAGGACGTATGTTGCAAGTGCTACTCTGTGATGAATATATTGACACAGGAGAGGAATTCTTGGTGGGTTGCGTGAGGCCAGTCAGAAGTCTGATGAAACAAAAAATATGGAATTTGGTAGTCACATAAGCACGAACTTAGTGATCTACAACAGACAGCTTTACTAGCAGGTAGTGACGTAGCACTGAGTCCAAAGAGTGATAAACGGCATTCTTTACATGGTTGGATCCGCTATTCTTCGTCGCTTCCTACTACCCACATATTTTAAGTGTGTTTCTAGTCTTTAAATTGTCGTATGGTTCAGTTCCTGTTTTAAAATCTTCCCCGATATTTCGTCTGGGTCGAAACAGGCCAATAGCAGAAAATAAAATACAGTGTGTTTCAGGAGCAGTAGTAAATATTTTAGAAGGTCGTTGTATAAGCTGATTCAGCTAAAGCGTTTCGTAACATATTTGTCCAGTTAAATGTAACTGTAGGCTTCCGCGGCCGTTGTCAATGTCAATAAAATTCTTCTGGGTTAGAGACCGCATTGTCATATATAAAATTCCAACGTTTCGGCGTCTGTTGCAAGACTCCTTCCTCAGGGTGTGTTGCTAACTGCTGAATGAGCGCAAGTGTGGGTACATATATACTATGGAAGAGTCCAGTGTTTACTGCTTGCAGACATACTGCTGTTAGAATGTAACACAAAACACAGAAGGAGAGCTAAGACAAATGAATAAGTTTAATCTTGACTTTCAAAAATTTCCTCTCTAACTTCAGCGCAGTTTCGAATCTTTATGACAACACCACGCATTGCTCTTCTGAGGTCGTCGAGGCGTCCTTTTTTAAGGGCAGCATCAATCATACTCTTGTGTCAGTTACTCTCTCTTTAGGAAATCGTTTGCCGTATTCTCTATAAGCAACAGCAGCGTTTCCAGTACAAAATCCGTACACAAAAACCTTATTGATATACACAGCATTTATAAATAAATGCGGCATGCTTAAGGATACAGTAGACACTGTCAACAAATGACAATCGCAGTTGAAAAATTTAATTGTGTGAACTGATTCACAACATCGGAACAGAAAAAAAGGGCGATCGATAAATAAATCCGAACGCACTGGAGCACAAGACGTGAAACCAACATTTCTCTCTGGAGCCAAAAAAAAAAAAAAAAAAAAAAGATGGATTCACGTTGTTTCGAATGTTTCCTCCCACTTCATGTATACTACCGCTTCCTAAAATTCACTGCCTGACTATAAAATTGAAGCACCTTGAAAAGATGGTCGAATGTCCATGTAACTTCGTACTCGTACAAGGGTATGTAAATGTTTAAAATTTCAACTCTGTGACAGGCAGAACGAGCATTCAAGAAGTACTTTAGCTGGAACGTGTTTAATGATGTTACCAGGTTTCATAGGGTATATAAGGAGCAGGAACAGCGGCAAAGCCGGCCGGTGTGGCCGAGCGGTTCTAGGCTCTTCAGTCTGGAACCGCGGGACGGCTACGGTCGCAGGTTCGAATCCTGCCTCGGGCATGGATGTGTGTGATGTCCTTAGGTTAGTTAGGTTTAAGTAGTTCTAAGTTCTAGGGGACTGATGACCTCAGATATTAAGTCCCATAGTGCTCAGAGCCATCTGAACAGCGTCAAATTTTTGTAAACGCTGTGAATGGCTTGGGTAAGACACGCTTATCTGCATATGACAGAGTTTGAAAGAAGCCTCATTGTGAGTTTGTACGAATAGCGCAATATCTGTATTTGTGAGACATTCGGATGTGACAGTGACACGATGTTGGACTGCATGGAGACCTCAAGACAGGCATCCTCATCGTCAAGATTGCGGTCGAGCTCATCTGAACCCCACAGGGGAGGAGGACGTCGTAACCTCTTAACATTTGTACCTGCCGTTCCAGAGTAAATAATGGACTCTCTGCAATATTCTGTGTTACTCCACACCATTGGTTAGAGGCTAGTGGCAGGCAGACTAGGGAACTATCGTCCCTAGCCTAGGCTGCTGCTAACACCACAACACAAATTATTTCGTTTGAAGCGGTGACGTAGCCAGGAAGCATGGAATGCTAATGAGTTTAGTAGCATTGTGTTCGGCAGCAAACTGCGGTTCTGCACACCTATTGCGGATGACCTCCGTCGGCTAAGCAATTTTACTACTCGCGTCATGTTGTAGAGAGTCAGAGGGGTGTGACTTGAGTTCAAGCCTGTCTGCGACTGAGGGAACTCCCATGACACGGCACATCACTGACATCCTTGTCTCTCATTATTAGATCTCACGCCACAGTGCATTTTTTTCAACTGGAGAATACTCGCCCACACTTGGCAGATGTCTCCATGTAACGAATGCTTGATTCTGAGGAACTCCCATGGCTAGTAAGGACACCATATCTGTCCTCCATAGAATATATGTGGACAAGCTTGGACATCATCTCTGTTCCCGTGCCAGTACCAGGATATCAAGGACCACTTACAACATTTGTGGGCCCACTTGCATCAGGAGAGAGTTTGTGAAACTCTTATCATACGCACCAGTGTAAGCACCCAGACAGAGTTCAAGGATAGTACAGTCAGTTCCACAAGAAAGTGTACGCCATAATTTTAAATGTAACGTCCGCAGCGGCATCCTGGCTAGAGGTCTCGAATGTGTAATCAGTGCGCTTTTGCACAGTATATAGATGAGCAGTGTGAGAGTAGAATGTTTTGTTTTGGTGTTGAGTTATAAAAAGAGTGCAAATATTTGAAGCATCGCGAGGCAGTGTTCCTTGTATATCATCTTTTTGGCCTCGTCTCCTCTTTCAAAAGCCTGTTGTACGAGGCGTGAAAGGTTGCTTCAACGGACTGTCAACACCTGGTAAAACTGCATGTTTGGGGATGTTTCTCTAAAAGCAGGTTTCTCTATTCACACTTGTTTACAGCCAATTTAAACGCTGGAAAAATGTGCAGCATTTATAAAAAATCCCTTCTGAGGTCCGTTAGTAAACTATTTGGTTCGAACGAGGAAAACTGGTTGCGTCAAGAGGATAATGATCCCAAACATCGCAGCCGTCTTTGTACAGCTTGGAAACAACACATTGGGGTGTCCACGATGGTCTGGCCGGCAATGTCTCCGTATGCAAATCCGATCGCAAATGTTTGGTCGTATATTAAGATGAAGCTTAAAGGAAAGCCAATACATAGTTTGGAGCAGCTAGCAGATAAAATCTGTACGATAAGATCATTACTGAGAGATTATGTATAAAATCTCGTGAAAATCATGCCAACAAGGTTCCAAGCTTTAGTCCATAATGGTGGCGATTGCATTAACTGATAGGTAATGGTATAGTTAGTAACAACATGTATTTTCATTAATCTTTCATTTATAATAGTGTCTTTTATATCATACAGACAATGGCGTACACTTTCTTGTGCAGCTGACTGTAAATACTGCAAAGTTCTCTCCAAATATAACTCGATTTTGTTTATCACTGAGATAATATCAGAGACCTACATAGCACGTGAAATTTCACTACGTTTTCTCCGTTCCATCTGAATCCTTCAGTTTAATGTCAGGGTCCGTATTTACCATTCCTCCAGATACGCCCTTGTTATATATCACTTAAGCCTGATGTTCACAGCGTTACGAATGCAGACGTGAGATTCTGGAAGAAACAAACCGCTTTGAGATTCAGTTAGGCACAAGTGAGGGTACAAGGGGAGGGTTTTCACTTTGATAGCGCCCGGCGGTTGGGGGCACGAGGGGTGGTGGGGGCGGAGACTGGGGGGGGGGGGGGGTTGCAACTGGCCACCTGGAGTCCGGCGGCTATCGATCTACTGTCTACAGCGCGAGCAGCCAGCGGCGAGAGCAGTTGCATCCCTCGCCGCGTTCGCCGGAGTCCGGCGCAGTTCTGACCGCGGGAACACGTAGACGCTCTCCCAAATGTCCCAAATGAAGTGCAGCCGCCCAGCTCCATCCCCTCTCTCTCTACCGCCTCCCCCCCTCCAACCCCGGCGGTAGAGAGAGAGGGGATGGAAGAAAAGTACCACCTGCCGCGAGATGGCGGGGCGACTATTGTAAAGGCTCATGAGACAGCGAGATGAGAGGACTCTTAGGAGAAATGTCTCACAATGGCCAGGTGTCTGCTCGTTTTGTGCGTCGGCAGATATTACTGCTCCACAGATATCGTCCAGACTGCCGCGAGGAACGAAACTGCTTTGCGGAGTGCTTTATAATGAAAAAAAGTGTGTATAATTCAAACTGAAAGAAATGTAAGAAATTGCTGTTTCTGAGCTGTAAGAAGGAGGGAACGGGAGTGTAAGACGTTGTGGTACAGAAACATAGTAAAAACTAATTATACATATGGCATCGAACCACTCCAATGCTTAAATGTTGGATAAAAATTATCGGCAATGACAAGTCGAAGAATGCGGACATAAGAAATCAGCTTCATTCAGCCTTGTCAAGGAGAGCGGAGGAGATGAGGGAGGTTCGGGGCACTCTCTTGCCCTTGGGATGGTCAATTGCCCTTGAACGGCTGAAGAATTAGCAATGATCAACAGCATGAAGATGCAGAAGGCAATGGAAACCACTGCATTAGAAACACATATCGTGTATCCACTGGACATGTGTCCTGTAACTGAAAAAGTGTCATAATGATCTCTCCACTGGCAAAAGATTCCAGGATAGTCCCCCATTCGGATCTCCAGGAGAGGACTGTCAAGGAGGAGGTGACTATGAGAAAAAGACTGAATAACAAACGAAAGACTAATGTTCTACGAGTTGAGGTGTGGAATATCAGACGTTTGACCGTTTAGGGAGGCCATAAAATCTAAAAAGGGAAATTCAAAGTCGTAAGAGGGATATAGTGGGCATCATTCAAGGAAATGGAAGGAAGATAAGGATTTCTCGTTAGACGACTATACAGTAATATCAACTGTTGCAGAAAATGGTATAACAGGAGCAGGATTCATTATAAATAGGGAGGTAGGGCAGAGAGTGAGTGTGAAAAGTTGAGTGACAAGTTTCTCTTTCTTTTTGGGACATCAGTCTACTGACTGGTTTGATGCGGCCCGCCACGAATTCATCCGCTGTGCTAATCTCTTCATCTCAGAGTAGCACTTGCAACCTACGTCCTCAATTATTTGCTTGACGTATTCCAATCTCTGTCCTCCTCTACAGTTTTTCCCCTCTACAGCTCCCTCTAGTACCATGGAAGTCATTCCCTCATGTCTTAGCAGATGTCCTATCATCTTGTCCCTTCTCCTTATCAGTGTTTTCCACATATTCCTTTCCTCTCCGATTTTGCGTAGAACCTCCTCATTCCTTACCTTATCAGTCCACCTAATTTTCAACATTCGTCTATAGCACCACACCTCAAATGCTTCGATTCTCTTCTGTTCCGGTTTTCCCACAGTCCATGTTTCACTACCATACAATGCTGTACTCCAGACGTACATCCTCAGAAATTTATTCCTCAAATTAAGGGCGTTATTTGATATTAGTAGACTTCTCTTGGCCAGAAATGCCTTTTTTGCTATAGCCAGTCAGCTTTTGATATCTTCCTTGCTCCGTAAGTCATTGGTTATTTTACTACCTACGTAGCAGAATTCCTTAACTTCATTGACTTCGTGACCATCAATCCTGATGTTAAGTTTCTCGCTGTTCTCATTTCTACTACTTCTCATTACCTTCGTCTTTCTCCGATTTACTCGCAAACCATACTGTGTACTCATTAGACTGTCCATTCCGTTCAGCAGATCACTTAATTCCTCTTCACTTTCACTCAGGATAGCAATGTCATCAGCGAATCGTATCATTGCTATCCTTTCACCTTGTATTTTAATTCCACTCTTGAACCTTTCTTTTATTTCCATCATTGCTTCCTCGATGTGCAGATTGAAGAGTAGGGGTGAAAGGCTACAGCCTTGTCTTACTCCCTTCTTAATACGAGCACTTCGTTCTTGATCGTCCACTCTTATTATTCCCTTTTGGTCGTTGTACATATTGTATATGACCCGTCTCTCCCTATAGCTTACCCCTACTTTTTTCAGAATCTTGAACAGCTTGCACCATTTTATATTGTCGAACGCTTTTTCCAGGTCGACAAATCCTATGAACGTGTCTTCATTTTTCTTCAGCCTTGCTTCCATTATTAGCCGTAACGTCAGAAGTGCCTCTCTCGTGCCTTTACTTTTCCTAAAGCCGAACTGATCGTCACCTAGCGCATTCTCAATTTTCTTTTCCATTCTTCTGTATATTATTCTTGTAAGCAGCTTCGATGCATGAGCTGTTAAGCTGATTGTGCGATAATTCTCGCCCCTGTCAGATCTTGCCGTCTTCGGAATTGTGTGGATGATGCTTTTCCGAAAGTCAGATGGTATGTCGCCAGACTCATATACTCTACACACCAACATGAATAGTCGTTTTGTTGCCACTTCCCCTAATGATTTTAGAAATTCTGATGGAATGTTATCTATCTCTTCTGCCCTATTTGACCGCAAGTCCACCAAAGCTCTTTTAAATTCCACTTCTAATAGTGGATCCCCTATCTCTTCTGACTCGACTCCTGTTTCTTCTTCTATCACATCAGACAAATCTTCACCCTCATAGAGGCTTTCAATGTATTCTTTCCACCTATCTGCTCTCTTCTCTGCATTTAACAGTGGAATTCCCGTTGTACTCTTAATGTTACCACCAAAGGTTGGTTTGACTTTCCTGTATGCTGAGTCTGTCCTTCCGACAGTCATATCTTTTTCATTGACTTCACATTTTTCCTGCAGCCATTTCGTCTTAGCTTCCTATTTATTTCATTCCTCAGCGACTTGTATTTCTGTATTCCTGATTTTCCTGGAACATGTTTGTATTTCCTCCTTTCATCACTCAACTGAAGTATTTCTTCTGTTACCAATGGTTTCTTCGCAGCTACCTTCTTTGTACCTATGTTTTCCTTCCCAACTTCCGTGATGGCCCTTTTTAGAGATGTCCATTCCTCTTCAACTGTGCTGCCTACTGCGCTATTCTTTATTGCTGTATCTATAGCGTTAGAGAACTTCAAACGTATCTCGTCATTCCTTAGAACTTCCGTATCCCACTTCTTTACGTATTGATTCTTCCTGACTAATGTCTTGAACTTCAGTCTACTCTTCATCACTACTATATTGTGATCAGAGTCTATATCTGCTCATGGGTACGCCTTACAATCCAGTATCTGATTTCGGAATCTCTGTCTGACCATGATGTAATCTAATTGAAATCTTCCCGTATCTCCCGGCCTTTTCTAAGTATACCTCCTCCTCTTGTGATTCTTGAACAGGGTATTCGCTATTACTAGCTGAAACTTGTTACAGAACTCAATTAGTCTTTCTCCTCTTTCATTCCTTGTCCCAAGCCCATATTCTCCTGTAACATTTTCTTCTACTCCTTCCCCTACAACTGCATTCCAGTCGCCCGTGACTATTAGATTTTCGTCCCCCTTTACATACTGCATTACCCTTTCAATATCCTCATACACTTTCTCTATCTGTTCATCTTCAGCTTGCGACGTCGGCATGTACACCTGAACTATCGTTGTCGGTGTTGGTCTGCTGTCGATTCTGATTAGAACAACCCGGTCACTGAACTGTTCACAGTGACACACCCTCTGCCCTACCTTCCTATTCACAACGAATCCTAAACCTGTTATACCATTTTCTGCTGCTGTTGATATTACCCGATACTCATCTGACCAGAAGGTTACTCTCATCATAATCGACAACTATAGGACAGTTATGCACGCCGACATCGCGAGCAGTGATGAAGAGAAGGGGAATGTATATGACGATAATTCACGGGTAATTCAGTTCGTAAAGAGAGATTAATATGTAATAGTTATGGGGAATTGGAATGCGGCTGTAGGAGAGGGAGTAGACAAAACGGTTACAGGAGAATATGGGCTTAGTAGCAGAAATAAGAGAGGGGAAAGGCGAATTCAGTCTGTGATAAATATCAGTCACTGACAGCGAATACTCTGTCCCAGAATCACAAGAGGAGGAGATAATTTGGAAATTTGAGGGAAGAGTTCAGTTTATTAGACCATGCTCAGGTGGTGAATCCGAATCGAGATATTGAATTGTAAGGTGTACCCAGGAGCAGATATACACTCAGATCACAATTTACTAACTATGAAGAGTAGCCTGAAGTTACAGAGACCAGCCAGGAAGAACCAGTACGCAAAAATAGTGGGATATGGAAATAATAAGGAATGAAGAGATACGTTTGAAGTTCTATGAGACTAAACATACTGTGATGAGGTATAGCTCAGCCATCAGTTCAGTTGAAGAAGAATCTAAAAAGGTCACTCACAGAAGTCGGAAAGAAAACCATAGGTTCAAAGAAGGTAACTGTGAAGAAACCATGGGTAACAAATGAAGTACTGCAGCTAATCGATGAAAGAAGGAAATACAAAAATGTTCATGGAACTTCACCAATACATAAGTAAAAGTCACTAACAAATTAAATCAATAGCACGGGCAGGAAGCATAAGACGAAATGGCTGTATGAAAAACGCTAAGAAATGAGAAGGAAATGATTGCTGGAAGGACTGACTCAGCGTATAGAAAAGTCGAAACAACCTTCACTGAAATTAAAATCATGGGTGGTGACATTAACAGTGCAACGGGAATTCCACTGTTAAATGCACAGGAGAGTGAGGATAGATGGAAAGAGTATATTGAAAGCCTCTGTGATGAAGAAGACTTGTCTGATGTGATATAACAAGAAACAGGAGTCGATAGGTAAGAGATAGGGTATCCAGAATTAGGATCATAATTTAAAAGCGCTTTGTAGAACTTAAGATCAAGATCCCAAAAGGGATAGATAACATTCCATCCCAATATCAAAACTCAGTGTGGGAAATGGCAGCAATACTGTTCACCTTCTTGTGCAGAATGTATGAGACGTGCTACACATATCGTCAGACTTTCAGAGGAACGTCATCCACTCAATTCCAAAGACAACAAAAACGGGAAGGAGAGATCTGTCGCACAATTAGCTTAACAACTCAAACATCCAAGTTGCTGACACGAATAAAGTACAAAAGAATGGAAAAGAAAACTGAGAATGTGTTAGATGACTATCAGTTTGGCTTTAGGTAAGGTAAAGGCAACAGAGAGACAGTTCTGATGTTGCGGTTGACAATGGAAGTAGGGATGAAGAAAAATCGAGACGCTCTCATGGCACTTATCCATCTGAAAAAAGCGCTCGACGATGTTAAATGGAGAGAAATATTCGTAATTCTGATAAAATATGGGTGAGCTATAAGGAAAGTCGGGTAATATACAATCTGAACATGAATGAAGAGGGAACAATAAGAGTGGAAGAGCCAGAACGAAATTCTCGGATCTAAAGAGAGTAAGACAGGAAGGTAGTATTTCGCTGCTACTGTTTAATCTATACATCGAAGTAGCAATGAGGGAAATAAAAGAAAGATTCAAGAGTGGCATTAAAATTCAGGGTGAAAGGATATCAATGATAAAATTCGGTGATGATATTGCTATCCTATGACAAAGTGAATAAGAAGTACGGGACATTCTGAATGGAATGAACAATACAGAATACAGATTGAGAGTAAATCGAAGAAAGGAAAAGTAGTGTAAATGAAAACAGCGAGAAACTTATCAAGATTTGTGATTACACAGTAGAGGAAGTTGAGGAATTCTACTATGTAGGCCACAAAATGGACAGAGCAAGCATTTCAGATGTGGTACAACGAAGAATTTCAAATATTAGGTCGACTGAGAAGGTAAGAAACGAGTAGGTTGTCCAGAGAATCGACGTGGAAAGAAATGTATGGAAACCACTAACAAGAAGGGACAGTATGATAGGACATTTGTTATGGAATTAGGGAATAACTTCCATGATATTAGAGGTAGCTGTAGAGGGTGATAACTGTATAGGAAGACAGATATTGGATACATCCAGCAAATAATTGAGGACGTACGGTGTAATTACTGTTCAGATGAAAAATTTGCCACAAGAGAGGAAACGGTTGTGGGCCGCCTCAAACCCCTAAGGAGACTGATGACTCGAAAAAGAGAAAGACAGAGAGCATCGGTGAGGAAGGAATGTATGGACCCCACTGAATAGAAGAAGCATAAGGATGATAGGACACGTGATAAGATATGCGGGAATAACCTTCCTGGAACTAGGAGGAGTCATAACAGGTGGAACACTGTATGAAAAGTCTCAAATCGTGAAATGTACCCCCCAGTCGATTGACGGCATTGTGTGAGCTGTTAGTCTAAGGGATGAGGATGTTACAAGAGAGGAAGACACATTTATTTGATTTAGTGTATGTTGCCACAATATACCAATAATTAGAACAATGAACATTTGTTTACACAAAAACTTACATCCAGTTCAAATAAAATACTAGTTCAGATAAAATCAAGGTTCAAGAGTAAGGTCCATAGACGAACAATCACTTCCGGAATTACAGTAAAAGCCTGCTTAGAGACAGTCAGTTGTCGCGTCACTAGAAAGGCTGCGGTAGTACGTATCTAAGAGGGCAGTTTACCTCTGGATGGAAGATTCCTAACTGATGAGAGCTCCCTTCTGACGGCTGCTGACTTAGAACTGGTGAAGAAAGTCTCCTGGCTGCTGATGATAAAATTGTGGTTGTCCAGGAGTGCTTTATAGTTGTTTCTAGCGATGATGAACTATACTGAACTCCCTGTGAACATGCCAAAAACTGTCACTCACTGGCTTGGTTGTAATGCATTTGTGAAAAATACTACACTGAATCCGCCGATTGGCTGATGAACCAAATGATACCCGCTCATTGACTCCGTACGTGGGGTGATGTCATCACCCTACATGCTTGAAGCAAAGTCCTGCCGCTATTGGTCTCGTCACTATGCCAGAAGTGTGACGAGAGATACAATATACCCACCCCCAATGGAGGGAAGCAAAGCGTCTTCTTCCTTAGCTGCTGTAGTGGTACGAAGTCCACTTCTAGCCTCCTTGACATTTACAACCATGTGCCGTTTCCCGTTGCTGAATTCTCTGGCGACGATGTTGCCCTGATGGCACGGCACTGTGAGGGACGCAAGTGCCCTTATCTGCCTTCCGTGCTACGTGTATCAGAAGATACTGTATGTCCTTGTACGGCGAGCTCATGTAAGAAGTAGTAAAGCGACTTCTAACGTGTAGTCAGCCTTGAACTTCTTTATTTGTACCTTGAACGTCTGAATGAAGCATTCAGGGACTATTTTGTCATGGTTGCAGTGATACGCTGCTTAGGTTATGTATCCCAGGGGCCATTCAGAAAGACTAGATTTGTTGACTAGTGAACAGCATGCCATTATTCATAATGATTGCTGTAGGGAGATCATACATGGCGAAAATCTGTTCCACAGCTCTAACTCACCATAATGTACATTCTGACAATATAGCGGTAGCAGGTGTGGGTTTCTACAAGAACGAGATTGTTTGTCCGCAGAAAATATCATGTGTAAAGAAGGTGGGGCTAACTGCAGGACTCCAGTGCTTCTGGCCAAGGCAAAGTAGAGTACAGGAACGTACAGTCAACATTCCTACCCATGTCCTGGATGCGTTTACCTGAACCTTGAGGCGTGAAACTCAGCTGCTGGAAAATCTGCAGTCGCATAAGCTTAGTCACTGTATACGATTTCGTTCTTAGAAGTGGCCTGCTGATTCTTATTTTTATGCTTGATGTACACTAAACAACAACTTCTGATGTTAATTTTCTCATCGCTATAACTCGTTAGCTTGTCGTGAAAATGGGATAACTGTGGCACATTAATAAAGGCGAAAGTATCACATTTTACGATAGTTTTCGTGGAAGCAGCGTCAAGTTGAAACTCAACGTTGCATCCATTGAGCTCGAAGTCTACTAACATTCCCTTATCGGCTGAGAAATAATACTTCTCAATTATTTTCAAAATCGTTGGCATGTGATTCAAAATTATCCACCATATCCTCTGCGTCACCAGTACAAGCAGAATTCGTGATGGTGCAGTACTTCTATCCGGGGTAGTGCAAACAAATCTCTGCATTAAATAGCACTCTCAATGTAAGGAGGGACGGCTGTGAGCCAGGATGGCGCGATGAGTTGAGGGAGGCTAGGTGGGAGCACAGGAGCCTCCAGAAAAAGGCAGCTTCAAGTATAACAAGTTCTTTATTGTTACATCTCCGCCGCCTTGTACACTGGGACCGTCGCCAGCAGGCCGCTGATTTCTGCTCGTATGGCCGCTTGAATACCCCACGACGCTGATGCAAAGCTTACACCAAACGCCGGTGGTCGCTTTACGTAACCTGGCAGCACGGTTAACATGTCATACGAAGAGAAGTTCTCCTACCATGGCCACGAACTGGTGACTTCCTCTGACAGGTCCATACAGCGGCCTCGTCTAAGGTAGTCCTGTCGTCCTGGTTGGGTAGCGAGACTAATAATAAGAAAGCACTTATAGTCAGCAGCATCGCGCTTGTTGTGCATATGCGGTTCTACCAGTTACGTATCATAAAACGCTACTGCCACTCTCGGTGTGGAAATTTGCCTTGCCCGGTGCTGCACGAGTCTGAAGAGTACTGCTGAGTTCTCTGTTTCAAAACGCTAAACCACGTCTCAACACTGCGCGGCCTTGATGCAAAAATTCACTGACAATACCCAGCACTCGCCTCCTGTCAGCGCTGCTCCAACTCATCGCTCACATTGACACTGCACTGATGTGACGAAAGTCATATCTCCTAAAATCGTGATGAATCTCCTTCTATCCGGCTTAGTGCACTAACTCGACGTGGCATGGACTCAACAAGACGTTGGAAGACCCCTATAAAATATGTAGCCACGCTATCGTCCATAATTGCAAAAGTATTGGCTAATGTGCACAAACTTATCTCCTGATTATGACGCATAAAAATTCGATGGCATTAATGTCGGGCGACCTGGATCACCAAATCATTTGGCTCGAATTGTCCACAACGTTCTTCAATCTAATGGCGAGTAACTGTGGCCCTGTGACATTGCCATCCATAAAAAATGCATCGTTGTTGGGGAACAAAATCCATGAATGGCTGAAAATGGCCTCCAAGTAGCCGAACATAGCCATTTCCAGTCAATGATTGGTTCAATTTGACCAAACGACCCAATCCGTTGCATTTAAACACAGCCCACACCATTATGGAGACATCTACAGTTTGCATAGTGCCTTGTTGACAATCTGGAGTCTGCACCATATTCGAGCCGTACCTCTAGCTCATACCAACTGAAATCGGGATTCATCTGACTACGCCATAGTTTCCCAGTTGTCTATGGTCGAAGCGATATGTTCGCTAGCCACGGGGAGGCGCTGCAGGCGGCATCGAGCTGTTAGCAAACGCACTCACGTCTATCGTTTGCTGCTCTAGCCTGCTAACGCCTGATTTCCCCGCACTGTCCTAAGGGTTACGTTCGTCGTAGGTCCAACATTGATTTCTGTGATAAATTCTCGTAGTATTGCTTTTCTGATAGCAGTGATAACTCTAGACAGATGCTACTGTTCTCGATCGTTAAGTGAAGGTGAGAGGTAACCCCTGAAATTTAGTATTCTCGTCACGCTCTTGAAACTGTGGATCTCGGAATATTGAATTCCCTAACGTTTTAAGAAATGAAACGTCTCATGTGTCTAGCTCCAACTACCATTCCGCGTTCATAGTCTGTTAGTTCCTATCGTGCGGTGATATTCACGTCGGAAAACTTTTTACATGAATCATTGGAGTACAATTGACAGCTCTACTTACACACTGCTCTTTTATTCCTTGTGTAGGTGAGACTACCGCTACTTGTACATGTGCATATCGCTATCCCATGACTTTCGTCACCTGAGTGTATCACGTCCAGATATGGTTGGCACGCTATACTCATGACCCAGTTTCCGACATTAAAAGCACTTCATACTTTCGTAAAAACACTACGGTCTGTCATGAGCCACGAATCACTGAGCACAAGATTTAACGTTAGAGTTATAACGTCCAAAGGAATTCATTTTACCGCAGTTTTGAGGGGCGAAACTAATCGTAGACCCTTGTTGGGTTTTACCGTGCTGTTGAACCTTGCTACTGAAAGAAATGTCGCCACTATGAAAGTCTATAAAACCTCGATTCTTCTGGATTCGAGAGTTTGCCGTGTTTTCTTAGTCTCCCTAGATGCTTGAATAAGTAATTAACTGCCAACGTGGGTTATTTCAAGCGAATAAAATTATTACGCACTCCTGCGACTGGAGAATAAACGATAAGCGTTTACCTAACCACTATATCGGCATTAAAAATATTCCAGTCCTTATTTTCTCGGTAGAATGTACAATCCTCAGTAACATCTTGTAATACGCTGACCCATTCTTTAAATGACTGTCCTGGTTTCTTATATGCCCTTCGAAGTTCGTGGCATATCGTCACAACTAGAAACTTTCTCTCAAAATATTCAGTTAATTTGTCTACTACCATATATATCCTAAGACACAGGAGTTGCTGCACCTTGCATACACCTGAGCACCAGCAGTCTATAATAAGAAAACAAGCTTGGTTACATTACCTGAAGATCCCTGTGTTGTAAACTGTTGCTCTAGCCTGTTTATGTAGCTAACACGCTATTCTTGATCCGTTTGAAGTCCTCTTCCCATCATTCCCGTTTTTCCAACCATTATAAGAATATTTCGTGGGTAGCGTTCAGTATATTCATATTATCGTCAATGGGCAACAATAGGTTCTATCTTGGCCATGTAAAATCAATTTCTAACGCGCCATATATAATGTATTAGTGTTAGATTATTGTTCTCAGCCAACCTAACAACCATGAGGTACGGCACTATCTAAAGTTGCAACAATAAATTTTCAGCAAGAATGTGTCAACAATAAAATGCAAACAAGAAAATTGTCCTATAAGAATATGCCACCGAGTAGAGTTTCAACATGAGAATTGTCCATCAAGGATGCACAACAAAAAATGTATCCATTCCTGAGTTAAGAAGTAGAACGATTTCAAGGTTCTGTCTTGAAGTCAACAAGGTGTGTCAGCGAAAAGTGGGAAATACATTGTTCCGCATACCCCTGGAAATACTTCGGCGATGATCCACTTGGTGTCCACTGAAGTATGTTCTCTTTCGTGGCTGCCTGTGTGTGCCACTCCCTGTTCAAAGTACCTGGTTCATTGTGTAGGCTCATTAATTCTTCTGATTGCGCCACTGTTAGCGCAATGGTTGGCACACTGGACTGGTATTCGGGAGGACAAGGGTTCAGACACTCGTTCGGCCATACTGATTTATGTTTTCGTGATTTTCCGGGAGTAGGGAAAATGCCGGAGTGATTCCTTTGACAGGGCACGGCCGCTTTCCATCCTTCCCTAATCCAAGCTTGTGCTCTTTCTCTTACGACCAGGATCTATGGGACGTTAAACACTAATATCCCCCTCATCCTTCTCCTGCGACACTGTCGTAAGCATTCTTATACAAGGTTACACCTTCGTAATTAGTTTAAGTACATGACCATTTGCTTGTTGCAACACTCACACAAATGTACAGCCAGTTACATAAAACACATATGAGTTAATTAAGTTCCATATACTAAATATCCGTTCAGTTATCCTGTAGCTGGCAAGGCTGTGGTGCTCCATATCGTTCTGGACGGTTTGGTTGTGGACAACAGTTTCCCGACCAATGGCAGTTCCTTCCAGACTGCAGTTAACATGAGTTGCGGCCTGCGTAGCTGATGTCCTCAGGCAGACTCTTGGCTAACGGTAAATAGTTCGTAGTTGTCGAGGAAACCTAAATACTTTTCTCTGCAGCTGATTAACTCTAGTGATCTCCCTATGAACTGTCGCCGTTTCGATGGGTTGCGAGTTATAAAGCCACGCAAATTACTGCACTCAATGCACCCAATTGGGTGGTGCTGCAGGTGACAACGTGGGCCTATTCGTTAGCTCCACTAATGAGATATTGTGTCAGTGATGCGCAATTGTCGCAGGTTACGAGGCCTGGCTAAATAATGTGGTCACCGCTGGCGACATCTAGGAACAACCGCTTTAGTTCTCGCCATTCTTCACCTCGCCTCAATGGAGGCACGCTGACACACTGCTACGTTAGAGGGGTGGCCTGCCTGGCAGGGGTAGTGACATGGGATAGAACAGTGTATAGTTGTACTTTTATTCTGTGTAATGACTAACAGCTAATGTACCAAGGGAAGATCTACTCTGGCTGGCAGTCATTAGACAAAATGAAAGTCCGAGTACAGACTAAAGCAGTTATATTTCCTTGTTGTCTAGGTCATTGTTCCAACTGACATTATGTCGGGAATATGTAACGGGAATTAGTCTGAAGGTATGCGAATCACAAGGTAAGAAAGAGAAGGAGCTAACGAAACTCGATCGTTGTTTAAAGGACTCCGCCGGTTACCTATACATTTCGTGACGAATGAATTAAAATTTCGTATGTTACAATAAAGATTGGGTTTCTTCTTGTGGAATGATTCCAAATGAGGAAATTTTTGTCAATTTCACATATGTCCCTCTGGAGTAGAGAAGGAATACATGGTTCCCTAAATTTATTCCTCCTCGCGTCCAGCCTGACATATATGTCCCATTTGAAATATTTTTCGTTAGAGATTAGGATCGGTGAAAAGAAGAAATTAAGTACAATTATTATGTCAAGCACGACCTAGGACAGCAAGACAGACAGACAGAGTTTTTTCAACACCTAACCACGCGAAAAATGCGTCCAAAGCAGAGAATACAGCTGTTATGGGAGCTGTAGACTGGTACGACGAGCAGAGAGAGACATGTTCTATTGACAGTAAATCACTCAAATGGTGACATCGTCTTTCTTTTAAACGTTGCAACAGTAAGCACCTCCCTTGCATCATGCAGAACTGTACCAAAGGAGGCAAACGTCACGAACTTTCTTTTCTCCTTGCTTTTGTAAACAGCCTTCAACTGGGAGGAATATAAAGAGAAGAGAAGACAAGAATTCATCACAAAAACAAACACTAGTGTGTGGAGTTTTCCTTTCATATCCAATCAAGGGAAATAAAGTAAGATTGCAGAAACGAATAAAATTTATAAATGTAATAATTTAGGTACAAATATGAACAAAAGGCACAAACAGGAATTCTGATAGTAGTTCTGTACACACAGTGGCCATAAGGCAGAACTTCTAAACGAATTTAAAAGTTATTTATCAATAAATATGGGCACAAATCCGTATATTTCTGGCAAAAATGTGAAAACGACAATGGCTTCTTATCTCGAACTTACCTGTTGCACACCGCGAAACACATTACATAAAAACACAAGGCACGCAATGCACAACTCAGATAAATAAGCGATATCTCGCGCATTAGGTGCCAAACAATTGATATATTCAACAGTTGATATGTCCAACGCTAGACCGAAGCGTTACACTACATGGGGCATTCATATCTCTGTGAACGTAGGGAAACATATATGTGAAACACATATGTTCCACTGATTGCGAAACTGTGAACTTGTTCATCACACTCCACAAATGACATGTCTGTCGTCTATTACCCGGTGTCTATTGACAAAAAGAAAAATAGAGCTAGCCAGGTAAGTATTTGACCCCAACGTGACAATGGAAAATAAATAAATTACTGAAAACTGAATAATCAAGTTGAGTAACCAACATACATGTTCTCTAAAAATGATAACAACAAAGCTTTAGGTGGAAACTACAATTATTCAGTCACCCAACAAGGAATACATAAAATCATTTATACCAATTAAAAAACAGGTCACCACTGCACATTCTGAAGAAAATGAGGTAAACACAGAACAAGATTTACACGATTCGAACACGCATGGAGACTGCTTCACGTTCGTAAGATAATTGACGATAAAACCCCTGAAAAGAAATCTGGTCATAAATCTATTTAAAATAATTGTAAAATTGTAAAATACGAGCGGATCCTCCACGACAGAATACACACTAAGAAAGAGATACATACAGAGAGAGAGAGACAGAGAGAGATACAGAGAGTGTGAGAGAGAGAGAGAGAGATAGGAAGGGAAGGAACGATTAATTTAGGGAAGGCATGGGAAGCCAAATCTCTGGATAGTTGGATGAGGATTTAAACCGGTATCGCCCAGAATACAAGGACAGCATATTACCGCTGCAGCCCTTCGCACGGTCTCGACGGCTCGGAGATTGCGTAGCTCTATCAATTTTCTAAAAATTTTCTTACGTGTCTACGTGTCCAACTCGAGTAAAACCTTACAAGTAACTATTTTGCGTGCTATTTTTCTCTTCTTCATCTCCTTTTTCACCATTTATACCAGCTCATTTGGCACATTTTGGACAACTCATATAAACTTATTGGGCAGGAAGTTGAATACGGCTCTCCTGAACTCATGGATTTCAAACTTATCAGTTCCCGACTAACCCGAGCACCAATATCGTGGCACTAGAAACCGTAGTCTCGATCACGATCCTGCTGCTGTCGAATTCTGTCACATGCTGGTATACATTTCCCCCTATCACTTCATATTTAATATTCAAATTTCTGAACGAGGTATCCAAGATTACAGAATTTGTCGAGCTTCAAAAATGTAATATGGTGCTCGATGTTCGAAACTGGCGAGAAAATAGGCGTAAGCTATACATGTACAGTACCTACAGGAACAAAGAGGGGAAAATTTGAATCAATTTCTACATTGATGAAACTATGGCGAAAACAAAACAAAACTTCAGGACTGGGATTAAAATATAGGGTGGAAGTACATCAGTGATAATATTCTCTGGTAACATTTCCATCTTCAGTGAGGAGGAACTGCAGTACCTGTTGACTGGAATGAACAACGTAATGTGCACATAACGTGGACCGCAAGATGAAAGTAATAAGGAGTAACAGAAATGGCAATAGGAACAAACTTAGCATCAAAAGTAGTGACTTTGGGGTAGACAAAGTTATGAGATTCTGCTACCTTGCAAGCAAACTAACGCAAGACGGACGAAGAAAGGAGGACGTATAAATCAAACTAGAATAAAACGGATACATGGCAAAAAGTGGGTCCTAGGTAACATCGGCTTTCATTTAAGGAAGAACTTTCTGGGAATGTACGTTTGTAGCACAGTATTGTATGGTAGTGAAACATAGACTGTGGGAAAACCGTAAGCGAAGAGAACAGAAACGTCTGAGGTATGGTACTGCGGATTGGTATTGAGAGCCAGATAGACTGAGAAGAAATGAGGAGGTTTTCAGCACCATCAGGTTGTAGGGCAACACATGGAAAACATTTACAAGAGGAAGTACGTTACATTCATTGAGACGTCAAGGAATAAATTCCATTGTTCTTGATGGTTCTGAAGAACGTAAAAGCTGTAGAAAAGATAGAGGTGGAATACATCTGGCAAATAGCTGAGGTTGTTCGGCACAGACACTAATCTGAGATGGTGTTGACGCTAGAGAGGAATTCTTCCCTAGACTAGAGTTGTTTCTGTACTGCCTACCACCAGTGAAGAGATAAAAAGATCACTGAAAAGTGAGGTCACGCCATTGTTATTCGAAAAGGAAGAGATATTACGCTTCGTCAACGTTTCTCGCACTATGCCCACCACTCTGATTTATTGCAATGTGTAACGGTAGGGAGCTATGTGGTGGAATGATACTGTGCTGGATTCTAGTGAACAACATACGACATATAGCAAATGTGTTTTAAGACCTCGAATGTGAACATCCGCTATCGACAATAGGAAATAAAAGTCCTGATCAGAATTTATTTAGTAAACAACAACAGTAACCAAAAGCAGTGATTTAAAACTTACCATTAAAACCTTTAAGCTATTTAAACTAATTTTGCAGCTAATGGTAGTAGTGCATGAACTTTAACGAGTGTTTAAAAATGTTCTTTAAAGACAAGTACAGGTTTACAATTGTAAACATACACTCTTACGTATGTTTTTATGTACAAAGTGAAGAGCGGCTCTCTCCGTCGAAGATTCGAGTCTTCCCTCGGGCATGGGTGTGTGTGTTGTCCTTAGCGTTAGTTAGGTTAAGACAGATTAATTAGTGTGTAAGCCTAGGGAGCGATGACCTCAGCTGTTTGGCCCCATAAAACCTTACCAAAAGTTTCCAAAACAAAGTGCAGACCCAGGAGCAGTGGCAGTGGCACTGTGGTCGCAACGAACCACCTTTGTTTACCACAGCGGACGCCACTGCCTCCACGAAGCCGCATATACATTCAGACTTTTACAATACAATAAATTTGTAATCTATAACAGGCCAAATAGATATAAGCACAAATAACGTAAGCGCACACACACACACACACACACACACACACACACACACACACACACACACACAAAGTAACTTTAACAGCCGAAAGTGCTTAAAGGGTGACGACGATTTTTGAATTGTAACACAAAGGCGACAACCGAATGAGCCATCAGTATTGAAACAATTTTACAGCGTCTCAGGAAATTTACGTGCCAGAACTAAAGAAGTACAGATTAATCGTTAAGCTGGCCGCTTTGGCTGAGCGGTTCTACGTGCTTCAGTCCGGAACCGCGCTGCTGCTGCGGTCGCAGGTTCGAATCCTGCCTAGGGCATGTTTGTATGTGATATCCTTAGATTAGTTAGGTTTAAGTAGTTCCAAGTCTAGGGGACCACGGATTTTTAGGTCGTAAAAAAGTGTGTTTTAGGCACCTAAAATAGGCTCCTTCAGTAGTTCATTTAGGCTATATAAACCCTAAAATAAGCTCTAATAAAGATGATGCAGAAAAAAATAAAAATAAATTAAAATACACTAACTAAACTGAATACCGTTAGTTCTATAGGACCTAAAATTGCGTATTTCGACGTTGACGCCAAATTTTGCCAATTTCGACTTCAAAATCCTGAAAAGTACCTATTTCGCTAATCTGACATAGAGTTCTTGTGTTTTCAAAGATTAGAAAAAGGGAGTAAACTTTGGCCTTTAAGTCTCGCCGAAGGCGAATGTCGTCAGAGACTGTTTACAACCTCTTTGTTTGCCTTACTATCAACAGCTCCATTAAATAAAAAAAGTAGTAGATGCTAACCTGTACCTGAGTCCGTTCATTCGTACGTAATTCTGGGTCCTTAGTCCTTAACATTTGGTTATCAAACAACTGCAGAATGCATGATGAATAAGGACTGCGTGCACAAGAGAAGGTTCACACTCCTTAACAACGAAGTCCGCAACTGCCACAGGTGTCGGTTGTGTCCTACTCCCGCGGCTCCAGAAGGTGGAGAACTTCAGAGGCGGTGACAGGGAGGCGCGCAGGCACGCCTCCTGGTGACTGAAGAAACACTGGAACGTCACGGACAGCCAGAGTCCCCATGTCTTACCGATAATGCGACAGTATCGTGCTGCCATCTTTAACAGGGAGTGCTCACCCACACATCTCTATCTGTCTGTGAGACCATGAGTCACTCCCGTGCCGGCAAGATACGCGGATCTGTCCCCAGAGCTAGTCAACTCCAGTGCTGAGGAAGAAGGTTGGGTTTACTCCAATAAATACAGTTGTAAATTGGCTTCTTAATCATATATTGTTGTCCCATTGCCAGTAAGTTTTAAAATTAGACTACGAAGCAGAATGCTTAAGAAAATACGGAAAGGAAAGATTTTTGAAGTGGCCAGAAAGAAGAAAAAGTATTGATTGGGCTACATACTGCGTTGAAATTGTCTGTAACAAAGAATTATAGAGGGAAAAGTGAAAGGAACTGCAGGAAGAGGTGGGAAGGGAATTGAAATGATGGACGGCTTTACAAGAGAACGAACTTAGAAACAGCGCGCGATGGAGAGCTTCCCGTTGAAACCTGCCACAAGACAAATGCAACAAAGATAATGAAAGAAGAAGAAATATAGTATTTTGCTTCAGACTCTGATACGAAAACACACTTATTCCGACATTATCACTCCACTGTTTCCTATTACTTTTCGTTCAAAATCAGATATGTCACTTAAATTTCCATTATCAGACCTACCTGTACCTACAATTTAGTGTTACAGACACACATTGGTCTGCGGAGCCGCCAAGCATGAGAAGACCCACTCTGCCAAAACCTTCATAAGGTGTAATTAGATTGAAAACCTTAAGAAAGACAAATTACATGGATGAAAGCAGTTTTTTTCAATTTTTGATAAAATATTTGATTGGAGAAAGAACAAGACTTACTGCAAATTACACAAGGTATGTTTGTCCGAACTTCCATAGTCACACTAAGAGTGAGAAATGGACAAATGGGGTAACGAATTGACTAGCATGAGGTACAGTTTTGAAGAAAAAGAAATTGAGGCTAATTATTTTGATTAAAAAAGTCAGAAATTTGAAGAAAAATTCTTGTCTAAATTTTCATAGCCAAACGCATATTGGGAAACGGAAAAATGGAATATTTCACCATGCATTTTTACTAGTTTCTTAGGGGTTCTAGGTTGTCTGGGAGCCACAGTAATTGTTTCCCGTTGTCAAGTGATACATGTGCCAAGTTAGTCACTGTCCCCTTATCCCACTTCTAAGGGTGAAACATTATTTAGACTTACCATTGAGCCGGCTGGGGTGACCGAACGGTTCTAGGAGCTACAGTCTGCAACCGCGCTACCGCTGCCGTTGCAGGTTCGAATCCTGCCTCGGGCATGGCTGTGTGTGATGTTCTTAGTTTAGTTAGGTTTAAGTACTTCTACGTTCTAGGGGACTGATGGTCTCAGAAGTTAAGTCCCATAGTGCGCAGAGCCATTCGAGCCTTACCAAAATGGCTCTGAGCACTATGGGACTTAACATCTGAGGTCATCAGTCCCCCAGAACTTAGAACTACTTAAACCGAACTAAGCTAAGGACATCACACACATCCATGCCCGAGGCAGGATTCGAACCTGCAACCGTAGTGGTCGCGCGGTTCCAGACTGGAGCGCCTAGAACCGCGTGGCCACACTGGCCGGTTGAACCTGACCGTTGAGGTTAGTGATCCGGAAAATTATAAATGTTTTACTATATCAGCTGTTATCGAAGACTTTAACACGTCACAACTTCTAGATAACTCGAGCCCCTGCAGAATTTTTACAAATAATGAGAACTCTATAATATAGCGTGAGTTTCTCGAACTCACACAAAATACATATTCATTTTTTGTATGTCCTTCTGCAGATAATCTGCGTAACCATTTATGTTGGCCACTGATGTGGTATATATGGGGATCTTTTCAACCCTTGCCGCATCAACTACAGCCTGAAGATGGCGCATTGAAGCGCCGAAACTGGTAGCTACAAAATAAATAAAATCATAAGGATGGCTGCACGTTTTCATGAGTTACATATGTACAAAATTTGGCTGAAATTATTCCAGGCGTTGCTGAATTACGCCTCTTTCATGCCCTGTTCACACAAATCCCGACTCCTGTGGGAAATAGGTGTTCTTAGCCCCAGAATTCTTATTTCGTGATGGTAAGTGATCAGTGTACAAACTTAGTTTGAATGCTAGCTACTAGTGTGGAAAAATCATAGATATATACGTCCACCACTTTTATAAATACATAGAGAAATTATTATTGTTAACTCTACGCAGAATATTTTTCGATTAGAAATTATTATCACGCTAAAGTGCAGGGAGACTTGAAGACGTCGTCGCCTAGGTGGAAATTCTTGACAACAGGAAACAAGCGGAAGCCTCCAGGCATTATAGCTGGAAAGCGTTCTTCCAGCGGTAGATCGGCTCCGGCGCATTTCCAACAGCCTTGACCCGGTAGCTGCGAAGTCCGGCCATACGACAGCCGCCGCCGCTTACGACCAGTGTCAACATTTGCGCAGCTCCCAGCGGGCCGGCCGGCGGACGACTCGGCCCAAGGCCGGTCCCCGTTTTTACTACCTGCTGGCTGCGCGAGGCGCTGCCCGAGGCAGTAGCAGCAGCGGCTGTCGCCTTACGTGACGCTGGTGTCAAACTCGTGACTTCCGTTGTTTGCATTTGTCACACGTACAGGCGTCTTACTTTACACTCACCAGAAATGTTCACTGCTGACCATGAAACTTGCAACGCCGAGAAGGATGGCAAATACCGTAATTTCATTTATTGTGTGTGTACGATATAGTAGGAAGAATACTTATTTGTAATTGATTTGGAGGGTACAGAGGGTGTGGAATTAAGTACAATTGGGTTCTGGCGTTAATCCAACTGAGCGTGGAGTCGAATTGAAGTTGGACACATACGGGTGCGACATTCCATGCTGTTTCAGCTCTATGCAAGAGATCATCTAACGCAGTAGTTGTCAACCAGTGATGTGCGAGGATCTCAGCAAATCAGGACGACAAGGTTCCAACGGAGAGGAGACCGGGAAAACGTGCTGGCCAAGGCAACTATCAGCCACCCTCTGTGCCTAGTTACGTCAACCCAGCATGTTCCAAAAATGTGTGTGAAATCTTATGGTACTTAACTGCGAAGGTCATCAGTCACTAAGCTTACACACTACTTAACCTAAATTATCCTAAGGACAAACACACACACCCATGCCCTTGGGAGGACTCGAACCTGTCCCAGGACCAGCCGCACAGTCCACGACTGCAGCGCCCCTGACCGCTGGGCTAATCCCGCGCTGCCAACCCAGCATGGACAACAGGCTTGTTTTATGTTGTCCAGAGACGTGAAACTATGGTATTGTTAAATTCCTTATCCAAGTAAATCTATACTATATGCTAACAGTACAAAATCGTTATGGAAGTTAGGCGGAATGAGATACACGTTACCTTTCGTTTTAGCTGTTTAAGGATTGGAAACATTATCGAATACTGCACGCTTCCAAATCAGATTTTTCAACTGTCTTGATGAATTCTAATGGAATCCGTAGCATTTACGTATATATTCTACAAACACAGGTTGAATCAATACGCTGGTGAACCAGAAACTTATGATCGAATGCAGCCAGCTAGTGTTGCGGGAACGTGAAGCGCTAACGGGTGTACACCGAGGCGCCAAAGAAGCTGATATAGGTATGCGTATTCAAACACAGAGATACGTAAACAGGCAGAATATGGCGCTGTGGTCGGCAACGCTTATATGGCGCAGTTTTTAGATCGATTACTGCTACTACAATGGCAGGTTATCAAGATTTAAGTGAGCTTGAATGTGATGTTACAGTCAACGCACGAGCGATGGGCCGGCCGCAGCTGACGGAGCGGTTCTAGGCGCTCCAGTCTGGATCCGCGCGTCCGCCAAGGTCGCAGGTTAGAATAGTGCCTCGGTAATGGACGTGTGTGATGTCTTTAGGTTAGTTAGGGTTAAGTACTTCTAAGTTCTAGGGGACTGGTGACCTGAGATGTTAAGTCCCATAGTGCTCAGAGCCATCTCAACCATTTTGAACGAGCGATGGGACACAGCATTTTCCGAGGTAGCGATGAAGTGGGGATTTTCCCCCTACGACCATTTTACGAGTGTACCGTATCAGGAATCCGGTAAAACATCAAATCTCCGACATTGCTGCGGCCGGAAAACGATCCTGCAAGAACGGGATCAACGACGACTGAAGAGAATCGTTCAGCGTGATACAAATGCAACGCTAACGCAGATTGCTGCACATTTCAGTTCTGGGCCATCAGTAAGTGTCAGCGTGCGAAGCATTCAAGGAAACATCATCGATACGACATTTCGGAGCCGAAGGCCTACTCGTGTACCCTTGATGAGTGCACGACAGAAAGCTTTACTCCTCGCATGCGTCCGTCAACAGCGAAATTGGACTCTTGATGACTGGAAACATGTTGCCTAGTCGGACGAGTGTGCGTTTCAATTTCTATCGAGTTCAGGTATAGAGACATCCTAGTGAATGCTTGGATCCCGATATGTCTAGATACGAGTCTGACAGCGGACACTTACGCATGTACCCTATGTGATCACCTGCATCCATTCATATCCATTGTGCATTCCGACGGACTTTGGCAATTCCAAGACTACAGTGCCACGCCCCACACGTCCAGAATTCCAGAATTGCTACAGAGTGGCTCCCGGAAGAGTCTTCTGAATTGAAACACTTCTCCTAGCCACCAAAGTCCCCACACATGAACACTATTGAGCTTATCTGGGGTGCCTTGCAAAGTGCTGTTTAGAACAGATCTCCATCCCACAGCACTCTTAAGGATGTATGGGCAGCCCTGCAGGATTCATGATGCAAATTTCTCCAGCACTGCTTCAGACATTAGTCGAGTCTATGCCACGTCTGCGTGCTAGAGCGAGCTCTAATCGATATTGGGCAGGTGTACCAGTTTCTTTGGCTCTTCAGTGTACATAAGCGGGGAATACTCTGATAAATATCAAAAAAGCCGTTAATCGTCGGCACTTTTGAAATTTATTAGATACGTATCAGCTCCTTTCCAGACATCCAACACAGCAAGAATGAATGGACAAAAGCTAAAACTGAGCGCTCATTCTAGAGACGACACTGACACTGACACTGATTTGGTATCGGGCTGCACGGAAGCTGAATTCTCGCCGAACCAAATGGACCTCGAAGGACGGTAGAGGGCAACGTCCCCGTAGCGCTGCACTCCCCTAGTGAGTGAGCCACTGAGGAAGATCATACTGTGCTTCCTCCTTTAAATCGTCGCATAAAAGGTAAAATCGATGATATCGGAATAAGTGACCAATGGATGAAATAGCAATTGAAATCGATCCGCAACTGAAATCTCGCGAATACGTGATAGCGTTCATTACTGTCTCCATCGTACTACTAACTACTTCCCGACGATTTCACCGTCGTATTGGTTTTCCTCTTTGGTCTCGATTTATCATGACACGTACTTGATCTGTCGACAGCGTTGTATCGGAAGTTCGCTGCACCTCGTTGTAGCCTGGCCTTGCTCTTGTTGTGTCGGGTCCGCCTTGCGGTCTGTCCTATTGCTCGACTCCAGCGTGGGTTGAGTCCCGTCCGCAGGCGGTCTTCCAACCTCTGGCCATCATCGTTTTTCGCCTGTTTGTCTGATGTGTGCACCGGTATCCGGCGACTCGCGGAAATAACAGCTGGCGACGAGGAAAAGGGAGTTGTTTCGTAGCATGGCGGCTAAATTCTTTAGGTTCATCGAGCAACAGCAGCAGCTGTTTTTACTTATTTATCTATTTGCTGCCATTTATAAATGACGTGCCACCTTGTTACTAAGACAGGTTGTACTTTCACAATACGAAATTGTACATGTACATAATATGATAGTTATTTGTTATTTCTTATTTTTAAAACGGATTAATAATACTGCATCTTTAAATGCTTATAAATTTAGAAGTAATTAAGGAACGAACACCTTAAAATTAGCTATTCAATTTATGCACCAGCAGCACATACAGACGGACTTACTACAAAAGTCGCTTCAGCTCTTGGCAGACAAACTTGGTGAGCAGAAGGCCGTTCGCCCCAGGGACCGGCGCCTCCTGCACTCGACATCACACGTAGTTTCCTGCTTTCAGTGACGCAACGATGGACTGCGGCACATATTTGCATCGACTCAAACAACATTTCACGGCTGTTCATGTCAAGGGCGATTCATTGCAACAATCGTTCTTTATGCCGTGGGCGTCGTCTGACACGTTTCTTCTCCTCCGAAAATTGGCGTTTCTGTCTGACCCCGTTGCCCTCACCTTTCGGAAGACATGCATTCTGCTAACTGTTATTCCCAACGATACCATGTGGTTGTCCCAAGACTAGAATTTCATCAGTACCACAAACATCTGTGACACTCATACCGTTCGGGGGGTCACTGACTTACATGGACTCAACCGACAATGTGACCAATTACGCCAACCAAGGCTACAAGGCTTCCTACACACACTCTTTCATTCGTGATGTGGTGGTTCATCTAGTGCCTGATCCGGAGTTTCGCACGGCGGCGTTGAAATTGAATAACCCGTGGTTAGTGGGCGTCTTGCGCATAGCTCATTCGTTCGAAATTGCACAGACGGCTAACGCACGGCTCATGGCAAGGCCGAAAGTGGGGGCACTTCACAGGCCACATGTGCGCCGTAAATGTAGGGCGAACGCAAAGTTGCAGCAACGTCGTAATTCGTCTTTGTCCCGTGTCTCTAAGACTTCTTTGCCTCCATTCGCCCCTCGACGACGGCTTCAGTGGCCGCTCACTTCGAGCACGCAGTGTTCCTTCCTCTCACTTTTGAACGGACTGTCAAAACTGGTAGGGGTCTTGTATACGCTATGGCAAGGAGGGGGCACTACCCGGCCCAACTGCAACACCAGGAAATAGTACACGTGCTGCCCCCCCCCCCCCCTCTCCCCTCACCAAGGCGACCCGTTCCCTCACAAACTGTTTCTCACGCTTCTCAAGTCACACCAGAACATCCGTTTACAGGTGGAAACTGGGGCCACTGTTTTCCTTTGGTCAGTAAGGCGACTTATGTCCGACTGGATTCACCTGACTTGTCCCCACCCTCGTGGATTTTGGTGGTCTATGGAGACGGTGCGATTCCTCTTCGCGAGCAGTTTTCAATTGTAGCAACTTACAAAAACGCTGGCTTTTGATGTTCCCTGTCGTCATCAATCCGCTGGCTGCCAGTATTTTTGGCCTCGACCCCTTCATGCCGGCCGTGGTGGCCGAGCGTTTCTAGGCGCTACAGTCTGGAACCGCTACAGTCGCAGGTTCGAATCGTGCCTCGGGCATGGATGTACGTGACGTCCTTAGGTTAGTTAGGTTTAACTAGTTCTACGTTCTAGGGGACTGATGACCTCAGAAGTTAAGTCCCATAGTGCTCAGAGACATTTGAACCGTTTTTCAACGCCTTCAGTATTTGGATTTTCTGTCTCGGATGAAGTCAACATGGTTTCCACTGCAGTTCCCTTCCAGAAACTAGACGACCCCTGCACAGGGTTTCCATCTCTCTTTCAACGAGATTTGGGGTGTGCGTCAGACATTCAGTCACACATCACCCTTCAGCCGGATGCCATGCCTTGTTTTTCACCGTTCCAGATCGATTGTGGTAGCTATTCGGGCTGCCGGGAAGCAGGCAGCTGGGGTTGTCGAAACTGTTAAATCTAGTGAAGTTAAAACCTTGTGGTTTGTAATGTATTCTGTAATGTATTCTGTATCAACACCATGTAAGAGGTTCTGCGATACAGCCACTGTGTAATAGGCGATGACTAACTGAGAAGGATCACAAACACTAGTAGATGGGCTGCTGATTGAGTTCGTAAGAAATGGGCACTAGCTTTTCAGACCTCTAGTGTTACGGTATCTGCTTTAAATGATGTCTATGATAAGGAATCAAGCCTTTCCATTCAACCACATACCGGCATTGGATACTATGGAGAAGTCCTCTAATGATTAGAATCAGTAGTGAATCATATTTCTGGCACTCGAAACGAGCCACCTTCATCGGAACTATCTGCTACAGTAAAATTGCAACACGGTTTTAGGTTGCCCTTATGCTTCTTGCAACTACCCCTCAGACTCTGGGCTACCGTCCCTGCAGCTTTGCATGTGATTGTTCCAATGTAAGGCGGAACTGAGTAGAAGTTGGAGAGAGCTATATCTACCCCTTGTGCAAACAGGCGAAGCTGAATTACTGAGACAGAACTGTGTTTCGACAGAAACGAAGCCTGCTCCTGCAACATAAGGTAGTATAAAATACAGTACGTGAGCTAGGGGAAGAATGTGGATTTTGCTACCGCTTTGTGGTGATTCTCCAAACTACAGACAGGTACTGCAGACCCACATCCCTCAACGCCCATTCGCGTCTATCACCCTAAAATTCTATCATCATTGTTCTGATCCATCCACCAGAGAAAAATTACGAACAATAAAAGCTCCACCAACTTCATCCGATAGAGAAATCGGTAAGATTTTTACTGCATCTCTCCCCCCTATATATCGAAAACAATTACCGCGGATGTGCCGGCCTCGAGCACACGTGACAGTCCGATTAAATATACAGGTATTGAACAACTGCACAGTTCAGTTTAAAGTTTCATCACCTATACTGTAGGAGGATGCAAGCGACACTCCCTCGGACCCTGAGTCATTCTTTGAAACATGGTTTTTTTCTGCTGTAACATGCTTTATACATTGCCATACATTTTGTTTTTCTGCCACAACTTTGACGTCTGTGTCAAGTTCTAAACTAACTTTAACACATTCTGATCCATTGCCTCTCGTAGAAAACAAGGCATTGCACAGTGTAAATCAAGTTATTACTTCACCTATCATAACATGCCACACGCACTGCATGATTTTAAATAAAAGACAGTTACAACATATGAAAACTGGGAGAGTTTGGCAGCGTTGTGGAGAGTTACCAAACTGCTGTCCGAAAGTGATTGACGACCTCTACATTTAAACTCATCTGCCACAGTAATGGAATAGCTGATGGCTCTGTGTTCCAGTTCGACTGATTCCTCATATTGCCGTCATGTATGCAATCACTGTTTCGGTGCTATCAGTCCCCAGAAGGTGTTGTCCCTCCACCAAAACTCTTTTTCCAACTGAAACAAGCGATGTCAGTCAATCATTGTGTGGTAACCAACAGCATACCAGTGGACAGATGGGATGCAAAGACACCACTGATGTACTGCAATGATAAGCATTACAGTTCACTTGTGCACAATTTTACCAATTTTACAGTAATTTCTACACTCACCAGTGATGTGGCATGTTTCTCAGTTTCAGTATCATAGCTAAACCACCCCCTCCCCACTTTGCAGGTATCATTCCGAATGTTGATAGATGACTGTGCAGTATGTCCATGCATTGTTAATTCTCAAACACATCCATCATCAAAGTATATCAAACCTATATCTCTATGCTGATGGGGGTCACAGAGCATTCTCGCAGTCTTAGGGTAAAATTAGAGACTAAAAGACCTCCTCACACTGTCATTGACCAACCCACCCTGCAGCACCATTGTCGATATAATCTGAAATCAAGCAGATGTAGACCACTACTTTCCATGTCTTGTGAATGAATGGAGCGTGCCGATTCTTCGCCCATCCAAGTGCACAAGATTTCTCAAGATGTGCTGATATCGAGGAGGTTAGCATTCCTCATCGATGTATAGCAATCGATTTGAAAGTGTTGTGATGCAATAGCAGATGGTGAAGAAGAACAGGAAATGGGTGATTTCTATGCGCAATGGAGCTGCAGACGGATAGAGATCGAAGCATTTTTATGGAAATCAAACAAGCTATCGGATTTAAAGTATTATTCCAGGGTCTAGGATCAGCACCTGGAAGGTACTGGTAAGAGAGTACATAAACACACACACTGCTGAGGCTACAACGTTCTGCACTTAAAATGGACTATAATCTTAGATCGCTTGCATTTACGTCTTATGAGTCATATGGAATGTAGTAATGTTAACATTCCAATGTAAGAAATACATTTCAAGTGCTTTTCTGGTTTCTCTGTGATAAACTATGTTATCGAACCGAAAAACGAAAAAACTACTTCCTTAAAACATTGGCTGTGTGTGGTACAAACAATATGTAGCTTTCCAGAGATGTATAGCGTCCACTGTTCACATCCAATCATGCTTCATAAATTATACTATGCCTGCATCAGCCCTATATAAAATCATGGTTAGTAACAGGGAATACTTCTTACAAGGAAACATAGAAACGCGTAGCAGCAGCATCTGACATGTAAAAATTATAATTCATTCTGCCACTAACTGTGTAATCAGCACATCTGTCATGAAAATGTATACATTGTGATTGCAGTGCCTCACAAGCACCTATCGCTAACTTAGTTATAAAGCTTAAGTCTTGGTTTTACACCCAAGATGTGACAGGGGGATGGAGTACATCACATAAATCATAGTTCGCTTAGAGGACTGTGTCATGTATCATCACACATAAGATGGAAGTCCTCTGATGACCGTCAGATTTACCGCTAACGATTGCAAGTAGGCAGTCCTTTAAAGCACTGTACATGAGTTGAACGCAAGCTATGACACACAACTGATCCATCCTGACAGAACAGTGGAAAAATTGACCTACAGCCAATTCTTCCTCTCTAGAATGCATCATGAGTCTGCCATTAAATTGTACATTGTTACAGCTTGTAATTGTTTAAATAGATAGTGCATGCAAAAAAAAGACTTATGTCCAACACAGGTCGAGTCCTCCTCCCGCCATTTCCTAGGATTAGGTGGCTGCCAGATGACTTATGGTAGTGGAGGTAGCACAATTGCCCTTCCATTCCCCCCCCCCCTTTTCTAGGTTGGTAGAGGTAGCCTTGGTGGTTCGGATTGTCCTAATGGAATTTGAACTTGCCACCATTCTCTGGGGAAAGAGGGGAAGGGGATAGTGGGGTTACCAGTGGGTCAGAGGTTAATTAATTGATCAATTTAATTAATTAATCAATCAAACTGGTAAGAGTGAGAGGAGCTACTCCAATAACTCAGACCTGAAAGTGTACCTATAGCAGCGAGGAGGAGTGGGGTAGGGGGGTTTGGGGTAGGGGGAGAAGGCAGCGGGATAATTGGATAAGTGCCTGTCAATCGAAAGGAAATTGGGGTTATATGGAAAACCACTTAACAGAACAATAGGTTAAGTACCTATCAATCAACGGAGAACAATAGGTTAAGTACATTTCAATCAAATTATAGCAATAGGTTTGCGCCGGAGTGCATACCTTCACCTGATGCAGGCATCTTGAACTAACAATATGGACTTGCTTCTGCTTTGTCCCCCTACTTCAGTGATATGGTTGTTGTTATCAGAATCGACAGCAAACCAACATCGACAACGATAGTTCAGGTATACATGCCGACATTGCAAGCTAAAGAGGAAGAGATGGAGAAAGTATGTGAGGATATTGAAAGAGTAATAAGTATGTAAAAGGAGATGAAAATCTAATAATCATGGGGAACTGGAATGCAGTTGTAGGGGGAGGAGTAGAAGAGAATTTGAGGGGAGAATATGTGCTTGGGACAAGGAAACAGAGCGGAGAAAGACTAATTGAGATCTGCAATAAATTTCAATTATTAACAGCAAATTCTTTGTTCAAGTATCACAAGAGGAGGAAGTGTACTCGGAAAAGGCCGGGATGTATGGGAAGACTTCAGTTAGATTACATCATTGTCAGATAGAGATTCCCAGATAAGACAATAGATCGTAAGATGTACCCAGGAGCAGATATAGACTCAGATCACAATGTAGTAGTGGTGACGAGTAGTTTGAAGTTTAAGAGATGAGTCAGGAAGAATCAATATGCAAAGAAGTGGGATACAGAAGTACTAAGGAATGACGAGATACGTTTGAACTTCTCTAATGCTATAGATACAGCGATAATTAATAGTTCAGTGGTCAGTACAGTTGAAGAGGAATGGATACCTCTAAAAAGGGCAATCATAGAAGTTGGGAAGAAAAACATAGGTACAAAGAAACCATAGATATACTACAGCTGATCGATGAAAAAGGATGTAGAAAAATGTTCAGGAAAATTCAGGTATACAGAAACACAAGCAGCTGAGGAATGAAGTAATGAGCAAGTTCAGGCAAGCTAAGAGGAAATGGCTGCATGAAAATTGTGAAGAAATCGAAAAAGAAGTTATTGTTGGAAGGACTGATTCAGCATACAGAAAAGTCAAAACAACCTTCGGTGCAATTAAAAGCAACGGTGGTAACATTAAGAGCATAACGGGAATTCCACTGCTAAATCCAGGAGGGAGCGGATAGGTGGAAAGAGAACACTGAAAGCCTGTATCAAGGGGAAGATTTGTCTGATGTGATGGAGGAAGAAACAGGAGTGCCATTAGAAGAGTTAGGGGATCTAGTGTTACAAACTGAATTTAAGACAGCTTTGCAGGACTTAAGATCAAATAAGTCAGAAGGGATGGATAACATTCCAACAGAATTTTTAAAATCATTGGGGGTAGTCGCAACAGAATGACTATTCAAGTTGGTGTGTAGAATGTATGAGTCTGGCGACATACCATCTGACTTTCGAAAAAATATCATTCATACAATTCGCAAGATTGCAGGAGCTGACAAGGGCGAGAATTATCCCACAATCAGCTTAACAGCTCCTGCATGCAAGTTGCTGACAAGAATAATAAACAGAGAAATGGAAAAGAAAATTTATGAGATGTCAGATGACGATCAGTTTGGCTTTAGGAACGGTAAAGGCGCCAGCGAGACATTTCTGACATTGCGTTTGACACTGGAAGCAAGACTAAAGAAAAATCAGGACACGTTCATAGGATTTGTTGCACGTGAAACAATGTTCCACAATGTAAAATTGTGCAAGGTGTTCGAAATTGTGAGAAAAATTGGGGTAAGCTATAGGAAGTGACGGTAAATGTACAAGAGCCAACATGGAATAATAAGAGTGGACGACCAAGAACAAAGTGTTTACATTAAAAACTTTGTAAGACAGCGCTGCAGTCTTTTGCCCCTGCTGTTCAATATGTACATCGAAGAGGCAATGATGGGAATTAAAGAAAGGTTCAAGGAGTGGAACAGCGGCCATGAAATTCATCTGAAGAAGTCGCTGGACCACATCTAAGACGCTGTTGACCACCGGCCAGTAATTTACGAGATTTACATTACTTGTGCGAAGACGTCTGCCGCTACATACCTTCGGAAACCTACCAGAACTTTTGGAATACAAATGGCTCAGAATCGCTGCTGTACTGCGTTCGAAAGTTGTACGAACACCGTACTAAGCAGCTGGTCATAATGTTTTGCCTCATCAGTGTCCCATGACTGTCAAAGACCATTCGTACTTATTTAGTTTATATTGAGTAAAAAGCGTTCGCAAAATCTATGGCTTCATATGAAATGGTAATTCATGCTCATTGCTCCCTTTTGTGATGTCCCTAATGACTTACAAGCTGCCCGTTGAGCTATTTCAGCATCTAAAACATATATTACTAAATCACACTCATGAACAACAGTAATCTAGTACCCTTCAATGTGTAACATTCACAATTAAAGAAACGATAGTTTATTCTGCATAATGAATCTAATTCAAGACTCATTTCATGCAAGAGATACTGAGATTGCAATACCTACACGAGAAGCTGTCAACACGTAATGAGTTACTCTGCTGTTATTACGCAAAGAACTAAGATCAATATTCAAATACCGTTTATTTTAGACAGAAGTGTATATGTTGGTAAGATCGCGTTAAAGATATCTCCAGACGCGTACTAAGTAATGAGAAGGTTGTGGCACTGCCAAACGCATTCAATGGAAGGTTACGTAAATGTAATCTCCTAACAATACTGTAAATAGATTTTCGTTAATTTCTGTCTGTCCGTGGCCACACACATTAGGATTCATCTTATAAAATTAATAAACCGGTATTTATCTGCTCAAGCCTAGTACCGCACGTTCGTGTAGTTGCGTTGTTTCACTTTTTGCTGCTGGATCGCACCACACCTGGCTTTTAACACCACTTACGATGTTTTGAAGGTGTGACTTAGCAGAATGATGGCGCACGTCTCCAGAAGTAGCTATGAAGGGTATACTTTATAAGCAAGAACAATGTATTAAAAGACGTGGAATGTTAATTTGTGTGTATTTAAAAGACCTACGTTTTTTGAACTCCATGAACAAAAGTGTTAATATGTCGTTTTTCTTCTACTGGTTAACACTTGAAGTACACTTACATGTACCTTAAATATTTTACAAAAATAAAAAATACAAATTAAAACAATGTAATTTATAGTGTAATAACTATGTCTAACAAAAATAAAGCAAATTATGAAAAAAATTTCCTTACTTATTTTAGCACTGGAACTGAACTCTAGTGCCTGCATCGTATTTGCCATGTTCCGTAGCATGAAGTAAGCTGAACCTTTAGAATCGAATTATTTTTTACGAAATAGTAAACATAGTTGGTGAATTACACAGGGCTGCGACTCAAAAATCAACACAAACGATAAGGTTTGTTATTGTTTTATGTTCATACCCAATGTTGACTGCTATATTACACGAAGGTGTAGCTTCCTCCTGAACGTGACAACTTCTGTGTGTTGTGTACCATTCCGTTTCTTTGTACTTTCGCATAATTAAAACTTCTTCTCTTATTCAGATGTAACAAATTAACAACAATAATATTAACAGTTCTTTGAAGAATTTCGCGCCTCAGGATTGGAATACTTGATCAATCATTGATTACATGCGATTTCTCTACTGGACTGTAGATATGGCACAAGAGCATGATCCTGATAACAGAGTAGAGACTATTAAAATAAATGCCACTTACAAGTTGCTGGAAATGTATTTAAAAACTGAAGAAATGAAAAATTTCGCTTTGCAGTGTAGACATGCCAGGTTGACAGCAAAACTAATCATGTCAGTGACAGATATATGCTTCTTTATCCCAAGGTGAAGGAAATAAACGGACCCCTTTATCGCTTCGACGAGGGTGACTAACAGATTCGGAAGTCTATTGTAATGTGCCTAATTTTGATTTCTGTATCTGGAAATAATGTAAGATTTTACTTTTATTGTTATAAAAAGTAAACCAAAAATTAGACCAAAAATCAGCTATATTAATTTTGAGTCTTGGCTGTTGCATCACTAAAAATTTAGTGAAACTGTTGTATTACGGACTATTTTCCTTTACTCCTTACCGTGGTTTTTCAAAATATGATACCTAAACTCGAGAGACAAAATTGGTGGTACCTGTAATTTTGAAATAAAATTTGGAATAGTCACCACCATATTACGACCAATGTACAGCTACATACATACTTGAGTACCAATGACACAGCTCCAGATCTACGGAACTACAACTTGAATGCTGGAAATAACTATTTAGAACTGAACTTTCAAAGACCGAATCTCGTAGCCGAGTAGTATATACGGCCCGGAATACTAAGCAAAGCATCAGCATAGCACTGTAATAATAAATTTCTGAACTCTTTTCGTTACGCAATAAAGATTTGTTCAAAGTGGTTCCTAGAACATCTTCATAGCTAACCTATCATGGTTTGCGCTTACCACAGGAAGGAACCTGATTTTATTTCCCAACAAGAAATATTCAACTTCAGCATGCTGGCATTAAAGGCGGGAGGGAGAAGAATGGTAATTACATTCCCCTCCATTCCGATATCGTGTGACACTTTAGACAGGCGATTCAACAACAAATAGCAGGTGGCTCTGCTGACTAGACGTCGAATTTTACCTTTCTCTTTTTTTTTTTGGACGGGGGGGGGGGGGGGGGGGGGGGGGGGAGTGATGCCCAGGGTCATCAGTCTTCTGACTGCTTTGATGCGGCCCGCCACGAATTCCTCTCCTGTGTCAACTTCTTCATCTCAGAGTAGCACTTACAACCTACATCTTCAAATATTTGCTGGATGTTACGGTATATTGATAATTTTTACTTATGGACCGTCTGACAGCAACTGAATAAAACACAATTTTAGTGCCATACGCGTTTCGCCTTTATTTTCTGCAAGGCATCATCAGTGGCAGGTTGCGTGGACAATTTCTTACATATTACACTCCTGTTGCATTTTTGGTGTTGTTCTTCTTCTTATGAACGCCAATTTGCGGTTTTTTCCACATTCCACAGCGCTATACACTGAACGCTTGTTTTAATGCAATCTTTTGCTTTATGTTGCCGACATTGCATTAAAACAAGCGTTCAGTGCACAGTGCTGTGCAATGTGGAGAAAACCGCAAATTGGCGTTCATAAGAAGAAGAAAAACACCAAAAATGCAACAGGAGCGTAATATGTAAGAAATTGTCCACGTAACCAGCCACTGATGATGCCTTGCAGCAAATAAAGGCGAAACGCGTATGGCACTAAAATTGTGTTTTATACAGTTGCTGTCAGACGGTCCATAAGTATAAATTATCAATATACCGTAATATTACACGCAACTGAGGAAGACAGGGCTATAAAAGTTGAAGATTTGCTGGATGTATTCCAATGTCTGTCTTCCTCTACAGTTTTTGCCCCCTACAGCTCCCTCTAGTACCATGGAAGTCATTCATTGCTGTCTTAAGAGATGACCTATAGTCCCCTCCCTTCTCCTTGTCTGTGTTTTCCACATATCCCTTTCCTCTACGAATCTGCGCAGAACCTTCTCAGGCCTTACCTTATTAGTCCACTTAATTTTAACATTCGTCTGTAGCACCAAAACTCAAATGCTTCGATTCTCTTCAGTTCTGGTTTTTCCCACTCCACGTTTCACTACCACACAATTTTGTGCCCCAAACGTACAGTCTCAGAAATTTCATCCTCTAATTCAGTGGCCTATGTTTGATTCTATTAGACGTCTCCCGGTCAGGAATGCCCTTTTTCCCAGTGCTAGTCGGCTTTTGATGTTCTTGCTGCGTCCGTCATTGGTTATTTTGCTGCCTATGTAGCAGAATTCCTTAACTTCATCTACTTCGTGACCATCAATCCTGATGTTAATTTTCACGCTCTTTTCGTTTCTGCTACTTCTCATTACTTTCATCTTTCTTCGTTTTATTCTCAATCCATATTCTGTGTTCATTAGAGTGTTCAACACATTCAGCATATCATGTAGTTATGTGTGGTACATCGAGAGGTTGTAACAATGGAAAACTACTGAAATGCAGGAATATCTGCAGCGAATTGACGCATGTTGCAGGGGATGGCAATTGAATCTCAATGTAGGCCAGTGTAATGTGCTGCGAATACATAGAAAGAAAGATCCCTTATCATTTAGCTACAATATAGCAGGTCAGCAACTGGAAACAGTTAATTCCATAAATTTTCTAGGAGTACGCATTAGGAGTGATTTAAAATGGAATGATCATATAAAGTTGATCGTCGGTAAAGCAGATGCCAGACTGAGATTCATTGGAAGAATCCTAAGGAAATGCAATCCGAAAACAAAGGAAGTAGGTTACAATACGCTTGTTCGCCCGCTGCTTGAATACTGCTCAACAGTGTGGGATCCGTACCAGATAGGTTTGATAGAAGAAATTGAGAAGATCCAACGGAGATCAGCGCGCCTCGTTACAGGATCATTTAGTAATTGCGAAAGCGTTACGGAGATGATAGATAAACTCCAGTGAAAGACTCTGCAGGAGAGACGCTCAGTAGCCAGGTACGGGCTTTTGTTGAAGTTTCGAGAACATACCTTCAACGGGAAGTCAAGCAATATATTGTTGCCACCTACGTATATCTCGCGAAGAGCCCATGAGGATAAAATCAGAGAGATTACAGCCCACACAGAAGAACAGCGACAATCCTTCTTTCCACGAACAATACGAGACTGGTATAGAAGGGAGAACCGATAGAGGTACTCGAGGTACCCTCCTCCACACACCGTCAGGTGGCTTGCAGAGTATGGATGTAGATGTAGATGTAGTTCATCATCACTTTCAGTCAAGATAACAATCTCATCAGCGAATCGTATCATTTACCTCCTTTTACATTTAATTTTAATTCTACTTCTGAACTTTTATTTTATTTCCTTCATTGCTTTTTCGATGTACAGGTTGAACAGTGTGGCAAAAGACTGCAGCCCTGTCTTACACCCTTTTTTTAATCCGAACCCTTCGTTGCTGTTAGTCCGCTCTTGTTATTCCCTCTAGGATCTTCTACATATTGTATATTATCTGTCTCTTGCTACAGCTTACCACTGTTTTCCTCGGAATTTCGATCATCTTGCACCATTTTACATTGTCGAACGCTTTTTCAAGACTGACAAATTCTATGAACGTTTTTTGATTTTTCTTTGGTCTTGATTCTATTACCAATCGCAATATCACAAGTACCTGTCTTAGGCCTTTTGCTTTTCTTAAGCCAATCTGATCATCCAGTTCATTCTCAATTTTTTTGAATTCTTCTGTATATTATTCTAATCAGTAACTTGAGTGCGTGAACTAATAAGCTGGTTGTGAGATAATTCTCGCACTTGGCAGGTCTTTCAGTCTTAGGATGTGTGTGAATGATATTTTTCCGAGAGTCAGATGGTATGTCGCCAGTCTCATACATTCTACACACCAACGTGAATAGTCGTTTTGTTACCACTTCCCCCAATGATTTTAGAATTTCTGATGGATGGTAATAGGTCGTGCGGTAGCGTTCTCGCTTCCCGCACCCGGGTTCCCGGGTTAGATTCCCGGCGGGGTCAGGGATTTTCTCTGCCCCGTGATGACTGGGTGTTGTGTGTTGTCCTTAGGTTAATTAGGTTTAGGTACATCTAAGTTCTAGGGGACTGATGATCATAGATGTTAAGTCCCATAGTGCTCAGAGCCATTTGAACTATTTTTTTTTTTTTTGTTGATGTAAGGTAATCTATCACTTACGCCTTATTCGATCTTAAGTCCTCCAGAGCTCTTTTAATTTGTAATTCTAATACTGGATCCCCAACTTCTAAATCGATTCCTGTTTCTTTTTCTATCACATCAGACAAATCTTGTCCCTTATAGAGGCCTTCAATGAACTCTTTCCATCTATCACCTCTCATCTTTGCATTTAACAGTGAAATTCCTGTTGTACCATTAATTTTAACCATTAATTTTGCACCTTTGCATTTAATGTCACCGATGGTTGTTTTGACTTCCCTGTATGCGTAATCAGCCCTTCCGACATTCATCTTTTCCGATTTCTTCACATTTATCATGCACCCTTTTCCTCTTAGCTTCCCTGCCCTTGCTATTTACATTTATCAGCGACTTGCATTTCTATATTCCATATTTCTTCACGGAGTTAATTACTTTGTTTATGTTTTCCTACGAGAGAATAAGAAATTGGTATATGTTTTAGGTAATGCGACGAAGAACTTTACAAAATAAAGAAAAATTGCCTAATATTTTGATTTTTTTCCTGGAGCAAAACTGTGCCATGATATGGGGCTATTACACGCGTTTTCATTTTTAGTGTTTAGTATGTTATGGTAGATACAAATTGATATCATCACGCTATTGTCAAAAACGTAAAGTAAATAACATCACTGAGCAGACGTGGCACGTAAGTTACCGTACATGTTCATAAGACATGTACATTCTTTATGTTAATGAAAGAGCCGTTAATCAGTTTCACGAAAAGAGCAATACACGTGTTAACACGCACAACACAAAATATCTTGTAGCTTTATTGTTTATTCATTTATTTATTGTATTATTCTACTGTGAATCTGTCTGTAGCAGATCGCTTTAGAAGAAAAACATTTTCATGATATGATGGGATTAAATTTTGCACAAAATAAAATCACTTATATCATTAGTTAACTGAATTCCTTATTTCCCAAGAATTACAAATGTCTCAGGTCTGTGCGGAAAGAACTTAAAAGAGTTCCAGTTTGATCAACAGAATGAAAATATGTAGGAAGAATGCAGCACTTTCTGCGCTTAAATAATAAATACCATAGACACACTGTACCATAGAACATGGATGGATTTATACTGTCGTTCGTGAACGCATGAGAAATGTGAGTAACATGATAATTTTTCTACATACAGATATTACATCGTCTTATAATTTTTTCAAAATTAGTACAGTTCGACTCATTTCCTATAACCTCATTAAGTACGGAAAGTTTAAATCAAGACCTTTACAATTAGCGCTAATAATCAGTTTAAATTATCTTTGAAATATTGGCTTAAATATTTTCCCGTGAGCAAAGTTATTTCAAAAAATGTAGTCAACAATACCGGCCTGCCGAGTCATCCAAATAGCTTACACATAAAACATGTCACCGGAACAGCGGTTTCACAGCGAATACATTCTGTTTGCTCTTCTGGGGCAAATGTTGACGAGAGCAATATCGCCCCTCCCTCCCCGCCTCCCCCCTCCCCCCGACATGAGTAATGATAACACTGTAGGGCACTTCAGGGCCAGTTCGTTAGTCAATGCTTTCCAGGGGCAATCCGCACTAGTGAGTGGCTGTAAATGCACCTGATCGCAGCAGCCGAGAGGGAAACTGCGTCATCCGTCCGCTGTAAAGCCTGTATGGTAGGCAACATGTCGGTACGCAGCGGATGTGTATCGCGGGCAGGCGTATAAGCCAGGCGCTTGGAGTCAGGGCACGCGTTGCAATAATTACTGGTGTATCGACCATAGACCGACACACACGACGCAACAGCCTCCACACATACTAAAACGGTGACCAGTCATGCAAAGATTGCTCTCACCTCGTGTGATAAGGTCAGGACACTAGTAATAATTTTTGTAGAACCATCCTACAGGTGTGAATGAGAGACTTCAGCTAACCAGTAGCTCGTAGAAAAACAGTATCAACACCCGTAACTATTCCTAATTTTTTTTATTATGCAAGCAATCACTTTCGACGCTACAGAAGGGTATTAAACTAGATGCTTAAATAGTAATAAAATTTTAGGAAGCATTACGGCTATTGACATCTATAATCCATGAGAGACTAATAACAATGGAGAACGTAAAAAATACAATGTCACGCAAATGCAATGGTGTCACATTTAGAACACATTTACAACCAAGTATCGGAACAGTATTTGGCGGAGGGTACTTCTGGTACATTTACCTTACTCGTACCTACCATGCCGCCCCCCTTCGCCCGCCCCCTCTATTTGTTCCATTTTCGAATGGCACATGGCGAGATTGATTGCCGGTAAACTCCCGCCTTAGCTATAATTTCTCTGATTTTCTCGATGTGGTCCTTTCGCGAGACGTCCGGGGAAGAAGGTGATATGTTGCCTGACTCTTCACCGGTGCGTAGTTACTTGCAAGTTCATAAGAAACCTCCCTCGCAGCGTCTGTCACAGAAATTCAATGAACATCTGCGCAACACACCGACTAAACAATCCCATGATGAAACACGCTGCGCTCCGTTGGATTTCTATTTTATGCATGAGTCCCTAACGGTAACTTTCCCGGCTGGTGAGCGGTACTCAAAAATCAGTCGAAAAATTGGTTTTATGCTGTCATTGATGTTTAAATCGCCTCAGATGGTTGCTCCTAGATTTTTTATGCCAGTTACTGATTGTGATGAATGGTAACCAATAGTTGATCGAACAATATATTTTGTTTGATCGTCTGTGGCCAAAGTAGATGAGCGCAATATTGCCCCTCATGACTAGAGGACTAATAACATTGGGTGGCACTTCAGTCATTTATGCGCCACATGTTACATTTATTTACATTCTGGGTTAACTATAACTTCCTACACGAATTGTAGATCCTCTGCAGTTCTATGTGTAATTCTCTATTGTCTTCTGGAGTTCCTTCATTCTTATGAAGAAATGCGTAGTCAGTGAAATGCGTATGGAGATTCCAACGGTATCCAATACATCCTTACGTTTCCTTGTAGTAATCCCGAAATTACTTTTAAATCTGTCGATTTTGTTCCGCTATGAACATCGAGGTTAGTCCTCTCTTCGAGAAAGTGCCAAATCATGTAACGAATATGATCTGATATTTGGATAAGTTGGTTTTTTGTTCTGTAAGGGGCGTTCAATAAATAATGTAGCACTTCTTTTCTCGGCCAATTTAGTTTTATAAAATGTGGGATTTGTTGAGGGACATGGTGGAATATTCCCACTTCGGCCCCTGTACTTTCACAAAGCCCCGATCGGTGGCGGCGCTATGCTTTTGCCTTCGAAAGTGCCGTCTGTAACGGGGATCTGTTTCAAGTTGAGAGCTTTCGAGTTTCTTTTGGCGGAAAACCACAGCATTGGAGACATTCATAGGCGCTTGCCGGAATGCCTGCAAAGACCTGACTGTCAACTAAAGCACTGTAAGACATTGGGGGAGGCGTCTGTCACCATCTCAACAAAGCTGTGTAAGCTGTCTGATCTCCCGTGTGCTAGCCGTCCGCACACAGCTATGACTTCTATAATGTTGGGACGCGTGGACAGTCTCAATCGAGGTGCACAACCGGACGTCTCACTTAGTAGTGCTGAGACACTAGTCTGTCTGTTTGGGTATTCAAAGGTGTGTGCCTGCTGAGTTTCTCGCCGCCTAATGCAAGACATAAAGACTAACGAAGGCCCATCTGTGAGGCACTACTTACGCATTACGAGGCTGATCGTGATAAATTTTTGTTGAATCCATGGAGTGGAGCTACAACTTTATTTGACTGTTCTTTCTCATCCACCCTACTGCCCGCATCTTGTACGTTCCGACATTGTTCTTTTTGGCTCAATGAAGGGTGCAGTCCGCGTGAAGCAGTACGTGGACGATGGGGAATGTATTGATCCTACAAGACGTTGGTTCCGACGTCGACCAGTAAATAGTACTAAGTTGGCATACAGGCCATCCCAATCAGTTGGCCAAGCCCGTTGAAGCTAAAACAGTGGAAAATAATATGGTGTATAGAAATCCTGAATAAAACCAACCTGCAGTCAAAAAACAATGGGGTGCATTACTTATTGAACGCCCCTGGTACAAACAACAGTACCGAACTGTGTCGCATGCCATCTGGAAGTAAAAGAACACGCCATGTTTACAGTTCTCTAAATCTCAAGTGGAAATAGAACATCTGAGTTTCGCAACACCTCTGTTTCATTAACCCACGTCGATTTTTGTAGAAGAGATTTCAGTTCTCCAAAAACGTCGAAATACGTGAGCATTAAACATATTTCATAGTTCTTCTGAGACATGCACCGACTCACATCAATGACTTCCGACTGTGACCAGAGACCTTGTCATCACGTCGTTGCATTTTTATTACTTCAGTAGCGGACATGAAATTAATGCCAATTTAGGTACATCACTCAAAGCCGCTCTAACCTTTAATATGATGGAACTAGTATCGACAGTTTAATTCATCGCGTGGCGGGCTTTAAAGATAACGGAAAGCGTGCCTGCAGCATCATTAACATTTACCACGTTTTGGTGGAACATACAAAAATACCTTTCTTCCAAGCTGTGGGGCACCATCTGAAGAATAATTAAATGAAGGGTTAAATTTCACGTGTGGTATTCTGTCTCATGGCAAGATATCAGAATGTGTAAAGCTGAGAAATAATGTTTTCGGATACTTTCTTCCCCTTGCTACAGCATTAAAAGCATATAAGAATGGCCTGATCTTAGCGGTGGTCGAATAGTCTTTAAAATGCTGCCATTTCCAGTTCAGCAATTGAAATCTCATTAAGTTTTTAATAGACTTGCAGTACTGGATGTGTCTGTGTCAAACACAAGCTACTGAACTAATTAATACATGTATTAAGAGCTACATCAAACGAATCCGTGGGGACAGCACTAGACATCAAAATATTTTTGGTTGATGCGAATCAAATAAGATATTGGCTAGCTCTCAATGTTTAACAATTATTCCGCTGTAGCTACATTCGTGTTCGACCGTGAAGAAAAACATTTTCTGTAATTTCTCCCAATCGTTTAAAGCGATTTCATTTCGTATCTCCAATCCCTGATTGTGCACCTTCTGGAACGAGCTACTCCTCAATGTTTATCCCATTCTCCTTCGATTTGCCAATAATTATATTATTGGGCCACATTGTATACCTTTCACAAGTAACTAAGTTTTATTTCAATGACTCTGATCTTGAGTGTTCTACGTGTACAAAAGCACTTTATACAGACAAAATATATGTTAGGCACAACACAGCTTTCTGAAGTACTATACTGTCGTTTCTTTCCAAGGTGTTGATCCCTTGAAATGGTATATACTTACTTCATCATCTCTTTCATACGCCAGTTACAAAGTAAAATGGCTGTAACAAATAAAATTACCCATGAGTAGATATTTTTACGGGACGAGTTCTGTAACTGACAGATCCGTCTTCGTTCATACAAGTATACAGCTTAACGCTGAGCCCGACTGCACGGAAATGTTTTTCCCAACTCCTGGTTATCCGTATTTAAACTTTTGTGATTTGGAAGCAGTAGGACTTACGTAGCTTTTTACAGTACTTGACAAATCATTTGACCAATTTCGTGCTGCGTGAGTAGGGTCGAATCAACAATTTATGTTAATTGCATATTGTAAGGTGCAGGTGGCCGCAAAACTCGAGGTAAATTCTGCGCTGCCTCGCTCTTTCCACATTCCAAACGGATGCATACACTCGTTGCAAAGGGAAGGCGGCTGAAAATGAAAGTACATGACTGGTAAAATTGGACTGTATTTGGATATTACGTTGCGAGACACAGTTACAGATGCGTGCGCGCTGCTTGGCGGTCACAGACAGTCTCCCCTCACGGCCAGTTACGGACGTCCAATTTGTGGACGACCGGGCAGAAAAAGTTCTTACCTGCAGCGAGCGTCCAGACGCTGCTGCGCTCTTGTGGCACGTTGCACCAATACAGAACGTACGGGAAACGACGTTCGTAAAAGACCATCTTGTATGACCTGTGAGTCTGCCAATGAAGGACCAACAAATCACATATTTATATTTGATTTCGTTGTAACGTTCTAAACCCCTCACTCATCAGTAAGTCAGATCTTGTGCATTATCTAATAATTTTTTTTGGCATTTGTCTGTATGTTTTGCTAGTTCCTACTGGAATATTCCAGTCATCGTCGCGATCGCTGTACGAAAAATCACTTCTCACAGGTGATCAATTGGCCAAGATGACTAGTAACTTTGAAGTAATGACTAAATGTGTTTTCCGCTTGATGAGCAAAATTAGACACGTTGAAGACAGGAAATTATTTCGTGTTAAAATTGTTTTTCGTTGTTGAATCACTATGACAAAAAAAATTGCGAAACTATGCTTTTTGGATAACAGTATTAACAACTCTGCCTGGTCAAAAATTACTAGCTAGAACAGAAATTAACACTACTGTCATGAAACTTCAAGCAGATTGGCATTAAATAATACCACGAGTCCCGTAGTCGAATTACCTATTACTAGGTTGTTAGCTTTCAAAAAAGGCTACTATGAATGCATCATGCGTGGGTGATATATTTGTGCGGAAGATAGCGTTTTTGTTACGCCCGTTAATCCTCAAGAATTCATCTTTTGTATAATACTTTGTTTTGTTAAAAATTCTTTATCATACAACAACAATATTAAATACACGTATTACTTAATAAACTGTGTTTCCGTCTCAGTATTAAATGAGAACGTAGGAAAGCATTAGAATAAGAAATCGTAATCAGAGAAAAACTCGTAATCTTATCTGCTGAATAAACCGTTATGATGGAGCAGCATTAACTTTGCGTTGTAAATGTTCTGTTTCACTTACTTGCTTTTAAATCTCCTGACCATAGTTGCACCGGAATTCTGGTGTCTGCCCAGCACATTTGATTTTTGTTCGTAAAGCATTGTATTCAGGTGTAATATTTTTTATCTTTTTCTACTGTCGATACTGAGGATTCGGAGACGGTCGGTTTAAAGCTGCCTGCGACAGCGCTAGGCATTACAGCTCGCTGCTGAGACAAGAACTTCGAAATATTCCTGTGTTATTAAACTGCAAGAGCACGAAAATTGGGGTTTGCCATCGTCCCAAAAGTTTTTCTGAGACATTCTCACTACATCTGTTGCTGATGAATATCCAAGAGGTTCCGATGGAAGATAGTACCCTATATTAGCAATGAATGAAGCACGTGATGTCGATTCTTTACAAGAAGTTTCTAAATACACCACAGTGGTCATTGTACGCATACGACAGAGATGAGTCTAAAACTAGTGCCATTGGCACGCTGGCCATTGATCTGATTTGATTTGATTAATGCAGGGAGACAAAAACAACAATGGGGTTAGCCCACTGTTTCCCGCGTCTAAACTGAATTTCTTGTATGATTTCAGTCCTTGTGATTCTAGTATAGTTAATCGTTGCCCTTAGGAACTAGTAGGGAACCCTTTACTGGTTCCTATTAGACACGATTTCTTCAGGACCCTAATATTCTTTGCTTTTGCCCTCCAGAGTTTCTCATTGGGAGATTAGATGATGTACGGACTGAACCTTTTCACCACATGCTCAACACTTAGGGGCTTTTTCCTGTGTACTTGTCATGTGTAGATGTTTCTTGAAGTTTCTATGAACAGCCGTGAGTCCTACCTAGAGTTCAGTCTGTATCCTGTTCAAGCTAGCATAACTGAGTTTCTCTTAAAATATGGCTTCGGCATGGTAAGCTTCTCATGTTGTTTTCTGGACCGTGATTGAATGTTCTACGAGCTGATTTCACACAGATACCTAGTGAACAGGCTCCGGTCCAATAAATAGGGTCGTCGTACCTGTCTTGGCCAGTCTATCATCTTTTTCACTGCCACTAATTCCTAAAACACCAGGGGCTCAAAGTAGGTGTTCCCTGCCAGTTTCCCCTTGTTTCCCAAGTGCTTCGTGCCATTACCCAGAGAACTTATACCTCGTTGCAGGCGATGGCAGGGATTTCAGTGCTGCTCGGATGTCTGAATAAACCTAGATGCTATATTCTCCTCCGCACACACTCTGACAGATGATATTTCCCCCTGGAATACTGTGGCCATCTTTCCTAGAGAGATTGCTCACTCTAGTATATGCTGAACCCCTATACTCCGACACCAGCTCCTTCATCCCTCTTCGACGAGCCAGTAAAGTAGACAATTCCTCTTGATCGGTGTCGTGGTTCATTTTGCCACCTCTCCCTTCTTTCAGTTGTTACATTTAAGGGTTTATTGTAGCACCTGGAAGTCATTGTATGGTCATCCGGCATTACCCCGATTACTCCTACATTTATTACGCTCACTATATTGGTGTGAGATTCTAGATGTCCTAAGGAACTCCAGCTACTTCTAATTTTTAGCTTTTATGCCCCTGCCGCTACCTCCATTGTAGCCCACAAGTGTAACAGGCGCCAGGTCAAACATCGCCTCCATCCGAGCAGTCGGTGATCTGGTGATGACACTTAAGGCTAAGCAAGCCAATGTCTGCACCAAACTAGCCACCTTATGTTCTCCTTTGTTCCACTATACTGCAGCTCCATAAATTATTATGGGTCTTGTTACAGTAGTATACAGGGTGTTTCACTAAATGTGTTTGTCTCTGTAAGTTACAAGTAAAAGGCGACGGAAATATTTATTGCGGTAGGTCACCATAAGAAACGTTACACTGTCTGCGGAGCTATGAACATAGGTTGTTGTGTTACTATCCGAAGAGTTACAGCAAAAGATGCAATTTTTTAAGGGGAACAATAGTTGTTTCTGTCATGCATTGGAATTAGTAACACCAGCTGTATATACATCAATTTAAATTACATTCCAATCACTTTTAGTTTGGGAGTTACAACCCTTCAATGTTTCAGGGGCAGATATGACACGCTATACATAATACTTGGCTGTGTGGCCGGTGATGGACGTTCTGGTGGTGGGAAGTTGGTTTAAATGAGATGTTCAAATGTGTGTCCATGTTCCTGAATGCACAATGCAATGCGCCTTCTAAAGGATCTGCGGATGAGATCCAACATCGCCGGTGTCACGGAGTAACATGCGTCTTCGATGCGCCGTTTTAGATCATCTCAGGATTTGGGCTCACTAAAATAAACACGATCCTTTAGATATCCCCACAAAACAAATCTAATGGTGTTAAATCGTGTGACCTTGCGGGCCATGAATGAGGACCATGGCGCCCCAACAACCTTCCTGCACACCTGTTGTTTAGCTCGTCCAAAAATCATGCGTAGAATGGGCTGGGATACCATCGCGCTGCATCCACATACGGCTCTCGTGTGTAGGCACACATGTTCAGAGAGACCACCCAAAGTGTTGACTATAAACGCGCGATATAAATCACCTGCCAGTGTACCTGGGAAGTAGTGTGGACTGATGATTTCATCCCCAAGGTTTTAGATCATCTGGGGATTTGGGCTCACTAAAATAAACACGATCCTTTAGATATCCCCACAAAACAAATCTAATGGTGTTAAATCGTGTGACCTTGCGGGCCATGAATGAGGACCATGGCGCCCCAACAACCTTCCTGCACACCTGTTGTTTAGCTCGTCCAAAAATCATGCGTAGAATGGGCTGGGATACCATCGCGCTGCATCCACATACGGCTCTCGTGTGTAGGCACACATGTTCAGAGAGACCACCCAAAGTGTTGACTATAAACGCGCGATATAAATCACCTGCCAGTGTACCTGGGAAGTAGTGTGGACTGATGATTTCATCCCCAAGGTTTTAGATCATCTGGGGATTTGGGCTCACTAAAATAAACACGATCCTTTAGATATCCCCACAAAACAAATCTAATGGTGTTAAATCGTGTGACCTTGCGGGCCATGAATGAGGACCATGGCGCCCCAACAACCTTCCTGCACACCTGTTGTTTAGCTCGTCCAAAAATCATGCGTAGAATGGGCTGGGATACCATCGCGCTGCATCCACATACGGCTCTCGTGTGTAGGCACACATGTTCAGAGAGACCACCCAAAGTGTCGACTATAAACGCGCGATATAACTCACCTGTCAGTGTACCTGGGAAGTGTGGACTGATGATTTCATCCCCAAGGTTTTAGATCATCTGAGGATTTGGGCTCACTAAAATAAACACGATCCTTTAGATATCCCCACAAAACAAATCTAATGGTGTTAAATCGTGTGACCTTGCGGGCCATGAATGAGGACCATGGCGCCCCAACAACCTTCCTGCACACCTGTTGTTTAGCTCGTCCAAAAATCATGCGTAGAATGGGCTGGGATACCATCGCGCTGCATCCACATACGGCTCTCATGTGTAGGCACACATGTTCAGAGAGACCACCCAAAGTGTTGATTATAAACGCGCGATATAAATCACCTGCCAGTGTACCTGGGAAGTAGTGTGGACTGATGATTTCATCCCCAAGGTTTTAGATCATCTGGGGATTTGGGCTCACTAAAATAAACACGATCCTTTAGATATCCCCACAAAACAAATCTAATGGTGTTAAATCGTGTGACCTTGCGGGCCATGAATGAGGACCATGGCGCCCCAACAACCTTCCTGCACACCTGTTGTTTAGCTCGTCCAAAAATCATGCGTAGAATGGGCTGGGATACCATCGCGCTGCATCCACATACGGCTCTCGTGTGTAGGCACACATGTTCAGAGAGACCACCCAAAGTGTTGACTATAAACGCGCGATATAAATCACCTGCCAGTGTACCTGGGAAGTAGTGTGGACTGATGATTTCATCCCCAAGGTTTTAGATCATCTGGGGATTTGGGCTCACTAAAATAAACACGATCCTTTAGATATCCCCACAAAACAAATCTAATGGTGTTAAATCGTGTGACCTTGCGGGCCATGAATGAGGACCATGGCGCCCCAACAACCTTCCTGCACACCTGTTGTTTAGCTCGTCCAAAAATCATGCGTAGAATGGGCTGGGATACCATCGCGCTGCATCCACATACGGCTCTCGTGTGTAGGCACACATGTTCAGAGAGACCACCCAAAGTGTCGACTATAAACGCGCGATATAACTCACCTGTCAGTGTACCTGGGAAGTGTGGACTGATGATTTCATCCCCAAGGTTTTAGATCATCTGGGGATTTGGGCTCACTAAAATAAACACGATCCTTTAGATATCCCCACAAAACAAATCTAATGGTGTTAAATCGTGTGACCTTGCGGGCCATGAATGAGGACCATGGCGCCCCAACAACCTTCCTGCACTCCTGTTGTTTAGCTCGTCCAAAAATCATGCGTAGAATGGGCTGGGATACCATCGCGCTGCATCCACATACGGCTCTCGTGTGTAGGCACACATGTTCAGAGAGACCACCCAAAGTGTTGACTATAAACGCGCGATATAAATCACCTGCCAGTGTACCTGGGAAGTAGTGTGGACTGATGATTTCATCCCCAAGGTTTTAGATCATCTGGGGATTTGGGCTCACTAAAATAAACACGATCCTTTAGATATCCCCACAAAACAAATCTAATGGTGTTAAATCGTGTGACCTTGCGGGCCATGAATGAGGACCATGGCGCCCCAACAACCTTCCTGCACACCTGTTGTTTAGCTCGTCCAAAAATCATGCGTACAATGGGCTGGGATACCATCGCGCTGCATCCACATACGGCTCTCGTGTGTAGGCACACATGTTCAGAGAGACCACCCAAAGTGTCGACTATAAACGCGCGATATAACTCACCTGTCAGTGTACCTGGGAAGTGTGGACTGATGATTTCATCCCCAAGGTTTTAGATCATCTGGGGATTTGGGCTCACTAAAATAAACACGATCCTTTAGATATCCCCACAAAACAAATCTAATGGTGTTAAATCGTGTGACCTTGCGGGCCATGAATGAGGACCATGGCGCCCCAACAACCTTCCTGCACACCTGTTGTTTAGCTCGTCCAAACATCATGCGTAGAATGGGCTGGGATACCATCGCGCTGCATCCACATACGGCTCTCGTGTGTAGGCACACATGTTCAGAGAGACCACCCAAAGTGTTGACTATAAACGCGCGATATAAATCACCTGCCAGTGTACCTGGGAAGTAGTGTGGACTGATGATTTCATCCCCAAGGTTTTAGATCATCTGGGGATTTGGGCTCACTAAAATAAACACGATCCTTTAGATATCCCCACAAAACAAATCTAATGGTGTTAAATCGTGTGACCTTGCGGGCCATGAATGAGGACCATGGCGCCCCAACAACCTTCCTGCACACCTGTTGTTTAGCTCGTCCAAAAATCATGCGTAGAATGGGCTGGGATACCATCGCGCTGCATCCACATACGGCTCTCGTGTGTAGGCACACATGTTCAGAGAGACCACCCAAAGTGTTGACTATAAACGCGCGATATAACTCACCTGTCAGTGTACCTGGGAAGTGTGGACTGATGATTTCATCCCCAAGGTTTTAGATCGTCTGGGGATTTGGGCTCACTAAAATAAATACGATCCTTTAGATATCCCCACAAAACAAATCTAATGGTGTTAAATCGTGTGACCTTGCGGGCCATGAATGAGGACCATGGCGCCCCAACAACCTTCCTGCACACCTGTTGTTTAGCTCGTCCAAAAATCATGCGTAGAATGGGCTGGGATACCATCGCGCTGCATCCACATACGGCTCTCGTGTGTAGGCACACATGTTCAGAGAGACCACCCAAAGTGTCGACTATAAACGCGCGATATAACTCACCTGTCAGTGTACCTGGGAAGTGTGGACTGATGATTTCATCCCCAAGGTTTTAGATCATCTGGGGATTTGGGCTCACTAAAATAAACACGATCCTTTAGATATCCCCACAAAACAAATCTAATGGTGTTAAATCGTGTGACCTTGCGGGCCATGAATGAGGACCATGGCGCCCCAACAACCTTCCTGCACACCTGTTGTTTAGCTCGTCCAAAAATCATGCGTAGAATGGGCTGGGATACCATCGCGCTGCATCCACATACGGCTCTCGTGTGTAGGCACACATGTTCAGAGAGACCACCCAAAGTGTTGACTATAAACGCGCGATATAAATCACCTGCCAGTGTACCTGGGAAGTAGTGTGGACTGATGATTTCATCCCCAAGGTTTTAGATCATCTGGGGATTTGGGCTCACTAAAATAAACACGATCCTTTAGATATCCCCACAAAACAAATCTAATGGTGTTAAATCGTGTGACCTTGCGGGCCATGAATGAGGACCATGGCGCCCCAACAACCTTCCTGCACACCTGTTGTTTAGCTCGTCCAAAAATCATGCGTAGAATGGGCTGGGATACCATCGCGCTGCATCCACATACGGCTCTCGTGTGTAGGCACACATGTTCAGAGAGACCACCCAAAGTGTTGACTATAAACGCGCGATATAAATCACCTGCCAGTGTACCTGGGAAGTAGTGTGGACTGATGATTTCATCCCCAAGGTTTTAGATCATCTGGGGATTTGGGCTCACTAAAATAAACACGATCCTTTAGATATCCCCACAAAACAAATCTAATGGTGTTAAATCGTGTGACCTTGCGGGCCATGAATGAGGACCATGGCGCCCCAACAACCTTCCTGCTCACCTGTTGTTTAGCTCGTCCAAAAATCATGCGTAGAATGGGCTGGGATACCATCGCGCTGCATCCACATACGGCTCTCGTGTGTAGGCACACATGTTCAGAGAGACCACCCAAAGTGTTGACTATAAACGCGCGATATAAATCACCTGCCAGTGTACCTGGGAAGTAGTGTGGACTGATGATTTCATCCCCAAGGTTTTAGATCATCTGGGGATTTGGGCTCACTAAAATAAACACGATCCTTTAGATACCCCCACAAAACAAATCTAATGGTGTTAAATTGTGTGACCTTGCGGGCCATGAATGAGGACCATGGCGCCCCAACAACCTTCCTGCACACCTGTTGTTTAGCTCGTCCAAAAATCATGCGTAGAATGGGCTGGGATACCATCGCGCTGCATCCACATACGGCTCTCGTGTGTAGGCACACATGTTCAGAGAGACCACCCAAAGTGTTGACTATAAACGCGCGATATAAATCACCTGCCAGTGTACCTGGGAAGTAGTGTGGACTGATGATTTCATCCCCAAGGTTTTAGATCATCTGGGGATTTGGGCTCACTAAAATAAACACGATCCTTTAGATATCCCCACAAAACAAATCTAATGGTGTTAAATCGTGTGACCTTGCGGGCCATGAATGAGGACCATGGCGCCCCAACAACCTTCCTGCACACCTGTTGTTTAGCTCGTCCAAAAATCATGCGTAGAATGGGCTGGGATACCATCGCGCTGCATCCACATACGGCTCTCGTGTGTAGGCACACATGTTCAGAGAGACCACCCAAAGTGTCGACTATAAACGCGCGATATAACTCACCTGTCAGTGTACCTGGGAAGTGTGGACTGATGATTTCATCCCCAAGGATTCCACGCCATACATTAATAGACCACCCACGTTGACGGTCGACAGGTCGTACCCACAGAGGATTGTCTGCGGCCCAGTAGTGGACGTGATGGCGATTCACTGCACCATAATTTGTGAGCGTGGACTCATCAGAGAACATAACACCTTGTAAAGACTCCAGCGTGAAATTACTCATGGCCCATTCACAGAATGTAACTCTCGCACGGAAATCGTTCCCATGCAGCTCCTGGGTCAGTGACAGGCGGTACTGGTGAAACCTGTGGCCGTGTACTATACGCCACACAGATGTGAGACCGCCACCAGTGACTACAGCAGCTGACATGAGGATCGTTGTGTACTGCAGCTATAACAAACACTTCCGTCTCCTCTCTTCTTTTAGTTCTTCGTCTGCGGTGAATTACCAAGCTGCCTGTTTCCCGCAGTCGTTCTTTGACAAGTGAGAATATAATACCTGCCGGAGCTCTGCTTTGATTTATCACGCCATGGCTGTTTGACTGCCATTGTGTCGGCACTCGCCGAGCATTAACGACATGTTAACGTCATCGTTGTTCGTGTATGCCACCTTCTTTCGATATGATTAACTGTGGTATATCGAGGCTAGTTTGTTTGAGCTGCTCGAACTGTCGGGTATACGGCCGTGTGCCGCGACAGTCAGCAGGCTTAACAGCGCATCGAGGAAGCTTCTCGCTTCGTGACACCGGCGACGTTACAACTCGGCCGCACGACATTTAGAAGGCGCATTGCGTTATGCGCAGCATGTGTGGTATCCGCCCCTGAAACTCTGAAGGGTTGTAGCTCCTAAACTAAAAGTGATAGGAATGTAATTTAAATTAGTTTATACACAGCTGGTGTTACTGATTCCAATGCATGACAGAAACAACTATTATTCCATTTAAAAAATTGTATCTTTTACTGCAAGTCTTTGAATAATAACACAATAAAGTATGTTCATAGCTCCGCAGACAGTGTAAAGTTTCTTATAGTGACCTATCGCAGTAAATACTTCCGTCGCCTATTACTTCGTAACTTACAGAGGCAAACACATTTAGTGAAACACCCTTTATATACAGTACATACTGATAAGGTCAGCATCCAACAACAAAGGCGAAGGAGCTCTTGTAGCAACAGGTATTTGACCGAATTGACTGGCCTGTGCATTCTCCTGACTTACATCCCATCGAGTAAATGTGGGATACGTTGGGGAGATGTATTGCAGCACTCACACGGGTACCAACGATCATCCAGCTGTCAATCGCAGGAATGGAACACCTTACCACAACATTTTCTTATCAACATTATGGGCAGCATGGAGTCACGTTGGAGAGCGTACAGTGCCGTCCTTGGAGATCACGCCACATTTCCTGCTTTTTATAATATCCAGGGGACCATTACAATTCGCGGTGACCTCAGTAGAAATATTGTCTTTGAATGAAAGTGTGATTTCTGTTCACCTCACTGCGTATTTCTATTAGCTACTTTCTATACTTTTTAGTACCAGTTCTTTCTAAACATGGTCCACGTTCCATTGAAGTATGATACTTGGCTATGACACATCATGCGCAGAGATGCTACAGATATTAAATTTAGTTCTATAAGCAACTCAGAGAGTACGATTGGTGCCCAAGTTATTCGATTCTATCTTTGAAAAATGCTTTCGGCGCGACTCAAGGGCTGGCAACAACGTCGTCAAAAAAAAAAAAAAAAAAAAGTATATCCTACCTGCGATACGGCGGTCGGTTCCGTGTTTGGACAACGGAGTGATTCTTAGGGCGGCTGTCACAACAGCAACCGATCGAGCACCATCTCTGTTGCGGCAGAAGCCACTATCAATGGCGCCAGTGGCACTGGCGAGGTTGTGAACGGCGGCCTGCCTCAAAGGCGATAACGGCTGACAACGACGTCAACACGGCCCTCGCCTCACAGGCTTCTGGGGCAGCACCGTCGGTGCTGACGTGGTCGGCTCCAGCGCCTACCGACTACTATCCGTGACGTGACCTGATTACAAACTGTCTAACAAGCGCTGATGTTTAATGACACGGAAACTGCTACACCATTGAACAATTGCGGTCTCATGGTACATTGCTGTTAATAACATTACTGATACGACCTGCAATCCACTGATAGGATGACACTTTGGAAGGTACTCAATTTTTTTTTTTCTGACGACTCGTAGTATACACTTTTCGAACTGTCTGGAGCATACAACTGCCCAAGTTATGTGAACTAGTAACAGCTGATCATTTCTGTCTTTGTCGAACATATTAGTAAATTCTCTTACCAGATATCCCACATTTTCTTTATTTAATTCGTCGTCAACAATAAGGGCAGTGGCCAACAACAAAGGGATCATCTGAGCCCTGAATCTGAGAGCGAGAATTCTCAATCTGGCACTGCGCAGCCTAACGTTAACCTGGTACAGGCCTATGGAGACGACTACTTTATCTGTACAAGTAATTTGCACCTTTTGATTTACGCTATCGATTACGATTACAATGGGACTGGAAAACTTGGTAATTTAAAAAGAGACATTTATTGACATTTTCTTTAACAACTGATATTGAATTAAACAACAGTATTATGGAAACTTGCTACACGTAGCTGTCCTGTACGAATTGGTCTCAGGGTGAAAACTGACTGGAAGAAAGATCGGCATGAGGTGAATTCTGTACTTTGTGGAAATAGATGTTCCAGTAGGGTGGAATGTTATCTACGCAACAGTGAGGTATGCTCATTTAACAAAATTATGGAAACTAACACATGGCACTGACACATTTGCAGAGAATACTAAAGAGAAAGTATGAGTCATTCGTGGACTGCCAGTTAAAGCTCGGCTAGTAAAAGCTTCGGTGAGTAATAGCAGAATGGGCCATTGAAGAGTCTCGCTTTTCTAAAGGAGTAAACTGATCATTTTCTTACATTGAATGGATGGTTGTACACTGAATCATCATGCACGTGTTCACAATTCACACGCAATATGAAACCGAACTATCCTGAATGACACAGATTACACCTTGGTCTAGACTCCTCATCAAACTCCTGTACAATTATATGTATATTGTTACCATTGCACCTTTCAAACTGAAACAGCTCCACCTGATACCAACTTCTATAGTCTTCTATCATCCATCTGCTGCGTCTGACAAAGACGTGATCTATGCAGCATCGACATTGCTCCTAGCCACGAATACCATATGACTTTACCTTTTTAGTATGTAGTATTTCTACTTTTTACCCCAATAGAATAGAAATGGACGTTACTGTTCACGCTCTCGTGGGTCAAGCTATTGTATATGGGGTAGCCTCAATGCCAGAGAATTACTGCTGAATCCAGGGCGACATGTAGAGAATAAATGCTTGTTGCACTACAGTCAGTTTACCCGCAAAAAAAAGATGTACCGCAATGCATATTAATACTATTCAGCGAATAGCTTCGAATATATATGCGATATCCTTTCAACAAAGATGGAAATGAGTTGTCAATTACGCAGAAATTTTATTGGAGCTAATTTACCGGTTTCAACACTTGAAACTGTTATCTTCAAAAGTTTTAAGGAGGGTCAAACATAGATAAGCCGACGTTAAATACGGATCTGACGACGATGTTCTTTACTGCAGAGTCAATAAATAGTCACTTCGCAAAAGAAATTGCGATCAGTAACAAGCAACAGACTGTAGAATCACAAATCATACATGATATACGAAATGAATTTCAGTCAAATTACTGATAGTATTTTAGCTAGCATTTGTGTGAGCTACAGGAAAAAAACTGTGCAGGTAGCGACATTCGTTTCATATATTACGAATGATTTGCTATTACACTTGATATTCATCGCAATTTCTAAGTATTCCTTTGCTACGTGACTATTTATTGATTCTGCTACAAGGGATACTATCGTCCGTTCCTTATTAGGATAGACTTACCTATGATTCGAGCTTATTTCAAACTTTCGTAGACGGCAGTATAAAATGAACCTAATAAAAATAAAGTGCAGTTGGCAATTGAATTTTATTCATGTTGCAAGAATACGCACTTCAGCTGCTGAACTATAGCTATGAAGAACATCTGGTAACTTCGTATACCTTCAAGCTATGGCGAGCCATTTTTATCATGTACCATGAATCAGCCTGACTAATGGCTGTAGTCCAAATACATACAAATGATTATAATTTTAAAAGATTAATGGTAGATGACTTCAGTGATAGACCATTTTTAGCAAGCATTATTCACTTATGATCGACAAGTTAATCAGAATTCTATCAAAACTAGTAATTATCACGTTGGTGCTTCACTGTGGCCGTTTCTTCCTTTTCCAAACAGAAGCAGTTCATCCCAATCCACACAAAACATTTGCAATACTACTTGGTGAATAGCAGATGCCATATTGATATTTAGTCAAATAAACTCAACAAACTGTAACGGATCCGCGATAGATGTCAATTACACAAGCATCGTTCGACCTATTCCAGGGCATAGTTCGTCTGCTGGAACCCTACCACAAATGATACATATAAGAAATAGAGAATCTACATCTACATGGATACTCCGCAAGCCACCGTACGGTGCGTGGGGAAACGTTACCCTGTACCACTACTTGTCATTTCGTTTTCTGTTTCACTCACAAACAGAGCGAGGGAAAAATGACTATCTACACTCCTGGAAATTGAAATAAGAACACCGTGAATTCATTGTCCCAGGAAGGGGAAACTTTATTTACACATTCCTGGGGTCAGATACATCACATGATCACACTGACAGAACCACAGGCACATAGACACAGGCAACAGAGCATGCACAATGTCGGCACCAGTACAGTGTATATCCACCTTTCGCAGCAATGCAGGCTGCTATTCTCCCATGGAGACGATCGTAGAGATGCTGGATGTAGTCCTGTGGAACGGCTTGCCATGCCATTTCCACCTGGCGCCTCAGTTGGACCAGCGCTCGTGCTGGACGTGCAGACCGCGTGAGACGACGCTTCATCCAGTCCCAAACATGCTCAATGGGGAACAGATCCGGAGATCTTGCTGGCCAGGGTAGTTGACTTAACCTTCTAGAGCACGTTGGGTGGCACGGGATACATGCGGACGTGCATTGTCCTGTTGGAACAGCAAATTCCCTTGCCAGTCTAGGAATGGTCGAACGATGGGTTCGATGACGGTTTGGATGTACCGTGCACTATTCGACGATCACCAGAGGTGTACGGCCAGTGTAGGAGATCGCTCCCCACACCATGATGCCGGGTGTTAGCCCTGTGTGCCTCGGTCGTATGCAGTCCTGATTGTGGCGCTCACCTGCACGGCGCCAAACACGCGTACGACCATCATTGGCACCAAGGCAGAAGCGACTCTCATCGTTGAAGACGACACGTCTCCATTTGTCCCTCCATTCACGCCTGTCGCGACACCACTCGAGGCGGGTTGCACGATGTTGGGGCGTGAGCGGAAGACGGCCTAACGGTGTGCGGGACCGTAGCCCATCTTCATGGAGACGGTTGCGAATGGTCCTCGCCGATACCCCAGGAGCAACAGTGTCCCTAATTTGCTTGAAAGTTGCGGTGCGGTCCCCTACGGCACTGCGTAGGATCCTACGGTGTTGGCGTGCATTCGTGCGTCGCAGAGGTCCGGTCCCAGGTCGACGGGCACGTGCACCTTCCGCCGACCACTGGCGACAACATCGATGTACTGTGGAGACCTCACGCCCCACGTGTTGAGCACTTCGGCGGTACGTCCACCCGGTCTCCCGCATGCCCACTATACGCCCTCGCTCAAAGTCCGTCAACTGCACATACGGTTCACGTCCACGCTGTCGCGGCATGCTACCAGTGTTAAAGACTGCGATGGAGCTCCGTATGCCACGGCAAACTGGCTGACACTGACGGCGGCGGTGCACAAATGCTGCGCAGCTAGCGCCATTCGACGACCAACACCGCGGTACCTGGTGTGTTCGCTGTGTCGTGCGTGTGATCATTGCTTGCACAGCCCTCTTGCAGTGTCCGGAGCAAGTATGGTGGGTCTGACACACCGGTGTCAATGTGTTCTTTTTTCCATTTCCAGGGGTGTATATACCTACGTATCATCCCTAATTTCTCGTATCTTATCTTCGCGGTCTCTATACAATATGTTTGTTGGCGGCAGTAGAATCGTTCGGCAGTCAGCTTCAAATTCCGCCTTCCCTTCAGCAGGCCGCGTTGGTCTAGCGGTTCTAGGCGCTCAGTCCGGAACCGCGCGACCACTACGGTCGCAGGTTCGAATCCTGCCTCGGGCATTGATATGTGTGATGTCCTTAGGTTAGTTAGGTTTAAGTAGTTCTAAGTTCTAGGGGACTGATGACCACAGATATTAAGTCCCATGGTGCTCAGAGCCATTTGAACCTTCCCTTCAAGGATTCCCATTTGAGTCCTCGAATCGTCTTCATAACACTTACGTGTTGTTGAAACCACTCAGTAACAAAGCCAGCAGCCCGCCTCTGAATCATTTCCATGTCTTCCTTCAACCCGACCTGGTACGGATCCGCAGAACAATCAGAGAGGAGCAGAATGTTTAGTAAGTGGGAGAGCATGACGGTAATGCTTCACCAAACTAGTGGCACATACTACAACAGCGGCACAGCAGGTCTCGAAGAGGTTCCCTACTGAAAATGGAGTGTCTACAGCATAATAAGAATTTGACAACAAATTGATTCTTTCCACGTTCAGTGAAGAGCCGACACATTTTGGCCAACTAGTTAATTATTAGCGTGTTGGTCCACCTTGGGAATGCAATACCGCTGGGGTAGATTCGACTAGTCGTCTTTAGGTTTCCCCAGATATGTGGCACCAGGTGTCTTCGCACAAGTACTGCTGTTCCCGTAAATTATGGGCAGGTGTTTCGTGGGCCTGAAGCAGTTGCCCATTAAAGTCGTAGATGTGCTCTGCCGGGTTAATGTTAGGCGAATTTGTTCACCTAGACATGATTTCAGCTGACTATCATGCTTCTCAAACCACTGTAGCACATTTATGGTCTTGTGACAGCGACAGTTACCCTTCTGGAAGACTCTATCGCATAAAGGGATGCGGATAGTGCTCAATAATGCTTACGTAGTGCACCGCTGTTGTGATGCTTTCGATTGCAGCCACATATCCCATAGAAGGCAAGGTTAATGTCTTCTATTGCAAAATACTATCCCAACAGGCCTATGTCGGTGGCGCGGGCCATATTTCGAGAAGCCATTCGCCTGCGTGACGGAGTACCCAGACGCAACCATCGACCCTGAGTAACAAACTATGTGATTCATCTGACCAGACAAGAGGTTTCCATTTATTCACGTTCCAGTCTCGGACATCGTACCCACTGCAATCGACGATTCGCTGGTACATGCAGAGGTCGTCTTTTGCGGAGCCCCATGTTCTACAATGTGAGCTGAAGGGTGCGCTTGCAAACGCTTGGGCCTACGTCAGCTTTGTTCTGTCGTCATAAATCTCTTACATTAGTTGATTTTCAAACAGCTGAACAAAACTTAACGTACTCAGACATTTCGCTCTTTACCTATTCTGATCAATACTAAACTGACACACAATATTTTTTAGCGCAACGCAATCTGACTTTCAATAATCCCTACAAAAGAATGGCCCTGACTAACATTAACCTATACCTTCCACAAATCACTTACCTCAAAAAAATCTTCGTTACTCAAACTACTGCAATACAGCGAGCGCCACCACTGCCAGCTAAATAAAAGATTCAAACTACTGAAGGCACTAACTACTGATAGGCATACTTAGCAAATGAAAGATTTTGATAGAGAACACACAATGTATTTACCTTAATAGTGTTCGAAAGTCATAATATATACAGCAGTTCATGAAATCCATTCTTACAAATGTACTGTTTCTGATGGACACACGTCCAGATCATCCGCTCTCAAAAATCCGCCATCTCACTTCCCCACATCCACCATCGCTGGCGGCTCACCTCCAACTGCGCAACACTACGCGCTGTTAACATCCAGCTGCCCAACACTACAACAGCCAATAACAATGCAAACCAGCCACAGACTGCACACAGCACAGCCAGTGATTTTCATACAGAGCGCTACATGGCGTTACCAATACAAAAACCTAAACAGCCTACTTACAAATTATATGATCACGACAGTAGCAAGTCAACAGACACCACGTTAGACAACTCCAATTTGATCATTTCCAAGCGTTGGGCCACAACAGTCTGCCCTTTGTTGGTGGATTTTACCCATTTGTGTTCCTTTTGAGCCATTAGTCTTCCGACTTATTTGATGTGGTCCCCCACGTTTTGCCATCGTGTGCCAACATCTTCATCTCAGAGTAGCACTTACAACCTACGTCCTCACTTATTTGCTAAATGTACTTTAATCTGTCTTCTGACAGTTTTTGCGCTAAGGTCGCAGGTTCGAATCCTGCCTCGGGCATGGATGTGTGTGATGTCCTTAGGTCAGTTAGGTTTAATTAGTTCTAAGTTATAGGCGACTGATGACCTCAGAAGTTAAGTTGCATAGTGCTCAGAGCTATTTGAAACTTTTTTTTTTTTTTTTTTTTTTTGACAGTTTGCGCACTCTACAGCTGCCTCTAGTACTATGGAAGTCATTACCTGATGTCTTAACAGACGTCCTATCAACTTGTCCCTCTTACTTGTCCGTGTTTTGCACATATTTCTTTCCTCTCCGATTCTGCGTGGAACAACCTCATTCCTTGCCTTATCAGTCCACCAAATTTGCAACATTCGTCTTCTGATCCGGTTATCCCAAGTTCATGTTTCACTACCATACAAATTCTTTCTCAAATTAAGGCCTATGTTTTGATACCAGTAGACTTCTCTTGGCCAAGAACGTCCCATATCAGAGCAAGAATGCTCCCCCTTCTTCGCTTCTCCGCGTCTATACTGGGTAATTATAATTAAACTGCAGCTATTCATGGAGGTCCAGTGTGGTCTGCAATTACCGTATGCCAACGAAACTTGGTAGATATGCTAAGGGGTTAATGAGGAACCGATTTACGTTGCAAAACAATTAATTCCAATTTTGACTATCAGGTGCAAATCTGACACTGCGCAGCATCTCGTCGACATCTCCAGTGCTCGTATTGAATAAACTGTGAATTGGCAGTTAATAATAAAATCAACATAATACCTTTCTCAATTGTTTGACCTTTTCTGCCCTCCTCCCTTTCCTAATTCAGTACGCGTTGAAACATTTCTTGTATGTCGTCCTTGCATTCACAGCGCCAGTTTTGCACCTGGTTGCAGAAAATGGAACTAATTTTTTCGAGAGTAAATCGGTTCCACATTAACGCATTAGAATATCCAACACGTTTCGCTATCGTACGATAATTACAACCCATATTGGATCTCTGTGACTAGCTGCCCTTTATTTATAACCACGTGGTGCTTTCCTTACCGCATGACGTATCTGCACCGCCACCAGCCACCTCGCAATCGGCAGTTATCATCATATTTTGGGTCATCAAAATGGATTTCGCGAAACAATAACCACTAGAAAACCAGAGTACGTGCACAATCTTATCTGCTTTCTATCTACCTGCTCGCTATTTACGGATTAAACAGGTAACAGGAGATATCTTTTATTTCCTTGCCTCATCACAAACAAGTGCGTTTTGTACTGATGTTGCTGGTTTCGACCAGTGAGTGGTTATCATCAGACATGCTGCCAATGGAGAGGTAACGTCATCGTTGGGTTATCAAGCTGGGGCCACCGCAAATGTTACGATCAGTTCTTGCTTCTCTGAACATACATTACTGATCATCCGTTATTCCAGCTGCTGCTGCCTAAACACTGTGCGCGACTTTTAAAGGACTCACTTACGATAAAAGTGACTTGACTCAGTACAATAACTGTTTATACAAAGGCTCGGAGAGCAACATATCGTTTCTGATGGAAAATCCACACCGACTATGAATAGGTGCCGGGTGGTTATAATTAAACTGACGGTGTTCCGAATGATGCAGTACTGGATGTATACATCGCAGGGTACTGAAACATCATAGTCCTGTTCCTGAATCTACATCGCAGATTTGTTCCTGAATCAGTGCACTCGCGGGCTACGCTGAAAACAATAATAGCTTCAGTTTCGGTCATCAGCTGAAATATGGCTCTCTAACCTGTCAGAATGTGAAATTTTTCCCTATTTGTCACATGACGGTGGGTGTTGATTTCTTTTGTGACGTGACTGCTAGCGTAAAAAGTTTGAAGTTTTCTGTACGGAACGCTGTGTCTGTTGAGAAGAAAGACCGTGGACTGCTGGTAAAATTGATTTATCAGAACAACAACAATAGCAGTGCTGTATTGAATGAATATCGCTGACAGAAACAGATACGAAGAAGCCCCTTGTTAATAAATGGGCCCAAGAATACGATCAAGAATTTTAAGAAACAAATGAACCAGGTGGCGCAGCAGGAAGAGGAAGGCAGCCCATTCCCATGGCAGTTGCTGATGAAGTTACTGTAGCTGTAACCGACTGTGCACCACATGCCTTAATTTGTGCAGGAAGTACTCGAGCTGTGTCAGGGGAATCGTCTCTTCAACAGTTCAAAAGGTTTTGTAATTTATTTTACACTGGGATCCCTACCAGATTTAGAATGTGCATCAGATGAAGTCCCAGGGTGGCCCAAAAAGCCGTGGTTTTGCCCTTTTTTTAATACTCAATGAAATGAGTGACTTGTAGCTAGGGAATATTTTTGAACGGTCGAGGCAGATTTTATTCTGCATGGAGGCGACTATACACAGAACAATCACATATGGGGTTCTACGCTGCCATATATCGTACAGGAATGTCCACTACACCCAGCTTATGCGGCTGTCCGATGTGGTTTTAGAAGCGCCTTTCTTATTAGTCCGCTTTTCTTCGTGGAAGCGAACCTAACGGTCCTGTTAATTGTACAATAAAATCTGTACGTTATAGAGACCTCGTTACGCAACACCACTATTTCAATGCAAGAGGGGGAGACAGCACTTTTCGCTTGCCAGGTGGAAGATTTGCTTCGAGGTTTCGGAAAGCACTTCATCATCTCTAAGCAGTGGCCTTCCAGATCCTCCGACCTAAATTCATGGAACTTTTCGTTGTGTGGATATCTGACAGATCGTGTATAACGGGTATGTATCCAGATCTGAAGGATAGCATACGACAACATATCGCTATGATTACTTTGGGTATGCTGCGAGCAACTGGTGACCACGGTATGTTACGGTTGCAGTATTTTGCTGAGGCGGGAGACCACACTGAACACATGCTGTAACTTGTGACCACATCCTAATATATGTTCCATAACTGCCGTTAACACGTGTTTTATCGTTCCTCCCCTTTTTCCGAAGCCTCGACACATTCTGGCTGCTTACAGCGCCTTATTTTCACCTGGAGTTAGAAAATGTAACTATTATTTTTTCAGCATACTCCGCTAGCGCATCGATTAACGACCATACTTACGATGTTTCAGTGTCCTGTGGTGTATAGAGCCCGCACTATAGAACTCAGAACACCGTCAGTTTTGATTATATCCGCCTCGTACCAAACTACTGACATGTGTAACAGGTCAGTCTGCTAGTTACGAGAACGCGCCTACGCCTGCATAAAATTACCATCGTGAAGGCGGAGGTGAGCACTGATCGGAGCTGGAAGCAGTTGCAGGGCAAAGTGGCCGATCGGGGACCGTCAATTGCCGTGGTGGGCGGAACAGGCCGCCGGCACGCTGTTAGCGGCCATACAGGGCCCCTAATGATCTTTCGGTGCGCCCCGCGGATCACAATAGGCGCAGGCCGTAGCGCGCCGCTTCAATGGCGACTGCTGGGCGAGCTAAGCTGATACCTGGCGCACAATAGCTGCTCCGGCACATTGTCAACTGCCTGTAAGAATAATCACCACGTGCGCCATACACGGCAGATACAGCAACCTCTGCCCGTGCCAGTCGCTAAATTGCACTACACATCACAATAGCCTTGTCATGTTCACAAATATTTTTATATAATCTCTCGTTTTGGCCATTAAAACATGTACAAAATACACTGAAGTGACCAAAGTCATGGGGTGCCTCCTAATATTATGTTAGACCTTTTTCCCGGCACAGTGCAACAACTCGACGTGTTATCGACTCAACAAGTTGTTGGAAGTCCCTTGCAGAAATGCTGCTGTGTCTATAGTCGTCCATAATTGCGGAAGTGCTGCCGATGGACGAATTTGTGCCCCAGCTGATCTCTCGATTATGTCCATTCGCTCGAGTTGTCCAGAATGTTATTCAAACCAATCATGAACAACTGTGGCCCAGTGACATGGCCCATCGTCATATGAAAATTCCATTGTTACTTGGCTCTACATACTCTCTAAGCAGCCGAAAATAAACATCTCCACGCAACGATCGGTTCAGTTGTACCAAGGACACAATCCATATTATGTAAACGCTATTGAAACCATTATGGGGGCACTACCGGCTTGCACAGTGCCTTGTTGACAACCTGGGACCATGGTTAGTGGGGTGTGTATCACACATGAACCGTATCATGAGCTCTTACCAACTGAAATCGGACCTCATCTCACCAGACCACAGTTTTCCAGTCGTCTAGCACGCAACCGAAAGGGTCACGAGCCTAGGAGAGGTTATGTCGTTCAAAGATACCCTCGTCGGTCGTCTGCTGCCATAGCACATTAACGCCAAATTATTATGCACTCATGTCCAAAAAAACTTTGCATCGCAATCAGAGTAGCACAGGCACCGCAATATCGTATTTATCTGCCGATACCGGCCAAGTGACTTTCAAGTACGAGGCGTGTTTTATAAGTAAGTAAGGTTTTGAAACTATAAAAAGACGTGCTAAGATATGTCAATAATTTTATTTTTACATGAAAACCTGTACCATAATCTACGCACTAACGCCATTACAGTCTGATTCTTACTTGTTTATGTTGTGTACTGAGTGTTTGTTTAAGATGCCTCCGATAATCGTGAGTCCCGCCAACTGTGAAGTAGGGACTGTCATAGGATTTATTAGTGCTATAGGCCTAAAAGCGATCGATATTCATCGGGAGATCGGTGCAGTTTACGGAGAAAACATTGAGTGATGGAATGATAAGAAAGTGGGTGAGAGCATTTACAGGTGGCCGCACAAATGTGAATGATGAACAACGGAGTGGGCGTCCTTCGGTCGTTAATGAAAGTTTGGTGCCGGAAGTAGACAATAAGGTGAGACAAAACAGACGTTTTACGATTACCTCCTTGCGGGATTAATTTCCTAATGTTTCTCGTAGTGTTTTGTATGGCATTGTGACCGATCACTTGAATTACCGAAAATTGTGCACACGCTCGGTACCGAGAATGTTGACGGACGTGCACAAAACCAAACGTTTAGACAGTGCATAGACTTTCCTTGGGCGGTACCACAACGAAGGTGATCACTTCTTAAGCCAAATTCTTACGGACGATGAAACATGGGTGGCCTACGTCACACTAGAATCAAAGCAACAGCCCATGGAAGTTGAGAAAGGGCATCGTTTCGCTGCACGGCAAGGCCCGTCCTCATGTGACGAATCAGACCAAAGATCTCATCACATCTTTTCGATGGGAAACTCTAGGTCATCCTCCGTACAGCCCCGAACTTGCGCCCAGCGACTACCATCTGTTCCTGCACTTGAAGAAACACCTGGGCGGTCAGCGTCTTCGAGACGATGACGAAATCAAAACAATGGTGTTGCAGTGGTTAACAAGTCAGGTGGCAGACTTCTATGAAGAGGATATTCAAAAACTGGTTCAACGTTATGACAAGTGCCTCAATAGTGATGGAAATTATGTAGAAAAGTAGATTAGGGTACAGGCTTTCATGTGAAAATAAAATCATTGAGATATCTTAAACGTCTTTTTTTTTTAATTTCAAAACGGTACTTACCTAAAAAAACATGCCTCGTACGTCTGACCGCATGGGAATATACGTAATGGATGTACGAGTGCAGATCGCACACGCGTGGTTGACAATATGTGGAATTTTGGGTCTGGCCGTGAGTCGTGCATGGATAGCCAATTAGTAAGGCGACCGCTCGCGATAAGCGGGAAATCTGGGTTCGAGTCCCGGTCCGGCACAAATTTTCATTGTCGTCAATCCATTCTATAGCTGATGGTTGTCCTCATTCGCAATTGCGAATTGATTTAATGTATTTCATAACGGCCGTAGTCACCACGGTGCCTGTACCTTTGGACAAGCATGGAAGAAAGGCCATAATTATGTACTTTATAGGTTAGGAGAAAACTTTTAACAATGTTGACTAGAATATGCTCTGAAGCGGTAAAATTTCAATGGCAGCACACTTAGAAGGTGCAACAGGTCTACCAAAGAGACTGCTTACACCACGCTTGTCCGCCCTCTTCTGGAGTATTACTGTACAGCGTGGGATCCGCATCAGGTGGGACTGACGGAACACATCGAAAAAGTTCAAAGAAGGGAAAATCGTTTTGTATTATCGTGAAGTAGGGGAGATAGTGCCACAGGCATGATACATGAACTGGAGTGGCTACAGGATCTTTTCATGAAATTTCAATTACCAGTTTTCTCCTCCGATTGCGAAAACATTTTGTTGCCACCCATCTACACTGGGAGAAGTGATCATCACAATAAAGTAAGAGAAATTAGGGTTCGCACAGAAAAATTTAAGTGCTCATTTTTTCCGCGAGACTTTCGTGAGTGGAGCGGTAGAGAGACAGCTTTCACGTCGTTCACTGAACCCTCAGCCAGGCACTTTATTGTGAGTAGCGGAGTAATCACGTAGATGTACATGTCGATGTTGTAAATGGAACGAAAGGTTGTATATAACTTGTGCAGAAATGAGACTGCTGAACGATGGCCATGAGAGGAGAGTGGTAGTTGGGTAATTCAACTGTATATGTTAAGCAAGAAGTAAATAAAACCAAAGAGAATTTTGGAAACGAAATTAAAGTTCATAAAGAAGAATACGTAGATGAAGATGATATTGAAGATATGGTACTACTAGAAGAATCTGTCAGCCGATTGGAAAAAGCTCCTGGAATAGATGGCATTTCATCAGAATTACTACTACCTTTAAGAAAGCCACCTGTGGCTAAAAAATTCCTTGTCATTTGCAAGATGTGTGACACTGGTGAAATGCCCTCAAACTTCAAGATGAATATAATAATTCCAATTTCAAGGAAAGCACGTACTGACGGGTGTGAATATTACCTAACTATCGGTTTAACACTCGTAAGTCATGGTTGCAAAATACTGACACGAGTTATTTAGAGAGGAGTTGAAAAACTAATACAAGCTGACCTCGCGGAAGATAAGCTTTAATTTCGGAGAAATGTAGGAACACTCGAAGCAATTCTGACCACACGATTTGTTATGGAAAAGCAAACTTACGTTTCTAGAATTCGTAGAGTTAGAGAAAGCTTTTGATAATGTTTACTGGAATACACTCTGAAATTCTGATGGTAGGGGTAAAAAACCAGGAACGAAACTTCTTTTTCAACTTGTACAGAAAGCAGACCTCAGTTAACAGTCGAAGGGCATGAAAGGAGAAAATAGTTGAGAGGGTCTGAGACAGTCTCGTAGCCTATACCCGGTGTTATTAAAACTATATATTGAGCAAGCAGTAACGGAACCAAAAGAATTTTTTTTAGAAAGAAGTAAAGTTCAGGAAAATGAAATAAAAAGTTTGAGGTTTGCCAATGACATTTTAACTCTGTCACACAGAGAAAATGACTTGGTACGGCAGTTGGAAAGAATGGAGAGTGTCTTGAAAGGAGATATAAGATTAACATCAACAAAAATAAAACAAGGGTAATGGAATGTAGGAGGATTCAATGGGGTGATGCCGAGGGAGTAAGATTATGAAAGTAGGTACTAAGAGAAGTAGATGGGTCGTGCTATTTGGGCAGTAAAATAACTGATGATGACAGAAGTAGAGAGGATATAAACTGTAGACTGACAATGGCAAAAGAAGCGTTTCTGAAGAAAAGGAATTTATTAACATCGAATACAGATTTACGTGATAGGAAGTCTTTTCTAAAGGTATTTATTTGGATTCCAGCCTTGTATGGCAGTGAAACGTGAACGGTAATCGGTTCTGACAAGAAAACAGAAGTTTTCTGAAACGTGTTGCTAAAGAGGAACGCTGAAGTTTAGATGGTTATATCATGTAACTACTGAGAAGCCACAAAGTAGAGCTGGAGAGAAAATAAACATGTGGTACACCTTGACTAAAAGAAGGGATTGATTGATAGGACACATTCTAAGACATACAGGGACCCGAGAGATAGAGAAGTAAATAATAATCAAACCAAGATGGATGTTCCTTACACTAGTTATTCGGACAAGAAAAGGTTTTCACAAGATATAGTAGCGCGGAGGAGTGTATGAAATCAGTCTTCGGTGTCAAGACCACATCATCAGCAACGGAGAAAAAATAAATCTTAAGTTTTGCCTACTGCGTTACAATCCTATCAAAAGGGTTGGCAGGACAGTTGAACAGACAGAAGAATATCTTGAAAATAGGACATGAGACATTATAAGTAACTGATGACTTTTTCTATTTATCGAGCAATATTATTCGCGATAGCCGAAGCAGAGATTCGCCATAGCTGGAGATTACCGAAAATGGGGAAATTTTTAACACTGAATATGAACTTACGTGTTAATAAGTCTTTTCTGAAAGTATTTGTCTCGAATGTAACCTTTTACTGAAGAGAAAAAGGTAAATATTTCAGACGACAAGGAAATACAACATTTTGAAATGTGATGCGAGAGAAGAATGAACGGGTAGATGTATAACAAACGTGAATCGGGGTAGGAAGTATACGAATGTAGGTAAGAACTTTGTTGACATTGACTAGCATTAGGGAAACATCGATTTGGTGAGGGAGGGAACTGTTCAGGGTAAAAATTGTAGATTTAGACGGAAACTTAATAACAAGAAGCCATTTCTAACGGATGTTGGTTTCAGTTGTTATGCAAAGTTGAAGAAGTTTACACGGCATAATGAGGTACTGCATCAGACTTGTCTTCCGGACTGAATATCATACCAACGGGAAGAACGGAGGGTGCAGGAACGTATGTCGTTAAAATGTCAATCTTTTAACAAGATAGACCATGGTAAGCATATGTAGCATGCGACATTCGTCCGCATTCTTACTACTGTGTCCACCCCTACGACTACACAGAAGCTAAACAGATGTGAACTATTTTCATTCTTGTTTGGCTCATATCATCTGAGTGATGTGAAAACTGGCAATGTGGCTATTTTTCAGAGAGATGATGCTCTATCTCATGGTAAAAAAGTCTGACTTCGGCCTTTTTAGCATTCTTTCACCAGCAATGCTCCGTAATACATAGCGAATGTCCTTGTACTGCCCGGCGCTTCTTATTTTGGAACTATTGTCAGTGAATGGGTAGACCAAACCATTCTCATATTTATGGAGTCGATAATATAACTATATCCAGCTCTAAGTTCGAAAAGGTTCACTAATTGATTACCGCTCTTGCACAGGTGCAGAACGGCGGTTCTGCGGCACCGGATAGTGCACATCAACTGTGTGTAGGATAAAAAGTTAAAAATGATTTATTATCTTAGTAAAAGGTAAGAAAGAGTTCGACAGTATCAAATGATGCAATACGTTCGAAATTATGAGGCACATAAGAGTAAACTGTAGGGAAATAGGGGCAATATACATTACCTACTAGAAACAAAAGGGAAAATGAGAGTCGAATGCCAAGAACGATGTGTTAGGATTAAGAATGTTCTTTGACGTGGATACAGTCTTTTGCCTCTACTGTTCAGTCCACACATAGAAGAAGCAATTTCGGAAATAAGAGAAACATTCAACAGTGGGATTAAAATTCGAGTTGAAAGGACAGCAGTGATATGATTCAGTGATGATATTTCTATTCTCAATGGAATTAAAGAAGAATTACAAGTTACGGAATAAACAGTCTAATGAGTACAGTACATGGATTGAGAGCAGATCGAACAAAGACGAAAGTAATGTGAAGTAGCATAAGAGAACACAGCGAGAAACTTAACGTCTGAACTGGGGATCACGAAGCAGACGAAATAAGAGAACTCTGCTACGAAGGTGGCAAATATAGCCCATGACGGATGGAACAAAAATGAGATAAAAAGCAGACTTGCACTAGCAAAAGGGGTACTTCTGGCCAAGGGAACCTAGGCCTCACTTTGAGGAAGAAATTTCTGGGAATGTAAAAATGGAGCACAACATTGTATGGTAGTGCGTCATGGACTGTGAGAAAACCGGAGCAGAAGATAATCGAAGCCTTCTGAAGTGGTGCTACAGAAAAATTTTCAAAATTAGATGGACCGATAGAGTAACGATTGAAGCGGTTCCCCCAAGAATCGTCGAGGAGAGGCGTAGACGGAAAATACCGACAAAAATAACGGACAAGGTAACAGGATACCTGTCAAGACATTAGGAAAAACTGACTTCCATGGTACTAGTGGGGTCTGTAGAGGGTAAAAACCTTAGAGGAAGACTGAGTTTGAAATACATCCAGCAAATAATTGAGAATGTAATTTGTAACTGCTCCTCTGAGATAGGAGGTAGATATCTTGTGGAACTATTGGCCGCATCTATGACTGAGGGAGAGGATTTAAAGGCTTTCTTTCTCAGAGGTAGGTGGACTCGGTATTAGTTTCTTAATGCTGATGATTAAAGATGAAGGACAACCCCAGTCCCGGCACATAGCCTACTTCTATTGCAGACCACCGAGAGTGCTCATTCGAAGGACGCATCGCACACACAGTAATGAAGGGAAGCAGATGTTCAGCAATACTGTTCATGTAGTCTACATCTACATCTAAATCTACATGACTACTCTGCAATTCACATTTAAGTGCTTGGCAGAGGGTTCATCGAACCACTATCATACTATCTCTCTACTATTCCACTCCCGAACAGCGAGTGGGAAAAACGAACACATAAACCTTTCTGTTCGAGCTCTGATTTCTCTTATTTTATTTTGATGATCATTCCTACCTATGTAGGTTGGGCTCAACAAAATATTTTCGCATTCGGAAGAAAAAGTTGGTGACTGAAATTTCGTAAAAAGGTCTCGCCGCGACGAAAAACGTCTATGCTGTAATGACTTCCATCCCAACTCGTGTATCATATCTGCCACACTCTCTCCCCTATAACGCGATAATACAAAACGAGCTGCCCTTCTTTGCACCCTCTCGATGTCCTCCGTCAATCCCACCTGGTAAGGATCCCACACCGCGCAGCTATATTCTAACAGAGGACGAACGAGTGTAGTGTAAGCTGTCTATTTAGTGGACTTGTTGCATCTTCTAAGTGTCCTGCCTATGAAAGGCAACCTTTGGCTCGCCTTCCCGACAATATTATCTATGTGGTCCTTCCAACTGAAGTTGTTCGTAATTTTAACACCCAGGTACTTAGTTGAATTGACAGCCTTGAGAATTGTACTATTTATCGAGTAATCGAATTCCAACGGATTTCTTTTGGAACTCATGTGGATCATCTCACACTTTTCGTTATTTAGCGTCAACTGCCACCTGACGCACCATACAGCAATCTTTTCTAAATCGCTTTGCAGCTGATACTGGTCTTCGGATGACCTTACTAGACGGTAAATTACAGCATCATCTGCGAACAGTCTAAGAGAACTGCTCAGATTGTCACCCAGGTCATTTATATAGATCAGGAACAGTAGAGGTCCCAGGACGCTTCCCTGGGGAACACCTGATATCACTTCAGTTTTACTCGATGATTTGCCGTCTATTACTACGAACTGCGACCTTCCTGACAGGAAATCACGAATCCAGTCGCACAACTGAGACGATACCCCATAGCTCCGCAGCTTGATTAGAAGTCGCTTGTGAGGAACGGTGTCAAAAGCTTTCCGGAAACCTAGAAATACGGAATCAACTTGGGATCCCCTGTCGATAGCGGCCATTACTTCGTGCGAATAAAGAGCTAGCTGCGTTGCACAAGAGCGATGTTTTCTGAAGCCATGCTGATTGCGTGTCAATAGATCGTTCCCTTCGAGGTGATTCATAATGTTTGAATACAGTATATGCTCCAAAACCCTACTGCAAACCGACGTCAATGATATAGGTCTGTAGTTAAATGGATTACTCCTACTACCCTTCTTGAACACTGGTGCGACCTGCGCAATTTTCCAATCTGAAGGTACAGATCTATCGGTGAGCGAGCGGTTGTATATGAGTGCTAAGTAGGGAGCTATAGTATCAGCGTAATCTGAAAGGAACCTAATCGGTATACAATCTGGACCTGAAGACTTGCCCGTATCAAGCGATTTGAGTTGCTTCGCAACCCCTAAGGTATCTACTTCTAAGAAACTCATGCCAGCAGATGTTCGTGTTTCAAATTCTGGAATATTCCATTCGTCTTCCCTGGTGAAGGAATTTCGGAAAACTGCGTTCAATAACTCCGCTTTAACGGCGCAGTCGTCGATAACAGTACCATCGGCACTGCGCAGCGAAGGTATTGACTGCGTCTTGCCGCTTGTGTACATTACATACGGCCAGAATTTCTTCGGATTTTCTACCAAATTTCGAGACAATGTTTCGTTGTGGAACCTATTAAAGGCATCTCGCATCGAAGTACGTGCCAAATTTCGCGCGTCTGTAAATTTTAGCCCATCTTCAGGATTTCTCGTTCTTCTGAACTTCGCATGCTTTTTCCGTTGCCTCTGCAACAGCGTTCGGACCTTTTTTGTGTACCACGGGGGATCCGTTCCATCTCTTACCGATTTATGAGGTATGAATATCTCAATTGCTGTTGCTACTATATCTTTGAATTTGAGCCACATCTCGTCTACACTCGCATAGTCAGTTCGGAAGGAATGGAAATTGTCTTTTAGGAAGGCTTCTAGTGACACTTTATCCGCTTTTTTAAATAAAATTATTTTGCGTTTGTTTCTGATGGATTTGGAAGAAATGGTATTGAGCCTAGCTACAATGACCTTGTGATCACACTATAGAGGTCGAGAAAGAGGAACAGCGAAATGTAGTGCGGTTCTGACTGCGAAAGGAGCACCAGGGAGTAAATTTCGAGCGAGAACGTTGTGTCCCGAGTGAGTATGTTGGCGTGGAATGAACAATTTCGACACGATAGGGTGTAACTGAAAGACAGCAGGCTCATGGTGTCATTAGCCCTTCTCTCATTGCTGCGGTGGATGCTGGCGTCGACGGCGGACGACGGGAGACATTCGTTCATATTGGGCATCAGCCACAGAACCGCTCACACAGTCATGACGGAGCATCTGCAGTTCTCGAATATCTGTGCGCAGTAGCTTCCCCACCGCCTGATGGAGGGGCAGAAGTTGGATGGATTGGAAAGATATCACGATGGAGAACATTGTTTCTTGCCCCGTCCTGTCACGGGAAATGTAAGATGGTGCCGTCATTTAGAGCTGGAAAGCTAGGACCATAGCAAACAACGGATGCGCATGGATTCATCCCTATCGAAAAATTCCAAAGCCGCGTACTCCAGCTCCGGGAAACTCGTCGTGGCCATTTTCTTTATCTGCGAGGGCGTGCTGATCATTGATATTCTGGAACAAGGAGCCACAATTAACGATCAGCATTACGTGGATATTTTGAAAACCTTTAAAAAAATACACTCCTGGAAATGGAAAAAAGAACACATTGACACCGGTGTGTCAGACCCACCATACTTGCTCCGGACACTGCGAGAGGGCTGTACAAGCAATGATCACACGCAGGGCACAGCGGACACACCAGGAACCGCGGTGTTGGCCGTCGAATGCCGCTAGCTGCGCAGCATTTGTGCACCGCCACCGTCAGTGTCAGCCAGTTTGCCGTGGCATACGGAGCTCCATTGCAGTCTTTAACACTGGTAGCATGCCGCGACAGCGTGGACGTGAACCGTATGTGCAGTTGACGGACTTTGAGCGAGGGCGTATAGTGGGCATGCGGGAGGCCGGGTGGACGTACCGCCGAATTGCTCAACACGTGGGGCGTGAGGTCTCCACAGTACATCGATGTTGTCGCCAGTGGTCGGCGGAAGGTGCACGTGCCCGTCGACCTGGGACTGGACCGCAGCGACGCACGGATGCACGCCAACACCGTAGGATCCTACGCAGTGCCGTAGGGGACCGCACCGCCACTTCCCAGCAAATTAGGGACACTGTTGCTCCTGGGGTATCGGCGAGGACCATTCGCAACCGTCTCCATGAAGCAGGGCTACAGTCCCGCACACCGTTAGGCCGTCTTCCGCTCACGCCCCAACATCGTGCAGCCCGCCTCCAGTGGTGTCGCGACAGGCGTGAATGGAGGGATGAATGGAGACGTGCCGTCTTCAGCGATGAGAGTCGCTTCTGCCTTGGTGCCAATGATGGTCGTATGCGTGTTTGGCGCCGTGCAGGTGAGCGCCACAAACAGGACTGCATACGACTGAGGCACACAGGGCCAACACCCTGCATCATGGTATGGGGAGCGATCTCCTACACTGGCCGTACACCTCTGGTGATCGTCGAGGGGACACTGAATAGTGCGCGGTACATCCAAACCGTCATCGAACCCATCGTTCGACCATTCCTAGACCGGCAAGGGAACTTGCTGTTCCAACAGGACAATGCACGTCCGCATGTATCCCGTGCCACCCAACGTGCTCTAGAAGGTTAAGTCAACTACCCTAGCCAGCAAGATCTCCGGATCTGTCCCCCATTGAGCATGTTTGGGACTGGATGAAGCGTCGTCTCACGCGGTCTGCACGTCCAGCACGAACGCTGGTCCAACTGAGGCGCCAGGTGGAAATGGCATGGCAAGCCGTTCCACAGGACCACATCCAGCATCTCTACGATCGTCTCCATGGGAGAATAGCAGCCTGCATTGCTTCGAAAGGTGGATATACACTGTACTAGTGCCGACATTGTGCATGCTCTGTTGCCTGTGTCTATATGCCTGTCGTTCTGTCAGTGTGATTATGTGATGTATCTGACCCCAGGAATGTGTCAATAAAGTTTCCCCTTCCTGGGACAATGAATTCACGGTGTTCTTATTTCAATTTCCAGGAGTGTATAAAAAAGGAGGTAAAGCCCCTCCAAGCTCACACCAGCATGATGGCCAACTCAAAAGGTCTACTGATATCTCTGCATAAGGGTTAGTTTTCTCTAATGTGAGGTGTCGCAGGATGTAGGTACTGCGATGTTTGCGTACGTCTGTTTAAAATTAACCATTAATATGCACTCATCTGGAGATAGTCGAAAGTCGAATGAAGGGTAGCGGTTTGTAGGGTAGAGGAGGGGGAAAAGTGCCATGGCAAGAGCTAAGGGAAAAAGACCTCTGGGATTTAGATCGGGTAGTAAGAGCAGTAGCCGATGTCTTGCTGCCTGCGACTGGTCATGCAAGGGAAGGCTTTGTTAGTAGTGGGTATCATGCATGTCGATACCCCTGAGGTTGTGCGGTACTGTTACTCGGCGGCTGCCGCTGGGTGCCGGTGTTGATCTCTTGGTCAGCGTCGGCATGCCTGCAACAGTCAGGTTGATCATCGTTTTGTGTCCGACAGGTCATATATGAGATGCACATCGTAGAGTGATGCTGGCGATCTGTTTGTGCGTTAGTGTGCGACCTCGTCGGTTTCCCTGCTGTAGGCTGTTGGTCGGCTTTAATAGCAGCTTTCATATCCAGTCAACGTTGCCGATATGCTGGGGCTTGTCGTCGCTCGTCGCTTGTTGGTGTATGTTTGCTTGCATTAGGAGGTTACGCCCTATCTAGTAGTGTCTTTGGCCGCTTATGCTTCCACCTATCGTTGTGATCATAGTTTCCCAGTGTAAGGATGAAAGGGTTGTTGGAGTGGCTCGAGTTCCTGTGTATTCGTGTGGAGTGTATACTTTCTTGGGGGTTTCAGGGAGGTATTCATTGTGAAGATCCACGGTGCGTGTGTAGCATGGAGCGTTGCTAATGATGCGTAGCACGTTGTTCTGTGTGATCTTCAGGTGGCGCAGGCGTGTAGGAGCTGCATATCCCAAAACGGGAGCTGCGTACGTCATCAGAGGTCTAATCAGTGTCATGTATATGGACCTCGACACTCTCCTATTCAGTGGACTTTCCCTGTTGAGCATTGGGTAGAGTTTTTTGAGCCTCGCGTGCGATCTGTTGGCAGCCAGACACCGAGATATCTGACTCTGTCTCGGAAACGTATTGGGCTTTTATGTAGTGTTACCTGTCTGCAGTGTTGATGTTTGCGCAGTAGTTTCGGTGTGCGTGTGAACAGAATTTCTTCGCACTTGTCGACTTTTGCTTTAATACGCCATCGTTCCCACCAAGGCTCAGCCGATCTGAGTGCCGTCTGTATTCATGAATTAATGTTCGACATTTTCCAAACTTGCGCAAGGATGGCTGTGTCAGCCGCGTAGGTGGCTAATCTGCGCGCGCTATCAAATCCAAACGCCCAGGAATCTTCACGGACGGATCATTCTGTTCCAGTATAGCGCTCGCACGCATTTTGCCAAAGTCGTTTCGACTACGCTGCAGAATTTCCGCGTTCCATTGGGAAGTCCTTACACATTCACCATACAGTAACGATCTCTCCATAAGTTTGGAAACCCGAAAAAAGACATTCATGGATGTCGATTTGCATTAGACGAAGAGCGTAAGCGTACAGTCATGGTTCCGTAGACATTTGTCCACGAGGGAATTGATCTTCTTGTGTCATCGTTGGTCACAGTGCGATAAATATATTAACAGTTAAGATGTTTGCTTCCGAAATAGTAAGAAGTTTATTTACTTTTCTCCCATCTACCTCGTTTTCGCTTAATATGCGAAACAACGAGATACTTCTTCATCCACTTCTTCTGCAATTCAGTTATTAGGCCTATTCCTTTGCCTTGCCAGATTTCTTCAGCTAACTTTATTATAATTTCCGGATTTTTAAGGTGGTCTGCTGCAGCTGATTCCTGGGTTCGATTCCCGGCGGGGTCAGGGATTTTCTCTGTCTCGTGATGACTGGGTGTTGTGTGATGTCCTTAGGTTACTCAGGTTTAAGTAGTTCTAAGATCTAGGGGACTGATGACCATAGATGTTATCCCATAGTGGTCAGAGCCATTTGAACCATTTTGCAGCTGATTTTGTAGAGATGTTCACTCGATTTAACACAACAGAGGAAAGTTGAATGAACAGCTCGACAGAATGAGCTGTTTGGTACATTAAATATGTCCAGCTCCTTTCTAATTTCGTTGTTTCTTATTCTCTTTGGCCTGGTAGACCTTCCATGGTGCTCTCAATTTAGCTGCCTGGATCTTTCTTTCTTGTGGTTTGTAAATGATACACGACTCAGTTTAGCAGATTATTGTGGGAGGTGGCCATTACTTCACAAAATCTCATTAGCGTTGTGTTCTTGTCTTGTTTGTGGGGTACCTGTTCATTATTAGACGTATGTTTCCACATTCTGCTACTTTCTTGTCCATGTCGTTACCATACTTCTAAGTGATGCCACAATCCAGATAATGGGAATGACTTAGCTGTTCCACTACTGTACTGTTGACCACTACTTTTGTTTTTATTTAATCCATCGTAAACACCGTTGTTTTATCTTACTTTTTGGATATAATACTTCTTTACAGGTCATTACCTTCCTCCGTAAAATTATGGCATCGTCAGCACATTAAATTCTATTCAAAGCAGTCTGTTTGACTATTCTAATACTAGCACGAAGCTTGGCTTTCCATTCACACAGTGATACACATACTCGGGCGAAATGCTATACCATTGTCCACCCTATCAGTGATGGTGCTGCCAGCTGTCAGTTCATATACGAGGTGATTAGTTTTCGTATAGGCATGTTAAAAGGAGTGGACACCATCTTTCTTCAGTACACTACAGTAGCTGTCACTGTTGGCTTTGCCTCAGGATGTTTCCAACTCAACAAATGCGGCACCCCAAATTAAATTCTATACTGAAGAGACAAAGAAACTGATACACCTGCCTAATATCACGTAGGCCCCCCTTGAGGAAGCACAAGTGCCGCAACACGACGTGATATGGACTCGATTAATGTCTGAAATCGTGCTGGAGGGAACTGACTCCATGAATCCGGTAGGGCTGTCCATAAATCCGTAAGAGTACGATGGGGTGTGCTCTCTTCTGAACAGCACGTTGCAAGGTATTCCAGAAATGCTCAATAATATTCAGTTCTGGGGAGGCTGGAGGCCAGCGGAAGTGTTCAAACTCAGAATAGTGTTGTTGGAGCCACTCTGTAGCAATTCTGAACGTGTTGTGTCTCGCGTTGTCCTGCTGGAATTGCTCAAGTCCGAAACCGCACTGGACTTGAGTAGGTGCAGCTGATCAGATATGATGCTTACATACGTGTCACCTGTCAGAGTCGTATCTAGACGTTTCCGGAGTCTCACATCACTCCACGTGCACACATCTCACACTATTACAGAGGCTCCATCCATTTCCAGGAGTGTATATGAGGTGATTAGTTTTCGTATAGGCATGTTAAAAGGAGTGGACACCATCCTTCTTCAGTACACTACAGTATCTGTCTCTGTTGGCTTTGCCTCAGGATGTTTCCAACTCAACAAATGCGGCACCCCAAATTAAATTCTATACTGAAGAGACAAAGAAACTGATACACCTGCCTAATATCACGTAGGCCCCCCTTGAGGAAGCACAAGTGCCGCAACACGACGTGATATGGACTCGATTAATGTCTGAAATCGTGCTGGAGGGAACTGACTCCATGAATCCGGTAGGGCTGTCCATAAATCCGTAAGAGTACGATGGGGTGTGCTCTCTTCTGAACAGCACGTAGCAAGGTATTCCAGAAATGCTCAATAATATTCAGTTCTGGGGAGGCTGGAGGCCAGCCGAAGTGTTCAAACTCAGAATAGTGTTGTTGGAGCCACTCTGTAGCAATTCTGAACGTGTTGTGTCTCGCGTTGTCCTGCTGGAATTGCTCAAGTCCGAAACCACAATGGACTTGAGTAGGTGCAGCTGATCAGATATGATGCTTACATACGTGTCACCTGTCAGAGTCGTATCTAGACGTTTCCGGAGTCTCACATCACTCCACGTGCACACATCTCACACTATTACAGAGGCTCCATCAACTTGAACAGTCCGCTGCTGGCAGGGTCCATGGATTCATGAGGCTGTCTGATACCCGTACTCGTCCATTCGCTCGATACAATTGCAAATGAGACTCGTCTGGCCAGGCAACATGTTTCCAGTCATCAACAGTCCAGTGTCGGTTTTGACGGACCCCGGCGAGGTGTAAAGCTTTGTGTCGTGGAATCATCAAGGGTACACAAGTGGGCCTTCGGCTGCAAAAGCCCATATCGATGATATTTCGCTCAACAGTTCGCATGCTGACACTTACTGACAGCTCAGCATTGAAACCTGCAGCAGTTTACGGAAGTTTTGCACTTCTGTGACGTAGAACGGTTCTCTTCCATCGCCGTTGGTCCCGCTCTTGCAGAATCTTTTTCCGGCCGCAGCTATATCGAAGATTTAATGTTTTACAGGATTCCTGATATTCATGGTGCAATCGTGAAATGGTCTTACGTGAAAAACCCCACTTCATCGCTACCACAGAGATGCTGTGTCCCATTTCACGTTAAAACTCACATAAATCTTGATAACCTACCATTGCAGTGGCAGTTACCGATCTAACAACTGCGCCAGATACTTATTGTCTTATATAGGCGCTGCCGACCGCTACGCCGTGTTCTGGCTGTTTACATATCTCTGTATTTGAATGCACATGCCTATACCAACGGTTTCCTTGGCACTTCAGTGTATATCTTTTTCAACCTGTTTCATCACAAACGCTGCATATGTTTTCGATCTTCCTCCGCGGACACCCATTTGTTCTTCACTTAATAGACACTCTGATGTTACTGTAAATCTGATCTTCAAGATCCTAGCAGAAACCTTGTACGCTGCAGCCATTGAGTTAATCCCTCTGTACTCCTGGCAGCTACTTCATTCTCCCCTTTTAAAGAGTGACAAAAGTTCTGCTTGTCTGCCATACTCTTGGTGTGACTCTCCTTTTCCAACACACATTAATTGATTTAGCACTTTCAGATGGAGAGAAACTACACCGTAGTTTAGGAGTTCACTGTGGATGCTGTCCACAGCTGTAGTTTTCCTGTTTTCCTAGGTCATAATACCCTCCGTCACATCTTCTATGCACAAATCGTCCTCACGTCGCGGGTCCATATATTTCACACAACAGTTCTGTCTGATACACGATACAAATTAAAATGTAGCTGTAGCCGTATTACTCCAACTGAAGATGGGTGAAGCGGTTCTTCATTACAATAAAGTTGTATCAAAGCTGAAATCAGTATGCGATCTTCATTAATGAAAATTTTCAGGTCTTCTTTATTTACTTTTGCCGGCCGCGGTGGTCTCGGGGTTCTAGGCGCGCAGTCCGGAACCGTGCGACTGCTTCGGTCGCAGGTTCGAATCCTGCCTCGAGCATGGATGTGTGTGATGTCCTTAGGTTAGTTAGGTTTAGGTAGTTCTAAGTTCTAGGGGACTAATGACCACAGCAGTTGAGTCCCATAGTGCTCAGAGCCATTTAAACCATTTTATTTCCTTTTGTGTGCGAGTCCATGTGTGAGCCCATAAAAAAACAATACTTACATACTATCTTCGCTAGATAGTTTTAAAGTGTTAAGAAATTACACAATAACATAGTACCGTTCTACAAACAGAAAGAGAAAAGAAAAAAGGAAGCAAAGTAGTGGAATATCTAACAAAATTTGCATATCTTCACTTTCCATCTCTTGAATTATGACGGATCCATACGACCGCGGTGGGAAGGCACGGAGTATTATCTTTCCAGGACGCACAACCCGTGGGACGAGAGATAACTGTTTTAATGAGGAAGACTGCGGGAGTGCTCTCCGCGCAAGCACGGCACACCGGTATCCGGTATCCGAATGGAATCTGAGACGAGGGGTAGCTCCTTCGAGCACCGCCGATCATTACATCGCGAACCAGGCAAGAATGAAGCACTACGGCTTTTATAACTCTGGTGCCGGTGAACAACAGGGAAAAATAAAATTTAGAGAGCAAAAGGAAAAAGTTCTTCGATTCTCGTTACAGCCATAATTTGACAACCTTTCGAGTCGTTTGTTCTTTCTGTTCTCTAACGAGGACCTTTGCTCTTTAGGTACAGTTCGTCATTCTTTTCCAGGAAAGACGTATTTCTTTATTACTCGTATTTGCAAGCCACTGCTTTTCACGGTATTCTGACAGCGTTTATTACTAACTTCATATTACGTTGGATGTTTACTTCCATTTTTATTTCAGTTGCATCCGTGACAGAGAGGGGCCTGAAACGGGAATGTAAAGGTTTTTATCAGCGGTGTGATTTATTTTAGGTATATGGATACCTCCTTACACTAGCCCTTTGAACTCTACGATCTCGAAAGAGAGAGAGGAAAACTATGACGTTGTTCACCTGCTCTCATTGATAGAAATGGCGTAACGTTGGTGGAACAGTGGAGTCTCTTACTTCTTATTTAAACCCATTTTGGTGGCTAAATGTATCTAAACCACTCAAACAGTCTTACGCTCATTTTTTTCCGATCAGCAGATGTAAACTCCTCTTCTCGTTATAGATGACTTTTGTCAATTTATTTTACCTTAATTTCTGCGGCTATCGGACTCAAGTACATGAGATTTACATAGAGACACGCTTCACTATGAAATACACCTGACCATGTGCCTAATACAAACAGTGCCTATTTTACTTTTCAAATCACTCGACAAAAGAATGAAGACTGTCGCTTTGAAATAATAACAAAACAAGTGGGATTACAACGTTTTATTGTCCCTTTTGCAAGTAACGCACTTCCTTAACAATGCATACTTTCATCCAGTCTCATTTAACAGTTACGTTTGTTTCACAGTCAATCTGTTGCATTTCCATGTGAGTTACAAAGTTAATGACTTATCAGGCAAGCCTTTTCGTTTACGTTCTACTAGCAGATTGTTTCTCAACCACAATTACTGTTTCTCAAACACGACACTATATTAACCATGTATCTCTTAATTAATCCCACGCCCCTCTTCGCGAAATAATTATATTACAAAAATACTTTTCTTATGCATACCGACGTAACACATTATTGTGTTAAATCCACCTCCTACCAAATTCTGCTACTACTTATCGCCGATGCAGCTGCTCTAAAGATGATGGTTATTGCTGAAACAACCGATTTTCCGGTTGCACCTTTTTTTTCGACGTTAGTTTAATCTTAGTGATAAACAGATCAAAATAACCAGTTCCTGAAATAACCGCTTTTCTGTTCTGTATTTTATTATTTCCCATAATATTTCTCGTACACTTCAGATATGTGAAGTGTATAACAGTGATGGTGGTTCATCTTACTATAAGTCTACAATGGCGTTGGTTCTTAGGACAAGGAATTGTCGTAAAGTAAATGAATCAGAGTCTGTGTCCGTATGGGTGAAAGGTGCACTGAATTGTCCAAGATTAAAGTTGTTGGTGACGCATTAACATAAAAAATAAAGTACCTGCCCTTTCCTTGAGATATATGCAATCAAAATATAAAATTAAATTGTAAATAAAAGAAAATTTAGTTCGTCCACCGTTTCCTGTTTTTCTCAAAAATTGGTAAGTGATTGCGTATTACAAAAAATCACCAGTATTCTCCTACTAATTTTAATTTTTGGAAACTCTGCTCAGAAATCATAATGTAATCAAAGACCATAATCTGTGTATTACGAATAGTCAGTCCTATATGGTGAAAAGTGAGGGTGGAGTACTTTAATTTTCGTTTTAATTTGCCCCTTTTCAAGGGCTACAGTCAAATAAAGGGATACTACTGGAGACAGGTGACAGATCAGTTACTTTCTATTTTTATTGAAAAAATGTTTGAATTGTTAAGTTTTAAGTTTTCTCCTTATGTGATAACGCAAGTCTGTTGTGGCTCCTCCTGTTCTAATCCTGTAAAGCAAATCGAACATTGTACTTCACTGATACCGCACTTCGTAAAATACTTTCAGACTAAGGATGGTGCCACTCTGTAATACAACTGATGTTTTACGGTAGCGAGAAACTAAACTGCATGCACATGTGTACCGTCCAATAGGCTACGTCAAGTCACACCACATGATAACAGATGCATTACTGTCTTAGCAGTGTTGTACGAATCCTTACGCCTTACGGTTATTGCTCGTTTCTATCAGCAGTATTATTAAGATAGAACGCATGGCTTTTCCCATTCTCTATAATAACGTAACATTTCAAATCACTGGAAATTTTACGAATAAAAATTACTCATTTTCTAAAAACCGAAAATTTTAGCACTGCTGCTGTAGCTAACTGATATTTCACTTGTGGCTACCTGATAGTTTTTTCCCCGTTATCAGTAAAAAATAATAAAAACATCTGTTATAACAGAGAAAAAGCAAATACAGGAAGATACTGATTATTCAGCACTAAGATAGCTCATAACTGGTCTGTTTTTCCCATCCGTACTGCGCATGGCCGGGCCATGCGGGAGCCCAACACACACTCCCGCGTCCATGTCAAGGCGTCTCGTGATCACTAGTGCTGGACCATTGTTATGCCCACACCCTACCCCAAGGCACCCGCAGAGAAAAGGACCCGAAAGTTCCAGAAGAAAGCGATAAGTAGGTAGTACCGTGTCAATACGTTATGACATCAAAGATATTAGCCCTTACACGGTTGGAACACCAGACATTTAGCTTCATTTCCAAACAAAACATTTTGTTTGTGCATAATTGATAATTTCTACCACAGCCATGATTCAAGTCTGGGTATAAATACCCGAAAGAAATCTGTGTTTTAAGAATGAAAAGCATGCGATAAAGCAGAACTGTTAATTATAAACATAATACCTGTTGCGTTTGTGTTGTTGCTATGGTATTCAGTCAGAATACAGGTTTGACACAGCTAATCGCCTGATTCTGTGTGCAAATATCTCTTTATCTCTGAATGACTGTTTCAGGCTACATCCACCCGAACTTGGTGTCAGCAGTTTTTAACCCACACGCTTCGCTCCATACTCAAAATGAGTATTCCTTGGTGCCACAGGATGTGTCAATCCCTTATTTTTGTTAGTATAAGCCATAAATTTATTTTCTCCCCGATTCAGTCCTTCATTAGCTATCTGATATTTTCAGCTAGTCTCCAGCATTCTTCTGTAACACAACGTTTCAAAAGCCTGTATTCTCTTCTTCTCTATACTGTTCATTCGCCAGTTTTGATTCTCGTACAAAGCTATACCCGAGAAAAATACTTTCAGAAAAGTATCCTTAAGTTTAAACGTATGAGTTGCTAAATTATTCTCTCTTTCAGAAACGCTTTTCATATTGTATGTCATCACTTTATATCCCTTATCCGTCGGTCTTGTTAGTCATTTTACTGATCGATAACACAACTGATACCTATTACTTTTGTGTCCCGTTCCCTAATCAGTCTCACAATCACCTGACTAAATTCGATTACAATGGCCTCCTTTCCCTTTTGCTAATGTTCATCTACCTGTTTTTGCACACCGTAGTTCTGATGTGTAAGTATTGTCTGTGAAATACAATCCTTGGTGGAAAGATGTTAATGAACCGAAATTATTAATCAGTAACGAACCACCAGAAAGCAAGTTTCATGCATCAAGACACTTAGGAAACGTTACCTTAATTCATCTCTGAAACCGTTCTTGGTCCAAACGCAATTTGTTTTTATTAGTTAATTGGTTTGGGTAATACAGCCATCGTCAAAGCGATCAAAGCAATAATAAGCCATGTTTTTTTTCTCAAAGATATGTTACATCACTTACTCAAGGCGGTTTTCCAGGGAGATTGAAATATCCAACTGATAATCCCCTCTGTAACAAAGGTTATAGGAGAGATACCAATAACTACAAACCTGTTTCACTTCTGACATCACTTTCCAAAATTTTTGGTATTGTGATGTATTCTAGAACAGAATCCCAACTCAGCAACAATAATATCCTCAGTAGATCACAGTTTGAGCTTCAGGAGAATTATTCAACTGACAATGTTATTTGTACGTTCATTCATCATATTTTAAAATCATTAAATAACAAAGTAGCACTGGTTAGTATTCTCTGCAACCGACCAAAGGCATCTGGGTGTATGTAGATAAATTGAGGTTTTAGAGAATCTATGGTATTTCCAACCAATGGATAATGTCATATCTAGCCAAAAGAATGCAGAAAGTTATAGTTACTAATTCATACTAAGTAATCAGGGGAGATTCTTCTGACTGGGGAGAAATCACGTATGGAGCTTCCCAAGGCTCAGTCTTAGATCCACTATTGCTCCTCATAAATGTAAACGATCTTGCGCCTAATATTAAACAAGCAGAATTAGTTTTTTTGTAGGTGACACTAGTATTGCAATAAATTCAAGCATACGTACAGAAACAGAAGAATGGGTACAGGAACAGTGTTCTTGAAAGTATCGTCAACTGGTTATCCTCTACTGTTTTCACAGTTTAAAAAAGACACAACGTATTCACTTCTGCATATCCACAGGTACCACACGAATGATAAGTATAACACATGGTGCGGATGTAATAAATAGGGCGGAAATTTTAAGAATTTTAGATGTCCATATTCAAGAGAATTTAAAGTGGAAGAAGTACATTTTGAAGCTCCTGAAACAACTTTGTTCATCCACATTTAGAGTTAGATTCGTTGCAAATTTACAAATCACCAAGTTGTCACATTTAGCATATTTTTCATTCAGTAATGTCACACAGAATAATGTTCTGTGCTAATTCATCTTTAATAACGACAGTCTTCATTGTTCAACAACGTGCTACAAGACTAATGTGTAGCAATTACCCACGATCATTTCTAGACATATATTTAAGGAGTTAGGCATTCCGACTACTCCTTCACAGAACATTTGTTCCCTCATGAATTTTGCTACAAATAACGTGTTACAGTTCAAAAGAAAACACGATATGTATAATTACGATACCAAAAGAAAAAATTACGTATTCGTATTAGGCACACGGTCAGGTTTATTTCGTAACGAAGCGTGCTCTCCATGTAAAGCTCCCGTTCTTGAGTCCGACAGCTGCAGAAATTAAGGTAAAATAAAATGACAAAAGTCATCAATAACGAGAAGATGAGTTTACATCTTCTGATTGGAAAAAATGAGCGTAAGACCGTTAGAGCGGGTTAGAGACATTTAGCCAACAAACTGGGTTTCAATAAGTGATAAGGGACTCCACTATTCTACCAACGTTATGCAATTTCTATTAATGAGAGCAGATGAGCAACACAAGAATGTAGTGTTGAAACCTCTACATTTTCGTTTCGGTTCCCTCTCTATCACGGATGCAACTGAAATACAAATCGAAGTAAAGATCCAACGTAATATGAAGTTAGTAATAAACGCTGTCAGAATACGATGAAAAGCAGTGACTTGCGAATATGAATAACCTTGTCTTTAGCATAAAAAGGGGTGCTCAGTGCTGAAGCCAAAATTTTGATCACTTATGCAGTGACATAAAGTTCCATAGAACGATTTCTATTATTGTAGTGTGTACAAGGTGGTGGGTATGAATCACTAACTTACATGTAGCCATATTTGCAGATTAATTCGTTACTTGAATGTAAAATGGTTCGGTCTACACTAATCAACTCTTAATCGTTGTGAGACGACAGCTTTTTGAGCACACAAGGATAATTACCTCGCTCTATGTTCGCTACATACTCTCTACGATTCGTACTGGAAGGTGGAACTGCAAGCTAACGAAGCCGGAGCTTCACCATGTGTCTTTCATTGGTCTGAAAAGAAAATTGGTTAACAAATACTAATAAATTACAATTTCGGCTTTGTTAAGGTTTTAATAATCAACAGCTATGTTCCTTGGGTACCATGTCTGATATTATTAAGCTCTAGATGTTTATTGACACAGTTAGAGTGCGCTGTCAATATAAATCATTATACTGCAGTTTAGGTACGAAAAATTTATTGTTTATGAACTGTGATCTTAAATTAATTTAAAATTATCACATTCGTGCGAAACTGGCGAGCTTGCATAACAAAGCTAGAGATCGCACAAAAGCCTCAGTTATAACAACACTTATGTGGAAAAAATGCTTCTCTTTCAGTGTGTTGGATATCAAAACAGATTAATTAAATTATAAAATTTTCTAAATAGCCTTAAATCTACCTTAATATTAATAGTGATAACTGATTCATTTTAACTAAAATTGTGCAATTACGCTGTAAGAATCAAAAGTTTACTAAACTGCATAAAAATATTCTTGCTCATTCACGACTAGAGTTTGCAATTTTATTGTCACATTACTCTCTAATAAGGCACATTGGAAGTTACAACTGCAGCTTGCGAAACTTGTGACAGCGACAGCTAGCGAAACATTGCTACCGCACAGCAAAATTTCTGCAGCTAATACACGCCATTTTTTTCTTATTCTTAGCAATACATTACGGATACAGGATTACATTACTGTTTTGTAACTTTTCAGGAAATCATAGGTATTCTCCAGCGTTACTTTAATGTTGCTGTTAAAGAAGTACAGCGATTTGATTGTAGTGATACACCGAATCACGTAACCGATTGAAAGTACAGTACCACCTCAACAACTCGCCCTCAAGGCCTTCGTACATTGATGTCTGATTTGTGTTACCAGTTTCCCCAATGAACCACCTAATAAGCTCTTAACAACAACTTACCAGAATGCAGCAGACTAAGGTCCTCAACAACCGCCGATATTTCAACGTGTGAACACTCCGTCATTTTCAAGGCACAAATAAAACAAGAGTGACGATATAGCGTTCGTTTTAGCCAGTAGAATCTCAAACGATCTGATTATTGACAGTGGTCTAGAAGAATACAAAATGTCTAATTACATTGTGTTTCCAGAATGAGATTTTCACTCTGCAGCGGAGTGTGCGCTGATATGAAACTTTCTGGCGGACCGACACTCGAACTCGGGACCTAGGCAAAGGTCCCGAGTTCGAGTCTCGGTCCGACACACAGTTTTAATCTGCCAGGAAGTTTCAATTATTTTGTGTGTTTGAAAAACGAAAGGTACCTCCATAATAGGGAATGAGAGTAAGGCGAGCAGATGCAGGGATCCCGTCCCGCTTCTCATAGCAGGGACTTAGTGGAGGTTGTTTGCCATTGCCTTACTATTGACCTGTTATGAAGTGTCAAGAGTGTGTGTGTGTCGTGTTGACTACTGTAATGATTGCTTGCTTGTTCGGTGTGGTGTTGGATTTGGATTGTTGTGGGTGAATGGAAGGTAGAGGGTAAAAGCCGGTGAAGGCGCATAGTCCACTCCTCCCAAAAAGCACAGAGGGAATCGCAGAGTTTAACGTCCAAATTCGGCAGACAGATCATGATTCGAACCAGCTTACGTCTGATTAGAGGGCCACGACATAAGCGTGTGTTAGCGACCTCGTCTACAGAGTCGGGTAATATTTGCATACGGTAGTAGAAAAGGAATTGCGCCAGACTTTGTATGACGTGTTGCGCCATCTACCAGCTGTGAATCGGGAGAGTGGTGAAAATAACGAGGTGGTCCCTAAGTCTACGGTGTTTTTGCCTTTTACACGTAGTATTTCCAACTGTATTGATCATATTGTCAGAAAATACTGTCACTAATGTCTTTGTCTATCACAATCTCAGATTAAGTCCGTTTTAGGTTCTGTAAAGGATGGTCTTATTCTACCTATTGGGAAGGGTCAATCGTATCCCTTGCAGCTGGGTCGTTTTATACATTCACGAGACCATTAGAAACGTGGAGAATCGAGTAGTGGAGCATAAGCTTTACACGCGCTCACAATCGTTGGGCATACATGAGATTTCGATACATTGTACTCGTCATCCGATGAAATGAAACAGCAGAGTAACTAGCATTGCTTTATTAAGAAAGCTGTTTCAACTAACAAATACGTTTATGAATACAGACATAAATACTCTGTTTTTAAAAAAGAGAGTCTCGGTTGGAAAACTGCTTTTACTAAAACTGGTTACGTGTTTCTCCTTTGTGAGGCATTATCACAGTGTGTAAATATGTTGCAGAAGAAGCTTCATTCGTCAATCACCACAGTAGGTCACAAAATAATAATGACAGTGATCTGGTTAAGGCATCTGTTCGTCAGTAGTATTAGCGGAACCGAAAAGAATAAAGACTTTTGAGGAGAGGATGCCTTATCCAGATCATTTATATTCTTATTTATGCCCTTTTGTGGCGATTGAAGAATGAAACTTCTTCTGACTAATTTTTACATAACCTGATGACGCCACACGAAGGAGAAACCGATAATTGGTTTTAATAAAAACCATTATGTAAATCGATACTGTCTTTATTCAGAAAGTAACGAAATCAGTTGCTCACCAGGCAACCAAGATAGAATGGAACCAGTATTACATAAATTGTTGTTGACTAGTATTTAAATAGTGATAACCCCTTAGGTTGTTTATCTATCGTTGTGCGGTTCTGCTACTTGCTTTTAGTGTTGGTCGTCTTTCTAACACGTCGTGTCTTAGTTGTTTTCTAGTTGGCGCAGTATAGCTCATGAGGTTCTAAACTGGCTTACCCAGTGATCTGCAGTTCTAAATGTGCCTTGAGGGTGTGTTCACCTGTCGAAACATCGGTGGTTATCGCTGAAGTTACCTGCATCCCCGTAAGTTATCTGAACATTCAGTACGCAGGTAAAAGTTCAGATTTGTCACTTAATTCTAGATCGAGGACACACTAATGAAGAAAAAGAAATCTAGTGATGTGCTTTCCATAGCACATGACCGTGCACGGTTAAAAGCGGTTCCTCATTTAACGTGCCACCATCAGTACACATATAGTTACCCCTATTAGCCACCCTGAGACTTCCCTCTCCGTACATAAATAGATTTTGTCGCCATTACACTGAGGAAAAAGCAGACCACTTTTGGGATTGGACTATGGTCTTACATCTTCGAGTGGACAACGGCGTGCGAATTAGGCCTAGGTAGGCCTGTCTGAATTTGCGTGATGTCGAAGCAGTCGCCAAGAATGTGTACCACCGTGTATCGAACAGTAGATTAACTACTTTTCCTCCGAGTATACTCTTAGTTTTACTCACTAGCAAATATCTCTTTACTACTGTACATTGGCTTCACATACATCCATTCTCTCTCAAATCACCGAATACCGAACAGTAGTGCTGATGTTGTGCATAGAACATTGTAATCATCTTTTGTGTCCATCGGTTTAGGTTTCCCCTAGTTATTGCCGTTTATTCAATCTTGTCACGATAACAGACAAAAGCATGCCAGCAAAAAAAAAGGTGAAACGTGGACAAACGTGTGATAAATGCCAAATATTTCGCAGCTTTTCTGTTCAAATGGAAACAGTTTGCGACAGCAAAATTTCCGCGTAATACGGAATGTAACTAAATTTTCTTAGCTATAAATGAATTTATCCCGGCGCCAACGTTCACTAATCAAATTACGTTCACTTTGCCGCCACACTCGGGTAGGTTCTCGGCTCTCACTCGCTGCTCTTCCACAGCACTGCTCCTAAACGCGTTTACGGTTGTCCTGCAAGTATGGGTATTTCAACTCATGCAGTGTACATTCTCCACGAGTACTTTCAGTTTGACTTTACCCTCAAGCATTATTTTGGAGAAACCTTAAGATTTCAATGAATCAGTAGTTCACTTCATATTCAACTGATGAGAAATAAAAGGCCATTATGTAGTGCACGATGAACCTTCTTCTGAGAGGAGACAAATTACTGCTGTCGTCTCATGAGGTTCAATTCTGGGACCACACCTCCTCTTGTACTTACAACAGGTGTGTTCTCAGAATTGAACACTGTGGTCCTGGAACGGAACCCTGTATACGAGTGTCATTCAATAGTTAGAGAGTCAAATTGGTCTGAAGAAAAAAGCGTTTATTTTTACAAAACAATACTTTTTCTACTTTTAACATAATACCCTTGAATATTAATTCACATTTTCATTTTTAATAGTCCTGGATGCCTTGCTGCCATCAATTACAATGTTCACTCAGTGAAATACATTCCGTTTGTACGCATCTCCAGAAAAACTTTACATCTCTCCTTCCTTCCTTCTCTCCAGACAACATACAACCAACTGGCACCTAGTTAATATCCTTCCGAAGTACATCAGTAAATATATAGGGACATAATAAGACCGAAAGGTAGAATATTAAATCGAAAATAATTTGCTGAAAATAAAATTCACTCATCAGCACAATAGAACAATTATGATAATATTTATTTACACAAACAAAAATTTATATTTTTGTAATAAATTAATTTTATGAAATTTGATTTTTTTTATCACACGCGTAAATTGTGTTAGCACGACATATACTACTATACAATCGAAGTTTAAAACATTTCAAATAAGATCGAAAAAAGAATAAGATCATAAATTTGAGAATATGCATGGTCCAGACGGCTTATTGTACGTTACATCCTGTAAAGAAAACGATAACTAAAACCAAAGACAATGTAAAAATACAAAGAGTAGTTTTTCGTTTTTTGAAGGCCGGGATGTTCACTCAGTCAGACGAAACGGAACAAACATGTGCCATGTAGGGGAGAGTGTGGTACCCCTGGAATATTTTTTACACTTTCGTCTTTAGCCAGCCCTTTAATAGAAGTTTAATATGTTTTCTCACTTCATTTTAAATGATAGAAAGTTTTTGTGTGCTACTGTCTTTTCCTTAAATTACAAAAATTATCGGTAAAAGTAAGGTTTTCGAAACATGAGAAAAATGGTCCAAGGTACAACATGGTGTTGTAACTAGGGACAAATTCTATTGAAATTTAAAAGAGTTACAAGACAGAAAATCTTGTCATTATAGTACTTAATGGTCTGTTACTTTACTACTCTACTACTCACGAACAAACAGCAAGTGAAACCGAATTATGCAGAAGTATTGTCAAATATCAGTTACAAGTTCATTTTCAAAGCAGCTGAAATGGTTGTTACCTTAGAGATTCTGAATCAATAGCAGTATCTTCCAAAGCATTTCAATATGTTTTACTTCATTTAAATGTGCAGAACTCAAAATATTTACAAATACTGCACAGAACATACTCTCATAGCCCACAGCAACCAAAACAATAGAAAATACGGAGCCCTGCTTATGTCGCTGCTAAATGGGTCCCTCGATATAAACGCATCTCATCCTGTTAAAAAAATGTTTATATCGACAGGTTTCGTGTGCAGTCTACCTTTAGGAAGTCTGCTATACGAAATACAAAGTCATAAGCACTAGCGTAATCTACAAAAGTCGCTAAGAGTATATTTTCATAGTAATAATACCAAACAAATTGCTTTCGTACAAAGTATTACGTGGCACTTTATTTCAAGCGACGATTTAGCGTTGACATAATCAGTGCTCTCAATTTCACCACATGGTTGCCAGACTACCACGCGGCTTTATGTCTCAGCTTAACCAGTAGAAAATGAGGGGAACTATTTATGACGTTCTGTAGTGAGCATTCCTTCACGTGATCCAAAATCGGTCGCTGAATTGAAACAACGTGCCGGAAACATGTATTCCTGGGTACACTATCCTTAAAGTACGACACTTTCCTATACTAATTAATAGCAGACTGTGGCCGGGAAGATGCAAATTACTGGCCATCGACAAAAATGCATTTCATAAACCAATATAAAAAGTGAACTGGACAACATAGTTAACTTCTAAAAAAATTCCAAAACGCCTGCCCTGAAGGACGGACATGCAATTCGTGGAGAGGTGAGCACCTTATTTTCCTTCACATGAATTTGCTCCCTGCATTACGCCACAGTAGTTTTAGTGGGTAGACAGGATATGAATGAACGGAAGAGGTCAAAGTTGAGGCCATGTTAAGCTGCGATATAACGTCATCTGTTCCATGTGCGTCATAACAACTCTGAAAGCTGCATATGAATGTTCCGTGACCATTGATCTTTATTAAGAGCGTAACGTTTGCCAGAGTATAAAATTACAACCAGTTCTTCCGGTATTCTACGCTTACCTCTAACAACAAAAAGCTTTCGAGCAAGCTAGAGTACATTCGTTGCTCTGAAATGGTGAATCCAAAGAACATCTGAAATGCTACATATTTAAATAAGTGTGACAATGCCATGCACAAGATTAACCCATATTTACTTATTTACGTTCGGTGTCGAATAAATTTGGATTATAAAATGTCTGTCAGTGTAAAGATTTTCGAAGCTGTTTCTTTCAGACGTGGGTCTGATTATTAATCCACATATGAATTCTATGGAGTGCTTGGCAATTTGTTAGCTTTGTTTCATTAAACACAGTGGGGACCGCGTCTAAACTTATTTCATCCTTTTGTAACTTTGTTATCTGTGCTTCTATATTCTTTTGTGTTCTCCTAAAGTTTGTTATTTTCCTGATTCCGTCCTTAGAAGTGCTGATTCTTTATTTATTCTGTATTGGTGTCCCACTAGAATTAGTTTTCCACTCTTAACAAATTTCTCTTACATACTTCTCATTTGTGAATTGTTTGTCATTTGTAGTTATTCTTAAAGTGCTTTGGTTCACGTTGTCAAAATAACTGCCGTTCTTAATTGGTGAATCTGATCTGTTACATTCACAAAAAAAAAATGATCAAAAAATACTGACACTCACTCACTTTGCCATTGTTTCCGACATTTTCGTTTGTAATTGTTAGCTTCAGTGTAGACAAAATAGCTAAAATTGTTGTGACACATTGATGAGGAAATCTATAAAATGAAATTCATTCACTCACTCCCGCCTCACTCACGTTGATCCACGATCACTCTACCTTACATGCCTGAAGACAACGAAGGAAAGGTGAAAGGTGCTACACATGGGCATAAAATATAAATAGAAGAAAGGCACAGAGAATTGTGACTGGCTGACCAAACAAGTCGGACAAATCGAAAAATCTTAAAACCCTCACCACATTAAGACACAAAGGAATTACCGACATTGGATGCGGGTGAGCGTTGACTGAAATTAATGGGTTAACTTGAAAATTTGTACCGGACCTGGATCCGAAACCATATCTCCTGCTTATGAAGCAGATGTTTTGATCACTCAGCATCTGGACGTAATGGTCATTGCAACTGCACGTCTACCCTACGACGCTTCCCGTCATATCTTAACTCGCAACTTCTCTGGTGATTATATGTACCACCATATCCATTAGAACGGCACTTAAAATGGAGGGCACATCTGTCGGTAAATCTACTGCTTGCCTCTGATCTGAAAATAAAACACAGTATAATAAAACGTGGCGCACGGTTATCTGTACGCCACAAGCAACACACACTGTACGGAGAAGTAAGAAGCCTTGCGTCAAGGCTGTGGCCTACATGTAGGAAAGAGGACCTCATTCTGCCCGCGTGGCTGAAGGAGGTACGCCACGACAGCGTTTTGGACTTAGCTCAAACTCGAGACGATAGCATGCAAGGGGTGGGGGTACTGAAGGTATCCGAGGATCGCGACACGCCTCGCTGGCCGATACATCAAGCCTTTCGTTCCCTACAGTACCCATGTGCCCTGGCACGCAGCAGGATGACGCTTTGCCAGTCTCTGTGAAGGGAGAAGGGCATCCTGGATATACTGGACTGTTTTATCGGCTGGATACAAGCGTTGCAGACACTATCGGGCATCCTGGAAGTCGGAACAAATTAGGAATTTAGCAGGCATGACACATCTCATCTCCTTCCCCAAGATCGCGAATAATTCGGCATCGAATATCTGAGGATACCTTGCGTGTAAGAGAAGGCCGGAAGTCCTTAACATTGCTAGATAAAATAATTATGTGAATTTCTTCGATTGTTCTCACTTTCCATGTGTTGTACATCTTATTTTTTGGGAAGAATTATGTCTTATGCCCATTGATTTTTATGGCCTTTCATGTACAACACGTTTACAAAACGTATTCGTTACTGGAAGAGACTATACTGAAGGATGAACATAATAAGACCAGAGATGAAAACGTTCTTATTCACAAAAATATACTCCCTGTTTTACGTTACCGAAGTTTCAGAGAGCAGGCAATCAATGAATGACCAGAAGAGATCAGAATTTCGACCACGTTAAACCAGAAAGAAATCCTTCGATCCCATGTCCACAAACAATAACGTACATGGGGTGATGACGTCCTATGATAGCCCTGTATCTGTTGACACTACATGAGATATTCCATATGCGTGAAATAGAGTTTTACACAGCTTTCAGCTTTCCATTTCCAAGAATCAGAAATTGGTGTAAACACACACTTGAGGACTCTCGGAATTGTTCTCATGCTAAGAACACTTGCCACTTAATGTGTGCACGTTGTTGACGAGTATGGAATACACCAATTCCTTCAGTTACCTCCGAAACCAAAAATCCAAATGATTAATGTTTCGTCAACGAGGAAGTCATGCTACTAGGTCTTCACAACCACTTATTAAACGTCTGGGTTATAGAATGTCGTACAAGGCTAATTAGTGTTGCACTCTCTTGCGTGATATCCGTAGATTAATTTTCTGCAATAACAAAGATTACTTGTCCTGTATAAATTGGTGTACCGTATCTGTTAAGTGAGCCGTCCAACAAGTCACCGTCAACTCCAGCCTGTACATTGGTACTAAAGAAAACCTGATACCTTGCTCCCATGAACATTCGACAATTTCTATTTTCTTACACGAGGTGTTTGTAGTCATTTATTATTTCATTCTCTATGGTCACCGAACCAACAACAAATAATAACGCAAGATACAAAGTGTATATATTTGTCGTGGAAACCATAGGCATAACCGTGATAGTGCTCTTGTGGCCACATAGTTTACGCACGCTGAAACTGATCATCCAAGATGGCTTCATCAGCTGCAGTTCTTCCGTGATCGTCTAGTTACTAGGACATCGCGTTGTCTCTGTTTTTTTCCACGCGTTTTTACTAGATCACCTTTTACCCGTCGCACCACTCGCCCCATAATCAGCTTTGCTTGCTGTGGGTGGTCTACTATCTGAAAGTCGCTAAAATGATCAGCTGAACCGTTGCACAAGATGACACATAGCATCGTGGCATAGCGTCGTGTCGGTTAAGAAATGGGGGAATACTACGTGTGCTATTTCTCGCGTATAACAAGAATCCAGTTCAAAATCTAGGTCATTCACACTGAAAATAATCAATAATCTTGGCTCTGAAACCAACACACCTAATTACAGTGGGTAATGAGTACCACAAAGGTGTGAATGCTACGACGTATATGTTAGTGTAGTACTTATGTTATTCAGAAATGCAATGCATTGTTTCTTGGGAGATGCATACATGAACACAGAACTGTATTTCAGTTAAACAGACTTCCTTTTTTTTTTAAGTGGGAAATTTGGGTTCGAGTCCCGGTCTGAAACAAATTGTCATTGTCGTCTTTCCATTATACAGCTGATAGTTGTCCATATTGCCAACTGCGAATACACTTCATGTGTTATGACTGACATCAGAGCCATAGTGTGATACGTCTAGAAGTAAACACAACAGGTGAAAAATGAACTATTAACTTTGCTAGAAAGCTTGTATCACTGATTACAGTACAGCTAGGCTTCCAGCATTTATTTCTGAAAATTCTCGATACATGCAAGGTTTCCCACTTTAGAAGAACTAGTTTCTCTCGATAACATCTCCTGCAACAAAGTGGAACACAATGACGAAAGAGAAATTACTACGCCATCTACAATCACGCACTGAAGTAAATGTAATGGTAACAAATGAAAATGTGTATCGGACCGGGACGCGAACCCTGTTTTCCTGCTTATCGCAAGCAGCCACCTTAACCACTCTGGCTATCGGAATATGTTTCCCGTCCAAACCAAATTTCTATATTTCGCACACTACATATGTCCAATGTAGTGAATGTATCCACTATCCTCATTGCTCGCGGTCTCGCCTGATTCCCGCAAGAGGTCGAGGAAAGAGTGCATCCACACCGAAGGCGTCATTATTTGCCGTCTTTCGGACATGTCCCAAACAACAGACCAAACTCATATAAATACACTAGTGGCCATTAGAATTGCTACACCAAGAAGAAATGCAGATGTTAAACGGGTATTCAAAAAATAGTTCAAAGGGCCCTGAGCACTATTGGACTCAACTTCTGAGGTCATCAGTCCCCTAGAACTTAGAACTAGTTAAACCTAACTAACCTAAGGACATCATATACATCCATGCCCCAGGCAGGATTCGAACCTGCGACCGTAGCAGTCTTGCGGTTCCAGACTGCAGCGCCTAGAACCGTAAACGGGTATTCATTGGACAAATAAATTATACTACAACTGACATGTGATTACATTTTCACGCAATTTGGGTGCACAGATCCTGAGAAATCAGTACGCAGAAGAACCACCTCTGGCCGTAGTAACGGCCTCGATACGCCTGAGCATTGAGTCAAACAGAGCTTGGATGGCGTGTACAGGTACAGCTGCTGATGCAGCTTCAATACGATACCACAGTTCATCAAGAGTAGTGACTGGCGTAATGTGACGGGCCAGTTCCTCGGCCACCTTTGACCAGACGGTTTCAACTGGTGACAGATCTGGAGAATGTGATGGCCAGGGCAGCAGTAGAACATTTTCTCTATCCAGAAAGGCCCGCACAGGACCTTCAACATGCGGTCGTGCGTAATGCTGCTCAAATGTAGGGTTTAGCAGGGATCGAATGAAGGGTAGAGCCACGGGTCGTCACACATCTGAAATGTAACGTCCACTGTTCGAAGTGCCGTCAATGCGAACAAGTGGTGACCGATACGTGTAACCAATGGCACCCCATACCATCACGCCGGCTGATACGCCGGTATGGCGGTGAGGAATACACGTTTCCAATGTGCGTTCACCACGATGTCACCAAACACGGATGCGACCATCATGATGCTGTAAACAGAACCTGGATTCATCCGAAAAAATGACGTCTTGCCATTCATGCACCCAGGTTCGTCGTTGAGTACACCATCGCAGGAGCTCCTGTCCGCGCTGCCTGCTCAAGGGTAACCACAGCCATGGTCTCCGAGCTGAGAGTCCATGCTGCCGCAAACGCCGTCGAACTGTTCGTGCAGACGGTTGTTGTCTTGCAATCATCCCCATCTGTTGACTCAGGGATCGAGACGTAGCTGCACGACCCGTTATAGCCATGCGGATAAGATGCCTCTCATCTCGACTGCTAGTGATACGAGTCCGTTAGGACCCAGTACGGCGTTCCGTATTACCCTCCTGAACCCACCGATTCCATATTCTGCTAACAGTCATTGATTCTCAACCAACGCGAGCAGCAATGTCATGATACGATGAACCACGATAGGCTACAATCCGACCTTTATCCAAGTCGGAAACGTGATGGTACGCATTTTTCCTCCTTGCACGAGGCATAGAAATCGGTTGGAAACTTTCCTCATGTCAGCAAGTTGTAGGTGTCGCCACCGGCGCCAACCTTGTGTGAATGCTCTGAAAAGCTAATCATTTTCATATCACAGCATCTTCTTCCTGTCGGTTAAATTTCGCGTCTGTAGCACGTCATCTTGGTGGTGTAGCAGTTTTAATGGCCAATAGTGTGTATGCGCCTTGACGGCAAATAATGTTCGGTTGAACTCTTCGTTTGACATCGTGAGGGAATCAGGTAAGGCTGTGAGCAATGAGGATAACGGACAGGGGATATTACGTATATAGTGTGCAGCATCTGGGAACCTACTTTGGATGGGCAGCGAGCTCGAATAGCTGAAGTTGTTAACGCGATCGCTCTCGATAAGCAGGAAGTATGTGTTCGAGCCCCGGTTCGGAACAAATTCTCAGTTGTTACCAATGGATTTGTTTCAACAACAGCTTAGAACTTACGTGGAATTACTCTTTCGTCATGTACGTTTGCAGAATCATGAATGGTATACGTCCTCGCGGACATATAAATAAATCATATAGAAAAACGTGGATGCCATATTAGATGCCCTGTATATTGACACCGTATTTCAATCACTCAGATTGATATCTTCATTGTGTATTCATAGAGAATATTTTTCTTTTACTGCTGTTTTAAATAGCGTTACGCTCTTTGACTGCATCGATTCTTCTTTTTCTACTATGTATTTCCTCGTTTCGCTAATGCTCCTTTTCTCCACGAAATCTGAACCTTGTTATTTCGCTTACTGCTCCACGTATAACTATTTCCATAAATGTTAATGGTTCTTAATATACTTTTACTGAATACAGATTATTTAGCCAAAATTCTTAGACCTGCTATTCTCACCGAAGATTTCCTCGAATATCTGCTATTATTACATTATGAAACTACAGATATATTGATCCCCTGCTTTCTTCCAGCAGTCGTTCTGCAATTACTGGTTTAATTTCATAAATACTCCAATAAAATCTTATTATGGCATAAATTTTCTTACCATAAAAAGTTTTTTCACTTCGGGTGTTTAAACAGTGTGGCGGATAATAGCTGTATAGATGTCCATTTGCGTGTTAATTGGTCGGTGTTGTGCAGTATAATTGTTGCCTTTGTACTACGCAGACTGCAGATTGTGAAATTATCACGACGGTAGCATGTGAATGGTATGAAATATACCGGGTTCAAAGCGAATTCTGACGTAATCGGTTAGAACAGCAGAGCGCATGCTTGTACTTTGAACAGCCGTCGTCGGCTGACAGCCGTACATGTTGTAACCTGCAGAGAACGTTGTGTATCATTATCTATTAGCAGCAAACGTTGCATAAGAGATTATTATCCCTCGTCGACGCGAAATGGAATCGTGTGACAAAGCCTCTGGGATTAAAAGGGGCCCGGCCGTAGTGCTTCGTGAATGCGGTTAGTCATATCGCGAAACTGCAGCCCGCATTATGCTGTCACAACACATTGTAGGCCGAGAAGGTTCGAGCCATATACACAACAGAGGACTACGAAATTTGATTTCACCACTAAGAGGCGTTCATTCCTGTGCCAGTAAGAATAGAGCAGCCGACTCCTGTAAGGTGAGACTGATAAGGCATGCTTGTAAGGTTGCTCTCGAGCCATATACAGACGGCAATAATGCTGGTGATGGAAATATGTTCACCATCAGTAAATGCATGGCAAGAACAGGAGAGTTGATGACGCACAATCCATTGTCACCGGACTTTCCGCCAGTGTCCCGGGTCAGATTCACATCTTTCCGATGGGTATGATGGTGTGAGAGCATGTGACAACCCTGGTTCTGATGCACCTGTCCGTCAAAATGAGATGGTGAGCTATGGTACTCCATAGGAACAGGCAATGGTCTGGTACCTAGTTTCCGTTGTCTCACTTCTCTCTGACTGACATAAAAAAAATAAACACATGGCAATAAACTCTACAGTCACTCATCACAATCATCTACATTTAGGAAACAACACTCACACTTTACGGAGTACAGCTTTGTGCACGAAGAAAGGAACCATTTGCAACTGGACGGTAGAACCACCCCTCGTCGTGCAGTGGCATAGGATATCTGATTTAAGGAAACCTCTTTGAGTACTTTAATATTTATCTATTGCACAAGCAATAAACAAACTGAAAATGGCGTAGGACTTTAGACCAGATTATTGAGTTTTGGATTACGTGAATGGCGTTGACGTCCCTTGGGCAGCTACATATGCTAACCAGTAACTCATCAGGTTTTATAAGGCCTCCATACCCATGGCGTGCCTATCGGAATTATATGGCCACTTTCGTTCTTGAACCGGTGCCAAAGTGACAGCCTGAGGGTAGCATGGCTGATTACAACTGCTTCAAAACGATAGGTATTACTCTCGTCTGAAATATTACGATTGTTGTAGAGCCGTATGGTCCTTGTGGCTCACTTGCGGTATCTCGATGTAGGTGCTTGGTGCCATCTTCTGCAGTGCGCTTGGCTTCGGTCGCAGCACCGTCTACTTGCGGTCACGCTCAGTTTGGAAGAGTGTTTTCGGGTTGCAAGGTGTGAGGAATGCACACCAGTGAGCAGCAGACGTTTCTTTCTCCCGTATTCTCCACAGGTTGGTGGCGGGAGCAACTAGAGCCGGAGTCACCCCGTTTACATGGGGATCCCAAAAGTGGACTTCGTAAACCGATTTCCCGATCCGTTTCTGGATTCTCATATTAACACTTCAAAATCGATTCTGGAAATCCGCTTCTAGTTGACGGTTTTCCTGTTTTCCGAATATCCCGTCAATATGTAATGGTTGTTCAGTGGAGGAATATTAGACTAAGCATGAAGCTGTCTACCTGTAATGTTTAAGTGACGAGAAATAACGATTGTGTTGACTAAATAATAAACTGTATTAGCTGTTGTCCAGACGCCATATTTAAGTGCGCTAGTAGATCCGCTTCAGATCTTAAGATGTAAACACGACAGGGGAAAACGACTTTCGAAATTCAGTTTTAGTCTTTCGGAAGCTGTGTCACATGTAAACATAGTGAGTGGGGACTCTCGCGCGGCCGAGTCGCTTGGGCTGTGCCGTGGACATTTTGGCGTGACCTGGTTGGTTGCTCCTTGGTGAGCGGCTGGTGTCTTCCACTGATATGGCACTTTCTTAACCCTGGATTTGCTGATGGCTGGTACTTTCAAGTGAGAGTGGGTGGGTGAGAGCGTTCATGTTGGTTGTGCCACTCCAAACTGATGTACTCTCTCACCTTGCAAATATGTTTTCACAGTGATTATCTCTAACATTGGCACAGGCGGCCGTTTGATGGTTCGCTTCCCTAATATAATGTGAGCCTACAGCGTTAAGCACTGGCTTGGACTATCTGCTCTCATTATATTAATTTGTTTTTTTTCCGGCCACTTCTAGTCGGTCTGGCTCTTGGTTGTCTGTTCTGCCATTATGCCATTCACTTATGCAGAAGTGTATTGTAAGGTTACGCTAGGCAACTTGAGCGAGGCTCTCAAATTTTGTTATTGTCCTTTACTGAATATGGTTTTACCGTTTGTTAACATTGAGGATTTGGGTGTCCGATGTGGATTTAATTGAAGTTATTGCTGTCTGGTGTTATAAGTATCTGCCTTGCAAGTTTAATTTTATCTGACTATTGCCTCATTAATCTGTGTTACGATGTTGTCTTGAAGTCTAAATTCGGCCTCGTTCTTGTTATAAGTTACTAATTTTACCTGGGGTGGGCCAGACACATGCGTTAGCCTGATGATGGCCCTATATAAAGGATGAATCACCTGAAATCCGTGCCGCAAATACTGCTGAAATGGAAAGTGCTATTGATCTGCGGTTTTCACAAAATGGGCAGCTAGCCCGAGGCTTGTATTTTCAGCCAATAAACAGATTTTAATGATACTTAAAAAGTTTCTTTTTATGGAACTGCACACTTTATAAGATTGAACAATGTCTATTTACATTAAGAAACTAAAAGTAGGATAAATTAGAATGTCAGTGGTGTTTGTTGGAAGATTCTAGAGCGAGGCGTTTACGATATGTCGTATTGTCAAACATTTGTTGGGGCCACTCATCTTGCGTGTTTGCTAGGCACGATGTTGTGTTTGTTTATTATGTTCTTGCGTGTTCCTTGAGTGCGACAATCCAGTAGGTCATCACTGTACGATAGGACTTACCAGCGCTGAAAAAGCCGACGTCTTGAAGGTGTATGGAGAGGTTAGCAAAAACGCATTTCGTTCTTGTACGGTGTATGAGGCAAGATATCGCAATAGACGTCAACTATAGGATCAATTATTCCGAACCTCTTCAAAGAGTTACGTGAAAGTGGTAGTGTAACACCTGAACAACGTAATAGAAGGAAACTAGTGGCGATAGAAGAGAGGCAAATCAATGTTGTTGCTGCCATTGCAGTTAGGTTCCGCGCAATCCCACGAGGAAGTGACATGAGTCAGGCAAGTGTCCTACGCAGTCTTTATTTCTACGCAGTCTCCATCGACTTAGGGTCTATCCCTATAAGTCCCTCTCCATCAAGAGCTGCTTAAAAACGCTTATGAGAATCGCGTTAACTTTTGCACTTGGGAATTAAGAGGATAATCCAGATGTATCATGTATCTTGTGTAGTGATGAAGCCACATTTACCGATAATGGCCAGATAAACCTTCGCAACGTACACTACTGTTCCGCTGACAGTCACCGTTAGCTTCGTCAAATGGAACGTCAGCGTCCATGAAGCGTAAACGTGTGGCGGTTTGCATAGACGGAACACCGAACGCTCCCAAGTACCGCAGCCTCCTAACAGTCCATCTTCCACAGATGCTAGAAGACGTTCCTCTGCAGACTAGGAGTAACCTGTGATGCCTAAATTATGGCTGTCCAGCTCATAGTGCATGAAATACTACAGCATGTCCTCACGAATTGTTTCCAAAATCATTGGATTGGTCGCAGAGGACCTGCACCTAGGCCAGCTCGTTTCCCGATTTTCTTTGCAGAAAGCAGAAAGACTCTTTCTACAAGACCATACCAACAATACCCGACGGTATGCAACGACGTATTACTGCAGCCAGCTCATAGTGCATGAAATACTACAGCATGTCCTCACGAATTGTTTCCAAAATCATTGGATTGGTCGCAGAGGACCTGCACCTAGGCCAGCTCGTTTCCCGATTTTCTTTGCAGAAAGCAGAAAGGCTCTTTCTACAAGACCATACCAACAATACCCGACGGTATGCAACGACGTATTACTGCAGCCTTCCCTGACATCTCCACTGAAATTCAGCATTCGTTTCACGCCATCCGTCCCTCTTACGCCGTCTCAATACTATCCACCATCGTGGCATCCTTTTGGCCAATGTTGCCTTTTACACTAACCCAGTTGAGAGTCTGGATGCAGAAGCTGCTGAACTACCGCTGTCCTACCGCCGTGGCTTTCTCCTCAGCAGATATGCATGCCGTTTGTCTGTCATGCGTGGCCACCCATCCTATGCCTCCTTCTTCGATGACTCCTTTGATCACCAGTAATGGGCGCGTCCCTCTTCTCTGTTACTTCGTGGAGTTCGCTTTCGGCTTTTTCTCTGGCAGCTTAACTGCACGCTACCCGCAAATTTCCCGGTGCGTGTAAACCCAACACCACCTTGGTTGGCTTTGTGCAGTGACCCGCGTTCACCTTGGCCTTCACTCGCTTCTAAGAACACTACTCCAGCCTCGCTCTATCGCCGACAGTTTCACGACCTTCGCACGGAACTTCGCGATAGTATCTTTGTGTACACTGATGGCTCTTGGACTGACGATAGTGCCTTTGTGTAGACTGATGGTGTCGGGTGTGCCTTCGTCATTGATACCGGCGTTTTGCAGTCTCGGCTTCCGGACTACTGCTCAGTATTTACAGCAGAGCTAGCCACCCTTGTATCAAGCCAAGCAGCATAGCGCATGCAAATTGGCGTGGCCGCTAGATGCGCAGTCGTCTGGGGAAACGTGTGGAGAGCGGCACTGGCGGTTGGGTGAGGGGGAGGGGTGGGGGGGGGGGGGGAGATGGAGAGATGAGAACGCTGCAGGGGAAATGCCTTCTAAACTGAAGCCTTCACTCACAGTTTTTGTAAATATTAAGTGGGCCCCTCCACGCCCACACTTGCATGGACCATTCAGAATGATGTACTGTCACCTCTGCACTGGTTAGTTTCAAAAAGAATTCCGGCGAAAATGCAGCGATTTATTTTCACCTGGCTTGTTAACCATATGTAACTTTCAGGAAACCGCAATGAGTGGCGAAGTTTGAGTAAAACCTATACTTTTCTCTGGTTGTCATGTCAAAATTCGTTTCGTTTGCCAAAACACAGTGGAGTTTACACTGTCTCACCTCACTAACTTGTTGTGCAGATGCGATCGCGAGAGAATTCTGAAACAGTGGTTTATTAAGATTATTAAGTCAGGAACTGAGGAGAAGTAAAGTCAGTAGCTTCTGAGAAAGCACATCCTCGGTAAAAGAAAGAAAAAGAGAAAAAGAAAGTGTAAAGTCTTCACACATGTTGTTCGAAAGCACATAGCATTTCTCGTTTCGCCAGTTATCGACGGACATAAAGAATTACATTCTTTCACCGAAAACGTCTGTAGTTATTGGAGTAACAAGTTGGATAATAAAGTTTTAGATGATAACGATATGATCAAATACTCTCCTATTTGAGAACTATTATTTACCAAAATCTCATTTCGATATGTGAAATCGTTTATGAAATATGACGAATGTTGTGGATATTTCACTCCTGGTTTATCGCTGGCGCGGCGTGATCGCAAATGAGTATGCTACATCAGAACATTTTGCTTGAGACTGGTGACAATTCTAAAGAAAAATTTAATATGTTAGCAAAATTTCATAAGCAACAACATATGATGTAAATGATGACTAACTGAAACCCTCAGCTGCCGACAGGTGTTGATGATATACCTCGACTTGGACAGCTGAAAATGTGTGCCCCGACCGGGACTCGAACCCGGGATCTCCTGCTTACATGGCAGACGCTCTATCCATCCTTTTTTTAATAATCTCATTTTGTTCGTTATAGTTCGTTGCAATTGTTCGTGGCGGACGTCCCCAGACGCCCGTTGAAGTTCGTTATTGATTCATTCACTCAGTTTTTTTTATTACGGAGGACAGCTAACCTTCTGACCGAACACGCTGAGCTACCGTGCCGGCATCCATCTGAGCCACCGAGGACACAGATGAATAGCGCGACTGCAGGAACCTATCCCTTGTACGCTTCCCGTGAGACTCTCATTCCCAGCTCTCCACAATTCTACAAATGTAATGTACCTTATAGACATTTTCCCATTCACTCATTACTCGCGCACGCTTTGGCGATTCCCGTACGAGTTTGGGCAACCTGTGCGCATTCGCACAGACGAAGGTCAATGGCTGGGTAGCCTTTAACGATATATATATGAAGACAGTAACTGTTCTCGAAAGAACAGATTACTGTTGTTGACCGTGAAGCTTTTCCCTGGAATAAATGTTGACTTACTGAAAGCCTCAGCTGCCGACAGGTGTTGATGATATACCTCGATGTGGACAGCTGAAAATGTGTGCCCCTCACCGGGACTCGAACTCGGGATCTCCTGCTTACATGGCAGACGCTCTTTCCATCTGAGCCACCGAGGACACAGATGAATAGCGCGACTGCACGGACTTACCCCCTTGCACGCTTCCCGTGAGTTAGTCATCATTTATTCCAGGGAAAAGCTGCACGGTCAACAACAGTAATCTGTTCTTTCGAGAATAGTTACTGTCTTCATATAAACATATTATGTTACATTCACCAAGCAAAATCATAGCGACCTCTATTCTTCATTCCAAACTTTTCCGAATTTCGCACTGTGTGCTACTTTCACGTAAATATCACAATAACTAGGACCATTACAGACTTCATGGGCCCATCATCATGAACCTGACGAATAAAACTATAAGTAAAGCAGAAATGAATTTTTTACCGAGTAATTTCTGTAAAATTGTTTCAGAAATGTTGTAGGGTGAGCGTCTCGATTCTGTTATCGGTGACCGGCCGAAAGGTGGAAAACACTTATCGGCTTCCCCTTCTAAACAAACGAAAATTGGTCACTGCGCAACGGTCACCGTATTCTGCGTGAACCATACATCTGGCGACACAGGCTTTTCAATTTCTATCTGCTCCGACTCTCTCAGTGGCGTCTCTGTGTGCTGTACACCGTTCATCCCTTAGTGCAACGTTTCCAGGGAAGCTGTCACTTGTTCGCTCTTGATGGATCCACTGTGACGCTTATGTGGGTTTCTGGTCACGTCGGTCTGACAGGAAACGAGGCCACTGACGCTGCTGCTGCGGCTGCAGTCCTCGTACCTCAGCCCGCTAGTTCTTACATTCCCTCCGACGATCTCTGTGTTGCCGTCTGTCAGCAGATGGCGTCACTTTGGCGCGACCACTGGTCCTCCCTTCATGGGAATAAGCTCCGGGTTATTAAGCCTCTCCCAGCGGCTTGGACGACCTCCTCTCGTCCCTCTAGCCGTGAGGAGATTGTTTTAGCTAGACAAAGTGTCGGACACTGTATTTTTAACCATCACCATTTGTTAAGTGGTGCTCCTACACCATTTTGTACGCATTGCGCTCAGTCTTTGACGGTCCGCCATTTCCGAACGGAATGCCCTTTTTTTAACCACTTACGTTCTCATTTGTGTTTGCCGTCTGAGTTATCTGCCGTTTTAGCGAACGACGCGCGGGCTATCAGCCGTGTTTACGTTTTATCCATCGTAGCAATATAGCGCAGGCCATTTCATTTTTAATTCATGACCTCAGTTTCTCTGTGGCGTAATTTATTGATCTTTCTCCATGTCCCTGTTTAAGCTGACTTCTTTTCCGTCGATTGGAATTAACGTGTAGTCCTTTTTAACTTTTCTCTTTGTCTTCGTGTGCAACAGTTCTGACGTGGGCGTGTATGAACCCTAGTCGTTTTTGCGCCCTAAAATAAAACAAACTAAACAAACGAAATTAGAAGTAATTTAATACCTTCAGCTGCTGACGGGCGTTGATATAGATCAACGGGGACAGATGAAAATGTGTGCCCCGACCGGGACTCGCATCCGGGATCTCCTGCTTGCATGGCAGACGCTCTGTCCATCTGAGCCACTGAGGGCACAGAGGATATCGCGACTGCAGGGACTATCTCACGTACGCCTCCCGCGAGACCCACATTTTCATCTTCTATGTCCACACACTACATTCGTAGTGTCGCACCCCAACACACTTATTACTCGTGGAAGATATTCTTACAAGTCCCGTACGAGTTCGGGGAATATGTGTGCATCTGTACAGAAGAAGAAGGTCATGGCCGTTATTGCCAGAACTATATACTTATATAGTTCTAGACGGCTGAAGGTCATCAATGGTGTCTGTTCTTTCGGACATGTATATAGTATATAAGTATATAGTATAGCTGTAGAGTTCTTTTCTGTACTCTTTACATAAATGATTCCAATCGATTTCCCCCTTAATTTTCAGCCACTTCAATTCCCAAACGATGTTACTTTTGCTGTAACAATAAGGTTCCAAGTCGGAATAGGGGATGGGGGGGGGGGGGGAAATGGACAGAGTGGAGGGGAAGAAGGAGACGGACAGACAAAGTACTGAGGACGAGATGATAAGTGTCGTGGGCAGGTGTCGGGGGGGGGGGGGGGGGGGGGAGGGGAGGAGAAGGTTGGTGAAGGAGATCGACAGAGAAAGTGGAGAGGAGAGCGACGCAGACAATGAAAGGGGGTGAAAGGCAGGGGATTGTCAAAGACCGGGGGAGGAAGAGATTAGGACGAATATATGTACAATTGTCACACATATTTAGCAATTGTGAAGCATTGGCGGGTTCGCTATTATATAATATTAACTAGATGTATAGTGATGCATCGTTTTTGTAATTTTCTCTTTCGCAACGAGAAACGTCAAATGGTTAGCGAATATTTGATGAAAATGTTTAGCGCTCTCTGATATAATTTCTAGTAATCGCCTGTAATGATTATCGTCAATGTTAGTTGTGATTTTTTGGGCTATCAAGAAGTAAAAGACGCTGTTGAAATTGTGTAACTTCACTTTCTAATGAATTTTAAAATTTGTAGAATGTTTATAAGACCGTTCGGTTGTCAACATTCTTTTATAACAAAATGAGTAGGTCTGTTTAACATTTATTAACAATTTAGTACGTTCACACTATTTTATTCAATCCAGCTCATCACAGTTAATTGCTTATGAAATGGTTTACACGTGGCCAATGCATAATTTTGTTTGACGGGAAACTGCAGTGCGGTCCGAACTGATGAGCTTGGTGTTAAACACAATAAATGAACGCATCGAACTACATAATCCCTGCGGATCGAACAACGCCTATAACGTAAAGATTAACAAGACTCACACTTTATTTGCAGGGCATCGTGACATACTGCCAAAGTAATTAATTCAGAGAATGATACGTATATTGGAAACAAATAACAAATATCATTTCAATATGAAATTCATATCTGATCTTCATGTCAACTTTACTTATTACCGTATGAAAATCGTTGGCAGAAAACAGCTTAAAATTATTGCTCGTAAATCCGTGTGGTCATAATTGTTTAGATAACAGTTGCATTTGTACTCTGAAAATTGCGCTGTAATGTCATGTTTTATTTTCAGTACTGTGTTATAACAAATATTGTTAAAGAATATCAGTTTGTACTACCGTCAACAATATCACTTATATCTGTAGCACCGAGCGAGGTGGCGCAGTGGTTAGCACCCTGGACATGCATTTGGGAGGACGACGGTTCAGACCCGCATCCGGCCAACCAGATTTACGTAAATTGCCGGGATGGTTCCTTTGAAAGAGCACATCTGATTTCCTTCGCCATCCGTGACACAATCCGAGCTTGTGCTGTGTTCTAATTACCTTGATGTTGACGAATCTTTAAACCCAGTCTTCCTTTCCGCGTATAGAGGGAGTTTCAAATTCTTTGCCTCAAACTCTTATTGGTGAGATCACATCGTGAGGAACAATGTTTTTGAAATCTGTTTGTTGACGTTTGCCAGTGACGCTACGGTTTCCTTTAGTATTCGCCGGCCCTGGAACGACAATATTTTACCAAACCAAGACGGTTACCAACCAGGTTTGCAGCATACTATCTACCCCTCTAATTGACAGAGTGATTTTCAATCAGGAACTACGAGTGTCTCTAAGTAGAGACAGATATTTTAGAATCGCATTTGTAGCTTGAATTTTGCTTGCCCCATGCCCTTTCCCACGGAACAGTTGCATGAATGATATGCAACACACACTACATACGCACACAGCAGAGTGCCTATGCCTTACCGCCTCCCAGGGGCAAAACCAGTCTTAAACGTCGCTCAAACAAGTGTCAGCGATCAGTTGGTCAGTAACAAAAGTTGTTCCCCTTGATAAAATATATCACTGCTAGGTGTCTGGTGTAAAGACTGAAACTTACAGAGTATGGTAGGACATGCGACTAGCTACTTCGTAAGACAATTCTAGAACGATTGTTTTACCCTGTGTCAGTAGCACACGTCACTAAAGTAAGCTAGTGTTGTATCGTTGGCCCTGGGACATCTTGTTCTAAATGACGTGATTAAATACGAAAGCAAGTTAATAAGTGTGTGTGTTTTGTGTGTTTAGGGCGCTCATCAATGTAGAAGCTATGAAGGAAGTTAAAGATAATTTCGGAAGAGAGAACCAAGAACAGTACTGATGTAATAACTGTTAGAAACATAGTATTGGTGAAATGATTGAGCACTATTCTTAGCACAGAATAAGGTTTAAAGGTAAACACATTAAATACGAAGGTATGAAATGTGGCAGAGAGGAGAATAACGACTTGCTTAATGTCAAAATCGGGGACGACGTAGTAGTGGAAGGTGGAAAAGAATTATCTCGTTGAAGTAGTGCGGTAGTTTTCGTATTTATTCTGATTGATCCGATTTAACTGTGAGAATTCCATCCAGCAGTTCCCAAGCACTAAATTCCCTTAGTAGTATCTAGTCATATTTTTAAAATCTTATGGGACTTAACTGCTAAGGTCATCAGTCCCCAAGCTTACACACTACTTAACCTAAATTATCCTCAGGACAAACACACACAGCCACGCCCGAGGGAGGACTCGAACCTCCGCCAGGACCAGCCGCACAGCCCATGACTGTAGCGCCCTGACTGATGACCTCACATGTTAAGTCCCCTAGTGCTCAGAGCCGTTTGCAGGGCTCTAGACAGTTCGGCTAATCCCGCGTGGCCTTAGTAGTATCAGTTCTGCTAATTTGACAAGCGTGAACCGAACGTAGTATTGCCCTAACACAAAAAAAAAACGATTACCAAAACTTATCCATCATACAGAATCCTACTGGGACCCTAAAAGTAGCAGTTTGATTGCGTTAGATGTTCAGCTTCCTGCGACAATAAAAGTTCGGCCGATACGGGCGTGAACAATACCAAACAGACGTCCACCACATTCTAGTCGCTTCATACGATCACTCATATCTCTCAGTGACGTAAAGTCCTATGACTAAACTAAATATTGTATGTACATTTCCAGAATAAAATACAATAACTGCGCCTCATAAAAACTTCATTAACTTCAAATACCATAATTTAGCCCGGCCTGGTGCATTAAAAGATTTGTGTCCCTCAGGATTCAATACGGAACAATTACTGGCTTTATATAAACAACGGTCTTTCTGGCACCGCAATGGCATCTGTAAATTCAGCGGCATCCGGCTCTCGATGTTTTCACCCCGTCGAGGTACTCCATCCGCTGGGTTGTAATACTGCGTGGCGGCTCATAAGTTCACAAGAAACAGATTTTCCCAGAAATATAACAGGATTAATCCCTACTTCCAGTTCTTATCTCATCACTCAGCAAACACACTATAAGATCAAAAGTATCAGAACACCCTCAAAAACATACGTTTTTCTTATTAGATGGATTGTGCTGCCACCTATTGCACGTGCTCCAGATCGGCGACCTCTGTAGTCATTAGACATCGTGAGAGGACAGAATGGGGCGCTCCGAGGATCTCACGGACTTCAAATATTGTCAGGTAATTTGGTGTCACTTGTGCCATACGTTTGTACGTGAGATTTCCACACTCCTAAACATCCCATGGAAGAATCCTGGAGATACTAAAAGGTATCAGATAGATTATATAACGGTAAGACAGAGATTTAGGAACCAGGTTTTAAACTGTAGGACATTTCCAGGGGCAGATGTGGACTCTGACCACAATCTCTTGGTTATGAACTGTAGATTGAAACTGAAGAAATTGCTAAAGGTACGAATTTAAGGAGATGGGACCTGGAGAAACTGACTAAACCAGAGGTTGTACAGAGTTTCAGGAAGATCATAAGGGAACAATTGACAGGAATGGGAGAAAGAAAAACCGTAGAAGAAGAATGGGTAGCTTTGAGAGATGAAATAGTGAATGCAGCAGAGGATCAAATAGGTAATAAGACGAGGGCTAGTAGAAACCCTTGGGTAACAGAAGAAGTATTAAATTCAATTGATGAAAGGAGAAAATATAAAAATGCAGTAAATAAAGCAGGCAAAAAGGAATACAAAGTCTCAAAAATGAGATCGACAGGAAGTGCAAAATGGCTAAGGAGGGATGGCTAGAAGACAAATGTAAGGATGTAAAGGCTTATCTCACGAGAGGTAAGACAGATACTGCTTACAGGAAAATTAAAGAAACCTTTGGAGAAAAGAGAGACACTTGTATGAATATCAAGAGCTCAGATGGAAACCCAGTTCTAAGCAAAGAGGGGAAAGCAGAAACGTGGAAGGAGTATATAGAGGGTCTACACAAGGGCGATGTACTTGAGGAAAATATTATGGAAATGGAAGAGGATGTAGATGAAGATGAAATGGGAAATACGATACTGCGTGAAGAGTTTGACAGAGCAGTGAAAGACCTGAGTCGAAACAAGGCCCCGGCAGTAGACAACATTCCATTAGAACTAATGACGGCCTTGGGAGAGCCAGTCCTGACAAAACTCTACCATCTGGTGAGCAAGATGTACGAGACAGGCGAAATATCCTCAGACTTCAAGAAGAATATAATAATTGCAATCCTAAAGTAAGCAGATGTTGACAGATGTGAAAATTACCTAACTATCAGTTTAATAAGTCATAGCTGCAAAATACTAACACGAATTATTTACAGACGAATGGAAAAACTGGTAGAAGCCGACCTCGGGGAAGATCAGTTTGGATTTCGTAGAAATGTTGGAACACGTGAGGCAATACAGACCTTACGACTTATCCTAGAAGAAAGATTAAGGAAAGGCAAACCTACGTTTCTAGCATTTGTAGACATAGAGAAAGCTTTTGACAATGTTGACTGGAATACTCTCTTTCAAATTCTAGAGGTGGCAGGGGTAAAATACAGAAACCAGATGGCAGTTATAAGAGTCGAGAGACATGAAAGGGAAGCAGTGGTTGGGAAGGGAGTGAGACAGGGCTGTAGCCTCTCCCCGATGTTATTCAATCTGTATATTGAGCTAGCAGTAAAGGAAACAAAAGAAAAATTTGGAGTAGGTATTAAAATCCAGGGAGAAGAAATAAAAACTTTGACGTTCGCCGATGACATTGTAATTCTGTCAGAGACAGCAAAGGACTTGGAAGAGCAGTTGAATGGAACGGACAGTGTCTTGAAAGGAGGATATAAGATGAACATCAACAAAAGCAAAACGAGGATAAAGGAGTGTAGTCCAATTAAGTAGGGTGATGCTGAGGGAATTAGATTAGGAAATGAGGCACTTAAAGTAGTAAAGGAGTTTTGCTATTTGGGGAGCAAAATATCTGATAATGGTCGAAGCAGAGAGGATATAAAAGGAGGACTGGCAATGGCAAGGAAAGCGTTTCTGAAGGAGAGAAATTTGTTAACATCGAGTATAGATTTGGATTTCATAGTCGCGCGGCTGCTCATAAACCACACATCACGCCGGAAAATGCCAAACGAAGCCTCGCTTTGCGTAACGAGCCTACACATTGGACAACTGAACAGTGAAAAACCGTTGTGTGGAGTTACGAATCACGGTAAACAATGTACCGATCCGGTGTCAGGTTGTCGGTATGGCTAATGCCCGGTGAACGTTATCTGCCAACGTGTGTAGTGCTAATAGTAAAATTCGAAGGCGGTGGTGTTATGGTGTGGTCGTGTTTTTCATGGGGGTGAGGGCTTCCACTTCATGTCGTTTTGCGTGGCACTGTCGCAGCACAGGCCTACACTGATGTTTAAGCACCTTCTTGCTCTTCCCACTGTTGAAGAGCAATTCGGGGATGGCGATTGCATCTTTCAACACGATCGAGCACCTGTTCATAATGCACGGCATGTGGCGGAGTGGTTACACGACAATAACATCCCTGCAATGTACTGGTCTGCACAGCGTCCTGACCTGAATCCTATAGAACACCTTTGGGATGTTTCGGAACGACGGTTTCGTGCCAGGCCTCACCAACCGACATCGATACCTCCTCTCAGTACAACATTCCATGAAGAATGGGCTGCCATTCGTCTAGAAACCATCCAGCACCTTATTGAACGTATGCCTGCGAGAGTGGTGCCCGTCATCAAGGCTGAGCGTGGGCCTACACCATACTGAATTCCAGCATTACCGATGGAGGGTGCCACGACCTTGTAAGTGAGGTGTCCGGATACTTTTGATCACACAGCGTATTTCCATAGACCGGGAAATAAGAATGCTATTGTGTGGTGAAAATAGTCAAACAGTTACAGAAAGAAGGAAGTGCACAAAAGCAAGGAAGATATTCTACGTAGACCAAATCGAAGCTTTTCTCAGTATAAACAAGACCAATGTCAGATAACAGTATGGGCAGGATGAAAACTTTATCAAGGAGCACAGCAATGTATGAAACTCAAAAATGGACCATCGTAAGACCCAAAACGAAGGAAGTGAGAACATTTGAACAATGCAGTGCTACCGAACAAAGTTAAATGGTAAATGGCGAAATATATACACAAATAATAATAGATGAGAAAAGATGTCTATGGTAGAACAATCCCGGAAGATAGTATTGAGCAATGCTGCAGCTCTTTCACCATATAGGAACGAGGGAGCAGTATTAAAAATAGCAGAGGTGGATCAAGACTGGAAAAAGGAATAAAGATAATTGAGGATACTACATTACGTATGCACAGGTGAAAAGGCCCGGAAGAGACAAGGAAACTACACTACCTACCAAAAAAGTTGAGCACCCAGACGACATGGTCGAAAGTCAATGTAACTTCATAAATGATTAGAGCTGCGATTCTCTGTAACAGGGAGAACGGCCACAAGAAAGCATTAGCGGTGTTCGTGTTTAGTGATATTACAAGGCCTGGTAGGATATATAAGGGGTGTTAACGGCGTCAGATGTCGAGTAATCACCGTAAAGGACGCGGAAGTGCAGCGTGATCAGTGTGAGATAAAGTTATCAGCACCTTAACAGAGTTTGTAAGGGGCATCATTGTGGGTCTCCATTTGGCAGGCTGGTCGAATCATGCAATATCCAGATTTCTGTGGCATTCCAATGTGACAGTGGACCGATGATGGATTACATGGAAACGTGAGAGCAGCTGCATCGTGAAGATTCCCCTCGACTACGTCTGATCAGTACAAAGAACGCCTGCCGTATTGTGCACCAGTGCATCGCAGCGCCTTCACATTTGTGCCTTCCATTCGATAACTAGTGATGAGGAGCCTGTATCATTGGTCGGAACTAGTGGCAACTAGGTAGTTATTGTAGCATGCGGAGGCTACCGTTAACACCACAACACGAACAGCAGCGTTTGCTGCGCTGGCGTGACCACGAATCGTAAAAGACGGTTCACTGTGTACAGCAATGAATAAAGGAAAGGCATTTCTCCGGAAAACCATGATAAGGTAGCGACCTGCAGAGAAATCCAATTCTTCCAACGTTTTTGAGAGACGCAGTGGTGCTACTCCGGATGTCATAGTGTGTGAAGCTACCGGGTATGACTTTGTCATGGTAGTAGTAACTGAGAGAATTCTGACGGCAGCTCGGTACGTTACACACCTCCTAAGTTTTCATATGTTATCTCCCATGCGACAGTATCCTTGTACCATTTTCCAATAGGACAATGCTCTCCCACACATGGGAGGTGTCTATAAAAACCGTTTTCGTGACTTTGACATACTACCGTGACCAGCAGGGTCCCAACATCTTTCGATGACAGAATATGTGTCGGGACGAATTCGAACGTCATCTCCGTGGATGTTAGTTGACCAGCTTGCCTCAGAAGAGAGCAGAACTACTTTATCCCTGCTTTTATAACATACCTACACTCTTCGGTGTACAAATGATTGTATGACACGAGTACCTAACGTTTCTTGTTTAAATACTAAAAGGCATCGACTCCGAACAACAATACTAACAGAAGAATTGCAAATAGTTGTAGCCTGATCGCTATTGCATGTTTACTCATCGGTTCACTGGCGATCGGAAAAGAAACTTCTGTAGAACGTTAAACTAAATACTGTAACTAGGAATAATTTTGTAAAAGTAAATGGTTGTATGAAATTTAGACTGCTGTTTATCAATCACGATAGCCAGCCCATCAATGAGGAAAATACAACACATTAATGACTGAAGTGAGGTTGATATCACGTAATACTAACAAGTGTAAAAGTAAGCAGTAACGGGACAAAAATTCGCACCTGCGAGTTTGGGTGTAAGAGCCGCGTAAGATAAAATGAGAAATACATTTAGCTTTTTGCAACTGACAAAAACTAACAATGGTTACCTGCTGGCAATCCGTCATACGAAACGTACTGAAGTATGCGCTCACTATAATGCTCTCTGTCGTCAGGTTTTGTGAAGCAAACACTCACGACCAAACACTGTTTCATAAACAATATTGTCATGGAAACGTTGCTTATTATTCAATCATTAACCATAGACACCTTTGCGCTATCCTAATGTTATGAAAGTTAAAAAGCACTTGAAAAATTTGTAAAAAACACAAAGTAAAATTATATAATATAAAATTAGTTAAAATTACAAAATTATATATTATAAAATTAGTTGAAATTATACTGTATTCTGCTACTGGAGTTACTTTTACTGTACTAATTGCATGCAATAGATACGCTACAATGCACAGAGAAATTTAATTGCTACTGCGTCAGATTTCATGACTACCTGATTTAAGTTAACGGCAAGTTGAGTGAGCAATATTTCTTGCACTAATGACAGTAGGGGTAATAACGGTTATAGGGTGAGATCCTGCTGATAGGTAATGAACTGAGACAATCAGTATCCCTCACCATATTTATAGTTCAGTTAACAGCTTAATCATGTTCAAAAGGGATCTGGTAGGCTGACAAGCCGTGTACTTCACTAAAAAGTAATTGGCTTCATCTTACTTTGCACCAAATTGCTGGTGATATGATGCAAAGCATGGTCATTATTGGCGACAGGTGTTTTGACATCGAGCAACTTAAATAATTTTGGACCTCACAATACACTTCTTCAACAACCAGTTCTTCTTATATTCCTTTTATTGCCTTTTATAGCCGAGCGGTGTGAGGCGCTGCAGTCATGGACTGTGCGGCTGGTCCCGGCAGAGGTTCCAGTCCTCCCTCGGGCATGGGTGTGTGTGTTTGCTATTAGGATAATTTAGGTTAAGTAGTGTGTAAGCTTAGGGACTGATGACCTTAGCAGTCGCACACATTTGAATTTTTTTCTTTTTTTTGCCTTTTATTATGCCCAGATACATGCTTGTCACTCATACACATTGCCTCGCCATATATGAACACCATTTCCAGAAAAATCTCCTTTATAAATTATAAATTATAAATTATAGCCCTCCGCTTTACCTCTGTATCATAACGCAGGTGATAAGCCACTCCGCGCTATCTCTCTCTCTCTCTCTCTCTCTCTCTCTCTCTCTCTCCCTCTCTCTCTCCCCCTCTGTCTCTGCAGAAGTACGGCTGTGAGAAAGGGTTATGAGTAGTGCTTGGGTCGTTCAGATGGTAGTGCATATTCCCGAAAAAGGCAAAGTTCCCGAGTTCGAGTATCAGTCCGGTACACAGTTTTCATCTGCGAGGAAGATACATATTCTTTGGATTCTCTACAGTACGAACTTCCCGGACTTCGGCAGAAAAAGTAAGTTTTTCATGATATCATTATTCAAAATGTTTTTAAAATTATATTATAGTTTTTAAATAGTTATTTCTGACGACACTCATAAAGTTTATATAAACACAAGAAATAACCTTACAATTGCAGAATTAATTAACTGAAAATGGGTGAGGTCCTGTGTTGTCATGTTATACCTTCCCAAATGAATCCGTATATCCACTCACGGAATGCAATGTCATACTGGTAAGTGATGTATATATTGCCAAGTTATTTGTAAATTTGACTCGATTGTGTGATCACTGCAATAACATCACACACTCTCTGTCAGTGAAGTTTCATTTGGTTTCCTCTCCCTCCCGCCTTCATGAAGTTCCACTTGTTCCCCCCCTCCACCCCATCCCACTTCTGGGTGTCCCACATTTTTTTTTTTTTTTTTCAATCAGTATATTTCGTTTGCTAAGAGAAATGAACGGACGTTTTCCATTGACAATAGGTGCTGCATGACACACTCGATCAGTAACACCTTTTTTATTTATATCTACATCTACATCGATACTCCGCAGGCCACCAGACGGTGTGTGGCGGAGGGTACCCTGAGTACCTCTATTGGTTCTCTCTTCTATTCCAGTCTCGTATTGTTCGTGGAAAGAAGGATTGTCGGTAAGATTCTGTGTGGGCTCTAATCTCTCTCATTTTATCCTCAAGACCTCTTCGCGAGATATACGTAGGAGGGAGCAATATACTGCTTGACTCTTCGGTGAAGGTATGTTCTCTCCTGCAGAGTCTTCCACTGGAGTTTATCTATCATCTCCGTAACGCTTTCGCGATTACTGGATGATCCTGTAACGAAGCGCGCTGCTATCCGTTGGATCTTCTCTATCTCTTCTATCAACTCTATCTGGTATGGATCCCACACTGCTGAGCAGTATTCAAGCAGTGGGCGAACAAGCGTACTGTAACCTACTTCCTTTGTTTTCGGATTGCATTTCCTTAGGATTCTTCCAATGAATCTCAGTCTGGCATCTGCTTTACCGACGATCAACTTTATATGATCATTCCATTTTAAATCACTCCTAATGCGTACTCCAAGATAATTCATGGAATTAACTGCTTACAGTTGCTGACCTGCTATTTTGTAGCTAAATGATAAGGCACCTATCTTTCTATGTATTCGCAGCACATTATACTTGTCTACATTGAGATTCAATTGCCATTCCCTGCACCATGCAGATCCTCCTGCAGTTCAGTACAATTTTCCATTGTTACAACCTCTCCATACACCACAGCGTCATCTGCAAAAAGCCTCAGTGAACTTCCGATGTCATCCACCAGCTCATTTATGTATATTGTGAATAGCAACGGTCCTATGACACTCCCCTGCGGCACACCTGAAATCACTCTTACTTCGGAAGAGAATGACATGCTGCGTTCTGTTATCTAGGGACTCCTCAATCCAATCACACAATTGGTCTGATAGTCCATATGCTCTTACTTTGTTCATTAAACGACTGTGGGGAACTGTATCGAACGCCCTGCGGAAGTCAAGAAACACGGCATCTACCTGTGAACCCGTGTCTATGGCCCTCTGAGTCTCGTGGACGAATAGCGCGAGCTGGGTTTCACACGACCGTCTTTTTCGAAACCCATTCTTATTCCTACAGACTAGATTTCTAGTCTCCAGAAAAGTTATTATACTCGAACATAATACGTGTTCCAAAATCCTACAAGTGATCGACGTTAGAGATATAGGTCTATAGTTCTGCACATCTGTTCGACGTCCCTTCTTGAAAACGGGGATGACCTGTGCCCTTTCCCAATCCTTCGGAACGCCACGCTCTTCTAGAGACCTACGGTACACCGCTGCAAGAAGGGGGGCAAGATCCTTCGCGTACTCTGTGTAAAATCGAACTGGTATCCCATCAGGTCCAGTGGGCTTTCCTCTTTTAAGCGATTTTAATTGTTTCTCTATCCCTCTGTCGTCTATTTCGATATCTACCATTTTGTCATCTGTGCGCCAATCTAGAGAAGGAACTACAGTGCAGTCTTCCTCTGTGAAACAGCTTTGGAAGAAGACATTTAGTATTACGGCCTTTAGTCTGTCATCCTCTTTTTCAGTACAATTTTGGTCACAGAGTGTCTGGACATTTTGTTTTGATCCACCTACCGCTTTGACATAAGAATTTTTTTCCAAGTCAGTACATAGAACTTTACTTTCGAATTCATGTACACATTGCGGAATTGAAAGATGAAGTTGCAGGTACAGGGGCTGGACAAAAATATGGAAACACCGCAAAATGAGCCTGCTTAACCATAAATGCAGATACTAGCCAAACTCGTAAGTTCCGCTTTGTGTTTTACCACGAACGGTATCTCTACAATTTACTAAATAAGTTGCAAGTGTGACTCGTTGTCAGAACATTGTACAGTGTAGTAGTGAATGAATTAAGTCGTAGATAAGTGAATTAAAACGTGGCCAAATTTATGGTGCTCGTATGGTGGATACTTCCGTACATAAAGGTAGCCACAGTGTTTGGTGTTTCCGCTGCCCAGTACCATGCATACAGTGAAATCGGGAACAAAATACGCTAAGTCATAACAAGAATGAAATTATGTATTGAGTGGTCGTGTGGGACTGTCATTGTAGACGACTCAGAAAATAAATAAGAGGACAACGGCTTCAAAGGTCACTACAGAGACAAAGCGCACTATAATCTATTACAATAATCTCAGAAAACATCAGAGGAAACACAGGCTTATTAAATTTCCATGTAATTTGCTGGTCGAAAGGTGGGGAGCAGTTAACCATCGTCTCCATCAACGATCGCCAAAACACGAAGTTTAGAGGACAAGTAGGAATGCGATAAGGCCACAGACTGAATAAGGCTATTCCGCTTTTAAGGAAATCAATCGTTGGTCCACGATATAAATGTTTCCGAATAAACAATTTGAATCGGTCGACTAATATTAAGATTTCACGTTCGCATGCTTACATGTTTTCTGCCCAGACAGAAACAACCGCCAGGCAAAACCAATAACTCAGTCACCCGTAAGACATCCTAAACTCAAACTCACACATGTTTCTTATGTTCTCTTTTTTGATTATGTGTTTGTACTTCGGCTGCACTGTAGGTTAAGGTATAACAATGTATATTTCCTCCCTTTATCTTTCTTCTGATGGAACACCCACATTATTGCTTATTTTCATAAGTTCCTTCAGAAGTTAGAAACAATTTTCGTGAGGGAATGTAAGCATGTATCCAGTAGCGCTGATATCGATTATGATGACAGCGCCATGGTTGCTTATGTTTAACAGTGAGCTTGGTGTGAAGATGTTAAGGAATCAGGTTAAGATAACAAGTAAATTTTGAGATTATAAAGGTGTTTGATGCTGTGCAATCATTCGTCAACCTCACGAGACGTAATCCGCTGTTTGCGAAGTCAAAACCACGAGAACAATCGCGAGAACAGGATTAGATGCCGCGAGCATCTCATCCGCACGGGCAAATGAAACTTTGATTACCTATACTGCCACAAACGCCGCATCTGAATCGCAGTGTCGGATGACGTATTTTGGTGTAGTGTTACTGTATGTATCAGTGTATCTATATATTTGATACTTTGTAAAGCGTGTAACAGTGCAGCCCTGTGTAGTGAAAGTGTTAAAAATACATCAATGAATTATACTAGGCTGAACTTAAATTTCAGTGATTGGCAATCCTTTATTCCCCTTGTTATTATCATTTATTACAGCAACACTCAAGCTGCTGCTTCTAGACTGCAAGGGAAGAAGCGAATGACGATTGGATTTACGAAGTGAGTGGGTAGGAATACCAAATACAGACGAAACAATAACCCCACACAACCCCATTCGCTTACATGACGACTGCATTTTAGGACTTGCAATCTTCGGATAGGAGTTCCGATCGCAGTAACTGAAAATTAATTGAATATTCAATTGGTAGTGATGTCACACGTGCTGTTGTGTATGACGAACAAAAACGGGAATGAGAAGTGATATCATCATAAGATAGTATTACGGCAGAGCGGTGCAAAGAACGTGAGGTCTGCAGTGACAATGGACTATATCAACTTCCCACGACAGTAGTCGAATAAGTGACAATCGTGGCAGTTGGTAATACTGAATGCAGCAGTACCACAGTGAGCTGACATGTGAATAACTGAGTGTCGTGAACCGTACTATATCCCCACCACCAACTGAAGATAGATGTTGAAAAGTGATAGTGCAGCCGTTCAGGTATCGGTCTTACTGCGGCGCCACTGAAGAGCTGACGTCAAGACAGCAGAGCAACGTGGTACGTGTTCTAACCCCACCACGGATGCGAAAACGGAAGGTGTATAATTCAATAATAGTTCCCGGTGCGGCGCTACGGAAGAGTTAACAGTAACGGCGAGACTACGGAATGTCGCAAGTTGCAGCAGCGCCTCATCTCCGTTAATAGCAGAACTAAGCATCGGAGATCATAGCAATTCGGCGTATTCTCGCACTGAGCCGTGGAGATCGAGACAACGGAGCATAGCGTGCCGCAACGCTTCGCGTCATCTCTGTCACGCGGAATAGCAGCAGCGCTGACAGCACTACAGCAACACGCAGCAGACACACAATAGCAGCAGGGGTAAGTGTCTCGATGCGTAACAAAACTAACAACAGTAGCGTATCAAGTGATAAGGATATGACCGAATTAGGCTGAATTGTTGCATGTAAATCGTTTATTTCCCGTAAGGAAAATTATTTACAGCTGTGGTCACCCTCAAATAGATCTGAATTTGATTGCCTGGAACATAATTGCTTAACATATTAACGTTTCAAGGACTGCTTATGCTGCTACTGTACATTTACTATTTGTTAAGGAGTTTAAGCATTGCCAACATAGGTGCCACTGATTTGCGTTATTGTTATATTTTTAATAGGCTGTCTTAGGTAAATTAGAGGTATCAAGGGTATCAATTTGTTTTATAGAAGTAGCAAAGGAAATAGGTGTCAGTATGGACGGTATCTCAAGGATGTTTAGTGAGGAACATCTGAAGGATAATGCAAAGGGTATGAAGCTGAAAATAGATGACAATGACATGACAAGTGATTCTGATACTATGATGGGGTGTTAAATGACTCTGGTTTACCAGCATCACTGTGTAGTGAATATGAGATATCGAAGAATGAGGCATCAGTTGATTGTAATTTTGCTGATGCTACCATGGTAGATGATGCAGGGAATTCTAGTGCAGATCTGTTTTCAGATTCGGATGCAGCCAAACTAGGACAACAGGTACAAAATTTAAACTAGTATGGCCTGTTGAGAGAGCTTTTAGTGCCTAGTAAGAAAATTGAGTCAACTAATAAACAAACTGATGAGCAGATTAAGCAGATGACTGATGTTAAGAAGGAAGAAAACAAGGAGATGAACTATGTGAAAAAGCTGGATGAAAATGTTTCACAGTTGGAGTTGGAACAAAAGCGATGTATGAAGTGAGTAAATATTGTAAGTGCTGACATAGGAACCATGAAGCGCGAGGTAGGGGAACAGTTGGAAGCCAAGGTTAGGGCACTATTACGTGGTAGTGTTGTAACTAACAACAACCTTGTAGGAGTGCCAAATGTTATGGTTAACAGGCAGAGAATCATGGATGGCGGAGTTCGTTAAAATCTATGATGGTCACGTACATAGGGGCACGATTATGACGCTAGAAAGTCGAGAAGAGATAGAGAAATTTGTGCACAACAGAGTAAGTATGAGGATTTTGATGAAATTGTTAGTTATGAGGAAGATAGCACTACAAAAGGGTTTTGTGCTGCCAATGAAAGACTGTCAACCCAGTCACATTAGCAATATGTGTCAGAGGAAGGGAGGAATGGTTGGTGTGAAGATGGTGACTGTGTATGTCTCTTAGAAGATCATAAGGATTACAGCATGTATGAGGTCACACGTAATGTTGAGAACACTGACTGTACTAATAGGAATGAAGGTGCTAAAATGCATTCTGATGTGGGATCTCCAGTGACAATGTTGCTGTTAAGCCAAGTAGATGATGAGAGTTATCAGAGTGAAAAGAGACTTACGGAAAGGTGTGCAAATGTGCAGCTTTGGGATAAGTGTCTAAGGAGTGTTAAGAGTACAAGGAAAGGGAAGACATTTCATAGCTTTGCACAAACAATGTGCAGTAAATCTTGGAGAGGATTTCGTGGCTGATACAAGTAGGGAGTCGAGAGCGCTTACCATACGAAATTTGGAACAAAGGGATGAAGTCTTAAATGACTTGCTAAAGGAAGATGATGATGTTCTACAGTAAGCTGTGCAACCAATTGTAGAGGGATAAATTTTCATGTAAAATATGACATTCTTCTAGATTCAGTAAGCCCAAATGGCTCAAATGGCTCTGAGCACTATGAGACTTAACATCTGAGGTTCATCAGTCCCCTAGAACTTAGAAATACTGAAACCTAACTAACCTAAGGACATCACACACATCCATGCCCGAGGCCGGATTGGAACCTGTGACCGTAGCAGACTTGCGGTTGAGGACTGAAGCGCCTAGAACCGCTCGGCCACCATGACCGGTCGGGAAGTCCAGTTAATGTAGTGTCACAAATGCCGTGTGCATCGTGGTTGGAACAAGGTAGAGAAATACCGAATTTTCCCGTAAATAGTGTGTCCATTGTGCGTGCTGTTGGTATAAAAGGCCATATGCTATTACACAAGCCAAACATGAAGCTGTCAATGAGGAGATTAGCAAGATGTTGAAAATGGGAATTATTGGTGTTCATCAAGTCAGTATAATAATCCCTTATTTGTTGTGGAGAAGAAAAATAGGAATTTCAGTATTGTGGTAGATGCTAGACCAGTGAATAAAATCATACTTCCACAGAGAGACAGGCCTCCGAGTCTGGAGGAGTTGCTTCAAAAGTTTCATGGAGAGTATTCAGCAGCATCGGTCTGGAATCTGGATATTGTCAGATTCCTCTGCATAAGGACTCAAGACAATATACGGCATTCCTAGATGAAGGAAAAAGCTACCAATACTGTGTTCTATCTTTTGGGCTCAACATTTCTACATCAGCCTTGATTCAGTCACTAGACAGGGTGTTAGGAGAGCAGCTTCGGAAGACAGTTACGTGTTATGTACATGACATTCTCATCACTACAGTGATGTGGGAAGAACGTGTGCAGACTTTGGATGGTGTCTTAACTGCACTTAAGAGTGCTGGTATAAATGTGAACACAGATAAATCAGAATTTGGAAAGGCATGATTCGTTTCTTCGTTTCTTGGGACACATAATTAGTCAACAAGGGATTGAACCACATGAGGCAAAGTTGCAGGATAAAAGATTTTTCTGTGCCTCGCTGCAAGAAACAATTAAGGGAATTCCTTGGATTAGCTGGATTCTATATAAAATTTGTGAGTGATCAATCATTAAATAGTCCTCATTTGCTGAACCTTCCGAAAGCTGAAATGCTATGGCAATGGACCGAAGACTGGCAGAAGGATTTTGAGGATATCAAGAGGCATCTGTGTAATGGACATAGTTTGTCACACCCAGACTTCGAAAAGAACTTTTACATGGCTGGCGACGCATCAGACTGTGGATTTGGCGTGCATCTGTATCAAATTGGTGACAAGCTTGAAGGAGGCATAAGGACAATAGCTTTCGTCAGTCATGCACTGAGGAAGTGGGAGCTCCAGTATACAATTACAGAACGTGAAGCATTAGCAATTCTTTGGGGATTCAGTAAATTTCGGTATTACCTGGCAGGTAGAGTAACAAAGGTGATAACTTTCCTTCCTGACTGAAAGTAAATTCTATCATAGGAGTTTAACTAGATGGGCTATTGCACTTCAGGAGTATCAATTTGATATTATCTACAGAGTAGGGGACCAAAACATTGTACCAGATGCCTTGTCCAGAAGGTCACCTGGTAGGGAACACATTAATGTAAATGGACTGCAAGAAAATATATTGTGTGTTAGTTTTATGAAAGGTATTCCACATGAGACTTACGTGGAGAATTTTATGAAGAATATACAGAGCGAGCAGAACATGGATCCAGCACTGTAGTTAGTTAAGACTATGTATGGTTGTGCGGGTCAAGAGAAATTTCGAAAATACTACCTGATTCATAATAACGTCTTATATAGATGTACTGATGAAACAAAACAAGAATGGAGAGTCTGTATTCCAGAGCACACTATATAGCGGTTGATTTGGTACATCCACTACAACAATGTACACTTTGGTGCCGACAAATACATTGAGAAATTAAGAAAAGAGTGTCTATTCTTTGGCATGAGCAAAAAGGTATGTAGGTTATTACGAACTTGTGATGCCTGCTAAAGGGCAAAAAGACTACAACAATTAGACATCAAGTCCCTATTCATCCAATCATTCCAAATGGAATTGGGGATGTAGTTGCAATTGATCTCCTCAGCCCTTTTCCAAAGTAGCAAGGAAATGTTACTCAGATTACGGTGGCATTCGATGTAGGATCAAAATATCTAAAATTTTACCCACTGACAAGAGCTGTTAGCAAGATGAAGGTGAAGAAGTTTGTTGTTGACTATTTTATAAATGCTTGTACACCATAGAGGATACATACAGACAATGGTCCACAATTTATGTCCAAAGAGTGTCAGGAGCTTGTACATCAATCTAACATAATATAGACCAGCCTCGAATCCAGCAGACGGATCATGAAGGAGCTTAATCGTAGAACCTACTGTCATCACAAACATAGCCGCTGGGGGGACTCTGAAAACTTTGAGGATTTACTTAACAGCATGCCATGTATGTCCAAAGCTTTTTCACCTTGTGAGCTGTGATTAAACCAGGAACTAGAGTCGGTATTTACTGAACTCTTTAAGGATGTCACCAAGACCACCATTACGTTGGATGATAAAATACAATTAGCAAACTCTAGAAGCTAAGGCAAATCAAAGAAAACGGCGTCATCATGGAATTGTTCACCCAATCTCATACAAAGTTGGTGATTTTGTGTTGATTAAGACACATACAAAATCGAAAAAAATTAACTTAAGGACCATATAAAATCATTGGTATTGTATGACCAAATACAGTGGAACTCGAAGTATTAAGTTCTGGCAACTATGAAGGAAAACATCATGTGGAAAGTATCAAGCCCTTACTATAGGAGTGACTAATGTAACCAGAATTTCATGTCATTGCAGTCACTAAAGTTTTTGATGGAATCAGAAAATGTAGTGTAAGCTGTTAGAGATATATGTGCTCTAATGTATTGCCTTAGGTTGTAATGTGATATTCTTCATTATTCTAATTGTTCTCTTATTCATTATTTATCACATATTGACACACCATATTGATCTAAGGATAATTTTTTACTTATTGGGTCTCATAAAATTATGCCAAAAGTTTATATGTGATTACATGTAAGGGTGGCCACAGCCATCTCCCTTTTAACTTTACCTTAAGATATAAGTAGCCTGAATTGTCATAGGGCGTTCACTGTTTGTTTCATGGCCTGAGGGAGCTTAATGTTGCTGTACAAGATGAGGTTACCAGATAATTTATACAGCAACGGACGTGACACATTATGCTGCCAATAGCTGCCCAACCCCTCCCTTACAAGCACCATCCTGGAATAGCGACCTCCCCCTTTCCAGGTAATTTTAAGTGAGTTACAGTTAATTTTCATCATTAAATGTGCATTCATGAGTATAGTGCGCTGCGTGTGACAATACTTGGTAAATGTTAGGCCCATATGTTGCTTTCTTTCCCTTTCTCTAAATTTGTGATCATATAAACTGTGTGTAACAGCGTTGTGATGTGTTAGTTCTACCCACATTGGTCTTTAAACTGTGTAGTGTAGTGAGTTCAATATTCTGTATTTCTGGTATCATTATACTGCTTTGGGCAGTTAGATGGATATTTATTTTATCTCATCATTTTCTTTTATCTGTGTTCAGACTAAATTTGGTAATTTTGTGTTATCTTTGAGTGCATTTCATTTTGTCTAGACTCTTCTCCTTTATATGTGCTGTATTACTTCCCGTTTGTATTTTTTTTAATACATGTTTCTTATGTTCCCTTGTTTGATTATGTGTTTGTACTTCAGCTGTACTGTAGGTTAAAGTATAACAATGTATATTTCTTCCCTTTATCTTTCTTCTGATGGACCGCCACACCATTAGTGCTTATTTTCGTTAATTCCTTCAGAATTTAGCAACTACTTTCGTGCGGGAATGTAAGCCTGTATCGAGTAGCGCTGATATCGATTATGATGACAGCACTATGGTCGTTTTTTTTTTTTTTTTTTTCCACGTCCGCGAGGGAGTCACGTGAATGTGTTTGTGTGCTTGGTGTGAAGATGTTAAGGAATCAGGTTAAGAGAACAAGTAAATTTTTTGACTATAAAGGTGTTTGCTACTGTGTGATCATTCGTGTACCTCAGGAGACGTAATCCGCGGCACGCGAAATCAAAAACAACGAGAACAATCGCGAGAACATGATTAGATGCCGCGAACTTCTCATCTGTGCCGATAAATGAAACTTGGATTACCTATATTGCCACGATCACCACATCTGGATTGCAGTGTGGGATGATGTGTTGTGGTGTAATGTTACTGTATGTATCAGTGTATCAACGTATTTGTTACTTTATGTAGCGTGTAACAGTGCAGCCCTGTGTACTGTAAGCATTAAAAAATACATCGGTGGATTATACTAGGCTGAAACTTAAATTTTGGTAATTGGCACTCCTTTGTTCCCCTTGTTAGTCATCATTTATTACAGAAGTACTTAAGCTGCTGCTCATAGACTGCAAGGGAAGAAGCGAATGACGATCGGATTTACGAGGTGAATGGGTAGGAATACCAAATACAGACGAAACAATAACCCTACCCTCCCCATTCGCTTACAAGATCAGTTCCAGTTACCGATTCCAGTATTTGTTAGAACCTACTTTTTGTCAAATTTCATTAGTTGTGTACTCGTCCCATTAGATTTGACAATTGGTATTAAAAGTTAAGTCTCATTCATAATAGTATGACTTCACTATGAGCTATACTGTACTGAATTTAAAGGTTCCCTGCGCTTTTGTTGTTCGCATAAATTAAGATGATAATTTATTGTAGTCTTGAAGACCTCTTTTTCTATTCTTATTTATTTTCGTTATCTTTAATTCTTGTCGGTATAATTTGTTGGTAAGTGATCTGTGTAACTTTATCGTACGCTACAGTCGTTTGTTTACGAACATGATGATTTGATTTCAAAAATTGCCACTCTGTAGCGTCCTTGCCTTAGGTAAGACGTCATTGCTCAAAGCCGGCGAGTGGAATTGGACACCAGAATTTACCGCAATAACCACTCCTGACAAGATGTTGCCTACACTCAACGACGTAATCTGTGTGGCTTGGAATAATCGTCTGTACTAACACGACGACGTCAAGTAAGATTTGATATTCAGCTTCTCACGCTACGACATCTCTATGTACAAAAGGATGGACACAGTAACACATTTCTACTTAAAGGGATCAGTGGTAGCTATCAGGATATTAATTATAGCCCATCTGACATCCCGGTTCACTAGGTTCGAAACATAAACCACCACCAAAGCTAGTATCAATCATCAGAGAAATACTAAATCCAAGAGTCTACAGAGGGTGGGGATGATATACCCTCCTGGAAATGGAAAAAAGAACACATTGACACCGGTGTGTCAGACACACCATACTTGCTCCGGACACTGCGAGAGGGCTGTACAAGCAATGATCACACGCACGGCACAGCGGACACACTAGGAACCGCGGTGTTGGCCATCGAATGGCGCTAGCTGCGCAGCATTTGTGCACCGCCGCCGTCAGTGTCAACCAGTTTGCCGTGGCATACGGAGCTCCATCGCAGTCTTTAACACTGGTAGCATGCCGCGACAGCGTGGACGTGAACCGTATGTGGCAGTTGACGGACTTTGAGCGAGGGCGTATAGTGGGCATGCGGGAGGCCGGGTGGACGTACCGCCGAATTGCTCAACACGTGGGGCGTGAGGTCTCCACAGTACATCGATGTTGTCGCCAGTGGTCGGCGGAAGGTGCACGTGCTCGTCGACCTGGGACCGGACCGCAGCGACGTACGGATGCACACCAAGACCGTAGGATCCTACGCAGTGCCGTAGGGGACCGCACCGCCACTTCCTAGCAAATTAGAGACACTGGTGCTCCTGGGGTATCGGCGAGGACCATTCGCAACCGTTTCCATGAAGCTGGGCTACGGTCCCGCACACCGTTAGGCCGTCTTCCGCTCACGCGCCAACATCCTGTAGCCCGCCTCCAGTGGTGTCGCGACAGGCGTGAATGGAGGGACGAATGGAGACGTGTCGTCTTCAGCGATGAGAGTCGCTTCTGCCTTGGTGCCAATGATGGTCGTATGCGTGTTTGGCGCCGTGCAGGTGAGCGCCACAATCAGGACTGCATACGACCGAGCCACACAGGGCCAACACCCGGCATCATGGTGTGGGGAGCGATCTCCTACACTGGCCGTACACCTCTGGTGATCGTCGAGGGGACACTGAATAGTGCACGGTACATCCAAACCGTCATCGAACCCATCGTTCTACCATTCCTAGACCGGCAAGGGAACTTGCTGTTCCAACAGGACAATGCACGTCCGCATGTATCCTGTGCCACCCAACGTGCTCTAGAAGGTGTAAGTCAACTACCCTGGCCAGCAAGATCTCCGGATCTGTCCCCCGTTTTGCATGTTTGGGACTGGATGAAGCGTCGTCTCACGCGGTCTGCACGTCCAGCACGAACGCTGGTCCAACTGAGGCGCCAGGTGGAAATGGCATGGCAAGCCGTTCCACAGGACTACATCCAGCATCTCTACGATCGTCTCCATGGGAGAATAGCAACCTGCATTGCTGCGAAAGGTGGATATACACTGTACTAGTGCCGACATTGTGCATGCTCTGTTGCCTGTGTCTATGTGCCTGTGGTTCTGTCAGTGTGATCATGTGATGTATCTGACCCCAGGAATGTGTCAATAAAGTTCCCCCTTCCTCAGACAATGAAATCACGGTGTTCGTATTTCAATTTCCAGGAGTGTATTTACTTTACCAATAACAAAAATATATAGCGAAGCTTACCCTGTGTGCTCTGGTAACACAACTAAACACTTTCTCAGTTACGTAGGACCAGAAATCGCAGCTTTCATATATGACTGATGAATACGTCATATAGATCCGTGCCCCTTATACTTGCTCGTCTTTTAAAGCTTACAAAAATAATCGTGTATGCAAGCAATCAGTGTGAACGTTATAAATTTTTAGGCAAAGTGGGGAACAAGTTCACAAGACAAAGATATAATTTAATATTGTTTCTTTCCTTGTCAGTCAACGATTAACTCCGAAAGCAGAGCCTAGCTACAACAATATCCTTCACTCTATTGAAATTTTATCGTAATAAATTATTTCATCAGTCTCAAACTTTCAGAACTAAATGGAATAATTTTTCATCTGTAATTAATCACGTTTCAATAAAACGTAAACTAGCTTGCCCTGTATAAGTAAAGATTAATTATCTTTCTTTCCGTTGCAAGTTATTAAATGAAAAATGCCACTCCTTCTCTTTAGGGTTATAATTTCTTTGAATTTTTCTTTTACCAATATTCCAGTCTTGTACTCTATCAGCCTTTGGACTTACTTCAATACAAAATATATATTCGAGATATTTGTCTGCCAGGAAATAAACTTTTGAATATTTTTCTTGTAATAGTTTATGGATAAAGGCCAAGTAAGGTACTGACTTTTCCAGCTTAAAATAGTTAACTCTTTATTTCCTGCCATTAATTCGTTTACAGGTACAAGTCAGCGTTTTACTTTAGGAATGCGCGTTCTCTGTTCAAAACCCCATTAAGCGGAAATGTAATAAAAAATAAAACAAAAAACATGAGTGTCACTGCCAATTTTCTGCTATATGAACTTTAAATAATCAAACAAAGCGCACCACTTCAGGCGTTGGCTTCCGCGACTCATATTTAAAACTCAAAACACCGCACTCGACGATCTCTTAGAGAGAATTAGCATGTTCTCTAATAAATGGTTCTTGATTTGTCGTTTAGGGACAAGGAAAAAAGCTATCAGATTCTCAATAAACTTCTGACTGCTTCTCAATAAATAACTATTACATAGGAGTATTGTCCTCTTTAATACAGACTACGTATTCACTGCATCCAACTTGATTTCCGGAATTTAGTATATTACGAAGCTGATGCAGAGGTAATACAACAAACCCTAACCAAATATCTCTACGTCACTGTTCCTCAGTGCTTGCGTACACGTGTACAACCACAATAATTAAACGCAATCCTACTATCCCTCAGTGCGTGCTTTAGTCCTCAACTACAAAATAACTGAACGACTTCGCGTAAACACGTCCCTTCTATACACCATCCAACAAAAAAATCTCCAAAACATATTGAAACATGCTTCGCCTACAAACAAGTGGTTATTAAGCAGCACGACGCACCATTAATTACAAACAGGAGAAACTAATCTCACACTTCAATAAATCGGACGTTTTCCTATACCTGGCGAGTCTACACTACCAAAATCGGAGATGTAATCAGTCTCTACACTAGCCGACCTTCTCAAAATATCTTTCTAAACTACAAAGAACTCCTCTGAACACACTTGAGCTCTACGCCAGTTCTAGACTAATTTACGTATCGTATGTGTGAGATAATCTCTCTCGAAGCTCACTGCTCCAAATATACCTTGATATTGAAGTCAAATTCTAAAAGGAAAACCCAAGATCCATTCGTTGCTAACACGTATCACGCTAATTCTCTCTTTAACGATAACTGTTTCTTCTCAGCAGTTGTCGGCAAAGGTTTCTAGTGGCCAGCTGCTACGTGTTTGTCATCTTTACCGCACGTCGCGATTTAGTAGTCGGCTGGGTGTAGCAAACTCTCTGACTTGACACGGCACAGCTTTTCTCGAACAATGGGTGTCACATATCTACAACAATTTAACATAATAAGTAAAAGCAAACCATTGAATCCTCTTAACAAACTCTTCATTCACTCAAAACATTAAAGTCGATAACAAGTGATGTGCTCTACCGATCATTTTTTTAAAGAAGGTAGAAGAAACAGAAACCTTTATTATTCACAAATCCATAGTATGTCCTTACAACAGTATAACTGTCTTCGGAGGCAAATCGCTGCCTTTCTACCACGGAGCAGGAAATAACAACAAAGAAAAATTGGGGCCACCTCCAGCACCTATCAACATTTAAAAAAATAAACGAAAGTAAAAGAAACATTGCTTTGCTAGCTTTGCAGCGGCTAGCTGTACAACTCGCGTAGTTTTCCTTAGCTGATCATTGTACTTGGTCGGTTCTACAAACGGCGGCACCGCTCCTCATTTTCGAGCACCAGGCAGACTCCAACTATCTGGCTGGTCCGCAGAAACCGTTATAGGAAATTTGCATACCAGTCCTTGTACTTTCGTAGCCGTAACAGTGTTGTATTACCAGTAAAGCAGTACGTTCATATTGTGCAGCTCGGTATATGTTATGGACCGTCATTCCTCTGTTCCACGCCATTGCGTTAGTCTTGGAAAATACATTTCTTCTGGAAAAAAACACCATGTCCAAAGATATCTCTGTCTGTATAGTGCGCCGCATCAGCGCTACGATCTTCCTTGCCAGAATCCAGACAGACAACGCTTCGCCGCATACCAGCCGGTGGTCGTCCGTATTCAGCATGCCGCATTGTTGACACATAGGCGAATCTGCCAAATGCATTGCTTACTTTCAGTTATTCGATCGATATTTCCGGTTCACTACAATGTATCATGTTGACCTGACTGTTGTAGGTAGCTGGGCTTGGTGTACTGTGCAACAAACTACTTGCCAATTAACGGCAGGATGTTTCCGTTCCACCCTGATGGTACACGTCCTTCGGTGGGAGCTGTCGGGACGTCGGCAAATGCACCCGAACGTAACTGTGTTCAACGATAAAAGTGCTGACATACATTGACGGGGGTGATATATATCCTACACTGACCGGGAGTAAGATGCGATGTTAGTAATAGTTCTTCAATGATCTTCCCCGTAAGAGAGCGATTCCTGTTGCACCACCATTTGAGCATGGTATTAACATACATGACACGCACCTTATTGTGTGCGTTGACATGCTGGGAGTGTAAGCATGTTGCATGTTCCATGTTTACATAGTACCCAAAACCCGCCTGAATCCTCATAGCCACAGTACGCGGGAGAACGTGTGCCAGGTGGCACATGATGAGAGCGAGATAAAGGTTGACGAGTGACACTCGCTGCAGCATAGCCATCAACTAAAGGGCGTTTAGCCGTACATGCTGCGAACTCTGTGCAACACCCGTCGGTAGTTGTCCGCAGCCGTTCCTGACGTCTCCTTGTGAAAGACTGCACCCAAAAATCGGCGAGTTTGCACCACAGGTACGGAGTCCTTCCGTTCCTGGACCTACTCTACCCTCCACGTGCATGAATTGTAATTTCAGGAAGTTAACCTCGCCGCCAGCTGCCATCGCACGCGTCTACAGCCAATCCGGTGTTTATCGAGTCTCTCCCTCATTCTGGACGAGGAACACAATGTCATGTGCGTATGCTCTTCATTAGAATGATAGATGCCGCAAGTCGGTGGAAAAGGCCTGCGAGGCACGATTTAAGGCGATCGCATATAGGAGGAGCGACAAGGGGAAACCCTGTCTGACAGATCTTAAGATTTTAAAATACTCTGTTCTCCCTCCGTGGATCACCATTGCTGGTCCGGCTCCATGCAACAGCCGCATCACAGCAGTGGTCAATGGCGAGACATCCATCCTGTTCATCATCGCCGCGAGGTACACAAGACACACCTCTGTGATGGAAATCTATAGCAGCCAATGCCCCCCGGAGGCGGCATGCAGCCGTGAGGGCGACAATGTCGCGATAGTCTCCCAAGGCTATGTGGATATTATTGATGCCGCCAAGACACATCTGAAGGCCATGTATTCGATCCACGAACGACATTTTGGTATGATTTCCCAGTATGCGCATAAAGAGCTTGTAGTCATTATTAAGGAGAGGCAGGGGACGATAATCACATGGTCGTTTGCCACCACGAGGCTTGGGTATCGGAATCACGATGCCTTCTGTGAATTATACGGGAACAAGGACTTCTTTCCGCAGAAGCTCATTAGACATGCATAACCACATCGGTGTCATAATTGTCAAAAACGCACCAAAAAATTCTAACGGAAATTCAGCAGGGCCTGTGGACTTGGAAGCATCTCGTGTAATGGATTGCTCCAGCTCCTCGCGCGTAATTTCCACATCACGTCCGCTTCCCCGTTCACATGCATCGCGTCTAGGGTCTCGTCCAGAACGGTCATCAGCTCCCTCTGACCCTCCCCGCCCGCGCATACAATCTGCTAAAATGATCCACGAACGCCTGTGTTGTACCCTTTGTGCTAAAACAACAACGGCCATCGCCGAGATTGATCTCATGAATTAACGTCTTCCGTCTTTTTCTTTCCTTTATCACATAATGCATCGAGGGAAGTTCGTCGGGCAGGCAGTCCTGTGACCTCACGCGTATCATCGTGCCCGCCATCCATAGAGTTACAAGTTGTGTCAACTTCACCTTGAGTCGGCGGACAGCTGTCTGGCATTTTGGGTGTAGGTGGTTGAGCGAACAATTCCCGGACGGCTGTGAAGCAAAAGTCAGAGGTCGTGCGCTGCCATCGAGACACCTCCTTTCCGAAAGCTATTAATTGCCTCCTCAAAGTTAGCTTCACGAACTCGATCCATCACTGCAGGACAGAACCACAAGAATTTCTTCGACGGAGGCACCCATGCCACGCGTCTTCCATCATGCATCAGCATTTTTCATCGTGCATGTGGGAGACGTTCATCTTCCAATTACCTGTCCGTCTCCGTACTCTGCCTAGCAAGGGTAACTGTACAAATATATGCCTCATGTTCTGTAAACGCGATCGGCCAAATTTCTGCGTCCACCGTCGACATCGCTAACGCCCTTCAGACGCAGATCCGATCCAAACGGCTCTCAGAGTGTCTCTTAAGTATCATGGTTGGTTGCGATACTTCAGGTCCCATGTATCGACTAATTCCGTCCCCTTGACCAGCTCCCGAATTTCTTAGCTAGGAGTAAAATTAGGATGTTGGTCCTTCCTGTCGATCACACGATTAAAATCTCCGCCTAGTATGCAAACATCTAACGTCCCCGGATCAACGGTGTAACCTCATGGGCGTAAAAATCTCTTACAGACCCTGACGGCGCATATATATTGATCAAACATACTCCACCTACGGTAACGGTCGTACCACGTCACGAAGGCAAACACTCCATTTCGTCTGCACGTATAGTAACGTACTTTAAAAATAACAACTTACTAAAATTATTACTTACTAAAATTATTCTGCTTTGTATGGAATACATTGAACGATGGCGAATGCATAGAAAACTGGATACATAACTCGAATTATCGTTTTCGCGTTGTGAGTGCAACTACTGTGCTTACTCTGTGTTACTTTTAGCAAAACTTTATACGAACCGATAAGGCAATGCAGTTCCCAATACCAATAAAGAAATACAGTCACTGTAAAATGCACTACTGGACATTACAATTGCTACACCACGAAGATGAAGTGCTACAGACGCGAAATTTAACCGGCAGGAAGAAGATGCTGTGATATGAAAATGATTAGCTTTTCAGAGCATTCACACAAGGATGGCGCCTGTGGCAACACATACAACGTGCTGACATGAGGAAAGTTTCCAACCGATTTCTCATACACAAACAGCAGTTGACCGGCGTTGCGTGGTGAAACGTTGTTGTGATGCCTCGTGTAAAGAGGAGAAATGCGTACCATCACGTCTGCCGTTAGTGGGTGCAGCTCCTCCATAATCATGTTCCGCACTGGGATGGGTCTTGTGACTAGACCCCCAGGTCTCATCTCCATGCGTTGTACGCGTCATAGCCTCCCTAATATCCTGTTGCCTTCGATCGGACTCCTTCGCTGTCTCTGGAGCACCGTCCTGGGAAGGTCCTGTCACTGTCCCTACGGCCACCCCTGCTTCTACGCTAGGCAGTTCTTCCGTATCCACGGTCGTCTGCTCTGTACCTGGAAACGCCTCCGCATTGCCTGGTGGATCTGGTTGGTCGTCCTCCACCTTCAGACGACACTTCTTCCTGCGTTTTCGTGATCGCTGTTTCCGTTGCCGGGCCTCGGAATCAGAGGTCAGCAAGGCCTCTTGATGTTCGTGGGGATCTTCGGAAGAAGAAAGGGCGTCCTGCGACTTATGTAGGCGGTCCAGCGCAACGTCTTCCTTCCATGGTTCGCCACGATCTGCCTCTGTCTGCACGTTATGCTGAATTTCCGTTGCGCGGCCTACGTCATGCCGTGACATAGGTCATGGGGACCATCAACGGCTGTGGTGTGAGTGATGGACCATCCCGTGGCAGTTGTAACAAACTTCATTTGGTACACTCGTAAGTGTCCCTCCTTCCCATACCCAGAGTACGTTCGTGGCTGCCCGTCATAGATGACAGTCGCCTACAATCAGCGATGTACAGCTATGACGGAACATGTTTTCGTTGTTCGATCCGTATTTGTCTGACGGCAATGAGGACAAGATATGCTCTTAAAAGTCACCCATTTTTCAGCCTCACGGCACAGAACCGTTCCGTAAGGACGCGAGGCGTCTGTCACCTATTCTTCTGGCACTTCTAACGGAAGATCAAAGACGTGGATCGTTCATAGTCCCATTCCAGTGTGTTCAACTGAAATCTTTCCAATATTCCCTTCCGGATGACAGACACGAAGTCCTTGTCGGTGTCGGAATAGTAGTTCGTCACATGTCCCTTCGTTAATGAGTTTGACATAAATCACGCTGCTGACTACAGATAAGTGTATTCCCACTAAAAAGTCGACTTCGATTTTTACCTCGTCCCGTAAATAACGTTTTACCTCGTAAGCCTTCGGTCGAGCATATTCGTTAACAAAACTAAATTTCAGTGTGGATTTGCGGAACGACAAGGCCATGATTCGTTCTATGTACTACCGTCGCACACCGCTACACACTTAATGTAAACACCTCCCACGCACACGCGCAGCAGGACGGCAGGGACGTAAACACCGTTCGAGCCGCTGCGCCGCTGAAGGCTGACTGTAAATACCCAAGCATGACTCACGACCCTTCCTCACAGCTTTAATTCTGCAAGTACCTCGTCTCCTACTTTCCAGACTTCACAGAAGCTCTCCCACTGACCTTGTAGAACTACACTACTGGACATTAAAATTGCGATGCCACGAAGATGACAAGCTACACACGTGACATTTAACCGACAGGAAGAAGATGCTGTGATATGCAAATGATTAGCTTTTCAGAGCATTCATACAAGTTTGGAGCCGGTGGCTACACCTACAACGTGCTGAAATGAGGGAAGTTTCCAACCGATTGCTCATACACAAACAGCAGTTGACCGGCGTTGCCTGGTGAAACGTTGTTGTGATGCCTCGTGTAAAGAGGACAAATGCGTACCATCACGTTTCCGACTTTGTTGCCTATCGCGATTGCGGTTTACCGTATCGCGACATTGCCGCTCGCGTTAGTCGAGATCCAATGACTGTTAGCAGAATATGGAATCGGTGGGATTAGGAGGGTAAACGGAACGCCGTGCTGGATCCCAATGGCCTCGTATCACTAGCAGGCGAGATGACAGGCATCTTATCCATATGGCTGTAACGGATCGTGCAGCCACGTCTCGATCCCTGAGTCAACAGATGGGGATGATTGCAAGACAACAACCATCTGCACGAACAGTTCGACGACGTTTGCAACAGCGTGGACTATCAGCTCGGAGACCATAGCTGCGGTTACCCTTGAAGTTGCATGAGAAACAGGAGCGCCTGCGATGGTGTACTCAACGACAAACCTGGGTGCACGAATGGCAAAACGTCATTTTTTCGGATGAATCCAGGTTCTATTTAGAGCATAATGATGGTCGCATCCGTGATTGGCGACATCGCGGTGAACGCACATTGGAAGCGAGTATTCGTCATCGCCATACTGGCGTATCACCCGGCGTGATGGTATGGGGTGCCATTGGTTACACGTCTCGATCACCTCTTGTTCGCATTGATGGCACTTTGAACAGTGGACGTTACATTTCAGATGTGTTAGCACCCGTGACTCTACCCTTCATTCGATCCCTGCGAAACCCTACATTTCAGCAGTATAATGCACGACCGCATGTTGCGGGCCTTTCTGGATACAGATAATGTTCGACTGCTGCCCTGGCCAGAACGTTCTCCAGATCTCTCACCAATTGAAGAAGTCTGGTCAATGGTGGCCGAACAGCTGGCTCGTCACAATACGCCAGTCACTACTCTTGTGGTATCGTGTTGAAGCTGCATGGACAGCTGTACCTGTTCACGCCATCCATCTCTGTTTGACTCAGAGGTGGTTGTTATGGGTACTGACTTCTCAGGATCTATGCATCCAAATTTCGTGAAAAGGTAATCACATGTCATTTCCAGTATAATATATTTGTCGAATGAATACCTTTTTATTATCTCCATTTCTTCTTAGTGTAGCAATTTTAATGGCCAATAGTGTAGCACTCCTGGAAGAAAGGATATTGCGGAGACATGGCTTAGCCACAACCTGGGGGATGTTTTCGGAATGACATTTTCACTCTGCAGTGGAGAGTGATGTGATATGAAACTTTGTGGCCTATTAAAACAGTTTTAACAGGAGACGAGGTACTGGCAGAATTAAAGCTGTGAGGAGGGGTCGTGAGTCGTGTCTGGGTAGCTCAGTCGGTAGTGCACTTGCCCGCTTAAAGCAAGGGTCCCGATTTCGAATCTCGCTCTTCCACACAGTTTTAATCTAACAGAAAGTTTCATATCAGCTCTCAATCCGCTGCAGAGTCTCCAGTATTGTAAGACGATTCCATATCCACACAGTTATACGGGAGAAACGGTTCAGAAGAACATGGAAGACCAAAACTATGCTTGCAATAGATACTAAAAGAGTAGTCTATTAGGTCAGTAGTAAGTAACGCAGATGCTCCAGTTGCTGGTTGACGAAATACTGAACCTCGTTGCTGAGAACTTTTGTAGGTAAATGTGGACATTATATCCGAAATTCAGCAGAGTTTAGTTACATATTATTGACTCTATTATTAATTAGCAACAAGTCTCAGAAAGACATAACCACATTATTAAACCTCGCGCTGACCTCCACTTTTTATTCCATAATCTATACAAAGAGATGACATATATCATGGGATACCTCCTAATATTTGTCGGACCTCATTTTGGCTGGTATAGTGCAGCAACTCGAAGTGGGGCAGACTGAATATGTCGTTGACAGTTCCTTGTAGAAATACTGAAGAAAGCTGCCTCCATAGCAGTCCATAAATGCAACAGTGTTGCAAGTGCAGGATTTTGCATGTGAACTGACCTCCGAATTATGCCTCTTAAATGTTCGATGGGATTCATGCCAGGCAATTTGGGTGGCAACCATTTCCTCAAATTTTCCAGGATGTTCTTCAAACCAGTCGCGAATAACTATGGGCCGGAGACACGGTGTATTGTCATCTATAAAAATACCACCTTCGTTTGAGAGCGTGTCATCCAAGAATGACTACAAGTGGTCTTCAACTGGCCGAACATCCAGACAACCATTCCATGTAAACTCAGCCCAAACCATTAAGGAGGCACCACCAGCTCGCACATTTTCTTGTCGACAGCAGGGGTGCGGGGCTTCGTGGGATCTCCACCATGCTCGAACCCTGCCGTCAGCTCTTACTAGTTGCAATCGGCACTCATCTGACCAGGCCACGGTTCTTTAATGGTCTGGAGTCCAACCGATACGGTCTAGAGCAGAGGAGATGTTCTGCTGGCCACGTCGTGCCGTTACCAAAGGCGCTCGCCTTGGTCCTGTGCCGCCATTAACCACTAACGCCGGATTTTGCTGCACCCTCATAACGGAAACGTTCGACCTACATCCCACATCGATTTGCATTGACTTCTGCAGTTAATTCAGTGTTGCTTGTGTCTTAGCACTGATAACTCTATGCAAAATGCCACTGCTCTGGGTTATTAAGTGAAGCCTTCGCTCACTGCGTAGTCTGTGGAGAGAGGTAATGGCTGAAATTTGGTATTATAGGCACACTCTTGGCTCTTTGAATGTCGAAATATTGAACTCCTTAACGGTTCCTAGCTCCGCATTTAAAGTCTTTTCAAATTCCCAGGTGCAGCCACCTTCCACTATTTTACACTGTCGAATGCTTTCACCAAGTCGACAGATCCAATGAACGTGTCATGATATTTTCTTCACTCTTGCTTCCATTATCAATTGCAAGTTCAGAATTGTCTCTCTGGTGTCTTTACCCTTCCTAACACCAAAATAATCGTCATCTAACACACCCTTAATTTTCTTTTCCATTCTTCTGTATATTCCTCTGATCAGCAATTTGGACGCATGAGCTGTTAAGTTGACTGTGCGACAATGCTCGCACGTGTCAGCTTTTGCAGTCTTGTGGCTGATGTTGCTTCCGAAATTCAGATACTAAATCGACAGACTCAGACATTACACAAGCCAACGTGAACTGTCATTTTGTTGTCATTTCCGCCAATGATTTTCGAAATACTGATGGGATGCCATCTATCCCTTCTGCCTTATCCGATCTATATCTCCAAATGCTCGTTTAAAATATGATTCTAATACTGCACCCCTGTTTCGTCTATAATGCTGTCAGACAAGCCCTACCCCTTATTGAGCCTAACCATGATATGATGCAACTGAAATCTTACCGTATCTCCTGGCCTTTTCCGAGTATACCTCCTCCTCTTGTGATTTTTCAATAGCGTATATGCTATTACTAGCTGAAATTTATTGTAGAACATAGTCATTTCTCCTCTTTCATTCCTAGTTCCAAGATCATATCCACCCGTAGCGTCTTCTTCTTCTTCTCCTCCTTTCTCTACAACCGATTCCAATCCCCCACGACTGTTGCATTGTCTTCTCCCTTTACGTACTGAATCACTCCTTCAGTATCCTTATAAACGTTCAGTATCTCTTCGTCTTCGACTTGCAACGTCGACATATATACCTGCACTGTAGTTGGTCGGTGTTGATTTGCTGACGGTTCTGATGTGGGCAACTCTTATCACTGAACTGTTTCCAGTTACTCACACACTCCTCTACCTTCCTATTCACAGAATCCTACTCCCATTATACCACGCTATTGTTGATATTACCCTACAGTCATGTGACCAGTGACAGAAATCCTTCTCTTCTTTCCCTTCTAATTCACTGGCACCCCCCCCCCCTCTGCCCCCCTCCCCACCCGGTATATCTAGATTGCGCCTTAGCATTTCCCTTGTCAGATTTTCTTGTTCCCTATCACGTTCAAACTACGGAAATTCCATGCCTGACCAGTAGAACACTACCCTTTCGTTGGCTTTTCAATCTTTTTCTCAAGGTCATCTCCTCTTTGGCAGTCCCCTCCCAAAGATCGCAATCGGGGACTATTCCGGAATCTTTTGCTAGTGGAGAGATCATCTTGACACTTTTTCAATTACAGGCCACATGTCATGTTGATATGTCTCAAACTCTGTGGTTTTCATTGCCTTCTGCATCCACATGCAGTTGATCATTACTGATTCTTCCGCCTTTAGCGACAGTTTCTCATCACTAGGGCAAGCACTACCCCGAAACTCTGTCCGCTCCTCTGCCTTCTTTCATACTGACGGCGATCTCTTATCCCAGACGTCTTCGGTCACCGTTGCCGATCATTTTTATACAGAATCTAAGCACATAGTGATGTGCGTGTATCAACAAACCGGTCTGTCACAAAACTACGTAGGCCTCAACGGCTGGTGTCATGATGATTAAAACTTTTTCGGGTGTCTTACCCAGAGAAAGGTCGTTGCAATATGATCTAAATGTTGGTTTTCAGTTTTTAATGAAAATATTTTATACAATGACGTGATACAACACACAGAAGAATTTTAATCATCACAACTCGTTAATCGTTTGGAGACAACTGTTCGTCGCGATGATGACTATATTGAGAAATAAACGAGCAGACATGCAGAATAAAGATGTAGAATATTAATAGCATTAGTTTTATTTAAGAAGCTTTAAGAGTTTTCACATAAAGGAATAAGAGACATGCCTTTACAGAACGCTTTCATATTTCACCCTCTCATAACACAGATTAGGGAAAGTCAAGGTATTGGCCACAGCATCATCCATTGCGCATAACTGGTCAACGAAGCAATGGAAATACAGCTGGTCGATAACTTGCTCAACTGAGACGAGGATTGCCAGTGGGAACCCCTCATATCACGTCTGCACTCTCAAAGAAATTATTGTTTTGAGTCTTCACTGCCCGGCATCTCAACACATGGCAGAAAATTTAATAACTAACCACACAATTCTACAGTAACATGGATTTGCTGGTTCTGTGCATAAAGTTTTATCTGTGAAGCTCTTGTTGCAGACAATGTTATCTCTGGCACACGCGCATTTACTCAACAGTATTGTCTCCAAATAGATTAAATTTCAGAGAGTAGCTACACGTCGCTATACATCTACCGTGTTTGAGGCAAACTGAAGTATCATGTTTCTGGGATAAAACGGATTATCTACTATGCCACATTGGTGCATCCCGAAGCGCAGCGTTGTTCAATTGTCAGTTGCGGAACTATTTTCGAAAGGCAAGTAGATAAAATTTTTCAGGGCATGTGGCATACTAGTTGACTCCCTTTACTCCAGAAAACGTGACATTTCAATTTACATTTGAGATGGCAGGCGTATATCACTGTATGAAATTTAGTTTCTTTGATTGAAATGGTTCTCATTCTGTCGCTGAATCAATATCAAGATGCATGTATGTTTATCAGCCGAAATATCGGAAGAAGAGAAGTATCCTGCATGGACCCCCGAAAGATGATGGAAGACAAACAAAGATGGCGAATTATTTCTTACAATACTGTCATAACAGTAAAGAAAGCGTTATCTAGGCTAACCCACAGGTGTTCATATTAATTCGATGACGGAATATCGTTTGGTGGCGCAAAGTAGTAATCTTAATGACTGTTACAGTTGGACTTATGTTCCTTAGGGGTTTTAGTTACTTATAACAAACTGAAGGCATGATATATAACTGAAAGCAAAAAATCCTTCACTACCAACAAAACAATAGCGTCTGAAGCAAGCATCTGGAAAAGTACACATTAAGCTGAAACACCAAAATCTTAATATTTAAAACTACTCGGTGACTTAATGAAAATATCACGTGGATGACCATTCACTTTAAGAAAAGTTTCCGAATAATCCCACAGGCAGTACCAGAGAACGTGGAAAGAAGGGATAGCCACCGTTAATAATATGCTGAGTCTCTCTTTCAATAAACTGCGACGATAGGAAATGGCTTCCTGGTAATGTAAAGCGACCCTAAAATCATAGTGTCCATTAGCAGTCAATCACTGTAAATTAGTTTCGTAGGTCTTTTTGTGTAATCTCCTCCTTTCAATATGTAAACCCACAATAATATTTTACGTTTTACCGAAATAGTTGGCGCATTTTGTGTACATACAAGGTGTGTGAGAAACGAAATGAGTCAACAATGTGATCGATCTGGTAACGCTGTGTTGTTTTACTTCAGTAGACCTGAGTATTATTCCCTTCCAGATACTCAGTTCGAGTTTCAGCTCCGTACTCTCATCACGTGATTTTTGAGAGCCCCGTCAGTGTTGTGTTTTTGTTGTGTATTACGAAAATGGAACGCCGGAATTGTGCCAACATGTCTTGTGTTAAATTAGGTAACTACGCCAGTGATATCTTTATGTTTAAACAGGTCTAGTGGGAATATTACCGATCAAGAGCACAATTTTTCACTGGCAGAAATTATTTTAGGAACATCGAGAACACATTGATAGTGAACGTGGCTCAGGGAGACCATTAACACCAAAAACCGACGAACTGGTGCTTGCTCTTGTGAGATCAGACCGATGTTTAACCATAAGGATTATGCAAGGCCTGTTAAACACTTTCGCCGTACATCAAATTTTGTCCGAAGTTTTGAATGTGCAAAGATTTTTACCAAAATGGTGTCGAAAAAACTCACGACGAGTAGGACGATCGAAGAAACATGTCGTTGATCTCGAGAGGACTGCCAATGACCAAGAATGATTCAGTCGCTTGATCGCAAGTGATGAGTCCTGGATTTCTGAGTGCGATACTTAGGAAAAGCAGGAAAGTGAGGAGTGGCACACTGAGACATCTCATCGACCGAAAGAAGCTCGAATGAGCAAATCAGAGGTCAGAACAATGATGATTTAGTTTTTTGACAATAGGGGTATAATGCACAAAGAAATTGCTTCTCCAGGACAAATTAACAATCATTTGTTTTACGAAGATGACCTCGAAACGCTCAGAAAAAGGGTGAATCGAGGGAGGCCGGACATTGCAGACAAGTCAGTGCTGCATCATTACAATGCTCCATGTCACACGGCCTCTTTCCCACTGGGGTATTTGATCATAAAAGGCATTCCTGTTGTTCTATTGGTGCCTTTATTCACCTGACCTTAATCTTTTTGATTTCATTGTCTTCTCCAGAAATTAAATTAGGTCTTAAAAGGAAGGCATGTTGGAATTCTGGAGAACATTGAAAAGAATGTGAAGGGCGTGTTAAAGCCCCGATGAGTTGAAGCCTTTCAGCGCTGCTACCAAGAATGGGAACAACGACTCCGCCGGTGTATAGCTGCCAAAAGGAACTACTTTCAAGGGGAAAAACTGTTGTTTGAAAAAAAATTAAAAACTTTAGAAGATAAAAAATCTGTCTTATTACTTTTCTCATAGATCTCGTATATCCACTGTATAACAAAATAAACGTTACGAGAAAATAAAGGAAACGAAAACGTGAGAAAAATAGGCAATGTTACAGAATTTGTCTGCTTCTGAGTAATTTGTCAGAATTAATTCATAACTCTTTTCTAGAGATGAACATTACTAGGCAGGTGCATACATTCAAAGCATTGTCTTGCACTACACTCCCACTCAACTGAATTAGTCCAATACCTGTTGGGACACACGCACCTCCCTCCAATATTTAAACAAATAAATATTATGAGTTTAGATTAACAAATGTGGAGATAGGAAATCACAGGAACAACTGAAATAGAGCATAACTTCACTGTAATTTACTTTTGTTGTAACACTTGATAACAAACCAAGAAAATGTCGCGTGTTACACTTGACAGATAATAGCACTAGAACAATAATAAACAACTGATTCAGTTTTCTGAACTTTAGTTTGACTTAGACATAAATACAAATATGAGCGTAGGCGCGTTAAAAAACAGGTTTTAAACAGTCACTTATAAAATCAACGCAGGCACACTCCATGTAAAGAGAAAATAATTGGCAAGTTTACACACTGACTAGAACATCAAGATGAATATCAGAAACGTGCACCGTCCACAACACCTTACGGTGACAGTTAACGTCCAATAAGTTCCTTTCTTTACAATATGACATTAAGTACAGCTCAGTAGTAATATATACATACGTGCATAAGCACAATTAAAACCTTGTGGAAAAACAATAAGTTGGAAATTGACAAATCTACACTCAAAAGACCTACATTCCATGTAAACACCCCAAATGGCAACTTAATCGCTACCTAGAGTAATAAATTAAGAAAAGCATGATTATAGATGACCAGAATAAAGGAATAAATAACACATAAACGGCTTCTGACCGCCGACAAACTGTGTTGGGCTATTGAGCAGTGATTAATTTAAAATAGCTACTACATACGCTAACCAGGTTAGCGGAGTATTTAAAGACAAGCTTAGAGCAAGGACCCTGGTCAGAAGGTAATCAAAACCAGCAGGAGTCCCTTACACGGCAGACGTGCCAGCACATCCGTTCATACCCCAGAATTAACTAGCGCAACATAAATCATTGACACATTTCAGATAATAATTTAAAACAATGTACTTAAATACCTTTGTTTACCACAAGCCTTAATTAGTTAACAGTCTAGGCTCTGTTACTGAAGCCACGCAAATGAGGTAGCAGGTTAAGGTCTACAATTCTACTTTGCCATTTAACACGGGTCGTGACGAGGAAAAGTAAGAATCCAGCAAATGAATTGAAAGTCACAACTTGGATTCAGTATTTGACGATGCGCTCAAAATCAACAGACAGGTGAGAGTCATGTTCACACTCGCAAACATCTCACGCAGAACACGATCATTAGATGCACATTAAATAAACTGCAGCTTGTTCAGTCATTTACACACCGACGAAACAAATAATCTTCGCCGAGTTACTGCAGACACCGGAATCCCCAGTTGCTTGCAAATAACGCAAAATAATGGTCAAAACCTCTTTAAGTCAGACGACATCCGTAGGATAGGAGTTTCAATGGACAACCAGGCTTCATCGCCTTTGATCCATCTGCGACCAAGACTGTAACACTGGCTGCTATCACGGTCTTAACGATGCATCACACCTGACACGAGTCACGCCAAACATCAAGAAAACGGCGTGCTCTCCTGTACGCTCTCAGACGTCCGCAACTACAGTTCCTCCTCCAGACCGATGCTCACTCACAAACACGGCAGGCAGCCGGCCGCAGCAACGTTACAGCTCCCTCTGCCTAGGGTAAGGAAACAGCAGAGCGCGAAACGGGAATTTCAGAAGGAACGCGCCACAGACAAGGAGGAAACGCAGAGAAACAACCGTGAGATTCCATCACGATTCAATCACGAATCACCTGTCTCGTAAATATACTGTATGTCAATAAATCCAGGTAACTCAGCCGTAAGCTATTAACTTTCGTTTACGTTGCGGCTCGGTATTTTTCAGTTAAGAGTATTTCTAGCATGATAACAACAGAGACATTAAACGTCTAGGGGTAAAAGATCATGTCATGATGAGCAGCTTTTGTTAGTGACAAAAGTTCACTGACACTTTCCGGTGACGCTAAGCTTCCTTTTCGATTGGTTGTGCCCCTGAGATGTGATAGGGCATACGAAACCAGCAGAGTGTGTTGCCTATGTTGCATTCAACTGTTCTTTGTGAAATGCAGTCCACCAAGAGAAATTAAAGTTCCCGATTCTTTCTAAAATATATTTCTCCGCTTAGAAGCACTCACTTTTAAAGTTTTCTGGTTTGAAATCACTATGTTAATTTACTGGGGCAGGTGCAGCACATCGGGTTAGTACATACTGCTAGAGTTCGGTGTAATCTCGTCATCCCATGGCCGGCGAATACTAAAGCACGCCTAGCACCGCCGGGAAGCGTCAGTTGACATTTCGTTTCTAATAAATGTTGTTCTTCTTGACGTGATGTATCAGACCTAGATGTTCGTCACAAGGACTTCGAAACACATCGTATTTTGTTTGATGTAATACTGACCTCTGAACAGTAACTTTTCTCCTTGGACGTACGGCAGAGGGAGGGGGCTGGCGAGAGGGTGGTCGGTATGTAGTGCAACACATTTTTTTTCTGTAAGTAGGTTGGTTTTATTCAGGATTCCAAAACACCACATAATTACTCACTCTTTTGGATACAAAACCCTGTTTTTCAATTTAATCTCCGTTCAGTGCGACGGCCTTACGCCACTTTACTCTGAGAGCCTGTATGCTCTCATGGTATCACCCTTCAGAGCGACGTCGGAGCCAACGTCATCCTTATGTTGTTTCCCGCGGAGTGCGTCCTTAACTGGAACAGATGGAAGTCGGAAGTTGCGAGATCTGGGTGGTAGGTTGGGTGATGAATCCAGCGGACACGCACTTTTAAGTAACCCAGCTGGAGAGCGCCGTGTTTGACCACTACCAACAGAGACGTCTAATTGGGCAGCGAGGTGTTTGCTTCTGAACCGTCGATCACCTCCGATGAGGGTGTCCGCACGTTCCAACATTGCAGGAGCCACAGCTGCTTGTGGCCGGCCGGCACGCAAGAAGTGGGATATGCTTGCGCGACATTGTTGCAATGGTTACAGACACTTCGCCCAACGACTCAACGTGCTTTTGTTCACTGCCAGGTCTCCATAGACAATCTGCAAGACCCTTTGAACATCTCGATGCTCTGATTCTCCACTAACCGAAACTCAAGGTGGAACGCACCTCCGTTACAGACTCCATTTTCAACGCTAGGTATAGCGGCGTCACCTACTGGAACTTCATGAAACCGTAGGTAATGAAGTGAGAATATTCCGCGATGTCTCACAACAAATTACAGTTTTTTTTCAACCGAAACTGGCCAAAAGAATGTGTTGCGTTACTTATTGAACGCACCTTTGTATTTCAGTTTTAGCAACAACACTTGTTCATCATTGCTGTTACTAGTTAATAAGTATATAAAAACAGATGAAATATAAGTAATTTTTAATCTCTGGTCTTGGCGGGAAATGTAAACAAAAAGCGTTAAACGAAAGTTGGTTAACATTGCTGGTATTTATATTGGTGACCTGATCATTACATTATACTCACAATACAAATATTCAAACTCTGTGGGCAATACCAACTATATGACTACTAACACCATAAGCACAAAAAAATCCCTTGATCTGAAATATTTTAACAACAAACAACCTGACGATGACACTGTAGTGTCAAAATTCGTTCACGTTAAAATGTTTAAAGCTCTGTATTTTCGCCAGGGGTTATGACACTAAGAGGCTGCCTGCTGGTACTGTGCGCCCCTCAGTATTTCCACAAGGAACTACGTCGCTGCGTTGGACTACCGCAGGAACAGTAGCGCCAGGCTCACGTGCTACAGCAATTTTGAGCATCCGACCACAATGGCAGCGAACGTGGCAGAGACAATTACGGGGCTTCAGTGTGGCGTGGCCTGTGTGCATTGGCCCGTTTCGTCAATTAATCTCGTTGGCGGTCCTTTTATTGCGGCCGTGGCCTGTCGCTCGTGGCGGACATGAGCGATAACATGCAGCCAGCGCTAGCCCGCCGCGCCAAGACAGGACAACGGTGACTCACGGCCCCCCCCCCCCCCTAAATACATGGACATTAGCTGCGCCCTTGTGCGGTAAATCATAATGTGTGCATATCGCGATATTCCTGACCTTCAATGCAGAGGTGATACAGCGTTTTACTGCTTCCTGGAACGTTGATTGAAATAAAGCTTTACGTATCCGATGTGTGACTAATTCAGCTGCCTTTGCAGTAGTGAGTCCCATTGTTTACGGTCTTGCTTATGTTACAAATTGGAATTTAATACGTAGTAACAATATGAAAAAAAAAACACTTAAAAACACACAAAGGAATTATCCATTGAACAGCCCTTCCCATAGTGTTCTCAGCTGTGAACAGATCCGGTGAGCTTACTGGTCAGCTGGCCAAGGTAGGGTTTGGCAAGCACAAAGACAGCAGTAGAAACTCTCGCCGTATGCGGGCGGACAATAACTTGCTGAAATGTAAACCCATGATGGCTTGCCTCGAAGGACAACAAAACGAGGCGCAGAAAATCATGGAGGAGCCGCTGTGCGGTAAGGCTGCCATCGGTGACAATCACTGGGGACCTGCTTCAGAACGAAATGGAACTCCAGACCATCGCTCCCGGTTCTCGGGCCGTACGGAAGGTAACAGTCAGGTTGGTATCCCACTACTGTTCCGATGCTCTCCAGGCACTGTGGCGAAATAAATAAAAAATTAATTTATTGATTTTTTGAATAGAGAAACAATTATGGATATGGAACTGTAAATTTAGAATTTTTGAAAGGCTATTTTACGGACTGTATTGCCGGTCTTGAATGCTGACAAATTCAGCGCTGTGTGAAATTTGCCTGTAATATAATTTGTCACTCCGATTAATTACATTTTTGAATTCTACGTCATTGTTGATTTATTCAGAGTGCTCGCCTTACACGTAGAATTTGTCCTTCTGTCACAATATTAATTCATTAGTCGCCATCGATGTTCTTCTCTTTGTTGACCGTGTGTATCTTCCTGAGTCGGCATCGCTTCATTTCGCGAAGACGGTGGAAACCAAGGAATGCAATGCTACGTAGCTTTAAATAATTCTCGTAAAACTTAGATACTTCTCACCACTTTTTTTAAATTCACAACACAATAAAACTTGCTCTGCCCGTCGCACAAACCATAAATACTAACAAGATGGCTGCCTTTCCGCACACACCAAAAATTACGTCCATCCCCTACAAGGTAACAATCGAAGTGAGGTAGCATTCTCGCTTCCCGCGCCCGGGTTCCCGGGTTCGATTCCCGGCAGGGTCAGGGATTGTCTCTGCCTCGTGATGGCTGGGTGTTGTGTATTGTCCTTAGGTTAGTTAGGTTTAAGTAGTTCTAAGTTCTAGGGGACTGATGACCATAGATGTTAAGTCCCATAGTGCTCAGAGCCATTTGAACCATTTTTTTTAACAATCGAAAGTGTCTCTAACTCCTTATTGGAGTATGAAACAAAAGAGAATCCAATATGAACATTACAGAGACTATATTCTACATCCTGCTCAATTCAATCTTTGGCGCAGCCTTTAAGGTACTGTATGTCTTTGCGTCGGAATGTGTAATTACAGCACGTCTCCACTGGCCACCTGGCTCATTTCGAATCGGAACTCATCACTGAAGATAATTCTGCTCCAGCCACTGGGATTCCAAGCGACAATGTGTCTGAGGACTCCTCAGAGAGCGGTGGGACAGCAATCTGATCGTCACCCGTCACATGGTCTGACAACCGATGGTGATCGTCTGGCTGGCCATTTCTTTTCTTAGCAGGACCGCTCTGGTTGTCATCCGCTGCACCCTACCAGCACAGCGCTACAGCGCTACGTCGACGGTATTGTACGGCCATTTTTATTGCCCTTCATGGCAAGCCATCCCCCGCTTATATTTCAACAAGACAATGCCGGCCCACACAAGGCGAGAGTTCCTACTGCTTGTCGTCGTGTTTGCATACTTTGGCCAGCAAGGTCAGCGGATGTCTTCCCAATTGGGAACGTTTGCATCGCTAAGGCAGGGCCCTCCAATCTGTTCCGAGTTACGACAACCTGACTGGCGAATTGAACAGAATTTGACACCATATCTCTAAGGAGGACATCCAACAATCCATGTCCAGCCCAATAACTGCTTGCACAAGGGAGAGATGGACCAACGCATTACTGACTTGCTCATTGTGTGAGGCTCTTCCTCCTGAATACTTCATCCAGTTTTTTGCAATTGTAATCCTTTTTTTCTTTTTTTTAGGTTGTACATGTACACCTTGTGCACCGACAGTTCCAAAATGGAAGTAGATGATTAGGGGTATTCACTTTTGTTATGTCTCTCCATTATCACATTTTGTGCGGAGTTTCATGTGTCGATTAAACGCCGTTACGTTTATGTTTTATACCACACTTCTCGCTGTTCCTCTGAGACACTAACAGACAGTAGTTTTCACTGTCTAAAAATTTGATGCACTGATCACGGCTACTAGGTAACTTAAAATTACTGCCATTATTGTCAAAGACCATCTGCAGATCCTTCTAATTTCCAAAGGTACTTGCGCTGTGTTATTTATAAGCCTAGAGAATCGATGCTCGTATCTGTAACCGGAAAAAAACCTAATGATAAAAATTAAGCCACTATTTCAGTCTTAGTGATACCTAATGGCTAGCTTATGACCGTTGATAATGATATAATAAACGTTAATAGGGAAACAGTGATGGAATACTCATCAGTGATGAAGCCCAGAATTTTACCTCTGTCTTTTTGGTAGACCCATTTTCCTACAGTCATTGCCTGTAAAGATTTCACTTTATTCTGTCCTTTCCCCTTACATTAACCCATTGGTAACTTCCTCTACTTTTTATGTTAAACAGCATCGTAAGCTTCTTCTTCTCTACAATCTTCATCTCGGTAACACTTTCTTTCGGACATTGTTGCCATAATAATTGTCCCAGAGAACACGTTTACCTGAGTCTTATTGTTTCTAAGAAATTTTGGCATCATGAGGGGTCGTCAACGATTGAGCTTAATATAAACAATAAGTATCAGTCAAAATCGGTGTAACTTTAATTTTACTTCTGTGTAACCGTTTTCGGTTGCATAACAATCGTTGAAGGACTAGAATTGGTCGCACTAACAACTGATGACGTACTACTCGCACCAAGAAATCATTATAAAATAAACTCAGAAAAACTAAAAATAAACTACGCCAAGTCCACATAAGGAGCTAGCATGCTGAACAGCCATTTCATTACCAATTGGTATTCGTCATCGGTTACTGGGCGGAACACATAGCTGTACTGACCAGCAGAGAGAGAGGACATACCTGCGGAAACAGGACGGACCCGACTAAGGTGGCTATGACGATGGTTTGCGTTCCTCTTAATATAATCATTCCTATAGTCTAAAGGCTGTATGAGCATTCATACTTGCCCGTTACCTAGAAAAGATAAATACAGCCTGATACGTTTTTCAGAACACGACAGACAAAAGTTTCTAAGTGTTCTCACTCTTAATTTAGTCGTTTCAAGCAGTATGAATGAACACAAAAGAACAGGAGATTTATCCTTTTCGTTAATAAATAATGCTTTAAATACTGTACCAGCTATTTGTAGATTTTAAAATGTTCAATGTACAGACGACGAATGGCAGAAACTGAAATTCTCTCCCAAGTACGTTTTGGAACTACCACCAATCTACACTCCTGGAAATTGAAATAAGAACACCGTGAATTCATTGTCCCAGGAAGGGGAAACTTTATTGACACATTCCTGGGGTCAGATACATCACATGATCACACTGACAGAACCACAGGCACATAGACACAGGCAACAGAGAATGGACAATGTCGGCACTAGTACAGTGTATATCCACCTTTCGCAGCAATGCAGGCTGCTATTCTCCTATGGAGACGATCGTAGAGATGCTGGATGTAGTCCTGTGGGACGGCTTGCCATGCCATTTCCACCTGGCGCCTCAGTTCGACCAGCGTTCGTGCTGGACGTGCAGGCCGCGTGAGACGACGCTTCATCCAGTCCCAAACATGCTCAATGGGGGACAGATCCGGAGATCTTGCGGGCCAGGGTAGTTGACTTACACCTTCTACAGCACGTTGGGTGCCACGGGATACATGCGGACGTGCATTGTCCTGTTGGAACAGCAAGTTCCCTTGCCGGTCTAGGAATGGTAGAACGATGGGTTCGATGACGGTTTGGATGTACCTTGCACTATTCAGTGTCCCCTCGACGATCACCAGAGGTGTACGGCCAGTGTACGAGATCGCTCCCCACACCATGATGCCGGGTGTTGGCCCTGTGTGCCTCGGTCATATGCAGTCCTGATTGTGGCGCTCACCTGCACGGCGCTAAACACGCATACGACCATCATTGGCACCAAGGCAGAACCGACTCTCATCGCTGAAGACGACACGTCTCCATTCGTCCCTCCATTCACGCCTGTCGCGACACCACTGGAGGCGGGCTGCACGATGTTGGGGCGTGAGCGGAAGACGGCCTAACGGTGTGCGGGACCGTAGCCCAGCTTCATGGAGACGGTTGCGAATGGTCCTCGCCGTACCCCAGGAGCAACAGTGTCCCTAATTTGCTGGGAAGTGGCGGTGCGGTTCCCTACGGCACTGCGTAGGATCCTACGGTCTTGGCGTGCATCCGTGCGTCGCTGCGGTCCGGTCCCAGGTCGACGGGCACGTGCACCTTCCGCCGACCACTGGCGACAACATCGATGTACTGTGGAGACCTCACGCCCCACGTGTTGAGCAATTCGGCGGTACGTCCACCCGGCCTCCCGCATGCCCACTATACGCCCCCGCTCAAAGTCCGTCAACTGCACATACGGTTCACGTCCACACTGTCGCGGCATGCTACCAGTGTTAAAGACTGCGATAGAGCTCCGTATGCCACGGCAAACTGGCTGACACTGACGGCGGCGGTGCACAAATACTGCGCAGCTAGCGCCATTCGACGGCCAACACCGCGGTTCCTGGTGTGTCCGCTGTGCCGTGCGTGTGATCATTGCTTGTACAGCCCTCTCGCAGTGTCCGGAGCAAGTATGGTGGGTCTGACACACCGGTGTCAATGTGTTCTTTTTGCCATTTCCAGGAGTGTATTTCTATGTTTGTCAGGAAATAACAAAGTTCTACCACCAACTCTAGTGGTTAGGTAATGACAGACGGACAAACCGTAAAAACTAAACCGAAAAAAAGAGAGAAACATAAGTCTGTGATATATTCTAGTTGGTAATAACAGCATGGAGTCGGTCAATTTAGTCCGCGCTTTCTCTAAGGTTAAATGGTTCAAATGGCTCTGAGCACTTTGGGACTTAACTTCTGAGGTCATCAGACCCCTACAACTTAGAACTACTTGAACCTAACTAACCTAAGGACATCACACACACCCATGCCCGAGGCTGGATTCGAACCTGCGACCGTAGTGGTCCTGCGGTTCCAGACTGTAGCGCCTAGAATCCCTCGGCCACCCCGGCCGGCCCAATAAGGTTAATTGCCGTCAGTAGTTTGTCATTGACTTTGGTTGTTAACATCCATTTTGTGTTACATACTTCAGCAATTAGTCTGGTGATGGCTGTTGCAGTGCCGACAACGGTTACCATCTCTTTTATTGAAATTAATACAGGTAGAGCTGCCACCTCTTATTTACATCATTTCGGTTATTCTTTCGTCTCCTATTCCACACGAGTACAGCATGGCGCACCACGCAAAGCCAGCCTCAAGTACAGACTACGCGAGTTTTATGCAGCAATTGTTGCCCGACACGATCAGATACACTAACAAGTAGGCAAATATGTAATGATTAGACAATAAAGAAATGACCAACAATCTAATTGCAAATGTGTATATTTACTGAATTAATCCTTTCTTTTACATTACATTAGGTACTGAAAATGACCTTTTGGTGCTTCGATGCACTTTAACACTTGTCCTAACATTTCAATATGCACTTTGCCCAACTCTGCCGCATGAGTTCTCAAAATTTCATTACGAATATTGTCCTTCAAGTTATTAGGTTACTTGCGTGCACTTTTCCCATTAGACTGCCCCACAGATAAGTCACAAGTGATTAGGTCCACCGATGCGGCTGCCGCAGTCCTTTGCTGACAATCCTTTCTTCTGCGGATCTTTCATGAATTCGTGAGGCTGACACGCGTGAAGCGTGACGTAAGCTCCAACCCGTTGAAAAACAGCCTACGACCCACAATCCGACTCGCTGACACGGCACACTACACACTCATTTTTTCGTCATGAAGAAGTTCCTCGTTAATAGAGTAAGGATTGTTTGCTGATCAGTACTGGTGTTCTAGGAATTCACATGTCATTTCAGACGGAACCATCACTCCTGAAATACAGCAGCGGATGCAGCATTCCATTGTCAATTCTGCAGTAATTCCCACGATTTGCCTTATCTTCCTCCTTCAGTTCTTGGACACATATCATTTTTTAGGTCTTCACCCAAATATCTTGCAAAAGACGTTGGCTAGACCGGCACGAAACCTTCACTTGTTGCAGCAATTTGCGTGTCGACTTCTTTGGACACTGGATTATTCGTGGTCGAATATCCGCGATCTAGGCAAGTGTACGAACGCCGAGAGCTCGATACTTTTTTTAAATTTGCAACTGACGCTGTAGTACGTCACCTTGCCACAAATTCCTGTATAATGCTCTTTGCTGGTACACAAACGCCAGGATAGTTTTTTACGAAAATTTTCCGCGTTCCCTTAAGTAAACCGGAGGATACAACTGCGATTCTTTCCTGAAGAGGATACCTCTCGCTGAGATATTCACACATCTTAACCAACTTGCAACTGCTTTCATACGGTCTATAAAAAAAGTAGTCGTAGCAGCTTCGAAGTAATAGATGACCCATTATGCCTCCTTCAAATTAATCAGTTTACTCGTAAACCGAAAACGATAAGTATTGCGGCTTTTATTACTAAACGAACCAGTGAGGTGTTGGTATTTTCCTGTCGAAGGATTTAAACAACTATGTTCTGGTGAAGTACGCTGCGATAAGAGTCAACCATTTACGTAAATATATATTAAAAAGAGGTTGAGTTAGATCTCATCAAAAATATTACAGAGAACGCATATAAGTGTATTCTAGTATATTATGGTGAATTTAAATGCCAATATGAATTAAAAGCTTACTCTGGCCTTCTGTGTGAAATTTCGTTTGAATAGTTGACTGGTTTCCTGAAGTCATTTCCTGTGACTTGAAATTCCCATAATTTGAAACAGACCCCAAATACTATTTGTACTTTCTACTTTCTTTGAAATGTCTTGCTTTTTCTTTTGTCTCCTTTGACTTATTATACTCAATCAGAGTATCCCCCAAAGTAAGCCTTATAATTCCCCATTAGGAAATAGTATCTGAATGTGCTGTCGGCAGGAATCTACGTTAACTCAGCTTTGCATATCTAGATACCACGTTTATCGAAGCGAATGTTTTAATTGCTACACGATATAAGTTATTTTCAATAACACTGCGTTAAACGAAAATGTAGGTGTTTTATTAACAGTATGAGCAATTATCACTAACTCTTGCCAGCGAGAAGCATCCTCTGAAGGCATCACTGGTAACCAAAGTTGAATTTAATAAAAAATAGGGAAAAATAATTCGCTTTCATTACAATTTCTAAAACCATATATCGCGACACGTAAGGAATTCATTCCAAGTGCTCTCGAAGTGTTATAACTATTTCCTATATTATTTTTGTTTTGATATTTACCTGTAGTTACATGATAACCAGCGTTAAATTAACCTTGAAGTGTACACTGCATAACTACTCATGTCATCCTATTTTAAGTAACTGTAAGTAGGTTTGCCAGTACAACGTTCTCCTCAGAAATAACAAGAGCAGCTGTATGGTAGTTTTAAGCACTATAAATGCGTTTATAACTAATTCAGTTACTCCTGTATAGGACAAAATTTCATAAAACAGTTCATCAGCAACGGAAGAAGACTTAATTATTGATTCAGCGTTAAATTAAAGACAGTACGTGTGAAATACAGAAGCTCGCTTGTGCGTCTTTGGTGCTGAAGTGGTCGAAATTGATCCAGGCCTTTCCATTTGCTAAAGCTCCCGCTTCATTTCCATCTCTAACTACAGCAGGCTCGTCTTTCGTAAGCTCATTTCCATGCTCCGCCCAGAAACTCCATCCGACATTCCCGGCCAACGTTTCCGCTGTGATTGAATCTAATACAGAGCTACCATATCCGGCAGCTACGGCCGCTAAGATTCTGTTTGTAGATCAGCTGCCTCCGCAGACAGTGGGGATATGAAAGCAATGCGCATCATCACATTACAATCCGTGAAAGATTTGACGGAAAAGGATTCTATAAAGGTAGTGCAAATCGCAGGGGGTGTCAGTTCGCCGCACACCCGGTGATGGATGGCCGCCAAAAACTTGGGCCATAGGCGCCACATGCATTATGGAAGAGGGAGTGTCAGCAGCCAGGACATCAGCGATGGAAAGTCTGGAGCAACGGCTTCCGCAGGCGTAGTCAGTCGCATCCGCCAGCAAACGGAGGAGTTCAGCGCCGCCCCTGCCATTTGCGAAGTGGAACCTCACGCAGAGCAATGGCTACAATAAGTTCCACGCCATTTCCGAGCAGATTCTCATGAATAAACAGCTGCTACTGTACAAAGGTCGCAGACCGGCCTTAGCAGACAGCTAGGTGAAAGCGGAACGGAACACTTGCTGTTCATTGCATCACAGATATTTTTTCCTGATGTATCCACGCATAAGAATTTAATCTAACGCTGCCCTAGGAAATTATGACGGATCGTATTAGACCCATATACTGCAGGATCGCAACGTGTCCACATTTGGTACTTTTACAATAGAGACAAAAATCTCTATAAAATCGGTTTAATGAAATTTATCTCCTGACGTGTATTTCTGGTTTCTTGATCTAGGTCTAGTTGCTTAGTATATAATTGTAAAAGTACGACTAAAGGGGAAAGAGGGGGGACGACCTTCACGGAGCTGGACAGGTTCCCTTTCTTTAGACCACTGGATTTTTCGAATTAAATTTAGGATTAGATTACTTTCTTTAAAATACCATTGTACGTATAACATCTTGTAATGTAATAAATATTGCTCATTACAGATTTCCGATCAATATTTCAGGTTTAGCTTGTTTCATTAATCAGTTGTCTTCGTCTACATCACGACATGTCATTGTTGTTGGCCATAATGTGACTGAATTACGAAACTGCAATCTTGTCTTGAAGGTTACGGACCAAACACTTCTTGATGTCAACCATTTTGTTATTTTTTATAGACAGTAAAATATATAAGTTTTCTTGTAATAGAATTCCGCACTCCTCCTTTTATCAGCCTGAATGTGTCCATTGTTAAGCCAGCAACATCCAGGTTACACGTAACGCTACGTGGCTTTTCAGCTGAAAAGGTCATCTCATGGTATTCTGAAACAGTGGGAACCCTTTTCAGATTTGTAGGAACAATTTTACCATAAGAATCGCTCAGGCAGGTTCTTTTATAAACTGTAGGCCATCAGGAACTGTAGTTTATAAAAGAGTTCTTCATTTGAACAATGGAAAACGCGTTAAAGTTTTTCATGGATGTTTCACGAGTTCAGCAACGTCATCCAATGTATAGTATCTTCCCTCCTTCCACTAACATGTACCAGACTAGCTCCCAATCTGTAGTAATCAGAAAACTGAGAGCGCTGCCAGATCCATATTGACGTAAAAACACGTTTACGTTTTGGGGTAAATAATGCATTTAGCCACTCAGGACCATAATCATCAGCCTTTTTGCGGTAAGCGTTTCATTTATGAAGCGCTAGCAAAATTAGTTATGTTTTGGAAGAATCCAAAATGGTGCGGAGCGGTACACACTACTGGTGTAAGGTTGCCTGGGAGTGGAAAGACCGGCCCGAATAAGGGTGGAACAACATTCGGATCAAGATTTTTATTAACACTCCTCAACAAAAGGCCAACAGGGCTTTGAAATATTAAGAGAAAACAATTCAGTTGCTGATAATCGATCAACAACGTCATAAAACATTTCAGTGAGACTAAATAACAAAAGGTTACAGTGTTAATTCACATACTTGCTCTGAATTTTCCAAAAGTCATTCATGGGAACATGAAGAATGAAAACTTAAATTTACAGCTAATATTCTCTTCCCAAAAATTATAAAAATCTTGCGTCCCACAAGTTGCTTTTGTTGAAATATTTACAGCAAATTTCAATAAGAGTGAAAGATAATGTTTCACGAATTGAAGTTACGTAACAGTATCTTCAAAGGTTGTAAGAAAACAGTCTTTAAATAGGTAGCCCACAAAAACATCTTCAGAATGCGTTTGACTAAAATACGTATAACGAAAAAAATCAGGTTTACCTAAAAAAGAGTTTCTGAAAAGCGAGCAAACACGATCAAAGCTGCTTGTTATGAAATCACAAAGCACCGGGCAATGTGGTGCGGACTAACGGAAACGAAATTACTTATGGCAGGCCAGATACGCTGCTCACAACACTCCTCATTTTCTAAGCAACCAGTGGAAACAAGCTCCAACACACAGACGTACAATGCTAGCCTGATTAACAGAGAAGTTTATAAGCCTTATTTTTCTTGTTTCCACAAGTACTAGCACTCCTCAAAGTATCTGACACTTTTATTGAACATCCTGTATATATTTTTACCAATTCTATCCGTGTATTTATCATATACCGTGTATCTTGAACTATGTGTGTGTCCAGTTACTTCCCGCTTGCTGTCATAATAAAACACATATTTCAACTTTCATCGCACACCACTACCTAAGAAAGATGTCAAATTTTCTTTGCCGTAAGAGAATCAGTCCCAATACCTTTTTTTAACATTTACGAGGCAAATTCGATAAGTAATACAATTTTTTTTAAAATGAGGTGGGTTTTATTACCACTCTCATGGCTAGAAACCAACGTTCAATGCGACAGCCTTACACCACCTTATTGGGAGCGCCTGTATACCTTCGTGGTACCATGCTACCGGTCGATGTCACACAATTGTCTTACTGTATAACGAGCAAGCAGTTCCGATCTCCTGTGAGGCGGCGGGAAACCAGTGGGCAGATACATTACTGGCCATTAAAATTGCTGCTACAACAAGAAGAAATGCAGATGATAAACGGGTATTCATTGGACAAATATTATACCAGAATTGACATGTGATTACATTTTCACGCAATTTGGGTGCATAGATCCTGAGAAATCAGTACCCAGAACAACCACATCTGGCCGTAATAATGGCCTTGATACGCCTGGGCATTGAGTCAAACAGAGCATGGATGGTGTCTACAGGTATAGCTGCCAATGCACCTTCAACACGATACTAAAGTCCATCAAGAGTAATGACTGGGGTATTATGACGAGCAGGTTGCTTGGCCACCATTGACCAGACATTTTCAATTGGTGAGAGAACTTGAGAATGTGCTGGCCAGGGCAGCAGTCGAATATTTTCTGTATCCAGAAAGGCCCGTACAAGACCTGCAACATGTGGGCGTGCATTATCCTGCTGAAATTTAGGGTTTCGCAGGGATCGATGGAAGGGTAGAGCCACGGGTCGTAACATGCCTGAAATGTCCACTGTTCAAAGTGCCGTCAATGCGAACAAGAGGTGGCCGAGACGTGTAACCAATGGCACTCCATACCATATACCATCCCGCCGGGTGATACGCCAGTATGGCGATGACGAATACACGTTTCCAATGTGCGTTCACCGCAATGTCACCAAACTCGGATGCTACCATCATGATGCTGTAAACAGAACCTTGATTTATCCGAAAAAATGACGTTTTGCCATTCGTGCACCCAGGTTCGTCGTTGAGTACACCACCGCAGGCGCTCCTGTTGTGGTGCACTGTCAAGGGTAACCACAACCACGGTCTCCAAGCTGATTATCCATGCTGCTGCAAACGTCGTCGAGCTGTTCGTGCAGATGGTTGTTATCTTGGAAACGTACCCATCTGTTGAGTCAGGGATCGAGACGTGGGTGCACGATCTGTTACAGCCATTGGGGTAAGATGCCTGTCATCTCGACTGCTAGTGATATGAGGCCATTGGGATCCAATACGGCGTTTCGTATTACCCTCCTGAACCCACCGATTCCATATTCTGCTAACAGTCATTGGATCTCGCCCAACGCGAGCAGCAATGTCGTGATACGATTAACCGCGATAGGCTACAAACCGACTTTTATCAAAGTCGGAAACGGGATGGTACGCATTTCTTCTCCTTACACGAGGCATCGCAACAACGTTTCACCAGGCAACGCCGGTCAACTGCTGTTTGTGTATGAGAAATCGGATGGAATCTTTCCTCATGTCAGCACTTTGTAGGTGTCGCCATCGGCGCCAGCCTTGTGTGAATGCTCTGAAAAGCTGATCATTTGCATATCACAGCATCTTCTTCCTGTCGGTTAAATTTCGCGTCTGTTGCACGTCATCTTCGTTGGTGTAGCAATTTTAATAGCCAGTATTGTATTTTTGAGTACCCCAGCTGGTGGAGAAGTGTGTCAGCAGTACCAACAGAGACGTCTAGTTGCGCAGCGAGTTATTTGGTTGTGACTTGTTGATCGTCTAGAATGAGAGTATCCGCACGTTTCAATATTTCAGGAGTCAAAGCTGAGTGTGGCCGGCCGGCACACGAGAGATCAGATAGGTCTTTGCGGCCTTGTTGTGATGATGACAGGCATCTAGACAACAACTCACAGTGCTTCTGTTCACTGCCAAGTTTGGATAGACATTCTTCAAGCGCGATGCTCTAGTTTTTCACCAAAAGAAACTCACAGACAGGTCTCTGCTTGGAACGCACCTATGTTGAGACACGATTGTGAAGGCTACTTGTAATGCCGTCACCAATCGGAACTTTATGACACCTTAGGAGCTGAAGCGTGAATATCTGATGAAGCCCCGCAACAAATTCCGCATTTTTCCACCGAAACTGCCCGACAAAAAGTATGTTACATCACTTAGTGAACGCCCCTCGTATTTACTTGCAGACGACGCTTAGAACATATAAGCTCTGGGAGAAAGCCAAAGGAATTGTTATTTGCATCGGCTAGGAGCGGTAATAGCAGTGCTTGTGCGTTGTATAATTTTTGGGTAGGGAGTTATTGCGCAGAGACCGCGGAGAGAGGGGGACGGGTTCCAGCGCTTGTAGAGTGCTGAAGTGTGGTGTTAACGCTCTCGCAGTAGACAGTACCATTTCGGCGGCATCATGTACGCTCACCGGCCAGATTAACAGCTGTAGGAATGATAGTGGACGGGCGGAAGAGACTGTATTAATTACGATTGCCCGTTCCTGTAATTAGCCGAGGCCCCACAAGATGCTACCGTCTTCAACAACAGCAGTAGTTCCAGCAAGACAGATTCGTAATCGGCTCCGAGTTTCGTTGCAGGCATAGCACTGAAGGAAGGCTGTTCTTTGGTAGAAAGTATTAACGGCTATCCCAGCAGCACAACTGAATGTGATTTGATTAATGAACTTTATTTAAATAATAATCAATTCAATTCAGGGTGATTGTGTCCTCATTGCGCCCAGATACTGTTACGAAGCAGGGGCCTTGTTTTTTTTCCTTATATACTAACCGAAGTTTGAGAATCTGTCACTGGAAAAAATCCAAATCTAAAGAAAATGCACAAATTAAGAGTGCGGAAGTTTTATTTATTTCACATACAGCTTGGAGCACATGGCTGTTTGGTTTGGTACGTATTCTAAGGAATTAAAAAACCCTTAAGAGATAACTAAGTCTTTTAATTCTGTTGAAGTCAGTAAAAAAAGGCTCAATAATATGAAATCCAATTTGAAAATTAAGTAACTGCAAAGTAAAAAGTGCTAGCGTTTCTCAACATTTCTTTGATGACGTTATGTTGAGATCTCTGAAAGTCTTTGTTCACGTAACGAAGTTCACTGTTAACCTATAGTTCAAGTGGGGATTTTCAAATCACTACTCGATTGCTCTTTTCAAAAATTTAATGACAAACTTATCGTAAAAGTGACTTCTCAGTTTTCTTTAACATTACATACTCACTTAAAATTAGTGTTAAAAACGTGACAACGTTCAATTGCCACGTCAGTTAGCAGGTTTAATAATAAATGTTTTTATTTCCCCTCATCTTGTACAGGATTTTGAATGTAAATCGCCCAAGTGGGCTGGAGACCGTAATTATTGCCTTTTCGTTCATTAGTGTAATATTTGGATTCCTGATCAGTGGTACCCCTTTTGTGTCCAGGGTTGTTTGTGAGAGAATGCACAAAATTACTTTAATTTTTTCAAAGCGTAGCCCTGTTCGGTTTAGTTACTTTTTTTTTAATTTTTAGTAGACTTCTCTATCAGAATGATCTGTTGTACACTTTCCCCCACTTATCGGTATTACTTCTTTGGGGAAGAGAGCCTTATCCAATTAGAAAAATTCCATTAGTTATACACGAGATCCACGGTCATATTTTATATTGCCAGCAGGATAGGCCGATTAGTAAGGGGGAGGTTACATCCTATTACCGAGCGAGGTGGCGCAGTGGTTAGCACACTGGACTCGCATTCGGGAGGACGACGGTTCAATCCCGTCTCCAGCCATCCTGATGTAGGTTTTCCGTGTTTTCCTAAATCGTTTCAAGCAAATGCCCGTATGTTTCCTTTGAAAGGGCACGGCCAATTTCCTTCCCAGTCCTTCCCTAACCCGAGCTTGCGCTCCGTCTCTAATGACCTCGTTGTCGACGGGACGTTAAACACTGACCACCACCACCACCACCACCACCACCACCACCACCACCACCACATCCTATTCACAGAATTTACGGCAGTTAGGTGACGTGTGTGCAGATGTGGTGCCGACTCACTCCAGCGACCTACCAAGGCCTCACTGCATCCGTGCCCCGAGGTGCAGCCGCTGTCGCCATCCGCGCCAAAGGTGGACGTACCGACAGTTAAGTAGGGAGTCATAACGATCTGGCTGATCAGTGTATATCCAAATTATGATCAAGGATTTTGCCATTTTAATTATAGCATCCTAGTGAATGCCCTCACTGTGTGTTGCGTGGTCTATCAAGTACTGATACGGAGATTACCTGTTAACTGTAAAATTCCACCCCCCCCCCCCCTCCCCGTGTAGGTGGAAGGCCAGTGACAGGAAAGGAATCATTGGAAACGATGGGCGACTTCCTTCGCAGCCACCGTGTCTGCTCTTCCTCTGCCTGGGCGAAGGATTTTTAGATAGCCTGCCCCCACCCCCATCTATCAGTTTCACATTCTCTTCTGCCAAGTATTTTTCAATATTTAATAGTGTGTGTGTGTGTGTGTGTGTGTGTGTGTGTGTGTGTGTGTGTGTGTGTGTGTGTGTGTGCAGTATCATCTGCTAGCGGATGCGAGCTTTTTTTCAGTCTCGTACCTAGTATAAGTATTTTTCTCTACAGCAGAAATTCCTCAGCCCTTGGTCCTTCAGAGAAAGATACTTAAATTATTTGGACGTCTATATCAGAAAATGAAATCTGGTTAGTAAATAAAGTTTTAGAAGTCTACGCTTTATCCAATGAAATGATTCTCAAACGAAATTGTAGCGGTGCCATAAGTCCAATGTGAATTTCTTTTATCGACACGTTTCAGTCGACAAACCTACGCATCTTCAGAATTATCGAAATATGGTTTGCTACATAATCGTGCAGTGAGATCAAATCGCAGATTCAACTTACAACCTGCTAACTTACGTTACGTAGCTATCGACTAAACTTTGAATATATCTGGGTGTAGATAGCGCCCAGTTATATATAAAATGGTGTAAGATAATTGTTTACAACTAACGTAAACTTTTTTCAAATATCGGTAGGTTTTTTTTTTTCAAGGAACTTGTACAGGAATCCGTCAGATTAATACAAGGAAAATATAACACACATATAGAAACATATCTAGTTTACAAAACCTGAATACACGAGCACCAAACCAAGGAACGTCGCGACTGCAGGGCACTTGTTGTCCTTCGAAAGGTTCTTCCTTGCTTGCCTCTTTCCTCATACACAACTGGAATCACACGAAATAGCTGTGGTAAGTACAACATACGAGCTAACGCCTCTACAAGCGGCAGTTACAGTTTTAAATTGTTTTAGTTTGTGTCATTTTAAAAATGTTTTATAACAAGTCGTAAATTGTAGATATGTGTTTAATCTCGAGGAAACAGCGATGCTCTAACAAGTTTATGACGTCAACATTGCCAACATGAATAGTCTTAAACTTTGATTTATTTCTTAAATCTGGAAGTTTCATGCTATTCCAGACTTACAGCATCTATGAGTACGCGGAAATATGTATAAACACCACCAACGTATTTCGTAAACACTTTTCTTTTCATATCCTGCGTATTACTGGACCGTAGAATCGCGTGTCTAGGTCTGAATCATGCGTTTAATCCAAGGTTATTTACAACATAGATTAATTTTAATGGCATTAGTAATCTATTGCAAACGAGGCATATGTGTGTTAACGCCTGAAAAAGCTCCGCTTCGAATTTCAGTTTGTAATTTTGCCGTGTTACACTAAATTTTAGTAACCAGTGAATTTTAGACACATGTTTGTTAAATCCCGCCAAAACGGCGGTTATGTGCCAAAGTTTAATGAAATTACTGCTTATTAAATTCTATTGTACTTAATGTGGTAGTTTACAGCAAAACGTGCATGGATAGGGGGCTCTTGACTCTCTCAACAATAAATGATATGTCCTGCTGTTTCATCTTAGACTGTACCTGACCATGGCCGAGGTCGACTCGAACCTCCGTCGGGAGCGGCCGCACAGTCCATGACTGCAGCGTCTGATGTCTTAACAGATATCCTATCGTCCTGAACCTTCTTCTCATCATTCTTTTCCATATGTATCTTTTCTCTCCTATTCTGCGGAGAGCCTCCTCCTTGCTTACCTTGTCAATCCACCTAATTTTCAATATTCTTCTGTAACGTCTGGATGGAAAGATACAGGACGGAAGAAGGATCGTTATGGTCTGGACAATGTTTTACCTACATTCCCTGGATGATCTCATCGTTTTGGTAGTCACAGTGGATCGACACTAGTATGCATCTGTCTTAGGGGACCTTTTCCACCACTACATACATTTGTTTTTCCCTCAGCACGATGGCATCTACCAGCAGGACAATGCAACTTGTTACACAGCACCCAGTGTTAGTGCGTGGTTCGAAGAGCACCAGGACGAGTTTATCATGCTCTTCTAACCACGAAATTCTCTGTATTTAAACCAAGTCGAGAATCTGTGGGACCACCTCGCGTGGGGTGTTCGCGACATGTATCCTCAACGGCGAAACCTGGCGCAGCTGGCAACGCCTCCGCAGGCAGCATGGCTCCACATCCCTGTCGGTACCTTCCAGAACCTCACTCACTCTCTTCCTGAACTTCTAGCAGCGATACGAGCTGCAAAAATTCTTCTGATAGGTGGTCCCATTAAATGACTGGACAGCACTTGAATGAGTGGAACTGAAAATTTTTAGAAATGACGCACAGAACACAACCTCGTGTCTAACAACAACAAAACCGGTAGAAAATGGCTGAAACTCTAGCGTCCATTTTACCATGTATTTCTAAAACAATTCACTACAATGTTTTCCTTGGTACACTATAATGCAGGCACAACACTCTACCCTATTACTACTACTACTATTCTGATGTATTATTTGATCATATACATCCATTTCTTGGCTCTACGTAGTCTAATTTCTGATTATTTGTATCATTTCACGACAATGGACATTTCTGCCTCACATTTTATACATTTCTTGACTATTTTTAATAAAACGTTCATCGCAATCCTTCACCATTAAAAAGGCAACTCGGATGACAACATATTAAAACTGTATCAATATCTCAGTATGTAGGTGGGTTAGGGACATTAGTATCGTACTGTAAAATACTCACCTCGACAACATCTAGTTAATTTTTAAAGTGGATAAATAGCGAGCTACAGCACTGCTTGCTTTCAGAAATAATAGACCAGACCAACCAGATCGATACGTATCGACTTGAATACAATAAGCAACGAAAAGCAGCGCAAGGCTGTCGAGGTTAATGCGGACAGATTAATAGCTTCCATGTGCTCCTGGCCGTTTCTCAAATAGTACTTGTGGGTTATGGTCTGCAAGTAAAAGCAGTGGCGCAGTGGTCGTCTGCGCCATTAAAATTTACGACTTACGGTCCACCCTGCCATTGTTTTTTAGCCTTCGGAATGTAACTTCTGTATTAAACATAGAAGAAATTCTGTAACAATAAGTGGTGCAAGAAAAGAAGCAAACCACGAGCAGCAGCCTGATTGGAAACACAGTGATCAGTTGTATATTTCACAGTTTATTTACATATTTTACAATTTGATAGAGTAAGTAATCTTGTGATTATGAAACTAGCGCTTAACAAACGGTTTAGGGAAAGCTCAAAACAGCAGATTCACGCCTTGGTACGAGTGTTCATTAGTGATTACCCAGGAAGTCTTCACTCACTTTTGAAATAAAGAGTTGCAATCCCATTACAAAATGTAGTCTTCTTTAATAAAAATAGATTCTTATCAGTGTTATTTTAGACGTCAGTCTGGCATCGACTTGGTTCCGTTTCCTAGCGTTCTGTTGCAAAGATGAATTATCTGTTCGGTGCTGTCTGAACGAGAGATCATCGAAAAACTTCCCGTCGTATCGTATCCAGCAGAAACATATGCACAAAAATCAAGTACAGGTAAGATAAATATTTAATCATGCTAGCACCCAATCAACGAAATAGGTGTCGGATAAGATACTTACATCATCAACTTGATTTTCTCTTTTAATTGCTGCTGTCTTTACTCTCCGTCAGTCCTCTCAACACCTATGAAACCGTATTCTTTGTTCTCCCCTGCCCTATAACCAATTCTTCGTTCTGAAAACAGTCCTTCCTTATCTCTGGGTCCTAAGATACAAGGAACTGTGGCACACATCTAAGTAAGCAATACTTTGCAAGCTTTTCACGCATATATTTTGCACTTCTGCACTTTTATCCATTCCCAAATCCCGCCCTCCTTCCTACTACCTGTCCCTTGACATCTGCATCTACATATAAATGAATATTCTTCAATTCATAATTATGTGCTTGGCAGGGGGTTCTGTGGTCTGGTGGATTAATCTTGTATTGATGTGTAAAACGTGTAGGTTCACATCTCACGTCAGGCGTAGATTTTTAACACACACAAGTAACTCTCCTTCACCCCTAGTAACGCCAAGTGCAAAACTCCAGTAAGCTCCGTAGCTCAATATCCGCACTAAAGATAACATCCCTTCACTGCCGACTGGGGCAGAGCGGCATTCGTTTGAGCTGTGACAGGCGAAGAAACCCCGGAAGGCAGAGACTCTGCCACCAGCAAGCTGTCGTAAACTAGAAAACGTATTTCATTTAATGAACCTATGGCCATGTAAGTTCACAAGGCTCTTACTTTATTTGAAACTGAGACGTTGAAAATTGTGGTGCTGGACTGGGATTCGAATTCGATTTCACTGTGTTCCCCAAGATTGCAAACTCTTCTAGGCCTCCTCGAAAGGCACCTATTTGGTTTCGAATCCTGATCAGCATAAAATATTCATTATTTCATTTCAAGCCCTAGCATGTGCACTCCAAACTACTAGCGAAAAATAGATGCATTTTCAACTTCTCTTCGTTGCGTTGTCAGCTGTAAAATGTTCGATGCAATTCACAGCCACATGGTGATATGTTGTGGATTCAACTTATAGCCAGCAGAGTATTTTCCATCACATCATTGAAAGTACAAACACGCCACTCCTAGCTATTATTTGAAAAGAAATTGACAGTTAAAGTGTCTTCATGACCACGTGTGCGAGGTTTGAATTCCATTCAGCACAGAACTTTTCGTCTCCTGATGTCTCGCTACTGGTGAACCAACAATGGCTATTTATCGTCTGTTCCTGGCTGGAAGACGACGGCGCTAGATGCTGGGTTCGAATCTCAGTCAGGCAAAAACAATTCTATCGTCAGTTAAGGTTCCAACTTATCGCTATTGGTGAAAACATTTGATATTTAACTTCTGATTTTTCGTACTTCGGTAACAATCCGATTAGGTGCTGGGTTCGCATCCCTGTCACAAGCTTTACATGATGACTTTTCAATTTTAAGCATGAGCATACCTTGTTCCTTGTGAATGACACCATATTAAACGTCGTTGGGTGTAGTTCCCTGGAAGGTAACTGATAGGACAGGATTCCCAGTTCAGTGCAAACATTTTCGTCATTTATTTTCAGGATCTGAATTGATAACTGATACTGGTGCAAACGTCTATACTTCAGGTCTCTCTATGTCTAGTGATCGGATCTCAATAAGGCCCAAACAAAGCTTAACTTAGTTAGCAATGGCTATTGGTGCTGGGTTTGAATCCAGGTCCAGAACGACGACTTTGGTCATGTCATTTAAAGTTCAAATTTGTGTACATGTAGCTGTTGATGTGTTACAGGAACAATGATATTACTGGTGATTCGCTGTTAATGTTGAGATTTCCGTAGAGTGCTTGTTGCCCTTAATCGCGTTTTTTTTTTTTTTTCTGGTTCGTCCAATATCCAGTTTCCAGAGCCACTCACCGTCTAGCGACGTTCATCACGTGGATGAAAAACCTTTTCGAGAACGAAAAACTTTTTCCAATTGCCGTACAGCTTTGTAACTCCATATATTGTCTCAAGTATATAATTTTGACTAAGGATTACTGTACGATATATGTGAAATATATCCGTTTTCTCAGAACTTTTTGAATGTCAGTTGTAATTAAGGTTAGTCTATGAGTGTTATGGGGTGTCTCATTGCTAAGAACATGTTTTCTAATATGTTTTGTATGATGATATTAGTTGACACTTAGACTGACTGCCATAAATACCTTTGGTCTCTAGTAATTCTTTGCGGTGTATATTCAAACGACTGTACCCCATGGGGTCCTGTTTAGAGGACCTGCAACACAGCTACGTTATGTTGGTTGTATTTGTCAGTAACCCACTTTTTTTGCTGTCGAGTGTACATACTTTAGTTTCACTTGTACTACGTTTAAGTCGCCACTTTCTAAAATAGGCGCTAATAACGGCTAAATCTTCTGTGAGAATTGTCTCCGCTCGTCCAAGATCCTTGGTTCTACAGGCAAGAGCGGTATCGTCCGCATAGCGTACTCAGTGCATTCTTGAAGCCATTAAAATTTAAACAAGAACACCGCTTCTCGTGAATACTTATTCATGTCTGCTAAAGATCATATCTTCGCCCGTTTCTAGCTCAAGCGCCCTCCCTATTAACAGTATCGTCGCCGTCAGTTAAAACCCTAATCTTCGTTACCTCGCAAAATTACACACTGCGCATCACGGTGTACGAGCACATCCAGCTACAGATTCACTAAATTACGTTACATTGCGCTAAGATGGAACCGGGGCATCGCCCTGGAAAATTGCGACACTTTCGCGCTAGTGCACAGCTAACGTGGGGCACATCCGTTACCGAACGCGCTGCCCGCTCTTCCAGATGGAAACCTATTAACGAACGCTCGGCCGGCGCCCGGCGCCCGGCCGTTAATTCCTTATGACCTCGCGGAATTATCGCTTCCCACGCCGCAGTTACAGCGTTCGCATGTCGCGCTAACCGGATTACGACCAGCTGACGGATTCCTGCGCACAGCCAGCGGGCTGCAGAGGCAGGCAGGCGGATTACGGTAGCTCAGCGTCACCCTGCGACACGTCGGGGTGTCTGCCTCCCTTCTGTCGCCGTCGTCCATAGCGTGTCGACGATGTCTCCCACTGGCTACGTTGACAGCTAAGAAATTCGTCTGCACGTAACTGTATTTTAGATGATACGTGTTTACAGCCTAGTTGTTGGGTCCAAAAAATGGTTCAAATGCCTCTGAGCACTATAGAACTTAACTTCTGAGGTCATCAGTCCCCTAGAACTTAGAACTAATTAAACCTAAGTAACCTAAGGACATCACACACCATCCATGCCCGAGGCAGGATTCGAACCTGCGACCGTAGCGGTCACACGGTTCCAGACTGTAGCGCCTAGAACCGCTCGGCCACTCCGGCCAGCTGTTGGGTCCATATACGCTTACAACATATCGACAACAGGCTCAGTCTTCTTCCTCAGGTGGTACGATCATTGGTCTACGAGGTGTAGTAATCATCATCATCATTATCATCATCATCATCATCATCATCATCATAATCTACACCAAGGATTGGACCTTTTGGTCAGTTCCGTCTCATTCAAAATTGGACAAGCCATCTCTTTATTGGCCTTCCCAAAAAGCTTTTCCCCTCTTGGTTTATATGGTTTTAGTGATGATTGCATCTCGAATACGGTCTATATATTCTTTGAATCTTAACTGATATCGTTTTTTTACGTCAGTTACATTTCTCTTATTCAGTTCAGGTCGTATGTCATCATTTGTCTTTTCATTCCACAAGTATATCCAGCCTCATATCTAAAGACATTCAATTCACGTGCTTCCATTCTCTTTTCATCTCTCCTCTTAAGAGTCCAGTTTTGCCATCCTTAGAGCAGGCCTGGTACGGCCTTAACCTTATAGAGCATTAGTGGAGTATCTTTGTGGACTTTGTTTCCCAATGTTCTGCACAAAGTTCTAGAGAAATAGTTAAATAGGTCTAACTTATTTTGTGTTCATTGTATGCCCTGTATGTAACACTGCACACTAAATATTTAAATGTCTTAACTTTCATGGGTTGGCGTCCTAAAAATTCCACTGATTTTGTCTTTGTGATGGAGACGTTCAGATTGTATCCTCTGGCTATTTTTACTTAAAAACGGCTTCTTCTTAGTTATTTTTATTCGGATTAATAAGTACATGGTCGCCAGTCCAAAGTAGTGTACTGCAAGCCTCATCATTTGTTTTAAAATGTTTCATTGCTTGTAACCAAATTCTGGTTACATTGTCGATATACACAATAATAACAGTGAGAGAGGCACCCTTGTCTAGCTCCGTAGTTTAGTACAGCCATGTCATGTCTACTGTCGGCTATTTTTATTTGAATTTTGTTATTCATATATAAACCCTGTGCAGCTCTTATGAGATGGAATCCCTTCGTTTCTTAAAATTTTACATTGCACATTTCGACTCACTTCATCAAACGTCTTTTCGTAGTCAGTAAACGTAAGAGAAGTTGGCAAACTGAAGTCACGATATTTTTCTATTAGTTGAGTCGTGGTGAAGACACAGTCTGAGCATGATCTGCCTTTTCGAAAACCATGCTGGGCATCAGATGCGGGAAAGTATGGGAATTTTAATCATCACTTGGTGAACCGTGTCGTGAATCCTCAACTTGTTTTCTCTGGCTATTTGTCGGATACTTACTACAGGGGACCACGCTTTGGAACTTTTCCTGTGCTTAACTTCGTTATGTCGCACTTTGTGTTCCTATGGCTAGAAAGTTTGCTGTGGGGCCGGTTCTTACATTCTCTCTTCAGTGGTTTTAATCACCCGTGCTGTGTATTAGTTCCTCGTGTTAATGGCCGGTGTAGATCTCATTTTCTGGGGCCAGACAGGCGTGTTTTAAATAGTTAACTTGTGTGTGGTGCAATTCAGCTTCCATTAGTATTTCTCGCTTTTGTAATTATGTTTTTGGAATTGGTCTCTTTTTAATTTTGTGCTAAATGAAACAATTTTGCAGTGCACCCAACGCTTGTGCTTCGTGTGGGATGCCTGATAAGGATAGTTTGTAAGAGAAATTTGTGAATTAATTTTTCTCCCTTCTGGTGTGTTCACGGGAGCTGCCTTTTGCTTGGCACAGTGACTCGGCGTGCAGCAAGCCCTAACTATTGTTTATACTGCGAATGGGGTTCGCGTGCAGCGAATGCTGGCGTTTACTTCACTTGTTAAAGAACTTTATTTCTACTAAGTCATTAATCTGGTGTTGCTAGTGCGCTTGTGTGCTCTTCTTTTGATTGTTGTCCTTAGAAATCAGCCTGTGCCCTCTAGTTCTAGTCTAGTGTATTGTACTGGCATTTATTTATGTCATTTGGGTTCAAAGTCGATTTTTAGTACTTCCTTAAATTTTCTTGTCAGGCATTATGCTTACATTTATTGTTTAAGAACATGTGACATCGTCAAATCTCGGTCATCTTGCTGTCAAATTTTGGTGCGTGGCCGTTTGTATTACTTGATTTCATTCATAATTACCCTGACATTTGCATCTTTCTCGCTGGTTCGAACACACACGTGCCGTTACAAAATTACTCATGAGTTAACCGTATTGAATTTAATTTTAATTGTTTTTTGAGAAAAGAGTTTCTTGTGCTTAATGGCAGTATCTAAGGTGTAAGTTTGGTCATTTATTTCACATACTTTAATCTTATCTTACGTCTGAGTTTTAGAATGCGAAGGTGTCTAAATTCCTTGACTATTCTAGCAAGTTGCGGCATGGAAGTTAACTATTCAGCCTACAAACGGAAAATGAATGCAAAGTGACATTTATTAAAACATTAATATTACGTTTATCCAGTATGTCAGCAAAACTCTCATAACAAAACCTTCACGGAAAACGTAATCCGATTAGGTTCCGAAGCAGGAACGGTTGATGGCAACAAGCTGTTACAGGTTGACCTTGAAGCTCGTGATGCTTCAACTCAAATTCGATAGCGACACCATGCGGGTTTCCAGGCATCTGTTATTCCATATTTCAAACCGATAATAACTGCCCGATAATACTATCAGGATATGTATGGCTCCAAAACAAGCCCAGCACAGCATGATTCCAACACAGATTTTAGTGTGTACTCCCAGTCGTACTATGCCCTCACGTGTCTTTATTATAGTTTTCTACAGAGGGGCCCCTGACCTCAAATTTGAAAATTTTCATTTAATACAAGTAACAGCATTACAAAATGCCAGAACAAAAATGTAATTCATTCATTAAAAAATTTAAAATCACTTTAATTTGAGACATAAAGATACAAAATAAACATTTACGTAAATTACGAACATCGGCTAAGTTGCTCATGGAGTTGCATCTTCGGTCACTAGCGTGGTACATTTCCACTAATCTAACCGCCGTTACTTGCTCACGCCTTTACCTTTACTGTCCACACGACAACAGGTGGTTACCATGCTTAAGGTTCATCTGAAACAGAGATACTGAACGATACAGCTCCTGCTGCCTTGAAAAGTACAGAAAAATTCACGTGAAGTCCGATGGCGTGGTTAGCACTCCACAGTTAAAGTGAAAATGATTTGACACCAAAAATGCATTATAAGCCAGTCCCCACGTCTCCGTACTGTGAACCCTATACTCTCACCGCACTATACTGACTGATTCGATAGGGAAACAGTCACCAGTAATGTTTAATCCCTCATATTAGTTCTATATTGCTTAGCGGTTCACAAGGCATACACCAACTATACCGCCCATGAGTATACGGTGAACCACAATGGCTATCGGCAACGAATAATGTCATTTTAGAACTGTAAATTCTCTTCAATGAGGAACTACTCAGAAGGCCTGCGCCGGCCGGGGTGACCGAGCGGTTCTAGGCGCTTCAGTCTGGAACCGCTCGACCACTATGGTCGCAGGTTCGAATCCTGCCTCGGGCATGGATGTGTGTGATGTCGTTAGGTTAGTTAGGTTTAAGTAGTTCTAAGTTCTAGGGGACTGATGTCCACATATGTTAAGTCCCATAGTGCACAGAGCCATTTGAACCATTTGAAATGTTGCTGTCGGTGGTGGTTTGTTGTCGATTTTATTGAGAACAACTGTATCACTAAACCATTCACAGTAACTCACTCTCTGTCCTACCTCCCTATTTATAACGAATCCTACTACTGTTATACCATTTTATGTCATTCTTCTGTTATTACTCTATACTCATCTGACCAAAACTATGAACTATGACGTAAAAAAAGATTTCCTCATTAGGTCCATGCACATCTGAAGAAGACAAGATAAAATTGTTGAAACCATAGTGGAAGGGTGTTTATACACCTTTTTACGTGCAACTGGTTGGCTGACTCTCAAAAATCATTCACTCTTCCTCTTTCGTCGGATGAAGAAACAGTTGCGTAGCAGGAATTTCCAAAACGACGAGGTGTATTTCGAAGCGGAAGGTTTCCTTAACAGCCGAACTGCAGACTCTTACAACCGAGGAATCCACCAGGCCACCATCGTTAGCAAAAATGTCACACTGATAGATGTATACGTACAAAAGAGCTAACATAGTAAAGTTTTCTGGTTTCATCTTGATTTTTATAGCTCATAATTTAAAATGTATACCACTTATCGTAGTGTCCATCTGCCTGATCTCCAATAAGATTATTTCTCTGTAGCACATTTGGTTATTTTCTGCTAAAATTCCAGTGAACAAGGAATGCGGCAACTGTAGTTTCAGTTAAAAATATTTGGTAGAAATCAGAAGAGCATTCTTCCTTATGCAAGGCAACTCATTTCTTGTTCTTGGTTCAGTGCTATAAGAGCTACCTTCAACATATTTCACATTATAAATATTATTTAATTGAGTGAAATTTGTCTTGAAGAAGTTGGAAATTCTCACCCATTTTTGGATTTAAGAAGAACTAAAATATGCAAAACATGATTATTAGGCGTATATTCAATAATTCCTACATTTACCTGATAAAGGACACCTCCAGAAAACCTCTGCCGGAAACGAGGTAATGGAGATATTTTTAATTTTTGCCTATGACTATAATTTTGCTTACAAAAGAAAAGACAGCGAAAATCAGTGGGCTATGTTCTGCTTCTTTTTACTGTTAGATTAGTTCGCACGAGGGATTAGCTGGTATGGAACAAAATTTCGATCATCACCTAAAGAAAGAAAGTGGTAACTGCGCGTTTAATTCAACAAACGACAATTTTTATTTGAAATACGAAAAGATGGTAATTTTTTTAATTAGAGATATACGATTTCGTACGGCATTGAACATACATAACGCTGACGATGTTGAGGGTGTAATTGGGTGGTTGTTATAAGGTATATGGCAAACATCATCTTTATGATTTTTTGGCAAACTGAATGCTCTGAAATTCCACCAAGAAACAACTGAATGAATAATGTTGGGGCTGCAGACAAGAAAGACAAACAGGAAGAAGAAGCGCAACGATACGTGGCTGTTAAGTAGGGACATTGTTAGCTACTGCTGTTTTTATGTCTACATCTACATATTCCGCTAGCCACCATACTGTACATGGGGGTAGGGTTCCTTGTACCACTACTAGTCAAACCCTTTTCTGTTTCCTTCGTAAGTGGGGCGAGAGAAAAACGACGATCTATATGCTTCCGTACGAGCCTTAATTTCTCTTATCTTGTCTTTGCGCTCCTTACGCGTCCCAGTAGGCTCGTTCTGCAGTCTGTTGCAAATGCTGCTTCTCCAAACTTTCTCAAGGCTGTTCCGCGAAAAGAACGTCTTATCCTCTCCAGGGATTTTAATTTGAGTTCCCAGCCTTTCTGTAACTTTCACGTTTTGATCGAACCTACTTGTAACAAGCCTGAATTGCTTCGACGTCTTCCTTTAACATGTTGAACGTCCTGCTTCATTCGGTTATTGGATATGTGGGACCACACTCTTAAATCCCTTCTTTTTCCATTTGAATCGATGACTTTTAATCATATGTGATATCTTTTGTTGTTTTGTCCATTTTATTTTATATTTTACGTATTTGTTTACGTGTTCACCTGTGGTCGACGAAAGGAATTTTGGATCACGGATCCAAAAGACCAGACGTAGAAGTTTTGTTTCTTAGGTTATCGCATTTATGTCGCTTAAGATTTGGAAGTAAAATAGCTTGCAGAGCTCTCTCATGTGTAGAAATCGCTGAAACGCTGGCTGACCTTTCTGAATATGATGCCACAGGCTTTTCCAGTGACTCCGTTGAAGACCCGAATGTTTCGATTTGCGATGGTTCCAGTTCGAGTTCTAATAAAGATGACGATGATGAAAATAATGCAGAATCAACCGATTCTGAGCCTAATGATGACGTCCCTGTTGTGAACTTTCAATCCGGAACAAATGGGAACATCTAGTAGGGGCGGAATTAATTTCATTTCCTCCTCTCCAAAAACTCGGGTTCATCCACATGTAGTCCAAAAGCTTCAGGACTACCACCTATCGCTTATTTTGAACACTTCATAGACGATAATACTAAAATGCTATTAGACCAATAGGTTTGCTGCTGAAAACATTTTTGCTAGCAATAGCAGAACTCTAAATCAAAATGGTTTGACACCAATACTGACGAAATGTGCAACTTTTTGGGCATAATTCTCTGAATGGGGTTTATGAAGTCTCCTTCTTTGAGGCACTGTTGGTCCACAAAAAGAATGTACGAAAACGGGGTTAAAAAATAATTTGTTGTAACACATTTGAGCTATTGCTTTCGTTGTAGCATATATCAAATAATGAGCAAGAAAGAGATTCAGAAGCCAGGGTCTCCAAAACCTCACACTTGTTAGACATTCTGGAGATGAGATTCAAGGAATCCTACAGTTCAGAAGTGGTGGTTTGTATAGACGAAAGCAACATACTTCATACTTTTTCGTGAGTGTGTTTACTTTAGGCAATACATCCTTAAAAAGACATAAATATGGAATTAAGGTTTTCAAGCTTTGTGTTAGTGGAGGTTATACTTGGTCATTAAAATTTTACACTGAGAGCAGACGATATATCTGTTGATAAGAGGGTGGTGACAGAACTAGTGGGAGGCTCTTAGAGGTAGAACACTGTACACCGACAACCTGTGCACTAGTGTTTCACTATGTAAAAGGTTAATCCAGTGAGAGAAACACTTAGAAGGCACGTTACATGCAAATCGAAAGAATAATCCCACTGATGTGGTCAAGGCAAAATTGAGAAGAGGGGACGTTGTAGGCCAACAGAATGGAGTCAAAACTGTAGTCCTGAAGCAGAAGGATAAACGAGACGTACTAATGCTTAGTACGGAACATCATGTCTCAATAGTCCAAGTTACCCAAAAAGGAAAAGAAAGAAGTAAGCGCGCTATGGTCACAGACAATAAAAAGTAAAGGCCTGTATCGACCTCTCCGACCAGATGGCCTCATATGCACGATGCGTAAGAAGAACTGCCAAACAGTACAACAGACTCGTCTTCCATTTCATCACTTCTAGATCTATTGTAAATGTTCTTTGTTTCTACAATAAAGTAAACAACAAGAAAATGCGTAAGCCATTTCAAAGAAACTCTTGTCGAAGCACTCGTGTATCCTACGTTGGATCCAAACGTGCCAAGAACTTCCAGCTGCTAGCCTAAACATTTACTGAAAGAATATCATGGGCAGAAGAGGGTTACCTGAAAAAGGTACAGCCCATGCTACAAAAGCATAACCAAACAGGAGAATGCCGCTTATGCTCACAAAAACGCGAGAAAAATCAACACATTCTTCGAGACATGCAACTGTCAATATGCCTCGAATGTATCCAAAAACATCACTAAATGCAAATGTAACCGAAGTGTGTTTTACATTTCGAAGGGCTTTTCTTTTCATCAAGGGAATTCCTAAAACGTAGCGTTAGCTTAATTTTTGTTTCATAATTTCACTGCATTTCGGTTAGATAACTGTTTCCTCCGTTGTTACAGAAGCAAATATCACTCCATTCTCTTAAACAGTTGGATCAATAATATTTCATTAGTTGTAATAACTAGTTCACAAATTATTTTGTTTTATCTACATTTTTTAATCTTCCATGTAGCATTCATGAAAACAAAATAAAAGATATAATCATGTAACATGTCAGAATACGTTTCACATTCTTGATCCTCAAAACTCAGTACTTTGCCCTGTCCGCGTATGACTTTGTTGTTCACTGGGACCACAAAATCCACTGGTGCATACTTATAACATATAAAAGATGTCCACGATTGTACACATAGGCTTGAAGTAAGACGCGCCAAATAACCACGGGTGAGTACACGGGCTAACAGGGATATTTCAAGATGCCCACCAGAGGGCTTATGGCGCTCAACGTGTTAACGCGACGTGGTGGGGACTCCAAACACTTAAGCAGTATTCCAGAATGAGATGCACTAGTGTTCTATAAGCCGTCTTCTTTATAGATGAGCCACATTTTACCAAAATTCAGCGTGAGAAAGTAATCGGGCTCGCTCCATTTCATATCGGTTTACAACGTTAGGCTAAGATATTTGATCGACATGACTATGCCAAGCAGCATACTAATAGGAATTTCCTCCAACACAACAGAATAGTTTTTCCTACTCGTCTGCCTTATATTATATTTTTCTCCATTTAGAGCGAGGAGCCATTCATAGTGCCAAATAGAAAATTTGCATAATTCACTCTTTGTTCTACAGCCACTCCAGGACGTCAATTTAGTGTACACTACAGCGTCATTTTCCTTCTAACCGCTCAACGATAGTTAGTGAGAAAATTTTTTCAAGTTCTTGCAATATCCTTAGCCAACTTGTGACTGTGGAAGTTGTTATATGCTTCGTGCATTGTATTTCTCACAGACGTACGAACTTCTGCTGGCACTTTGCCGTCGACATATCTTCTTTCTTTTTTGAACTGAGAACACAAGAATCTGTTCCCTCAGAATGTTCCAAATTTGTTTATTAAGCGATTATGAGCCTTTCCCGTCCTTAATTCACTTACTCGCCACATACTTTTCCGCATCGCAATTTTCAATGTTTAAATATTGCTCATAACTTCTCTACGTCGACCATAATGGAACTAAATGACTTCCATTCATTATCTAAATAGGATTCTAAGACTTGCTTATGTTCTCCTGCCAGCATAATATATCTCCCAGTCTTCTTGATGAATTTATTAACTTTAGTAAACATATTCGCTATGATATGATGATAAGTAATACCTGCCTCTGTACTGATGCTGTTGATAAGGACAGGTCTAAAATATTCCCGTTGTATATGGGTTGCAGAACAAGATGCTGAAGACTGTTTTCAGAAAATATATTAAGAACTATTCCACAAGACTGTCTGGCCGTACCATCTGCATTGAATTCATAGATGTCCCAGCTAAAGGTGCCTCTAGCTAACTCTGCATGAACGAGGTATACTATGCCATCAAAAGTATCCGGACACTTTGCTGAAAATGACTTACAAGTTTGTGGCGCCCTCCATCGGTAATGCTGGAATTAAATACGGTGTTGGCCTACCCTTAGCCTTGATGACAGCTTCCACCCTCACAGGCATACGTTCAATCAGGTGCTGGAAGGTTTATTGGGGAATCTCAGCTCATTCTTCAAGCAGTGCTGCACTGGGGAGAGGTATAGATGGTTGGTGAGGCCTGGCACAATGTCGGCGTTCCAAAACATCCCGAAGCCGTTCTATAGAATTCAGGACTTTGTACAGGCCAGTCTATTAAGGGACGTTATTCCCGTATAACCACTCCGCCATAGGCCGTGCATTATGAACAGGCGCCTGATCATGTTGAAAGATGCAGTCGTCACCCCCGAATTGCTCTTCAACAGTGGGAAGCAAGAAGGATCTTAAAACATCAATGTAAGCCTGTGTTGTGATAGTGCCACGCAAAACAACAAGGGGTGCAAGCCCCCTCCATGGAAAACATGACCACAGCATAACACCACCGCCTCCGAATTTTACTGTTCGCACTACACACGCTGGCAGATGACGTTCACCAGGCATTCTCCATAGCCACACCATGCCATCGGATCGCCACAGTGTGTACCACGATTCGTCACTCCACACAGCGTTTTTCCAGCCTTCAATCGTCCAATGTATACGCTCCCTCCACCAAGCGAGGCGTCGTTTGGCATTTAGCGGCATGATGTGTGGCTTATGAGCAGCCGCTCGACTATAAAATCCAAGTTTTCTCGCCTCCCGTCTAACTGTCAATAGTACGTGCAGTGGATCCTGATGCAGCTTCGAATTCCTGTGCGGTGGTCTGCGTAGATGTCTGCCTAATACAAATTACGACCCTCTTCAAATGTCGGCGGTCTCTGCCAGTCAACAGACGAGGTCGGCCTGTACGCGTTTGTGCTGTACGTGTCCCTTCACGTTTCCACTTCACTATCACATCGGAAACAGTGGACGTATGGATGTTTAGGAGTGTGGAAATCTCGCGGACAGAGGTATGACACAAGTGGCACCCAATCGCCTGACTGCGTTCGAAGTCCCCTTTCTGCTCGCTCACGATGTTTAATGACTACGGAGGTCGCTGATATGGCGTACCTGGCAGTACGTGGCAGCACAATGAACCGAATATGAAAAACGTATTTTGATCACATAGTGTACTTCCTCGCTATTGAGCGTAGACCTTTTCGAATGATTCTGAAACTCTTACCACGGAATTGTGTGGGCGGTAAAAGCATTGGATAATTAACTTGAGCTCGCCTAGGTTGGTTGTTAAAGCCGAATAATCTTGCAGTCAGGTACGATTTCAACCTCGATAGACCTGTTTTTATAAATTGCACTGAACACTTCCTCTTTTATGGCGTCTAATCCATCTTGTCGATATTCGTTCCATGCTCCGTTAAATATTTCGGGGCTTGCTACTTCGGGTTTCATCTACTTCGCGGTTCCGAGTATAGTTTGAGAGTAACAGTTTTCCTGGGTGGTGCTTAAGTCATGGGGTTACAAATGCTTTGGGAATTTACTGTTAAAAGGTTCCACATTCGGAATGTCTTTATTTTGTACGCGATTTAATTTCTGTCTGCGAATCGACTGGCGAGCGTTCATCATAGAACCTCAATCTATCACTTAGATATCTTTTTTAATAAATAGTTGTTATCATATGAACTCAACAAACAGTTTGGTAATAGTTTAATGTTGTGCACTCTTGACCTATCAAGGGGAATCCTACAATTATCTCTCCCCCCCCTTCCCCCCCCCCCCCCCCACCAATCATGTAAAGAAATCTACCTCCAAGTCTGTTAAACAATCGACGGAGATTCCGGTTGAGACCCTCCAATCACTTCCAAACCAAAGGACGCCGATCAGATCTGAATAGGAAGGGTGGACGTCAGGACGGATTTCACTTTTGAAGAGATGCTTGGAATTCCGATGAGAGACACATAGCGTACATAGAAGATGGGATGTACGCGTAAGGAAAGAACAATGCGTGAACAGGTGATTAGAGACTACTGGTGTCGTACCCTATTTGCACCTGGGCTCGAGTTCTGCAGTTGTTACTCCATTTGTTTTCTGTGTCGGCTTCGTCGTTCAGTGGAACTATAATGTCCTCGGTGTTTTGCAGCTCTAAGGACTAACATGGCTGAAGGATGTTAATAACTCCTGAAACCTCGAGATACAAGTTGAGATAGGAAAAGAATGACGTGGAAGGGTCGGTCCACAAAACTTGCATCATTTGTCCTTTGAAACATCATTTATTTACAGCGCTCATGATAACACAACAATCACCCAATATCTGAACATTAGAGGTACTTAAATGAAAATAAAACTTTTTAAATTTTAACCACAGTGTGTGGCATGACTAAATTTTCAATTCTTGATAAACTAGGGAATCAGTGCCAGCAACAAATAAAAAATAGATCATAATGAGACCTCTCTTAAAACAATAAGTAAGTATAGATGACTCTTGCACAAACTTCTTAAACAGTTACAGTTGATAAGTTAAGATCTGGTAATTCAGAACCAACGCCCAAGCATGGCATATGTGAAGTATTTTCATGCTTCCACAGAACGGATACAATGACAAATTAAGCTCAAGGAAGAATAGTGAATTATAACGGAAATTACATTAATAGTCTCCTCAAAACATCAATTATATACACAAATATTCGAATAGGCAAAGAAACTACTTTAAAACTTTATTACAATATTGCCCACAAATAGGTCTTCATGCAGAATATTTAGAAGTTGAAGCAAGTATATCAGAGCCTTAAGAAGAGAAAGGCGTCAGTTCAAGAAGGCTAACAGCCAAGATGAACTTTTTCAGTGTAGCAGCAGTGGATATGCTCCAAAGACAGCCGAAAGGCACGTGCAGGGCCGCAACAGCAAAAGGCCCTGGAGGCCGGCAGTCGTCGGAATGTCCGGCTCGCACACCTCAAAGCTAAGGGGCGATGCTAACAAACACCAGATACGTGGGATGCAAGCTCCAGAAATACATATTACACGGACAGTAGTCGCCATCTTCTTAAGAGATCACGGCTATAAGTCCAAAAAATCTATCATAAAATAAGATAGCAAATATTACTCCCACAATACAGCCTACAGGAAACAGTAAAATCACTGGTAAGGGAGTATAAAAATACAATATTTAACCTCTCCCCAAACAAGTTATGTAAACTTCACACTAAAACTACACGGCCAGGTGCTTCATTGAATCAAACAGTTGGAACAAATAAATGATTAGTCTTAATCCTCCAAGGGACTACTTAGCGAATACTCATTACAAACAGTGTTTCCTTGAATCAGTCCTCAGGCTTGACACACATCCAGAACATAGTTTCAAAATACACATATTGACACGTGAATTCCTCTTAAAATAACTGAGAGGTAATATTACAAACTTTACAAAACGTAAGACCATCTGAAACTCAGTGAACAAGAATTATGCCACACGGCTCATGACCCACTTAATAAAAGTAGGTAAGGACTTCATTATACACTAAAGCTTGAATTCCACACGTGATACGAAAGTTAAGTTTCACTAGTGAACAACTGAATTTAAAAAGTTGCACTATCTGTGGCCTCGGCAATCCACAGCAATAAATGTCTCAGTCGTACATCTTATCGCAAAGATACAACAACTGCCAAGATTAATGACAATAAATTAAAATGATCCAATGACCCATAAGGCACCAGCAACAGAGGCACAGATATCAGAGCGCGAGCACTACTGACCGCAAAATTTTCCAGTGGTGGTCCTTGCATACGCGAAAATATGAGGGCAAAACTGCAAACGTCCAGGCCCGCACAGCATGGATACACAGGGAAGGGTAAATCCACTGAAAGCAGTAGGAGGACACCGTCGATACAGCAGTGTGACTGCCGCTATCCAAAAGAGTGATAAGTCGATCTCTACACAAACAGAACTAACGACCGGAAGAACCGTTGTACGCGGAAATCCACGCGTGATACCTTCCACTGCCCGCGTCCTGCCCGTTCTCACGACCCAAAAATGGTTCAAATGGCTCTGAGCACTATAGGACTTAACTTCTGAGGTCATTAGTCCCCTAGAACTTAGAAACACTTAAACCTAACTAACCTAAGGACATCACACACATCCATGCCCAAGGCAGAATTCGAACCTGCGACCGTAGCGGTCGCGCGGTTCCAGACTATAGTGCCTAGAACCGCTCGCTCACCAAAGCCGGCTCTCACAACCCACTGCAAGCCTATTTCAGACTCTCTGAGACAGCGATCATCTACGAAAATTGCAACATAATTTCGTTCGGCCTATTGGGGCGCCAGTGAAAAAACACACCGGTAAGACAGAGATAAAAGGAACTGGAGCCGCCTAGACTCGATTCCCTGCAATGGTTTTCCATTAAAGACGACAACAGACTCGCAGGAATGCCTCATGTGATTTTAGCGAAAGTATAAACGGAAAAAGATGTGCCGCGCATTAGCTTAATACATCTTCGCCAAAATTACACGTTTTTCTCCTGCAATATTTGTGATATATAGCTGTGATGTGAATGTCTTAACAGGTTTACGAAATGGCTACCCAAAATCTCGCTCCATGTTAGTCATTTACATGACTATATTTAATTTATATTCGCAGAATACAGTCCACTTGATCTAATTAGTTGAAATGTACACGAATACGTTTGACTTTTTCTGTATTGTTAAATTTCAGAATATAATTGTTTTTGTTTCAAGATAATAATGAGATGGTGGAACCTTTATCTCTCTGCGAAGTAAGTCAAATATTTTTGTGATCATGTGCTTCATCTCCACGTTGGAGTGAAGATAAGTCGACAATAGTAGTGGCCGGTTTGTTAACGCTACAGTTGTTTCCAATTTTGAAGGCCTATTAACGATCAAATAGGCGAGAGAGTAAATGTATTTTGAAGCGTTTGTTGCCTAGTTGCCTATAGGAGGCATGAGGACATACACCACATACACGGGGAATAAAAAGTGCAGAATTTTTTTTTGCAGTGAAAGCGCAAATCACCCTCAAATATTATTCCAAGAATTGATGAATGTGAATATCTACAGCAAAGTAACTTCTTTACTATTTATTCGAAGCCAAAAAGCAAATGTAGTGTAAATGTTGAAGAAAGAAGGGTGTAGGAATACGTAATTTCCATTTAAAGAATATTGTCAGTATGCACACCTAGCAAATTTCAACATTCTGTTTCAATATATTAATGGTCTACTGTCACTGTTACAGTTCAAATAATATCCTGGCATACAGAAGGGTATAAAATATTTTTCTCCAAATTAAATTATAGTTCATTTTCCAGAAAAGTAATTACTAATTGTAAAAGACATTTCATTCAATCCTTTCTTTGATGCATCTCTGATGAAATTCAATATGAAACTTGCCTCGTCAGAAAACACAACTATTTACACCCCATGGATTAGCGAGAACTCTGTTGCATTTAAAACACCACTCGAAATAGTTTGCAGTCTCAGATATGACACCGAAAGCATCTCGTGATCGTGCGGTAGCTTTCTCGCTTCTCACGTCCGGGTTCCCGGGTTCGATTCCCGGCGTGGTCAGGGATTTTCTCTGCCTCGTGATGGCTGGGTGTTGTGTGATGTCCTTAGGTTAGTTAGGTTTAAGTAGTTCTAAGTTCTAGGGGACTGATGACCATAGAAGTTAAGTCCCATAGTGCTCAGAGCCTCTCAGATATGGCATTTATAGTTGTAGAAATAGTAAGAAAATACAGCACTGTTCATAGCTGAAATGTACCTTCATATCACTGATTTCTAAAAATAAAAATAAAACGCTACGGGCGTGAAATGTTGATAACAACCGCCATTGCTGTATTGCAGTTGCGTTTATGACGTCAGTAACCACAGGTTTCAGGTGACGGAAAATTCACAAATTCTGTTCCTTTGTGATAATTTGTTACGAATGCTGTTGGTGAATTTTTGGTCGCCTGAAGATATCATTTAGAAGGAAATAGGCTGTGGCTTAAAAAACACAACTGAAATACTCAGTGGTGTTATTTTTATTAACATTTACATTATTCGGCTGTGGAAGCACAAAAGATGGACGTTATTGCGCAATGCAGGGCAAAGGGCATAAAGAAAACATTCCAAAACTATCGATTATATTCGCTGACCGTAAACAAATGTATGTTGCCACAATTGTAATCGACGTTAGTTTGGTGGTAAACACACAGGCCACCACAGTTATTCGGTTTCCGCATATCTGTATTGGCGGTCTACTTTTGCCGATGGAAATCGCACGTTCTGTCCCTGCGCGCGGATAGTTACACGAGTGGCGAAGGGATCTGATGCATAAATGACGCTATTCCTCCACTCCAGCGAGTAGTGATCGCCGCTGACCGCGGCGCAACAGTAAACAACAGGCAGTGTTTTGGAACAGGGATTCTGATCGCCCTCCGCCACCCTCCAATCGCGCGGGCTATTGGGCTTCGCAGCGGCTGTGCGAGCGAATGAAGAGAGCCGGATACGGCAACGAACGGAAAAGCGCGCTCTGCGCGCGGGAACTGCAGACCGGGCGGCTAAAATATTTTTCCGATACAGCGGCTAACACAGAGCGGCGGATCAGATAGCGCCGGCTGCGAGGGCGCCGCCGACCAGCGCTTATGACGGGCCGCCGTATCCGCTGTCGAAGGAAGCAGCCACCACTGACCCCACAAAGTTGGCTCACATTCTTTTTTTGTGTTGGACGCTTTCGGATGTTTCGAATGATTGCACTGCCAGAATCACAGCAAAAGAATGGACATAGCCTTTTTGTGTCCCACTTCAAAACCGAGAGGTGTACTGGCGAGACCTTATTGAAGTGAGGTTGGTGGTGGTAGTGGCAGTACCTACGGGTGATTAGAGCTCATAAACGCCTTTGACAATCTAATCAGAGACAAATGTGGCTAAAAAAATATTTCCAGTGTGTGTGAATTCCTAAGGGATGAAACTGCTGAGGTCATCGTTCCCTAGACTTACACGCTATTTAAACTAACTTAAAGTAACTTACGCTAAGGACAACACACACACCCATTCCCGAGGGAGGACTCGAACCTCCGGGGGGAGAGGCCGCGCAATCCGTAACATGGTGCCTCAAACCTCGCGGCTACACTTCGTGGCTGTGGCTGAAATAAAATGTATCGAGAAGTAAAGTATGAAATACACTCATGCGCATAAATTAGGGGTAAGTGCAGAATGTGGTGCCACACAACGTGGCACTACAGAAAACTGGAGCTAATAGCATAGGCACATCGGGAAAACACACGGCACTGGTCTGTACGTCCACGGTATTGGTGACAAGTTGAGAAAAGCGTCCCGAAAGACATGTGCTACAAAACGCCACTCTTTCCTGCGCATGTACCCCGAATCATGCACACGTACATAGGTCACAGAATGGGTTGGCATACTCTGGATCAAGTGGTCATGCAGCCGCTGGGGTATAGCCTTCCATTCTTGCACCAGTGCCTGTCGGAGCTCCTGAGGTGTCGTACGGGTTTGAAGACGTTCAGCGATACGTCGAGCGATTGCATCCCAGACGTGCTCCATGGGGTTTAGGTCTGGAGAACAGGCAGGCCACTCCATTCGCCTCATATTTTCTGTTTCGAGGTACTCCTGCAGGATGGCAGCTCGGTGGGGCCGTGGGTTATCATCCATCAGTAGAAAGGTGGGACCCACTGCACCCCTGAAAAGGCGGACATACTGGTGCAAAATGACGTCGCTATACGCCTGACTTGTTACAGTTCCTCTGCCAAACACATGCAGGGGTGTACGAGCACCAATCGTAATCCCACCCCACACCATCAAACCACGGCCTCCATACAGGTACCATTCAAGAACATTAATGGGGTGGATCTGGTTTCCGGTTCACGCTAGATGAAAACCCGGCGAGAATCACTGTTCAGACTATACCTGGACTCATCCATGAACATAACCAGGGACCACTGTTCCAATGACCACGTACTGTGTTCTTGACACCAGGCTTTACGGTCTGTCCCCTAACCAGGGGACAGTGCAATGCACCTTGCATGTCTCCGGGTGAATAAAACATGTCTGTTCAGTCGACTGTAGACTGTGTGTCTGGAGACAACTGTTCCAGAGGCTGTGATAAGGTCCCGAGCAAGCCTGCCTACTGTTCTCAGTAGCCGTCTGTGGGAACTGATGGTCAGATATCGGTGTTCCTGTGGTGTTGTACACTGTGGACGTTCCGTACTCTAGTGCCTGGACACGTTCCCTGTTTGCTGGAATCGTTGCCATAATCGTGTGATCAAGCTTTGCGGCACACGGAGGGCACGTGTCACGACCTGCTGTGTTTGACCAGCGTCCAGTCGCCCTAGTATTCTACCTCTCATAATCTCATCAATATGTGTTCTTTGAGCCATTTTCAACACACAGTCACCATTAGCACGTCTGAAAACGTCTGCACACTTACTCGCTGCGCTGTACTTTGACATGCACCAACACACCTCTGCATATGTGGACTGCTGCCAGCGCCACCGTGCGACGACCGCAGGTCAAATGCACCGCATTGTCATACCCTAAGGTGATTTAAACCCGCAAACCGCCCACCAGACCGTTGTTTCACCATGTATCAGCATTATCCTTAATTTAAGAGCATGAGCGCATAAATCAGATTCACATTGCCAGTCAGAAGGTGTACACTGCCGGAAAAAACATAGTACAACATTAGAGTTTCCAATTCACTCAAGATTTAGTTTTGGAACACTGTATGAAATTATTACATTTGCAGATCAATAGAGCAAGCGTTTCTGAGGTAGCAGGTATGAACCTATGCTGCAACACTCATATTAGTACGTGGTGTAGCCTCCACGGGCGGAAATTCAGGCGGTGACCCTGACATCCATTCGTACGTATACGTGGTGAGTACTATCATGGGATATGTTATGCAACGTCCGCTTGCCCTGTTCACGTAATTCCGTAAGTGGTGTTGGTTGACGACAACACTTCTCGTCCCATCAAATCCTACTCGTGCCCGGTTGGGTACAATTGCGGAGATCGTGCTGGCCAGGGAAGTTGCCGCTCGTCATACAGAACACGTTGAGTTTGCCGGCCGGAGTGGCCGTGCGGTTCTAGGCGCTACAGTCTGGAGCCGAGGGACCGCTACGGTCGCAGGTTCAAATCCTGCCTCGGACATGGATGTGTGTGTTGTCCTTAGGTTAGTTAGGTTTAATTAGTTCTAAGTTCTAGGCGACTGATGACCTCAGAATTTAAGTCGCATAGCGCTCAGAGCCATTTGAACACGTTGAGTTTCACTGCCACTGCTTGAAATAAGGCATCACCTTCCTGTTGCAGGAACGGCAAAAGAACACGTCTAACAACATTCTGCACGTACAGAGTAACACCAAAGGTCAACGAGAATTGTAGTTTGTCGCACCCCAGTCCATAAGACCTGTAGTGGGGTCAGTCTCTTGGACGAATGCACTCTACGAGACAGTGCTCGCCAAACCAACGTCGTACGCATAAACGACCTTGGCTTGCGTGCAGGAAGAATCTGCTTTCATGGCTGAAGACCACAGCACATAATTCCATCTTCCAAAAGAGGGTTCTGAGCACTGTGGGACTTATCATCTGAGGTCATCAGTCCCCTAGAACTTAGAACTACTTAAACCTAACTAACGTAAGTACATCACACGCATCCATGCCCAAGGCAGGATTCGAACCTGCGACCGTAGCGGTCGCGCGGTTCCAGACTGAAGTGCCTAAAACCGCTCGGCCACATCGGCCGGCTCCATCTTCCAAGTGATCCTCTGATGGACTAGTAGAGCCGGGCGCGTCAATGCTGTGGCGTGAGCGGAATACTGACTAGAGATGTGAATGCCGTAGTCCCACTGCTACTAACAGGTTCGCAAGAGTTCGCTTTGAAACGTCTGGGCTCACAAGCCATCGTACATGTCATGTGGTATCTGTACGATCTGCCACTGTTGTCCTTACGATACGACTATCTTGGCGGGAGTCTGTGCTGCGTGGACGTCTAGGTACTGTTCTACGGGTGTGAGAATGTTCACGTGACCACCGATACCAGCATCGATGCGCAACTGACGCACGACGTCAACTTGGATGGAATAATATATGAAGTCTTCACGGGTTGTCAGCCGAGTAGCGTCGTCGTCTCGTAGTAACTTTTCGATGGGATGCGCCTCCATCATCTTCAGGTGAAGGTGATAGGGACGCATTCCATCGAAACGTTGCTACGAGACGACTACGCTACTTATCTGACAAACCGTGAGGACTTCATATATGAAATTCGCTGAAAAAGCCTCCGTAAGGACCATCCCGCCACTCAGAAGGCCACAGTTTGACTTCTTTCAAACTCGTGCAGTTGGCTGTAGCAAGCACGAGTGCATCTCCGTGGCATGTGAGCGTTCCCTATTAAAGGGTAGACACAAATGCCGCTCTGATAGCTACGCCACTACATTATCTGTTGGCGGACGACGTTGAAACCTTTATCACTACATCTACTCCCCAAATGACATATGCCGTCATCGGATCAATATCGACATCTTAATGAGTGTTCCTGCCAACATTGTAAAAAGCATTTTCTAACTGCTACGAATGCTATAAATGTAGGCATCATTTTTTGGTGTAAGGTAAGTCTTAGGGTCAGTGGTCCTTCGCATGTTGCTACAGTTCTTCACAACCCAAACTGCTCATCTCTCAAATTATTTTCTAGCAGGCATTCCATCATTCCACAAATAATTCGTGGTAATATTTTACAACCTTGGCTTATTAAACTGATAGTTCAGCAATACACCTGTAACGGTGTATCGTCCTCGGTATTGTGATTATTGACTTCCGCCAAGGTTCTTAATACACTCCTGGAAATTGAAATAAGAACACCGTGAATTCATTGTCCCACGAAGGGGAAACTTTATTGACACATTCCTGGGGTCAGGTACATCACATGATCACACTGACGGAACCACAGACACATAGACACAGGCAACAGAGCATGCACAATGTCGGCACTAGTACAGTGTATATCCATCTTTTGCAGCAATGCAAGCTGCTATTCTCCCATGGAGACGATCGTAGAGATGCTGGATGTAGTCCTGTGGAACGGCTTGCCATGCCATTTCCACCTGGCGCCTCAGTTGGACCAGCGTTCGTGCTGGACGTGCAGACCGCTTGAGACGACGCTTCATCCAGTCCCAAACATGCTCAATGGGGGACAGATCCGGAGATCTTGCTGGCCAGGGTAGTTGACTTACACCTTCTAGAGCACGTTGGGTGGCACGGGATAGATGCGGACGTGCATTGTCCTGTTGGAACAGCAAGATCCCTTGCCGGTCTAGGAATGGTAGAACGATGGGTTCTATGACGGTTTGGATGTACTGTGCACTATTCAGTGTCCCCTCGATGATCACCAGAGGTGTACAGCCAGTGTACGAGATCGCTCCCCACACCATGATGCCGGGTGTTGGCCCTGTGTGCCTCGGTCGTATGCAGTCCTGATTGTGGCGCTCACCTGCACGGCGCCAAACACGCATACGATCATCATTGGCACCAAGGCAGAAGCGACTCTCATCGCTGAAGACGACACGTCTCCATTCGTCCCTCCATTCACGCCTGTCGCGACACCACTGGAGGCGGGCTGCACAATGTTGGGGCGTGAGCGGAAGACGGCCTAACGGTGTGCGGGACCGTAGCCCAGCTTCATGGAGACGGTTGCTAATGGTCCTCGCCGATACCCCAGGAGCAACAGTGTCCCTAATTTGCTGGGAAGTGGCGGTGCGGTCCCCTACGGCACTGCGTAGGATCCTACGGTCTTGGCGTGCATCCGTGCGTCGCTGCGGTCCGGTCCCAGGTCGACGGGCACGTGCACCTTCCGCCGACCACTGGCGACAACATCGATGTACTGTGGAGACCTCACGCCCCACGTATTGAGCAATTCGGCGGTACGTCTACCCGGCCTCCCGCATGCCCACTATACGCCCTCGCTCAAAGTCCGTCAACTGCACATACGGTTCACGTCCACGCTGTCGCGGCATGCTACCAGTGTTAAAGACTGCGATGGAGCTCCGTATGCCACGGCAAACTGGCTGACACTGACAGCGGCGGTGCACAAATGCTGCGCAGCTATCGCCATTCGACGACCAACACCGCGGTTCCTGCTGGTGTGTCCGCTGTGTCGTGCGTGTGATCATTGCTTGTACAGCCCTCTCGCAGTGTCTGGAGCAAGTATGGTGGGTCTGACACACCGGTGTCAATGCGTTCTTTTTTCCATTTCCAGGAGTGTAATACTGGAGGAATGAATGCATCTTCTAATTATGGCATGTAGGTGCTGTGGAAACAAGAGATACAAGCAGAATACCTTTGGTGGCCTAATCGTCTTTAAGTACTACATACATCTAACATCTGTTGTCAAGCTGTTAGAAAAAGTCTGCAAACTCTTCTTGTGAAATCGACCGATGCAACGTGATCACGAGTTGGTGTATACTCGCATTATTGCAGGAGATGAGGCCCGATGTACGAATAAGATTTGGAGACAAGGCGACAGTCAGTGGTGTGGTGTTCATCGTAAGGAGCGTTGCTGAATTTTTCCAGCAGCTTTACAAACGAACTCAAAGTTCGTTGTTTTGGTGACGCTTGTTTCCTTCACTTTCAGAGATCATTCAATGGAATTTTCAAACGCGCCTTGTACATTGTTCCCCATATCACACAGCTCTTTCAATGTTCTAGTGTGTAGTGTACACAAATGATTATCAAAAGAAAGACCCATATACCTTAATATACACCTTGAAGTAAGAATGAACCGTGCCTCTACTAAACTGACTGACTATACATCGTGATGTACTTGATGATGGAAAACTTTATCTTTTGGATTCAGGTTTAATAACAAAATCTGACTTGTTATGCTAACTCATTTGTGTTTTATATCTGTTCAGAAGTTCTTTGCCGAGGAATGACACACTCACTATGAATTTTACTCAAATTTCATATCAGATATAAGTTTCTAATAGAAACAATAACATTAATGACGTTTTATAATCTATAGTTATTTCTTATCTCAGTTTAGGATGTATTCATCCTCCCCTATACAAAGAAAGAACTGTGATGGATGTTGCTAGGTGAAAGGAGAGTGGGGTCTGTACAATGCAAGCCGACACGCTGTTTTCATGTCATGTGAAGGAAAGAGCTGCGAAGACAGATAGGACGCCGGTTAATGTACCAACATCCTGTCAGTCTCACCTGTGACTTGATATCACGCACGGCACCTGTGTTGGCACAAGACTGATTCACTGATCGAGATAAATTTGTGTGGTGACAACACCGAAAGAGTTGACAGGTGTGCATCTATATCTCGTCACACACATATGATCCAGCCCACAGCATGTCGGAGTGGGTACGTGAACAATAGCTCACCCTGTGTAGGACAAAACTCTCTCATTTCAGTAATAGCAATAAAGAGGAATCTCTCTCCACTTACAACTGTATTTGTTACATGACTTACCGAACTGTCATGAAGAAAGAAAACTGGACTCGTATACTGAAGAATCATGTACTCTAGTGAACTTGTTCTAGGCATTAGACTTCCATAACACACATCATTCGTACGCTACCACACAATTTCCAAGTAACAGATTTTGCAGCACTTACCGAAAAACTACAGATTTCAAGTACCCGTAACTATTTGAGGTCCATCAAATATTCTCTATTTTTTGGGTATGACTCTACAACATGTTGCACTAACGTGGATTATGAATAATGTTCCTTTCTTTTCGTGTGGAATTGACTTGTATAATAGTGACTATTAAAAATCTTTTTCAGATGCCAGGTTTTATATTACTGGGCGAATGGGGTTTAAGTCTAAATCACCCTTTTGTGGTACCACATTTTTCGAACCCATTCTCAACTTACCGATCCCGTATGTAGTTTTATGTTCTGATATCCAATGCTGTTTCCGTTGTTAGGGAAGCTTGAAGTTCTTTTCGACTTCAGCCTCCGAAAACAACAAGGAAAAACGTAGTGGCCTTTGCAGTATGTAAACAACAGGGAAAATAACAAAGTACTCAACTGCTCGTCAAATTTTTACACAAAAAAATAAACATATTTAATCGATAAACTGTAAATATATTAAGTAGTATACATAGTAAAAATGTTATATTTCCAGAATGACCACTCAAGATGTTTTGCAATTAAAAACGAAACACATCTGGAAAAAAACTCTTAGATGCAGTAAAATTAAGATGGAAGAATACAATAATACGTGTTTATATGACAAAATCTGTAAATCAAAAAATACTTGTCACATTCCAGGATTGTTGACAAACGACAAAATGGGAAGCTATGGATACTACACTAATGGCCATTAAAATTGCTACACCAAGAAGAAATGCAGACGATAAACAGGTATTCATTGGACAAATATATTATACTAGAACTGACAAGTGATTACATTTTCACGCAATTTGGGTGCATAGATCCTGAGAAATCAGAACCCAGAAAAACCGCCTCTGGCCGTAATAACGGCATTGATACGCCTGGGCATTGAGTCAAACAGAGCTTGGATGGCGTGTACAGGTACAGCTGCCCATGCAGCTTCAACACGATACCACAGTTCATCAAGAGTAGTGACTGGCGTATTGTGACGAGGCAGTTGTTCGGCCACCATTGACCAGACGTTTTCAATTGGTGAAAGATCTGGAGAATTTGCTGGCCAGGGCAGCAGTGCAACATTTTCTGTATCCAGAAATGCCCGTACAGGACCTGCAACAAGCGGTCTTCCATTATCCTGCTGAAATGTGGGGTTTCGCAGGGATCGAGTGAAGGGTAGAGCCACGGGTCATAATACATCTGAAATGTAACATCCACTGCTCGTAGTGCCTTCAATGAGAACAAGAAGTGACCGAGACGTGTAACCAATGGCGCCAGCAGTATGGCGATGACGAATGCCTACTTCCAATGTGTGTTCACCGCGATGTCGCCAAACATTATGCTGCAAACAGAACCTGGATTCATCCGAAAAAAATGACGTTTCGCCATTCGTGCACCCAGGTTCGTCGTTGAGTACACCATCGCAGGCGCTCCTGTCTGTGATGCAGCGTCAAGGATAACCGCAGCCATGGTCGCCTAGCTGATAGCCCGTGCTGCTGCAAACGTCGTCAGTCTGTTCGTGCAGATGGTTGTTGTCTTGCAAACAGCCCCATCTGTTGACTCAGGGATCAAGACGTGGCTGCACGATCCGTTACAGCCATGCGGATAAGATGTCTGTCATCTCGACTGCTAGTGATACGAGGCTGTTAGGATCCAGCACGGCGTTACGTATTACCTCCCTGAACCCACCGATTCCATATGCTGCTAACAGTCTTTGGATCTCGACCCACGCTAGCAGCAATGTCGCGATACGATAAACCGCAATCGGGAAAGGCTACCATCCGACCTTTATCAAAGACGCAAACGTAATGGTACGCATTTCTCCTCCTTACACGAGGTATCACAATAACGTTTCAGCAGGCAACTCCGGTCAACTCCTGTTTGTGTAAGAGAAATCGGTTGGGTCAGTACGTTGTAGGTGTCGCCACCGGCACCAACCTTGTGTGAATGCTCTGAAAAGCTAATCATCTGCATATCATAGCATTTTCTTCCTGTAGCACTTCATCTTTGTGGTTCAGCAATTTTAATGGCCAGTAGTGTATGATTGGTTTGAAATATAACTCGTTCTGTAACATTGTCACAGCCGCAACAATCAGCATCACTCCTAGCTATAAGACTCCATACTTCACAATGCAGTACACACTTCACTGATGCAACATCTCTGCTGCTCCTGTGTGTTTTCTGATGTTGAGTAGCTTCCACTAGGTCGTCATCGAGTTGTTTTCTTACAGCTTAGAATTGAGCAAAGGACTTACTTGGTCAATCTGTCATCGATTCGCCTAGCTACATGTTCCACCCACCAGCTTTTCGTTTTCTCTGACATCAAGCCTTCGACGTTTATCTTAGTTTCTTTCCAAATCGGTTTTATGTCTCTCCTTGTAGCTACCGTGATAGCAGCTCGCCATTACTCGCTCAATAACCTTCGTTTCCCGTGTCACTGGCATTTGAATACACATGGCTTGTACACTTTCAGCCATTCATACTTTAGTCTGCCGCTGTCGTAATGTTGATGATACGGTGCTTTAGTCTTAGGTGATTTGTTTTACAACTGTCTTTCAACCTATTCTGTTAAGTGTTGTTCCTTTAGTTAAGGTTTACCAGTCTCAAAAGGGAAAAAGTGTCATGTTATCATGAGGACAGAAGGAGGTTCAGGTATGTTCCAATAACATTCTTTTATTTTTTTTTCTCAGTTTAAGGTTCTGCATGGCTTTTGTATCGATACTGAGGACAGTTTTTTGAATAAACGTAGTTTGGCTGACACCAGTGGCGTCAAAGCTACTAAGGAGGCAAATGAAAGAAAATCGCAAATGGAAAAAAGACCGATTTTAAAGAAAGAGCTAATCATTTCTAACTGATAGACAAGATTTACTACGTACGATAATGATGGAAGCTGAAAAAATGAATTAAAAATTGTGCCACGGCCGGGTCTTAAACCCATGTCTTCTTGTTTACTAAGCGGAATTAATATGAGTTCCATGAACATGAGACAGGTAAATCAAATCACCCAACTGACATATTTCCCTAAAAATAAATAACGAGATGACAACAGATAGCTCTAAATGTACAGGAGCCTTTGTTTATTCTGCAGCATAAATTTACTAGAATGATTTTTCATTTGCCTGCAGATTTTTCGCTGTTTTTAAACTTACTGCCTCATTAAAACATTGTGCTAAACAGGGGCTCGAAGCTCTAACTATTCCCTTCACGGACAATGCTTTCTTCTTTTCCCTTTACAACCGACCTTTTCTCGCAGGCTTTGTCTTTCTTGGCTGTGGTTTCTGCGCCGTTTCATTCTTTCAGTCTATTTTCGTATTTCTGTCTACTTTCTCTTCGCTAAAGAATACTGGTTGTGCCTCTGGAGTGCTGGGGCACATTATCGGTCTTCTCGATACTCCATATCAAGCGATCCACTTTTAGAGCGCAATGAGCCTATAAACAAAACTTTACTCACCGAAATAACGGCAACGCTTAGCTATCCAGACACTCCTCACGATCGGTCCTGACAGATTTCATTCCAACAGCACCTCTTCCTCTAATTTCTAAACGCCGCCGCCGGTGCTTACTCTGCCTTTCTCTACTATTCATACAGGTACAGGGCCGGGGGGGGGGGGGGGGGGGGGGACGGGCGTCATAAACAGACTGAAAAGCTTCTGTCAGGTGTTTCGGGGTAGGTTGTTTTGAGAAGCAATTGTCAAGAAAAAAATTTGATAAGCTGTGCCATTTTCGAGTTAATTAGCATTGAAGTTAACCAATTATTTCTAAATACATTGGTCTGCTTAAATCCACCAATGGGATTTCACTCTACAAAGCGATGTTGCAATTTCAGCTAAGTATAACAACATTTGAGTTCACGTGAGGCAAGTTTGTGCCTAGAGGCTATACAAAAACGTTTCTGTCGTTATTGACAGACTGCATTTAATGTCTTCGCTACTTTAAACTTCTTCAGTTATTTTGATGCCAAGATATCAAAATTCAGCTACTACTGTTAGCGTCTCGTTCCCTTATATAATTTCCTCAGCATCGTCTCATTCAAAACATTCCAACAGAAAGCAGGAATGGAAGAACCAATACATATGTAGCAGAAACCAGCATTTACTACTTACGTTAGATTTCAGTGCCTAGTTGTGAGAGCCGGATAGTGAAATACCGGATGCGAGATTGGCAGTGGGCGATACACGTTTGGATTAAGTATGCGATACATTGTATTTTTATTATGTTGACGGTTATATTTCCTTCTGTTAATCGTAGTTGAATATCATTTAAAGTGTTTTTATATTCAACAGAAGGAAAGGTTCATCATCTTATTTCACATGCAAAATTACGAAACCATACAGTTCTAAATTTATTGCATATATATTTCAATTCGGCCACAATAACAGTTTCACATCGATGAAAACACAGATATGTTTATCCCGTGCAATTCATTGAAGAATGCTCAAATTTACACTATAGAAGTTCCTGGAAACCATTGTAGCAAAGATGGTCCTTCGTTCCACATGTAAACGTTTCAAACAATCACAACTCTTTGCAGTTATTTTAGAAATATATTTATGTATGTATTAACAAAAAGTCAACACTTGAACACTTGTATTTGAAAGTAAAGTATCAGTACAAAATAAATATATTTGCGTTATTTGTCTAGAATTTGCTGACAAACGTAAAATTATGTGAATGCTTAGTTCCTCATTATAATTCTACCACTTACGTACTATGAGAATTATGTATCATACTTGTTGCAGTTGCCAGGCCAGTGGTGGAGTTTCTTGCTGTGTTCCAGTCAAATACAATTAGTAATTCAATCAAGTCGCAATTCTTGTAAGAGGTTTAGGATGACTCCTGCACCAGTTTGTAGTGATTTTTGTGGCAGTTTTGAAACAGTCGTGTACGATGGCTTTTGATGAAAATATACACTGCCCAGTCACCTACCTGTTGGAGCGCGGACTACTGCGAGACGTACAGGAAGAGAGTCAGTGATGTTCTGGAACATACCAACAGGGATGTGGAGCCGTGCCGAGTCCAACGACGTGACCCGCTACTAATGGTTCTAATGACTCTGAGCACTATGGGACTTAACATTTGAGGTCATCAGTCCCCTAGAACTTAGAACTACTTAAACCTAACCAACCTGAGGACATCACACACTTCCATGCCCGAGGCAGGATTCGAACCTGTGACCGTAGCGGTCGCGTGGTTCCAGACAGAAGTGCCTAGAACCGCTCGGCCACATAGGCCGGCTCACCCGCTACGCTAGGTTTCTGTGTTCAGCATCCAGAGCACAGTCCAGGTAGTCCCACATATCCTCTACTGGGTTTAAATCCGGGGAGTTTGGTGGCCAGGGGTGTATGGCAAACTCAACCTCGTGCTCTTCGAGCCACACACGTACACTGTGAGCTGTGTGACACGTTACTCAGTATTGCTTATAGAAGCTGTTGTTACTAGAAAAAGCGAACAACATGTACGGGTGGACATGATCCTCAAGGACATATGCGTACTTCTGTCGGTGCACTGTGCTTTCCAAAATGACGAGATTACTAAGGGAATATCAATAAAACATTCACCAGACCATAACGCTCCCTCCTCCAACCTCTACCCTTCCGACGATCCAATGGCCATGTGTCCGATGGAGTATAAAACATGATTCATCCGCGCAGCTCCTCCCGTCGGAGGTTCGAGTCTTCCCTAGGGCATGGGTGTGTGTTGTCCTTAGAATAAGTTAGTTTTAAGTTAGACTATGAATAGTATAAACTAAGGGACCGATGATCTAAGCAGTTTGATTCCATAAGATCTTACCACAAATTTACATTTTTTTTTTTTTTTTTTTACATGATTCATCTGAAAAGGCCAGCTTTCATCGTTCAGTGGACGTCCAGTTACAGTATTGACGTGCAAATTCCCAGTTACGTCGCAGGTGAACAACAATCATCTTGGGTGCATGAACCAGGCGCCTGCTGCGAAGGCCCACACACAGCAACGTTCGCTGATTGGTCATTGCGGAGACAATGTAGGTGGCCCCTTGGTTCATGTGTCAGTTGCTCAACTGTTGCACGACTATTCGCCCGCACACATCACCACAGCTGTCGTTCACCCCTATCAGCTATATTCGCTGATGCACCATAATTTTTTAGGCGCCCGTATTGCATAGTGCCGTTTTGCCGTGCTCGGTATACTTCAATCAAGGCAACAAGCGCGCAGTCAACAAACTTAGCTCTTTCGGAAATGCTTCCACCCTTCGACTGAAGGCCAATGATCATGCCCTTTTGGGCGTCAAATAAATCGCTTTTTCCCGCATTACTACGATGACTGCACTGTTTCCGCGTCTACCCAGACAGGCTTTATATACCCTCTACTGCTGGTGCTGCAACGTGCTACCTGTGAGAGATTATTGCACATTGGCATTGAACGTTTGCGCTAGTTATATCAATGTTATTGCCACCCGTGTGCGTGACACAAAATCGGCGCTTCATTCTACAACTTTATTCTGTAATAAGCTTGTTGTTGTTGTTGTGGTCTTCAGTCCTGAGACTGGTTTGGGGCAGCTCTCCATGCTACTCTATCCTGAGCAAGCTTCCTCATCTCCCAGTACCTACTGCAACCTACATCCTTTTGAACCTGCTTAGGATATTCATCTCTTGGTCTTGTAACATCCGCGTGATAAAATTTTAGCTACAGTGCGACGAGAGGAAATTATTCCTGTAACAGTTATAAACATTATCTATTCGACATATGAAAAATAGTGAATTAATTATTTATATAATATTCTATGATATAATTTGACATATCGATGTGTATCATAAAAAGACAATGGTAACTGTAAATTCCTTTTATGATCTGCGATTGTCTTCCTTTGTTTTTACCTTTTGTTGGATGGCTGTTGTAGGTTATGCACGCAAGACGAAAATCTAACTGAGGTCTGTTAAGAAATTGTAATTATTTGTTAATTATTGCTTGAAAATAGAGTTCATTATTATTATAAACATGAGTGAATAATTATTTGTAGCTGTAATTCCCCTCTCAGTAAGCATTATCTGTGTTAATTGTTTCCTTCCGCTGCAAGGAGCGCAGCCATTTATGATAGCGACTTGTATCGCGTTTTTCTCTGTGTTTTCCTTAGAAACAAAACAATGTTTGCTTGATGAAGTCTAAATAGTGCACGATACGAAAGTAAAGTTTCTGTAAAGTTTAATAAGCAGTTAAAATACTTATTTGGTCTAACATTAGAAAGTCTCTATCAACTGTCTGCCGCCATCTTAACAACTATCACAGGGGCAAATTCAAATTACTCAACTCTGCAGACATAAATTGTTGTGGTTGGCAGGAGGGCCAACCACTTGGTACTACAGGAGGCCGAAATGCACGCGTCTCAGCTCACGCAGGCTGGCGTGAGGTCTGGAACATGACAAGGGAATTAGAATTGAGAAAAACAGATGAAGCTGGTGGAATACTTAACTTTAATCCATTAATGACGAACGTCGCTCTTTATGGTACGTGATTCACAATATCAATAGTACGGATACTGGCGCCTTGCTAGGTCGTAAAAAATAACGTAGCTGAAGGCTATGCTAACTATCGTCTCGGCAAATGAGAGCGTAGAAGTCAGTGAACCATCGCTAGTAAAGTCGGCTGTACAACTCGGGACGAGTGCTAGAAAGTCTCTAGACCTGCAGTGTGGCGGCGCTCGGTCTGAAATCACTGATAGTGGCGACACGCGGGTCCGACGTATACTACCGGACCGCGGCCGATTTAAAGGCTACCACCTAGCAAGTGTGGTGTCTGGAGGTGACACCATATAAATGATGAACGTAATACAAATGTGCAAAAATAAATGTGCACCGGTGGTCCCGAACTCATTTGAATGAAAATGATTCGAATCAGATTGGTTCTTAAAAAACAGTGCTCATAGCACGAACGTTATAACAAACTTTCCTAGCTGATGTATGGAGCCGAAATTAATTACGCACGAGTTGCGAAGAATATTGTTTCAGGTAACATACGTCAGTGTTGTGCGCGGCTGATATTCTGTGGTTTTAATGATCATTTTGCTGAAGATAACTGTTTCCATCATAATCCATAGTTGTATAGAATCTGTTGTATGAACTGTGATTTAGTGACACTTACACAACTTACAGACAACACTTTAACTCGACGTTAACTTGGAGTTCTTTAGCAACTTGACCAATTCTTTAGACGGGAGAAAAATTATTTAATAATTGCTCAATGTAATAAAATAAGATTATCATTTTCATTTAAAAATTAGTTAAATACCAAACCACTGAATAACCCAGGGAACGCCACAGTCTCCCTCTACAATTTTTACCCTCCACGCTGCCCTCCAATACTAAACTGGTGATCCTTTGATGCCTCAGAACATGTCCTACTAACCGGTCCCTTCTTCTTGTCAAGTTGTGCCACAATCTCCTCTTCTCCTCAATTCTATTCAATACCTCCTCATTAGATATGCTCTCTATCCATCTAATCTTCAGCATTCTTCTGTAGCACCACATTTCGAAATCTTCTATTCTCTTCTTGTCCAAACTATTTACCGTCCATGTTTCACTTCCATACATGGCTACACTCCATACAAATACTTTCAGAAACGACTTCCTGACACTTAAATCTATACTCGATGTTAACAAATTTCTATTCTTCAGAAACGCTTTCTTTGCCATTGCCAGTCTACATTTTATATCCTCTCTACTTCGACCATCATCAGTTATTTTACTTCCTAAATAGCAAAACTCCTTTACTACTTTAAGTGTCTCATTTCCTAATCTAATTCCCTCAGCATCACCCGATTTAATTTGACTACATTCCATTTTCCTCGTTTTGCTTTTGTTCATGTTCATCTTATATCCTCCTTTCAAGACACTATCCATTCCGTTCAACTGCTCTTCCAAGTCCTTTGCTGTCTCTGACAGAATTACAATGTTTTTATTACTTCTCCATGGATTTTAATACCTACTCCGAATTTTCCTTTTGTATCCTTCACTGCTTGCTCAATACAAAGATTGAATAACATAGGGGAAAGGCTACAACCCTGTCTCACTCCCTTCTCAACCACTGCTTCCCTTTCATGTCTCTCAACTCTTATAACTGCCATCTGGTTTCTGTAGAAATTGTAAATAGCCTTTCGCTCCCTGTATTTTACCCCTGCCACCTACAGAATTTGAAAGAGAGTATTCCAGCCAACATTGTCAAACGCTTTCTCTATGTCTACAAATGCCAGAAATGTAGGTTTGCCTTTCCTTAACTATTTTCTAAGATAAGTCGTAGGGTCAGTATTGCCTTACGTGTTCCAATATTCCTACGAAATCCAAACTGATCTTCCCCGAGTTCGGCTTCTACTAGTTCTTCCATTCGTCTGTAAAGAATTCGCGTTAGTATTTTGCAGCTGTGACTTATTAAACTGATTGTTCGGTAATTTTCACATCTGACAACACCTGCTTTTTTTGCGATTGGAATTATTATATTCTTCTTGAAGTCTGAGGGTATTTCGCCTGGTTATGTCTTAAAATCGTTTTATTTAATTAATGGCATTACTGCAGCCGTACACTCAACCGCATCTAGGAGGCTGTGCCAGGGATGCTACCCACTGTGTGGCGAAGACGTGGTGCACCCAGCGCAGTAGCACGGGATGCAGCCAGCGGCTGGGCCGCGCGGAGCAACACAGTGTTTGCGCCGTAGCGCAGTGGATAATGGCAGCTGCGCGGCTTGCGGACATTAGGCCCCGTAATTAGAGGCCCGCAATTAGCGTGAAGGGGAGGGGGGGGGAGGAAGGCGGAGGGCCAGCGACGAGCACCATTCTCGCCGCGCAGCTCCCCGCCTTGTCGGGTCTTCGCAACGTCTCACCCCTCCCCTTCCCCCGCACCCTCTCCTCGGCCCCCTCCCCCTCCCTTTCACCCTGAGTACCGCCTCCTTTGCTCTCTCTTGAGACAGCGTGACGACGGACCTCGCACTGCGCTGTTACAGCTTAATATCTCCGACATTTACTTCAAATTACTGTGCTGCTTGCCTCACTCAGTACTCTCGGTTGGTATCGCGCTTAACAGTCGTACTGCAGACACAGAAAGGACAAAAAGCTCTGGCAGGTCCTCGAGGAAAATTTAGGTGTCATCTTCAAGCTTTTTTGAAAGAGAAAAAAAATTATCTCGTTTCCCTCGCGACACTGAGAGAGACAGTCACGTGTAACATTGGATCTACCTACGCCGAGGTCGAGATTAGTTCTATAGTAGATCAGGCACGTTAAGACAACTCGTAGGGGAACAAAATATTGGTACTCGAATGGAGTAACCCAGGCTAGTTTTCGAAGTATGGTGACTTTCTGGGCTCATGAAGATACTTAGGATAATATGTGACAAAATTTATGAATTTTCTTATCGGCCTCTACGATAGACAATTTTCTACAGGAAGAAACCGGAGAAACGAAAACTTCTGCTCCTCACACTGACAACAGACTTATGAGAGATATATTATATACCAGGTGATCAAAAAGTGAGTATAAATTTGAAAACTGAACAAATCACGGAATAATGTAGATAGAGTGGTACAAATTGACAAACATGCTTGGAATGACATGGGGTTTTATTAGAAGCAAAAATATACAAAAGTTCACAAAATGTCCGACAGATGGCGTTTCATCCGAACAGAATAGCAATAATTAGCATAACAAAGTAAGACAAAGCAAAGATGATGTTCTTTACAGGAAATGCTCAGTATGTACACCATCATTCCTCAACAATAGCTGTAGTCGAGGAATAATGTTGTGAACAGCACTGTAAAGAACGTCCGGAGTTGTGGTGAGGCATTGGCGTCGGATGTTGTCTTTCAGCATCCCTAGAGATGTCGGCCGATCACGATACACTTGCGACTTCAGGTAACCCCAAAGCCAATAGTCGCACAGACTGAGGTCTGGGGACCTGGGATGCCAAGCATGAGGAAAGTGGCGGCTGAGCACACGATCATCACCAAACGACACGCGCAAGAGATCTTTCACGCGTCTAGCAAATTTTTTTTGATTCTAATAAAATCCCATGTCATTCCAAGCATGTTTGTCAATTTTTACCTCTCTATCTACATTATTCAGTGGTTTATTAGGTTTTCAAATCTATACTCACTTTTTGATCACAGAGTGACTTACATACATACAAGGTGAGTCAGGAGGTAAGGTACGAGTTTTGATGAGTGATAGCGCTAATGATTCTGAACAAAAACCTTGATGTGGACATGTGTCCTAAGCCGACTGGTTTCAGAGATAGAACACTTTAAATGTACATTTGTATCTATTTTCTGCATTATTAATTGTCATTGTTTACAAGGTACCACAGTTATATAGAGAAAGTTGAGACGAACATTTTGATACGGGACGCTTGTGGTCTATCAAGTCGGAAAACTACTTCAAACTGGCCTACAAAAAGTACGTAAGCTACAGCACAGGTGCGTCGCGCGGGATTTTCAAGATTCTCGCGAGCTCTCAGCGCAAACTGTTATTCCTAGAGAAAAAATAAACAGGACCTTTCTTGTAGCTAATTTAGTTTGTGTATTGAGATACGTTTTCGTTGGAGTGTGCGGTCTTCGAGTTATTAAAGAAAAACGCACAAAAGTTATACTAAACGTGTTCTATCTCCGAAACCATTCGCAGCAGCGCATACGAAGTTTTTTGTTCATAATCACTAATGCTATCGCGTCTCAAAGCATGTACCTTTCTTCCTGACTCACAGTGTGAGTTTATCGGCAAAGTCTAATTCTGCATGCTGCTATACACCATATAAATGCTTTCAGGCACGGTGGCACAGTTGCGATCGTGCTACCACGAGAACAGGCGAGGAGGCACCAGCACGAGTCACATAGGGCTCATATCTGAAGATGACTTTAACTTAAGGTCGAAAAATTGGTTATGACCGGGTTCGACCTTAAGTTAAAGTCATCTTCAGAAATGAGCCCTATGTAGCTCGTGCTGGTGGCTCCTCGCCTGTTCTCGTAGTAGCACGATCGCAAATGTGCCTGAAAGCATTTATATGGTGTGTAGCAGCATGTAGAATTAGACTTTGGCGATAAACTGAACGGATAGAATTGTGATGTAGTGATACAGAAGAATATTTAAATTCAGAGTGGGAGATTTAAGAGGTAAGGAATCGCATAGGAGAGAAAAGAAATTTATGACACAACTGAAGTAGAACAAGAAATAGGTTGATAGAACATTTCCTGAGACATCGGGGATTGTTAATTTGATAATGGAGGGAGTATGGAGGTGTAAACATCGTAATGGATGAGAACCTTGAAATAGATGTTGTGAGCGGTACTCGTGAAGAGAGGAAGACGTTTTAAAAAGATAGAGGAGCATGGAGCACATCAAAACAGCCGTCAACAACAACAACAACTCAGGACGATGGGTCTATGTGCTCCTCTCGGATGAAGAGATTGTACCGGGAGAGGAAACTGAGGCAGCCCTCATAAAACCAGTCTCAACATCGACCATATAAAATCAATATTTAACCTTAATCCGTATATCTTGTACGAATTTCCTCCGACAGTGTTTTCTTTTTAAACTGTATCCTTCCTGAAGAGTTACGTCACTCACAAACTTTTACCCGCTTCCGACTTATACAGCGAGTAAAAGTCACATACTTAATATCTTCTAGCGGAGTGAAACTACACTCCACAACGGCAGGACTCTGGAGGACACAATTCCTCTCGCGATATATGACAACCATAACCCAGTCCGTGCTCTAGCGCAGCTCGGAGTCAGAAAGAGGAGACGGGACGCACGAGTGAGTAAGATATAACTCATGGCTCCTAGCGACTTGAAGTACTCGGTCGTTACCAGGGATGTGTGCAACTTTTGTACGAGGAATACTGCGTTTAGAAGAAGCAGTAAGCAGTCTATTGCAGTGAACTGCTACGGGAGCTACTCTGATCCATCAGAGTGCACCCCCATCAGATTTAGTGGTCATATGGCCCAGTGGACGGCGCGTCAGAAACTGAACACATTAAAACTGGAAGAAGGTGTTCTGAACTACGAAAAGAGAAGCGGAGTGGGAACATTGCACGGTCCAAGCTCAATATGTGCTACATAGGCCAAATGAGAGTGGCTAAGTCTTCGTGGTTATATTTTTGTTGGACTTCGAAGATGGGGATGCGTGATCAAACCTCTCTCGTGTCCCTATTTTTTCACAAAATTATGGACTGCTCGTCAAGTCATTGACCCGTCTATTCGCTGTATTCAGATCTGTGTCTGTGGCGTGGTATAACGTCCGTTTACAACAGAGAAGTGTAGAGAACGGATCTGCAGACGTAAGTGCCTCTACACAAGTACCAAATATTATGACTCTTGCGTTCAGTTCTGGAAGTTTTCACTCTTGAATTCCTTTTTTGTAACGCTGTACACAGCCGGCCGCGGTGGTCTCGCGGTTCTAGGCGCGGTTCTAGGCGCGCAGTCCGGAACCGTGCGACTGCTACGGTCGCAGGTTCGAATCCTGCCTCGGGCATGGATGTATGTGATGTCCTTAGGTTAGTTAGGTTTAAGTAGTTCTAAGTTCTAGGGGACTTATGACCACAGCAGTTGAGACCCATAGTGCTCAGAGCCATTTGAACCATTTTTGAACACTGTACACACCAGTTTATTTGTTGTTTTCATTTCTGTGATAGATCTATGCGGCATCTCACCTGCTCTTACTTCATCACATTTACTTAAGACGATAACATATACTTACAACATGACTCATGTCCTAGAACCAATGTATGGTATGACAATTGCCAAGACTACATAAGAAGAACAGACAAATCAATGGCACGGACTGGACGGAGATTTGAACTCGAATCACCAGCGTGGCAGTCTAACATCGTGACCACACAATCACGACACCTTGCTTCTTTCAATTTCCTCGGTGTTGTCCAGCTTAAGCTTGGACCGTTCACGGTCTCGATTTTTCTTCTTTTTTCACAGTGTTTTCATATTTGATCTGTGTTCACTTTTTGACTGGCTATCCAATGGGCCATCTTATCGCGAAAGCTCACAGGGGTGCAGTGAGGAGTTTCCCTTGCTTAACTTCTTTTGGTAGTCATTCGTTACACTGATGAAAACGCACAAAGTGATTCGTGTCTCCTTCCCATACAAATCGTTTGCCTAAAATAGAATGAAAAATCATATTCCCCCGTGCTTTTTGGAATATTTATGAAAATTAATGTCGCTACTGAAAACACGTGGGTTGACGCGCAGTCAAGACATGTCACTACAGCACCAGATGAGAGCGGAAGTACTTTCTGTAGGAGAGTTTCTCGCGAATGCTGCATTTGTCGCGGGGACGCCACGGTACCTAGTGACGTCATAAATTTGTTGCTACATACTAGTTCATTCTAGATACTATCTGTAGTAAGAAAGCCTCAAAAGCCAGAAATGCTGTGAGAGACTTGGAATGTTGTGGTGAGGCAGAAAATCTACGAAGATGGAGAAAGAGAATCTTTAACATCTAATACACACATAACAAAAGTTTTGCATCACCTCGGTTCCGAGATATCTGGAAACTGTACAGAAAATTGGAATAGAGATGTACATAAACATCATTTCCGCACTTTTTATTGCTCATGACAACCACACATTGCATGTTGTACCAACATACAGCGATACATTCAGAGGTGGTGGTCCAGATTGCTGTACACACCGGTACCTCTAATAACGAGTAGCACTTCCTCTTGCGTTGATGCCTGCCCGTATTCGTCGTAGCATACTATCCACAAGTTCATCAAGCCACTGTTGGTACCGATTGTCCCACTCCTCAACCGCGATTCGGCGTAGACCCCTCAGAGTGGTTGGTGGGTCACGTCATCCATAAACAGCCCTTTTCAATCTATCCCAGGCATGTTCGATGGGATTCAAGTCAGGAGAACATGCTGGCCACTCTAGTCGAGCGATGTCGTTATCCTGAAGGACTTCCCAAGATGTGCACGATGGGGGGTGCGAATTGTCGTCCATGGAGACGAATGCCTCGCCAATATGCTGCCGATATGGTTGCACTAACGGTCGGAGGATGGCATTCACGTACCGCATAGCCATTACGGTGCCTTCCACGACCACCAGCGCCGTACGAAGGCCCCACATACTGCCACCCCAAACAAGCAGGGAACCTCCACCTTGCTGCACTCACTGGATGGTGTGTCTAAGGCATTCAGCCTGACCGGTTGCCTCCAAACACATCTCCGATGAGTGTCTGGTTGAAGGCATATGCGACACTCATCAGTGAATAGAACATGATTCCAATCCTGAGCGGTCCATTCGGCATGTTGTTGGGTCCATCTGTACTGCACTGTATGGTGTCGGGGTTGCGAATATGGATCTCGCCATGGTCGTCGGTACTGAAGTTGCGCATCATGCAGCCTATTGCACCCAGTTTGAGCCGTAACACGTAAAACGTTATTCAACATGGTGATGTTGCTGTCAGGATTCCTCCGAGCCATAAGCCGTAGGTATCGGTCATCCACTGCAGCAGTAGCCCTTGGGTGGCCTGAGCGACGCATGTCATCGACAGTTCCTGTCTCTGTATCTCCTCCATGTCCGAACAACATCGCTTTGGTTCAATCCGAGACGCCTGGACGCTTCCCTTGTTGAGAGCCCTTCTTGGCACAAAGTAACAATGCGGATGCGATCGAACCATGGTATTGACCAACTAGGCATGGCTGAACTACAGACAACACGAGCCGTGTACCTCCTTCCTGGTGGAATGACTGGAAATGATCGGCTGACGGACTCCCTCTGTCTCATAGGCGCTGCTCTTGCATGGTTATTTACATCTTTGGGCGGGTTTAGTGACATCACTGAACTGTCAATGGGACATACAATATCCACAGTCAGCGTCTATCTTCAGGATTTCTGGGAAATGGAGTGATGCAAAACTTTTTTGATGTGTGTATCTTATCTTACGTTGCGGCAGTCGTTTGGGGCGCTCTGAAGGCTATATTATTCTTGAAGAATTAAGTTTTCCAAGGTTGCTAATAATTGTTCTTAATACTATTACCGGTTTCGACAGATATATGCTGTCATCATCGAATAATGTAATTAAGTATCAAAAATTGATTTATGTAGTGTAACACGTCTGCCTGCCATTATGTATTTACTGTTCGGTCTGTCTGACCTAAACGTCAAGCACCACCTCGTTTATGTATAGAAATTTCACTCCTGTATTAAGATGTTATTAAGTAAAAGATATCGGCATCTCGTTTCTGGCTGTACTTTGTGCCTATTTACACCAAAAACTAGAACACATAAACCATGATCACTTCAGCATACGTAAGCTTTGAATTCCACAATAGACGTGAACTTTTTCGTGATGGGTGCATGTTCTCTCATTCAGATCTCGGGAACAGTACCACCAGTTTCACAATATTTTGCAATGGCCTGAAATGAGGTTACACAGGCAATTTAACCCATAATTCTTTAACGAACGCGCTGTACGTAGCCCATTTGCGCATATGACTCACAAGGAGACGGCACGAGCGTGGGGTCGGGGATTTGTCTGAAATTTTGTGTGGTGAAAGAGGACCCCTAACATCTCACGTGGTTAAAATATTAGGATGCACTACCCTGAAATTCTCGGGAAAAATCGATCCTACGTTTCTTAGGTGCTTTATGAGTATAATATATTAGTTCATTGCCGAGCCGCTGTCTGGCCTAGATATTTAGGGCTCGGACTCTTACGCCAGAGGCCGGCCTCGTTGGTCTCGCGGTTCTAGGCGCGCAGTCCGGAACCGTGCGACTGCTACGGTCGCAGGTTCGAATCCTGCCTCGGGCACGGATGTGTGTGATGTCCTTAGGTTAGTTAGGTTTAAGTAGTTCTAAGTTCTAGGGGACTAATGACCACAGCAGTTTAGTCTCATAGTGCTCAGAGCCATCTTACGCCAGAGGTCTCTGCTTCTATTCCTTCTCTGGCATTTTTTTTTCCTTCTGTTTTATTTCCTTTTGTTATTCCACCAATTATTCAGAAAGTTTCCCAAAGCTACATTATCTTTGACAAATTATTACATTATTGAATAAAAATTATTTTCTTTTTGTCCAACAACACAATTCATGGCAGTGGGTTTTCCATTTCTCATTGTACAGTATATAAGGAGAATCATTGTGTTTTTAATTAGAATAACAAATTCGATTGGGAAACATTCAATTCTTATACATATAATAATTATAAACAAGAACCGCAGTGGTAATTATCGTATAAACAAACAAAGCAATAATTTTTGCGACATCGTGCGCAACATATAAAAGTGGATGTTTTACAATCTGTTCAAAAATTTGCCCCATTATCATTTACGGAAATGTTTTGACTTTCTGATAATTTTGAGGCAAACCAGACATATTGAATCATGTCTCGGAATATTGGTGACGATAACTGGTGGTGAATTATAGAATGAATTTTTATACAGTCTTCACGGGAATTAATTTCACGATTCTCCTGTAACAGTGCGCTGCAATTTTGCAAGCAACAGAGGAGGAATCGAACCCGAGACGTCTGGCGTAAGGGTCCGACCGCTAACCATGTAGGCTAGACGGCGGCTCGGCAATGGACTAACATTTTACACTCATAAGGCACCTAAGAAAATTTGGATCGATTTTTCTCGGGATTTTCCGAGTAGTGCGTCCTAATATTTTAACCACGTGAGGTGTTAGGGGTCCTCTTTCACCACACAAAATTTCGGACAAGACCCAGACCCCACGGTCGCGCCATCTCCTTGTCAGTGCAATTCACTTCATGCGGTCTGAAGAATACAATTATGTTAACCTAATAGGACTTCCTGAAGTATTTTATATGGTCCACATTTGTCTTACATATAATTACCGAGATGGTTTCTTTCTGTCAAGACTTTTGATATGGCTCTGTGTTCATGAATAATCTGTGTAACGTTTATTGCAAACTAATTTTTAAAAAAGACATTGAATTTTAGTTATTATCAGTTTACGTGTGAACGAAGACAAAATATGTTTCATGGTAAATGTTCCGTCTTTTAAAAGATGCCAATATGTATTTTAAAGACATAATGTTATTTTAAATCCACGAGTTATAATGTTATGTAAATTGCCTTAAAAATAATTTTAATGCAGTTAGAAAGAAGACATAACAGTGTGGCACATGTATAGAAATTTATCGATCATCGGACACTACTACGCAGACAATTGTATACATACTTACCCGTGAAGATATTACACTACGTAAGTCGCCATTGTGGTGTCAAGTGAATAGTGTGTGCTGGGACATCAGCACAACAAATTATATGTTTTAATTATTTGTATTTTATTTGTCTCCTGCTGGTGGTCGCTGCCACTTTTTGTTACAATTTGACTCAACATCTCTGTATGACATTTAGTGTTGTAAAACGCATATACATATAATAATGTTAGAAGGTATGTTCTAATATTTCAGTGGTGTACACATTGGGTATAAGAAACCGTATAGGCCTACGTTTGAGCCACCTTCATTTTGGATGATTGTTTTAGTGACTTTCAGATCCGATGATGACAGTACAGTTCTGTCAAAATCGGTAACAGCAACAATCAGAATTACTAGCGAACGTGGCAAACTTCATTCTTCAGTAACAATAGCCAACATCTGACATAAGCTATATTTTCTAAAGTTGCTTGTCTCAAGTGTAGACTTAGACGGGAGTGAAACGAGGGCGACAACAATACATACGACAAGAGAGTAGATGATTTTTTAATGCAGTGCTACAGACGTATGCTGAAATTATGTGAGCTGATCGATCAGGTACTAAATGAATCGGAGAGGAAATATACACATCATACAAGTCGCGTAATAGTGAGGGGGCAGTTGATAGGATATGCTCTGTGGCATCAAAGAATAATTAATTTGGCAATGGAGAGAAGTGTGGAGGTTGAGCAGTGTAGAGGGCTTACGTAGCGCTCTACACGTTCCAACTGCCACACTTCTTAAGCGCAACAGACAGTATTTGTGCAGACATGAAGAGGCTTGCACAAGATAGTTGCATCAAAGGTGTCTTTGGACTGAAGACCTCCACCATCACCATCACCACCGCCACCGCCACCACCACCACCACCACAACAACAATAACAACAGTACCAAGGTTGTACGTGCGCAAAAATGGCCTCTATTTCTTACTACTTGACAATGCGAACTGTAGACCCGGTCGTAATGGAAACTAACTTTGTGACGTGAGTGGATATAAACACGTCTCAGTTGTTACCTCGCAGTGCACACACGAAAAGTCATCACAGAAAATGCTTTACCGGGTTGCCGCGGCTGCATACCGTTAAAGTCACTGAATTTATGGTGGTAGGAAGAAAAAAGTAGTGACACTGCTGACGGATGTGACGAAACGCGCAGGTACAATGTTACAGTTTAGTAATACAGTAGTGTGCAAATTATATCTGGAGGAACACGACACCGAAAGGAGAGATCTCCAAGTATATTCTCTCACAAGAAGAAGAAGGAGGAGGAGGAGGAGAAGGAGAAGAGAGGGGCATGCAATCAACATCTCAGTGACGATATAAATAAATGTTTTCAGATGGAAAATTCCGCGATATTATGAATAATACAACGCAATAGCAACTCTGCGGGAATTTAACGAACTATCGCACAGAATAACGCTATCAAAGAAACTGAAAATTGTTCTAAAGAATTATGTTTAAAAATGTCCCAGAATCAATGAGTCACGTAATATGACAACACAGTTTCAAAAAAGGCATATTACGTTCCATTGTTAGAGAATGAGGCCACATATGTGGGAGATTAGTTGTCTATTCAGAAGATACATCGAGCACATTGTAGTGATTTTGTTACACGCAGGATCGATACGTAGTTAGAGTAACAGTATTTTTTTTTTTTTGTGCTGATGAAATGTCTTCATGGAAGAACGCAGAACCACAATGAGTTCTTGAATAGTGTGATATGTCATCGCCTCTCAAAACAGTGGTCGTTGGAATTAACAGACTGCATTTTGGATTGTATGATGCTTCGACAACCTTCTATCGTGGGAATATTACGAAATACTAAGTCCTTGAAAAGTTGGATTTCCGAGTTGGTTCCTTCACAGTAAGTGCCATGTTGAGTTCAGATCCACACAGACTAAAGCACGCAGACAACATAATCAAGACATTAATGAAGAAAGCAAGGCAAGTGCAAAGGGATGCTAAAAGAAGGCTTTTTTGACGATTATGAAGTCTGTGAAGAGGGTATTAACTCTGAATAAACAATTCTTTAATCTTCTTTCCCTCCTTCCCGTAAGTTTCCTTTTTGCTTCTTCTAATAACATTAGCCCAGCTACTGTTGAACGCATAAATCTGAAATTTTTGTGATGTAGTCACTTGGGTTTCTTGTAAATACTGAAACAACAATTTTTGAATTACTTGACTCAAAAAAGATTTGTAGGTGATAAGGCAGAGAAAAGTAATGGGATAAAATACTATAAGGTAATTATAAAGTGCGTTTGTATTTAATTTCTTTGATAAAAACTACTTTTTCGTTATTGTTGCAACATGTCAATGCACATAAAGTAAGACCTTTATCTCTGTAGCTCCAGAAAATGTTTCCTACAGTAGGCATGGTTTAACACTACGGGGGTAGGCGATTCCGTATCCCGTTAAAAAGCAAGTCTGGTATACATTATTCTATGCAATTGGATTTTATCTTTGCTTATAATGTTTAGTTACCTAAGAACTAGGGTCCCTTGCAGAAGCTAGTCAGTTGTTTCGTCAAGATGGCTCAATAGACCAGAAACTAGTTAGACATGAACAAAGATTAGTAGAATAAAATAGCGTACTTGTTATTCAATCTTAAATAATGAAAAAATTTAGAAACTAACGAAAAAAACACGGATTAAAGCTACGTTGTGTACTACGTTGTATAGTTCACTGAAGCTTCACACTGCAACAGAAGCAATTTCATCTGCTATATTGCACTAAAATGAGCTATAGAAATAGAAAATCATATTCAAAGAACGTGTAATCATTACTGTGGCCGGCATGATTACAGTCGGCGTTACATTGTGACGCTCTTCGTACAGATAGTGATCGCCAGTTGAGGAAATCTAGATAGCAGACGCTGTTTAGAGCATGCCATTTACACTGAATTAGCTGTTTTGGACGCCGGGACGTTGAATTCCGCTGCGTGCTGATGACGACAGATCCGCACCCCTTGTTGCGCTCCGTCTGCGGCAAGTTGGCGGGCGCGGGCCAAGTTGGCCGTGCCCCTGCAGGTGCGCTGCCCCGCATAACAAGCCGCCCTCGACACGGACAGACGCTGTCGATAGCTAATTACCCCAACCGCCACCCCCGAACCACCCCTGGCCTTTCGTACCGACCGCTGCCGGCGCTCCACCGACCGGGTCGGCAGCGCCGCGAAAGTGAGCCGGAAAAGGCTGATGCGCTGCATCGACGACAGAAAATGCGTCATCGCAATTACCGAGTTTCCAAATCACAAACCTCGAAACCATTCTCATCATGCTTAATAACATTAATTTCCTGTATTAACCAACGACGACGTCCTTCATTATCTCTCACCTTAACGACGGACTGATTCTATCGCGTCAAAAAAATTGAAGCTGTATTTCCGCTCTTCTAACGAGGGACCGATAATTCCATCTTCCTGCCGTGTATCGAGAATAAATTCAGCCAGTAATGTGCGCTGTCAGGTGGAGAGTTTAATCGGAGTTAGAAAACTGTGTATTATGAAATACAAGGCGCGTCTGAAAGTTCGTTGAATATTCTCAGAAAATAAAGGAAACAAGAGTTATGATCGAAATACCTGTCAGCAAGCATTTACTGTGGAATGGCTCGTAGGACCGTGGTCATTCCTTCTAGGATATTCGAATCACTAAAGGAAATGAGACCTGATCCTTCCTACGTGATCCGGAGATCAAGCTGCAGTCAGTGCTGTGGTTTTCATCGTCTGCGCCCATATCCCTCGGCTGTCCAAAGGGACAATCAACATCGTCTTTCCGGCCGATGTGACCGAGCGGTTCTAGGCCCTTCACTCTGGAACTTCGGAACCACTACGGTCGCAGGTTCGAATCCTGCCTCGGGCATGGATGTGTGTGACGTCCTTAGCTTGGTTAGGTTTAAGTAGTTCTAAGTTCTAGGGGGCTGATGACCTCAGAAATTAAGTCCCATAGTGCACAGAGCCATTTTGAACAACGTCTTACTCTTAGATTTCGGCAGCCAATTTTTTTTTTTTTTTTTAATATGGAAGAGACGAACAGACAGCGTAATTGACAGTAACCATGCGGATATCCTAGAATGCGTGACATGGTGTTTCGAGCTATTCCACCAGAATTTCTGATTAACTTTTCCCCTTTATTAAATGTAATATATCGTAGAGCCTGGAACAGAAACTTTTTCCAGTAGTTGCTGAAAAGTACAGATCACACATACCTACAAGAAAGACAGCAGAAGTAATCAAGAAATGTGCAGCCCAATATTACTGACGTCCGCTTTTTATACAACATAGAATATATTCTGATGTCAAACAAATATCTCGAACATAATTAACTCCTCCATTCCAGCCAGTGTGAATTCCGCGCGATGTTTTATCATGAGACATCATGGAATTAATGCATGAAGTCAGGTAGATTTAATACATCTCCACTGCCGGAAAAGATTTCAGTCAGTACCAAACTAATGCTCATCAACGAAAATATGACGATACGTGACAACAAACGAAACTTGTGACGGGACTGAGAATCTTTGATGCAGCGGGTCAGGGTTTTGTGAACTAGATATTGAGCGTGAGTGACAGATGAGAGCAAAGGCCGTTCTGTCAGAGGTGGCGGCAGGGATAGCTACACTTTGTGGATGGTGGAATGTTTTCTTTCTTCGGATTAGTGGGTAGGTGTGCGTGAAACATTGGTGGTTCCACTATCAGTCATTTATTGACACATTAGACCCTTTAAACAAACAGAGTAATACACTGTGTTTTAACTCGCTCAATTCCTCGCGACAGCGGTGAGGCGTGGAGTCGTGGCGTAAGATTCCAGTGACCACTGATGCGGCGACGGCTCGTGTTGCAGCGGAGCGTCAGGCTGCGTGTTCTTCCATTCAGTGCCGTACCCTTGGCTCACTGCGGCCGCGGAGCGGTCTTGTTTTTGTAAATTCGCTCGTTTCATTATTAAAAAGCGGCTACAGCGAAGCGCAGAGTGCTCGACCCCGGAATCGAACGAGCGACCCTCAGGTTTGGCGCTTCTGGCGGAGATCATCAACCTCTACGTTCACAGCTGACCCATATGGTGAGTCTGCAATTCCTTCGTCCTTACCAGCCACTTGGATGAGTACCACACGAACTTCTTCCTGGTAACATCTGGGATGGCATCTTCTGTATTGACATATTGCCGCGGCACTGACATCTTCTGTCGAGCAGCATAGCGGCTAAGTCGTTGCAGCGAATTATGAGGTTCGGCGGTCTTCCATTTCCTCAATCCAGCACACTTCAGAACATTATTTGCTACCGTTGGTGGCATTACAGCTGTTACTCCCTTAAAATTTTTCAACCAGCTAGCGTGAACAGTAGTTGTTTTTGTGGGTAACTGTAGCTTGACGTTAACTGGTGATGCGATTTCGACAGCTTGGTCTTAAGGACCCTGCTAATTTGTCACAAATTTTTTCGTCTTTGCTTGACCAACACAGGGAGTGGATGAAAACTCCATTGTCTAATTTTGAAATCAGGATAGGAAGAACGCGTCAAGTTATCTTGAATAGATAGACATCTGCAGATCAAGAAGTAACTACGGGTGTATCCCTTGTTCATGACCTGATAAATATTTTAATGGTAAACTCAGACTTGTGGCAGATGTATAGTGGAGTACAACCTGAAGAAACCTACACAAACATTCTTTAGATGCTCAGAAAATAAAAAAAATTATGCACTTCACAAAAGTATAAAAAGTAGTATCCCATACTGCAGTATTAATTATTCACAGTTGGATAATTGGCAGGAGAGCAGGAAAACGCTATCAATCTACAAGGTGATTACAAAACACTCATGTGACATACCCTTGAAAAGAGACTTACCAAGTAAGACAAACAACACATGTTGAACACGTGTAGAGGTGTTCAACATAACTGGTCACATCTTTGTTTGATTCATGGAAGAGTGTTACGGAGACACTGAAAAATCGTACCAGCAGACACTTAGACGCCAACTATCCCGTGGAAGCCTACTAAAAAGTTTGGAAAACCTGTGTTAGTAAGGAAGCTGCCACAACCGCTATCGCTTTACGCAGCCTGCAACGTTGTACGTGGCCTTCCAAAACCACAGGCGAGATATTCATACCCTCTCGTTCTCTACCCGCAGACTATTACTTTTACAAAAAAGAAAACAGGACCGTTTTTATACGAAACGTAATGTAGTTAGCGTTTGTACCGGTATACGTTTTCACTGTAGACTACAGTTCTCGAGTTATTCAAGAAAGACGTTCAAAATTTATCTTAAAACGCACCTTCTCCACCACCAGTCAGAATTTCTAGTATGTTGTTGGCGGCGTACCTCCTACCGCTGAACAAAAATTTCCGCCTGCGTGAACTAGTCACCAGTTAGGTTTTCTAGTGCGTTGTTCGTGGCACTCAGTCCTACCAATGTACAGAAGTTTCCGACTTCAAGGGCTATCCGACATATTCGACTTTTTTCGTCTTCTGACGTTTGTGTAAAACTTAGCTTGCAGTCCTGTGAATTTTAACAGCATAAAATAAACAATTACATTTTTGTATTCGTCGAGCCTTCTGACCACAAAACTGCGGTGCTTCTAAGAGTTAAGTCTGGATCGAATTGTCCATTTAATTAGTTTTAGCGTAACATTTATAAAAGTCGCTTTTCTTTCATTACCTTCTTGGGAACGTTTAAATTAATAATGTTAACGAAGTAGCCAGCTGTGCTGGTGGCGTCATAGTCCAATAAACTTAGAACGAAAAAGGATCGAATACTACTTTAAATTTCCTACCAGAAAAGGCCCCGTTCAGTTTTTCTGTAGGACTAACAGTAAGCGCGTAGCGAGCGAAAGGACATGAAAATCCCGCCCGTAGTTATTGAAAGCGCGATTTAACATTGCAATTGGGACAGTTGAATCAACCTGTATAAAAGGGTAGCTGGAAAGTCTTAAGTTTCAACTGACAAAAATCGAGTTACATAATTAATTTTTTGTTTGTCATCGGTACATATCTGTACATCTAGTAAACACTGAAAGGTATACGTCTCATAGCCATAGCACGTGGCTAGAGAACTCCTCAACCAAAAGTTAACGGTGCAGTGGAGTATCGTGTGGTAATTCGTCTTCTGCATTTGAAGACGAAAAACGCTGCAGCAGTCTGTGTTGCGTTGGTGGCAGAGTAAAACAACAATGCAGCATCGTATAACACAATGGTTAGGTGGCGTAGAAACTCCAAGTGTGGTCAGCCAAATCTGAATGATGATGAACAGAGTCCCAGCCCATCTCACTGTGTAGAACAGGAAATCTCATGAGATATGCGGCCTCTGGTGCTGGAAGACCGGCGTGTTGCAATAGAGCCCATTGCGGAAAAAGCGAATATCAGTAATGGATCTTTTTTCAAACTCACGCACGACATATTGAACGTGACATTTGTTGCTTCACGCTGGGTTCCGCAACTAGTCACGGCCACCTAAAAATTTCCCCGCTTCCACGGAAAAAGTCTGTGCGAAGCCATCAAAAGTTGCAAAAACGTTGGGGGATGTTGGCTCATATCGATTGCGATCTTGGATTGTATCTCTGGTTCGTTTTCCCTCTGGTTACGTGGTGGCACTCTTACGCCGCGTCTTCCGGTTTGAAATATTCGTGAGGCGGACGAGTGATGGAATGGACAGTCATCGGGGATCGAGGAGGACAGAAGTCGATTGGAGGAAACGTGTTTTTCTTGCGCCGACGGTCAGTGTCTTGACCGATTCGCTCTGACAGAACCATTGCAACGACAACGACTTTGATTATCATTAGCTGCTTCCGGTGCTCTGAAAGAGCACCTCTTTTTGTTGTTGTCGGGCTGTGTTGTGTGATCTAGCTTGGTGATGTTAGCGAGCTCTGTTGTTACTGCCATGCCCTATGTGATTCTTCCCTGAGTTGTGAATTTTTGCTTTCCAGAAGGTTTGGATTCGCCGTAGTGTGCTCTGTATCGATTACACAAACTATTTGAGCCCGCCCATCTCTGTATTGGTTGAGCGCTCTGTGTTGCATTCCTGAAAAGTAACTTAGTTGTGATTCCTGGATGCGGGGACAGTATTTTATTGTCTGGTTTTGATAAAGTCTCCCCTTGCCGAATAATGCCTAACATTATTGTGTCACCGTCTTTGCAAGCGGTTGGAATGCGACAGCGGTCGCAGTTGTTACTGGTGCTGTCATGAGCATTTATGATTAATGTAGTCTTTTAATACTATTATGTTTTAGATTCTGACCTGCCCAGATCTATTAGCATACCGGGTGCACCGCAGGAAAGCTGTAAGATTTTCTGTGTTGGTTCAACGACATGCCTTACCTGACTCTTGGAGTCTGATTGTGCTGTGTCCTGTCTTGTACTCGTATCTGACCTTGTATTATTAATAGATCCAGTATTTCGACCCAGGAGGGAAGTTCAGGTAGTTTTTTAAAATCTACTTAAACTATGTTTGTAGGTTGGTTAAGTTGATAGGCTTATTCTTGGTTCTTGTCAGTATTTAAATTGTACTATTCTTGAAATTCTTAGTTTACTCTGTTAATCGGCGTTTGTTGGGGCTGTTGTACGTTATTCTGGATTGCTGCCTTAGCCATCTATTTGCTGAAAATGTGTTATCGTAGTAATCGATCTGTTGGTGTTCCTAGGCATCATCTCGTCACATAACGCTTATATTACGAGCGCCCTGTTGTTGCCTGATTGGTCAGTTAGTGTTTCTGCAATCTATGCGGGCAATTGGTCTGACGAGGGTGTGCGCACCGGTTGCACGGTATTACTGGACGGCATTTGGGTTCGCCGTTGTCGTTACCCTGAGTGAAGCATCTCTTCGGTACGATGACTGCTGTTTAATTTTTTTCTTCTGTGGTTCGCGTGGTGCTCAAATCTTTTCAGACTTCTTTTGGCTTGGATCCCTTTGGTCTCATGACCTTTCGGTATGAAATTTATTTCAGTCGACCTGGTCGTTTGCTGGCCCTTGTGTCGCTTAAATTTGTCAGCCCTCTCAAAATACTGTGATAAATTTTTGTTTGCAATTTAAAACTATTCTGTCAACTTAGACTCGTAAATTTGTTTGATGTTTTTAGCTGTACTAGTGCTTGCTACATTTGACCTTGAAAAATTGTGTTTTGAATTTGTCAGGGCCGCTTTAAATCTTGGGTCTGTATCTTAAAACCATTATTTCAGCCTGGCATCATTTTGCTATTTCTAAAAGATATTTTAATAGTGTTTTACTATTACTGCTCTTTTAAAAGAAAATTATTTAATAAATGTGAACCACTTGTCAAATAATGAATGACGTCATAAACTGGGGCCTAGCCTTTCCCTGAATTCCTGTTAACTGGCTCGCTGGAGCAGAAACTTGTCACATGGGAGGGTCAACAGCTATAGCAGAACTACATACGTGCACTCAACCCGATGCAATCGCGGTGACGAACTGTAACTCCACCCTTCCGGGATTCTTCTTTTTACGGATACGTTACGGATGTGATGTAATAATAGGTATGTTTAATATTCGTTTACCAAATTTCATGTCATAGTCGAAGATTTGAAACACGTCTGTGGCTTTGGAATAGTTAATCAATTAATAAAATTCTATACTCAGCCTTTCACAACTCCTATTACAGGCTTCCAGTTGTTGTAGAGTTGACGTGGAGGAAGCTTTAATACGAAACCAATATTCGGAAATGTACGACTTGGATGCAAAGTAAGAACCGCGAAACGGAGGGTTTCAAAGTGATGCCACCTTCACACTTATTTCATATTCTCCCTTCTCAAAACTGTAATTCCCGTCTAAGACCCCTGTAATAGAAATACATAGACAGCAAGCTACCTAAGTTCAGGGTGGGGCAAAAAAAGAATTTTTCTACTGTGGTTTAATTATATGCCGTAAGTGATTCTCTTTGAGGTATTATTTTATTGTAGTTCTGAAAATCCTACAGCTCACTCATCAGTGTATCAGCTTATATTAATTTTGTGAATGGAAGCACTTATATCGGAAGAGCGTTTGTTGATCCTAAACACATTTTACGTAAATTCTGGGCGTATCGTTCTGGTGAGACAGACATTCAACAGTGCATTCGGTTCACGAACAGTACGATCTAGAATGACCCTTTCTCGGTGAGATTACAGTATAGTAAAATTTGGATGAAAGAATTTGAGCATCCACTGACACAATCTTGTGTACTGTTTTCCATGTTTTTTTTCTTTCTTTTAACAGATTGATTAAGTGTTTTGAAATGACCGGCTCCCTATATGATTCCAGGGAGGGCCAGCCAGGACGGCCAGGGTCAGTCTTAGCCCTGGAGAATATGAAACGATTTGCGAACCTTATTCAGTGGTGAGCCCACTACATCAACAAGACATGCAGCACAGCAACTCATGGACTCACGATGGTCTCTCCAGATAACAAAGAAAGAGAAACTTAATCGATTCCTCTCAAAAAATTCAGCGGTGCCTACCCCTGAAGGAGCTGATCTTGGAGAGGCGGTATTCTTTTGGAAATAAGATTGTTAAAGCCTCTGAAAATGGAACAGTCGATACGGACTAGATATGGTTTAGTAATGAATGAAACTCTGCATCAATGTGTCAACAAACAGAAATGGCACCACTGAGCTACTGAGAATCCGCTCTCTGAAGCTGCTGCTCTATCTCACCAAAAAGAGGTCACTGTTTGGAATGTAATCGGTACACAGTGCGCTATTGGGACCATTCTTTTTGACAAACCAGTCATAGCAAACAAGTGCAGACAGGTACTGGGTTCATTAATTTGTAACGGTTGCACTCCGCGGCCGAATGTTCCAAAGCTACTGTTTTAATTAGAGTGGATCTAGTCCACTCCATACCACGGATGTCTTTGATTTCATTCAGGAGACGTCCAGAGATCATATCGTCGCCCTGGACACTTCATCATTCACTGGACATGGCCCCCTTGTAATCCCGATCTCAACCCATGTGATTATTCCCATTGGAGTTATTTGAAGGACACACTCAAAGATGCAACAGTAACACTCCAGGGTGTAGGTACTGCAGTTTACAAAGCGATTCGTGCAGTCTAATATGATGTTCTCGAGAAAGCCGTCACGGAATTCAGTCCAAGTCTCTACAAAGTCGTCATCGTTGCAGAGGGAAACCACTTGGAAAACATACTGTACTAAATTTTAGGTAGCCTGCTACAGCACAAAAACGATAACAAGAATCAGACACCCCTTGTTACGATGTAGTAGAAAAAAGCTTTCTAACACCTACATTGCGCCACCCTGTACAAGGCTTTTGCAGTCAAAATGCGTCAAAGGATAAGTGTTTGCAGTGTTTAGCTCTACCAACAATGTCATTACACTTAAAATGGGCAGAAATCAGTTTTTACTTCGAGCTTATATAGTGTCTAAATTACACAGTTCCCGAATGCCTGGAAATAAGGCACTAAAGGTGTAACAGTAAAATTCAGGTAATATCATGAAAAGGATAGTAGTTGCTACTCACGATACAGCGGAGATGCTAAGTCGCAGAAGGGCACGGCGAAAAGACTGCCAAACAAAACTTGCGGCCGAACAAGACTTCAACAGATCTAGACTACACACTCAGACATGCGTTGTTTATCACAGAGTGGTATTTCTGCCGCGTAAGTACTCTCCATACTGTATTTTTTGAAGTGTGCCCTCTACTTGCAAGTTTACGCTTGCTTGTTGATGAATCTTCTCCAATATGATCCAACACCATGGTGCTCCAATTACATTGTGGCAAAAATTCTTGAATTTCTCTCAAGTACGTTTCCTCGGGGGTAAATTCATTCATGTTTGGAAGAAACCCGCTGGGAAAGGTTTTCTAGTTATTCGGCGTTCCCTGCATTAGATCCTACTCTGCCATACTATAATTGACTGTCTGCAAATTTTTATAAATTATAATTCCCCAGGTTTGACAACATAGCATGGACTGCAAACTGTTGTTGTGTATAGCGTTGTGAATCTTGTTTCTTAACGAAGTGTCTCCAGCGCCAATTCGGCAGGCAGATTTTGTCGTGAAAAACAATCTTTTTACAAAAACTGATCTCACATACAATTTGCACTCATGATCTCGATCAACCTGAAATACGATACACCCTCAAGCCAGAACTCAGCATGATCTTGCTAATTTTGAAACTGAAGGTATGCGATACCCTTAGTCAGAAATTACTTCTGTTTAGAAATTTGTCAATCGAGTAGATAATGCCAATACTATTAATGTACAGGGGTGGAGTGAGGCTGGTCACGATAGTCAAAGTGTAGACAGAGTGTGTTACGTAATAAGATGTATATTGTCGTGAACACATGGGTCGGTTGGTTGGTTTCCTCGATACTAGCGGCAGGACTGCGAAACGGAGAAATGATACTTTAGAAAATAAAGTTTTTGATTTTGGGATTGGAGAGCACTACGGAGCAAGGAATCAAGCTCTGGCTATCCAGTAGCCGATGCCAGAGAGAGAGAGAGAGAGAGAGAGAGAGAGAGAGAGAGAGAGATAGAGAGAGAGACGGAGAGACAGAGAGAGAGGAGGGGAGGGAAGGGGGGGGGGGGGGTGAGACTGCGGCTTGGAGGACGCTCGTCGGCGGCGGCCACCAGTCAACACGTGATTCCTCTCTCACGATCCCTAATGGCTGCACACCGTGGCTGCTCTGTGGGCGGTTTGCCAGCAGTTCATCTTCCACAGGAGCAGGCAGTCTATGCTGAGGCGACGTACGTACTTGACACGTAAGGCGCAATGAACACCGATTGAAAGTTATAAGAAAATATATTAAAGAAAAAATACAAAATATATATCGGACTGGCTAGACAACCTGTATAATAAATCCTTCACATCTTTTGTCAAATTGTGCGGTACTGTTGGTCAACTTTCCACGGTTGTTGGCATGTTGTTTAGAAGGTGTTACCCTCGAATAAGAGTAAGTTGCTTAAGTCTACATGCTGATTGTTATTGTTCCTAGTACTCAGGAGAGAAGGGGTACAATTCCCGTCATGGAGTACAGATTTAAGGTATCCGCGGTTTCCTCTGATCGACAAGGCCAGTCCCTGTAGGATTCCATTGAAAAGGAAGCAGCCACTAATCCTTAATTTCCCTTCCTTCCTGTAACTGATTTTGTAACTGAGCTTTTGGGATTAAAGAATTTTATGGAAACTACTGGATCAATGCCGTGGAGCGTGCGCTGGTTTGACACTATTAGCAGCTTAAAAGTGTGGGCCGGAATGGGACTCGATCTCGGATTCTTCGCCATTCGCCAGTAAATAATCTACTGAGCTAACCACACAGGACACGCGCATTGCTGTCGCAGCAGTACAGGTGTACTGGCGGAAATAGATCTTTGGAGGTGGGGCACGAGTCGTGCCGGCACAACTCACTAATTACAGTATTTCCCCGCAGAAGTTCGTGCCCCAGTCCGGCACACAGTTTTAATCTAACAAGTAATTGGGATACTTGATTCGCAGATTGTTTAGTACGTTTTTAAAATAACATTACGAGTAATTCGTATTATATCGTTTCAGTATTTTAAAAGGTTAAGTACGTTCGATGACACACAAGAAAGGAAGGAAGATTAGTCCCAATCGATGCTCAGATTATTAGAAGCGGAGAACATACTCTACACTGTCCTACAAAACTTAGGAACGAGACTGGTAAAGTGCCACAAAATATTAATTACTCGTTGTAAATTAATTAAAATGTTAGCTCTCCCAGTCGTGCACAGAAAGATGGACATCACATGGCGTGAGGCTAGCGCGAGTATCGTGGTAAATGAGGCTGGTCCCGCAACGCGATTAAGTTGAACCAACGGGAGAAGACAGTGCGTTTCAGTCAGTTATGCTGCACTGCAGTGGGGCTTTTCATTACGACATGACCACAACACAACATACGGGGCACTTTACACGGAGACGAATCATTGTGAAACGGCAAGAAGGACGAAGTGAGACGAGTGTAGCCCAGGAGTTCGTTATTGCTCGCAGCAATGTTTCACATGCCGGAGGAGCGTTCTGAAGCATAGGCTCTTCGGCCCGGAAGAGAGGAGATGGTTGACCACGGTCAACGACAGGTGACCGCTAAATTGAGCAACAGACAAGAAGGGATTCATGTCAAACAGCAAGTGCAACTGCAGCCACATTCAACACTACTGCGAAAGCACTCAATTTCACGCTGGTCGTTGTCAGGGTGACCCCATGTGCGTCGTCTCTTTTCCAGACGACAAGTACGTTATGTTCCACTGACACCAGCACACTGGCGCCACAGTTTGCAATGGGGCCAAGAGCATAGGGACTGGACCAAGGAGAAGTGGTGTCGTGTGCAATTCTCGGATGAAAGCAGCTTGTCTGAGTTGTGGTTTCTGGTTCAAAAATGGTTCAAATGGCTCTGAGCACTATGGGACTTAACTTCTGAGGTCATCAGTCGCCTAGAAATTAGAACTACTTAAACTTAACTAACCTAAGGTAATCACACACTTCCATTCCCAACGCAGGATTCGAACCTGCGACGTAGCGGTCGCGCGGTTCCAGACTGTAGCGCCTAGAACCGCTCGTCCACTCCGGCCGGCAGTGGTTCTGGACGTACCCTCATATGGTGAGGGATGAGAACACGTAATGCACCCAGAAACATTGTCGATCATGATTCAGGTGTTATGGTATAGGGAAGAATGTTAATGCGTGGGCGTACTGACCTTCAAATCTTTGGACACGATACATTCACCGCCAGACGTTCTGTGACTCTGTACTTTTTTTCCCATGACTGTCTTTTCAAGGCTGCATTCGGACCGGATCTCATTTTTATGGATGGCATTGCGTGATCGCAACGAAAAGCGCTAGCGCAGGAGCTCTTGGAGCGATAGGACATTTAGTGAATGGGCTGCCCTGCCCTTTCCCCAGGCTTAAAAACCGTCTAGTTGGTGTGGGAAGCTCTGGGGAAACATATTGTAGTACGTCCAAATGCACTAACAATCATCCAGTAGCTATCAATCTCGTTATTAGAGGAATGTATCGCACTAAAACACAAACTCCTAACCAACCTTGTGGCCAGCATGGGAACACGTTGCAGTACACGCATTTCCATCCAAGGAGGTCACACACCTAACTAAGAACTGTGGCCCGGCTTTTTGTAACGGCCAAGGGAACATCATAAATAGCGGTGATTCCCTTTAATTACTGTCTTTGAATAAAAGTCTCATTTTTGTTCGTCTATCGCATATTTCTTTAGGTTACCTTCTGTGCTATACTGTAGAGGTTCGTTCTAAGTATAGTTCAATTTTTATCGAGTTACTTTACTTGGGAGTGCACATCATACAGACATGATTTTAATCCTTAAATTTTGCACATGATCAGACTATACTTCAGCTAGTAACAGCGCATACTCTGTTCAAGAACCACAAGACGAAGTTGTATGCTTGGGAAAGGCCTGGAGATACAGGACGATTTCTCCGCGTGGAGTGGCCGCGTGGTTCGGGGCGCCATGTCACGGCCTGCACGTCCCCTCCCGCCGGAGGTTCGATTCCTCCCTCGGGCATGGGTGTGTGTGTTGTTCTCAGCATTAGTTTGTTTGAGTTAATTTAAGTATTGTGTGAGTCTAGGGACCGATGACCTCAGCAGTTTGGTCCCTCAGGAATTCACGCACATTTGAACTGGAAGATTTCAGTTAGATTATGTCATTGTCAGCAGAGTCCTCCTGCTTAGCTTTATTGTAACGTGCTTGCTTCCAATGCAAGCGGACCCGGGTCCGATTCCCGGCCGGGTTGGGGATTTTCTCCGCTCGTGGACTGGTTGTTGTGTAGTCCTCATCATCATTTCATCCTCATCACCGGCGCCCAAGTCGCCCAAAGTGGTGTCAAATGAAATAAGACTTGCACTTGGCTGCCGAACTTCCCCGCTGGGGTCTCCCGGCCAACGATGCCATAAGCTCATTTCCATTGTTAGCAGAGGTTTCGAAATCAGATATTTGATTGTAAGGCATTCCCAGGGGAATATACAGACTCGTATCACAATTTGGTAATGATGAAGACTAACCTGAGACCAGTCACGGAGAATCAATGAGCAAAGAAGTGGGATATGGAAGTACTAAGGAATGAAAAGATATACTAGAAGTTCTCTGAGGCTATTGATACTGTGATAATGAATAGCTCAGCAGGCATTTCATTTCAAGAGTAATAGCAATCACAGAACTTCGAAAAAACCATAGGTACAAAGATGAAAACTGCGAAGAAATTATGGTAACACAAGTAATACTGCAGCTGATCGATGAAAGAAGGATGTACAAAAATTTTCTGGGATATTCAGGAATATATAAATACAATTCCTTAGAAATTAAATAAACAGGAAGTGCAGGGGAGATCGAGTGAAATGGCTACATGAAAAATGTGAAGAAATCTAAAAGTAAACGATAGTCGGAAGGACTAACACAGCATATAGGAAAGTCAAAACAACCTTATCAATTAAAAGCTAGGGCAGTAAGATTCAGAGTGCAATTGGAATCCCTCTGTTAAATGCAGAAGAGGGAGCGGAGAGGTGCAAGGAGTTCACTGAGGACTTTTTTGAGGTGGAGGAAGTTCCTGATGACGTGATAGAAGAAGAAAAATGAGTCTATACGGAAGAGATAGGGGATCTGGTATTAGACGTTAAACAAGCAAGGTACCACAGACGCAGTTCTCACGTTGCAGTTGATAATGGAAACAAGACTAAAGAAAAATCTAGACACTTTGTCAGGTTTTGCAAATCTGTAAAAAGCGTTCTACAATGTAAAATGGTGCATGATGTTCGAAATTCCGAGAAAAATAGGGGTAAGTGTAGAGAATGATGAGTAATATACACTCCTGGAAATGGAAAAAAGAACATATTGACACCGGTGTGTCAGACCCACCATACTTGCTCCGGACACTGCGAGAGGGCTGTACAAGCAATGATCACACGCACGGCAAAGCGGACACACCAGGAACCGCGGTGTTGGCCGTCGAATAGCGCTAGCTGCGCAGCATTTGTACACCGCCGCCGTCAGTGTCAGCCAGTTTGCCATGGCATACGGAGCTCCATCGCAGTCTTTAACACTGGCAGCATGCCGCGACAGTGTGGACGTGAACCGTATGTGCAGTTGACGGACTTTGAGCGAGGCCTATAGTGGGCATGCGGGAGGCCGGGTGGACGTACCGCCCAATTGCTCAACACGTGGGGCGTGAGGTCTCCACAGTACATCGATGTTGTCGCCAGTGGTCGGCGGAAGGTGCACGTGCCCGTCGACCTGGGACCGGACCGCAGCGACGCACGGATGCACGCCAAGACCGTAGGATCCGACTCAGTGCCGTAGGGGACCGCACCGCCACTTCCCAGCAAATTAGGGACACTGTTGCTCCTGGGGTATCGGCGAGGACCATTCGCAACCGTCTCCATGAAGCTGGGCTACGGTCCCGCACACCGTTAGGCCGTCTTCCGCTCACGCCCCAACATCGTGCAGCCCGCCTCCAGTGGTGTCGCGACAGGCGTGAATAGAGGGACGAATGGAGACGTGTCGTCTTCAGCGATGAGAGTCGCTTCTGCCTTGGTGCCAGTGATGGTCGTATGCGTGTTTGGCGCCGTGCAGGTGAGCGCCACAATCAGGACTGCATACGACCGATGCACACAGGGCCAACACCAGGCATCATGGTGTGGGGAGCGATCTCCTACACTGGCCGTACACCTCTGGTGATCGTCGAGGGGACACTGAATAGTGCACGGTACATCCAAACCGTCATCGAACCCATCGTTCTACCATTCCTAGACCGGCAAGGGAACTTGCTGTTCCAACAGGACAATGCACGTTCGCATGTATCCCGTGCCACCCAACGTGCTCTAGAAGGTGTAAGTCAACTACCCTGGCCAGCAAGATCTCCGGATCTGTCCCCCATTGAGCATGTTTGGGACTGGATGAAGCGTCGTCTCACGCGGTCTGCACGTCCAGCACGAACGCTGGTCCATCTGAGGCCCAGGTGGAAATGGCATGGCAAGCCGTTCCACAGGACTACATCCAGCATCTCTACGATCGTCTCCATGGGAGAATAGCAGCCTGCATTGCTGCGAAAGGTGGACATACACTGTGCTAGTGCCGACATTGTGCATGCTCTGTTGCCTGTGTCTATGTGCCTGTGGTTCTGTCAGTGTGATCATGTGATGTACCTGACCCCAGGAATGTGTCAATAAAGTTTCCCCTTCCTGGGACAATGAATTCACGGTGTTCTTATTTCAATTTCCAGGAGTGTACAATATACACAAGAGCGAAGAAGAAGCAATACGACTGGAAGACAAAGATCCAAGTGCTCGGATTAAAACGGATGTAAGGCAGTGACGTAACCTTTCGCCCTAACTGTTCAAACTCTACATCGAAGAAGCTATGATAGGAATGAAAGAATGTTTCAACGGTGGTATTACGATTCAAGGTCAATGCTATCCTCGGGGAAAGTGAAGAAGAATTACAGGATGTGTTGAATGGAATGAACAGTCTAACGAGAACAGGCTATGGATTCACAGCAAGCGGATGAAATGAGAAAGTAATGAGGAAACGTAGAAACGGGAATAGCCAGAAACTTAAGATCGTAATTTAGGATCACGTCGTAGACGAAGTTAAGGAATTTTGCTACTTAGGCAGCAAAATAACACGTCATGGACGGAGCAATGGGAACATGAAAAATAGACTAGAACTGGCAAAAAGGGTATTTCTGGCCAGTAAAAGACTACAAGTCTTAATTTGAGGAAGAAATTTCCGAGAATGTACGTTTGGAGCACAACAATGTATGCCAGTGAGACATGGACTGTGGGAAAACTGGAACAGAAGAGAGCAGAAGCATTGAGATGTGGTGCTACAGAATAATGCTGAAAATTAGATGGACTGATGAGGAATGAGTAGGCTCTTCTCCACACAATCGGTAGGAAAGGTATACATAGAAAACACTGAAAATAAGAAGGGATAGGATTATACGACATGTGTTAAGACATCAGGGAATGACTTCCATGGTACTAGAGGGAGCTGTAGATGATAAAAACTGTAAAGGAAAAAAGAGTTTGGAATACATCCAGCAATTAACTGTGGACATGAGTTACAAGTGTTATTCTCAGATGAAAATGTTGGCACAGGAGAGAGATTCGTAGCCGATCGAACTACGTGTTGAGTTGTATCTGCAAGGAAGTCTCGAATCCAGTCGCAAATCTGCTCCGATACTCGGTAAGCTCGTATTTTCTTCACTGAACGGCAGTGCGGGACGGTGTCAAATGTCTTCCTTAAGCCAAGGAACACAGCGACAACCTGAGCGCTTCGTCTACAGCGTTGTTAATCTAATGGAGGAACAGAGCGTGGTGATTTTGGGTCTTCAAAAAGTCGATGTTCTTGAGGATAAAATATGTTCCTTAATTCCATAAATATATTGATCACTCTCAAGATAGGTATGTTCGCGTGTGCCTATTAGTCCACAGTAGCACAACGGTGTCCTAACGTGTTAACTGCACATAAAATTTTTATAATTCCTTAACCGTTCCTTTGCGAGTCCGCTTCATTCTATCCTTATTCGGCTTCTTACATGTTATAATAAAACGCGATGGTAGTGTTGTAGATTCATATAGAGTGTTAAAAAGAAACTCATATTTTTGTTAAGGAGGTTTGTTCCACACAGCAGATTTAGGGCCATCTCTACGTTCGTAATAAGAGGTGAGAAGCTTTATACGTGGAGGTCGTAGCGGCCGGTCTTAAACTACGAAATATTGGACAGGGTGGGTGGCCCCTGGGGACGGTAACTGCTGTCGTAGCTTCTCCTGCAGAGTTTCTAAACCGCTGCCGGTCGATGCCGCGCTACGGCCTGCCCGGAGTCACCAGCCCGGTTGCTACGAGGTGGGAACTGATGTCTGCCGCGGTGTGCGTGCCGGAGAGGCGTTATTGCACAGATTAGCTTCTCAGAACGGTCGATAACGTGTGATGTTAGTTCCTAACTGGGCATCGTTTGCTGACAACTTACTTCAACGTGGTTGGCAAAGGCTTACCGCTCGTACTAGGTCGAATCTTTACTGAAGGTTCCCAGACTCAGAATCGCGTAATTACTGTTGGCAGGCAAACGACAACGGTGTTACTCCAACTGTGGATTCTCTGTAGTTTTTTCTTACATTTATTCCACAGAGTGGTGTTTCAAAAACATAGTCCAAATTACACAGAACGTGGTTTCATAATTATCTTACTCCTTCTCAGAATTTCATTTCTTATGCTTTCTTCTCACTTGCAATGCCTTTCGCTCCTCTGATACTTAAGGCTGTTAAATGATTGCTACATGTGTCTAAGACGCTGCAACTTTATTTTGCAATACATTGAACATATATTTATTTTATCTGATGTAGATTGATAATCTTAACAAATGACTTCATAACCTGTATTTCTGACATCCTCCATTCTGAGTCTGGTTCTAACTAGGTTTATTATGCTTCATAAAAGTATACGACTTCTTCAGATTCTTAAGATGTAAAAAAATTAACAAAGTGAAGAGGTATACTTCATAAGAGTGTGCGAGAGACTCAACAAAACGCTAGTAGCCTCATCATAGAATAAACTGTATTAAACCTATTCATTAATTTTATAGACGCTGATAGAATTTAAAATGTAAAGTTTTATAAGAAAAACAGTATTGAAATCAACAAAGGAGAGGTGAAATAGTCACTATGAGGTGACAACGATCCGTTGTATGATATTTTGTAAATACCATAATGCTACATCAGTGAATAATTTTTTGTCATTTTAGAATTATGTAATTTACTGGCGTTTTTGTGGTTTGAGGAGTTGTCCAGATCACCTGCATTCCTTTACTAGTTCTTCGTTGCTCACGTAATATATGTGCAGTAATTTTGGGTTTTCTTGTGGGAGAAGTAGGGTTCCTTCGTACACTTAGCAGTGTGTTCAACCATACGTCACTCAAAGTATATCTGAATTTAATTATTTGCTAATCATTGGATAGATCTAAATTCTCAGAATAGAATGCAAATCTACATGGACAGAATTTTTTTTATTTATTATACATTGTAGAATTTAACGTATATTTTGTGGTTTGGTACTTGTTCAGGATTGAGTTAGGCATTTTCTGTAGAGTATGTAGGAGGTTTTTCAGTTGGAATCGGTAGTGGTAAGCTATTTTCATCATTATTTCCTGCTGCAGGAAAGTGTGTGAGATTACGAGGTTTCTGTCCAAAATTATCTGTAATTTCACGAACATACCTCAACTATCCCTTATTACTATTCAGCTTTGGTATGGCCATGAAGTATAGGCCATACCGATGTACGTAACACATTGATGATTGTGTTTTCGTTTTGTATATTTGGTCCGTATCTAACTTGATTGATCAATAAATCATGTAAATCACTCCTACTAAATATTTTCAACGGAACTCCAGGTTATAAATTATAAACCTTGATGTATACATAAAGTATTAGGGTAAAATTTCTGCAAGTAAAATTGGGTGTGGTACTCTGACCCTTTAATTCAATGACTTAAATGAAACTGCCCATTGTCTTTATAAGTGAGTTACGTTGAAGAGCAGAAGAAACTGGTTCACCTGCCTAATATCGTGTAGGCCCACGCGAGGACGCTGAAATGCCCTAGCAAGACGTACCATGGCCTCCACTAATGTCTGAACTAGTGGTGCAGGGAACTGACATCATGAATCCTTCAGGGCTATCTATAACTCCGTAAGAGTACGAGGGGATGGAGATCTCTTCTGCACAGCACATTGCAAGGCATCCGAGATATGCTCTTCCCTGCCTCGTGATGACTGGGTGTTGTGTGATGTCCTTAGGTTAGTTAGCTTTAAGTAGTTGTAAGTTCTAGGGGACTGATGACCATATATGTTAAGTCCCATAGTGCTCAGAGCCATTTGAACTTTTGAACCAGATATGCTCAATAATGTTCATGCCTGGGGACTTTGGTGGCCAGCGGAAGCGTTTAAACTAATGAGAGTGCTCCTGAAGCCACTCTGTAGCAATTCTGGACGTTTGAGGTGTCTCTTTGCCCTGCTGGAATTGCTTAAGTGTGTTGGTATGCACAATGGACATAAACGAATGCAGGTGACCAGACAGGATGCTTACGTACGTGTCACCTGTCAGCGTCGTATCTAGACATATCAAGTGTCCCATATCACTCCAACGGCACACGTCCCACACCATTACAGAGCCTCCACCGTCTTGAACAGTCCCCTGCTAACATGCAGGGTTCGTGGATTCATGAGGTTGTCTCCATACCCGTAGACGTCTATCCGCTCGATACAATTTGAAACGACACTCATCCGACCAGTCAACATGTTTCTAGTCTGTCAAATGTTGGTGCTGATGGTCCCAGGCGAGGCCTAAAGCTTTGTGTCTTGCAGTCATCAAGGGTACACGAATGGGCCTTCGTCTCCGAAAGCCAGTATCGACGATGTTTCGTTGAATGGTTCGCACGCCGACACTTGTTGATGGCCCAGCATTGAAATCTGCAGAATTTGCGTACGGGTTGCACTTCTGTCACGCTGAACGATTCTCTTCAGTCGTCATTGGTCCCTTTCTCGCAGGATCTTCTTCCGGGCGCAGCGATGTGGGACATTTGATGTTTTACCCGATTCCTTATATTCACGGTACACTCGTAAAATGGTCGTATGGGAAAATCCCCATTTCATCGCTCCATCGGAGATGCTGTTTCCCATCGCTCGTTCGCCGACTATAACACTACGTTAAGACTCACTTAAATCTTGATGACCTGCCATTACAGGAGTAATAACAGATCTAACAACTACGCCAGCCACTTGTGTTATAGAGGCGTTGCCGGCCGCAGCGCCGCCTTCTGCCCATTTACATATCTCTGTGTTTCAACACGCATGCCTATACCAATTATTTTCGCGATCCAGCGTCTGAGCTTCAGATCTGATATGGGCCAGTGAATCAAATAAGTAATTAAAAAAAGAGTTAATGAAATTAAAATGATCATTTGTTATTTGACGAGGTTGCAAAGCAGTCGTGTATCGTACCGCAACTCCGGAATCTATTGACTATATACGTTCAAAAGTGCACAATTATACATTTCTGAACAGTTTAAGCGAGTTTCCAGTCCGTTGGGAATATTACCAAGAGTTGACTGAACATATATGCAGTCTGAAAAAGACAATAATTCGTACAGATAACTGTATCATCTTCAAAGCGTCTGCGCCGGCTGTTGTGACCGAGCAGTTCTAGGCGCTTCAGTCCGGAACCGTGCTGCTGCTATGGTTGCTGGTTCGAATCCTGCTTCGGGCATGGATGTGTGTGATGTCCTTAGGTTAGTTAGGTCTAAGTAGTTCTAAGTCTAGGGGACTCATGACCTCAGATGTTAAGTCCTTTAGTGCTTAGAGCCACTCAAAGCATCTGCTCTGTCGTTACTATACGACATGAACGATAATATCTCCACAAAAGTTACCCGAGGCACGTCTGAAGTTATTTATAGTACTATTAATGACTCTCTGACAAATATAACGTGTTCCACCTTCCTTACCGATAAATGGTTCAAATGGCTCTGACCACTATGGGACTTAACATCTGAGGTCATCAGTCCCCTAGAACTTAGAACTACTTAAACCTAACTAACCTGAGGACATCACACACATCCATGCCCGAAGCAGGATTCGAACCTGCGACCGTAGCGGTCGCGCGGTTCCAGACTGTAGCGCCTAGAACCGCTCGGCCACTTCGGCCGGCTACCGATAAATCCTCAGTCCAGTGATAAATTACGTTTCATAAGCGATATGATAGTACTATTACGAAAAAGTGTTCGTGTGCCGATAGCTGAGTAAAATACTTTTCGGAAGATCAGTAATCCGGCACCCACGCCATGTCCTCGATCTATGGCTTTCAGAAATTTGAGGAAAGTGTTTTTGGTTTTTAATGACCCATGTTTTTGGAATCCACAGCACAGAACTAAATTAAACAATCCTTTCTGTTGATAGTGCGAAAAAGGAGACATGCTGCAGAAAGAACTTACGCTGCGTAATAATCCATACATCCTATATGTCTGGCTGATGATTAAGAACTCAAGCTCCCAACACAGAACTATCAGTCACGACGCCTTTCTCTGTGGTCTGTGTGGGCTCGGAGCTTGATAACGCTGTAGGATTTCGGCCCAGACGGCGGCGTCAGTTACCGGTAACATGCTCAGTGCTTAGGGTGACATCAACAAGAGCCCCCATCCGTGTTTATTCCGGCAAGCTGCTGCCCCAGACCCACCACCTGCTTCGCAGACTAGTAGGACATGCTGAATACACTGCTGAAAAAATGCTTTTTATGTCGAATGCTTATATAACATCTACTCCACACCTTCCATACACAACACTGTAAATTTTATAGGACGACTCCAAAAGATTAAACAAATGTCTTTGAGTTTTCTATGACTGACCATAGAAACGTGAGGAGAATTTTAATGAATTATTTGTATTTCCTGGTACAGTCACTTTTATTTGTTTTTATAGTGAATTTAACACACAACACCGAGTTTAGAGCATGTTATGCTCATCTTCAGGTATTTATACATACGGAAAATTATTATTTGAAAATTAAAAAAACTTAATTAACATAGGACTTTTTGCACATTGTTCACTGCTGGTGTGGTTGTTTGGGACCTCGGGATGCCTAGTGATGCCTTCTGCTGGTGTGGATCTGTGTCCCGTTGTTTATTATGAGTGACACGACAACCTGTGTAAGATGCACACAGTTTCATGTCAATGTCATTTGCAATGGTACGAAAATCATATGACACACTTTTTTTATTTTATAATTGTTCAGTTACAGTTTTGGCGTCCCAAAGCTTCGTTCGCATCATCGGTACACTGGCGGTGGTATTGCGAGACAATGCATTATTGCGCCACTTATTGTGGCACTGTTTTCCGTACATCACCGCATAAATTTTTCTGAATACTTATTGCAATATGGCGGCATTGCATCTTGTGAATGAATATAGACTATTGCATTTTACATCCATATTCGCGATACTGCCAGTGTGGTATTTTTTGTTTCACATTGGTACATCTTAAATCTGTTGCTGCAAAACTGACAGCATGACATCTTATTGAACCATTAGGTAACAGAATATTTGTTGTAAAGTTTAGTGCATAGCAGCTACTTTTGCTCATTATTTAATTATCAGAAAGCACGTTGGTGCAAGGCTACTGGCCGTGACATTCAAAGTTACAAGGGAAACTGAACTGGTTTTATGTAAAAGAATTTAATGTTTATTATGTAATTGATATTATTGCTACTTTATTTAGAACGTGAAAGTGGTCAAGCTTGGTTATTTAAATACGTTAAAAGGTAAAATAATGTAGAACATGCTGTAGCCAGTCAGATGCTTCAGGAAAGGGAACTGCCCTAGTCAGTTCAGCGATATTGGGCGCGCGAGAAACGCGGCCGGGTACGGGCATAGGGAGTGCTGGTGCAGACGAGAAAAGTGGACAGTTCGGCTGGAGACAGCAAAGAGCACACTACGGGTGGAGACGCGAAAGCGGACGATCGGTGTTCAGGCAGCTAGGAAATGAAACGACTAAGAAAATTTCGCGTCGTGTGGTATCGCGGGACTTAGTCTCTGAGCGGTCAGCAGCGGCCCGCCTTCCCATCTTCGGGGTCACAACACCACCACACAAAGGGCTGGTTTTGTAGTGTCCCGTCATCAGAAAGCATGGCTGTGCTGATAAACACCGTCGAATTGATCTCAACGATGAATCACCATTCTGCGCTACCTCGGATGACCATCGTCTCTGAGTATGGCAGCAACCTTGGGTGAGGTCCCATTGTTCCAATGTCCTGCAGAGGCATTGGTATGACTTCAGGGCTGACAGTGATCGAGGGAACTATGATGACACAACAGTACCTCATGGTCATCTTGTGTCCTCACGTATTACCTCTCATGCGAACCTACCGAGGTATCTTTCCTCTACAGAACAAAGATCCACCATAAATGGCACGTGTCTCTAAGAACAGTGATGCTGAAGTACTCCCATGGCCAACAAGAACACCAGATGCATTGTCGACAGAACATGTGTGGGAGCACCTCATCCTTGTGCTAGTGTCCAGGATATCAAGGAGCTGTCCATCCAATCCTGAGGGAATTTGTCTCAGGAGACGGTATGACACTTTTCCTAGCCGAATCAGCGCAAACCTCAAGACCAGAGCGGGTGCAACGTCGTGCTGACAAGTACATTCATATTGTCAATTTATTTGTGAATCTGACTTGGTTTTGTTGCCACAGAAATAAAATCACGTACATTCTCAACCAGTGATGTTCCATTTCACATCCTCTTCCCCTTCTGGGTGCTTCACAGCTTTTTCCAGGCAATGTGTATTAAATATGCTACACACTGCCGGCCGCGATGGTCTCGCGGTTCTAGGCGCGCAGCCCGGAACCGTGCCACTGCTACGGTCGCAGGTTCGAATCCTGCCTCGGGCATGGATGTGTGTGATGTCCTTAGGTTAGTTAGGTTTAAGTAGTTCTAAGTTCTAGGGGACTAATGACCACAGCAGTTGAGTCCCATAGTGCTCAGAGCCATTTGAACCATTTTGTTACACACAACGCCGATGCAACTGCATTTGAAAATTTCCTCTTGTCTCAACTGCACTACAAGGTAATGTAATACTTGATGCAAGAAAGGTTATCTGGCTTAAAGAATTTCACAACCTGCGACGAATATTTAAAATTGTATTATCAACCAGATATTACTTCGAGTTAATATACGATAGCGTTCAGTGATGTGACTACGTTACTCATGCTCAGAGCATTCTGACCGACACAACATCATAAAATTTGTCCGATTGCACAAGAGTACAGCTTCTACGTGACTGAAGAAAGGAATTTACGCATATGACTATCGACCTTTTATTTTCGAAACAACTATCCAATTTCATAAGAGTATATCGTTTACACGAATACATCGAATGCATACATAACCTTGGTGCACTTTTCACAATCACCTTTGGGATCGCAACAAACAGGACTAATTCCGTTATACGACAGTCCATGAAAATAGTGCCTTAACGTTTCACGCGTTTTGCAACGTTTCCAGACAAAAACAAAAAGAGATACTGAAATTACGTCCCTGGATATTTTGGAGACCTGTTTTTTCTACAACTGTTAGAATACGCTGAAAATTTCTTTCGGGCTGAGCTCCACCATACCTGCTTGCGAGAACAGCTTTAACAATGAGCTACCTCCTGGATAGATCGGCCGTAAGCGATGTATTTATCTGTTCCCTCGTTGGTCTCTAGTGATTTCAGACTCACGGTATTGTTTTTTGTTTCTGTGGGGTTGGATGAACTGGAACTCCGCATAATACCGGCAATGAATACTTACTCGCAAAAATAATGGGACCAGTTTGGCTTTTCGCGCGTCCAATCGAAAGCACATTGATCATTTGTTAAACGTAAATCAAAATTGCGATCCCAAAGGTGATTGTGAAAAGTGCACCAAGGTTATGTATGCATTCGATGCATTCGTGTAAACGATATACTCTTATGAAATTGGATAGTTGTTTCGAAAATAAAAGGTCGATAGTCTAATGAGTAAATTCCTTTCTTCAGTCACGTAGAAGCTGTACTCTTGTGAAATCGGACAAATTTTTTGAAACGCACCGTATAACATCAACATTAGTTGGAGAGCGCCGGTACTTTTTCTGCGATAGAATAAAGGGAATAGAGAGCTGTCAGTCGTGAGTCCTTCAGTGTAATAACTTAGTACGGCCTGGTTCATTTAGTCTAGTTTCATAAATCTCTTGATGCATCATGTTACTTAGTTTTTTCATTAACTAACATCGACAGAAGTGTGCTGCATGGGAAGCATTACCACTACTTGTAAGGAACAAACTGAGTTATAACTTACACATCACCCGGCAAACACAATGTCAGCTTTTCATCATTGTTCAACGCATTGAGGGTGGGACTATACCCTAAAACTCCCTTTTTTCAAACAATTTTAGTAGCTGTTTCACACTTTGGTTTTTTCACTCTTAGACACGAGAACGATTTGGCTGTATTCGAATTACACGTACTAGGTGAAGTACTATGACCTCACAGAGATATTATTTACTCTCGTCTTAGTACGGATGTTGTGCTCAAGGTAGTATCTATCAGTGACTCGCACCTGCTACACTACTGGCAAGATGCAATGCTGGCAAGAGACAAAATTCAAATAAAACTTTTCGCAATGTCGTTTGCTCCACGTGACCGTCAGAATTTTTTGTGTCTAAAGAGAGCAAACTTTTGCGTCTTTCTCAGTTCAGAATGGGATTATTGAAGACAGATGAGAGGGTGAGTCCCAGCATTCCTTTATCATCCTCCCAGAAGAAGATGTGCTTATCTAGAGATCAGTGAAGCAGTCCACAAGATAAGGAAAAATTCAACGAAGTTACAAGATGAAGCCTTACAAGAACAGGAAGTGAGAACCTATGATGCTAGTGAATTTTAATGCGTGTGTGTATTGAACAAACATCCATTTCTTTGTAAAAATTTTAAATCAGTTTTCCTGTAAGTTTGTTTTTCTAACTTCAGTGGCAGCTTTTTTAACCTAATCATCAACCAATCTCAATGAAATTTTTGCAGGTAGTAGTCTTGATGTATTTTCATACTGCTTTGTATTAATATTATCGAAAATGTAGTTCGTCTATTTTTAATCACATTTATGTGCCGATAATTATAGAAAATTAAGGTTTAAATTTAGAAACATTCTGAAAGTAAATTAATAATATTTATCATAAAATGAATGCACAGAACTATTGAACTATGTCATGAATGCATCTAAAAATCTGGAATGAGGAAACAGAGGTGATGCCAATAGCTGGTTTTCAAGAATACAATTACAAATCATATTAACAATCTAAACTCAAAAGCTAATGGACTTCTGGACTTCAAAACCTGGGTGCTGCTACATTTTTACATAACAGATACTATTTTATAATTTGTTTCAAATCGGCAAGGTAGTAGAAAAGTCAGGATTTTGGGTGGAGTGTCCCCTTTATTTATCAGATCACATTGGTGCACCCTGTTCTCCATTCATCATCCTGACAATTTAGTTATTGAATGCAACAAATTAACGTACACTAAAACAGAAACTGTGTGCCGATCGGGATTCGTCACTTGTTGAACCACAGGTGTGGGCCAGAATACCGATCCGGTCACTCTTTCAACCTCCCATGATTTTTCGTGATAGCGCACAACCAGTTGCAGAGTGAATGATAATTCATCTGGCAAGGTTGGCTGGGAGTCCCTCAAGAGGGATGTTGAGTCGACTGTTTGACAAGTTCCTTCAACTAGACTCCTCTTGGACGACAGTTAACCTATGCCATTAATCCCACCGGGGAAAGGGACCTGCAGTTCAACGTGAAATCCGAACCACGTGATGATCCGGGCACCTCTTCACATCACTGTGAAGTGAAGGCTTGCGCAAAGACAGACTGAAAAATTCCGGTGTCTGACCGACATTCGATTCCACAATAGAGTGATTCGCACTGATGACGGATATTGATGTCGTTGTTATCGAACAAGATTATATTAATTAATAGATAGATACTAAAGCTTCAGCTACGAACACAGATTATTTCAGAAAGGATTCCTTTAACCTCTTCATTCCCTTAATTCGCTGACGTGGAACTTCGTTAATTACTTTTCTCCTTGTAAATAGGCGTACATTTCCGCTTGTAGACCGATGATCCGCGATTGTGGACGTTCTACACCTTTATCACACTCCGCATGCTACCTAATGGTGTGTGGCGGAGGGTACTTTCGGTACCACTATCAGATCCCTCTAACCCTGCGTGGTAAGAATGATTTTGAGTATGCCTCTCTATTGGCATTAATTTCTCGAATTTTCTCCCTTTGGTCAATACGCAAGATGTATGTGGGAGGAAGTAATATGTTGTCTGACTACCCCTGAAAAGTGCTGAAATTTCAATATTAAATCTTTCCGTGATGCATAAAGCCTCTCTTGTAACTTGTGCCAGTGGAGTTTGTTTAGCATCTCCATAATGCTCTCTCGCCAGCTAAACGATCTCGTGACTAAACGCACCGCTCTTCATCGGATTTTTCTATCTCCTCTATCGGTCCTACCTGACAGGTATATCAGGCAGATGAACAACAATCAAGAATAGGGCGAACAAGCGCCTTATAAGCCACTTCTTTCGTGGATGACTTCCATTTCCTTAAGATTCTTCCGATGGAGCTGAGTCTGATGCGTTATGTGGTCATTCCACGTAAGGTCGCTCTGGATAGTTAGCCCTAATATTTTACGCCAGACACTGTCTCCAGCTGTTTGTCATCAACAGTGCAGCTATACAGCAGTGCATTTCTTACACTATGTACGCGCAATATGTTACATTGCTTTATGTTCAGTGTCAATTGCCAGAGTCTGCACAATTCATGAATTCTCTGCAGGTTGTTCTGCTACTTTGGTATAGACGACTGCCCCATCTGCGAGTAGCTTCAAAGAGAGTCCGACGCTTTCTACTAGATCATTTAAAAATATTGTAAGCAGAAACGGTCCTACCACACATCCCTGTGGTAATCCGGATATTACCTTTACATCTGCCGGTAGTTCCGTTAAGAGCGACGTGTTGAGTTCTTTCTGGTAGAAAGTCTTGAATCCAGTCGCAGATCTGCTCCGATACTCATTAAGCTCGTACTTTTTTCAGTAAACGGCAGTGCGAGACGGTGTCAAATGCCTTACGAACACGGCTTCAACCTGCGCGCCGTTGCCCACTAGTTCTTAGTTTCAAAACCAGGCTGCGGCCCCTTACAACCTTGATTTACAGTTGGTCGTATAATAGAAACGGTTACTTCTACAAATCGAAATAGTATACAAATAATTGTTGTTGTTGTTGTTGTTGTTGTCTTCAGTCCTGAGACTGGTTTGATGCAGCTCTCCATCCTACTCTATCCTGTGCAAGCTTCTTCATCTCCCAGTACCTACTGCAACCAATATCTTTCTGAATCTGCTTAGTGTATTCATCTCTTGGTCTCCCTCTACAATTTTTACCCTCCACGCTGCCCTCCAATGCTAAATTTGTGATCCCTTGATGCCTCAAAACATGTCCTACTAACCGATCCCTTCTTCTAGTCAAGTTGTGCCACAAACTTCTCTTCTCCCAAATCCTATTGAATACCTCCTGATTAGTTACGTGATCTATCCACCTTATCTTCAGCATTCTTCTGTAGCACCACGTTTCGAAAGCTTCTATTCTCTTCTTGTCCAAACTAGTTATCGTCCATTCTTCACTTCCATACATGGCTACACTCCAAACAAATACTTTCAGAAACGACTTCCTGATACATAAATCTATATTCGATGTTAACAAATTTCTCTTCTTCAGAAACGCTTTCCTTCCCATTGCCAGTCTACATTTTATATCCTTTCTACTTCGACCATCATCAGTTATTTTACTTCCTAAATAGCAAAACTCCTTTACTACTTTAAGTGTCTCATTTCCTAATCTAATTCCCTCAGCATCACCCGATTTAATTTGACTACATTCCATTATCCTCGTTTTGCTTTTGTTGATGTTCATCTCATATCCTCCTTTCAAGACAGTATCCATTCCGTTTAACTGCTCTTCCAAGTCCTTTGCCGTCTGTGACAGAATTACAATGTCATCGGCGAACCTCAAAGTGTTTACTTCTTCTCCATGAATTTTAATACTTACTCCTAATTTTTCTTTTGTTTCCTTTACTGCTTGCTCAATATACAGATTGAATAACATCGAGGGGAGACTACAATCCTGTCTCACTCCTTTCCCAACCACTGCTTCTCTTTCATGCCCCTCGACTCTTATTACTGCCATCTGGTTTCTGTGCAAATTGTAAATAGCCTTTCGCTCCCTATATTTTACCCCTGCCACTTTCAGAATTTGAAAGAGAGTATTCCAGTCAACATTGTCAAAAGCTTTCTCCAAGTCTACAAATGCTAGAAACGTAGGTTTCCCTTTTCTTAATCTTTCTTCTAAGTTAAGTCGTAAGGTCGGTATTGCCTCACATGTTCCAACATTTCTACGGAATCCAAACTGATCCTCCCCGAGGTCCGCATCTACCAGTTTTCCATTCGTCTGTAAATAATTTGCGTTAGTATTTTGCAGCTGTGACTTATTAAACTGATAGTTCGGTAATTTTCACATCTGTAAGCACCTGCTTTCTTTGGGATTGGAATTATTATATTGAAGTCTGAGGATATTTCGACTGTTTCATACATCTTGCTCACCAGCTGGTAGAGTTTTGTCATGACTGGCTCTCCCAAGGCCGTCAGTAGTTCTAATGGAATGTTGTCTACTCCGGGCGCCTTGTTCCGACTCAGGTCTTTCAGTGCTCTGTCAAACTCTTCATGCAGTATTTTATCTCCCATTTCGTCTTCATCTACATCCTCTTCTATTTCCATAATATTGTCCTCAAGTACATCTACATCTACATCTACATCTACATGACTACTCTGCAATTCACATTTAAGTGCTTGGCAGAGGGTTCATCGAACCACAATCATACTATCTCTCTACTATTCCACTCCCGAACAGCGAGCGGGAAAAACGAACACCTAAACCTTTCTGTTCGAGCTCTGATTTCTCTTATTTTATTTTGATGATCATTCCTACCTATGTAGGTTGGGCTCAACAAAATATTTTCGCATTCGGAAGAGAAAGTTGGTGACTGAAATTTCGTAAAAAGGTCTCGCCGCGACGAAAAACGTCTATGCTGTAATGACTTCCATCCCAACTCGTGTATCATATCTGCCACACTCTCTCCCCTATAACGCGATAATACAAAACGAGCTGCCCTTCTTTGCACCCTCTCGATGTCCTCCGTCAATCCCACCTGGTAAGGATCCCACACCGCGCAGCAATATTCTAACAGAGGACGAACGAGTGTAGTGTAAGCTGTCTCTTTAGTGGACTTTTTGCATCTTCTAAGTGTCCTGCCAATGAAACGCAACCTTTGGCTCGCCTTCCCGACAATATTATCTATGTGGTCCTTCCAACTGAAGTTGTTTGTAATTTTAACACCCAGGTACTTAGTTGAATTGACAGCCTTGAGAATTGTACTATTTATCGAGTAATCGAATTCCAACGGATTTCTTTTGGAACTCATGTGGATCATCTCACACTTTTCGTTATTTAGCGTCAACTGCCACCTGACACACCATACAGCAATCTTTTCTAAATCGCTTTGCAGCTGATACTGGTCTTCGGATGACCTTACTAGACGGTAAATTACAGCATCATCTGCGAACAACCTAAGAGAACTGCTCAGATTGTCACCCAGGTCATTTATATAGATCAGGAACAGTAGAGGTCCCAGGACGCTTCCCTGGGGAACACCTGATATCACTTCAGTTTTACTCGATGATTTGCCGTCTATTACTACGAACTGCGACCTTCCTGACAGGAAATCACGAATCCAGTCGCACAACTGAGACGATACCCCATAGCTCCGCAGCTTGATTAGAAGTCGCTTGTGAGGAACGGTGTCAAAAGCTTTCCGGAAATCTAGAAATACGGAATCAACTTGAGATCCCCTGTCGATAGCGGCCATTACTTCGTGCGAATAAAGAGCTAGCTGCGTTGCACAAGAGCTATGTTTTCTGAAGCCATGCTGATTACGTGTCAATAGATCGTACAAACCTTCTATATACTCCTTACACCTTTCTGCTTTCCCTTCTTTGCTTAAAACTGGGTTGCCATCTGAGCTCTTGATATTCATACGCGTGGTTCTCCTTTCTCCAAAGGTCTCTTTAATTTTCCTGTAGGCAGTATCTATTTTACCCCTAGTGAGATAAGCTTCTACATCCTTACATTTGTCCTCTAGCCATCCCTGCTTAGCCATTTTGCACTTCCTGTCGATCTCATTTTTGAGACTTTTGTATTCCTTTTTGCCTGCTTCATTTACTGCATTTTTATATTTTCTCCTTTCATCAATTAAATTCAATATTTCTTCTGTTACCCAAGGATTTCTAGAAGCCCTCGTTTTTTTTACCTACTTTATCCTCTGCTGCCTTCACTACTTCATCCCTCAGAGCTACCCATTCTTCTTCTACTGTGTTTCTTTCCCCCATTCCTGTCAATTGTTCCCTTATGCTCTCCTTGAAACTCTGTACAACCTCTGGTTCTTTCAGCTTATCCAGATATCATGTCCTTAAATTCCCACCTTTTTGCAGTTTCTTCAGTTTTAACCTACAGGTCATAACCAATAGATTGTGGTCAGAGTCCACATCTGCCCCTGGAAATGTCCTACAATTTAAAACCTGATGCCTAAATCTCTGTCTTACCATTATATATCTATCTGATACCTTTTAGTATCTCCAGGATTCTTCCATGTATACAACCTTCTTTTATGATTCTTGAACCAAGTGTTAGCTATGATTAAGTTATGCTCTGTGCAAAATTCTACCAGACGGCTTCCTCTTTCATTTCTTAGAGCCAATCCATAATCACCTACTATGTTTGCTTCTCTCCCTTTTCCTACTGACGAATTCCAGTCACCCATTACTATTAAATTTTCGTCTCCCTTTACTACCTGAATAATTTCTTTTATCTCATCATACATTTCATCAATTTCTTCATCATCTGCAGAGCTAGTTGTCATAAAAACTTGTACTACTGTAGTAGGCATGGGCTTTGTGTCTGTCTTGGCCACAATAATGGGTTCACTATGCTGTTTGTAGTAGCTTACCCGCACTCCTATTTTTTTATTCTTTATTAAACCTACTCCTGCATTACCCCTATTTGATTTTGTATTTATAACCCTGTATTCACCTGACCAAAAGTCTTGTTCCTCCTGCCATCGAACTTCACTAATTCCCACTATATCTAACTTTAACCTATCCATTTCCCTTTTTAAATTTTCTAACCTACCTGCCGGATTAAGGGATCTGACATTCCACGCTGCGATCCGTAGAACGCCAGTTTTCTATCTCCTGATAACGACGTCCTCCTGAGTAGTCCCCGCCCGGAGATCCGAATGGGGGACTATTTTACCTCCGGAATATATTACCCAAGAGAACGCCATCATCATTTAATCATACAGTAAAGCTTCATGTCCTCGGGAAAAATTACGGCTGTAGTTTCCCCTTGCTTTCAGCCGTTCGCAGTACCAGCACAGCAAGACCGTTTTGGTTAATGTTGCAAGGCCAGATCAGTCAATCGACTGTTGCCCCTGCAACTACTGAAAAGGCTGCTGCCCCTCTTCAGGAACCACATGTTTGTCTGGCCTCTCAACAGATACCCCTCCGTTGTGGTTGCACCTACGTTACGGCCATCTGTATCGCTGAGGCACGCAAGCCTCCCCACCAACGGCAAGGTCCATGGTTCATGGGGGGTACAAATAATTACTACGCCTAAATATTAGACTGAGAATCTATGTTTTTTTTCTTAAAGTTTGCTAACTATTCTAGATTTGTATAAATTTTCTGATGGTCCTCGTACGTAGACTTCCAGTATTTGGTAGTTTAAACTTGGTCTTCCATAATGGAATACTGAAACAAATGTTTATCTATACTTCACAACAGTGCATGAAATATTAACTGATGAGCATCTAAAAGCTATTTTTAACGACTGCGATACGTAATTATTTGATTGGGAAGGTGACGGATTCTCGTTTCTTACTGGAGATGTCCTGCCGAACTTGATGAAACTGACTGGCAAACAATAAGAACGTTAAGCTGTTGCGCCAGGAGATAGGAGAAGAGGACATCCATGCACAGTGAATTCCTCTGACAGCGAAGACCTGCATGATGCAGAAAACGTGAGCGAAAGTCCAGAAAGAGCTGTGTTGCAACAAATTATGGAAGTTATATTTTACAGTGTTGACCAACTGCCGAAATTTGTTGATGCAAGGAATGCCTCAGAATACAGGAAATCTGGCTGAAATTCCAAGTGTGGATTGTATTTATGTATTAAAGAAAATAACTCTTTTGAAGTTTGTTATTAAACATAACGTAAAGATTTCTATATGGCGCTAGCAAATTATAACTCACCAGATATTATTATATAATTATCAAATTCGTCCATTTATGAATTTTAGAGCGTCAACAAAGACCTATATTCGGAATAATACATTTCAAAAAGATTAACATTAAGACTCCTGTTTTCTGTGTGCATTATCTTATATCGTTTACTGTTCCATATATTTCTGATTAACACGTTTTTCCTTCAACAAAGGGGAAAGCAAATGCAATGAAAAGCCTAATAAGTTTTGACGGTAAGTCAGACTTGAGATCCACTGATGTGGAACTCCCTTTATGCCTTATTGAATCACCCAAAAAATATTACATATGCATTTGTGTCAACCTTGTTTATTAGTTAGCTGTAAAATACGGAAAAAAATCTCCTGAGACTTTCTTTGTCATCAGTGAAGAGGTTAAGAATAACGTTCGTGTGAATGTGAATATTTTTACGGAAAAACTATATCTGTCTTTATACAGTGGCGGTTTTAGTGCAGTGAGAATGTTTACGAAAATCGACTCTTGAAATATGTAATAAATACTCGGAGCAACGCCAGCGAAAACTATTACATTAGAGATAAGATTAAGGGTGATAAATAAGGAGCAGCTATCTCAAATGACGGGTGGCCGCGAAGCATTCTCAGAGGCAATAAACATGTGATTTCGTCGGTCTTCCCAACAGTATTGCAAAAGAAAACTGAATACCGCGACTGAAAATGCATTCCTGTTAGTTCCTTCAGGGGTGAGAATATCAGTGGTCTGCAACTAACTGCAAGAAAGATTTTGAAAATTTTCAGAGTTGATGTTTCAACTGCAAGAACTTCACTTGTGATACAACCTCCTCATAACCCATGAAATTTGGTGTGACAGTCTAATAGTACTGTAGCAGTCACCCACTCTCCGTCTGGAAATCTCTACTCTTTGACAGGATGAAGGCCAAGGATCCAGGATTAAACATAACTTGATTTATTTCTCTGAATACGTTTTGTCGCTATGTCTTTGGAGGTGGCTGGTGGCTTAGGAAGCCTTCGCGTGATTCGCTGAAAGTGGATGGCTAAGGGTGGCGTATCTCGCTGCATCAACCCTGTGCTCAAGTTGGTAACTTCTAGTAACAAGGTTGCCCCCATGGTATGGAATTCGTGTCCTATCTGAAGCTCTGCTCACAGATGGGAATGACTACAGTATGTGTGTCTGTGTGTGTGTGTGTGTGTGTGTGTGTGTGTGTGTGTGTGTGTGTGTGTGCGTGCGTTTGTGTTGTGACACACGCGCTTTACTGAGAGTATTGTCCCTCTTAGGTCAGATGAAGCACAATGTAGGATGCCATGAGGTCGTGTTGAAAGTTGATCCTTGCTTGCCGATTCGATAGCCCATCTAACACATGTAATACTGTAGTTTAAAGGAGTTTTTCCCCAGGCTACAACGATGTTGACAGTCCTCTGCTTTTTGACGTTATTCGTCATAACAGGCCGGCGGTCTTCCGTTCCGCCAGGTTTGGTTAAACAATTTGCTTCACTGTTTTAACTGCTTTTTCAAACCCTTAATGAGTGTTGTCGCGTCTTCCTAACTACTTCTCATGTAACGTTAGGGGAGTAACGCAGGCAGGTTGGTCTGCACTCGTCTAGCCCTTTTACACTGAGGTCTCTCGCACCCACACACATAATTGTTGATGTCGCAATATTGCTGACTGACTAACCTTGCTGTAATGTTTACTCTCGTGATGATACTTCCGTACAGTATAGCGATGCTGTTCTGTCAGATTTGAAGAAAATTTCACACTCCCGTTCCCTTACTTCCTTAATGCGTAACAGTACATAGTCGAATCCTGGTGCTGGATCGTTGTCCGCACTCTTAACTACCTCGAGCCCACAGGTACATATCGCTTTGAAGACACGTCGCTGGGACACGGCAAGATGAACTGGGGAGCGTACTCCTACGCCACGCTCGATAAATGCCCTGCCTGCAGCCTGGCGGCTGGCGCCCGCTGCAGTTGCTCTAATTAGCAGCGAACGCGGCTCTCGGCGCCCAGGTGTGAATGCGTTGCGGTTGGCGTGCTACGTTCACGGCCCAGCAGTTTCCCGCATCTGACTGCGTTGCTTTACGCTATCCACGGATGAGCAGGCGCATCACACGGTATAAGAGATATTTTAGTAACCCCGCTTACCACTGTTGCATAAGAACTGCTAACTTTTCGTACTGAATGGATCAAAACACAGTATAACTTTTCTTTTTTTTTTTTTCAAATAAAAAGTTACGGCATATTGTACTCTCCAGTGAGCTCCATGTGTTTATTCAGTGAGACCTTTTCTTTATTTTCCCAAGAAAGAAAATTGTTTAGCTATGTACTCGTTTACAAAACACATAAATTTTCTGTTCCTTAAAAACATGGTTCAAATGGCTCTGAGCACTATGGGACTTAACATCTATGGTCATCAGTCCCCTAGAACTTAGAACCACTTAAACCTAACTATCCTAAGCACATCACACAACACCCAGCAACCACGAGGCAGAGAAAATCCCTGACGCCGCCGGGAATCGAACCCGGGAACCCGGGCGTGGGAAGCGAGAACGCTACCGCACGACCACAACATGCGGGCTCTGTGCCTTAAATTCGTAGCTACATTTCATTTTATTTTAACAGATATCTGGTTCCGGCTTTACAGCTATCATCAGGAATCTAAATAGGAAAACAATTTGTGAAAGACGAACATCAAAATATTATTGATAACTGGAAGAATAACTAAGTTTTTAAGTGTATAAGACGACGACACAGAGGACGCACAGTCTTTAACTTTACATAATACTAAAAGAATGGATAACAGTGACAGATGTTGATACAAGGGGCGCTATTAGTAGTGACAGTTTTTAAAAAAGCATTTAATCAGAAAGCGTCGTCAAAAATGCCGTTCCTAAAAATCTCCTTTATAAATTTTTCAGTAAAACTGTATAAGAAAATATAGCGTAAGGATTAACTTCCGAACATATAACGAGAATTATACTATGCATTTATAAAAATCATTGTATGTACTGATGAACGTATGAAAGCATCTACGTTCACCAGTTACTCTTAAGCTACTCGATCGATGTCAATTACTTACTATCTGCAAGGAATCACCTACCTCCTGTAATGGCGGGGGTGGATTGAAAAAAAGGGTGATATAGAAGCACAACCCACGAAGATCTGAAGCAAATTCATCCAAAATTTATATATATATGATTCATTATTTTTAATATTTCTATAATGATTCACATAAAAATCTTGGTGGTGGTGGTGGTGGTGGCGGCGGTGGTGGCGGTGGGGGTGGTGGTGGCGGTCTCCGTCGTAGTGACACATAAAAATGTTGGATTATGACCAATATCAGTATCGACTGTACAAGGTGGTCAGAAACAGACTGAAACGCTTGTAAGGATGTAGCAGACCAGCTTGTGCTGACAAAAAACTGTTAGGAACAAAATTCAATTCATTGTCCCGTTTCCGAGTTACAGACACCCAGTCAGGCCGTTGCACGCGCAAACTCATGCGCCCTGTCGGATATCGTACATGATAGCAGACGTGACTGCTCAGTTCTGGGCTCAGGTTCGGTCCTTACTACCATCCCATCCATCATTTTTGTATCGCTCGCTTGTTTGGGTTTAGCAAATCAAACGAAGCACACGTTTTGCGGCACGTTTTCAATTGGTGAGATATTTGGAGAATGTGCTCGCCAGGGCAGCAGTCGAACATTTTCTGTAGCCAGAAAGGCCCGTACTGGATCTGAAACAAGAAATCGTGCATTATCCTGCTGAAATGTAGGGTTTCGCAGGGATCGAATGAAGGATAGCGCCACGTGTCGTAACAAGTCTTAAATGCAACGTCCACTGTTCAAAGTGCCGTCAATGCAATCAAGAAGTGACCGAGGCGTGTAACCAATGGCACCCCATACCATGATGCCGACTGATACACCAGTATGGCGATGACGAATACACGCTTCCAATGTGCTTTCACCGCGGTGTCTCCAAACACGCATCGGACCATCATGTTGCTGTAAACAGAATCTGGATTCTTCCGAAAAAATGACGTTTTGCCATTCGTGCATCAAGGTTCGTCGTTGACTACACCATCGCAGGCGCTCCTGTCTGTTCAAAATGGCTCTGAGCACTATGGGATTTAACATCTCAGGTCATCAGTCTCCTAGAACTTAGAACTACTTAAACCTAACTAACCTAAGGACATCACAAACATGCATGCCCGAAGCAGGATTCGAACCTGCGACCGTAGCGGTCGCGAGGTTCCAGACTGTAGCGCCCAGAACCACTCCTGTCTGTGATGCAGCGTCAAGGGTAACCGCAGCCATGGTCTCCGAGCTGATAGTCTATGCTGCAGCAAACATCGTCTAATTGTTCGTGCAGATGTTTGTTGTCTTGCAAACGTGTCCATCTGTTGACTCAGGGATCGAGACGTGGCTGCACGATCCGTTGTAGCCATGCGGATAAGATGCCTGTCATCTCTACTGCTAGTGATAAGAGGCCGTTGGGATCCAGCACGGTGTTCCGTATTACCCTCCTGAACCCACGGATTCCATATATTGCTAACACTCATTGGATCTCGACCAACACGAGCAGCAATGTCGCGATACGGTAAACCGCAATCGTGATAGGCTACAATCCGACGTTTATCAAAGTTGGAAACGTCATGAAACGCATTTCTCCTCCTTACACGAGGCATCACAACAACGTTTCACCAGGCAACGCCGGTCAACTGCTGTCTGTTAAATTTCGCGTCTGTAGAACGTCATCTTCGTGGTGTAGCAATTTTTATGACCAGTAGTGTACTTACTGTATCACTATTTTTAATACTGTTTGTTCCACCTTCATACCTAAAAAATTGAATTATTCTACACGACTTTTTGCATATTTCTTACAGCCAATCGGTGTGGCCGAGTGGTTCTAGGCACTACAGTCTTGAATCGCGCGACCGCTACGGTCGCAGATTCGTATCCTGCATTGGACATGGATGTGTGTGATGTCCTTAGGTTAGTTAGGTTTAAGTAGTTCTAAGTTCTATGGGACAGATGACCTCAGATGTTAAGTCCCATAGTACTCAGAGCCATTTGAACTATCCTACAGCCAGACTTAAAGTTTTCTCTGATTCAGTTGAAATTGCAGAGTGAATTCCGCTATAGATGTAGATGAAATATGTGCTCAAACACTCTGAAATAAAATACTATCCATAGTTTTCCTTCACTGTACTGACGCATACGCATTAACAGGAATATCTGTTTATTACGCTAAATAAACCTAATGGGGTACTGTACAAGCTCAATGATGCGACTTAAAGAAATTAATAATTGTTGGTACGCTGTCTCCTTGTTCTCCCTCACTACCCGAAAAGTTAAGTCTCGAGACATACCGTCAGACTTCAAAAATTGTAATCCACATAAACCTGAAGGTAACAAGAGCAGATAACTGCGGAAACTAGCACACAATCAGCATCCAAGTTGCCAGCAATATATGCAGAAGAATGGAAGAAAGTTGAGAGTCTGCTAAAAATATTCCGGAAAATACAGAGGTGTCCAGAAAAATGTAGACACTTGAGTGTTAGTGGAACAAAACGAAATAAAGCTACTACTCTTGCACGGGGGAAGGTTATTTTATGTGTTGAAAGTGAGCCCCATTAGAAGCCAAACAACGTTGATGCCGGTAACTGTTAACTGAACTACGGCTGACAGTGTTGTCGATGTGATAACTGCACAGGACCCTTAGATGGTTTTTCATACCTCGTTCAGTGTAATGGCTCTGTTGATAAAATTCATTTTCCACATTTTCCACGGTCCCCCATAGGTAGAAGTCAAGAGGCGTAAATTCCGGAGACCGTCCAGGTAGATTTTGATCCAAGTAGGCTGTGATACATTTGTGACAGTGAAGTGTATCGCTATCCTGTTGTAGGTAAAGTCGTTCATTTCCAAATACCTCTCGAATGGCAGGTAAAATCGATGTTTGCAGTATATGAAGATACACTTCACCAGTAGGTGTAACTTCAAAGAAGAATGAACCAACAATACCGCACAATCACAGACTACACCGCACATTAACACCTGATGGATTAACACATTTGTCCACGTGAACGTGAGGATTTTCAGGAGCCCAGTGCACGCAATTGTGGCTGCTAACAGAATCGTTCAGTTTTAATTGCACGTCATGAGACCAGATAACCATCCTTGTAAACCGTTCATCCTCCCAAAGCATGCCTTCAAATCACTCCCATTACTCCATCCTTCGATCCAGGTCGTCCTTGTTCAGAGCGCTCAGCGATCTAGGAATGTAACTTTCCACTTCGCAGCCTTCAGAATTCATCGTACGCTTGATTGGCTTACCTTCTTTCAGGTGCACCTTGCTTCACAGATTTTTGAACTGACCAAGTGAAACGTTACAACACAGCAGCGCTGGAAGCTGGACTTGTTTTTGATGGGCCAAAGTTTTCGTCATGCACATCCTGAACAGTATCGTCGGGTTTAAATTTATCGCAAACACGATAAATTTTTAAGCGTTGTTGGTGTCTTAGTTCTGTACACATTACACGATTGCCGATGGACATCAATCATTTTCTCATACTTCCAGTACCATTTCAGTACGACCTTGCGTTGCTGAAACGACAATATATACTTCATTCATCCGCTGGAAAGCGCACGCCTAGATTTGTTGAGAAAACAATGGACTGCGCTCACACGCAAAATTGCAACGCTATGTCATTTTTTCCAAAGACATTAACTATTAAAAAGTGTCCATATTTTTCTGGTACGCTTTGTATCTACGATCTATAGGAAAAGAGGGATGATACTTAATATGAACAAGACCGAAGAGGGAACAATAAGAACGGATGGCCAAGAAAGAAGCGTTCTGCTGAAAAAGGATGTAAGACAGGATCGCAGGATTTCACTCTCAAATTTAAACATCGAAGAGGCGATGACGGAAATAAAAAAAGTTGAAGTACGGAATGAAAATTGAAGATAAAGGGACTCGCTGATGGAGTGGAGAGAACTGGAAAAGAAGAGAATCGAAGCGTTGAAAATTAGGTAGGCTAACCAAAATAAGGAGGTTATTCACAGAATCGGGTAGAAGGATAACACATGAAAAACATTGACAAGAAGACAGAACCGTGTTTGTAATAAATATCAAAAAATACTTCATCTCCAATTGATTTTATATTCTACTGGTGTCTGCGATGCAATGCGCCATCATCAGACCCTCTATTCTAGAAAGCGGCTGAATTTTTCACTGACCAAATCTAGATACCTCAGATACGAAAAATAACCAATCTTCGCACTAACGTACGTACTCACTATTTTAGCACACGACAGCTAGAACGCAACTTACGCGAAGACTAGTTATTTTTCGTCTATGACGTACGTGCATTTGTCATTGAAATATTCAGCCAATATCTATAATACAGGCCCTGATGATTGCATACTACATCGCCGAAACCGGTAGCCTATAAAATAAATCGGAGATACAACTGACGGCTTTTTTCTTATTTATTGCTTACTTATGGGCTGCTGTCCCGATATCCAACATAGCAAGAATGGATGCACCTAAGCTATCTGAAAACTTTTTTGCCAAGCTTCATTCCTCAACTGACGCGCTCATTTATAGATTATTCAGGTGTAATCTCCTTGTTCAGCACGAACATGAACATCAAAAACAGGAAACATTACCGTGTCCGTAATCTAAACTGAGGCTTATATCCGGCATTGTGTGTTCTAAAATTAAGAGAAATGACAGTAAACTAAGACACCAAAGAAAAATTTCCATGGCTCTTAAGTAAGGTCTTGAGCGCGAAAACAGTGGAGCAACTCCAAACTGGAATATATTAAAAAAATATCTGAGGACAGTGGGTGCAGTAAGTATTCAGAGAAAAACAGATCGCCCAAGAGAGAAATTCGTGATGGGCCGAATCAGATCAGCCTGAATACCGATGGCCCAATTAAAGAAAAAAAAATGGAAAGCTTTACTGTAGATGGTAGGTATTTGACCCCTTCATCTGTACCCAATTGCCACTTCTTCCACCAACAGGAGGGCAGGCTTTCTTGATCGATGTGACGCCAACACCGCTTGATTGACCACGTTCGAAAGTGAGCCGTCCGTTCCCGGATGGTTACTTGATTATCACTTTCAGCCACTTGGCTCTACTGTGGCCAGTTGGCCTAAAAAGCGTCCGTTTCGGTGGGATTTCTTCGGCAGCTCCTCGAGCAGATGTGCTGAGATAGGGAAGTGGTCACTCGACAGAAATTGTCGATCACGACCACCGCGCAGTGTCAGCGAGAACAGTGAAGTTAGCCGAGATCGATAGTGGTGAACCACCTCGTAGCAGCGCTCTCCTTCATGATATGTCACAAACTGAGAAAAGATAGATCGTCTGATAACAACAGCCAATTGTCAGCCCGACACCTAAGGTAGAAGGTAACAGAGCTTCCTAAGACTTGACGTACTTTAAGACCCCGCGAAGAAGCAATAAGCAGCGGAGCTATACGTTGAGACTTGAAATGCCTCATGGTCTTGAGTGTCATTAGTAGGTAGGAAAAGGCTGCTCGTCCTCACCTTACACTTCATGTATTGTTTAGTGGAAGTTACTAAATAGTTGGTAGTGAGAGGCAGGGGTGAGGAAGGTTACACATTTTTCATGACGAGGGTCACTCCACTTTTATCCCTCACTCCAGCGATGCTGTCCTTCATCCGGAGCTGTAAGCGCTTAGCACAAGGACGTCATTCTCATTAAAATGAGTTTTTTTGCAGATACTGGAGTCTGCAAACAGTGTAAAAATAGTCTCATTTCGTGAACAAACGTTTTTTAGTTTTCTTCTCGCCTAAGATTTAGTTGTATCCTCAAGCTTTCAGCAACTTCCTCTGCCATCATAATCAGGAATTCTCTGTCGTACTAATTGTCCGTGAGGTTCTTTCGTAAGTACGTAACTGAATGGCATCATGGAAACATCACAAAGTCCAGAACTCGCATACGCTACCATGACTGCGTCGGTGGTTGAACATTAGTAGCGATGCCGATTATAAATAAAGCTTATTTCCCTGTAGCATTTCAGCGTGGCGCGCCCGTTTCCAAACACCAATAACAGTTTAGCCCTCTCCCTGTTTAGTCGCTGCAGATTCTGATCGCAATTGCTTCTTTGTTAGATGCTTCAGATAAGATGTTCGTTTCATCGAACATAATCGTATATTTGTGTATAGGGCTGTGACCTACCACAGCAGATTCGTCTAATCTGGGTATTTAATGAGATGTCACTGCTCTGTACAGTGAACTGAAATTTCAAGAATACTGATACTAAGGCTGGCTGTTGCTGGACACCGCATATGTAACAACTTTAATTAGGGTAGCTTCTATATCATCAGTGATACATGGAAACGGGTCACGATGCTGAAAAATAAGTTACCTACCGGGAGCGCAGTCCACTGTTTTCTCAAAAAATCTAGGCGTTCGCTTTCCAGCAGATGACAGTGTAGCAATGAATGAAGTAATATTGCCGTTTGAGCAGTGCAAAGCCGCAATGAAGTGTTACTGGAAGTATGAGAACATGAATGAGCACAAAAGCAAGCACTCCATCTTCAGGCCACAAGTGGCCCATCGAGAGCTTCCGATCGCCGTGTCATCCTCCGCTGAGGATACGAATAGAAGGGGCGTGCGATAATCACACCGCTCTCCCGGTCGTTATGATGGTTTTCTTTTTTTCTTTGACCGGAGCCCCTACTATTCAGTCGAGTAGCTCCTCAATTGGCATCAAGAGGCTGAGTGTGCCATGAAAAAGGGCAACAGTGCAAAGCAGCCCGGATGGTCACCCATCCAAGTGCCGGTCACGCCCGACAACGCTTAACTTCAGTGATCTGATGGCAACCGGTGTATCCACTGCGGCAAGGCCGTTGCCTAACATGAATGAGCGTCACCACAAAAATTTCACCACCATACCCATCATCATATTCTCCGGTGTCATACGAAAGTTCCATAATCTCGTGACATCTCCCTACCTTAATCCGACCACCGAAATGCAAAATATCACATGCCTATTAGTAAGACAGCTGGTTCCTGATGATGACTGTAGAGCAATTCGTTAAAACCGTGAGTATAAAAACAGAACGAGTGATCTTTTAAACATACGTATTTCTGTAGTTATACGGCCTAGGTCTCGTAAACAATGATACAGTAGATGAATAATGACTTTTCGAGCACAAAGTATTCATGACGCATTTCTGAATCACTTCCTTCTTGAGAAATACAAGCGCAAAGGTAGCAGAAGGACAAGAGCATGAGTTCACAAACTATGTGACTTTATTTCATACCTTTACCAGGAAACGTTTTTCCTAAAATGTCACCGCGTAAAACTACGTTCTCAGTCTCCTTTCCTCTAAGACCTTGGTGCGCCTGTAACAAACGCCCTGTATTATGGGAGCAAATTTGTCGTTGCTGCTGTTGTATTTCTACCACTTTACTCCACCCCATAATCCCCAAATTTATCTCACTTAATTTGAGACCATATGACAGTTAGGTGCGAACTAAACGATTTACTCGTGCATTCATATAATTCCCAATTCCATGACATCCGTAGATGTATCATCGTTACAACCGTCTAGGGGGTCTATTATTTTATGTCTATCCTCGATCACTCCGATGTTAGATTTGACGTTCCTCTCGGTGGTTACGTCGGCAAAGTGCTTTGTGTACCACTTGTTGTCTTCCTTAAAGATTCGTCGCTGTATTGGTAATTGTCTATTTCATTGTAATGCTTTGAGAGGTGCAACCTTGCAAATCTACGTACAAGTATACAGCACGCGACGGCATTACTTATCTTTGTCGCAGTGGAATTTTCTTCAGATGTTCGAATAAATTTCGGGCTTGTAGATGGTCGTCGTTTAATTCATGCCTCGATATCTCGACTGATCTCCTCCCAGCCATCTTCAGGTGCTACACTATTGACCCGAGTGATGTCATGTGTGCAGATGGATGTAGAACTTTGTACGCTTTCTTCTTCTGACCCTAGTGATACGTTTGGTTACCTTCAGCTATTGTATTTTTTTATCCAGTAAACCTTATAGAATGTCTACGAATGCACACGGCGAGGTTGTCCTACAGATTAACCAAACACAGCGGTAATTTCCAATCCCCGATCCATGATCGGCCCGCCAACGTCTTCCACATGTTGCCAGGCCTTTGCTCGAGAGCGCATTGAGACCAACACGTTGCCACTTACAGCACCGCATAGTATATGGAAAACATAGTCGAACTTTTAAGGCGAAATGGAGTCGTGTTCAGACATGTCCTGGGATTACAAGAAATCGAATGCTGTTATAAAGCTTGCCAATTTATTCACCTCATCATTCACCTTCGGTCTTATGTAATATATTTCCTGGACTGGATTTCATTGACTTGATATACACCAGAACATTATATTCTTGTTAGTGACTGACGTAACCGCTCCCTCCCCGCCCCCCCCCCCCCAACCCCCCCGCCCACCGACGAACGCGCCACACGAGGTCACAAAACAGGGCGAAATATTCATAATCGGAATTTGTTCAAACTCCGTCGTATGGTTCTAGATGATCCCTAGTGGTTCCAACCTGTACACCAAAGCAAAAATTGGGGTCTCGTCGCAGTCCAAAGAGGACCTTCCTGTCGTGCGATGCGTCCAGTGCAGCGCTGGGAAGAGTTCTGGGGAAGTTTGGTGCCAGTGTGACATTATTAATTCACTTTACACGACACACCGATTTCTGAGGTCTGGCTCTTTTTTTCGCACCTTGCTGTTCGAAGAGTCGGCGATCTCGAGCTGACGTCGCATGTTGCCTCACTTTTGCAGTTACAGAGAAAGGTTTTAGGCACCTCGGGCCAAATCTCAAACTTCTCCGTTGCAATGGGGACAGTTAAGAGGTTTCGAAAAAGTGGCCCTTTAACTGTGCTGCGCAGCGTACAAGAGGTGCAGAGACGAATGCGGAATCAGTGTAGCATTGGTGCGGGCCGCGGCAGTTGAAGAACCGTGAAACGATGAGTAGGCGGAAAGGTGTGCACTTCCACATCTCTTCGCAGATTGTGGAGGACGGACGGTTAGCTGCTCTGAAAAGCAGTATAGGAAGCGTTCGGAGGCCGATCTGACAACTAGCATTTAATTGTACTGCACAGTGTGTAAGCGGTGCAGAGACGAATGAAGTGGTCCTTCAGCTACCACGCCCCTTACCAATGCTACACTGATTTCTCACTGTTGCTAGTTATAACACGCTACTTGTATAACGACTACCCATTGCTTTGATATCTGAAAGAACTTTTGCCATTCTTCTGAAGAAATTGTCACTACAAGGCACGTTCTCTTTACTAAAAATAGAAATATTTACGTATCTGATTGTTCCATGATGACAAAGACCACTTCACCTGTATGATTCATGTTTATTTATGATCTAACTAGTTTCTCAGTTGAAAATTTTTGTCACAATTAGGCAGAGACCGTTCTGTCCTCTATTGGTCAACGTTTTAGGTAAATTATGAAATAAATGTGAATACATAATTCTGCTATGTAGTTTTGTGTGTAGTTTACTTACATGTTAACCGAAAAATTGTTTTCATACATTTCTCTCTTGTTGCTACATAGATGAAAGAATGAATGTGGAATACTATAAGTATTTACCATACAGCTAAAGCAATCTTTTTCATCGTAGTACATTTCTGCAGCTGTGGATACCGACAATACAAAATTTTCTATTAGCCCTGATTGTCTTGAAGTTGGTCTTATTGCCTTCCTGTCCCAGGATACTATGCACACGGTTTCTGATAGTGCGAAGAATATCTGCTCATTCCAGTATTATGATTGTTCATTGTTCGAATGAATCACTTTCTCCTAAATGAAATAAGATATCCGTACGGCTAAATTTTGCATTTTACATTCTACAAAATTCAGATTGACAATTTTTAATATTTCTTCACTCCATTGAGCCACTTGTTCCGACTAAATATGCCTGTTTTCTACAGCACGACAAACAGGACTTGACTCCACTAAACAGCAACTTCCTGCCAACCGCTAACAAGAACAAATACAAAGATTACTTTTGAAGCAAAGAGGTTTCAAGAACTTACATCGTTGTCATAGATATTGTTTCGATCTGCTACTAAATAATTTAATAAGACGTCTTCTTCTTCTTAACTGTCGCTTGGGCCTTGGAACCATACGCGTTCGCTACATTCCTCTTCCAATGTTCTCTGTTCCTGGCTTGTGTAGACCATTCTCTTTTACTCAGGCCGATTGCCACCGTGCCGTCGTTGATGTCAGCCTTCCATCTGGTTCGTAGCCTTCCTCGGTTCCTTCTGTCCCTATGGATTCAGAGAATGCTACTTTAGGTAGCCGTTCGTTCTTTCTTCTAATTAGATGTCCGGCTCACGTCAGTCTCCTCCTCTTCAGCCTTTGATGAAGCCTGTTGATATAGCTCCTTCAGTTCATGGTTTTTAAGTATTCTCCACTCCTGTGTTTCTGGGTCGCTCTTGGGTCCAAAAATTTTTCTTAATATCTTCCTTTCAAAAACTAATAATTTTTGATAATCTGCTTTTCTAAATGTGAAGCTTTCTGATCCATATAGAGCTACTGGCAGAATTACACTCTGATATAGTGTAAGTTTGAAGCTTCTGGAAACAGCTCTACTGGTTAACACATCTCGTAGGCCAAAATAACCTTTATTCGCTGCTGTTACCCTCGCTTTAATTTCAATGTCCATTTTATTCTGTTCATTGATGATGCTTCCCAAATATTTGAAGGTTCCGACTCTTTTAAAAGTGAGATCATCAGCTGTCAGTGGACTACCACCATTGGGTGCCTGTTTTCTTCTCATTAATTTCTAATCCTGATTTCCTTGCATTATTTCTGTAGGAATTTGTCATGAGTGTTGTAGTTCTTCTTTGTTATTAAGACAATATCTTCCGCATAATCAAGATGTATTTTATTCCTACTCTTCTTTACTCGAACTGGGTTTACTTTTTAGTGCTCTGTATCTATATTTTTTAAAACCAGATTGAAAAGTATTGAATATAAAGCATCTCTTTGTCTTAGGCCTGTTCTGACTTCGAACTCCTTTGACATTCCTGTGTTGGTCTTCACTTTGCAATAGGTTCTCTCCAAGCACATCTGTACTAGGGATATTAACTTCCCAGGAAATTGAAACTCTTTAAGAACCCTGGTTATTGTGCTCCTGTGTATCCTGTGGTAAACTTTCTTGAAGTCAACAAATACCATGTGGATATCAACGTTATGTTCCCATGCTTTCTCGGTTATCTGTCGCAGTGTAAAGAGGTTATCACTAGTTGACTTGTCCCTCCTACAACCACACTGATAGTCTCCTATCGTTTCTTTAGGTAGTGGTATCACTCTCTTGAGTAGACACTGTGATAGGATTTTGTCGGTTATATTAAGGATTGAAATTCCTCTATTATTATCACAATCCTTTTTAAAATGGGGCAGATTTTGGCCGTTTTCCAGTCGTCAAGCATTTTCTCATATTCCCACAATTTCCGTATCAATTTCGCAATTCTTTTTACCAATTCTGGCCCTCCATTCTTTATTAGTTCATCCACAATTTTATCTTCACCTGACCCTCTATTTTTTTTAAAATTTTTTAATTATTCCCTGTATTTCTTCTTCACCCGGTTGCTCTACTTTAATGTCTGCTGTATCTGGCGCGTCACGTACAACAGGTTCAGTGGTGCTTCGCAGTTTAGTAAATTAGCGAAGTAGTCTGCCCAACGCTGTTCTACTTCAGCATCACTTGTGAGGATTTTTCCTTGGGTGTCTTTAATAAATGTTTCTCTGTTTTTATATTTTTTGTTGCTTTTTTTACTTTATGGTACATCTGTCTTGTCCTGTGATGAATACAATCCTCTTCTGCCTCTTTTATTAGTTCCTTGTAATACTTGTTTCTCCTGCCTTAGTATACCATAGTTAAGTAAAACGTAGCAACAATAATTCATAGATTTTCATCTTAATGCTTCAAAAATATTATAATTACATAAAATATAAATAGTTACGAATGGTATAACGCATTGTAGTTAAATATAATTTTGTACTAACCTATTTACTTATAAATGAAATTATCAGTATCCACTGGTTTCGATGCCTTCAGAACTTGTCAGGCTGAATTATGTAACATAGAGACACAAGTTTTTCAGAGTTCACCGTTCAACACACACTGTTGGACAAGGGGCTCAGCAACAGCCGACCCATGTAGACCCGACGACATCGTCAATTACGACTGCAGTGAGAACGTTATCGTAAATATTGATTCGTGGATTAATGGAAGTGTGTCGCCTCGTCGGATTAATCACATTTGTTGTTACACCAGGCCAGTGGTCGTGTCCGGATACGACACCCTCCAGGTGCTCAAAATAAGCACAGCGTCACGGACACAGGCGGGTGGATGCAATATTATACTATCGAAGATGTTCACCTGAGAGTTCGTTTTTCTTAAATCATCAGTCTTCCGACCGGTTTGATGCGGTCGGCCACGAATTCGTCTTCTGTGCCAACCCCTTCATCTCAGAGTAGCACTTGGAACCTACGTCCTCAATTACTTGCTGGACGTATTCCAATATCTGTCTTCCTCTACAGTTTTTACCACCTAGAGCTCCCTCTAGTACCATGGAAGTCATTAGATGATGTCTTAACACATATCCTGTCATCCTGTCCTTCTTCTTCTCAGTGGGTTCCATACATTCCTTTCCTTCCCGATTCTACGGACAACCTCCACATTCCTTACCTTATCTGTTCACTTAATTTTCAACATTCTTCTGTAGCACCACAATTGACATGCTTCGATTTTCTTCTTTTCCGGTTTTCCCACAGTCCATGTTTCACTACCTTATAACACTGTGCTCCAAATGGATATTAACAGAAATTTCTTCCTCGAATTAAAGCTCATCTTAGATACTACTAGACTTCAATTGGCCAGGAATGCCCCTTTTTCCAGTGCTAGTCTATGTACTTCTCGTTCAGTCCGTCATGTGCTATTTTGCTGTATAGGTAGCATAATTCCTTAATTTTGCCCACTTCCTGATCACCAACCGTAATGTTAAGTTTCTCGCTGTTCTAATTTCTGCAACTAATCTCTACTTTCATCTTTCTTATATATTCAACACATCCTGCAGTCCTTCTTCATTTTCACTGAGGGTAGCAATATCATCAGCGAATCGTATCATTAATATCCTTTCACTTTGAGTTTTAATTCCACTGCCGAGTGGAATTCTCAATGAGCTGTTAATGTCACCACCCTTTCTTTTAATTTCAACGAAGTCTGTTTTGACTTTTTTATGTGCTGACTCAGTCAATCCGACCATCATATTTTTTCAATTTCATTCACATTTCTCATGCAGCCATTTCGTCTTAACTTCCCTGCTCGTTCTATTTATTTCATTCCTCAGCAACTTGTATTTCAGTATTCCTAAATTTCACCTGAACATTTTTGCACTTCTTACTTTTATCGATCAGCTGAAGTATTTCTTCTGTATTTCTCGGCACTTACCTTCTTTGTACCTATATTTTTCTTTCCAACTTCTGTGACTGCCCTTTTTAGACATGTCCATTCCTCTTCAACTGAACAGGCTACTGAGCAAATTCCTTATCGTAGTAACTATAGCCTTAGAGAATTTCAAGCCTGTCTCTTTCCGTATCCCACTTCTTTAAGCATGGATTCGTCCTTACTAGACTCTTAGAATTCACCCTACCCTTCATCACTACTAAATTGTGATCTGAATCCATATCTGCTCCTGGGAACGCTTTACAGTCCAGTATCTGACTTTGAATCTCTGTCTGACCATGATGTAATCTAACAGAAATCCTCCCTTACCTTCCGGCCTTTTCCAAGTATACTTCCTCTTTTTGTGAGTCTTGAACAGTGTATGCACTATTAATAGCTCAAATTTATTTCAGAACTCAGTTAATGTTTCCCCTCTCTCAGTTTTACTACCAAGCCTATATTCTGCTACGGTCGCAGGTTCGAATACTGCCTCGGGCATGGATGTGCGTGACGACCTTAGGTTAGTTAGGTTTTATTAGTTGTAAGTTCTAGGCGACTGATGACCTCAGAAGTTAAGTCGCTTAGTGCTCAGAGCCATTTGAGCCTATATTCTGCAATAATCCTGTCTTCTATTTCTTTTTCTGCAGCCGCATACCAACCCCTACTACCATACATTCATCTCCCATTAATAAATGAAAAACAGCGGAATACTTTTTCCTTTATTATAATGTTGTTCTACCAAGAACTGACAAAAGATTCTGTTAACATCTCTCTTTACATACTGAATTATCGTTTCAGTGTCCTCATGTGCTTTCTCGATCTCCTCGACTTCGGGTTGTGACATCGGGATGCATAACTGGAATGGACTACGTGGACATCAGCCTCATGTCTTTCACGAAGATTATGGTATCTTCCTACAGGATTACTGTCCTTGCCTCCGGGCCAGAATCGTGAAAGATTATTGTGAGGTACATGATAGTGAACAGTCGTTGACAACTCAGACACCAAATCCTTACGGTCTGAATCTGACGGAAGACATCCGATACGCTATCGGGCGTCAAATCCGCGCCCACAAAAAAAAGGGCTCGTAATTTACTTTCACTGTATAAACTATGGGTGGACATCTGGTGCCATGTATCACCGAAAAACTACAAAGGAGTCGTCGAGTTCATTGCACACAGAATGGCTGCTGTACTGCGTTCCACAAGTGGCCCAACATGCTATTAAGCAAGTGGCCATTATGTTTCCGCTCATCGGTGTAAGAAATCTCAACTCCGCTGTTAGTTTCATCATGACGCAAACGTACTACTTTTCTTTACGATACCCATAACGCTGCATGATCCGAAGAAGAAATTTTCACACATTTCTCGTAATTCAAACTGAATAGCACGATGCTGCTGTTCTTGCATTCTGTTGAGTGATTACTTCTTTACACTTGGAGAAAACTAGCAAAAATTGATTTTCTTATTATCACATAGTCACAGCGTTTGAACTCTACTTACAGCCAACGAGGTAAGAAAGAAACTAACTATCGTCGAGTTACCTTCCATTCAGAAAGCCGTTGCACTCAGCGACTGTTATATTGACTTGTAAATTATAGATTGCTGCGATCAGTCGCCATTTCTAAATTTTATTTTGTAGATCTAGATTTCGGCTAGAAGCAAGGCATTCTCAATGCACTATTATTTTGGCTCAATGCATGTAATGCGTGTCGGTCGGACTTCATCCGCAGTTCATTGAATTCAATGAACTGTGAATGAAGCCCGACAAACGGGCATTACATGCACTGAGCGAAAATAATAGTGGATTATTATGTGATGGAAACCAAGGAGAAGTTTAGAAGGAGTATTGAACTTCAGGGAGAAGATATAATTTTTGAAGTTTACTGCTGACACTAGAATTCCAGAATAGATGGCAAACGACTTGGAAGAGGAGCTGAATGGATTGGATACTGTCTTCAAAAGAGATTATAAAATGAACGTCAAAAAAATTGAAACAAGCGTGATGGAGTGCAATGAAATTAATTCAGGCGATGCCGAGGGAATTTGATTAGGAAATGACAAACTAAAAGTAGTAGATTTTTTTTTTCTACTTGTACAGTAAAATAACTGACTATGGGCAATGTACAATGGCTATTGTGGTGTTTGCGGGTCTGTGCCCTTGTATATTCTTCTAGCGCACTCACGGATATCCCAGGTACGATCCCTGTCTCACGTTGGAGATTGTTTGTCGACAGAAGTGTGGCTGAGCTGTTTACTGCCAAGCTGCCTGCAGGCACCTCAGCGTCTGGGTGACGCAGGCCGCGCCGGTAAATGTCGCGCACGTCGTGATACACACAGCTGCAGTTGCAGACGTCTACGTGTGTTGGCCGTCACGTGTGCACGTGACACTAGTCCTTAGTCTCCAGCGGAGCCCCTCGAGGTCCAGTCACGCTCTGTCTCCACAGCGACCACAAGAGATGGAAAAAACCGACCGGTACTATTCGGTATCTGTTTCGTCGCACTTATAACAGATGTTTATTTTTTACTAATAACCGAGTAAATAAATGCAAATATCAGCTATAGCAGCAGTGTTAAAACCTTCAGTTCTTAAATTTTTTTTAAAAAAAAAGGAGTAATTTTTATTCGTAAACTTTTCGTCGCTTTGAAGTATTGCGTTGTTATAGAATCAGTGCTGTATTAATAACATTGCAACAGAGAAAAAACAACAAACACACAGCATAAGAATTGGTACAGCATGGCTGTGACAATAATGTCCCCGATGCTGTGTGTCGTGGCTTCAGGGACACGTGTACATGCACTGTGCAAGACTCATCACCGCCTGGTCTATACGATAGTTTTTCGCTGTCGTCGCGGGACATCCGTTGTATTACAGGAAGGCACGAATGCTAGTCTAGAAATATTTTATGAAGTGATGTAACAATGAAAGACTACAGACATGTGTGCCACTGCTATGAAGTAACAAGCGAAAGTAAATTATGGTAATAACGATACATTATAAAATTAACCACAATTCACTAGTAATATACAATAAAAGTAGAAGTAGCTGATCTCCTGCCTGTGTCTACATAATATGCGTTTATCTTCTTGTAGCCCTTGAAAACTGACAAATTAACACGAAAAATACTGACTGTTCGTAATGCCCAAATAGTAGTATGATACCCGATTACAACAAGATTTTTGAGCAGTGCTTCAGAAAATTAGAATCAACAGGAAAATACTGGTGACTTTTGGTAGTCAAAAATTTATCACTTTTCGAGAAAAGCAGCGAACGGTGAACAGTCTAAGTTTTCTTTTATTTGTGTATTCATATTTCGATTCTTTGCATCTTGCAACTACGAGAGTCAAATTTTTTTTTCATTTTTCGTTCAATTTCTACGTTTATTACAGGAAATAATAAGAAAAAAGCTAAAACCAGTTATTTCATACACCGATTAATTTGAGTTGTCTTAACAGTTACGTTAAACTGGAACAGAAAAAAACGGATGGAATCGAACCGGTTGTTTCAGAGACAACCACCATCCCTACCATGCTGACCACCGCCCGCTCTCGAGTGTACAACGCCTGCCGCTACAGCAGCCCGCTGGACAGTGGCGTCTAGCCTTCCCTGTGAGCCGTTCTCAGAGGCCCCCCTCTTAGCTGGACCTAGGGGCCCTCCCACTTAGCTGCAGCTACTTCTCCAACAATACAGTACCAATAGCCGTTATTTTTAGGCTACCATTATCTACTTTGCATTAAGTCATCTTCAGGCATGCTTAAATCGAGTAACTTTCGGATTAGAAAACACAGCAGCACTGTAACTGGTTTCGTGAAGATTACTTTGCAAAGGCATGCGTGCTTCTTGGACAGCTGTCCTGAGTTGCTGGCAGCTGTCCAAGGAGGACGCATGCCCGTGCGAAATAGCCTTCACGTGACTAGTTACAGTGCTGCTGTGTTTTGTAACCCGAAAGTTACTCGATTTAAGTAGGACTGAAGATGACTTAATGTAAAGTCGAAACTGGTGGCCTAAAAATAAAACATAAATAACGGCTACTGGTATTGTATTATTGAAAATTGACCAGCCTTAGTCCCACACTCCAGACAGAGAATGGAGTTAAATTTATTGGACCTACTTCTCCTGCACAAAACGTCCTGCCACGTGGGTCCTTATCTTACTAAGGCACCTGGCTGTTCGATGGTTGATTAGCCACGAGCCCACAGTGACATTCACGGACATTTTCATACTGAACACCACTTAGAAATCGTCAAGGACTGACATTTCAGGTTTGAGAACGAAAATACGGTCCACATAGGCTGGATTATTTTATTACTCAGTTTGAACTGTGGTTTATTTTCAGGCATATATCTTAAGCTTCCAGCTTCGTTTCACATTCTAATGCATCCCTGGTACATGTGAATAGGTATGCATCGTATTTCTGTGCGTACGTGGCACAAAAACAGTGCAATAGTGTACACGAGTAGCTAGCACAAACATAATTTTTTTCGTGTCATTGAAAATTATTCAATGTTGAAATTGGCCAACTGCCGGAGAACAGCCTACTTTGACCATGTTTTCATTCTCGAAACACGTTGAGGCTGTGGACCACTACAAAAGTGAAATTTTAAAATTTCTGTTTCATGGAAGTTGTGTGGACATTCCTCCTTGAAACCTGTACTGAGTTAGTTCTTGGTTAATAAGCAAACAGTTGCCATTGCATAATGCATATTTCAATATTTTAAACATCTTGACAAAGGATAGAACAGATATGAAATGCAGACGCAATAGCAGGAAAAATATGCTTGATATTTATGCGGATTGAAGCCTTGAAAGGCAGTGAAACTTGTACAATAAGCAGTTCAGACAAGAAGCGAATAGAAGGTGTTTAAACGTAGTGCTATAGAACGACAATAAAGATCAAGCGAGTAGATCGAGTAACAAATGAGGTGGTAGAGAACCGATTTGTGTTGAAAAAGATATTTATGTCACAGCTTGCTAAGAGAGTTGATATATTGGTAGGACACATCCTGAGGCATCATAGAATCGATTTGGTAATAGATGCAAGTGTTTGGTGGTAGATTTGTGAGGGAGACAATGGCTTGTTGTAATGGTAGTAAGTTCCTTTGGGACCAAACTGCTGAGGTCATCGGTCGCTAGGCTTACACATTACTTAATCTAACTTAAACTGACTTACGCTAAGGACAAAACACAAACACACATGCGTGCTCGAGGGAGTATTCGAACTCAGACGTGCGAGGGGGGAGGGGGGGTGGTAGGGGGCGACAAAGGCTTGAATACTAGAATTTATTTATCAGGTTCACATGGATGTAGGTTCCGGTAGTTCTCCAGACATAGGGATTGCACAGGATAGACTATCGTGGGATAGACTGCACGAAACCAATCTTCAGACTAAAGGCCACAACAACAAACACGTTTTATTAAGAGGAATAGTTATCACTCGAGATTAACATTGATGGTAGTCAGCAGTTCTCTCACACACCACAGGCAACGCCCACTTCTCGAAGAAAGTGGACGACTGTCAGGACATGGAGGAGGTAGGGGAGAGGGAGAGACCGGGGGGAGAAGCGCAACAGGGACGGGGCGTGTCGAGCGCGACCTCCACCCTGTGGCTGCCACCATTACCACTTAATGGTCCTTCCCGGCCACCAGCGCGATTCATCTCACTTGGGAACAGTACCCGGACACAAACGAGGAGCATCCTCGCTGTTGCCTGCAACCTTTCACTTGACTATCTTTCTTTTCCGCAATTGTTATCACAACTACCTGCTAGAAAACGTTGCAGAAAAATAATGGTTCAAATGGCTCTGAGCACTATGGGACTTAACATCTGTGGTCATCAGTACCCTAAAACTTAGAACTACTTAAACCTAACTAACCTAAGGACATCACACACATCCATGCCCGAGGCAGGATTCGAACCTGCGACCGTAGCAGTCGCGCGGTTCCGGACTGAGAGCATAGAACAGCTAGACCACTTTGCAGAAACATCAGTTGATTGTGCCAAGGGCCAATACTAATTCTTGCTGAACAGTGCGAAAATGATGTCATGATATCTGTGGACACCATGACTCAATATATTGAAGAAGGAAATGGTTTGGATCACTTTTTACATTTATTCGGATTATTGGTTTCGACGTTTGTTAAAGGCCATCTTCAGGTCCATATCTAATTACTGTGAATCGCAACTCGTAATCACTGAAACTGCTGTGTCCTAACACAGGATAGAGTAAAGACAGAAGGTGTAGGTACTTTGCATTTTCCGATCGGCTAGGAGCAAATGGAGAAAGACAAACTTCCACTGAAGGCGGCTTGATTGTATGGATAAGCGCCAAACACTGTCACAAGGCACCTACGAGAGACATGAATTTTAAGAATCAAAGGGATGCACACAGCAGGAGACTCAACGATAGTCAGAGGTCTGATAGACTAATTATAACACTATAAAAAGCAATGGAGGCAACTGGCTGCAAACCAGAAGTCAGTGTTGGAATCCCTGGAGGTGACTGCTAACACAAGTAGCGAACACTAGCAGCATTTTAAGTAAAAACTTCGAAAACTGCACTCAAGTGAGAAAAAAAGAACTGTCTGAGTTTACCGAGGACGGCAACGAGGGATACAGAGTTTGAGCCTCAACAATCTCACTGAGAACTCTGTCTGAAATAATAAAAAAAAGTTAAGGGATTGTTGTGTCGCTCTTTTTCCTCTCTTCCTACAGTCGTCCCACCAATCCATCGGCGCTTTACGGGATGCGGCTAATCAGACAAGTTGCTCTGCACCTTCAGGGCGCCTCTGACAAACCACATTCGGATTCCTCCCCTTCTCCTGCCCGGTACACATGGACGTTTGTGAGCTTTACAGTAACAGACAAGTTTGGTAGCAGCAACGTTCAGATGAAAACTGAACTTCACTCCCCTTCCTCTTATAGCCATCAACAACAGTGTTTTACGTCACTTGACCCCGTTCAGAGGCCTCTCGTGGCTGAGACCACTGTTGTAGCCCTCTAGCCTCTGTAAACCCACTGACGTTGCGGTTCTCAGGAGCACTTATTCAGCTTCCTGCCCTGCTATGACTTGACGTTTTGTGGCCATCTTCTACTGCGATGCCCTACAACAGCGCCCAGATGGTGGATGGAACCACCAGTTAAATTCAACAAAGTCTAACTTCTCCCCTGGTGCAACTGCCCAGATTGTTTGCAATTCAAAACGTTCTAGTGTTACTGTTGACCTCCAGTAACTTAAATGCTACCACTCTGCCCCGTGTCTTTGATTTTCTCTCTTGGAGTACCCTTGAAGGCTTCTAACAGCCTTAAGCTTAACAATTTACAAGTCACTACATCGCCATATTATGACGAAATTGAATAGAGTCTTTGCCCTGCTGCAATTACATAAGGCTCTGGAGATGATCAGTAATAAAGATGGAAACAGAAAAGTTATTTTGTATTGTAAGTCTCAGTTGCAATTAATCATACTTTTTAACGAGTTGCGAACATACTTAATGATCATCGCCAGCAGCAAAAACAATGCACTTGTCAATTTTCATAAGATGTCTCACGTGTCAATATTAGGTGCGTTATTCAAATTGGTTCTTAATTTTGAATTAATTGCGTTACATCTTTTATACAATATCTGTGTTACATTTTAATATCGCATATTATTAGTGCATTTCATCTTCTCCTCCCATCTTCTTCCCTCCCCTACCCATCATCCATGACGCATGGTTTGGATAATGCAAAGTGTTTTTAGCAAACTGCTGGATAGCACTTAATATGGTCACAAATGTACTTCAAAGCTGTTCCTATTAATTTACAGCTTATGACTGTTATTTTGTAAGAAATTTGACTTCTCACATGATTAATCAGGTATAATTTCAGGAATTATAAGTTTTAAGTATTGACACTCTATGTTATCAAGCTATTTAAACACAATTTTCATAAGTAAAATTTAAAATTTTTCCAATCTGTGTTATCTACTTAACTTGTAACTTACTATTCTTTTCATTTATTTATTTTACTTCTAGATCTTAATATGAATATTAAATGTAATTGAGAGTATAACAATAAGTATTTTGAATAATTTATATAGTTGAGTCGTCTCTCATAACAAAATTTCATGCATTATTCACAAATAAAAATGTCCCAGATAGTTTCTGTTCTTATGTACTGGGATGCAATGATCGGGAAAAGGCAGCTTCTGGGATGGCTTCGATGCCAGGGAAATGGAAGAACATAAGAAGGCGTTGTGACCTTGAAACTTGCCATAGGTGACATCCTGAAGAAAATTAAACATTTATACGATTTGTAGAGTTTGGAAACGTTTTCAAAATGTTGACCGCAATGCACCCTTCGAAATTCTGTATGTAGTACAAATGAAAAACAGGTAGCCAATGGTTACCTACAACTATTACGGAAACCAGAGTGCAAGCCGACAGACATGAAAACGAAGTTAGGTTGGGTTGGGTTGGGTCGGATTAGGTTGGGATAGGTTCCTGAGAAGGGAATTAGATGGGGTTGTAGCCTCTCCAATGTATCAGACCTAGAAGAAATTAGAAAACAAGTTATATTTCAGGGAACACAAATAAAATCACGAGGTTTCCCATGAGGAGCTCTGTAACAGATACGAAAGACTTGGAAGATTAAATCTCTTCAAAATACGATGGCCTTCTGTAAGTCAATGCCTCCAAATAGCTTATGTGAATATTCTTAAGACTTTTTAAATGAAACAAACGTTATTTACAGTCTACATGGCCGGTCGATGTGGCCATGGGGTTCTAGGCGCTACAGTCTGGAACAGCGCAACCGCAACGGTCGCAGGTTCGAATCCTGCCTCGGGCATGTATGTGTGTGATGTCCCTAGGTTAGTTAGGTTTAAGTAGTTCTAAGTTCTAGGGCACTGATAATCTCAGATGTTAAGTCCCATAGTGCTAAGAGAGATTTGAAACATTTTTGAACAGTTTACATCTTTATTCTTCATGCCTACAAATTTATTTCTCGACATAGTCGGCGAAGAACACATTTCTCCCAACGAGAGGCAAGTATGTTGATACCGTTGCTGTAGAATAACTTTGTTGAAGAAACCAAAACCTCACCTCTACTTACATCGCGTCATCACGACCAAAGCGAAGCCCTCGAACTTGTTCTTTCACTTGTGGGAACAGATGAAAATTGTGTAGGAGCAAGTTGAAATTGTATGAAGGATAATCGATGACAGGGACCTGAAAATGGCTGATTGTTCCTGATGTCGCAGCGCTCGTGTGTGGTCTAGCATTGTCGTGTAGATGGAGAGGGTGCTCTATGTGTAGACGAACTCCTCGAATTTTAAACTCGATTAGAGCACCCTGCTTCTCGCACACAGACATAATTACGTTGCACATTGCCATGTTACACGCTACAATTATTACTGTTAGAAAGCTGCGAATATGCAGAAATGAAGCGTTTTTTTTATTTAAAAGGCTTTGTCATCCATAAAAAATGCATGACATCCACGAATGGCTGAAAGTGGTCTCCAAGTAGCCGAACATCCAGAGTGCCCAGTCCGTGCCATGTAAGCAGCTAGCTAGCACTAGCGCGCACAGTACTTGTTGACAACATCGGCCCATGGCTTCGTGGGATATACGCCACATTCGCAGCCTACCATCAGCTCTTACCAACTGAAATCGGGACTTATCTGACCAGGCTACGGTTTTCCAGTCGTCTTCGATCCAACCGATATGATCACGAGCCCAGTACAGGCGCTGCAGGCGATGTCGTGCTGTTAGCATAGGCACTAGCGTCGGCCGTCTGCTGCTAAAGACCATTAACGCCAAATTTCCTCCCACTATCCTCACGGATGTGTTCGTCGTACATCCCACATTCACTACTGTCATCATTTGACGCATCGTTGCCTGTCTGTTAGCACTGACAAATCTATGCAACCGCTGCCATTCTCGGTCGATTATTGAAGGCCGTCGGCCACCGCGTTGTCCGTGGTGAGAGGTGATGCCTGAATTGTGGAATTCTCGTCACACTCTTGGCACTGTAGATCTCGGAATATTGAATTCCCTAACGATTTCCCACGCGTCTAGCTTCAACTACCATTCCGCATTCGATATCTGTTAATGCCCTTCGTGAAGCCGTAATCAGTCTGAAATCTTTTCACATGAATCACCTGAGTAGAAATGACAGCTCCGACAATGCACTGACCTTTAATACCTTGTGTACGCGATACTCCTGCTATGTGCATATGCTAGCACTACTTCCAGTAGCCCTAGTACTGTAAGGTTCGCAGGAGAACTTCTGTGAGGTTTGGAAGGTAGGAGATGAGGTACTGTAGGAACTAAAATTGTGAGGACTGGTCGTGAGTTGTGCGTGGGTAGGTCAGTTAGTAGAGCACTGGCCCGCGAAAGGCAAAGGTCAAGAGTTCGAGTCTCGGTCCGGCATACACTTTTAATCGGCCAGGAAGTTTCAAAACAGCGCACACTCCACTGCAGTGCAAAAATTTCATTCTGGAATTTTAAACATCGCTATTCCTCAGCATCTGTATAAAAGTTTCAACTTACGAACCACACAGCTGTCCGGTTGCAGACAACTGTTTGGTACAGTGACCAACGTTTCGACACCTCTAAGGACTGCTTCATCAGAATGAAATGTTGAGAAACCGTAAAACTACATTGCAAGAAGACAGCGGTCAGAAGTTGGAGCAGATATGTCCAAGCCAAGAAGTAAAATAAAACGCGTTTGACATGAGCATATCTGCTCTAATTTCTGACCATTGCCTTCTCGCAATGTAGTTTTAAGCTTTCTCGACATGTCATTCTGACGAAGGAATCCTTAGAGGTGTCGAAACCTTGGTCAATGTGCCAAACAGTTGTTTGAAACAGGTTGGCTGTGTCATTCCTATGTTGTTATTTATGAGAATTTATTGAAATTTTTCTGTGTGGTTTCTCAAAACAACCAAGTTGTAAATGTGAATGTATGCTTTCCCGACTTATACAGCTGGCGAAGAGCTCTCCGTCCTCCAGCCGGGTGGCGGTGTCTTCCAACTGCGACGTTTCGACGAGTGGCATACTCATCTTCTGGCCAGAAGATGACTAGTATGTCACTCGTCGAAACGTCGCAGTTGTAAGACACCGCCGTCAGGCTGGAAGCCCGAGAACTGTTCGCCAACCACGTTGTACCTTTGCATTGTTTACAGCCAGTGGTCTTCAATTGCACCATGAATCACAATTCCCATTCAACAAATTTTCTTGATTTTTGTGTAGAGGTTTTATCGGCGTTACCCATCGACCATCGTAAAGACTACAGCTATAAAAGAGGGTGCGGCTTTACACTGAAAGGAGACAGAGGATATGACCTCTCCTTGTCGTTCCCTGCACGCGTTCCCTCTCGAGCCACGAGGACAGTCTGAACTTGTCCCGGCTCCTGTCAATCTCTCGTAGCTAATGCAACGTCAGGCCAAACAAACAGCGTCTCGAGCAAGAACTTGTGTCGGGCCGACATCAGGGTGGGCGCCGTGCCCCGTGTTTGTTGGGGGATTTGTCGTCGGGGCCAAGTTGGTAAGCCGGTGCCGCCGCCGCGCACCTAATAGCCGCAGCCGCTGCCGGTCCGGGCAGCGGAGGCGCAGCAGGAGCGGAGCGGCGTGGCTCTGCTCTGGCCGGCTTATATCGATTGAGCGGCGGCTTACTGGCCGGGGGGCGGCGGCGGCGCCGGAGGCGGAGGTCCGTGCCTGCCGGCCGCGCCGACGAATTATTCAGCCGCGAGCCGCCGGACCGGGCGCGCGGCACGGACGCGCCACGGGCCAACTTGCGTGGCCGGACGGCGCGGGCCCTGACCTTCCGGGGAGGTCGCTTCCGACCTTCCGTCTGAGCAAACTCCCGTCCAACTCAACAGCTGCACGCATTCCAACAAGATTTCAAGCTATACCCTGAGCATGATAAGAGTACTCCAGATACAAAAGCCGCTAAATAGATTATTTGTCGAATTTGAGCTGAGTACCCTGCCGTATAGATTTTTTCAGTGCCTACACGATAACGAGGATTAAGGAATGTAGTCGAATTAAGTCGGGTGATGCTGAGGGAATTACATTAGGAAATGAGACACGTAAAGTAGTAAAAGAGTTTTGCTATTTGGGGAGCAAAATAACTGATGATGGTCGAAGTAGAGAGGATATAAAATGTAGACTGGCAGTGGCAAGGAAAGCGTTTCTGCAGAAGAGAAATTTGTTAACATCGAATATAGGTTTAAGTGTCAGGAAGTCATTTCTGAAAGTATTTGTATGGAGTGTGGCCATGTATGGGAATGAAACATGGACGATAAATAGTTTGGACAAGAAGAGAATAGAAGCTTTCGAAATGTGGTGGTACAGAAGAATGCTGAAGATTAGATGAGTAGATCACATAACTAATGAGGAGGTACTGAATAGGATTGGAGAGAAGAGAAGTTTGTGGCACAACTTGATTAGAAGATGGGATCGGTTGGTAGGACATGATCTGAGGCATATAGGATCACCAATTTAGTATTGGAGGGCAGCGTGGAGGGTAAAAATCGTAGAGGGAGACCAAAAGATGAATACACTAAGCAGATTTAGAAGGTTGTAGGTTGCAATAGGTACTGGGAGATGAAGAATCTTACACAGGATAGAGTAGCATGGAGAGCTGCATCAAACCAGTCTCAGGACTGAAGACCACAACAACAACAGGATGGACTAGGTTTCGGGATGCAAGACCCGCTATAAACTGTTGAAATCGCCTGTACGAAGTCCTGTGTGGATGCAAAAGGCGCTAACTGCACTTGGTTTCGGCAACAAAGCCTGCTAAACGTCCAGTGCTTAAATTGAAGTCTCCCAGCTACGCAAAACACCGTTTTTCTCAGTACCCAAACATGTTTCGGCACCACTGTGTCATCATGAGTAGGTTTCCGTTTTTATTTATACTCTATATTTGGTGAGCATGATTTTTCTGGACTACTTTTGTGTTAGTTATTACACGTAGCTTGTCATGATTTCGTGTGGAAACCACTTCCATTCTCCACATCATGCTCAGATGGTGTAATGCATACGTAGCTATAACAAGTATTTTCCACAAATAACATAATAAAACGCTTTTCATTACACCATCTCAGCATGATGGCACAGTGGTGCCGAAACAAGTTTGGGTACTGAGAAAAACGGTATTTTGCGTAACTGGGAGGTCTCAAATCCCAAAAATTTTAACTGCAAACACGGCCAATACAAGGAGCTGCAAATCTAATGATGGATAGTCCAATGTTTGCAAAACCAACCAACTTCAACAGGCATGGCGGTCGCATGATACGAAGCACGCCAATTGACATCAGACTTACCAATCAAAACATCTAAACTTAAATTTCAGTTTGTTAAGATTGGAAGGGCCAATGGCCTTGCCGGAGTGCCAACACTGGTTCACGTCAGATCACCAAAGTTCAGCGCTATCGAGCTGGGCTAGCACTTGGGTGGTCTGCTTAGCACCGTTGGCCAGCGGGGTGCACTTAGCCCTTGTGAGGCAAACTGAGGAGCTACTTGACAGAGAAGTAGCAGCTCCGGTTTCCTAAATTGACATACAGCCGGAAGAGGGGGGTGCTGACCACATGAACCTCCATATCCCCATCCTGTAACGAATATGGGCTGAGGATGACACGGCGGCCGGTCGGTACCTTTGGGCCTTCATGCCCTGTTCGGGAGGCGTTTAGTTTAGGATTGGAAGGGGTATTTTTATTATTCAGAATTAGGTAGCATACACTTAGGTAACAGTGAAGCTCTCGCTGCCGATGTATTATGAAAATATCGCAGCTCTGCTGATCAGCAGGGTGTGTGTTGACATATTTGTTTGAATTTTTTTGAAGTAAATGAGTGATTTTGTGGACAGTTAAAATGCAGAAGAAATGAAGTGGGAGTAATTCAAATAGTAAGAATTCTGCGATAATACGAACCCGTAGTAGTTGAAAACGACCAGAAAGGGACCAAGGGCAACTGTCCCTCCAGGAAAAGGAAGCGACATCCTGGTCAGGGGAAAAGAAATGTTTCCAAACCAGAAAGATATTAACACGAAAAGCAATGTTAAGCAATGAAATCTGTGTTGACACTAATTGTAATGACATATACGGAAGGCTTAGTGAAAGTAACTGGTAAGTGGAATTTCCGGATATAAAAAACCAAAAGCATCGTTTCCACGAAAAGTAAAATCGAGAATATTTGCCTAGTTCGTGGAGAGCTCTTCTGCAGTTTTGAAGCTCGATAGTGGATAGCATCCTGAAGAGCGGGAAAAGATTTCAGTGAAGGAAACGGTCCAATACCGAACACTGCGTTGTAGAACTTTCAGGAGCTAAACTGTGACACGTCAAAGAGTTTTTGGAGCTCCACTCTCGTGAAGACCGGGTGACGAGCGACAAACTCAAATTGTATACCGAAGTGTCACACGAGCAGGAAGGCATCCCTTGAGTAGCTCCTGCCGCAGCCAAGCCTCAGAGCGAGGAAGAAGAAAGTGATTTTGAGTTGATGGACAGTGTTGAGGTCCATGTCACTTAAAAGCAGTTTTCAGCCAGTTTCATTTTTATAATTCTGTCGCTGTTTCAACTAAAATGCAATCATCTATCAATTTTATCATTTTCTAAAATTTTATCCATGTTTTACTAAGATGCAATTTGGAACTTATTTCGTATCCTACAGAACCTTGTGATATTGAAAACACGATGGTGTATTTTTTTAAAAAGAAACTAATGTTCAGCATTCATTTCTGTTCTCTTTTTGACTTTAAGTAAGTCAATTTTTCCTGGTAAAATAATGTCACCTTCGTATTTTCATATGCCAGTTTCGTAGAATTTTCAGATTTCTGTTTGAAATAAAACGTATCCTATTAATATTCGCAATAATTAAATTCCATCCTTCTGTCATTCCTAACATATCACCGAATAGCGGGATTTGCAAACGAATGTTTCTTTCGTAATTGGATCTATACGTTAGCAACACCTGCTAACTGCGTAAACCGGGTGCAAAAACCGCTAGTCAATATTCCACTTACGATTTCAACGTATAAAACTTACTCGTTGATTTTAGCCATTAACACCGAGCAATTAATAATTTTTCACTTATTTTTAAAAAAGAAATGCGGTCTTGAACTTTAATAGTTTGTTTGAGACGAGTTTTTTGCTATTACTGTATTTCAGTTTAGCTTGTCATGCAGTTGGCGGCTTTTGCATCGAGGCTACTCACAAGAATAAACCTGATGTAAACATTACACCACACATTCTTCCGCGTTTGCTTGAATCTCATTGGATTTCGTTTCACGTGGAAGCCAAGCAGTGTCCAGTACAGTCAAGTACCATCCTAAGGATACATTTTACGCTGAGTGACACGCACATAATGCGGGACAACAGTTATGGAGGCGCATTTAACTTGGACGACCCTGGCCAACCAGTTGATCCAACTAACCTGCAATGATGTGAGCAGTTGCAGTTCAGACGTAAGAAGAGACGAGCAAAGAAACAATATAGGTTCGATTGTCATTTAGTTTTCAAAAATAATGAAATAATATTCGGCAAAACTTTAGCACTACAATAATTTTCTTAGGTGACAAGACGGAAAGCATGCAACGCTCTCATTCTCACCTAAAATAGTATTCTAATTACAAACAAGAAGGATGAAAACTCCTAACTTAAAAACAGGGTAATTTTTCTGAGCGAGCTATGTGTGACGCGAAAGCATACTGCAGGGACTTCACCGTATTGTTGAATACAGAAGCCACTAAAGGTATTAATTACAGTCAGTAGTTTGGTAATCTCATATCTTCTTCCTTATCCGAATCGGAGGAATACATTTCAGTTCTGGGACTGTGATCTATTACGTTGATAACGAGTCAATCAACAACAGGACCTAAGAAACCATCCATATGCCACCTTTCCTCCTCTTCTTTTCTGACGTGCCTTCCTAAATCCCACCAGTGCTCGACAGCGCCATGTGAAAAAGCTCCGTGCATTGAGTCCAGTACTTCAGGTACCTTAACAGTCTCGTTATTTCTCGCCACAAGTCCCTTAACTTGGCTCCATATCAGTTCTGTTGGGTTCTTATTTAACGGCACAGTGGCAAATATAAAAATGCAGGATTTGATGCTGCGCTAGATGCTGTGAAAATGATTGTTTTCCATGTGTTTACGACATTTACCACTCCGGTTCGTATGAGGCTACATCTGTGGTATAAAACAATGGACATAGTTCAAATAAAGAGTATCTAATTTTTTTTTCATTTACGTCGTAAAAAATTAAATTATTATGTTTTCTTAATTTAAACAATCTTTAGTAACAATCTTTCATAAAATTTATACTTGAAATAAAAACAGTTCAGTATGTAATTAGAAACAAGAAGGCGTGCGTCATTCATAAAAAACCACTGATTTTCCCTCTTTGTCAGCAGAGGTTGATGCCAAAACAGTTCGTTTCACATATGCACTTAGCACTGGCTGGCATTCTGAACTTTTTCTTACGGTGCATTTGCGTTGTTTGAACTTCACCTCACTTTTGGATATAGAACTGAAGTGTGTTCTCACTTAGCACAGTATTAGACTGTTAATGTCTCTTCGTTCCTTTCTACGTAATTTTTAAGCATGGAGAATAAGAAAAAGTGTAGCAAGGCAAAAACTGCCAAGTGAATATTTGAAACAAAGTTTGTCGATATCAGGCACTGACAACAAAGAGGAAAGAAGCAGTAGTTTGCAAAATACGTAACCAAGAGGAAGAAACACCGTAAGTATAGTGCACGCGTCATGTATAAACAAACATGCTGTTCTTTATCTAAAACAACAGGCAAACATACGTATCCTATTTGCAGAAACAGATAAGAGTCTTTACAAATAAAATCTGAACGTGGCTGATGTGACACTTTCTTCAATTAAACTGCGGGACGCTTAAGACGGAAAAACGGGTAAGAAACAATTTCAGATACATGTAATACGGTTTTGTCTTGGGAAGAGCGACAGTTCAATCGCGTTGAAGACGTACAGTGCCGACCGGTGTGGCCGAGCGGTTCTAGGCCGCTACGTTCGCAGGTCCGAACCCTGCCTCGGGCATTGATGTGTGTAATGTCCTTAGGTTGGTGAGGTTTAAGTAGTTCTAAGTTCTAGGGGACTGATGATCTCAGATGTTAAGCCCCATAGTGCTCAGAGCCATTTGAACCATTTGAATATACGGTGATCGGTTGTTTTCAAAATAATTTATTGTCCCGCACATTCTTTCTAATCTGAGACAAAATGGTAGCTTTCGGCCGGCATTGGCCATCTTCAGTTGTTCGACCGCGGGAACGCGGAACACACATTGTCACCGTGTGGTTTCCGCAGCGACAGGACTAATCCGCGGCATGGTCTCTTCTTATAATTTAAGGATGACTGACGCCGGTCGATACCACCCATTTCTTTCTTGCTGGACAATACATTATTTTCACCAGCTCGTCAGTTTACACGATATTGCAGTGCCTGTGTTGTTCAGAAGTACGACGAAAAGTTCTGGAACAGTCACTGCGGCCACTGAAGCCAGTATAAAATTTATAAAATGTACTCGCAGTTTCGAATCTGGACAACCATCAGCTGCATAATGGAACGGCGATAACAAAAATTTGTGCCAGCCAGACCTGTATCTGGGTTTCCAGTTTACTGCGAGAGGTCGCCCTAGTGTTATGCTATCCGAGCATGCTACGCGGTCAGACACAAACATCCATATGTCGTCAGTCATGTGTGTGCAACATGCTCTCGTATATTTATTAGCATATTCCCGTACAGGAGAGACATTGTAATTGAAAGTCACTTGGCCGGTGTCGGCGGAAAAATACAGCATCCCACTGTCAGTGTTGTTCAGAAATACGATGCAGTGCTCCTCTGGAAATGCTTGAAGCGTGCTTGGTTATCCTCATGGTAAGGCGACTCCTCGCGATAAGCGGTAAATCTGAGTTCGACTCCCATTCCGGCACAAATATTCATCGTTCCACCATACTGCTGACTGTTGTCCATATTCGCAACTGCGAACACATTTCTCATATTCATCTATTTATACTGCAAGGGCTTATGAAAATAATGTCTCCGAATTTTTTACATGTGAAGTTCTTTACGCTTTCTGAATAAAACAAACATTAACATTCTACATCTTTATTCATCATGTCTACATACAATGTGTGTGGGGTATAAGTGCACATACTTTTATATGTGGTATCTTAACATGTACATACATTAGTTTGTTGGTTGTTTTTTGTCTAGGTCAAACAGCCTTGCTACAAACATGTAACATAATTTCGTATCTGATTTTTTCTGCACGGTCATAACTGCACCACGAAGTGAACTGTGCGTGTCACTACAGACTGTACGTGGAAGTATCAACCAGCTTAAAAATATATATTATTAGTATGCAAATGACCTAAAAGCATTTTTCAGTACACCGCCCTCAGTCACCAATACTAATATCCGTACTTATACCCAATACATCCTGTATCGGCAGCCATCTGCCATTAGAGAGCTCCGAATTGTAGCGTGTAATATGGTTGAGAGTAACGTAACTACACTACTGGTAATTAAAATTGCTACACAAAGAAGAAATGCAGATCATAAACGGGTATTCATTGGACAAATATATTATACTAGAACTGACATGTGATTACATTTTCACGTAGTTTGGGTGCATAGATCCTGAGAAATCAGTACCCGAAATACCACCGCTGGCCGTAATAACGGCCTTGATACACCTGGTCACCTGGTCATTGAGTCAAACAGAGCTTGGATGGCGTGTACAGCTACAGCTGTCCATGCAGCTTCAACACGATACCACAGTTCATCAAGAGTAGTGACTGACGTCTTGTGACGAACCAGTTGCTCGGCCACCATTGACCAGATGTTTTCAATTGGTGAGAGATCTGGAGAATGTTCTGGCCAGGGCAGCAGTCGAACCTTTTCTGTATCCAGAAAAGTCCGTACAGGACCTGCAAAAGGCGGTTGTGCATTATCCAACTGAAATGTAGGGTTTCACAGGGATCGAATGAAGGGTAGAGCCACAGGTCGTAACACATCTGAAATGTAACGTCCACTGTTCAAAGTGCCGTCAATGCGAAGAAGAGGTGACGGAGACGTGCAACCAATGGCACCCCATACCATCACGCCAGCTGATACGTCAGTATGGCTATGACGAATACCCGCTTCCAATGTGCGTTCACCGCGATGTCGCCAAACACGGATGCGACCATCATGATGCTGTAAATAGAACCTGGATTCATCCGAAAAAATGACATTTTGCCATTCGTGCGCCCAGGTTCGTCGTTGAGTACTCCATCGCAGGCGCTCCTGTCTGTGATGCAGCGTCAAGGGTAACCGCACCCATGGTCTCTGAGCTGATAGTCCATACTGCTGCAAACGTCATCGAACTGTTCGTGCAGATGGTCGTTGTCTTGCAAACGTCCCCATCTGTTGACTCAGGGATAGAGACGTGGCTGCACGATCCGTTACAGCCATGCGGATAATATGCCTGTCATCTCGCCAGTTAGTTATACTAGCCCGTTTGTATACTGCAGGGCGTTCCGTATTACCCTCCTGAACCCACCGATTCCATATTCGGCTAACAGTCATTGGATCTCGACCAAGGAGAGCAGCAATGTCCGATACGATAAACTGCAATCGCGATAGGTTACAATCCGACCTTTATCAAAGTCGGAAACGTGATGGTACGCATTTATCCTCCTTACAAGAGGCATCACAACAACGTTTCACCAGGCAACGCCGGGCAACTGCTGTTTGTGTGTGAGAAATCGGTTGGGATCTTTCCTCATGTCAGCACGTTGTAGGTGCTAATCATTTGCATATCACAGCATCTTCTTCCTATCGGTTAAACTTAGCGTCTGTAGCACGTCATCTTCATGGGGTAGCAGTTTTAATGGTCAGTAGTGTACAACTAGGTCCTTACTCACACGAACGTTTGAGTGTTATCGACAAAAGATTTGAAATTGATTCCTATCTTATGAATTTACAGAATCCTTTTGATGCCTTACCCCACAAGCGGTTTGTAATCAAATTACATGGTTATGGAATACCGTCTCAGTTATGTACTGGATTCATGATTTCCTCTCAGATCACAGTTCGTAGTAATTGACGGAAAGTCATCGAATAAAACAGAAGTGATTTATGGCGTTACCCAAGGTAGTGTTGTGCACCATTTGCTGTTACTTACCTATATATGCCTTACAGAAGATATCGTCGCCGTTCTAAACAAACAGTTTACAAGACCATGGAGAACATCGAATTCGCTACAACAGCTGGTGATAAGAAGAACCGTATTCCAGTTAAGTCCGTCGCTGCGCAAGCCCTGCTGGATGGTCCTGCTGTTTTCGTCAGTTGCAGACTTAATTTTAGTTTAGATATTGATGATTCATTTGGTCATGGTAACGGATGGTTTACCGTAGCCATTGTTCGTGGTGGTACAGGAGACAGATACATTATTGCCTTTAGCACTTATCATATTTCTGAATTGGCTAATAAGGATTTTGGGAAATCAGCATATGTTTCTCCTTCTTCTTTGTCATTAATTTTATTGTAAACGTCCTTCGTTAATTTATAAGCTTTTCCTATTTGCTGTGTTCTGCTTTTGTTTGCTTCTTCGTATAGATCGTGTGGCCGTATTATTTCCCCTGCGAGGGTTGGAACTTAAATAGTGGCAACTATTTATTCACAACCGATACAAAAGAGTTACATATTTGCTCCTGTAACTGTCCTGCAAAGTAGTCACAAGCGTCGTGTAGAACCCATTGCCAGTGATGTGGAAGGCGTAGTATACCGTTAGCAGAGCCTCATCTGTTGCTGGTGAAAATATAGCGGCCTAAAATTATGGTGAATCTCGCGTACGACTGTGATGGTGTTATTCTATGACGCATTGCGTTCCTCCACGGCAGACCGTCAATGCACAGTATTACTGTTCGTTTTGGGAGCATACCCTGGGACCAGCTTTGCGAAAGACGCGGCGACACTTTCTGCGCAACCCACTCATCGTTTTGCACGACAATGCGCGGGCGAATACAGTGCAAGCTGTGGCCGCTCTGTTCGGTCTATTGTACTTAAGTTCTTGTGACTTTGATTTAATTCCGAAGATGAAGCAACCACTTCGTGGCATTCGCTTCCGAACTGTTCCAGAGATTCGACAGGCAGTTGACCGCTCCATTCGTACCATCAACAGAACAGGTTCTGCTAATGGTATACTACGCCCACCACATCGCAGGCAATGGGTTCTACACAATGCTGGTGACTTCTTTGAAGGGAATTAACAGGTACAAACATGTACCTCTTTTTTATCGGTTGTGAATAAGTAATTGCCACTATTTAAGTTCCAACCCTCGCACATAATTAAATTTATTTACTCTGTTAATTCTGTTGTGGCTTGTGCTTAGGAATTGAGGAGCATTTTTTAATGTTCCCAATGAATTTTGTCATCTCTAAAAAAATTTGTAATCCAGCTTTGTCTTTCAACAGGCTGTTTGCTCATTTGCTGTATCGACGTTTTCGGAGGATGTTGCTAAATCGTCTTCAAAGCCTAAACATTTGGGTTAGCCTTTCGACTTTTTTGCATCCCAATCTAATTTTTTCGATTTCTTTTTCTTGAAGTCTAAGAATCCATTCACTTACTAGTTTTTCTAACAGCTTTCGGGAGAGGATATAACCTTGCCTTACACCAATTTTGATTTCAAATGGTTCCGAAATTTCTCCACAGAATCTTGTATTAGACTTTGTTTCTTTAACTATTGGCAAAGTGTTTTCGTTTATGCCGAATTCCTTTGGTATTCTGAAGAGAGTTACTCTGTCCAGGAAGTCGTAGGCTTTCTTGAAGTGCACAAAGGATACGACAAGATTTTTGATTCTTAAACAATAATTCCTGAAGATAACTTTGACATTCATAATCTATTCCACGAAGGCCACCCCTTTCTAAAATCTCATTTGATGTTCACTAAACTGATGATCTAATCACTCTTCCGAAAAAGTGATTATTTATACTTGTCAATATCTGCCTCACTTTCTCCTTTGTGTAAAGGCTGCGCGAGAACATATTACCGGAGAAAAGGTTTTACTGACTCTCTTCTTGGACGATAAAGCCCGTCCACTTCTTGCTTCTCTGATGAATGAATTTCTCGTAGATGAAGGTACCCCCTGTGCGGCATGGACAGCGACACCTCCATATCCGAGTACTACAGGGTACACGTGAAATGCGTTGGGAAGCATAAAAGAAGACTATCTCCAGACACCAGGTACTCTTACATATCTACACATTGCCTTTGCACGCGAAGGGATTCGGATATTTTCGTCGATGAGGAGGATGTCAGGTCCAAATGGATTTTTGAAAACCATGTCATGCAGTAATACAGCTCTAACATTGCAAGATCAAATAGCTCACAAAGTACAGAGACAAAAAAACTTTCTGAGCATTTTCAAAATGAGATAAAATGTTTGAAACTTGGCGGAGTAAATTTTAAATTTAGCCTAAAAATATTTCTCCCGCTGTTCTCAGTAACTCGACACATTTCACTCCATCTATCCAACTTACGTTTTCCGTCACCCGTCTCGTTAATTCTCCGAAAGCCTCCAGCTTTCTTCCATGTTGACCACGTTTCAGTACCATACCTGAGGACAATATACAGTGTTTTAATGAAATCTTTGTCTATAATGCTGTAAAAACGTATCCTTGTCTTACACAATTTCTCTTTCACCGTTGCTTTCCTGTTTTTCTGTGCAGCACTTCCGGTCGCTTTTTAGTCTGCTTCCTTGTTATTTAAACCTTTGGATACATCCTAATGTTATTCCATAGCATCTTTAAGTTTTAATTGCATCCTAAAGCCATTAGATTTGTTTTATTTGTTCTGATGTTCATAGAATAGCTGATTCCTTTACCTTCAATAAAATCCACTATTTCCTACAATTCATTTTTCATCCGTTGCTAGAAGGAGAATGTTATCAGTAGACCTAAACCAATGTTTCTTCTTCTTCCAGTTTCACTCCCGTTACATGTAGTAGGCAGTGCTCAATCATATTCTCTAAGTACAAATTGAAAAGAGCAGAAAACAGATGGCGGCCATGTCTCATTACTTTTACCAGTTCAGTCCAGTTGATCCCTCCTCACTTTCATTGCCTCTTTTTCACTTAAATATAATGATATGCAGAACATAAAACTAAATATCACATTACTGCGCTTCTGCATGCAAACTATTTTCTTATGACCGTAAACGAAGGTACTATGTGCCGTCTGGAGCTGCGTCCGTTTGATTAATACAGCTGTTTCAGTTGGTAAAGGGCTCAACGATAGAGATTGTGGTATAGAATACAAAACTTCGAACCGTACTTTTAAGTATCAATGAAAATCGTGTTGTTACAATTTAAATACATAGTTAGCAAGTCTTCAATACCATGCACTAACCAAACGTTCAGTTTCAAAGACTACTTTCTTTGCGTTTCTGCTAATTGAAAATAAAAGATTGTGGCAAAATGTTTGAGTGATCAGAAACAGTAAGTATCAGTGTTTCTTCATAAGATGACCAGTAATTTGACGGATTTGAAGAACCATCTGCTACTGCTCCCAACCGAGGATATAATGCTGTGATTAAAGTACACGGAGAAAGGAAGCAGTCATCTAGACTGTATCCGGGTAAAGTCAGTTATTTAGAAGACAAAGATTATGTTTTTGTTTTGTTTTGAAAAAACAAGGCAGATGAAATACATTTATTTTAAGATCTGAGAGCCATTTTTAGCCAAAGACACATTAATCGAAGTCTCTTCGTTATTTCTGGATGTACGAGTTGTAGATTCAAAGACATTATTTTTAAATATGATGCAGTGACTCAATGTATTAACAAACAAACCAAATTCATCAGTTTAATATCACAATAAAGTAATAAGAGATATGACAACTTTTATTTGGAAATCACAATAGATAATCACTATTCGTGCAATATGTTTAGTTTTTAGTGTGAATAAAACTGTTCTGAACCAGATAACTATTTTTCATTTTTCTCTCAGTTCAAAAAAAACTTTTTGACATGCACCTATTCATCCCAAAATCCAATAAAGAAATAAATAGTATTAACACTGCTATTTCTGCTCACGCCTCTCTGCGGAGTAAATGGAAGAACCAAGTTTTGTTTTCTGAAGTTATAACAACATGAGTCGGGCCATTAAAATTGCTACACCATGAAGATGACGTGCTACAGACGCGAAATTTAACCGACAGGAAGAGGATGCTGCGATATGCAAATGATTAGGATTGCAGAGCATTCACGCAATGTTGGTGCCGCTGGCGACACTTACAACGTGCTGACATGAGCAAAGATTCCAACCGATTTCTCATACACAAACAGCAATTGACCGGCGTTGTCTGGTGAAACGTTGTTGTAATCCCTCGTTTAAGGAGGAGAAATGCGTACCATCACATTTCCGACTTTGACAAAAGTCGGATTGTAACCTATCACGATTGCGGTTTATCGTACCGCGACATTGCTGCTCGCGTTGGTTGAGATCCGATGACTGTTAGCAGAATATGGAATCGGTGGGTTCAGGAGGGTAACACGCAACGCCGTGCTGGATCGCAACGGCCTTGTATCACTAGCGGTCGAGATGACAGGCATCTTATCCGCATGGCAGCAACGGATCGCCGGCCGAAGTGGCCGAGCGATTCTAGACGCTACAGTCTGGAACCGCGCGACCGCTACGGTCGCAGGTTCGAATCCTACCTCGGGCATGGATGTGTGTGATGTCCTTAGTTTAGTTAGGTTTAAGTAGTTCTAAGGGACTGATGACCTCAGAAGTTAAGTCCCATAGTGCTCAGAGCCATTTTGTAACGGATCGTGCAGCCGCGTCTCGATCCCTGAGTCAAAAGATGGGGACGTATGCAAGACAACAACCACCTGCACAAACAGTTCGACGACGTTTGCAGCAGCATGGACTATCAGCTGAGAGACCATGGCCGCGGTTACCCTTGACGCTGGATCACAGACAGGAGCGCCTGCGATGGTGTACTCAACGACGAACCTGGGTGCACGAATGGCCAAACGTCATTTTTCCGGTGAATCCAGGTTTTGTTTACACCATCATGATGGTCGCATCCGTGTTTGGCGACATCGCGGTGAACGCACATTGGAAGCGTGTATTCGTCGTCTCCATACTGGCGTATCACCCGGCGTGATGGTATGGGGTGCCACTGGTTACACGTCTCCGTCACCTCTTGTTCGCATTGACGGCACTTTGAACAGTGGACGTTACATTTCAGATGTATTACGACCCGTGGTTCTACCCTTCATTCGATCCCTGCGAAGCCCTATATTTCAGCAGGATAATGCACGACCGTAAGTTTCAGGTCCTGTACGGGCCCTTTTGGATACAGAAAATGTTCGATTTCAGCCCTGGCCAGCACATTCTCCACATCTCTCATCAATTGAAAACGTCTGGTCAATGGTGGCCGAGCATCTGGCTCGTCACAATACGCCAGACACTACTCTTGATGAACTGTGGTATCGTGTTGAAGCTGCATGGACAGCTGTAGCTGTTCACGCCATCCAAGCTCTGTTTGACTCAATGCCCAGGAGTATCAAGGCCGTTATTACGGCCAGAGGTTGTTGTTCTGGGTACTGATTTCTTAGGATCTATGCACCCAATTACGTGAAAATGTAATCACATAGTTCTAGTATAATATAATTGTCCAATGAATACCCGTTTATCTTCTGCACTTCTTGGTGTAGCAATTTTAATGGCCAGTAGTGTAGTCCTATTTTCATTCCTCTTTTCAAAATTATTATTTTTCTGCTTTCGAAGTCGAAAATTGTCTGGTTTCATTTCACTTTATGGTAAATCTTCCACTAACGAGAGTCTTTTTCTACCTGGAACTCTCGGAGCGAAATAAGAATATACCACCAGCCCGTTCTTGTCTGTCTCAGTGCTATGTCCTGCGATTCGGTTTGGTGTAACAGTTCCCGCGTTTCGCTGTTAAACAGTGGTCGGACACAAGCCGTCGCCTGTTTCCGGCTGCAGCGTAAAGGACCCACTTGGCGGGTCGCGTATCTAATTATTTTGAAAAGCGTATGCACGGCGCCCGCGGAGGGGCGGAGGAAGTGGAAAGAGAACGAAATAAACAGAACGAATGTCGGGGCACAAGCAGCGGCGCACGTTAATAAAACGGAGCGGATACCGGTCCCTCGGTCTGGCCGTCTGCTTTTCCGGCTGCCGGCGGCCACCAGATGAAAGGCAGTCGCTGACCTGGGGAGAGGGGAGCGGGTTGGTGAGTGGAGGTAGGGGTGGGGGTAAGAGTAGGGGTGGGGGACGTCTGCCAGCGCCGGCCAGCGCACAGTGTTTGCCGACCGCGGGTGCGGCCTCATTACTGCACGGACAGCCGCGGAGGCTTAATTAAGTTTGCCTGCTGCATCACACCCACCGAAAAACGCCACAAGAGGCTAATAAATACGTAATTGAAAAGTTTCTAATCGCCAGGTTGCGAAAGCCTCTTTGCTAAAGCCGCAGCACAGCAAGGAAATTTGCATCCTTGATGTGGGCCTGGTGGGATCTAAAACCGGGTTAGTTTTCAAGGACCTCAGACTAGATAACGCACACAATATCATCACGTCTTACCCGCCAATTCACTAATTTCTGAAGGCATTTTGGCCCCAGGTAATTGATGTACTCTCTGTTGTGGCCTTCAGAAGACACTGAACACGATTATATGGTTCAAATGGCTCTGAGCACTATGGGACTTAACATCTCAGGTCATCAGTCCCCTAGAACTTAGAACTACTTAAACCAAACTAACCTAAGGACATCACACACATCCATGCCCGAGGCAGGATTTGAACCTGCGGCCGTAGCAGTAACACAGTGCCGGACTGAAGAGCCTAGAACCGCTCTGCCACCACTGCCGGCAACACAGTTATAGTCTGATGAGCCAAAACATTACGACCACTTGCGTAATACACTCCTGGAAATGGAAAAAAGAACACATTGACACCGGTGTGTCAGACCCACCATACTTGCTCCGGACACTGCGAGAGGGCTGTACAAGCAATGATCACACGCACGGCACAGCCGACACACCAGGAACCGCGGTGTTGGCCGTCGAATGGCGCTAGCTGCGCAGCATTTGTGCACCGCCGCGTCAGTGTCAGCCAGTTTGCCGTGGCATACGGAGCTCCATCGCAGTCTTTAACACTGGTAGCATGCCGCGACAGCGTGGACGTGAACCGTATGTGCAGTTGACGGACTTTGAGCGAGGGCGTATAGTGGGCATGCGGGAGGCCGGGTGGACGTACCGCCGAATTGCTCAACACGTGGGGCGTGAGGTCTCCACAGTACATCGATGTTGTCGCCAGTGGTCGGCGGAAGGTGCACGTGCACGTCGACCTGGGACCGGACCACAGCGACGCACGGATGCACGCCAAGACCGTACGATCCTACGCAGTGCCGTAGGGGACCGCACCGTCACTTCCCAGCAAATTAGGGACACTGTTGCTCCTGGGGTATCGGCGAGGACCATTCGCAACCGTCTCCATGAAGCTGGGCTACGGTCCCGCACACCGTTAGGCCGTCTTCCGCTCACGCGACAACATCGTGCAGCCCGCCTCCAGTGGTGTCACGACAGGCGTGAATGGAGGGACGAATGGAGACGTGTCGTCTTCAGCGATGTGAGTCGCTTCTGCCTTGGTGCCAATGATGGTCGTGTGCGTGTTTGGCGCCGTGCAGGTGAGCGCCACAATCAGGACTGCAGATGACCGAGGCACACAGGGCCAACACCCGGCATCATGGTGTGGGGAGCGATCTCCTACACTGGCCGTCCACCTCTGGTGATCGTCGAGGGGACACTGAATAGTGCACCGTACATCCAAACCGTCATCGAACCCATCGTTCTACCATTCCTAGACCGGCAAGGGAACTTGTTGTTCCAACAGGACAATGCTCGTCCGCATGTATCCCTTGCCACCCAACGTGCTCTAGAAGGTGTAAGTCAACTACCCTGGCCAGCAAGATCTCCGGATCTGTCCCCCATTGAGCATGTTTGTGACTGGATGAAGCGTCGTCTCACGCGGTCTGCACGTCCAGCACGAACGCTGGTCCAACTGAGGCGCCAGGTGGATATGGCATGGCAAGCCGTTCCACAGGACTACATCCAGCATCTGTACGATCGTCTCCATGGGAGAATAGCAGCCTGCATTGCTGCGAAAGGTGGATATACACTGTACTAGTGCCGACATTGTGCATGCTCTGTTGCCTGTGTCTATGTGCCTGTGGTTCTGTCAGTGTGATCATGTGATGTATCTGACCCCAGGAATGTGTCAATAAAGTTTCCCCTTCCTGGGACAATGAATGCACGGTGTTCTTATTTCAATTTCCAGGAGTGTAGATTAAGAAATACATTGCTGATTCTGTGTACCAGGGACCCGAAAGTTTGTTGGTAGGTTGTGGAGGTATGTCGCGCTGTATGTCTACACACAGGTCATGTAACTCGAGTAAATAGCCACGCGTAGTGGCCGCGTGGTTAGAGGCGCCATGCCACGGATTGCGCGGCCCCTCCCACCGGATGTTCGAATCGTCCCCCGGGCATGGGGCCTTGTGTGTTATTCTTAGCATAAGTTAGTTTGAGTAGTGTGTAAGCCTAGGGACCGATGACCTCAGCAGTTTGGCCCCTTAGCAATTCTCGCATTTGAACATTTTCAACTCGTGTTAACAACTGGCTGCTGATTTGCGTCCGCCGTGATGGCAGCCGATAACGACCCAGATGGGTTGCATAGGCCTTATATTAGGTGAATTTGACGCCCGAGAGAGAAATGTGAGTTCACTATAATGCTACTCAAACAACTGCAGTACGGTTCTGGCCCAAAGACACGGACAATTGTAATGCTGAAAGATAACCTCGCCGTTGGGGAAGATATCAAGCAAGAAGGGATGCAGGTGATTCGCATCTGTCAGTTAATCTTCTATTACTACCACAGGTCCCATGCAAGATAAGGGAATGTCTCTCGTAGGACAATAGTGAACCACCAGCCTATGTCCGTGGCGCGCTGCACGTTTCTAGCCGCCGTTCACCTCGATGACGATGGAGACGACCAACAACCAAGTGTAGCAGAAATGTTATTCACTCTAAGGAGCGACACATTACCATTGATCTGCGGCCCACAGCAGTTATAATTGACATGTGAACACGTAGACGTGGTCTGCTGCAGAGCTCCAAGTTCAACAACGTATGATCAACGGTGTGCTCCGAAAGACGTGTGCGTGCACCATCATTCTGCCCTTTCGGCGGAGGTGACACAAATCACCATCTGTTCTCCTTTAGAGAGTAGACAAGCCTCTGAACCCCACGTACTTTGAGGAATCGTGGACTTGCAACCATTTATCATCTAGTGGTAGCATGTGAACATGAGACCAGCTTTGCCGTTTCGAGATTCTCGTTCACACGTTTTGCATAATAATAATGATAATTATTATTATTATTATTATTATTATCGCTTATCTCAGTGGATTTCCCCATTTTCAGCCCAACCTTCGTTAATATGATCCCCCATTCGTATCTGCGCCGCCTACATACTTTTGTTACCACGTCACCTACCCACAACATGGCGATCGACAGTAGTCATAATGTTTTTGGCTGATCAGTGACATTGAACAGCGTCGAGCTGCCTAGTGCTCCGGTGAAACTGACGAGGAGAACACGGCAAGTGCAATAACCTGACTTCCTAGAAATATCTCTCAATGAGCGAGGAGTCAAAATAAATCTCATCTTATCCGTAGATACTCGACAGTTTCTGATAAAACAAAAGTCAACATTTTCGAGGTACTTTGTATGCCATTTAGCGGTAAATAGTTCAACCGAAGCGCCGGTACAGTGTCTAGCAAAATGGTTCAAATGGCTCTGAGCACTATGGGACTTAACATCTGAGGTCATCAGTCCCCTAGAACTTAGAACTACTTAAACCTAACTAACCTAACCTTATCACACACATCCATGCCCGAGGCAGGATTCGAACCTGAGACCGTAGCGGTCGCGCGGTTCCAGACTGAAGCGCCTAGAACCGCTCGGCCACCCCGGCCGGCTGTGCCTAGCATCGCGGCTTCGCACTTTTGCCCCCCGTGTTCGAAACCCGATTATTATTTCTGTTTTAGTTTTTCGTTTAACTACTCACGTCCGTAGATTAGTACACGATTGTTTTCCGATGTGTAACAGAACGACTATACTCTTCTTCGTCAGCTAATTGTATATCATTTTAAAAAAATTAAATGAACGAGAAAGTCATTCGAAATTGTTTTCAGTGAAATCCCTGTAGTGTACCTTGATTCCTAATCAGTTACGGGCGCCAGTTTTCGTTAAGTGATCCGTTATGTGTGATACGCCGCGATATTAATGCCATCAGTAACGTTAACAACGTTTGTTTCCCAAGTGTGATTCACACGAAGACATGTCAGTGTGGGAAACCTGCCTTCGCACGATACTCTTAGTTTTTGGAATTTCCATATTTCGGAAGCTTCTAAGATCGGTGTGCTCCAGGGGAATGCATCAAACATTCCTGAAGAATGAACATAAGAACAGATATAAGAATGAAATGTAAGGATATGAGAATTTAAAAACATGGCACCCCCTGCAAATACCATACACACATATATTATAAATAAATGTATGACACTTAGTAGGAAGGCCAGTTGTAATTTTACAGTGAATATAACATCCTTTTATTTCCTAACTTGATAATATTCATTCATGACTTAATCTTCTGCGGATATGGGTAGATAAATGGAAATAAAAAATAAAAATAATAACCAGGTTTCGGAAACAGGGCGCAAAAGTGAGATGGCTATCTGCTGTGCTATTTTTTCGGTTGCGCTTAAGGGTATATAAAATACGTCGAAAAACTGAAGCGTCGTTTTCTGATAAACAGACGAGTACCTACAGGTAAACAGACACACTTTCGCCTGTTTTGACCCCTCTTCCATTACGCGAAATTTCTGGGAAATCGGGTAATGGCACTTGCCGTTTTCTGCTCGTAAGCTACGTTCAGCCTCTAGGAGCTGGCGCAGCATGGTGATTGCTTACTTTTTGCATCCGCCATAAGACATTCGAATTGTAAATTTTTATATTCTGCGTTGCTACTATTCTGCTGCAGGTGTTGCCTAACCATACCTGGTTCCGTGATAAGGCTGTTTAGTTGCTGCATGAAGGCTAGCACTCTCGTAACATCAAATACTGTCGCTTTAAAGGGCTTCTCTTCCTGTCATCTCATTGTCTTTAACGCCAGGCGTTACTGGTAAAGGCAACACTTAACAAAAGTTGCCTTGCAACATCAAGAAACTGACACTTATTGCCCCCGAAAAAGCGTTCGGCATTGTAAAGTTGTTTAATATATTTAAACGTCTGCGAAAATTAGAAATAAGTTGTAGCCAAAAACGGGCAATATACAGTGGATACAAGAACTAAGAAGGAACACTAAGAATGTAATACCTAGAGATAGCTGCTCGGATTAATAAGCGTGTAAGACAAGGATGCAGTCTCTCCCCTGTTGCTCAACCTGTAATCCTAGTCAGATGATTTTTGAACCGCCTACTACAGTGGTGACTATAATGAACTCAAATTACCAAAAATGTGTACTGCAGACTAAGTGCAATATCACTTTTATGCAATATTAAAGACAGGACGTAGAAAATAAGCAAATGCTGTTAATCAAGATTCGGGCAACATTGTCTAGGGGCTACAATGGTGCAAAATAGCTTTTAACAATCAGTTATGGAATGTACAGTACTGACTGAAACTCCATTTCCTTATTACCCTTTAAATTTTATTTCTACGATATGCCTTCGTAACCACATTAACAAATCCCATTTTACAGTCACAGGGCAAAAATTCATACACTGTTGTAAATGTGATCATAAAAAGTTACATAAACGTAGCTCCTAATAGCCTAAATGTAAATGGCAGTAAATACAATAAATAAAAACAAATAATTAGTTTTATGTCTTATTTGGAAACAAACTCGTTCGATCCACTTACTACACTTGATGTTAACAACAGCAATGCCCACTATACTCCCAGCCCGAAGCTTGCATTCAGTACTGCAAGGTTCTGTACCGGCCAGGGTGGCCATGCGGTTCTAGGCGCTACAGTCTGGAACCGCACGACTGCTACGGTCTGAGGTTCGAATCCTGCATTGGGCATGGAAGTGTGTTATATCCTTAGTTTAGTTAGGTTTAAGTAGTTGTAAGTCCCATAGTGCTCAGAGCGATTTGAACCATTTTGCAAGGTTCTGTTTCACGTTTGTTTTTCCGTTTGTGTTACTTGTAATTTAACAATGGCGTACGATATTATGGGTACGATTATTAATGACAAATCCGTCGACGTGCACCTCATGTTCACTGAACGCAATGGAATACTACCACAAAGACGGTATTGAGAGCAGTTTCCACAGCGACAGCAACCACTTGACAGCGGTTTTGCCTCTCTACATAGGCCCCATTATGCTGTCACAAGTGTTACACGTTTCGGTGATTGCATAGTATAGGTTTTTCACAGTTGTGAAGGTATTTTGACAGAAACAAAGGTACTTGGGGTAATAATGTGAATAAAGCATGAGTACATTATTTGTAATGAGCCATCCCAGATTATAAATACCTTGCCCCAAAATAACTTGTAAAATATCCCTGAAAAACATCCAGAATTTTTTCGGTGAAGGCCGGAGTGTACCTCTGTTCACAGTACATCACAGGACACAGAGATATACAAAGGTGTTAGAACATCGACATTGAAAGCTCGAAGCACGAAAACATATCACTTACAACAGCCCTCTATTCTACACTTGTGTCTGTCTATATCTGTGCTCTGCAAGCCATATCCTGTGTGGCGGTGAGCAGTTACGGTAGCGCGTTCTCACACCCCTTCTTTTCCCTGTTCTGTTCCTCTCAGGAATGGCTTATCTACAAACTCCCGGGTTCGATTTTCGGCCGGATTGGGGATTTTCTCCGCTAGGAGACTAGGTGTTTGTGTTGTCCTCAGCATTCCATCATCATTCATGCAAGTGGCGACTATATTCAGCTTGGGAACGTGTACGGGCGCTGATGAACGCGCAGTTAAGCGCCCCACAAACCAAACATCATCATCATCTTCTTCTTCAAACGTCCATATGAGATCCAGTGTCTCAAACTTTGTCGTTTTTGTTATTTCATATATGTAGCAGGAAGCAAATGAGCCAAAACATCATGACCACCGCCTACGATGAGAAAATGCCGACTGGTGCAATTGCAGACACATGACACGATAAGGAAACAACATAAGCGGAGCAAAAACGAATGGGAAATCTTTACATCAGGATCGGGAGCTGCCTACTAAACCTCACGCGAGCACGATGTGCAGGGCGCCTTTGGGCTGAGGCTCGCTCTCTTTCGGCTTTGCTCGGAGCACCTCGGCAATACTCGGTACAGCTCGACATTTCATTTACTATTGTGGTGTGATTCTCTTCGTTACAAGCCTTTAAAACTGAGTGGGAATGATAGAACAGGGGAATGATAAGTCTCACCATCCATTACGCAGTCACATAATCGACAGATCCTACAAATTTGCTGTGAAACATTACAATACCAAGGAGAAAGAATTTAAAGATTTAGTTAACAGTGAAAGAGCAAAAAATTACAAGGGATAGGTTTCATTGTTTTGTATATCAAGACGTGCTTTGCGTTAAACTCGCAGCATGGATCACGTGAAGAAATTGGTGGTGCGAACAGCAAAATTTCTGAAGTGTCTGGAACGACTTTTCGATTTAAAATCCCTAATTTGGAACTAATGAAGGAATAAGGAGTGCATGAACGAAACTTTAGAACATCCGGAATGGACTGAAAACATTACATTTTAAGTGGACTTGACTGTACACAGCCAACATTAAGATATTGCAAGGATGGAAACAACTTATTTCTCATTTGATAGTGATGCAATTAAAAAGAAAATCGCATTGTAGAAGTAAATTCTCGCAAAAGGCGCGCTCCACTTCCCTAAGCTCACTGCGTTAAAGAAAAAACAAGGTTTGAAGAATTTATTATGCCGTTAAACGTTTTGAGGACCCTGCCAGTCTTACAACTGTTTTCGTGCTGTTTTCGAAATCTTTTCAGTTGAACGTGCCCGTCCACCTGTACAGACGTATCTCAGTCCGTTTACATTAAAACTGTCCAGGACAACTGCATTGTTTTCCTCAGGCAGAGTTTCCACGTTTTCATAATGAGGTTGCAGAAGAGCCTATGTAAGTAATTCCACCAACATACGTGTATGAAATATCTTTTCTCGATTATGAAACTAAATAAGTCAGAATTAAGTGGCAACCTGAGTGCAAAAATCCGTGATATTGTTTATATCTGTCCGTATACCGACGTGGTAGGTAAGAATTATGTATTCAGAGCGCCAAAAATAATTAAATATGATTGAAAACGTGTTCTTTTTTGTGTTTGTTCAGGAATTTGAAGTATAAAACCAAGTCTCATTCACTATTCAGTCCGACTCCATTGCCATTTAAATGCACCGCACTCCCTTTCTTCCTTGTCCTCACACTGTGGCAGATTGGCGCCTGGGGGGGGGGGGGGGGGCGGGGGGGAGAATGTGGAATGGTGAAATACTGCAGCCAGGATGTGAGCTGTGACATTCATGCCGGGGCACGGCTCATGAGCTGCATTCCTGGTCGCTCCTGCTTTATGCCTACGACGTAGACTGCGCATGAGGAAATCCGTTCCCATAAGCGACTCTGAGGAAGAACGGACTGAGATGTAGCTTCACCTGCAATGATCTTCTCAGAAACGGCGAGGCAGGACAGCTGCTTGCCTGCTGTTATTATATGCGAGTGTGGAAAGCAGTTCGAGAATAGTGAAGCCGGCTGGTCCCGGTGGAGGTTCGAGTCCTCCCTCGGGCATGGGTGTGTATGTTTGTCCTTAGGATAATTTAGGTTAAGTAGTGTGTAAGCTTAGGGACTGATGACCTTAGCAGTTAAGTCCCATAAGATTTCACACACATTTGAACATTTGAATAGTGAAGCCACAAGTAGGCGAAAACCTGAAGAGGTCCACGAATCATCAAGGAACATGATAGGTAACGATCCATGGCAGATCTGGCGACGGAATACAATGTTTCACAGCACACCATGAGCGTTTTTTGTTGAGCATATCGCTCCACACCAGACGACCCTTCAGTGTTCCTGTGCTGTCCCGACGGTATCGTCAATTAGACTGCAATTGGCGCAGGATCATCAACATTGGACAGTGTGTCAATGGAGACATGTCGCGTGGTCGGATGAATCATGAATATAGTTGAACTAGGTCGATGGTTGTTTCCAGATACGTCATCGACCAGGTTAACAGCTGCTCAAAACATGCGCCACGCCACGGACGCAGAGCTTTGGAGGCAGTCGTGAGACATGCAGAGGCTTTCACCTGGGCTTCTGTGGGATGTGTGGTAGTAGTCAAATGTACTATGACAATTGAGCACTTACTGTGTACCTACATGTATAATTTGACTTTGATACTTACATCAGAATATTTTATGAAGCGAAGATGGTAGAATCCGAAACCGCTATTTTATTTAATTTTTTTCTCATCAGCCTTCTGACTCGTTTGATGTGGCGCACCACGATTTCCTCTCCTGTGCCACCCTCCTCATCTCAGGGCAGCCACTTGCAACCTACGTCCTCAACTGTTTGCTGGATGTATTCCAATCTCTGTCTCCCTCCACAGCTTTTGCCCTCTACAGTTCCATCTAATGCCCTGGAGTCACCCTTGATTTCTTAACAGATGTCATATCGTCCTATACCTTCTTCTTGTTAGTGTTTTCCACACATTCCTTTCCTCTCAGATTCTGCGGAGAACCTCCTCATTCCTTACCTTATCCACCTAATTTTCAACGTTTGTCTGTAGCACCACATCTCAAATGGTTCGATTCTCTTCCGTTCTGGTTTTCCCACAGTCCATGTTTCACTAGAACACGATGCTGTACTCCAGAAGTACATTCTCAGAAATTTCTTATTCAAATTAAAGTCTGTGTTTGATATTAGTAGACTTCTCTTGCTGGAATTCCCTTTTTGCCAGTGTTAGTCTGCTTTTGATATCCTTTTTGCTCCATCCGTCATTGGTTATTTTGTTGCCTAGGTAGCAGAATTCCTTAACTCTATCTACTTTGTGATCATCAATCCTGATGTTAAGTTCTCATTTCTGCCACTTCCGATTACTTTCGTCTTTCTTTCTTTCTTTCTACAATTTATTCTCAATCCATGTTCTGTTTTTCCGAAAGTGAGATGGTGCGTCGCCAGACTCATATATTTTACACACCAATGTGAATAGTCGTTTTGTTGCCACTTCCCACAATGATTTTAGAAATTCTTATGGAATAGTATCTATCCCTTCTGCCTTATTTGATCTTAAGTCCTCCAAAGCTCTCTCAAATTCTTATTGTAATACTTAGTCCTCTATCTCTTAGACTCCTGTCAATAGTGAAGCGTAAAAGTTAGTGCGATCAAGTGGCACAATATGCTCAGACTCGTTTTCAGACTTTGTCTTCAATTGATAAAGTATGACAGTTGTAGACTGCATGAACACTATTGTGAATCATGTGCATCCCTTCAAGCTGATATCTACGCCTGGTGTGATACTATCTTCGTAGCAAGGACTTGTCGAAAGTATGGCACATAGAATTACTGCCCTATTGCGATTTTAAAGATCAACACGCTCTTACAATGCCTTGTTGTGTCTTGAATCAAATCAAAAATGTGATACGTTACTTGGTAAACTCGTAATTTTTCAGTGAAGGAGAATGTGGAATTGTATCGATTGCACTCTTTCACTCAAGAACGTCTTGGTTCAAATGGCTCTGAGCACTATGGGACTTAACATCTATGGTCATCAGTCCCCTATAACTTAGAACTACTTAAACCTAACTGACCTAAGGACATCACACAACACCCAGTCACCACGAGGCAGAGAAAATCCCTAACCCCGCCGGGAACCGAACCCGGGAACCCGGGCGCAGGAAGCGAGAACGCTACCGCACGACCACGAGATGCGGATAAGAACGTCTTGAGCGCACCTGGTAGATGTGTTACAGTTCACCGTTTTCGACTACAATATTGTACTTCATAAACGTAATTTAAAACATAGAAAACAAGGTAAAATTTCTGTTAAATGCAAACAGATATAAGAAATATAAATTAAAAGCTGGAAAAAAGTAAAAATATACTTACTATTTTGTTATTACCGAAGAAAAATGGCAGGACAAGCTGAACACGCATTGTGGTCATTTAAAAATAACTGCCAGAATGAAGCTGCATCCACACAATCCGCTCACACATTTGATAACACGCAAACTGGCTTGTAGTAACATACAATGAAAAGGAAAAATAACTGTCAGTGAACATAGCCACCGCTGATGTCCCACGTATCATCTCTTCGTATTAGCTACAGATGAAACTCGATAATTATAGGTTACAGTCCCGAAAAAGATATATGACATGAGTGCGCAAAACGTGCCCAATCAAAGATGATTCAAAACCTCAATGCGTATATAGTCTGTACATAGGAACAGCATTGTAAATGAAGTCCAAATGCAGACCGGTAACGTGCAGGGGCAACGATCCAAACCTCGTAAAATGTAATACATGGAGACTATGACAAGACAAGGCTCATATAACATGTAGTAGACACCAATTGGCGAAAAGAAAATGAAAGATTAAAAAGTATTGAGCAGAAAACATAGGTGTGTTGTGAAATACAAGAACCATACAGCAAACAGTTAAAACTAAATTAAGAGAACTGCAGCCGGCAAGTCATGTAAAACTCACTTTATAAATGCCTCATGACCGCTAGCTGGGGAGAATATGACATTGGCAAGTAATAATATTCTACTTCCAAGATTCCAGCTGTCTACTTACTGGTCGTTCCTAATCCTGGAACATAGTCCATTAATACTGGAAAAAGGGTAGGATATTCAGCAATTGTTACAGTTCAGCTGTAGTTCTTGTCGTTTCGGTTCTTGTCGTCTTCTTTACTACATCACGGGGCGTGAGTTAATGGCACTCTGCTGGTGCTGTACTGACTGGAGGGGAGGTGTGAGCACCAGAGGGGCGATTAGCAGCAACCCCCTCCCTCCCCTCCCCCTAGGACGCCGGAAGCGCTCCGTCTGCCGACACCTGAAAGCACTCGGGGCCCGTCACGCTTGCCACCTAGCCGTACACTGCCATCAGCGCTTTACTTGCGCTGCGTCTTAAAACTTGGCGAGCACTTCGTGCGAGATAGCCGGCAGTAAGCATAAGTGACGAAACCTAACTCCAGATGCTCTTTCCACCACAGCTGGTGCGTATAACTTCTGCACAGTTCTTCAGCTCTATACGTATACCCCGCAAATGGCGGTGGATGCAAACGAAACCAGCTGTGTATCTTCCCTTTGTATTTCCTATACGGTCAAAAGTATCCGTACACTTACTAGTGTAAGGTATGCTCTCCCTTTGCCTTTATGGTGGCTTCAGCTCTACTGAAGACCCTTTCAATAAGGTACCTCAATGGTGTGGAGGAATGGCAGCTCATTCATTGCCATTAATCTTCAGAGACAGAACCAGAGATCATAGTGATGTTCAACGCTAGGGTCTGGAACGAAGCCGTCGTTGTAACTTATCACAAAGTTGTTGATGTGTCGTCCGAACAGGACACAGTCAGGGCAAAAACAATACAGCCGCAAAGTGCGAACTGGTGCCAGTGCCATATAGACTCGCCACTTGCGTGAGTTCCACCAGAGCCACGGGTGGCGCTGAGGATGAAGATATCGACTTCCCCTCGGCCAACTGCCGGCCGAATACTATCCACCAATGACCAGACGAAAACGGACAGAAGCCTACTCGGAAGATATAAGAGCAGATTTCCTACAACTGGTCAAAGACCGTCGCCCAGGGCTGACTTAGACAGAGAACGTTATTTAGTGAACTGTTAGAGGTGAACAGACGGCTGTAAATTGAAATTGCTTGTACAATGAAGTTTACCTACGGCTATTTTCACTTAGCCATTGAGGATCTTTTATGTGTTATATTACAAGCAGTCATACAGACTTCAGGGACCGATGACCATAGCAGTCTGGTCCCTTTAATACCTCAAACCAACCAACCAATCTTACAGACTTCATTAATCAACTAGTCACAAAGATAAATAAACCTGTTTAGTTCATTTGTGTGACTTTGTTACTAATTTGTTGGAGTATGGTAGAACCTTCGTTCTACTATCTTGTTACCTGACAGTGGGGCATAGCTGTGTAATGGAAGCAGGGAAGAATTGTCTTAGCGATGTACTACATCAGAAGCCGTTTCACGAACTCAGAAACAGCAGTGGCAACTCTGACTTCACAGCAGTAGCAACGAAACCGTTACCAACTATCGACGAGGGTTTACAAAATACGTTCCACTGGATTCAGTTCGGTACTATGGGAAGAACAGTCAATTTGAGAAATATTATTGTTCACAAACATCAGACACAGCAGTGGCAACTCGGACTCCTCAGCAGTAGCAACAAAACCTTTACAAACTGGCAACGAGGGAAGATGTTCCATTTGATTCAGTTCGGGACTATGGGAAGAACAGTCAATTTGGGAAATATTGTTGCTCACAAACCTCAAAGATGCTGCTTTATGACAGAGTGATGCAATCATCGGCTCTGAAATGATCCTCTAGTTCCTGCATTTAGCGTTTTCTTAATCATGACGAGGGGAGCACACCATAAACACCCCCCCCCCCCCCCGCCTACCATAGCACCATTTCCTCCGTATTTCACTATTGACGCTATTGATGGCAGGTAACGTCTTGTAGGAATTCACCAAACTCAAACCCTTCCACCGGATTGTCGCAGGGTACAGCACAAGTCTGCTCAAGATTTGATCACCAGCTCTACTCAGCGCTCCAGCTTCTTCCACCACTGCGCCATTCCGAGCAGCTGTGTGAATGAGACGGCTATATGCCAAAGGCTGCACATGTGTGTAACTTAGGCAGTTGCGTTTGCAACACAGTGCAACTACTTCTGAGGGGCGACAATCGCAAAATATTGTTATAAGCAGGATTTTATCACGTGTGTTTATTTTTAACAATTTTTTAACAAAGCAATACTTCTATTATTTCAGTAAAAGAGCCCATTAGCTAGTACAAAACCTTAAGGCTTTTGTGTCAATTTGTTGACAAACTGATTGTTGACTTCTGTCTCAGGTATTTCGGCCGACGTTTGTTTGATGGTTTTTATGACGGTTCGCCAGCGCGAGTGGCTGGCTTTGTCAAAGCTTCATGCTGGATTGCTGGTGGTGGACTGGAGTCGAACTTGCGGCCACAGGTTATGTGTACCTGCCGCCGCATGTCCAAGGAGTTTTCCGTGGTCTTTTTCGGTGTGGTTCTCCCCTTGCTACTTGTAACGATCGTTCGCTGTAGCACGGGAATCCAGGATATGTTCACCTTGAGGCTTTCTTCTTTTTTGTTGAAGCTGTTCCCATGATTACGTATTTCTACAGCTTCTCTGCACAAGCGAGTGTTATAGTTCTTCTCTACAACCAGAACTTCTGTGTCGGCGAATTTTAAAGCGTGGTCGGTATCGCACGGCGCGTGCTCTGTCACTGCCGATTTCTCCACCTGCCCCAACCTTCAATGCTGCTTATGTTCTGTGATCCTGATGTTGATTCATCGTCCAGTCATTCCAATATAAACTTTTTCGCATGTACATGGTATGCGGTATATTGCCGACATTGTAAGTGGGCCCCTTTTCTTCTTTGCAGACCTCAGATCAGATCTGCGGCAGTAAGTTTCATTCCAATTCATCACCAGCAATCAAGGGTGAAGCATTGACAACACCAGCCACTCGTTCTGGCGAAACGTCACAAAAATCATCAAACAAATGTCGGCCGAAGAGTCCGAGATAGATGCCAACAGGCATTTGGACGTTAGATAGTCCTAATACGGGGAGCAGAGCTACAAAAAAAAATTACTTACAGGCATTTAACATGAATTTGTGATGTTTTTACATTTATACACATTTCTATTTTAGAATGTGTTAAACTCGAAAGTTGCTGTGATTTCTACATCTACATCTACATTTCTACTCCGCAAGCCACCCAACGGTGTGTGGCGGAGGGCACTTTACGTGCCACTGTCATTACCTCCCTTTTCTGTTCCAGTCGCGTATGGTTCGCGGGAAGAACGACTGTCTGAAAGCCTCCGTGCGCGCTCTAATCTCTCTAATTTTACATTCGTGATCTCTTCGGGAGGTATAAGTAGGGGGAAGCAATATATTCTATACCTTTGTCAGTTCCACAACAGTAAAAATTACTGAATAACTTTACTGGCTTGTGTACCTAGTCGAGAATATTGCTCTTGCAGAGCGAGTGGAGTAGGAGTCAGGCTTCGAGCATGTGCGGGTATGGACTCAATTTTAGTAACAATTTTCTAACATTCAGTACACCAACATACAAAATTGATATCACTGTGGAAAACACTAAACTTGTTTGTAGCCTGAATAAACATCAATATGACTCGAATAATAATACAATAATCCTCTTTACAACAACAATATTGACTATTGGATACAGCAGTCAGGCCCTACAACGATCAACCAATTATAGAATAACATGTAACAGCATGTGGCACTCGTACCTCAGCAGCAAGTCCTTAGGCTACCAAATAACTTAATTAGGACAGAAGCTAAGTGATATGGACACTAACTACTCTTTGCTCTTTGTCCTTTTAGCGCTAACTGCGCCCATCAACAAGACATCAATTATTACCCAACGTACATCGGGAAAACGGATTAGAGGCACCAGGAGGGGGACTGTTCATTGCAGTTGACAAAAATATTTTCTCTAGTGAGGTCGAGGCTGAGTGTGACAGAGAAGTTATCTGGTCGCAACAGGTCTAGGAGAAACCAAGTAAACCGTTGGATACATTCACCTGCCTTCCGATTCTGCAATGACATTTCTAGAGTCTTTCAAAGATAGTTCAGGATCAATTGCGCTTGAATACTCAGATCATGCATTACTAGTTGGAGGCGACTTTGACCTACCGAGTATACAGGTTGGTCCATTGATAATGACCGGGCCAAATATCTCACGAAATAAGCATCAAACGAAAAAACTACAAAGTTGTAGTTTTTTCGTTTGACGCTTATTTCGTGAGATATTTGGCCCGGTCACGATCAATGGACCACAACGTAAACTAGGAAGTCTATGGATTTACATCAGGGGGTACAGGCAGACAGTCGTTAGAAGTCTTTTTGAACACATTTTCTGAAAACTGTCTTGAGCAGCTAGTTCAGCATCCCACACGCAATGGAAATAGACCTTGTAGCTACAAATACGCCGAACATTACGGACAACGTCAGTATAGAAAAGGCTATTAGAGATCATGATTTCATTATAGCAATTATGGCTAAAAAGTTAACAAATCGTCAAGAAGGCTAGGAGAATATTCCTGCTAGAAAGTGGTCATAAGCGTTGTTAGCATCTCACGTAGACAGTGAACTGACATCACTTAGATCCAGTAAGATAGACATGGAGGAATTACCGGAAAAGTTTAAAGTGATTGTAATGTCCGCAGTAAGTCTATTAAGGACGGGAAAGACCCAAAACGATTTAATTACGAGATTCGGAAACTGCTGAGGAGGCTGAGGCTGCTGCACTCTTGGTTCCAACGAGAACGCACAAATGACGACAACCAGAAGTTAGTGCGTCTGTGAAAAGATCTATGCCCGAAGCATACAACTGCTATCACCATTACACTTAGCAAATGATCTGGCAGATAACGTGAGAAAATTCGGGTCCTTTGTAAAATCGCTAACGAGGTCTAAGGCTTCCATTGAGTCACGTTTTAACTGAGTTCGAGTCTCGGTCCGGCACCCGGTTTTAATCTGCCAGGAAGTTTCATATCAGCACACACTCCGCTGCAGAGTGAAAATGTCATTCTGGAAACATCCCCCAGGCTGTGGCTAAGCCATGCCTCTGCAGTGCAGTGCAGTGCCAGTTCTGCAAGGTTCGCAGGAGAGTTTCTGTGAAGTTTGGAAAGTAGGAGACGAGGTATTGGCGGAAGTAAAGCTGTGAGGACGCGGCGACAGTCGTGCTTGGATAGTTCAGTTGGTAGAGAACTTTCCCACGAAAGGCATAGGTACCGACTTCGAGTCTCGGTCCGGCACACAGTTTTAATCTGCCAGGAAGTTTCATATCAGCACACACTCCGCTGCAGAGTGAAAATCTCACTCATTCACACTTTTTAATCCTTCTGGTGTGGTAGTAGAAAATAGCAAAACGAAAGCTGAAGTTTTGATTTTCACGTTCAAGAAATCTTTAGGAGAATCGTGTAAACATAACGTCGTTTGACCATTGAACAGACTTCCGTATGAACGATACAGTGATAAGCATCCATGGCGTAGAGAAACCACTGAAGGAGATGAAAGTAAATAAGTCACCAGGTCCAAATGGAATTCCAGTGAGGTTTTTCAAAGAGAACTCTGAGGCCCCTTACTTAGCTTCCATTTATAGTAAATTCTCGAACAGTGCAAAGTCCCAAGCGACTGGAAAAAAGCGCAGGTGACTCCCTTGTGTAAGAAGGGCAAAAGAACGTACGCTCAAAATTACGGACAAATATACATAACATAGGTTTGCTGCAGAATCGTTGAACATATTCTCAGTTCAAATGTAATAAATTTTCTTGAGACCGAAAAGCTTATGTCCACGAATCAGCTTGGTTTTAGAAAGCGTAGCTCGTGCGAAACTCAGCTTGCCGTTTTCTCAAACTACACTCCTGGAAATGGAAAAAAGAGGACATTGACACCGGTGTGTCAGACCCACCATACTTGCTCCGGACACTGCGAGAGGGCTGTACAAGCAATGATCACACGCACGGCACAGCGGACACACCAGGAACCGCGGTGTTGGCCGTCGAATGGCGCTAGCTGCGCAGCATTTGTGCACCGCCGCCGTCAGTGTCAGCCGGTTTGCCGTGGCATACGAAGCTCCATCGCAGTATTTAACACTCGTAGCATGCCGCGACAGCGTGGACGTGAACCGTATGTGCAGTTGACGGACTTTGAGCGAGGGCGTATAGTGGACACGCGGGAGGCCGGGTGGACGTACCGCCGAATTGCTCAACACGTGGGGCGTGAGGTCTCCACAGTACATCGATGTTGTCGCCAGTGGTCGGCGGAAGGTGCACGTGCCCGTCGACCTGGGACCGGACCGCAGAGACGCACGGATGCACGCCAAGACCGTAGGATCCTACGCAGTGCCGTAGGGGACCGCACCGCCACTTCCCAGCAAATTAGGGACACTGTTGCTCCTGGGGTATCGGCGAGGACCATTCGTAACCGTGTCCATGAAGCTGGGCTACGGTCCCGCACACCGTTAGGCCGTCTTCCGCTCACGCCCCAACATCGTGCAGCCCGACTCCAGTGGTGTCGCGACAGGCGTGAATGGAGGGACGAATGGAGACGTGTCGTCTTCAGCGATGAGAGTCGGTTCTGCCTTGGTGCCAATGATGGTTGCATGCGTGTTTGGCGCCGTGCAGGTGAGCGCCACAATCAGGACTGCATAAGACCGAGGCACACAGGGCCAACACCCGGCATCATGGTGTGGGGAGCGATCTCCTACACTGGCCGTACACCTGTGGTGATCGTCGAGGGGACACTGAATAGTGCACGGTACATCCAAACCGTCATCGACCCCATCGTTCTACCATTCCTAGACCGGCAAGGGAACTTGCTGTTCTAACAGGACAATGCACGTCCGCATGTATCCCGTGCCACCCAGCGTGCTCTAGAAGGTGTACGTCAACTACCCTGGCCAGCAAGATCTCCGGATCTGTCCCCCATTGAGCATGTTTGGGACTGGATGAAGCGTCGTCTCACGAGGTCTGCACGTCCAGCACGAACGCTGGTCCAACTGAGGCGCCAGGTGGAAATGGCATGGCAAGCCGTTCCACAGGACTACATCCAGCATCTCTACGATCGTCTCCATGGGAGAATAGCAGCCTGCATTGCTGCGAAAGGTGGATATACACTGTACTAGTGCCGACATTGTGCATGCTCTGTCGCCTGTGTCTATGTGCCTGTGGTTCTGTCAGTGTGATCATGTGATGAATCTGACCCCAGGAATGTGTCAATAAAGTTTCCCCTTCCTGGGACAATGAATTCACGGTGTTCTTATTTCAATTTCCAGGAGTGTATAAACGGCGAACTATGGATGAAGCGAAACAGGTGGATTCCATACTTCTAAATATCAGGAAAGTGGTTAACACGGTGCCTATAGTAGGCTGTTAAAGAAGGTACAAGCATACAGAATAGGTTCAGAGATATGTGAGTGGCTCGAAGACTCCTTAAGTTATAGGATTCAGTATGTTGTACTTGACAGGGAATATTCATCAGAGACAAGAGTATCGTCAGGAGTGTCCCAGGGAATTGTGACAGGACCTCTCTTATTCTCTAAACACAAAAATTATCTCGTGGGCAGAGTGGTTAGCAATCTGCAGTTGTTTGCTCATGATGTTGTGGTTGACGGTAAGGTGTCGTTGTTGAATAACTGTAGGAGGATGTAAGATGACTTAGACAAAATTACTAGCTCGTGTGATGAATGGCAGCTATCTATAAACGTAGAGGAGTCTAAGTTAACGCGGAAAAACAAACCTGTAATGTTTCGATACAGCGTTAGTAGCGTCCTGTTGACATGGTTAGGTCGTTTAAATCTCTTTCCAAGCATTTATCCCAACTGGCGGGGTCTGCTGTTATGGGTATCCGGATGTGGCGCGTTAATTTTAAGGGGTGACTGGATGCCCTTCCTGTCACCACCCCCTGGACGGTGTGTGTATCCCAACTGTCTGCATCAGTGTAATCCATAGAATAGTGTGAACGTGTTTCAAATGTCTGCGAGTCGTGTAACTGAGGTGGAACGTGGGGACCATCCCAGTATTCACCTAGCGGGATGTGGAAAACCACCTAAAAACCACATCCAGGCTGGCCAGCAGACCTGCCCCCATCGTTAGTCCGGTGGAGCGGATTCGATTCGGGGCCGGCGTGCCTACCCGAGTCCAGGAAGCAGCGCGTTAGCACCCTCGGCTACCCTGGTGGGTACTGCCAGGTTGTTTAAATATCTGGACATAACGGTGCAGAGCAATACATAGTGGAACGAGCATGTGCGGATTGTGCGAATGGTTAATGGTCAACTTCTGTTTACTGAGAGAATTCTAGGAAAGTTTTGTTCATCTTCAAAGGAGACTGCATATAGGACGCTAGTGCTATCTGTTCTTGAGTACTGTTTAAGTGTTTATGATCCGTACTAGATCGGATTAAAGGAATGCATAGAAGTAATTTAGAGGTGGGCTGCAAGATTTTGTAATTGGCAGGTTCGAACAAGTCGTAAGTGTTGCGGAGATGCTTCGGGAACTCAGATGGGAATCCCTGGGAGGAAGGCGACATTGTTTTCGAGGAACACTACTGAGAAAATTTAGAGAACTGGCATTTGAAACTGACTGCAGAACGATCCTAATGGCACCAACATACAATTCGCGTAGGGAATATGGTTCATACGGAGGCATATGTGCCAGTGGAACAGGAAAGGAACAACTATTTGTGATACAGGATACCCACGCATCGTACGGTGGCTTGTGGGGTATGTTTGTAGATGTAGAACAGTCCACATTCGAACTCACTCTGCCCTCCTGAGAGACCTATTCCTCTGGTACTGCTCCTGCACTCACAACGCAGTGCTCCACGCCACCTTTATACTGGCAGGTCCGCCTCTTATGGCATCTGTTGGGCAATTCATCGATACATAGGGCTGTCCGGGTACTTTTCATCTGTTAGGATGTGTGGGTGGGAAATTCTACCTGTCACTCATTTCCACCTTCTTTCACTCGCTAATTGTGAGTGAGGCAAACGAATTTCGTTATTCGTCTTTATAAGCTCTAATGTCCCATATTTTCTCTCCATTTTCACTTTGCAAGATTTATACGAGAGAAGGATGTAATACTCGATGATATTTCACATCGTGTCATCGATTTCTGCCACTCGGGGTATTACATTCGGGCACGAACCACACATCTTCAGACAAGCCATTGAAGACTGACATCGTCGTCAATTCATAAGAGCTCTGTAACTGCAAGACTGGCCAACTAACAGCATTCAGCGCCATAAAGAGCGGAAATGCGAAACAGATATCCATCGGGTCGCCGATAGCCGTGGAACTCGACGAACTCGTGGAGACAATTGGATTCCACGTGTTACCCAATTGAAACCCGCTGTTCTAGTTAATGGGGTTTTCTACCGTGCGTATCTCTACGGACTCTTAAATAATGTAACCCCTAAACGAATTAACAGTAGCCATTATTGTCATTTTGTAGTACTGCAGGGTACGCCCGGTGAAAACACGATGTTCCTCAGACGTAAAAAGGAATACGGTGAACTCTTGGATCTACATCTACATCTACATCTACATCCATACTCCGCGAGCCACCCGACGGTGTGTGGCGGAGGGTACCCTGAGTACCTCTATCGGTTCTCCCTTCTATTCCAGTCTCGTATTGTACGTGGAAAGAAGGACTGTCGGTATGCTTCTGTGTGGGCTCTAATCTCTCTGATTTTATCCTCATGGTCTCTTCGCGAGATATACGTAGGAGGGAGCAATATACTGCTTGACTCTTCGGTGAAGGTATGTTCTCGAAACTTTAACAAAAGCCCGTACCGAGCTACTGAGCGTCTCTCCTGCAGAGTCTTCCACTGGAGTTTATCTATCATCTCCGTAACGCTTTCGCAATTACTAAATGATCCTGTAACGAAGCGCGCTGCTCTCCGTTGGATCTTCTCTATCTCTTCTATCAACCCTACCTGGTGCGGATCCCACACTGCTGAGCAGTATTCAAGCATTGGGCGAACAAGCGTACTGTAACCTACTTCCTTTGTTGTCGGATTGCATTTCCTTAAGATTCTTCCAATGAATCTCAGTCTGGCATCTGCTTTACCGACGATCAACTTTATATGATCATTCCATTTTAAATCACTCCTCATGAGTACTCCCAGATAATTTATGGAATTAACTACTTCCAGTTGCTGACCTGCTATTTTGTAGCTAAATGATAAGGGACCTATCTTTCTATGTATTCGCATCACATTACACTTGTCTACATTGAGATTCAATTGCCATTCCGTGCACCATGCGTCAATTCGCTGCAGATCCTCCTGCATTTCAGTACAATTTTCCATTGTTGCAACCTCTCGATACACCACAGCATCATCTGCAAAAAGCCTCAGTGAACTTCCGATGTCATCCACCAGGTCATTTATGTATATTGTGAATAGCAACGGTCCTATGACACTCCCCTGCGGCACACCTGAAATCACTCTTACTTCGGAAGACTTCTCTCCATTGAGAATGACATGCTGCGTTCTGTTATCTAGGAACTCCTCAATCCAATCACACAATTGATCTGATAGTCCGTATGCTCTTACTTTGTTCATTAAACGACTGTGGGGAACTGTGTCAAACGCCTTGCGGAAGTCAAGAAACACGGCATCTACCTGTGAACCCGTGTCTAAGGCCCTCTGAGTCTCGTGGACGAATAGCGAGAGCTGGGTTTCACACGACCGTCTTTTTCGAAACCCATGCTGATTCCTACAGAGTAGATTTCTAGTCTCCAGAAAAGACATTATACTCGAACATAATACGTGTTCCAAAATTCTACAACTGATCGACGTTAGAGATATAGGTCTATAGTTCTGCACATCTGTTTGACGTCCCTTCTTGAAAACGGGGATGACCTGTGCCCTTTTCCAATCCTTTGGAACGCTTCGCTCTTCTAGAGACCTACGGTACACCGCTGCAAGAAGGGGGGCAAGTTCCTTCGCGTACTCTGTGTAAAATCGAACTGGTATTCCATCAGGACCAGCGGCCTTTCCTCTTTTGAGCGATTTTAATTGTTTCTCTATCCCTCTGTCGTCTATTTCGATATCTACCATTTTGTCAACTGTGCGACAATCTAGAGAAGGAACTACAGTGCAGTCTTCCTCTGTGAAACAGCTTTGGAAGAAGACATTTAGTAATTCGGCCTTTAGTCTGTCATCCTCTGTTTCAGTACCATTTTGGTCACAGAGTGTCTGGACATTTTGTTTTGATCCACCTACCGCTTTGACATAGGACCAAAATTTCTTAGGATTTTCTGCCAAGTCAGTACATAGAACTTTACTTTCGAATTCACTGAAAGCCTCTCGCATAGCCCTCCTCACACTACATTTCGCTTCGCGTAATTTTTGTTTGTCTGCAAGGCTTTGGCTACGTTTATGTTTGCTGTGAAGTTCCCTTTGCTTCCGCAGCAGTTTTCTAACTCGGTTGTTGTACCACGGTGGCTCTTTCCCATCTCTTACGATCCTGCTTGGCACATACTCATCTAACGCATATTGTACCATGGTTTTGAACTTTGTCCACTGATCCTCAACACTGTCTGTACTTGAGACAAAACTTTTGTGTTGAGCCACCAAGTACTCTGAAATCTGCTTTTTGTCACTTTTGCTAAACAGAAAAATCTTCCTACCTTTTTTAATATTTCTATTTACGGCTGAAATCATCGATGCAGTAACCGCTTTATGATCGCTGATTCCCTGTTCTGCATTAACTGATTCAAATAGTTCGGGTCTGTTTGTCACCAGAAGGTCTAATATGTTATCGCCACGAGTCGGTTTTCTGTTTAACTGCTCAAGGTAGTTTTCAGATAAAGCACTTAAAAATATTTCACTAGATTCTTTGTCCCTGCCACCCGTTATGAACGTCTGAGTCTCCCAGTCTATATCCGGCAAATTAAAATCTCCACCCAGAACTATAACATGGTGGGGAAATCTACTCGAAATATTATCGTCTCTACCTGCTGTATTAATCCTATCAAATGAGAGCCCGATACTGATAAGCAGTACTCAATGATCGTTTGGACGTATGTTTTGTACGCCACTTCTTTCGTGGACGAATCAGTTTCGTTTAATATTGTTAATACGCTTTTTCTATTATAAGGTATACTAGTACACCTGCCACGTGACTTGAAGTGGCTCCAAACGGTTACTCTCAGGTAATTTAAAAGTGCTACATGTTTCCAGAAAGTGATTGTCAACAGTGTAATCGACCAGTAGTGGTTTACACCAATTATATTTAATCGCAGCGTTACCAATCGTCGATGTTCTGCAGGGCCCCCTGCATTTTGTTACAGTCTTCTGCCTTTGCAATGTGGAGCGGAAATCTGTCCTAATTGGCAAAAGAAGTGCACTGCAAACCCCAAACTCACTAAAAATTTCCGGTGATTAAATTTAAAAAAGAAAATGTTGTTTACCCAGTGCCTCTAACTAACCTAGTACGCAATGCCTATTTACTCATGTTTCATATCACACGATGTTTCAAGATGAAATCGTTTTTTTAATTCTCAGAGTAACCAGAAATGCTGCACACAGTAAATCCACACATACAACACATGCAAAATCTATGACAGATGCTGGATTGGACCCGGTGAATCACACTTTATAACAACCCTGTACTGATTCCACTCAGGCCATGGAACCCTGCAGGTTCTGCCCTATGCGCATCGGTACATCTCATATACTACTTGCGATTAAAATTGGTACACTAAGAAGAAATGCAGATGATAGACGGGTATTCATTGTACAAATATATTATACTAGAACTGGCATGTGATTACATTTACACGCAATTTGGGTGCATAGATCCTGAGAAATCAGTTTCGCAGTGCCATTTCTCAACACGACAGTGCTCGTCCACGTGTGGCACGTATCTCTATGAACTGTGTGCATGACGCTGAGGTACTCCAGTGACTGGAAAGGTCCCCAAATCATTCTCCGATAGAAAGTTTGAGGATCAGTTCGGACATGAACTACATCCAAGTGCCAGTTTGTCAGTTTATAGGATATCAGGGGCTAGCTACAATAGTTGTGGGCCACCTTTCGTCAAGAGCGGACTCAATGTCTTTAAGGCATACTTCCCAAGCGAATCAGCACATGTATCGAGGCTACAGGGAGAATAACATCGTAGTGATAAGTGGGCTCAAGTTCTTAATAAATTTGATTCGAACTTGTAGTCACTATCATAAAATCACGTACCCTACCAATCTGTGAATTCTCATTTCGTTTCTTCCTCCACTTCTGCGTGCTTCACTTTTTTTTGTTAAACAGTATATACACTAATGACCATTAAAATTTCAACACCAAGAAGAAATGCAGATGATAAACGGGTATTCATTGGACAAATATATTACTGACATGTGATTATATTTTCACGCAGTTTGAATGCATAGATCCTGAGAAATCAGTACCCAGAACAACCACCTCTGGCCGTAATAACGGCCTCGATCGCCTGGGCATTGAGTCAAACAGAGCTTGGATGGCGTGTACAGGTACAGCTGCCCATGCAGCTTCAACACGATACCACACTTCATTAAAACTAGTGACTGGTGTATTGTGACGAGCCAGTTGCTCGGCCACCATTGACCAGACGTTTCCAATTGGTGAGAGATCTGGAGAATGTGGTGGCCAGGGCAGCAGTCGAAAATTTCCTGTATCTATAAAGGCCCGTACAGGTCCTGCAATATGCGGTCGTGCATTATCCTGCTGAAATGTAGGGTTTCGCAGCGATCAAATGAAGGGTAGAGCCACGGGTCGTAACACATCTGAAATGTAACGTCCACTGTTCAAAGTGCCGTCAATGCGAACAAGAAGTGACGGAGACGTGTAACCAATGGCACCCCATAGCATCACGCCGGGTGATACGCCAGTATGGCGATGACGAATACACGCTTCCAATGTGCGTTCACCGCGATGTCGCCAAACACGGATGCGATCATCACGATGCTGTAAACAGAACCTGGATTCATCCGAAAAATTGACATTTTGCCATTCGTGCACCCAGGTTCGTCGTTGAGTACACCATCGTAGGCGCTCCTGTCTGTGATGCAGCTACAAGGGTAACCGCAGCCATGGTCTCCGAGCTGATAGTCCATGCTGCTACATACGTCGTCGAACTGTTCACGCAGATGTTTGTTGTCTTGCGAACGTCCCCATCTGTTGACTGAGGGATCGAGACGTGGCTGCACTATCCGTTACAGCCATGCGGATAAGATGCCTGTCATCTGGACTGCTAGTGATACGAGGCCGTTGGGATCCAGAAAGGCGTTCCCGTATTACCCCCCTAAACCCTCCGATTCCATATTCTCCTAACAGTCATTGTATCTCGACCATTGCGAGCAGCAATGTCGCGATACGCTACAATCCGACCTTTATCAAAGTCGGAAACGTGATGGTACGCATTTCTCCTCCTTACACGAGGCAACACAACAACGTTTCACCAGGCAACGCCGGTCAACTGCTGTTTGTGTATGAGAAATCGTTTGGAAACTTTCTTCATGTCAGCACGTTGTGGGTGTCGATACCGGCGCCAACCTTGTGTGAATGCTCTGGAAACCTAATCATTTGCATATCATTGCATCTTCTTCCTGTAGGTTAAATTTCGTGTCTGTAGCACGTCATCGTCGTGGTGTAGCAATTTTAATGCCCCGTAGTGTATTAGCATCGTAGTCTGATCTTGCAACGCTTTAAATTAAAGAAAGAAATAAAATTAACCTTCATTTGTATTTGTTCCACATCACTTTTTTCTTCAAGTACTGTAAATTTCCAACTATGAAGCCCCCGTTTGGAATTGATTTCGTGTCACTTCAAATAATGGAGCTTTTCCCGGAGTCCATGTTCCCCGAAAAACGTAAGAACCCACACAGTAGCAGTTAAAAAAGCAGTGCACTAGGGTATGCTTTTTGCTACAGTCCAACCAATGGGAGAGACGCAAACCTGAACAGAGTGAGAATGTCTACAGCTATTATGGGTACTTAATACGTGAAACACTGCATTGTTTATTTCATAATCATTCTTCAGCAATATGGTCTGCCTCCATAGCTGAGTGACAGTCTACCTTCGGCAGGGCAACAGAGCGGACGCATACGTGTTGACTTTGTGCGGCGCGCGAGCTCGCCTTGTTTACATTCTGACCGCCGTTGCTTAAGTGCCCGCTTACCTTGTACGATCCGTGGCGAACCGTTACCGTAAATCAACACTCCGATTTTCTTTCTGCAACGATTATACTCGACCCAAAGCACTCAAGGGGGAACATTTTCTGCGAGAGGCTGTGAAGATCCCGGCGACCGATATTATCGGCATACATTTGTCCATCGTGAGCAGCACGGTCTATGTGAAAATGATTAACGACGCGGCATGCGAATGTATACTACGTGAGACCAAACAGGGGCTCCGCTTCTGTCACGCTGATGGCAATGTGGAGGAGGTAACCGTCGACACGCATGCTTAGGTATGCGAACGATACGCATTTTCGAATTGCCATTCGAATCTTCCTGCTGAGGAAGTCGTCACGGCACTCCGCCCATACGGCACAGTCCATGGCCACAGTGCGGAGAAGTGGACACAGTTTCGGACGTATCCTGTCCTAAACGGGGTCCGGCAGGTCACCATTGATCTTCAAAGCCACGTCCCGTTCTACTTTCAGATCGGCGGATGCCGTGCAATAATTATATACGACGGCCAGCCTCGGACCTGTTCCGGGTGCGGCAAAGAAGGCCACCTTAGATCCGAGTACCTACAACGGCGTATTTCCAGCTGCCGAGGAACCACCCACGTCGCAACCTACGGTGCTACCGGTGATCTATGCCGCTGCTCTAGCTTCTCCTACCGCTTTGCAACGTCGCCCGGTCACCACAAACGACGCCACCAACGAGCCCGACCGGACACCGACGGAGAGCGCCTCGGACGACCCGCCACCTCAGCCGGCCATCGACGCCGCTCCGAAGATGCCGGCGCAACCAGACGCTGCCCCTGACCTCGGAAACACGGTGGAGGTCGACTCGCTCATCGTTCCTACAGCGGCCTTTCCACCAGAACGACGCGACTACCTTCCGTCGTCGGACACGGAGGGTCGCACAAGGAAACAACGTTCTCCGAAACGTCGCAAGCGAAGACGTCGCACCGTTTCCGGCCAAGAGGAGACGTTACAAGTCGAGGAGGACGTAACCGTCGACCAGCACGAGGCCTCAGAACCCGCCACTGCTGACGGAGACGTTACGAGCGCGGAGACATCTGTCGGTGTGCCTACGCCCCGTGCTGACGCAGAACTAATCATGACCGTATCACAGGCGACACTACACCGCGCACGATTACAACATCTTCTGCAGACAAAATGGACGATACACCAGTGGCCGCTTCCGCGGCGTGGCACGAGGAGGAGGTCGAGGAGCAGGACCCGTTACGGGGCGCTGCGCCGTCACGGCCGCACCACTAATCATGCTCTCCCCAGACTCCCCTGCGGACCAGCGGGATAACGTTCCGCTGCGACGCCCACACCCTTGCGCAGACGGCGGAGTGGACCAGCCTCCAGCAATCCGACACCAGGCCTACCGGATAGCAACCATCAACACCAACAACATCCGTTCCAGGGTGAAAATCCGCCTTATGCAGGAGATGTTCTGGGCTTCTGATATTGATTTCACCCTTCTGCAGGAAGTTCACTTGGCTAGTCTCCTGGATATCAATGGCTATACCTCCCACGCCTCCGCGAGTGATCCTGTGGGCTGCGGAGTGGCCATCCACGTCCGCCACGGGATTTCTGTGACCGATGTCGCCTTCCTTCCATCAGCTCAGGGCATGGCACTCACTGCCATGGGGACACGCATCATTAATGTCTACGCTCCCTCAGGCACCGACCGACGACATGAAAGAGCCCAGTTTCATTCCGAGGAAATCGCTCCCCTGCTTTTAGGGAGTTATGACCATTGCCTACTAGGAGGTGATTGTAACTGCGTTCTGCATCCTAAAGATCAGATTCCCCACTATACTACATGCCAGGAGCTACGTATAGTGGTGCGAGACCTCCTGCGTCACGATACCTGGCAAGTTCAACGCGGCGACCTTTCTGGCCATACCTTTCTTACAAGTCATTCCGCAAGCCGACTAGACAGGGTATATGTCTCACAAACTCTTAGATCTGCGATACGGGGCGCCGAACGCTGGCCGCTGGCCTTTTCCGACCACTGCGCTTACATCTGTACGGTCCTCCTTCCGCCGCAATCAGTACGGCGCAGCCGTGCGCCATGGAAACTCAATACCTCACACTTGCATGACCTGGCGTGTCGCCAACAAGTCACTGAAACGTGGACAGCCTGCGAACGACGCCTTCCCAGCTACCACTCGACATTGGCATGGTGGTTGGACTGCGCCAAGCCGGCGATCCGGAGGACACTGATGAGATACGGGAAGGACATGGCCGACTGGCATCGCACCACTGTTGACTTCTATTATGCGATTCTCCGAGATCTGGATGCTCACCCGCCAACCCCGGACAACCAGTTGGAACGGCAAAGAACTAAGGCGAAGATAACTGCGCTGGCTCGCCGGAAACTGCAAGGGGTCCTGATACGGACGCGGCGCCATGATCACGCGGATTTAGAAATTCCATCCAAGCATGATATAATGTCCGACAAACGAAGGCGTCATCGGCAGATCATCAGCACTCTGGTCACGCCTCATGGAACGCAGATGACCACTCAGAATGACATCGTCCACGCATTCGTCGAGCACTACCGTCGTACTTATAGTGATGAAGACGCTGAAACTGCAGGGAACGACTCCTTTTTGTATTGCGTCACGCGCACCCTCCCCCAGACGGAGGCGGATGCTTTGACATTGGCGGTCACGCTAGACAAAGTCAACAACACAATCGTCAAGGGTGCAGTCAACAGATCGCCCGGCATTGACGGCTTACCGATTGAGTTTTACCGTACCTTTCGGTACCTCATGGCACCACGGTGGACGACTATGTCTCAAGAACTGATGACATCTGACCAAGCTATCCCGCCCGCCTTTGCTGAGGACATCATTATACCAGTCCACAAACCAGCCCGTGGTTCAATGGTCACGATTTACAGACCGCTCACCCTACTCAATGCCGATTACAAGATTTTCGCGCGCTTACTGGCAATGCGGTTCCGAACTACACTCCCTCATATCCTCTCGTCAGAGCAAAAGACGCCTGGCGGACAGGTTAACATACAGACTGCCACAGGGGAATGCCGCGACTTAATTGCGATAGCGGCGGCCTGCAGACTCCGGGCAGCGGTCGTCGCTATAGACTTCGACAGCGCCTTCGATAAAGTGCGTCATCGTTTCCTGTTTTCGGTGGCAGCCCGAATGGGTATCCCCCCTCCGTTTATCGACGTCATCCGGCATCTTTACGACAGTGCCAGTTCACGTGTCCAAGTCAATGGACGACTAGCAGGGCCGGTACCTATCTGCCGTTCGATACGGCAGGGGTGCCCCCTCTCTACCCTCCTGTATGCCATAGCCCTTGAGCCCCTTATTGGTGGCTTGACTACCAAGCTCTCTGACCTCAGCCTACGCCAACACACTTTTCGCTGTCGGGCATATGCTGATCACCTCCTCCTCCTCATTCGCTCCGGCTCTGAGATTCGGGAAGTCCTCGAATTTACTACCCGTTATGGGACTGCCGCTAGCAGTGCCGTGAATGTCGCCAAATCTTCTGCAATGCACATTGGACGAGGCCTCCAGGAGGGTGAAGTGGCACCCCTGCCGCTTGTGCGGACTTTCCGGTACCTGGGCCCACCAGCTCTTCCTCCCTACGAATGTGCGGGCACTGTGGAATCACATAGTCTACAGGAAATTAGCCACGAAGCAGCGCCTGCACAACATTGGCTTGTCAGAATCCCCTCTTTGTTTCCTTTGCCAGCAACTGGACACTAATGAACACCGTCTGACATGCGCCTCATCGCACGATGAATGGCGCTTCGTGCAGCAAATCATTGCCTGCTATCTCCGGGTGCCGCCAGACACAATCGAACCTCGATTGTTTCTATACCCGGAGGACCGACATTTTCCCGCCGCCAAATGTCATGCTATTACGTGGGTCAAAGAGTGGGCGGTCGCTTATCTCTTTCATGAGGGACCTAAATCCCGCCTCGACTTCTGGACCTATTTACGAACAGCCCATGCAGCTCTCGAAAACACGCCACGTTACTGAACATTATTTGCTATCTTCGAGCGGTCTTAGACCTCCACTGAGTTGGGGGGTGCCTGGCTCAATGGGCACCCACCCCTCCTCCCCCGGCGGTGTCTGAGTTTCAACCGCCTACGATCTATTCTACTTCTTACCTCCGCGGATGGGAGAGTGCGTCGCACATTGCGCGGATTTTATTTCTTTTTGCTTTTCCTTTTTCCCTTCTTTTTCTTTAACCAGAATTTATATTTCTTTTCTCTTTCGCCAATGTGTTCCTATAATTTCATGATATTAGTGAATCTTACAAAACACATGCAAATAAATAAATTACAACGCCTTCCACTACTGTTGATTCCTGTGTCTCCCATTTCCCTAAGCACCACAGGCTCGGTGGTGGTGAGGAGGACACTGTGGCCAGGCCTCGGGTTTCGACCCCTGCCCACCTCGCCCCCCGAGCCCCCACCGGTGCACTACATTAAAAAAAAAGGGCTCGGACTCTTACACCAGAGGTCTCGGGTTCAATTCCTCCTCTGGCCCTATTTTTTCTACTGTTTCATTTTCTTTAAAAAAATGTGATCAGCATGGTGGACTGCCATGCGGAGGACCGGGGTTCGATTCCCGGTACTACTAAGGATTTTTTTTTTTTTTTTGGATGAGATTTGCACTCATCCTCGAGAGGCCAACTGGGGAACAGCATAACTAAGTGACACCGGGTCCACATCACAAAAATTGACAACGGTCGGGAGAGCGGTGTGCTGACACCACGTTCCTCCATACCGCATCCAATGACGGCATTGGCACAGGTGACATGGCTACTGTCTCGAAAATATTGCTTAAAATAAGGCAGACGAATATAATGGCTGCAGATTTACACCAAAAAGTGGTAAAGTATTGGCTGGGTGATCACCATTTAACGATTTTAACAACTTACATCGAATTTTGATGAGTGCCAAACGATATTACAGAATATAAACTGTGCACCCGTTGAATCAAATTCAAATTGATAAAATTAATTTGGGCTGGACTTGGCTCTAGGCATATAATATTCTCACTTTGAACAAATTACGGAAATGACAGCATCTTATTTCTTATTCACATTGATAGATGATTCATTATTAGTACTGAAATATTTTGTGATTCAGCTAAGGCTTTTCGTTACATGAACTGCAATATACTCCTAAAAAGGCGTATCGTTTTGGAACATTCGTAGAGAAATTTAATTGTTTTTATTTCCTTGTGCATATAAATCATCCTCGAGCTATACTGACACAAGAAGAAAACTAATTCTTTTTGCAAATTTTACGGCTGAAGAAATAAGTAAACTCAGTTCTTGTTCTCTTACTGCAAACCACATAGAGTGACGCAAATGAGAACATCAGCAGATGGTTGATGGTGAATATATAGTCGTTACACACTCTGCTTATGCCAATTTCGTTTGCTATGCCATGTGACTATATTTCTGAAATTAAGGGTTTGTGTGGTACTGAGGCTCTATTAATGACATTATCGGGAACCTTTTCACAACAGTTTTAATCCCCAACATTAGTTTATGCACAGCTTGGATTGCTACACAACAAATGGTTGAAATGGCTCTGAGCACTATGGGACTTAACTTCTCACGTCATCAATCCCCGAGAACTTAGAACTACTTAAACCTAACTAACCTAAGGACATCACACACATTCATGCCCGAGGCAGGATTCGAACCTGCGACCGTAACGGTCGCGCGGTTCCAGACTGTAGCGCCTAGAACCGCTAGGCCACCCCGGCAATTACCATACATTTCAGCCCATTAGGTATATTATGACTGATTTACAGAATTAGAATAGGATGATACGACTTCACTATGTGATCAAAAGTATCCGGACTCCTGGCTGAAAATGACGTACAAGTTCGTGGCGCCCTCTAGCGGTAATGCTGGCTTTCGATATGGTGTTCGCAGGTGTTCTATAGGATTCAGGTCAGGACTCTGTGCAGGCCAGTTCATAAGAGGCTTCTTATTGTCGGTAACCACTCCGCCACAGACCGCGCGCTATGAACAGGCGCTCGAACATGTTAAAAAGATACAATCCCCGAATTGCTCTTCAACAGTGGAAAGCATGGAGATGCTTAAAACATTAATTTAGGCCTGTGCTGAGATAGTGCCACGCAAAACAACAAGGGGTGCAAGCCCCCTCCATGAAAAATACACGAACACAGCATAACATCACCGCCTCCGAATTTTACTGTTGGCATTACGCACGCTGGCAGATGACGTTCACTGGGCATTCGCGATACCCACACCCTGCCATCGGATCGGCACATTCTGAACCGTGATTCGTCACTCCACGCAGCGTTTTCCCACTGTTCAGTCGTTCAATGTTTACGCTCCTTAAACCAAACGAGGCGTCGTTTGGCATTTACCGGCGTGATGTGTGGCTTATGAGCAGCCGCTAGACCATGAAATCCAAGTTTTCTCTCCTCCCGCCTAACTGCCATAGTACTTGAAGTGGAATCTGATGCAGTTTGGAATTATAGATGCTATTACACATTAGGACCCTCTTCAACTGTCAGTGGTCTCTGTCAATCAACAGACGAGGTCGGCATGTACGCTTTTGTGCTGTACGTGTCCCTTAACGTTTCCACTACACTAACACACCGGAAATAGTGGACCTAGGGATGTTAAGGAGTGTGGAAATCTCAGGTACAGACGTATGACACAAGTGTCACCCAATCACCTGACCACGTTCGAAGTCCATGAATTCCGCGGAGTGTGCCATGCTGCTCTCTCACGATGTGTAATGGCTACTGAGGTTTCTGATATGGAATAGCCGGCCGCTGTGGCCGAGCGGTTCTAATTGCTTCAGTCTGGAACCGTACTGCTGCTACGGTCGCAGGTTCGAATCCTGCTTCGGGCATGGATGTGTGTAATGTCCTTAGGTTACATAGGTTTAAGTAATTCTAAGTCTAGGGGACTGATGACCTCAAATATTAAGTCCCATAGTGCTTAGAGCCATTGTGATATGCAATACCTGGTAGTAGGTGGCAGCACAGTACACCTAGTATGAAGAACGTATGTTTTTTTTGGGGTGTCCGTATACTTTTGATCACGTAGTGTACTTTTAAGACCAAAGCTTTGGTATTTAAATTTGTTTTTCGTTTTGTGTGTGTTGTTATATGTGACGGTACGTCTCACTGCTTTTGAAAGCCCATAATGAAAGAAAACAGATCATAGTTCTTTCCAATCTGCAGCTGTAGACCATCGAGGCAATTGTGTCAAGCAAAATTCTGCATGTGCTTTCGTAATTCCGTATATCTCCATTTCACATTAGAACAAACAATCTGGCAAAGACCCTTCTTTCAGAGGAACAATTCTAACTGTTTATAGCGGTTATCAGTTACGCATTCAATTATTTACAGAAACTGATTGCGACGGTGGTGATACTTTTAAGACGGCAGCTTCAGTATCTTAATTTGTTTCTTAGTTTTGTCTGTGTTGCTACGTGTAACATAATGACGAAGAACAATTTCGTTTTTCGTAGCTCAGAAAGAAAGAGCACATATCATACGGAGACAGTTAACAATGTGTTGGCCATGCGCCCGGCAGTTGGTAGTTGACTCCGAAGTATTACGCACGTGCAGCGCACGTATTTCAAGCGCAGCTGCAACTTCTCCGTGAAGAGGAAGACGTATAACGAGCGAAACACACACGTGCAGCAGCTGGCCGTCAGCGTGCATCCCAGGCAGCGCTCGCGAAGAGCGTCGCAGGGCGAGAAATACGGATCCCAGCCTTCTTCGGCCTGCCCCCAGCCGAGCCCGAGTGGTGTGTAAGTGCGCCTGACGCGCAGGCAACCCTCACAGCGCGCCAGCTCCGCGCTACGTGCGGCTCGCGCAGACCTTTTAGCGGAATGGGCCCTGCATAAAACAGCATACCGCACCAGGCACCAGCGTCACCGATGTGAAAGAGACACACCATCTCCCTCTAGCCATTCACAGCACCCCAAGTTGCGGAGTGACGCGTACCACTTGCTTTCTCCAGCAGCTGATCCGTCGCAACCCACAAATTTCAAAAAGGAAGGAACGGCTTTTCAGTCATGCTGGGGACTACAGTGACGGATTCTTTTGAAAATATTTTATCGTCCGACATTTCAAGAAAAATAACCGGTGACTGTTTTTAAATGTGTTTTAAATATGTATTCTTATTTTAATGATTACCTTTAAGTTTTCTGATTTTCATTTAGAGAACAAAGCAAACAGTTCAATGTTTTTTACATAGTATAGGAAACTAATTTTAGGTATTTTATATACATTTGTAACTCTCTGAACCTGTAATCGTATTTGTTTCGCCTTGATAGCTATTGACTGAAGTGCACAATGTTGTACTGCTGGCAGTGCACTCTCCGCCCATATAGAACCGGAGAATGAAATGAAAGTAAAGAAAAGACAGTTCGGTATCACCCCTGTTACCTTGTTTCCTGGCTATGGTATATGATTTTGGAATTCTAATTGTTATTGTTCTCGATGATTCTGGTTTTTCTCGTCGGTACAGATCAAAGCTCAAGTTACTTGTAGTCGCAAAGTTCACATTCGACAGTGTTTTCAGCCATCGGCTTAGTGTCGACCTTAGACCCCAAACGGTGCCATTTGGTTAACAGTTGAGTTATTAGTTATGAAATGTAGCATAGTCGAAAAGAAAACTGGGATATTTGAACTTCAGAAATGCCCGAGGACAAGGGTCGACTTAATTGTTATGCCGCTTTCTTGTAGTAAATCTTCAACAAGTTCAGCATTTCTACGGAAAATACAGTTTACCATCCACGAGACCAGAACCGCGGTCACTAGCATACGCAATATGATTACGAAGTGTGCGCGCAGTAGCAGGCTCCGATGCTGACGTCACAACCAATACCATTGCTCGATAGCAGCCACAACAAATGGTCTTGTCATTGCGGTTATGAGTGAATAGAAGGATTCTTTACTTGAGTGTGTGCCAGCCGTTGTGTTCTCCGCAAAGCCCAAAATCATTATAAGTAATCTTGAATGAACTGTCTCAGGAGCCCGAACAACAGGGAACTGACGTTCTAAGACACGTATTAAAACTCTGAAATACTGCATTGACAATGGCAAGTTTCTAGCCCAAATCTAGATTTGTTTTAATAAAGCCTGAAAGGAAAGGACGATTGATTGCTGTGCTCCATTATCTGAAAGTCATATCACAGTCGTTGAGTGCGTTCCACATTCCTAATGGATGGTATCTTGATCGAACAATTTAGTTGTAACTGGGTCCACAGCCGTGACAAATATCTTGAAAGAAATTCGTTTAGGACCGTCATTTATATCCATTTTATTTTTTCGCATATAAGACATTTCAGCTGTCTGGCCGTTCTCAAAAAAATGTTGGCCCTTAACTGCGTATGTTTTGGATTACAGTCACTTTCATTAGCAATCTGTGGTTGGCCGGGCCTGAAATGGATTAACTGCCTGCTTCTGGTTGTACTGTACAGGATATCATGTCTAAACCTTTCAATCCCGGTCAACCATCTGAAAGTTTAGTGTAAAACTTCTAAAATCGTATTTGTATGTGTTGAAATTCGTGTTTGTAAGCTTCTGGTTGGTATCTGAGAAATGTTTAAAACTTATTTTGGTATCAAAATGTGTAAATTGCAGTGCAAGGCAATGGAACTATGTTAAAATTAAATTTTGAACGTAAGCATGTGAAGCTCACGCTACACTCTGCGAAATCCAGACTATCCAGTACATAAAACAATTCGCCTGCGAGAAAGCAATCTGTTTTTTAATTAAATTAACATATGAGATCTACTGGTATTAAGCCTCTGAACTGATTCGATAATTTCTAGGATACATTCCGACACTCACTGTACCTTACAGTGGACTTGAACGTCGATGATAACTAAATTTGTTGGGCTACCCGTGTGCACGGAACGCTCGTCAGTTCAGAAATCTGTTGAAATTCAGAAAAAGATGAAACTGTCAAAAATAAAATTTCTATTACTGTACTTGGGATGAGCAATGAAAGGTGGTAGCTTATCACTTTTCATAAAATGCTTCTGCAGCACACAACTCGAGATGTGCACTGCGAGTATACTAACACAATCATAAAGGTGAAGAGTGAAAAATGTGGAACTAAATTTACTACTAACAAATGAGAAAAGACTCCACGTGTAACCATGTTTTCATTAAGCCACAACAACAGCACATCCTTTCACAGAGTTCTAACAACTAGACAACTTAGCGAAATATTTCTTAATACCTTACCTGTGTACAATTACTTTACTTGACACTTGCTTCAATTACAAGACAAATACATGTGCTTCACTACAAAATTTCTATAAGAAACCTCAACCATACAGTGTTCTAACAATAATAAACTACACAATTACGATCATAAAATGACTGGATTACCTTTAAAAAAAATCCATTTTGTCATTCTTGCATTTATATCTTCTCATTTCCACAAAAATTTCCCTCACAATATATTATTACAAAATTATGTTTAAATAAAGGCTGCCTCCACTACACGGCAGGTCAGCTTCCATCCATTTCAAACCAAGTACACAGAAAGACTGTGTAACACACACTGCCTGCCACTCTCTTCAAAACAAGCAATCTCTCTGACCAACACCTGTGGTCTCAAGAAGAGACTTACACAGAATATGGTTATATCGATACTGCGGAGTAGAAGTACATTTATCAAATTCATAACTTAATTCGCATTTGTGACCAAACCTTCGTGAAAATCTAAATGGCTAACAGGACAGTCCTCTTTCACATGGACTACTGATAGAAATGACTGTAACGCAAAATATTTGTAGTTAAGTAATTAGGTATTTTACTTGAGACTGATTACAGAGTCTAAATGGCGTGGTATGCAAAATAATAAAATGTAAATAGAAAACAGCCGCTGCATACGTGCATACATGCATCCTTCAGCATGATCATGCTTCCGTAAAATTAACATAAGCTGCTGCCAACTGTTATGTATATCAAATGATAGTTTTCATTTAGAATTAGTTTACTTTGATACCTTTGTAAGATAATCACCTTTTATAGTTGGAATTTATTTCGTTATGTAATTTAATTTTTTCTTTTGTTCTGATTTACACTGGATGCCTCAGGAGGAATTGTCAGCATTTAGGGATATGACAAGAACCCTCGTCTGAAAAAAAGAAACTTCATAGGGAAATGTGCTCTATTCCTAATGGATACGGAGATACAACACGTTCAATTTACATATGCTTATTGGCTAGTGGCGCTCACTGCTATCATTAGGGATAGTGCAGGGACACTCAGACAAGCAACACACTCTTGAGGAAGCAGACCTTCACGGCCTATATCAGCGATACTGATGATAGTTGGTTCAAATGGTTCTGAGCACTATGGGACTCAACTGCTGTGGTCATTAGTCCCCTAGAATTTAGACCTACTTAAACCTAACTAACCTAAGGACATCACACACATCTATGCCCGAGACAGGATTCGAACCTGCGACCGTAGCAGTCGCACGGTTCCGGACTGCCCGCCTAGAACCGCGAGACCACCACGGCCGGCGATGATAGTTGATTTACGTGTACAGGGTCGTGTTCCAAGGCATTATTCCCTGCCTAACCTTTCATCTTCCACTGGTAAGAGCTTCATCAGTGGCTTTAACTACTCAAACAAGCTCAGCAAGCCGATTTGTTTATATGTATCGACTCAACTGTCGGTTCGTGACGTCACAAGAGCAATGCCAAAGATCGGAAGTCAGGCCACGTATGTGTAGTGGGGAGGAGTTGGGGCTCTGTTTTATTTAGCATTATGGCCCATAATCTGCCTAATTTCCGATCTTCTTCCTTTCTGTTGAAATTGTTTTTGCTTTTGAATTTCTATGGCCTGTCTGAATATCCCAGCGTAGTAATTATTAGAGCTTAATAAAACCACAGTGTCAGAGAAACGAATTGGGTGGTCCTCTGACCACAGTGCGTGATTTGCTACCTCTGATTTGCCAGTCTTGCACAGAGGACAACTGCTCTTGTGTCGTTCGAAGCGGGATTTAATGGTTCTTTTTGTAATTCGTATGCACACTTGCCCGTAAGTGGATGGGATTTTATAACTCCTGCTGAGGCAAGAGGCGGGCGTAGGACTAGGAATCCACAAATTTGTTGCTCTGATACTGTGGTCTTAGCTAGGGCGTACAGAGAGGCCATACAAATTCAAAAACACAAATACAATTTCAACAGAAAAGAGAAAGACTGGAATGAGTCAGATGTGGGCGTTGGCGTTAAATCAACAGCGCCAACCCTTCCGCACGACAAGCTTCTTAAAGCATACGTCTGTACGACTCTGCGATTTTCGGCAGCGTTGCGCTCATAAAGAAAGAGACTTATCAGCTTGCTGAATTTTATTGGGTCTGTAACAGCATTCTGAATCATTAAAGCCTCTAATGATCTCTCCAGAAGTGGAATACGAAACTTTAGGCAGATAATTATACTTTGGATCTCGGCCGAATACCCGTTAATCAGATAGCAGCAATATCACAACATGTTCTCCCAAGAGTTCAGCCGGCCGCTGTGGTCGAGTGATTCTAGGCGCTTCAGTCTGGAACCGCGCGAGCGCTACGGTCGCAGCTTCGAATCTTGCCTCGGGCACGGATGTGTATGATGTCCTTAGGCTAGTTAGGTTTAAGTAGTTGTAAGTTCTAGGGGACTGATGACCTCAGATGTTAAGTCCCATACCGCTCAGAGCCAAGAGTTCACAATTACATTGACGTCGACCGTGGGATATTTATATATTTATTGTGAACTCTACAACAGCAGTAATGGACATGGATAATAATGCTTAGAGGTGAATGTGTTGTTAAAAACGCGTTTTTCAACAGACACTTTGTAAAAAAAAACCTATTGTAATTTTTAGTAACTGTTGTACATGTGTAAACATGACACTTTATTAAATAATTTTAAAAAATAGTAGTGCTTTCTTTCTCGAAATCCATTCGGATAAGGCCTTATGTCCGTAGGTAATTTTTCGGTTCAAATAATAGTTCCTGAAATATCTTTAAATACTGACTCTTTCTCCTACGACACCCTATATTATACGGTGCTCAAAATAAATTTTGCATATTCCTTAGTGTTGACGCTGCGCATAGCACAAAACAATACTGATTTTGTCCTGTCAAGTGCAGTCATAAGCAAACAAAAATAAAGAAGATAAACACATTTCCATTTGCCGGCCGCTGTGGCTGTATGGTTCTAGGCGCTACGGTCGCAGGTTCGAATCCTGCCTCGGGCATGGATGGGTGTGATGTCCTTAGGTTAGTTAGTTTTAATTAGTTCTAAGTTCTAGGCGACTGATGACCTCAGAAGTTAAGTCGCATAGTGCTCAGAACCATTTGAACCATTTCCATTTGATAAACACAAACAAAAAGAGAACGTTACAAAAGATTCAACTGAAAACACTGCCGTTCCTTCTCTGTCACCTTGCATAACAAATTACTTACCAACGAAAAGGCACTTTCCTGTGCGGTTAATCATACTCCTTAGCAGACTGTTCATAGAAGCTTGGGCAATATTACCCATTCCTGCACAGTGGCGGGTATACTACCCTGTAATGTCTCTGGTGGAACAGGGTGACTGCAAACCGCTCGTATTAACATGGCCCATAGATTCTCAGTACACTTGATAACCGAAGAATGTGGAAGCCATTCCATTCGACTAAATCTGGCTCGCAGGATTGTGTCGACGGCGGCGTGCATTGTCGTCCATGAGTGAGAATCCCAATCCAGTATGCTCACTAAATGGAGCCACAGTGCGTGAAAGATGTTGATTCTTCACTCGAGCCATCCTCCCATATGATGTCGCAAGAGGTGTCCTGCAAACGTACATGATTCCATCTCAAAGCGTGACCGACTCGTCTTGGTAAGGATGGCGATCTACGGCACATCTAAGATGTAAAGGTTGTCCTCGTTGCCTCCACAACCGAAAATCAGTATCGTCGGGATGTAGACTGATAACGAGTCGCTTCAGGAAAGGCAGTTGTGTCGCACTGCTGCTTAGCCCATAAAAAGTGTATTCGCAACCTCTCCGTACATGATTTAGAGCAGGATCCTTGAGACGTCTCCGAGCTCATGGAGCCTATTTCGTATCGTTTGTGTTAAAACCCGCACTCCCGTAGCTTTTCGGGACAACTACCATAGACGTGCAGCAGTCTGCTGACTGCTTCTGTCTGCTGTTATACCCAGATATGCACTTTTTTTTGTTTTCTTTCGCGGCTATTTTATTCACATCCTCACCTGCTCCTGTCTCTAGAAACCTTTTCCAAATACTAAAGACATCACTCATGGTGAAATTGGCTGCGACGTTCACCTGTCTTTTCCCCTGCTCCGTTTGTAGCGCTGATACGATCGTACGTTATTGTTGTCCGAACGATCCAGTAGCAACACAACTCTGTTAATGACAGACGGCACCCGTAGTACAATGTTTACAGGTGACACAGTTGTCATAGACTGCACCCCTCACGCTATAAAAATGGACTGTTTCCGCTAGAATTACCTTAAAAACAAAGCAACGTACTGATATCGTAACGTACTTCTGAACCATAACGTCCAATGTTAAAGTTTCGGTGATAAGCAACTTTAATTTTGACCACTGTAGTAGTAGCAGTAGTGTAGTTTGCTTTCGTTTCTAGGCAGCAAACTAGAGAACTGACAACAAATGAATAAATAATGCCTGACTGAGATTTTGACTCTGCAGCGGAGTGTGCGCTGATATGAAACTTCCTGGCAGATTAAAACTCTGTGCCGGACCGAGACTCGAACTCGGGACCTTTGCGTTTTCGAGTTCCAGTCTCGGTCCGGCACACGGTTTTAATCTATCAGGGAGTTTCATATCAGCGCACACTCCGCTGCAGAGTGAAAATCTCATTCTGGAAACATCCCCCAGGCTGTGGCTAAGCCACGTCTCCGCAATATCCTTTCTTTCAGGAGTGCTAGTTCTGCATGGTTCGCAGGAGAGCTTCTGTAAAGTTTGGAAGGTAGGAGACGAGGTACTAGCAGAAGTAATGCTGTGAGGACGGGGCGTGAGTCGTGCTTGGGTAGCTCAGTTGGTAGAGCACTTGCCCGCGGAAGGCAAAGGTCCCGAGTTCGAGTCTCGGTCCGGCACACAGTTTTAATCTGCCGGGAAGTTTCAAATAAATGATGGATCTGCTCAATAGCGTGGTGTGCGCTGACCGCGAGCGCTCGCGCGTGTGCCCGCAGGCAACGTGTTCGTGATCGCGGCGATCCTGCTGGAGCGGCACCTGCAGAACGTGGCCAACTACCTGATCCTGTCGCTGGCCGTGGCCGACCTGCTGGTGGCCTGCCTCGTGATGCCGCTGGGCGCCGTCTACGAGGTGAGCAGCCAGTGGACGCTGGGCCCCGAGCTCTGCGACATGTGGACCGCCTCCGACGTGCTCTGCTGCACCGCCTCCATCCTGCACCTGGTCGCCATCGCGCTCGACAGGTACGTCACAGCCGCGCCGACACCACTGGGCAGCAGTGCAGGCTCCCGGCAGTCTATCCAGACAGGGGCAGGGTCCTTAACTGAGCATTTTTTTGTGCTGCATGTTTGAAAGAGTGTCTGCTATATTTTTGCAGGAAACGGTAGTGTTCAAAACAAGAAAAATAAAACTCCTATAAACATAGGTTTGGAAAAAACACTTGAGATACAGGCCGTTTCACTTGTGCAGAAAACAGCCAGTACTCAATAGTGCAGGGTGATTTCCTGTCCGTGTTTATTGCTCATTTCTTAATCTTTTCATTTTTTCTTTTTGTTTCTATGCCCATATTGGGATATTACGAATTCTGTAACTTTTCTGTGTTTAAACTTGTGAACTGAAACTAGAGTAATTTGGACTGCTATTCTTAGAACTCGTGTATATGTGTTGTCGTCCTGAACAACGCCAGTCGTGTGAATACAAAATTAAACGCCCAGAATTGCGCTGTCTTTGTTTGCTGTTGGGGTCTTCAGTCCGAAGACTGGTTTGATACAATCTCCCACGCTGCCCTATCCTGTGCAAGCCCCTTCATCTCCGAGCAACAGCTACATCCTACATACTCCTGAATGTGCTGAGTGTATTCATCTCTTGGTCTCCCTCTACGATTTTTACTCCCACACTTCCCTCCAGTACTAAACTGGCGATCCCTTGATGTCTCAGAACGTGTCCTATCAACTGATCCCTTCTTCCAGTAAGGCTGTGCCACAAATTTCTGTTCTCCCCAAACTTGCTCAGTACCTCCTCATTAGTTATGTAATCTACTCAGCTAACCAACACATTTCAAAATCTCTTACTCTCTCTCCTGGTCTTAACTGTTTATTGTCCATGTTTCAATTCTATACATGGACAAGCCGCTCATTGTGGCCGATCAGCTCTCGGCGCTTCAGTCCGGAACCGCACTCGTGCTACGATCACAGGTTCGAATCTTGCCTCGGGCATGAATGTATGTACTATCCTTAGGTTAGTTAGGTTTAAGTAGTTCTAAGTCTAGGGGACTGATGACCTCAGATGTTAAGTCCCATAGTACTCAGAGCCATTTGGATCCACAGACACACTCCATATAAATACTTTCAGAAAAGATTTCCTGGTAGATCTATATTAAATGTTAACAAATTTCTTTTCTTCAGAAACGCTTTTCTTATCATTGCCAGTCTACATTTTGTATCTTGTCTTCTTCGGCCATCATCAGTCGTTTTGCTGCCCAAATAGCAAACGTTTTCTGCTACTTTAGTATTCTAATCTGATTCCCTCAGAATCACCTGATTTAATTCGACTACACTCCACTATCCTTGTTTTGCTTTTGTTGATATTCATCTTATAGCCGCCTTTCAAGACACTACCCATTCCGTTCACTGCCCTTCCAAGTGATCGAATTACAACGTTATCGGCGGACTTTAAAGTTTTAATTTCTTCTATCTGGACGTTAATTGCTACTCCAAAATTTTCCTCGATTTCTTTTACTGCTTGTTCACTGTACAGATTCAGTAATATTGTGGACAGTCGACGACTCTGTCTCAGCCCCTTCTCAACCACTTCTTCCCTTTCATGTCCCCAACTCTTATAACTGCCTTCTGGTTTCTGTACGAACTGTAAATAGCCTATCACTCACTGTATTTTACCCCTCCTACTTTCAGAATTCCAACGACAGTGATCCTCTCAACATTGTCAAAAGCTTTCTCTGAGTCTACAAATCCAATAAACGGAGGTTTGCCTCTCCTTCACTTATCGTCTAAGAGACGTCGCAGGATTATTATTGTCTCGCGTGTTCCTACATTTCTCCAAAATTAAAACTGATCGTCCTCGAGGTCAGCTTCTACCAGTTTTTCCATTCTTCTGTAAAGATTTCTTGCTAGTATTTTGCAGCCATGACTTATCAAACTGATCGTTAGGTAATATTCACACCTGTTCGCACCTGCTTTCTTTGGAATTGGAATTATTAAATTGTGGGACTATATTGTTAATTAACTTTGCCAAAATGATAATAAAACAGAATTTCACATGAATTAAGCTGTTATGTGAAATTCTACTGTGCAATACACTGGAGTGCTACAAAGTGTGACGTCACAATACGTGACTTGCAATTCCAGTTGACAAAGTTAACAGAATAAAAATGCTAGATAAAATTAATAATCAAATTTTGAATGAATAAATCACCAAGATGATTCTGTAAGAGTCCCATGTGAATTTACGTACACAGTCTGACTGAATAAAACTACAAACACACAATGATACACACAGAGGAGTATGAGAATACAGGTTTTCTCGGCGAATCTTGATAATAAAATCTTGTCGGGTTGACAGCCTACTCAATTATTTTAACATCAACTTCAGGAATGTTAGACAGATAGGTTGAGTCGATGATCAAACTAAACGGGAATTAATACAGGCTATTCTGCTTATCAAGAAGTTAGTTGGTGGCAACTGATCGAGACTTATTTTTTAATTTTAAGATAGACCATAACAAGAGCACAAGAGGAACATTACGGTTTGATTTAAAGTAATGATTACGAAAGTCATAATTCAGACTGGCCCACTTTTAAAAGACGTATAAAAATCCTTTCCAAAATCAGCGTAAAATTTCTCTCACTCGTCTTTATAGGATGGATTAAAACAGAAAAAAATTTATCTTGAAGTACCTCTAAAAGTTAATTTAAAAACAATTTCTCAGTCTTATGTAACTTTCTGGGGATTCTTACGACCTTAAATAAATGTATACAATTCAAAATAGTGCGCCTGTCAAAGCAGTCCTTAAAGGGAGATAACAGTTTTTCAGACCTTAAAAAAATAGTAAGCTGACCCACGCTAAACAGTGAGCAATTTATTATGTAGACCCCCACCCCTCAGTTCGGGGACAGTAGTTACAGAATTACAATACCAACAACCAATTAACAAGTTGGAAGTTTCGTAGAACGTGAGGTGCTGGAGGAGACTAAGAAGGAGGACACAACAAAGTCAAATCAAATAACAACTACGTCGGCGTGGTGTATTAACACAGTCCACTCCGGGTAGCGAGGTTTAACAGTAACCACTAATGGTGAAACTCGCATAACAGCTTCCGAACAGTAACATTCGAATAAAGCGGCTCACCGAGAAGGGTAGTGGCCGGCAGGGTGCCTCGCACAGACTCAATGCTGCAAGCAATTCCGTAAGACGACACACTTTGCCCCGTCGAAACCCAGTTCCGCCCTACGGCGCGCTGCTCCCGTGAAGCGCTGCAATAGCCGCTAGCCGCTCCGAAGTCACCACTGCCGTCCGGCCACACCCTTACCCGGGACGCTCCCCCTAATGGTACTTCACACACGCGGCCGCTCCACCGGCGGCCCGCGCTACCCTTTCTGTGCCGCTCGCGAACAATCTGTCCACAAGTTCCACCCGCAGATTCTCTTCACGACTCCCCGATGGCTTCCACTTAAGACGCTGTCCAAAGCGAAAAGGCCGCTGCCAGATATATATCTTGCGAAGTAAACCTCCAGGAGAACAATACGGGCTTTACGAACTCGGAACGCAAGTATCACTACATGGTTTTAAAGCTATTTATGTAAAGTGTGGAAATTAATTCTATATCGTCGGTCGTGCACCATACTGCACCTCGAAACGGAAGAATGTCTTCTCATGAGACATTTGATATTTGTAAAAGAACTGAGTTTTTTAATGTCTTACAAATTTTACCTGTCTTTAAAATGGTGATTTCCATTAGTTTTCAATAGCCACTTTTTCAAATTGTATTTAATTTATATTTGTGTCTTTTACAATACTTCTGCTTGATTTAAATTCAAATACTGTTAATTGTTATGTAGTAGAATAATAACAACACAGATAGACTATTAAATATAGTAGTGACCATAATTTTCTCATTTGCAACAGTTTTAAATTTCAATTGGAGATCTGTGTCCAGGTTCATGACCATTTTGAACATTTGAGCTTTTTTTCGCGTTTGGGGAAACCTGAATTTTCCGTATTAATTTTTGTAGCTTCAGTAAGGAAACTGCAGTACACACAAACTGAGTGCTATTACCTAAAAATCCGGTTGAGTGCAAGTAGGCCTGGTGCACTGAAGGTTCTGTACACACTTAGTTATTTATATAGATAGTTCATCCACACCAGTAATCAAGCATATAGAAGATTTTGCCTGTTATCGATGTAGATAGCGGAAAGATATCAAAATATGTGACCTAAATGACTGTAGCTTTTGATAGCATTGACACAGAAGTTTAAATTTTTGTATGGTCAAGAAAAGTAGACTTTAGTACGTGACATAGATTTCAATTTGATGTGTCTAACCATTTCTCAGAAAAAGGGGTCATAACAGACTGAGAGACAGGCAGGCTGTGACAAAATAAATTTTTTCCTGTGATATAATTACAAATTAACTGTTTTCAGATTTATTTCTGTACTTGTACCGTGTAACCTTGTTTCTGACAAAATTTAATTGTTCTATTTCAACGGTAAGTACCCTATAGCTTTTGACGATTGAGTTTGGGAGTATCAAAATATGTGACATAAATGGCAGTATATTTCAATTTCAGTTACTTAGACGCTTCAATTTTTTACCCCGCTAAGGGAAATAGATCTGACTACTTGAAATAACTTTCAATTTAACACTTTTAACCATTTCTGAGAAAAAAAGGTTTTTAACAGTCAGACAGACAGACGGATGGAAAACAAAGTGATATTATAAGAGTTCTGTTTTTGCCGATTCAAGTGCTGAACCCTGAAAGTGGGTAGCAAAGTATATCGCATTTGTATCACAAACCAACTTACAGGCGAAAGTAGGAAAAGCAGATTCTGCCTTCACGGAAGTGATGGTCGCGTGTGCGTGCGACGTAGACCTGGTGAGTGGTTGCCTTATGGTGTCGGGTACGATAAGCTACTACTCCCGTTCACCTTTGCTGTTTCTGGAAGAGATGTTAACTAGCTTTCGGTACGTGCAGAATATTGTTACATCTGTTCTTTTGCCGTTCTTAAACAGTAAGGTGACGCGTTGTTCCAGCAGGCTAATGCTCGTCCATACACTGGCCGTGAAACTCAATGTGCTCTACAAAATTGTTAGAAACTTCCTTAACCAACACGATCTCCAGACTTGTATCCAATTGAGTACGTGTGCGGTATGGTGGAGATGGGAATTGAATCGTGCGACTCGCCAACCAACAACTCCTACTGCACTACGTTAACAAGCAGAACAGGCTTGGCATAAGGTACCCTGCAGGACAACTTTCGACAACTGTACGATCGACTGAATGCCTGGGTCAGCAACTGAATAGCCGTTCGTGGAGGGTACACTACCCACTATTATGGGTGCTTCAGCTTGGGTCGATACCTGTACCTCAGAACCGCATGCGCTATTGAGCTGTAAATGTAATCATTTCATGTACTCCACATGCGATGTTGTAATAATAAATCTTGACTGAACTGGAAACCTCCAAAGGGGTGTACTAATTTTCTTTTTTTTTTTCTGGCAGCGTATGTTTCGCAGTTCACAATCGTGTGTGGTGTCATTCTGAGGACTAACGAGTAAGAGTAAAGTCATCTCTTCTCAGAAATAGTATCATGGAATGTATGGGCTACTGATTTGAACAGTGCTATTTCATAAAATTGAAATTCAACCCACCTCTCCTACTGAAATTAGGAAAATAATAAATTCACTCAAAAGTAAAAGCTCACATGGAATTGACAGCATTTCCAACAGACTACTAAAAGCTTGTTCCAAAAAATAAGTGGGGTTCTCAGCCACATATGTAGTAGCTCACTGAAACAGGGCATTTTTCCAGATAGCCTGAATTACGCTATTATTAAACCATTGCACAAAAAAGGGGATAGATCTGACGCTAACAATTACAGCCCAATCTCACTTCTGATAGCTAATCCAAGATTCTTGAAAAAGTAATGTATTCAAGAGTAGCATCACATATTTGTAAAAATGAAGTACTAATAAAACGTCAGTTTGGTTTTCAAAAGGGTTTTCAGCAGAAAATGCTACATATGCTTTCACTGATCAAATATCAAATGCATTGAATAACCGAACATCGCTCATTGGAATATTCTGTGATTTCTCAAAGGCTTTTGATTGTGTGAATCATGAAATTCTTCTACATAAGCTTAAGTACTGTGTGAGTGGGACAATGCACAAATGGTTGAAATTAACAGTACACATAGTCTGGAAAAACCAGCAGGGTCCTCTAACTGGGGAGGTGTTAAGAATGGAGTGTCACAGGGGATCAGTCTTGGGTTCACTATTGTTTTCAATATATATTAACGACTTGCCACTCTATATTCATGAAGATGCAAAGCTAGTGCTTTTTGCTGACGATACAAGTTAAGTAATCACACCCAACAAACAAGAATCAGCTGAGCAAATTGCAAATAATCTCTTTCAGAAAATTATTAATTGGTTCTCTGCAAATGGAGTCTCACTAAATTTCTAGAAAACACAGTTTACACAATTCCGCACAGTAATGGCGTAACACCATTGATAAATATAGACTATGAACAGAAATCTATTGCTAAGGCAGAATACTCAAAATTTTCCGGTGTGTGCATTGATGAGAAATTGAATTGGAAGAAACACATCGATTATCTGCTGAAACCTTCAGGTTTACTTATGCTGTTAGGGCTATTGCTAATTTTGGTGATAAACATATCAGTAAATTAGCTTACTATGCCAATTTTCATTCACTGCTTTCATATGGCATAATAACTTGGGACAATTCGTCATTAAGAGAGAAAGTATTCATTGTACAAAAGCGTGTAATCAGAATAATACCTGCAGCCCATCCAAGATCACCTTGTAGGCAATTACTTAAGCAACTCTGAATATTGGAATACATATATTCACTTATGAAATTTGTCATTAATAACCCACTCCAATTAAAAAATAACAGCGAAGTGCATAGCAACAACACTAGAAGAAAGGAGGATCTTCACTATTATTGATTAAATCTCATTTTGGCACAGAAAGGAATGAATTATGCAATCACAAAAATCTTTGGTCATTTGCCAAATAGTATTAAAAGTCTGACAGATAGCCAACCAACATTTAACAGGAAATTAAAATAATTTCTGAATGACAACTCCTACTCAATAGATGAATTCTTAGATGTGAAGTAGTAACTAAAAAAATTAATTATATTCTGTAAAGAAAACTTATTTTAAAGTGACACATTCCACATCATTACGAAATGTCTTACTCATGATCTATGGAACAAGGATAATGTATGTATGTACAGTGACATTGTGTATCAACTGTTTGAGGGATTCACCAAGTCATCAGAAGTAACAAACCTTCGAAAGTTGCAATGAATGTGTAATGGTAATATCGAATAATGCTGCATTTTCTTGATGTAGCAGCAGTCAGTGACAACAATAGCAAATGACGTGGGTATATGAAATGAACCTGCTTGTATGTCTTATAAATAAACATGCAGATCTGCAGTGGACAGCACAGTGAGACATCCCCATCAAACCACATGGGCATGCTAGATATGTGTCGTTTGGAACCTGCAAGATTAATAATAGAAACTGTTTTGCAAGAAGAAAGGTGAACATTCCCGGGTTCACGAGTGGTTTCGCTGTGAAACCACATATAATAAAAACATTATGAAACACTTTCTCGTAATGTATTTGTACGTATCTTAATTTGACATATTCTTTATTTTTCCTATGTTGAGGTCTTCAGTCCTAATAAAATCATGTATAAGAATCAGTGGTAATCACCCTTGTGGTGTTCCCACACATACAGGGACTCCTGACCTCGCTATTTTGTCCCCTCCCCCAAACTAACCAATGACAGATATAGCTATCTTAGCACATAACGATCCATATTTCGCTTTTTCCAGACATATTTATAGGACTCGTATCGTATTACTAATTAGTATTTTTCTCTGTATAAACGATAGACTGAAGTTTTGTGCAGAAATAACAAAATTTTCCAGAAAATACCTTCAACTTACAACATCCAAAATATTTGGTGTTATATTCTTTATAGACACATAACACCTAAGATATATATAAACAGAATGAGATTTTCACTCTGCAGCGGAGTGTGCGCTGATATGAAACTTCCTGGCAGATTAAAACTGTGTGCCCGACCGAGACTTGAACTCGGGACCTTTGCCTTTCGCGGGCAAGTGCTCTACCATCTGAGCTACCGAAGCACGACTAACGCCCCGTACTCACAGCTTTACTTCTGCCAGTATCCGTCTCCTACCTTCCAAACTTTACAGAAGCTCTCCTGCGAAACATGCAGAACTAGCACTCCTGAAAGAAAGGATATTGCGGAGACATGGCTTAGCCACAGCCTTGCCCGCGAAAGGCAAAGGTCCCGAGTTCGAGTCTCGGTCGGGCACACAGTTTTAATCTGCCAGGAAGTTTTATATATAAACAGTTTGCACTATGCACATCTTTCATTAATTAAATGATTATCTTAATGATCTGAAATTTTGTTGTCATATAACTGTATCCACCAAAAATATCTATGAGGTTACCAACGAGACAAAAATATCAGAACAGTTAAACTAAACCTGATACATATAAATAAAAATATCGCAATGTGCCACTCAAGAGTGGAGAACCAGGAAGTAAACTAGAACATTTTGACGCCTTACAAAGTGTTTTAGAAACTTCTGGGGCATATCCCTCACAAAAAATCAAGAGAAGCGCTTTTGACAAACAAACATCAATAAAGTAATTTATTTTAGAGCTGTAATGGAGGTTTAAAATCATTGTTTTCTAGGTAAAATTTAACAACTTCTGATAAGCGGAAACATAAGACCCTCTAAAACACCCATAAAGGACTAAATGGAAGGAATAGATCTTTGGGGAGGGATAACATCCTTAATTAATTTTAGAGCTGTAATGGAGGTTTAAAATCATTGTTTTCTAGGTAAAATTCAACAACTTCTGATAAGCGCATACATAAGAGCCTTCTAAAACACCCATAAAGGATTAAATGGAAGGAATAGATCTTTGGGGAGGGAGAACATCCTTCACATTTCATTGCACACAAACTTTTATTTATGTAAACATTGATTCAAATAACATTTATAATGAAAAATTTTGCTAAATGGGTGGTTACCAGGTATCTAAACAGGCACGAGTTTGCCCTTGAGACAAAAGTCCTGATGCAGACACAAACAATAAAAGCAACAAACTAGGATTAAATAATTCTCTGAACAACTTGTTATAGTAATTACTAGTTACACGACAGCAGCCGATTTACACTAATGCAAAGGTCATGTTATTATAGAACCATATTTAAGAGTAGAATGACAGGAATCAATTGTTAAAGACCAAACGAAAGCAGCCAATTTACGTTAATGCAAATTTCATGGGATTATAGTAATGTGGTTACATTAAAATGCTTTCAGTGTTAAGTATCTCGAGGACTAGACTGTAGACAAACTGAACAGTGACAAAATTGACTGACAGATAGTAAATGACCTGGTTGGCAAATGCATTCGTAACTGAATAAATAGACCAAGAAATTTTAAACATGTAAGTCATTCATCTAAAACACAACTTAGCTAACGCCTGAAAAGGACAAGTAATAATTACATACACAGAAATTCATTTTAAGTTTGTGTATCAAGACCAGTAAAAGACACGGCCAGTGTCGGTTGGTCACAGTCAGTGTGCTCCCTGCCGCCGTTGGATAAGCAGCTGCAGCAGCAAGTCGTATAACCCTAGCTTACTTATTTGTTACATAGTTTAATTAATTTCTTTGCGTGTTTTTGGGTACTTGCATTGTTTAATTCATATATTTCGGGCGTATTATAGTATTTGACAGTTGTAGCATCGCGCTTTAGTGTTTACTTCGTAGATTCTTATTCAAATTGCGTGTGAGTTTCGTATAGGAGGTGCAATTTCGAGTTTTAGTTACTGTAATCGTAAATTCAGCAGATTGTAGCGCAGTCGTTAGGCATTTGTACAGGTTAGTTGATACATTCTTTGCGTGTTCCGCTTGCGTTATCTAGGCACCGACTCGTGTTTCAGTAACTGTTGTTAAACATCGATTAGAATGGACAGGGACTGCGATTGCTGTGTTCGGATGAGGGCTGACTTGGCATCCCTTCGCTCACAGCTGCAATCGGCGCTGACTTCGGTCGCGCAGCTTGAGGCTGTTGCCAATGGGCACCACTGTGGGGAGCCGGACTCGGGTATCACGGGGATGTCAACCTCATCCCGTCTGTCCCCAGATCGGTCTGCCGCTGTGGTTGCCCCGGTTGCTGCCCGCAGTGGGGCTGAGCCCTCGCCTGTGGTTGATTGGGAGGTCGTTCCAAGGCGTGGCAGGCAGCGAAAGGCGTCCCCGGAAGCTGACCAGAAAGCCTCCCCGGTGCGTCTGACAAACCGGTTTCAGGCACTGTCTCTGGCTGAGCCAGATGCAGCTGCCTGCCCTGTTTCACAGGATCATTCTCAGCCTTCAAGGTCCGGGCAATCGCAGAGGTTGGGCTTACTGGTAGTTGGGAGCTCCAATGTTAGGCGCGTAATGGGGCCCCTTAGGGATATGGCGGCTAAGGAGGGGAAGAAATCCAGTGTGCACTCCGTGTGCATTCCGGGAGGAGTCATTCCTGATGTCGAAAGGGTCCTTCCGGATGCCATGAAGAGCACAGGGTGCAGCCAGCTGCAGGTGGTGGCACATGTCGGCACTAATGACGTGTGTCGCTTTGGATCTGAGGAAATTCTCTCTGGATTCCAGCGGCTATCTGATTTGGTGAAGGCTGCCGGTCTTGCTTACGAGATGAAGGCAGAGCTCACCATCTGCAGCATCGTTGACAGAACCGACTGCGGACCTTTGGTGCAGAGCCGGGTGGAGGGTCTGAATCAGAGGCTCAGACGGTTTTGCGACCGTATTGGCTGCAGATTCCTTGACTTGCGCCATAGGGTGGTGGGGTTTCGGGTTCCGCTGAATAGGTCAGGAGTTCACTACACTCAGCTGGCGGCTACACGGGTAGCGGAGGCTGTGTGGCGTGGACTGGGCGGTTTTTTAGGTTAGAAGGCCTCGGGAAAGTGCGGGATGGGCTGCAATGTCAAAGGGTGCTTGGCAATTACAGGACGTGCTTGGATCAAGGAACAGTCGGAATTATAGTTGTAAATTGTTGTAGTTGCGCTGGAAAAGTCCCTGAGCTTCAAGCGCTAATAGAAAGCACAGAAGCTGATATCGTTATAGGTACAGAAAGCTGGCTAAAGCCTGAAATAAGTTCTGCAGAAATTTTTACGAAGTCTCAGACGGTGTTCAGGAAAGATAGATTAGGCAGAATCGGTGGTGGAGTGTTGGTGTCTGTCAGTAGTGGTTTATCTTGTAGTGAAGTCGAAGTAGATACTCTGTGCGAATTGGTGTGGGTGGAGGTTATACTTAACAGCCGAATTAAGTTAATAATTGGCTCCTTCTACCGACCCCCAGACTCCGATGATACAGTTGCGGAACAGTTCAGAGAAAGTTTGAGTCTCGTAACAAATAAATACCCCACTCATACGGTTATAGTTGGTGGGGACTTCAACCTACCCTCGGTATGTTGGCAAAAATACTTGTTCAAAACCGGTGGTAGGCACAAAACGTCTTCAGAGATTGTCCTAAATGCATTCTCCGAAAATTATTTAGAGCAGTTAGTCCACGAACCCACGCGAATTGTAAATGGTTGCGAAAACACACTTGACCTCTTGGCCACAAACAATCCAGAGCTGATAGAGAGCATCATGACTGATACAGGGATTAGTGATCACAAGGTCATTGTAGCTAGGCTCAATACCATTTCTTCCAAATCCATCAGAAACAAACGCAAAATAATTTTATTTAAAAAAGCGGATAAAGTACCACTAGAAGCCTTCCTAAAAGACAATTTCCATTCCTTCCGAACTGACTATGCGAATGTAGACGAGATGTGGCTCAAATTCAAAGATATAGTAGCAACAGCAATTGAGATATTCATACCTCATAAATTGGTAAGAGATGGAACGGATCCCCCGTGGTACACAAAAAAGGTCCGAACGCTGTTGCAGAGGCAACGGAAAAAGCATGCGAAGTTCAGAAGAACGCGAAATCCTGAAGATGGGCTAAAATTTACAGACGCGCGAAATTTGGCACGTACTTCGATGCGAGATGCCTTTAATAGGTTCCACAACGAAACATTGTCTCGAAATTTGGTAGAAAATCCGAAGAAATTCTGGTCGTATGTAAAGTACACAAGCGGCAAGACGCAGTCAATACCTTCGCTGCGCAGTGCCGATGGTACTGTTATCGACGACTGCGCCGCTAAAGCGGAGTTATTGAACGCAGTTTTCCGAAATTCCTTCACCAGGGAAGACGAATGGAATATTCCAGAATTTGAAACACGAACATCGGCTAGCATGAGTTTCTTGGAAGTAGATACCTTAGGGGTTGCGAAGCAACTCAAATCGCTTGATACGGGCAAGTCTTCAGGTCCAGATTGTATACCGATTAGGTTCCTTTCAGATTACGCTGATACTATAGCTCCCTACTTAGCACTCATATACAACCGCTCGCTCACCGATAGATCTGTACCTACAGATTGGAAAATTGCGCAGGTCGCACCAGTGTTCAAGAAGGGTAGTAGGAGTAATCCATTTAACTACAGACCTATATCATTGACATCGGTTTGCAGTAGGGTTTTGGAGCATATACTGTATTCAAACATTATGAATCACCTCGAAGGGAACGATCTGTTGACACATAATCAGCATGGCTTCAGAAAACATCGCTCTTGTGCAACGCAGCTAGCTCTTTATTCGCACGAAGTAATGGCTGCTATCGACAGGGGATCTCAAGTTGATTCCGTATTTCTAGATTTCCGGAAAGCTTTTGACACCGTTCCTCACAAGCGACTTCTAATCAAGCTGCGGAGCTATGGGGTATCGTCTCAGTTGTGCGACTGGATTCGTGATTTCCTGTCAGGAAGGTCGCAGTTCGTAGTAATAGACGGCAAATCATCGAGTAAAACTGAAGTGATATCAGGTGTTCCCCAGGGAAGCGTCCTGGGACCTCTACTGTTCCTGATCTATATAAATGACCTGGGTGACAATCTGAGCAGTTCTCTTAGGTTGTTCGCAGATGATGCTGTAATTTACCGTCTAGTAAGGTCATCCGAAGACCAGTATCAGCTGCAAAGCGATTTAGAAAAGATTGCTGTATGGTGTGTCAGGTGGCAGTTGACGCTAAATAACGAAAAGTGTGAGATGATCCACATGAGTTCCAAAAGAAATCCGTTGGAATTCGATTACTCGATAAATAGTACAATTCTCAAGGCTGTCAATTCAACTAAGTACCTGGGTGTTAAAATTACAAACAACTTCAGTTGGAAGGACCACATAGATAATATTGTCGGGAAGGCGAGCCAAAGGTTGCGTTTCATTGGCAGGACACTTAGAAGATGCAACAAGTCCACTAAAGAGACAGCTTACACTACACTCGTTCGTCCTCTGTTAGAATATTGCTGCGCGGTGTGGGATCCTTACCAGGTGGGATTGACGGAGGACATCGAGAGGGTGCAAAGAAGGGCAGCTCGTTTTGTATTTTCGCGTTATAGGGGAGAGAGTGTGGCAGATATGATACACGAGTTGGGATGGAAGTCATTACAGCATAGACGTTTTTCGTCGCGGCGAGACCTTTTTACGAAATTTCAGTCACCAACTTTCTCTTCCGAATGCGAAAATATTTTGTTGAGCCCAACCTACATAGGTAGGAATGATCATCAAAATAAAATAAGAGAAATCAGAGCTCGAACAGAAAGGTTTAGGTGTTCGTTTTTCCCGCTCGCTGTTCGGGAGTGGAATAGTAGAGAGATAGTATGATTGTGGTTCGATGAACCCTCTGCCAAGCACTTAAATGTGAATTGCAGAGTAGTCATGTAGATGTAGATGTAGATGCATACATGAGCTCCAGGCGCCAATCACTTACAGACAGCGTGGACGACGGCCGGTTGTCACGCTCGGCCACCAATTGTCATCCTGAAAAACAGCCCGAGAAGTCTCATACCGACATTCTTCAAAATATACTCGCTCAAACAGTATTAACTTCAAAACAGGGCACTGTTATTGGGTGTGCCTGGAGGATAAACGGAATGTTAGGATCTACTAAATAAGAATGGCACGAAAGGGACTGAAGGTGTAGGTCAGAGTCACAACTCGGATTCAGGGATACAACAAATATTAAATTAGGATCCTATAAATCGCGAGCCCCAATGCGATAACCAATCGCGCTACAACTTAAGCTACTTTAATAAATAATCGTATCCTAATAAACACAAGACAGTGCACTTAGAACAATATTAGATAAAACAACTTCAAATTAATATCAAAACACGTTAAACAAATTGTCACTGCTTCCAAGCAGTAACGAAATCACACTCAAACCCCAGATATTTTAAACACGCAATTCAAATCACATTAACATAAGATCACCTCAAGAAAAGGTACAAATGAGAAATTAGTCTTACAATAACTACACGTCCTTGGTGAATCCAAACATTCAAGACTTCGCAGAAGGTTCTAGTGAAGCTACCATACATAGGTGGATCGGTCTGTTCAATGATACACAGTGCTTTCTGAAACAGACTAAACACTATAATTAAAAAATAATACAGAGTAAGCACCAAGGTTTAAATAGTAAACCAGAATATCGATGCAGACAGACGCCAACACAAATTACTAAAGTCCGAATGGCACAACAAATTTCGTAGCGGCGAACTACAAAGTAAATTGTGCACAGAGTTTCGTGGTTGATAATCAACCAGTAATCTGTCTCAGGTTGATCACGCTTGCAACACGGAGGGCAGAAAATGTGTCTCCAATGAATGACGTAAATACAGTGGTATTACTTTATTACACCAGCTGAAGTGAATATACCTACAAGTTACAAGGTTAAAACTCCTTAAAATTACTTGAAAATTAACAAGGTGAGATATCAGCACCTGCAAATCCAATTACTTGGGAGTACTCATCTACCGAAAGTGCCTTGCCTTCAACATAGCCTATGTTGCACTTTCAATTTCATCAATTCAGTTTACAACAGATAATGCTCGTCCACTTTTACGGGATACGGCCTGGTACAATAAATTATTATCATTTACACTGTTGACCACCCACACAATTACTCGGAGGTGCATTTATATAAAGATCTAATTCCACATTAACACAGACGTGACCTTAAGATAACAAAAACCAACACTTAACTCCACTCAGGTGTGAAGGAGCCGTGACTACCAGGATTCCAAACAGGGCTGTTATTGCCTCCATTCCATACAGGTGATCTTCCACGTGCCGTAAAATTAAAGCTTCCTCAGTTAGTACGGAACTTGCTGGCAAGATTGCACGCGGCATCAGCTGCTCTTCCTGCAATTCACCACTATCAATTCTTAATGCAGCTAGCAAAGCTCTCCTCCGACCGATTTAACCACTCAAGGTTTCTCAAGGCCCGTAACAGACGGCAGGAATCCCCCAAAACCAGCAACCTGTTAGCCATGTGCCCACCATATAATTGTCAATACCAGGGCGCACCAAAAACCAACATCACACCCCTTGACCTAAGACCCTAGGCCGCGACATGTAATCGGGATCTATATGGGCAACCCAAGTAGTTAGTGTCGCCAGCCGAGTGTCATGCCCACCAAAATTAAAGCCGCTACGGCTCAGAGGCTGCTGATCCTAAAGGGAAAAATCAAGATTAAATAAAACACAAGGCCCAAAGACCACTTCTTGTAGGGATTGGTCTGAGTAGAAAATGATAAAGATAACACATGAAACTGGTACAATACCGTATCTACTTAATCGGATCTATTCTAACGTAAGATATACTCAACTAAACTTACATATTTCAACATTAACGGACTTTACATAGGAGTCGAATTTTTTGGGTTTTGTTAAAAATAATTGAAGGTAATATTCTCCTGGCCATTTAAGAGCTCATGGATTGACATCTTCGCAGCCAAAGATGTTTCAAAGAACATCTTGTGAGCTTCTTCCCTGTTATCCTGTGGCTGAGTATTATTCCGATCCTGGTCCTGAAGTGTGAATTCACGAACTTTAATGTCAGGGTCCTGTGCGGCAAGGTGGAGGGAAGGTCTGTAATGGCCGTAGGTTAACACTAACACAGAAGATACTTTTATTAACGTTTCCACAAAACATTCATAAAGACAGATTAAAACTGTGTGTCCGACCGAGACTCGAACTCGGGACCTTTGCCTTTCGCGGGCAAGTGCTCTATCAACTGAGCTACCGAAGCACGACTCACGACCGGTACTCACAGCTTTACTTCTGGCAGTATCCGTCTCCTACCTTCCAAACATTACAGAAGCTCTTCTGCGAAACATGCAGAACTAGCATGAGACTCGAACTCAGGACCTTTGCCTTTCGCGGGCAAAGGTCCCGAGTTCGAGTCTCGGTCGGGCACACAGTTTTAATCTGCCAGGAAGTTTCATATCAGCCCACACTCCGCTGCAGAGTGAAAATCTCATTCTGGAAACATCCCCCAGGCTGTGGCTAAGCCATGTCTCCGCAATATCCTTTCTTTCAGGAGTGCTAGTTCTGCATGTTTCGCAGAAGAGCTTCTGTAAAGTTTGGAAGGTAGGAGACGGATACTGCCAGAAGTAAAGCTGTGAGTACCGGTCGTGAGTCGTGCTTCGGTAGCTTAGTTGGTAGAGCACTTGCCCGCGAAAGGCAAAGGTCCCGAGTTCGAGTCTCGGTCGGGCATACAGTTTTAATCTCCCAGGAAGTTTCATATCAGCGCTCACTCCGCTGCAGAGTGAAAATCTCATTCTTGATTCATAAAGACAGTTATTAATTTCTTTAATAGCCACGTATTTTTGCCGTACGTAGAGACGTACCGTTTTTTTTTTTTTTTAGGAAACCGTACTACAGCAAGCTGTATTTTAAGTTGTACACCACTGAACTAAACTTACGCCACTAAGCCCTCATAAAAAGAGTGACGTGGTAGGTATAACCAAAGTAAAGGCAGACCTACTTGCATCTAGACAGAAAGAAAAGAATTTACTGGCTCAAGGCACATCTGTTAGTTTTTATAGAGAGCTGCAGTTTACACCTTACTTTGAACAAGAAGGTGACTTGATATTTTCCGACGTACTTGTGTTAATGCATGAATTTGGAACAGAGTATGAAAACGAAGCTTGGAGGCTACTGTTTGCTCTGAAATAAGCTTAAAAGATTTTCCTTTACGTTATGGGGACAATATGCACTAGTGCCAATTGATTATTCAGTGCACTTAAAAGAAACGTATGAAAGCATACAACTGATCCTTACCCAAGTAAAATACTCAGCTCATAAGTGAAGACTTCAAGGATACATGCATGGTACTTGGCCAGCAGGCAGTATTTAAGAAGCACCCATGTCCTCTATGTGAGTGGGACAGCAGAGACATAGATCAACACACTATCAGAGACAAATGGGCAGTTCACCACAATCTCGTTCCTGGAAATAAAAATGTTCTGCGATTGAGGCTTGTTGATCGGAAAAAAATATTGCTCTCCCTTCTCCACATTAAGCTAAGTATGATAAAGTAATTTTTGAAAGCACTCCCTAGAACTGGGAGATGTTTCAAATATTGGTGAGAATGGTTTCCTAATTTGTCAGAGGCCAGACCCAAAGACGGTGTTTTTGTTGGACGTCCGCAAATTGATGTGTGATCGCGTATGACGAAAAGGAGGTGTCGATTGTACTCAGAGATTGTACTCAGAGATTTTTGTGGAATGCAAAGTATGCAAATTACGTGAACATTGTCCAAAACATGCTTCAGTCGTTTGAAAAACTTCGGTTATCTGATGAGTTTAAAACTTCACTTTCTCAACTCACATTTGGATTTCTTTCCCGAAATCAGTGACCAGCAGGGGGAACGATTTGATCAGGAGATTAGTGTGATAGAGAGATCGGGGACGTTGGGATCTTTCTATGGTTGGTGACTATTTCTGCTTACTGCACCGAGAAAACACATAGTCAAAAGAGGAAGGGCAACGTACAAAGTTTTACAAGGAAGAGAAGGAGAACTCATCAATATGGGAATGATGATGATGCTAAATAAATTATAGAGAGCTTGTGTGTAACTTACATTAGACAAGGTGATTCAGCTGCCCTACCATGGGTATTACGCAACCTGACACATCTTTAAATACCGCCATCAAGGTTTTTGTATTTTGTTCCTCACTATTTGAAAATTATTAGTCCTACAGAAAAAAGAAAGTTATCTATATGTAGGATACTTAATGTAGTTAAATTTTGTTGTGCCTTACGTTCCCGATAGTGGCTGTATAATTTTCGACCTATTAGAGATAAATGTTCAAAAGTAACCTTGAAATGCGTTTTTCTTGAGTAACTGAAAAACGATGGCCTCCAGCTAAAATATATTTCAGTACAAAATTTAATTACATTCAATATCCTGCAGATGTTTCCTGTTCATTTTTTTCTGTAGAACTAATAGTTTAGACATGGCGAGCGAGACAATATGAAAATTACACACAAAGGTTTTGAAGGCGTTGCAGGTTGCGTAAAAGCTACCGATAGGGGCCGCTGAAACACTCACGTATATAAAATTATAATTATAGCAGGAAAATTTACGTAAAGAGTCTTTTTCTAAGTATTTAGTAAGAGATTACAAAGTAATTGTATGATAGAGAATAAAGTTGGAGGCCACCAAAACAAAAACGTACACGATAGAGAAAAATGCAGAACATCTTTGGATTCAGAGCACTCAATAATATAAAGAGAAGCTAAATTCCCAAAAACGTTTTTCGAAACTGAAATTTGGTGGGCCTCTGATAATTGCCATTGTGCTAGGAGGAGCTTTATAGTGCCAAAACTGTAGTGGAAGACAGAGATTGGAGTGTATCCAACCAACAATTTAGGCCATGTGGTGCAAAACTACTCTGAGATGAAGAGGTTGACAAATGAGAGGAAGTAGTGACAAGTTGAATCAAGATGTCAAAAAAGTCTGACGACAAAAAAGAGAGGACTTGTCATCTGCTGCCACGGCATTCTACGTTTATTTGCCCTGTCTCTGGCGCACCGCAGCCGAATGAAGAGCCCACGCTTGGGCCATACCTTTGCAGGCCCCTTTAAGACGCAGAATCTCCTTTAAAGGCGGAGCGCTTCCTGCCGGTAGCACCGCGGTCGAGTCCGGCTTCAGATGCTAGGAAAACAGCACGGGCCACGAGAAGAATAGCGAGAGCAGATTCTTGAGAGGAGGGGCGAGAGGCCAGGGGGCGGCGGCGTCTTGTATCGACTCACCGGCAGCGGCGCTGCGTGTCTGCTATCGGCAGGGTAGAGCCGGGCCCCGCCGCCGCCGCCTCTGCCGGATGGAGTGGAAATGAAACGCCGGGCATCTCGCCGGCTGTATCGCCGTCCCCCGTGACGAACGCCGACGAGGCCCCAGGCCGCCGCGTAATTGGCTGGCTTATCTGCCGCTCCTCGCAGACTGCAAGTGGCGCGCTGTTCTTCCGCCAGCCAGCTATCGAGTTATCCACGAATTTTCCCTTCTCCGACCGTCTCCGGGTCTCTACACCTCTAGTAAAACAGCCACAAGCCACAGATCTCTTGCCTCTACATACACTCTAAGAGAAAATAAACGACGCACCACGAAGGAATTATCCGAAAGGGACAGAAATGGGCTAGTGTGATATACACGATTACAATTTGAGTAAAAGTGGGTGATTTATTGAAGAGAACGAGCTGTACGAATTGAGCAAGTCAATAATGTATTGATCCCACTCCTTACCCATGCAATTATTGAGCCCGGCGTTGATTGTTGGTTGTCTTCCTGACGGATATCGTGCCAAATTCTGTCCAACTAGCATATTAGATCGTCCTCGGCGTGGTTGGAGGCCCTGCTTATAACGCTCCAAACGTTCTCATTTGAGGGAGGTCAGGCGTTCCGGCTGGCCAAGTTAGGGTTTGGCAAGCCATTTGCGGGCAGGGGTTATCTTACTTAAACGTAAGCTCGCGGTGGCTTGCTATGAAACACAACAAAGCGGGGCATAGAATATCGTCGACTTACCGCTGTGCTGTACGGGTGAATATGAAAAGGTTCCTGCAATAAAATGAAATGCCACCCCACACCACCAGTACTGACTGTCAGCCGTATGGCTGGCGACAGTCAGGTTGGTATCCCACTGCTGTCCAAAGTGTCTCCAAACAAGTGTGCGGTCTGGAATCTCATTGCCTGCAGTCAAAATGTCTTCAGTGATGAGTCGCACTTTGAATTGAGCTCATATGACCAGTGATGACGTGTCTGGAGACGGCCCCGACTGCCATGAAATATCAAACTGACTGTGACTACCCATGTTGTGTAAGTAGGCTGTTTAGGTTTTTATGTTGGTAACGCCACGTAGAGCTCTGTATCAAAATCAACGACTGTGCTGAGTGCAGTCTGTGGCTGGTTTGCATTGCTAATTATAGTGTTATAGTGTTGGGCAGATGGAGGTGAGCCGCCAGCAGTGGTGGATGTGGAGAGAGAGATGGCGGAGTTTTGAGAGCGGATGATCTGGACGTATGTCCATCAGAAAGAGTAAATTTGTAAGACTGGATGTCATGAACTGATATATACATTATGACTTTTGAATACTATTAAGGTAAATACATTGTTTGTTCTCTATCAAAATGTTTCATTTGCTAAGTACGCCTATCACTAGTTAGTGCCCTCAGTAGTTAGAATCTTTTATTTAGCTGCCAGTGTTGGCGCTCACTGTATTGCAGTAGTTCGAGTAACGAAGATTTTCGTGAGGTAAGTGATTCAGGATTGGTATAGATTATTGTTAGTCAGGGCCATTCTTTTGTACGGATTATTGAAAGTCCGACTGCGTTGCGCTAAAAATATTGTGTGTCAGTTTAGTGATGATCAAAACAAGTAAAGAGATAAGTGTCTGAGTACGTTCAGTTTTGCTCAGCTGTTTGAAAATCAAATAACGTAAGAGGTTTACCAGCACAGTAATTCATAATTTTCCAAAGGGGACTTTTCACCTGTACTTATTGTACTTACATTCGTCTATCTACCTTCTGCTAAAGTTTTCAAGTTGGAATGCATGCGACCCTTAGATCCTTTTAGGTACTTAAATTGAAGTCTTCACTGCAATTTACACTACCATTCCCTTATGCCATTCACAAATTAAGCGCTCCTGAGAAAAATTAGTGAGACCGTCACGCTAATACCGTAAACACTGCTGCTAGCGGCGATAATGTCCACAATTCGGCGAAGCGGGAAGTGCGCAAGTTTCGTCAGGTAATCCATACCCAGCCAATCATTGATGCTTAGATTCTCTGGAGCAGGGATGCAAGGACCACGGCCTGTGGGTTACCATTAAAGTGATAGCTGGCTGCCCCTCCCCATTCATTCATGTAAAATTATTTTGCTCATCTTTTACTTCCTCACGGAAAACACAGAGCGGATTCTAGTAGAACTGTTTTTTCTTTTTAAACACACCAGTCTAGCTGGGGTTTTGGCAAGAGGGTCCCAATACCCTCATGCGACAATAAGAGCTGCACGTGGCCCTACAGGGAACGATGTCTTTGGGTCGTCAGTGGTTCGTGAATTACACTGTAGATACCTTGCATCAGTGAGTTTCATCTGCCTACTCATTAGTAAGATTAATTTTTGGGGCAAAGATAATGAACAGTTTTATGCGTTTAGTGAACCTGTAAGCAATTACTTCCCGATCATCGGCCAATATAGGTATAACTAAGTAACTATATGTAGAGCTTGTCCCAGAAATGTAGCGATAAACTTCGAGCGGCTGAAGAACTGATGGAGGACAGGAACCCATGTTTGGAAACGTCATCGAACGATGCTACAGAGAGTCGAAACCTGGCGAATCCTAGGTGGAACGTCTCACAATTCTGCCTGTTACTCAGTGATCGCGGCTGATTGCCATGATCGCCATTGGCGAATATAGAGCTAGCTCCAACGTGAAAAGGCCTTGCTTCCTTGAATGTGATACACTGTTGCCTCGGTTGATGACGGTTTTGGACATGGATTTCTATCCACAATTCGTTTTTCTTCTGGAACCTTCTAAAATCTCCAATATTTTTCGGTATGCAGGAGAAAAATAAATGGCAGATGGAAATCCCGGTCTGAAACCATCATCCGCTACAGAGCACCACATTCATAGGAAACAAGACCTGTCTGCGCAGCAGCTACGCTCCAACTTCTCCACTAGCGATCGTGTTGTCCTATGATCTATCAGCATACATAGTGACATTTGCTTCCAAATGGGTGGCGTCCATAACTTCGACACTGTGTAGTGTCGTTGAACGATACGTCCAGACACGATTTCCCATCCTCAGGGGACACCATATATAGGATATAAGTGCAGATATTTCTCTTGGTGACTGAGGACGGTGTATTGAAAAACTTTACACAAGTATTTACTTCATTTGCGGATTAGAAATTTTTGCTATCATGCGTTGTATGTTTTAAAGATGGTTAGTACCTCCCATTACACGTAGCAATAGCAAGCTATTAATGCTAATTTTCCCCTGGGAAGTAGGTCAGATTCTGAAGTGAGCATACATGGGCACAAAGCGATTGTTCTATATTGACAGGCATAGTCCAATTACTTGTGCAGCTACTACTGTGCAGAAAACATCAGATAGTAAATTATGAGACACATCTGTGCAAAGACTGTTCGATGCAGAGTAAAGACAATCTGCAGACTGATATACGTACACATTAAGGTACCACAAACAAAAGCATCTTTATGCACCCTGTATGATTAGAAGAATAGTTAGGGTAATGAAGGAAACAGTTATGGGTTAATCACGTCATATGTTGGTATCATACATGCTTTTTAAGTTTTAATAAGGTCCAAACTGTGTTTTATAATGTGTTACTCCTTTCCGCTACGTACAAAAAAAATTTTCAGATGTGTGTAAATTTCTAAGGAACCAAACAGCTGAGGTTATCGTTCCCTAGACTTACACACAAATTAAACTAACTAACGCTAAGAAGACACTCACCCATGCCCTAAGGAGGACTCTAACCTCCGGCGGGAGTGACCGCGCAGTCCGTGACATGCCGCCTCAAACCGCGCGGTCCACTACGTTGAGAAAAAAAAAAAAAAAAAGAATACCTGAAGCCTACTAAAGAGGTCAATAAGGGTGTCAAACTGGGAGTGGGAAGTCTATCTAATATAAACATTGATTCGCATCATAAACACGACTTGCGACAATAACTGCTGTTGTTAGCTGACAAAAACGTCAGCGTAATTGGCTTACTACAATGGAGAGCCAAAGAAACTTCTAGACATGCCTAATATTGTGTAGGGCCCCCGTGATTACGCAGAAGTGCCGCAATACGATGTGCCATGGACTCGACTAATGTCTGAACTAGTGGTGGAAGGAATGGACATCATGAATCCTTCAGGGATATCTATAACTCCCTAAGACTACGAGGGGATGGAGATCTCTTCTGAACAGTACGTTGCAAGGGATCCCAGGTATGCTCAATAATGTTCATGTCTGGGGAGTTTGGTGGCCAGCGGAAGTGTTTAAACTCAAAAGAGTGTTCCTCGAACCAACTGCACACGCCGCATACCATTACAGAGAATTCACTGGCTTGAAAAATCCTCTGCTGCCATGCAAGGCCCATGGGTTCTTGAGGCTATCTTCATCCCGTACCCGTCCATCCGCTCGATACAATTTAAAACGAGACTCGTCCGAGCAGGCAACAGGTTTCCGTGTCATCAACAGTCCAATGTCGGTGTTGACGGGCCAGGCCAGGCATAAAGCTTTGTCTCATGCAGTCATCAAGGATACGGGAGTGCTCCTTTGGCTCCGAAAGCCCATAGCGATGATGTTTTGTTGAATGGTTCTCACGCTGACGCTTATTGATGGCCCAGCACTGAAATCTGCAGCAATATGGATGGAGATCACTTCTAAACAGTACGTTGCAAGGGATCCCAGATATGCTCAATAATGTTCATGTCTGGGGAGTTTGGTGGCCAGCGTAAGTGTTTAAACTCAAAAGAGTGTTCCTCGAACCAACTGCACACGCCGCATACCATTACAGAGAATTCACTGGCTTGAAAAATCCTCTGCTGCCATGCAAGGCCCATGGGTTCTTGAGGCTATCTTCATCCCGTACCCGTCCATCCGCTCGATACAATTTAAAACGAGACTCGTCCGAGCAGGCAACAGGTTTCCGTGTCATCAACAGTCCAATGTCGGTGTTGACGGGCCAGGCCAGGCATAAAGCTTTGTCTCATGCAGTCATCAAGGATACGGGAGTGCTCCTTTGGCTCCGAAAGCCCATAGCGATGATGTTTTGTTGAATGGTTCTCACGCTGACGCTTATTGATGGCCCAGCACTGAAATCTGCAGCAATATGGATGGAGATCACTTCTAAACAGTACGTTGCAAGGGATCCCAGATATGCTCAATAATGTTCATGTCTGGGGAGTTTGGTGGCCAGCGTAAGTGTTTAAACTCAAAAGTGTTTCAGCCGTAAATAAAAATATTAAAAAAGGTAGGAGGATTTTTCTGTTTAGCAAAAGTGACAAAAAGCAGATTACAGAGTACCTGACGGCTCAACACAAAAGTTTTGTCTCAAGTGCAGATAGTGTTGAGGATCAGTGGACAAAGTTCAAAACCATGGTACAATAGGCGTTAGATGAGTATGTGCCAAGCAAGATCGTAAGAGATGGGAAAGAGCCACCGTGGTACAACAACCGAGTTAGAAAACTGCTGCGGAAGCAAAGGGGACTTCACAGCAAACATAAACATAGCCAAAGCCTTGCAGACAAACAAAAATTACGCGAAGCGAAATGTAGTGTGAGGAGGGCTATGCGAGAGGCTTTCAATGAATTCGAAAGAAAAGTTCTATGTACTGACTTGGCAGAAAATCCTAAGAAATTTTGGTCCTATGTCAAAGCGGTAGGTGGATCAAAACAAAATGTCCAGACACTCTGAGACCAAAATGGTACTGAAACAGAGGATGACAGACTAAAGGCCGAAATACTAAATGTCTTCTTCCAAAGCTGTTTCACAGAGGAAGACTACACTGTGCTTCCTTCTCTAGATTGTCGCACAGTTGACAAAATGGTAGATATCGAAGTAGACGACAGAGGGATAGAGAAACAATTAAAATCGCTCAAAAGAGGAAAGGCCGCTGGTCCTGATGGGATACCAGTTCGATTTTACACAGAGTACGCGAAGGAACTTGCCCCCCTTCTTGCAGCGGTGTACCGTAGGTCTCTAGAAGAGCGAAGCGTTCCAAAGGATTGGAAAAGGGCACAGGTCATCCCCGTTTTCAAGAAGGGACGTCGAGCAGATGTGCATAACTATAGACCTATATCTCTAACGTCGATCAGTTGTAGAATTTTGGAACACGTATTATGTTCGAGTATAATGTATTTTCTGGAGACTAGAAATATACTCTGTAGGAATCAGCATGGGTTTCGAAAAAGACGGTCTCGTGAAACCCAGCTCGCGCTATTCGTCCACGAGACTCAGAGGGCCTTAGACACGGGTTCACAGGTAGATGCCGTGCTTCTTGACTTCCGCAAGGCGTATGACACAGTTCCCCACAGTCGTTTAATGAGCAAAGTAAGAGCATACGGACTATCAGATCAATTGTGTGATTGGATTGAGGAGTTCCTAGATAACAGAACGCAGCATGTCATTCTCAATGGAGAGAAGTCTTCCGAAGTAAGAGTGATTTCAGGTGTGCCGCAGGGGAATGTCATAGGACCGTTGCTATTCACAATATACATAAATGACCTGGTGGATGACATCGGAAGTTCACTGAGGCTTTTTGCAGATGATGCTGTGGTGTATCGAGAGGTTGCAACAATGGAAAATTGTACTGAAATGCAGGAGGATCTACAGCGAATTGACGCATGGTGCACGGAATGGCAATTGAATCTCAATGTAGAGAAGTGTAATGTGATGCGAATACATAGAAAGATACGTCCCTTATCATTCAGCTACAAAATAGCAGGTCAGCAACTGGAAGCAGTTAATTCCATAAATTATCTGGGAGTACGCATTAGGAGTGATTTAAAATGGAATGATCATATAAAGTTGATCGTCGATAAAGCAGATGCCAGACTGAGATTCATTGGAAGAATCCTAAGGAAATGCAATCCGACAACAAAGGAAGTAGGTTACAGTACGCTTGTTCGCCCAATGCTTGAATACTGCTCAGCAGTGTGGGATCCGCACCAGGTAGGGTTGATAGAAGAGATAGAGAAGATCCAACGGAGAGCAGCGCGCTTCGTTACAGGATCATTTAGTAATTGCGAAAGCGTTACGGAGATGATAGATAAACTCCAGTGGAAGACTCTGCAGGAGAGACGCTCAGTAGCTCGGTACGGGCTTTTGTTAAAGTTTCGAGAACATACCTTCACCGAAGAGTCAAGCAGTATATTGCTCCCTCCTACGTATATCTCGCGAAGAGACCATGAGGATAAAATCAGAGAGATTAGAGCCCACACAGAAGCATACCGACAATCCTTCTTTCCACGTACAATACGAGACTGGAATAGAAGGGAGAACCGATAGAGGTACTCAGGGTACCCTCCGCCACACAGCGTCAGGTGGCTTGCGGAGTATGGATGTAGATGTTGATGTAGATGTAGAATATCGGGAAGGGTTGCATTTCTGTCACGTTAAACGATTTCTTCAGTCGTCGTTGGTCCCTTTCTTGCAGGATATTTTTCTGGACGCAGCGATGTCGAAGATTTGATGTTCTAGCGGTTTCTTGATATTCACGGTACACTCGTGAAATGGTCGTATGGAAAGATCTCCAACGCTACCTCGGAGATGCTGTGTCTCATCGCTCGTGCACCGATTATAACACCACGAACAAACTCACTTAAATTTCGATATGGGCTTTCCGAGCCGAATGCTCACTCGTCTACTTTTTATGACTGCACGACGTAAAGCTTTACGACTCAGTTTTTCTGGCTCCTCAGTGTGTAACTTAGCTATTGTGGATAAAATATGAGCAGCTGTTTGGAGTATATTTTCCAAGGAAGTCATTATCCGAGACGTGTGGCAATTGTCGAAATAGACAAATAGTTGTATGAGGCATATTTGCGTAGTAACAGTGATCATTTAAACTGACTGGAAAGCAGAAAATTGTTGTACCCAATATTACACCAACTTATTGGGTAAATATAACTCATCACAGCTGTGTCAATGCGTTGTGAGTGTACCTTTTCCAAAGCAAGGCAATTTTGCCCCAATAAAAGAATCCGACGTATTTCGAGTAAAATAGGTCACATTTTATGCGTACATAGTAATATTGATTAAGTTTTTCTTTTTTGGTACATACATTGTCGTACTGATTGTAGACGACTGTAATACTTAATTGAATTACAATTATGTTACAGTTCTTATAATGCACTTAGTTTCCAAAATAACTATAAAAACATTACATGAATCTGTCTTCATTTTAAAATTTTCCCGCTTGATAAGAGATATTTAGGATTTTGTTGCAATATTCTCAATTTTTCCTGAATACTATATGTAAAACTTTAAATCTAAAAACTACTAGCCAAGTAATACAAACATGTTACTCCCATTTCTTCGTTGTTTTAAAATAGAATAGAATCAGTTAAAATGCATGTATAGTGATCCTAATAATAAAGCAAAGGTGCGTTCCTTTTATTTATTTCGTGAGTGAATGGGGAATGGTGAGTGACGAAAAAGCGCTAACTCATTCAAGTGCGTGAGTATTTCTGATCCGATCTCTGCGACAGTGTTACGCAGCTGTAGCTTTCAGTCAGGGTTACGTCAGCCGTTTGCACTTTACAGATTGAAGCTGATAACTGCGCTGCTGTCAAGGACCAACAGCTACAGTAGGCAGCTGAGAAGATTGCGTGCGCACGGACCGGGAATAACAGCATTCCCCGCCTTACGTCCCGCATCTACCAATGGTCTGTGTTATTGGCAGTTCGAAAACGTTTCCCTAATGGAAGACTTTATTGTCAGTCTTTTTATCTTCCACTGTTCGTATATTATTGTCTCCAAGTTTTATTTTTTATTTATTTATTTTGTGTACAGCACAAGAGAGAAAGTCGAAAATACTACTGAAACGTATCCATATTACAAGCAAGAAACGGAAGAGGTATTTTACCTGAATGATACAGAACGTATTTCTTGATGGGAAAACGCATTTCAGCAGGTGCATAAGCTGTAGAGGTCTTAACAAATCATCGATAAAGCAGGTACAGACGGATACCAAATGCACATGAATGAAGAATCTCATTGATGTTATTTTGGATATAACATGGTAGTGGAGAGACGGTTTAATATTCGTTGCCCGACAAACGAATGAAGCATCCAGAAAACATGGTCAAATATCAAGGTAACATCGTGTACATACACACCATAGGCGGGTCCTTGATGGTCAGAGTTCGAATTCTCTGCGACAGACAGAACTGTCACTAGAGTTCATTGTTATTGTTATCGTTCACTGTAGTTGCCACGTCTGGTATGTTGCACTACGTGATCAAAAGTATCCGGATATCTGGCTGAAAATGACTTACAAGTTCGTGGCGCTCTCCATCGGTAATGCTGGAATTCAGTATAGTGTTGGCCCAGAATTACCCTTGATGACAGCTTTCACTCTCGCATGAATACGTTTAATCAGGTGCTGGAAGATTTCTTGGGGAGTGGCAGCCCATTCTGCACGGAGTGCTGCGCTGACGAGAGGTATCCATGTCGGTCGGTGAGGCCTGGCAAGAAGTCGGCGTTCCAAAACATCCGAGAGGTGTTCTATAGGATTCAGGTCAGGACTCTGTGAGGGTCAGTCCATTACAGAGATGTTATTGTCGTGTAACCACTCCGCCACAGGCCGTGCATTATGAACAGGTGCTCGACCGTGTTGAAAAATGCAGTCGCCATCCCCGAATTTTTCTTTTATTCAATATTTTCGTGTTTCCGTTTTGCCCACAGTTGCCGTGACAAGAAGTCTGAGAATATGTTATACGGAGGCTTGATGCTGTAAGACGGTTACGCGGAAACTTCCCGTGTCACGCTGATGCAGCGTAGAGGGTGGGGTCACAAGAGTTTACGGGCGTGGCACATCACGCACTAATTGCATCGGCATCGACCGCAACTCCAGGTGACGTTGGAAAGCTCCCGAATCTTAACACGCTTTTGTCTCCTCAAAAGCGTGCGTTTAAGTCGCTACCTATATGTAACAGTCCGCTCTAAACAAAAAATAAAATTTCTAACAGTATGACACACAGAAAAATTGCCAAGAATTTCTATATAACGCACAGCGGGTGGGCAAAAATACGGAATCATCGAGAGAACTGTATGCTTGAACATAAATGCAGATGCCAGTAAAGCCTACAGGTTGCATTCTAGTATTTGACCACGAAAAATACCTAAGTAATGTCCTCAATCCGTTGAAAATGTCAGTCGAGGTCGGAACAGTATCCTGTGTCGTTGTGAGTTTACTATGTCGGAGCTCAGTGCATTCGAACATGGACAAATTGTTGGTGCTCGTGTGGTAGTCCTTCCGAAACCAAGGCAGACGATGTATTTGGTGTTTCAAGAGGTGTTGTATCGGAGATTTATACCGCTCACAGGGAAAGTGGAAAAACGTCATCCACCAAGTCACGAAGCAAACGGAAAAAGTGTTGAGTGATGATAACGGACGGTTACTGATAGCATTGTGACGAAAACTAAGACGATGACAGCTGAAAAAGTGACTGCAGAACTGAATGTCGCAGTGGTGAACCCAGTCAAATGCAAAACAACATGAAGAGAATTCCACAAGCAGGAAATTGCAGGGATAACTGGTATTCCAAAACCACTTCTCAGTGTTACAATTGTCCGCAACACGGAAACGTATTGCCAAAAGCCATAGCAGGAGAACAAGGTGGCGAAGCCGTGGAACCTGGATTGTGGGTTTATGGAAGAATGTCATTTGGTCGGATAAGTCTTTTAGCACATTGTTTCCAGCTCTTGGTCGAGTTTACGTCCAAAGAGTGAAACATAAGGGTTATGTGACCATTTTGGGTGATTAGGTGCATCCAATGCTACAACGTTTGTTCCTCAGTGATGAGATTGTGTTCCAAGACGAGAGGGCCCCTTGCCACTCCGCACGTATCATCCAGCATTGGTTTTGTGAGCACGAGAATGAATTGTCGCAATTGTCTCATATACCCTCGCCACACATTCACCAGATCCACATACTATTTAGTCTTCGTGGTCTACATTCGAGTGAAGGGTGTGTGATCGACATCCACCCCCAACATCGTTACCTCAACTTGGAAGTATCTTGCTGAAGAATGTTATAAGATTCTCTTGAAAATCATACAAGGTCTATTGAGTTCGTGCTTAAATTCGTAGTGTTTTTCCATAAGTTTAATAAAAACTGCAGATATACATAAAAGTGTAGTCTTCGATAATATACTCTCGTTCACTATTCACAACAGTTTGCCAACGCTGGGGTAGCTTTTGGATTCCGCGCCTGTACAAATCACGTGGTTTGAAGCGAAGAAATCGTCGAGGCGTGTTCGGGCTGCATTGTCCTCCGAAACTGAAGTTCCTTCAACATTGTTCGATAGAGAACGGAAAAGGTGAAAATCTGAGGGCGTGAAATCAGGTGAATAAGGTGGGTGCAGAATGAATTGCCAACCCAAATCTTGTATTGTGTTTTTTGTCAGTCTAGAAGAATGTAGGCGGAGAGTTACTGTGAAGTAGCATCGCTTCACGCTGTCTTCATGGTTGTTGCTCTTGCATTGCGGCTGCAAGACGTCTCAGTTGTTGACAACGTACGTCAACAGTGTCATCGCTGTTCCACCAGATGCACAACATTTTCTTCTTCGGATGCAGGCAGGCCTTTGATGAGCACTTGCTGCTTTGTCACTCCTTTACTGTCGCTAGCAACGATAAAGGAGAGGAATGGTCGGTGTTGTTCAAGAGCCAAATGATGGCGATCAAGCAGAAATACCCGCTGATTTTTGTGATCTTAGGTTAGAGCATGCGGTATCTGCACACTCGATTTTGAACCTTCCCCAGTTGCAAATGTCGCAAGATGGTGGAATGATGACAGTTCATTACATTTGCCACTTACCGAGTAAAGTGATTTGAATCATTGTGGACTGAAGCGTTTTAACGATCTACCTCAAACTCCGAAGGTCATCTTGAACGTGGAGAGTCGCTAATGTCAAAACGGTACTCCCTAAAACGAGAAAACAATTTTCTGACTTAAGCCGTTCAGAGTCATTATCCCCATGCACGGCTTAAATGTCCCAGGCTGCCTCAGCAGTGCCAACATACAAACCAAAAACGCAAAGAATTTATGCACCAATTTTATATTTCTCCATACCAGGAGGACTGGAAGCTGTTTCGAATGCCAACAGTTATCCTACGTCATGTTAGACATTTTAATGCGTTGTGTTTTTGCTGTTTCCATATTTTTGTCCACCCGCTGTATCTGTAAGATGTTAAGGCTGTGCTATACAAATTCATGCTTAGATTTTGTATAGTTGGCCTCATACCATGACACTGTGACTACGTTTCGACTGCGCAATACGCAGGCAACTCGTTTGCGATGCATCCATTGTGTGTGTGTGTGTGTGTGTGTGTGTGTGTGTGTGTGTTTGTGTTTGTGCGTGAGTGTGTTGCAAAAGTTGCAAGTAAAACACTCACACATAAAACACACAGAAAGCAACGGTACATTCAAAATCCATTATCGTGTCGATTTACTGCGACAACATTAATACCGGCCTCCCTGCTTGCTGAGGATAGTAAGCACAAAGCGAAGCAGTCATTCCATTTCGATGATCGGAAGGTGTATCGGGGACTGAAATTCAATATAGTACGTCAACAAATACTGATGGCCATTTAAAGTGCAACACCTGCTTGGATTTTCAAATGATTGGCCTTTCAAGAACGCTATGATATACCCCAAGAGCAGTTGATAAAATTTATTTATTGCATAAGCAGTTTCGATCCACGGACCAACATCAGCTTCATAAAAGCTTATACAATACCATACTAAATCAATGGCATCAAATAAGAAAAATCTACTTCTACATAAATATTCCGGAATCCACCTGACGCTTTGTGGCGGAGGATACTTACGGTACTATTATCTGATTCTCCCTTCTCCATTGCACGAGCGAATGGCGCGTGGGAAGAATGATTGTCGGTAAGCCTCCGTATTAGCCCCAGTTTCTCGAATTATCTCATCGCGGTCATTTCGCGAGAACAATGTGTGAGGAACCAACGTGTTTTCAGAATGAAATTTTCACTTTGTGGCGGAGTATGCGCTGATATGGAAGGCAAAGGCAGAGGCGAAGGTCCCGAGATCGAGTTTCGCTCCGGCACACAGTTTTAATTTGCCAGGAAATCTAAAGCAATTTGTTGTCCCTCTCTTCCCAGAAAGTACATAGTAATATAAATTATACCTTTAGTGTTCATTTTTGATTGATGACATGATTTATATTACTATGTGACGAATGCATGTATTTTACTTTCTGACGCCACTGATTTTAGATCGCCAAGTTTGGGATGCGCTTTTGCGAATCTGATGATGGTCTGCTGGCAGCAAGTGTTCAAAAAAGTAATATTATGGGCAGTTCTTTGGGGTAACCATGGCGTTCTTCAAACATTTAGGAGCTGTGGTGCAACTTCTTCTGGAAACAGGTCAGCTATTGCATTGGAATTCTCGTTCAGATACTGCATCTGAATGTTGTTTGATACTGAGCTGATCGTGCTGTACCTCTGTATCGAGGAGAAACGTCTACCAGCATTCGTCGGTTATTGACAGAAGCTGGATCGTAACCCGTTGCAACTGCATCCTATTATTCCGTATTATTTCTACTCGTGGTAGTCGGGATTGCAGTATTATTATTAGTAGTAGTATCAGTAGTAGTAGCTTTATTCATCCGTAGACCTCTTTGTACAAGAATATAGGACATTTCAAAGTGTTTACAAGTTTGGACCAATTTAAAATAAGCTAATTCGTATACACATACATTTACAAATGGTTCAACTGGCTCTGAGCACTATGGGACTAAACATCTGAGGTCATCAGCCCCACTAGAACTTAGAACTAGTTAAACCCTTCTAACCTAAGGACATTACACACATCCCTGCCCGATGCAGGATTCGAACCTGCCGTAGTGATCGCGCGGTTCCAGACTGAAGCGCCTAGAACTGCTCGGCCACACCGGCCGGCATACATTTACAGACTTCTAGTTAGAGACAATCGTTTACCCCTGGTACACAATACTTTTTCACAAATAACTTATTAAATAATGTAATGCCACACCCTTCACTCATATCTCACTATCAGTCGCTGCACACGATGTACACACAAACATACACACACTGGTGATTTCTGGGCCATTTTCCATACCGCAACTTCCCATTTGCTATCCTGAAAAACTGAGTCAGCATCCCTCTATAATGAGTGAGATGTTGAGCTCATAAAGAGGAAAAGGTGTTAGTACTGTGCAATGAATAGTTTGGGGGTAAGTTTATCTAGAAAAAGAAAAGGAAGGAAAAAAACATGGTGTGAAGGTGTTATGTGGAATGTTGGATTTTTTATAATCATTATTATTATTTATTTGTATACTTTTCTTTACCAAACGCCTACTCTGTTTTATCTAACTAATCCTTCAACGTATAAAATGCATTGCATAACAGGTATTTTTAGCTGCCTTTTTTAAATACGTGTATTTTTGCAATTTCTTTTTTCTCTGTTGGTATTTTATTGTACGATTTTATTCCTTGGTAGAAAATGTTTCGAGTTTTATGTTTATTTTTCCTTGGCATAGGTAAGTTGACTCTAGCTCTTGTTCCATGGTCATGGACAGAAATGATTTGCAGTAATTAACAATGTTATTTTTGATGTGTACAACTGACTGGTAAATGTATTCACATGGAGCAGTTAAAATCCCCGGTGTTTTAAATAGATCTTTACAATGAGCTCGACTAGTATTTTTGGTTATTATTCTTATCGCTCTTTTCTGCAGTTTGAAAATTATGTTCATATTTAGTTCCCCAATAAAGAATGTCATGGCTAAGAACTGAGTCTACATATGAATAGCATGTAACTAAAAGACACTGCATGTTACACACTGATGATAGAATTCTAAGGGTACAACAAGCTGATGCCATTCAGTTTGCAAGTACATTTGTGTGTTCACACCTCTTCAACTGAGAATCAATATTCATTCCTAGAAATTTTGCATTTATAACGCGGCCTGTAGAGGTGCCATCTACTTTAATTTAACGTTGTCATTTTCCCTGTTCTAACTGAAATTCATGGCATTAGTATTCTTTACGTTCAGTGACACTTCATTGCTTATAGGCCAATCGTAAACTTCCTTGAGAACTTCATTCGCTTTTTCTGCAAGGAGTTCTCTTGCTTTCTCCGTGACTATAACATTGCTGTCATCAGTGAAGAGAATTTTTTCATCATGAGTACCACTACTGGGAGGTCATTGATTTATATCAGGAATAGTATTGGTCCTAATATGCTACCTTGTGGAACCCAAATAAATTGTATTTTGGTTCTGATAAGTGTTTTACTAAATGTTTAGATGCTTTTGAAGTACATGTTATATCGACTTTTTGTACCCTATCTGCTAGGTATGATCGAAGCCAGTCATTAGCTACCCCTCATATTCCCAATGCTTCTAATTTGTTTAATAGAATCTTGTGGTCAACTGTATTAACTAGAACAGACATGTGATTAGTTTCACGCAATTTGGGTGCATAGATCCTGAGAAATCAGTATCCGAACTACCACCGCTGGCCGTAATAACGGCCTTGATACACCTGGTCACCTGGTCATTTAGTCAAACAGAACTTAGATGGCGTGTCCAGGTACAGCTGCCCATGCAGCTTCAACACAATACCACTGTTCATCAAGAGTAGTGACTGGCGTATTGTGACGAGCCAGTTGCGCGGCCACCATTGAGCAGACGTTTTCAATTGGTGAGAGATCTGGAGAATGTGCTGGCCAGGGCAGCAGTCTAACATTTTCTGTATCCAGAAAGGCCCGTACAGGACCTGCAACTTGCGGCCGTGCACTATCCTGCTGAAATGTAAGGTTTCGCAGCGATCGAATGAAGGGTAGAGCCACGGGTCGTAACACATCTCAAATGTAAAGTCCACTGTCCAAAGTGCCGTCAATCCGAACAAGAGGTGACCGAGACGTGTAACCAATGGCACCCTATACCATCACGCCGGGTGATACGCCAGTATGGCGATGACGAATACACGCTTCCAATGTGCGTTCACCGCGATGTCGCCAACCACGGATTCGACCATAATGGTGCTGTAAACAGAACCTGGATTCATCCGAAAAAAAAGTTTTGCCATTTGTGCACCCAGGTTCGTCGTTGAGTGCACCATCGCAGGCGCTCTGTGATGCAGCGTCAAGGGTAACTGCAGCCATGGTCCCCAAGCTGATAGTCCATGCTGCTACATACGTCGTCGAACTGTTCGTGCAGATGGTTGTTGCCTTGCAAACATCCCCATCTGTTGACTCAGGGATAGAGACGTGGCTGCACGATCCATTACAGCCATGCGGATAATATGCCTGTCATCTCGACTGCTAGTGATACGAGGCTGTTGGGATCCAGCACGGCGTTCCGTATTACCCTCCTGAACCCACCGATTCCATATTCCGCTGACAGTCATTGAATTTCGACTAGCGCGAGCAGCAAAGTCGCGATACGATAAACCGCAATCGCGATAGGCTACAATCCGACCTTTATCAAAGTTGTAAACGTCAGGGTACGCATTTCTCCTCCTTACACGAGGCATCACAACAACGTTTCACCAGGAAACGCCGGTCAACTGCTGTTTGTGTATGAGGAATCGGTCCTCATGTCAGCACGTTGTAGGTGTCGCCACCGGCGGTAACTATGTGTGAATGCTCTGAAAAGCTAATCATTTGCATATCACAGCATCTTCTTCCTGTCAGTTAAATTTCGCGTTTGTAGCACATCATCTTCGTGGTGTAGCAATTTTAATGGCCAGTAGTGTATTTTCGGTCTTTCGTTTACTGTCAGTGTCACAACTGATGATGGGTAGTCAGAAATCGGTCGTGGATTAAGCAGTGAAAAATAAAAAATTCTTAAGACTGCATCGGTACTTTCAACCTCAACTGGAATTTTTACAGATGGCAGTTCACCTTGTCACCGGACCACAATTGCTCGCGATAGGCTGGAAGAACGTTCTGGACACCCAGATCGCCGGAAATGGTTCCTAACGAACATTTATGCGACGCAATCTAGAGGCTAGTTAGTGCACAAAATCCTGCACCGGTAACACTTTCGCAATTATGGACGGTTATAAAGGCAGCAGGGCCCAATATTTCTGCAGGGTTTCCAACGACTTGTTGAGTCCATGCCACGTCGAGTTGGTGCATTAAGGAGGGCCGACTCGCTATTAGGAGGTATCCTATGAATTTTGTTACCTTCACCTCGGTGTATTTCGCTCTTTCCTTTTCTTCATGATACTGTTTTCCTTTCTCTCCTATTCCTCGTTAGGTTATCGAGCACCGCCGTCTTTAATTTTCTTCATAGTCGTTTTCCTGTAGGAGTGAGAGTATTTCTCCTCCATACAAGGCGCAGGTCTCGCGTAACTTGTCCAGCTCATCTGGTGGGACTGCGGCAGCCTGAGCCGTAGACAATGGCGAGGCCACTCGACGAATGGAGGCTGTTTTTGCGAGTGCGAACGTTCGGCCGCGTCGGACGAGAGTGGGAGTGGAAATAGGACATTATGAAGTGGAGGGGAAGGGGGGGTTGGCGGAAAGGGTTTGGCGAGAGAATGTAGGGGGTGAGGAGCGGCAGCTGGCGCCCCTGCCTTTGTGACCTTAAATAGAAAGCGTCCGGGTCGGGGGGACGTGCTGTGACGTCCAGACCGATCACATCGCGAATGTTTTCGTTTCGCGGCGCCTACTGCGCTCCAGTGGCGATTGCACCTCTCTCTACCTTTCCAACTCGTGTGTGGGCTCCGCGCACGGCACAGCGGCAGGCGGGTCCGAACGCTTTTTTAAAATTGACTTCTGTTGAATGGGACTTTCATCTGTCACGTTTCCAGCAGCCTCTCCTGCCTCTTTCAACTCTTCTTCGAATTTTCGCGTCGGCTTTCGTCCATTCCGCTGACTGCCTTCGAAAGACGAACGAATTCCGAAACTGCCCGTGAGGCAAACTCATCAAAAGCGACCACTGCGGCGATATTGACATTTAACGCTGCGGGCCGTCGGTGATTGTCACTTTCAGGCTACACACACACGCACACACACACACACACACACACCTGACATGGCGTCGACAGCTGAAGGTGATCTGAATTGTTATATTATTCTGAAATATTACGTTGCTACCTTTTATTATAAAATTACGCTACATTACTATGTGATTTGCAAGTTTGGAAAGATAAACTTCTGGTAATGTATTATAAGCTCCGATGGTAACACCATAGATCTGTCGACACCGGTAATCAGTAAAAAGATTTACAAGCGATCTTGGCCTACCTGACATTTCAGAATAATGTAACATTATAGGGTACTTCAAAAATGTTCATTCGGTTTCACGAGACTGTGTTCTCCGTGAATTTCAGGTAAATTTTAAGTTACACATAGGACTGCAAAGTTTTTAGTTTCAAAAGAACCGTCCAAGTGGTATATATTTTACATGCATTTACATTCAACTTCGAAATAGGTCTTAGAATTATGTTTAAGATGTACAGTTCCCAAATGTTCAGACTGCCTTCCACCGGCCACATGACAATTATTTATAGCGCACTTTAACTCGAACCATACTGTTTGCGAAAATGTCCAGAATTACTGTATTCCTGTTGTTACTGTGCAGCGTCAACCAAACTTTTTGGAAGGGAAGGCACGTCAACGAAGTCTTTCACAAACCCATGTAAAAAATCTCGTAGAGATAGACAAAGCGAAAGGTCAGAATAGTAGCAGTGGTAACAGCAAGGATCTGACTGTTGTACCTATTTATATGTGCTTTCTGTATCTCTTCTATATCCATATAAATACTAACAATAAATCATTAAAACCATTGTGTGAGAATACGCTTATCATAAAAACTACTAAAAGAATTTTCATTGTGTTTTCACAAGTAACTTGAGTGTAGCTTGAGGAAACGGATACGATTTATCTCATCAAAATCCAATAACTAAAAACATAGTATATTGCAATTTAAAGTGTGATGTAAAACTCTCGTGTTTGCCCGTTTGCCTGTTTGAATACACTAATAACCAAAACTACTAGATGAATTTTCATTGTGTTTTCACAAGTAACTTAAGCGTATCTCGAGGCAAAGTATAGGCTCCATTTCATCAAATCCTACTACAGGAAGAAGTAACATTACGTTTAAAACAGTCGTGTCTGTGTTTTTCTATTGTACACATAAATCTCCAAAACTACTAGACGAATTTTCATGGTCTTTTCAAAGGTAATTACAGCTTATTTCAGGTCATCGTACAGGTTTTATTTCATTAAAATCGTAAAAGGGACAAAAACTCGTAATTTAAAGTTTTGTGTAAAATCATCTGCTCAGCCTAACCAAAAAATGGTTCAAATGGCTCTGAGCACTATGGGACTTAACATCTGTGGTCATCAGTCCCCTAGAACTTAGGACTACTTAAACCTAACTAACCTAAAGACATCACACACATCCATGCCCGAGGCAGGATTCGAACCTGCGACCGTAGCGGTCCCGCGGTTCCGGACTGAGCGCCTAGAACCGCTAGACCACCGAGGCTGGCCTCAGCCTAACAGTTCGAATGTTTAATAATCGCATAGTACACCAAAGAACCAATTGCTGGCCTGTTAATTTTGTAGTACACCAGCCAACCAATGTATGGCTCTGTTAGTTTTGTAGTGCACAAAGCAAGCAATTTGTGGCGCTGTTAGGTTTCTTCTTAACTCAGATGAATTGTCGAAGGTCTGCGTCAGTGACACCATTAACCACCGCAATTTTATCTTTGCGATTACATGTTAACAGGAAATTTACCTGGCTAGGATATACAGACTTCATGATTTCGCTTTTTGTATTAAACACTAAAGGATTTTATTTTGTTTCTTTCTGTTCTTTTGTTTATTTCTATTCTTTGCTAGGAAAAAGGAATTAAGAAGCTTGCTTTATGAATTGTATGCCTACTCACAACATTTTTATCTCGTTTTGTTTACGATGAAACTGCCTATAAAATCCTCGAGTCTTTTTTAATACAACAGAATAGCTAAACGTCTGAGGACTGTGAGATCTCAAGAATCCATGGTTATCGTAAGGAGATACTTCTTGCTGCTCGAGAACATCAGCTTTTTCACTCACCCTTTGGAAACTCCTTCCGATGTAACTCTGATCTAGAGCAGCACACATTATCTCGCTCCTAGAAACCTTTCACTCACGTTACTACCGTCCAACATAACATCATAAAAGCGGAAATTTTGCCGGAACGTGATGCATGCAAGCGAATTTTTATACGCCTAGTACCACTTATTTCTTAAAAGTTCCCTTTCGGTGTAAACATGAAGAATTCCCTTCAAGCTTGTGTTATGCCACGTCCATAAACAAAGAACAAAGCCAGACGCTACGTCTTGTAGGCATGGACCTTAGTGTCAGTTGCTTTTCACTCGACCGGCTCAACGTGGCTCTCTTCCGTGTTTGTGAAGTAAACCAGCTCTTCCTTCATGTCCCCAACCATATTACTTCAAACGTATACAATGAAGGTTTAGAAGTAAAAAATAAATTTCGTGCACATGAAGTCTCAGACACGGATATAAATAAATACGCAAAATGTCAGACTTCTCAGTTAAGTTACTCATGGAGTGTAGATGATGCTGTGCAATATCAGAAGTCAGAAATATCTAAACAAGAAAAACATCATTTAACTTCTTTAATCTGTTCCGAAAATTCAAAATACACTGCTGGAAATGAAAATAAGAACACATTGACACCGCTGTGTCAGACCCACCATACTTGCTCCGGACTCTGCGAGAGGGCTGTACAAGCAATGATCACACACACGGCACAGCGGACACACCAGGAACCACGGTGTTGGCCGTCGAATGGCGCTAGCTGCGCAGCATTTGTGCACCGCCGCCGTCAGTGTCAGCCAGTTTGCCGTGCTCCATCGCAGTCTTTAACACTGGTATCATGCCGCGACAGCGTGGACGTGAACCGTATGTGCAGTTGACGGACTTTGAGCGAGGGCGTATAGTGGGCATGCGGGAGGCCGGGTGGACGTACCGCCGAATTGCTCAACACGTGGGGCGTGAGGTCTCCACAGTACATCGATGTTGTCGCCAGTGGTCGGCGGAAGGTGCACGTGCCCGTCGACCTGGGACCGGACAGCAGCGATGCACGGATGCACGCCAAGACCGTAGGATCCTACGCAGTGCCGTAGGGGACCGCACCGCCACTTCCCAGCAAATTAGGGACACTGTTGCTCCTGGGGTATCGGCGAGGACCATTCGCAACCGTCTCCATGAAGCTGGGCTACGGTCCCGCACACCGTTAGGCCGTCTTCCGCTCACGCCCCAACATCGTGCAGCCCGCCTCCAGTGGTGTCGCGACAGGCGTGAATGGAGGGACGTATGGAGACGTGTCGTCTTCAGCGATGAGAGTCGCTTCTGCCTTGGTGCCAATGATGGTCGTATGCGTGTTTGGAGCCGTGCAGGTGAGCGCCACAATCAGGACTGCATACGACCGAGGCACACAGGGCCAACACCCGGCATCATGGTGTGGGGAGCGATCTCCTACACTAGCCGTACACCTCTGGTGATCGTCGAGGGGACACTGAATAGTGCACGGTACATCCAAACCGTCATCGAACCCATCGTTCTACCATTCCTAGACCGGCAATGGAACTTGCTGTTCCAACAGGACAATGCACGTCCGCATGTATCCCGTGCCACCCAACGTGCTCTAAAAGGTGTAAGTCAACTACCCTGGCCAGCAAGATCTCCGGATCTGTCCCCCATTGAGCATGTTTGGGACTGGATGAAGCGTCGTCTCACGCGGTCTGCACGTCCAGCACGAACGCTGGTTCAACTGAGGCGCCAGGTGGAAATGGCATGGCAAGCCGTTCCACAGGACTACATCCAGTATCTCTACGATCGTCTCCATGGGAGAATAGCAGCCTGCATTGCTGCGAAAGGTGGATATACACTGTACTAGTGCCGACATTGTGCATGCTCTGTTGCCTGTGTCTATGTGCTTGTGGTTCTGTCAGTATGATCATGTGATGTATCTGACCCCAGGAATGTGTCAATAAAGTTTCCCCTTCCTGGGACAATGAATTCACGGTGTTCTTATTTCAATTTCCAGGAGTGTAGATTACGTCTGCGAAACTGTAGGTAAACAGGCAATGTTGTTTTATAAATAATTCATTTCGTAAAGAAATTATTTAGACATCAAAGCCTGAATTCTCTTATTGTATCATTATGTTTTTAGTAGCAACAAATTACACATCGAAGCTACAACAAAATTTTACTGTTAACATTGTCAACAGTAAAGCTGCTGTAGTAACTGCGGGATGGTTGTGAAGGAGATAAACTAAGAAAATTTATATTCCAGTCACAGACACGGTTAGAACTAACATACTTGTTTTTAATTCTTAAATAATATTCTTGTGCATGAAATTAACACGAAAAATTTCTTTTCAGCTACCTAAATTACTATCATACATTACTCAAAATCTGTTTACAGCCTTTAACTAAGAGCTTCTTTGTATTATCAAGAGTCGTGGCATCTCTGGAGGGAACTAAATTCTTCCGTAAGTCTTCAGAGGTATTACTTGGCATTATCAATTGGCTGCAAAATATTAATTTCTTAGGAGCCATCGTTAATGACATGAAAAGGCTAGAAGCTTCGAAATTGCTTTACCTTCTGAATTTAATAATGAAAGCATTTTATTTTACGCCAGCATCAGTGGAGGACAGCTAGTGCTAATGAACGTGCAGCCACTTGTTCATTCTCCTCCTCATCCTCTCACTCGTTCTCCTTCTGCCTATGATTTTAATTAAATATGAACGTAAATACCTTTGTTTACTACCAGCAAACAGAGGTATTTCATAATACGTAATTAAAATCAGAACGCTGCTAGGGATACCTTCTCTATTTGCTTCAAAGGCATTTTAAAGTTTTTGTTAGAAACTAAAAAATTAGGAAGGGCAATCAAGAACTCTCTCTGTGTGTGTGTGTGTGTGTGTGTGTGTGTGTGTGTGTGTGAGTGAGTGTGTGTGTGTGTGTGTGTGTGTGTGAGAGAGAGAGAGAGAGAGAGAGAGTGCGGGCTCGCGCAAAGCACTCGCAGGATAACGGCTCTTGAAAGTCAGAAATTGCTAATAATGATCCCACTCCTTACCAGCTTATCTCATATTCAACCACACATTCGGATTGCAACGTTCAAGTTTTCCAATAAACTTTCATACGTGTGCTATCGCAAAGAAACAAAAGGAGTACATATGTGCCTACTCTTATGTCGATAAAAGCGCTTTTCTGGTAGTTGCAAATCCATTCTGTTTCCAGAATTGTCGGATTTGTTACTAGATTACCTTTTCGTTTCATTTTAATGGAAGTATATACAAGCTAATTCACGATATGTGACTTTGGGTGCATGTGGTTCTACTAACGATTGCTAGTAACCCTCCGTACTAATCCCCCTTTCTGTGACTGCCCCATTTTTGTCAACAATTAACGTATGTGAGACAACGTCAACTGTCACCTGACTCATCTTCGAACGTAAGACCGGGGAATTTTAAGTGCCAACCATTGTGTAGCGCACATCGACTCTGTTGTAACGTCTGTACTGGAGTTGGCTGATCATATCCCTGACACCCTTGCGCTTACTAGTGTCCCGTGACAAAACTACCTGCTCTTCTTTGGAAGTTCTGTGTCTCTTCTATTAATCCTAGCTGTTAAAAGTCAAAAATGATCAACAGTGCTACAGTTTTGTAAGTTAACTATTTCGTGGATAAAATACACTGCTGTCGAAAATTAAAGCAACAAACAAAAATTTTACAAGGTTGCTTTTATTTTGGCACAAAGACTCAGAAAGTAAACAACTGTAATGTGCAGAACGGTAGACAAAAATGTTCTTCGTTTTTTTCCAACTTAACGGATTTTTACACACATTCCAACAACTGATTATGCCTGACAACAACGGGATATTCTATGAATAATATCATCAATCTCTTGGTGAAGCTGTAACGCCAATTCTTCCTGCAGAGCTGCTCGCAAGTCTTGGAGAGTGGTTGGTGGATGCTGATGAGATGCAGTCCGCCTTCCTAGGGCATCCCAGGCATGCTGCAGGCCACGCTAGGCGTTCATTTTCCATTTACAAGAAAACATCAGCCACCCGTACTCTATGAGATGGACCCTTGTCGTCTAGCAATACGAAGTCCTTGCCCATAGCAACTCGCAGAAAGTGCACATGGCGTTCCAAGATCTCATCATGACGCCCTGACAACAGTTAAACCTTGCCAATTCATCAGTACAATTTCGTGAAGAGGCGTTAGTGGTCAACATTATCCCTGCCCATACTATTAGGGGTCCTCCTCTATGTCGGTCTCTTTCCACAATGTTACACGTTCTGAGCAAATGCTAATACCTCAAGAATTACGCTACAGACCAAATCGGGACTCGTCTCCGAGAAGAAGACTGGTCTACTGTTCGACCGTCTAGGTGACATGTTGACGACTCCAGGTTCTGCTTACAGCATCTTGATGGTGACATTAGTCTTTGGTGACATCGCGGTAACCGCACATTTGAAGCGTGTATTCGTCATCGCCATACTGGCGTATCACCAAGCGTGATGGTATGGGGTGCCATTGATTACACGTCTCGGTCGCCTCTTGTTCGCATTGACGGCAGTTTGAATAGTGGACGTTACATTTCAGATGTGTTACGACCCGTGGCTCTAGCCTTCATTCGATCCATGCGAAACCCTACATTTCAGCAGGATAATGCACGGCCGCATGTTGCAGGTCATGTACGGGCCTTTCTGGATACAGAAAATGTTAGACTGCTGCCCTGACCAGCACATTCTCCAGATCTCTCACCAACTGAACCGTCTGGTCAACGGTGGTCGAGCAACTGGCTCGTGGCAATGCGCCAGTCACTACTCTTGATGAACAGTGGTATCGTGTTGAAGCTGCATGGGCAGCTGTACCTGTACACGCCATCCAAGCTCTGTTTGACTCAATGCCCGGGCGTATCAAGGCCTTTATTACGGCCGGAGGTGGTTGTTCTGGGTACGATTTCTCAGGATCTATGCAGCCAAATTGCCTGAAAATGTAATCACATTTCAGTCCTAGGATAATATATTTGTGCAATGAATACCCGTTTATCATCTGCATTTCTTCTTGATGTGGCAATTGTAATGGCCAGTAGTGTGTTATAGGCTATTATTAAACTGACTACTGTACAGAAATGGTTTAAAGACATCATTGAACGGTATGATAGTGTTACACCGGAACATATACTTAAAAGCGCCACAAATTAAAGCGTCACTTAAAAGCTTAGTTTATTTTGGAGCCACTATAATTAAAACATACAATTTAACATCAAAATTATTTAAGTGAAACAATAGCTGAATCAGAAGTCGCTGTTATCCAAATAAATTACAGGCGCCAATAAGCAGAATAATCACTTAACATAGACAGAATTTCAATAACTGAAGTGGAATTCCAATTCAGACTTTAACCAAAACAGACGGCCAGAGAATTACGACAGACATCAAAGCCTCAACCTAAAAACTTTGTTCAGAAGCTGGTATAAACACATTTACATTCAGCACAGTCTCAACCGGACGTCGCAGCAGATTTGAGGGTACAATAGAACAATCAATAAATATAAAACTCGCCAGTGTTACTAAGCTATACAAATGGTTTAGGAGATAATCTGAGCAGCTATGTTAGTACGTAAATACTAAAGGGACTCCATTAAATTTCTGTTACACGATAAACACACAAGTCTTAGGGCTGTCGATTCAACTGAATACCTAGGAATTACAATTACCAGTAACTTAAACAGGAACTTTCACATTCATAATGTTGTGGGGAAGACAAACGAAAGACTGCGTTTTATTCGCAACACTCTTGAAAGATGCAGCAAAGCTACTAAAGAGGCTACTAAAGAAACTGGCTACACTACCCTTGTCCGTCCTCTACTAGCGTATTGCTGTGCCATATGGGATATTTACCAGACAGAATTGACGGAGACATCCAAGAAGTTCAAGGAAGGGCCGCTCGTTTTGTTTTATCGTGAAATATTGGATATGTTGGGGTGGCAATCGTTAAAACAAACGCGTTTTCCGTGGGGTATTTTCACGAAACCTCAAACGTTCTCCTCCGAAAGCGTAAATATTTTTTTGACACTTACCCTACATAGGGAGAAACGATCACTGAATGAACGTAAGACAAAGCCGAGCTAAAGAAGAAAGATTTAAGTGATCCTTTTTCTCGCGCTGTTCTAGAGCGTAATGGTAGAGTAACAGGGTGAAAGTGGTTCGATGAACTCTCTGTAGGGCATTTAAATGAGAATTGCAGAATATTCATGTAGATGGAGATACCACCATAGCATTCCATCTTAAAACAATTACATAAAATTGAAAAGAAATCATCAGTTCTGCACCTCTACCATACTTTGACAACATAAACGCGTTGTTAGTTAACTGCGATGGTTGTCCACAAAGTAAGTTCCGATCTGTTGCGAAATGGACACCACAGTGAAAATCCGATGACACTTTGCAAATATGTGTTGGGTAGTGTCTAGTAAGACCGTAGTTCGTATCAAGACGCTCTTTTCAGTTGTGAGCGCACTGTGAGCGAGTAAACGTGCCTAGAACAACGATGTCGCCTGCCAAGTAGGAGGGCACACTGAGAGGCTTCCCCTTAATGAATGCAGCCCACCTAACACAACTGCCACGCACTTATTTCTACAAGGCAATTCTCAGCCACACTTTGCAGGGGTAGTGAAGATGCTCCTGCAGCCTTTTCGATGGGAAGTGTTGGATCACCCACAAAACAGCCCTAATTGGCTCATCCTGAGTATCATCTCTGTTCACATGAAACGCTGGATACAAAGATAGCACTTGGGCGCAGGCTATGCGCTATATAATAGCGTAGAGAATTATCGAAAAGCACAGGCGGCTGCTTCCTATGACGATGGTGTTGGAAATGTGATATAACGCGCCGACAAATGTCTAAGTCGGAACGGCGAATATGTAGAGAAGTATCTGGAAAGTGAAGCTAACTCTTGCATATAAAATGTTTCTCATTTTCACTGTGGTTTCCATTTAGTGACGGATCAGAACTTTTCTGGACAATCCTCGCATATTGGCCTTTGGCCGAGACACACACATTTAAACTGAGTATCAGCTCATGCAGCTGAACAGAAAAGCCGTTTTCGGTAGGATATCCCACAGGCGGTGCAATAGTTACAGATAAATTTAAATCGCCAAAACACGCACAAGATACTGCTGGCAGTCTGTCTGGAATTTAAAGAAAAGATCAGATAAATAAAGGGGCAGACGAAATCCCATGTGCACTGTCAAGATTGGCATACACCAGTACTATGTTCACTCGCTTTTAGGACATCTAAGTGGTATCACAGATTGGAGTTCACCATTAATTTCTGTTGTGTGATGGTGATAACTGCCACAATGCTCCCATAAAAGGTATACCTCAGTCAGGTACTTGCTTGGCGGAATGCCGTATGGAAATGCCTCAGTCCACCAATGGATATGTCACGAGGTAATCGACTACTTTATATGCAGCCACCCATGACACAGCCAGTTACAAACGGGAGTCATCTTCCCAAGTTAGCACTCTCCCCTATCATGGGCAAACTTCGCATCCTCATGGCTGCCAGCAGTCTCCCTCTCTGTCTGATGCTCTGTGTATGCCGCCTTCCCTCATACCGCCCTTGCACACGGTCTTCAAAGGCGGCACATGTGGAAGTCTTGTCCTCTCGCGGCGTGCCAAGGAAACTCCACGTCAAAGCACCGTTGCTAGCTAATCCACAGATGACTATACGAACGTATCAATGAGATCGTTTTCCTACAACTGGATTTATTTTCTCTTACCCATGTTATAGGTGTTCGAATGACTACGTACCTGACGCAGCAAAGTGGATTATTTGCACAATTAGTTTAATGTGGTCGGTCTACTTTAGGTCCTTCCGCCTGCCTACTGCTATATATTTCATATCTGTTAAGATTGTCAATGACTGCCTCAGCAATACATCTACAGCTACATACATACTCCGCAATCAACCATACGGTGCGCGGCGGAGGGTACCTCGTACCACAACTAGCATCTTCTCTCCCTGTACCACTCCAAAACAGAACGAGGGAAAAGTGACCGCCTATATGCCTCTGTATGAGCCCAATCTCTCTTATCTTATCTTTGTAGTCTTTCGGCGAAATATAAGTTGGCGGCAGTAAAATTGTACTGCAGTCAGCCTCAAATGCTGGTTCTCTAAATTTCCTCAGTAGCGATTCACGAAAAGAACGCTTCCTTTCCTCCAGAGACTCCCACCCGAGTTCCTGAAGCATTTCCGTAACATTCGCGTGATGATCAAACCTACCAGTAACAAATCTAGCAGCCCGCCTCTGAATTGCTTCTATGTCCTCCCTCAACCCGACCTATCCCAAACGCTCGAAAAGCACTCAAGAATAGGTCGTATTAGTGCCGGTCTTATTTACAGATAAACCACATCTTTCCAAATTTCTACCAGTGAACCGAAGAGGACTATCCGCCTCCCCCACAACTGCCATTACATGCTTGTCCCACTTCATATCGCTCTGCAATGTTACGCCCAAATATTTAATCGACGTGACTGTGTCAAGCGCTACACTACTAATGGAGTATTCAAACATTACGGAATTATTTTCCCTATTCGACCGCGCGCGTTAGCCGAGCGGTCTGGGGCGCTGCAGTCATGGACTGTGCCGCTGGTCCCGGCGGAGGTTCAATACCTCCGTCGGGCGTGGGTGTGTGTGTTTGTCCTTAGGATAATTCAGGTTAAGTAGTGTGTAAGATTTCACACATATTTTTTCCCTATTCATCTGCATTAATTTACATTTACCTATATTTAGAGTTAGCTGCCATTCTTTACACCAATCACAAATCCTGTCCGAGTCATCTTGTATCCTCCAACAGTCACTCAACGACGACACCTTCCCATACACCACAGCATCATCAGAAAACAGCCGCATATTGCTATCCACCCTATCCAAAAGATCATTTATGTAGATAGAAAACAACAGCGGACCTACCACACTTCCCTGGGGCACTCCAGATGATATCCTCACCTCCGATGAATACTCACCATCGAGGACAACGTACTGGGTTCTATTACTTAAGAAGTCTTCGAGTCACTCACATATTTGGGAACCAATCCCATATGTTTGTACCTTAGTTAGGAGCCAACAGTGGTGCACCGAGTCAAACGCTTTCAGGAAGTCAAGGAATATGGCATCCGTCTGATACCCTTCATCCATGGTTCGCAGGATATCAGGTGAAAAAAGGGCGAGTTGCGTTTCGCAGGAGCGATTCTTTCTAAAGTCGTGCTGATACATGGACAGCAACTTTAATCACACAATAATTTACATGCGCGATAGCGGGCCTTTGTGGCCGAGCGGTTCTAGGCGCTTCAGTCCGAAACGACGCTGCTGCTACGGTCGCAGGTTCGAATCCTCCCTAGGGCATGGATGTGTGTGATGTCCTTAGTTTGGTTAGGTTTAAGTAGTTCTAAGTCTAGGGGACTGATGACCTCAGATGTTAAGTCCCATAGTGCTTAGAACCATTTGAACAATATGCGCAATATGTTATATCTATTTATGTTCAGAGCCAAATGCCAGCCTTTCGCCAAGCAGGTTTTCTTGCCTTTTACTGTAATTTTTTAGGGCTGCAAGTACCCTAGATACAGAGTTTCTGTCGTTAGCCACCAGATGATAATACTATCTAATGAAAATTATACAAACATCTATGCAATGCGTAATTGGCCACTAGATATCACGAGAGGCGCCCTCACAGTACAAATTGAGATGGAGGGCATTATGTTTTGAGTAGAGAAACAGGAACAGCAGAAAGGTTAGAGTTCAGAGACTTCCAACGTGGACTGCTCCATAAAAGTCACCTGAGAAACGCCCCCATCTCGTGGTCGTGCGGTAGCGTTCTCGCTTCCCACGCCCGGGTTCCCGGGTTCGATTCCCAGCCGGGTCAGGGATTTTCTCTGCCTCGTGATGGCTGGGTGTTGTGTGATGTCCTTAGGATAATTAGGTTTAAGTGGTTCTAAGTTCTAGGGGAATGATGACCATAGATGTTAAGTCCCATAGTGCTCAGAGCCATTTGAACCATTTTGAACCTGAGAAACAAACACATCAGGGACATTGCAGTCCTCCTAAAGATGCCCAAGTCGACTGTAGGCGATGAAATTGTGACGTGAAGAAAAGAAGGAGCAGCCACAGCTAATCCAAGACCAGGCACCGCCATGGACCGTGGAGTATTGCGGAAGGAGGATGTAACAAGTGGCAAGAATTCGCCGGGAGGAATCACTCGTGCTACCGACAGTCCTGCTAGCACAATGACTGCCCGTGTAGAATTGAAAGTAAAGGGCGAAACTACCTCTTTCATGATTCTTTTTGTTAAACACTGACCTACAGAATTTTCCCTGACAAAGACAACTCAAACTTAACCTTTTCATTTATTGCTCACAATATACAAGCCCAAAGCAAACTGACTGCTATACATTGACAATGTGACTTCCAATAATTAACACAAAGAATGGCCATGAATTGTAAGAAACCCTAATAATAAAACAAACCCCAAAAAATATGAAATTAAAGAACTATGAAAGTCCCTCCAACTCTGTTAACTGCCTAAACTCACTTCAATCACGACTACCGATAGTGGAAACCTCATTCTTTTTCATAAGTCACTTAGCTCTCAGAAAATCGTCATAACACGAACTACAGCAGTTACTACTAGTATAGACTCTAACTACTACGAGGCATATGGTTAGCAAAAGAAAGATTATGTTGAAGAGCAAACAATTTAGAAATTTTTACCTTGTCGTGGGACATCCGGTTCCAAAAATTATATAGTTGTCAATAATTCCACTGCCCAAACATCATCGACAACATCCATCATCATATATTTCCTTGCGTATTTTCTTATAAACACATCAATTCACCTCACTTTGTGTGTCCTACCAACACAGGGTCTCCACTAAGAAAATCATGCCCATACTCTTACCTATCCACTCGCTAACTGCCAGTCCGTTCAACCACATATTCTCCTGCCGAGGTCGCAGAGCGCTGTCAGCAGTATTAACACAGTCTACAGCGCCGCCAACATACAAAGAGGCTACTTACCCGGGTCACAGTGGCCGAGCATTTCCTCCTAAGCTGCACGTTTCTGTTGTCAGTATTAAGCAGCTCGTGAGGTGGCGGAAATGGCGACGCCACTGGGCAGTGGATGACTGGATCTGAGTGGTTTGGGGTTATGAATCACACTGCACCCTGTGACAATCCGCAGGAAGGGTTTGGATTTGGCGAATGGTTGGAGAACGTTACCTGCCATAATTTGTAGCATCAACAGTGAAGTACGACGAAGGGAGTGTTACGATATGGTGGATGCTTCCCTTGGTTAGGATGTGCTTTCCTTATTGCGTTTAAGAAAACGCTAAATGGTGAAAGATATTAACACACTTTACAGCAGTTTGTTTGGTGTACGCTAGAGGACGAGTTTGGAGACGATGATTGTAACAGCATGACAGTGTACCCTGTCACAAAGCAGTGTTCGTGAGACAATGGTTTGTGGACAATTCCTGAAATGGACTAACCTACCCAGTGGTACACCTTTGGTATGATTTAGGCCGTCGACATCGCTCCATACCCGGCGTCGACTTTGGTTTCCCAGCAGAGTTCAAACTACCAAAAAAAAGACGGAGTACGGACACAGTCCACAGTAGTAATTGGCCCGAAACTTTTGATAAGGTGGTGTATATTTAAGGAACAGTCACCTATCTGGAGACCTCTGTTTCTGAAGGACGAACAGTGAGAGTTCTTTGGCAAGATAAGTGCTTGCAGAAATTAGTTCCTTAAGAAAGAGTACATGCGGACATAATACTTCATACCTCTACAGCAGGTTGTTGCCAGTCGTACTCGCCCATACCTTCGTTGACCTTTCTTGGAAACACCACTTCCCCTTTTTTTCTAATCGCTTGGAACGCTTCGTTGTTCCACAGCTCTATAACAAACTGATGCTAGACGGAGGTGCTAGATCTTGAAAACGTAACCTATGTAGAATCATATCGGGTTACATCAGGTCTTTTCGCCTTCCCATCTCGTGTTCAATTACACTGGCCAACAACGAAAATGTTTCGGGCTCAAAAATAGTTATTTCTTATGTGTTTCCATCTGCTGAATTACAAAATCACCGTAAAAATGACAGCTTAGCTATTACTTTGGATGTAGAGTAACATTTCATTTTTATAGCCAACATTTTCAGGTTGGGAGAAATCCTATTGTCGGAGTTGGCACACCTGTCCAATAATAAAACACAAATCCTCTTACGCTGTTTGTAAGATATAAACATAGATACTCTTGCTGTGACTATGAGTTTCATATATCATCTGCTGCAAGTAAAGCAGAATTTCAGTTTTGATGGTTCTTTTGCTTGCAAAATTCTTAAAAATGCCACGAAAATGTGTAAATAAAGTGAACAATTTTTGTTACATTTGTGGTAAAATAATATTTTCCTTACAGACACGCAATTTGACGCCGTTTGTGAAGACTGCCTATCAGCATTACTACGGTATGAAAATAGGGGACCAGCATAAGTCTTGAGCTCTACATATACGTTGCAACGCAAGTTCAGTTACACTGAGAGAATGGCTGAAAAATAAGAAACGAATTATGGCTTTTCCTTTGCCTATGGTTTGGCGGGAGCCTACAAACCATACGGATGACTGCTATTTCTGCTTGACTCCATCTATAAAGGCAGGATTTTCTATAAAGAAAAGAACAGTTCAGTACCCGAATCTTCGATCTTCTAATCGACCCATTCCACTCGAAAATTGTGTTTGAAGTAGAAAATGAAGACAGTGTGAAACAAGAAGAAGAAGAACCAAACAAGCCTTCCACATCCCATGACCTTGATTTTGAGGGAAAAGATGGTAAGCCACACAGGCTGAGCCAAGGGGAATCGGGTGATCTCATTAGAGACTTTGACCTGTCAAAGGAGAAGGCAGAAAGTTTTGGGTGTCGACTACAACAATGGAATCTTCTCGAAAGCGATTTCACAGTCTCACAGTACAGAAAGCGTCACATGGAACTGCTTCCCCTTCTAGAGAAGGAAAACAATCTTGTTATTTGCTGCGACATTAACGTCTTGATGAAACCTTTGAATCTGAATCATGATCCAACTGAATGGAGGCTATTCATAGACTCCTCCAAGCTTAGTTTGAAAGTTGTTTTACTTCCTCCAAGCTTAGTTTGAAAGCTGTGTTACTTCATAACTGCACCCGTCTTCCTTCTATTCCTGTTGGTCATGCAGTTCAAATGATGGACCCATACGCCAATATTTTAGCACTCTTGGATTCAATCAAATATTATTAGCCCAAATGTAAAATCTGTGGTGATCTAAAAGTCATTGTCATGCGCTTCTTGTGTATACGGTACAGTGAGGATAGAAAATCGCATTGTATTACAGCAGACTGGCCTGTAAGTAATCTTAACCCTAGCCAGATAAATGTTGTTGCCCAGCCTCTCGTGGATCCAAAAGATGTTCTTCTTCCATTCAGCCACATCAAGTTGGTTTTGATGAAAAATTTAACAAAGGTATCAACCAAGAAGGACGGGCCTTTCAGTACATAAGAGAGAGCATTTCGAAATTAAGTGGTGAAAAAGATTCACGAAGGTATTTTTATCGGACTTATAAAGGATCCTGCATTTGACTAGGTTTTGGAGGGGAAAGAAAAAGAAACTTCGGAAGCCTTCAAGGGAGTTGTACGTAGATTTTTAGGCAGCAAAAGACATGATCACTATAATCAGTCGGCGACGGTGCTCCTGCAAGAATACCATAACCCTGAATGCAACTTGTCCCGCTCAAAAACCATTTTCTCCACTCCTACTTAGACTTTTGACCTTATAGTTGTGGAGCAGTCAGTGATTAACATGGAGAAAGATTCCATCTGGACATTTCTGCTATGAAACAAAGATATCAGGGCCTTTCAAATGAAGCAATATGCTAGCTTATTATTGTTGATCTTTCTGCATTGATGCTCCGGAACTCTGTTACAAAAGGCAAACCAAAAGACGTCGATCTCTTACAGCCACCACATGATTCTCTTCAGAACTAACGATCTACGAGGTACTCTTTCAGCTGTTTAGAACTCTTAAAATATAACTACAATTTGAAAATTTCAAGTACACTTCCTATGTTATTATCATGTAAGTAAAATGTATCTTTTTCTCTTAATCTGTTAATATGAAACACTTCCACCTTGTGTACATTACAGAAACTAGATCTCAGAAAAATTTTCATTGTCATATTCATTTTTTCGACCAAAAATTGGTAAGAATTGACTTATACAGTGCAGAAAAGTTCAAAAAATTTTTTTTCTTCGCCAGTTTTCTCTTACTACGTAGTGTAAACAAGTATTGTGAGAAATTGATTTTTTAATGGATAAATATTTTTTTAATGTTTTTCGCCAAAGTTATCATTCAAAGAAACTATTATTACAGTCCACTACAAGCGTGCCTTGTTGTGAGAACAAAAAATTCACGAAAATTAATGCTCTTATCTTGCAGAGTAAAAAGAGAATAACAGTGCTGAGAGAAGAAGCACCTAATGTTTACCCAGAGACATTATGAGCCCGCTGTGGTTTAAGGTGGAAGGAAGAGGCGCATAGCAGCAGAGGTAGTCTTCGCATCACTTCATTTAATTAAATGTGCAAGGAACCGCAGCCCAGAGGTCGCCAACCTCACCGACCGTAGAAATCTGCTGGCCGTTATTCGAGGAAATTAAAATCGCTCTCCCGTGGAGTGCTTCTCGAACTCCGACAAGGAGAACGCAATCAACATTATGGACGTTCCGGGCAGAGATAATCAAGGAGAAGATATTGTGGCCGATGGCGTCATGGAATCGCTAGCGAAACCTTTACAGGTGCTGCTGTCTCAACTTTCGTAGACGGATGCGGAATGCGTGATACTAAGATGCAAAATCCGAGTGTTCCATAAAGTTTTATTCGGTATGAGATTAATTAAAACTATTAAAGTAAACTGTGCATGGTTAATTCTATACAAAATAAAATCTAATGTCATAGTTTCGAAGTGAAATTCATGTGGGAGCTATTATCTTAATGTTGTGTCCAGTAATGTTAAATAAAAGTCTTTTATGTCAAACTATTATTGAACAATAATTGGTAGAGGCTTCTCCACAGCACATAGTGCACAATGCTGTATCTATTATGATGTGTTGAGACGCTCAAGAACTGTCGACCACATGAACAATACGCAACGTAAAGTTATCTCCCGCCGTTGTACATCCGACGCCAGGGGTGTAGCCCGTAGCGGGTGAAGGAGGCGCTGCTACAGACTTTACGATGAATGGCTAACTAGTGTTGAGATTTCACGACAAATGGTTCTGAGTACACTTGCAGCTAGTCAGTATTCACTACATATTGAACTGAAACATCTGTCTGTGTGGCGAGGCAGTATTCGAGTTCGGGTTTTGAAGCTATTTTCTGGGGTGGTAGGGAGAGAGCAACAGACCCCTCCCCGTTAGTGACCAGAAATGAGCTCAGTAAACTCGCGTCTAACTCGCCAGCGGGGCCTATGACGTCATCTCCGACCTCGCCGTCTCCTTACGCTCGAAGACTCGTCTTGCCAGTCTATGCTACTGCCCGTTTTACTGAAAAATTGTCATGTGAGTTTGTTATCTGGTAGAAGAGGACTACACCAACGTATAAACGAGAGCGAGTACACGAGCTCGCGAGTGTAACTGACGATATGTGGCATTGCTGCTACATAAGCAAACATTGGACATGACCATTGCTATGTATCAATACAGTGACTCATCGATTAGCAGTGAACATTGTTCTGTTTATACACACATTTATATACATGCATATGTACAGTACCAACCTGATTGTAACAGATGTTGAAGGTGACCACCATTTATCTCCTGGCACTTTTGAGCCCTAGTTCGGAATGTTTTTGACCTATTTGAAACAGGTCCTCTCTGACGCCATTTTCGGACTAAGCGTTGCATGGCAGTCTTTGCTGGCACTTTGACACCATTAAACTTCTCAGCAAATAACTGACCACTCCGTTTCCATGACTTTGTTGTCCGAGCAGGTCTAGGCGCTTCAGTTCGAAACCGCGCTGCTGCTACGGTCACAGGTTCGGATCCTGCCTCGGGCATGGACATGTGTACTCACTTTAGGTTCGTTAGGGTTTAAGTAATTCTAAATCTAGGGGACTGATGACCTCAGATGTTAAGTCCCATAGTGCTCAGAGCCATTTGAACCATATTTTACTTTGTTGTCACGTAACTTACCAAACGAACACCCGCTGCTCTATTGTATCATGGTTCCCTTTGCACTGCTCCACTCACACTGACACAGCGTGAGTTATGCTCTGGACCGGTGTCGATCATATGCGTGAGTGCGCGTGTATGCACGTGTGTGGGTGTGTTTGTGTGCTTCACTATCAAACTTTTTTTAAGACTGTTGTAAACTTTGTAAATATTAAATCCCTATTCAAAAAATGTCTAATAATTACGTGGACATTCGTACACAAATTTTCGACATGTTGCCGAGTCTGAGCCAACAATACAAGAAAACAATACACAAGGATGAAGTGTATCCTCTTAGATCAGGAGTTCGCAGGTTTTTGTCTCTGCAAACCACTCGAAATTTTTATAAATTCGGGCGTCGACTATAGCTGGCTCACTTTCTAATTGACACTGACATGGCGTGGGGTGGCGAGGCGGGAGGAAGGGGGGGGGGGGGGGGTCGGCTGTCCGAAGGTTGAACGACGAGTGCCGCAGGGGGAGTATCAGTAGGGCCGGTGCCGATGAACTACGGTAGAAATATGACTCACACAAGTAGTAACTTTTCATGGAAGCACTGTTTTACAGAGTCGTTCGTTTTCACATACGGTAATTATTTTTAGCAAATAACATGATTTAAAGTAAACCGATTCTGAAACATTCACTGAGTAAGGGAGGAATGGTATTTGAAATACTTATTAAACTTTTATGTCACAAATATTATAAACCAATTGTGCAAGAAAGTTTTTAGCCTATTGCACAAGTGGTTTATAACATTTGTGATGTGAAAGTTTAATAAATCTTTGCGAGGTAAAAAGAATCAACCTTATTTTGAAAGACGATACTTTGTTATCTCCTAAGAAAACCGTTGTGCCTCGTCCTTGTAGGATCATTTTCAGCATTTGAAGCCTGTCAAAGATTTCAGCTAAGTAAACCAATCTCGATAACAACATACCATCAGCGAACAAATTTTTTACGTCATTGTTTTTGTCACTGAGAAATATTTTCCTTAACATTATACAGATGCTACTTTCATCAGTCAGTTTTCTGACCATCACTTTACTTTAAAAAAATAAAATAACGTCAGAGAAAAATTTTAGTTATATGATTAGGTATTTCATTTATTTGTTTACGTACCACATGAAATGTCCTTGCGTACCAACAGTGGAACGTGTAGCAATGTCTGTGTCCCCCTGCCCTAAATGGTGATATTAAAACAAATTTACAACAGTCTTCGAAAAAGTTACAGAAATGAATGGTAAGTTACACTACTCGCTGTTAACCCACAAACGCAAGTTTACATCACTAAAGGAATACATAAATTGTGCCCTTTCTGGTTGCAGGACATAAGATTGATGTTGCTCTGTGCCGTGTTTTCACATGTCGGATCACAAATGTTTTCTCATGGTTGAAGGTGGGCTCAACAAGGATAAAACCACAGCGTTTGCATTAGACGAAATTTTAAATTTTCCGTCAGAAAAGTGAACTAAAGCACCTAACTTTTTCCAGTCTTATGCTTTTGGAGCACATTTTCAATTGTATACACTACATTACCTAGTTTTCGTATTACTCCCTCCACAATCTCAAAAAAAAAAAAAAAACGAGAACGTCAGAGGCTATCTGATCCCAAAAATCGGTCGTTTCCGCCCTATCATACTACCTTACAACAAAATCAGCGTGCACTCAAGTTCTGTACTAAGTCACAATTAGGTTTACACTCCTGCACGCTTCAGTAAGAGAGAACGAGTCGATGAATAGGAAGCAATCGCAGAGCCGCTACTCTCACACCCGTCATACTGGTGGAACTTAGGACGAAAGGAAGGAAGCTGGCATAACGCTGACGTAAAAGCGAAGCCTTGATTTCCAATGTGCGCAGCCTCCAACGTTTAATTCGTACTTGCTGGGTTTCTGATCTGTACTCCCTGCCACTATCCCCCGTTACATACGGCATGTCGTACACATTGCACATCTGCACTTTTTTTGGTAGTTGTGTCTCTAGTTCTCGAAATCGGTATAACGTACGCAATACAGAAGAACTGTGACAGGTTATCTTTCACATTGTTACTACACTTTATTTTTTGTAATGTATTTACATCATTATTACTTCGTGGTTAGCCGGTTTCCCCAAGCTTTATCAGAATATCCAGGACGTTAACATAAGAACTGCATTTTAGCACTTAGCTTCTCTTAGTTTCCCAAGGAATCACAGAAATATATTACTTGTGGGATAGCTTGCAAAGTCTACTGTTCGTACAAGTAATCCTCTAATCTTCCATACATCTTATATGCAATGGTGTGCATCCTATGTTGTGCATATTAAGAGGAAATATATTCGCCTTTCTCGAGTGTCGTTACAACTGGTTAGAACTAAACTCCATCCTACAACTGGCTAAAAACTAAACTCCGCCCGAACAGACCATGAAGGCCTAACGGTACCGACCAGCTACCGTGTCATCCTCAAACCATAGGCGTCGCTGGATGCGAATATGGAGAGCCATGTGGTCAGCACACCCCTCTCGCGGCCGTATGTCAGTTTACGAGACCGGAGCCGCTAGGCCTACTACACAATCAGGTAGCTCCTCAGTTTGCCTCACAAGGTCTGAGTGCAGCCAGCTTGCCAACAACGCTCGGCAGACCGGATGGTCACTCATCCAAGTGCTAGTCCAGCCCGACAGCGCTTAACTTCGGTGATCTAACGGGAACCGGTGTTACACTGCGGTAAGGCCTTTGGCCACAACTGATTAACCTCGATGAAATTTTTTACACTTACTGGCCTGCGTTGTAAGTGAAGTCTGAGTATCTCGTTTTAAAACTATAGTGAAAGAATCACATTTATAGCGTGGTGAAAATCCGTTGCTTATCTACTTAAAAATACCACTAAATTGAACTCATGTACTTAAAACCCTCGACGAAACTGACGAGTCTGAAACATTGTTTTATGGTGTGATCACTATATGATAATTAGCACAGTCATCGGTCGCTAATGTGTCTAGGATTAAGGTATATATAATAGTTTTCGAATTCCAAGGGAGTTAAAAATCTCTTCATTTGATATAACGTGATCTGTGTTCTGAGAGGGAACAGACTAATCTACTATTTGAATACTATGGGGTGGTCCTCGTCTTCGATTGGGTGATTTCTTAATTAGTACAAGCATTCCTCCCATAAAGTCACAATTAATCAGTAATTCTAATACTTCAGTGATCGTACTGTTTGTATGACGAAAGCAATGTGATAATGACTGAAACGAATTAAATGTAGTGAAATGAAATAAATAGATTGATGGTAATGAAGTCAATGTTTATATAATGACGTCAGAGCAAACTGCTTAGACATTGTACATACTAATGCACTGAATACATAGAAACAATTCAAAATCCCTGAAAGACTGGGATGCAAACCCGAATTTTCTACTTATCCCCAACAATCGCGTTAACCATTAGGATAGCAGAGCAGACTTTCAGTTCTGAGTGACCCGTGGTTATTGGCAGCATTCCATGGATGTACAGGACCGCTGTTGTCCCATCTCTGGGCTGGTCGTCCGGGCAGTCGTTCATTTTTACAAATTTTAACTAGTCTTGTGGAATTTGTCCTTTCCATAGAGTCCTTCCAATTTCTTTTCGTTGTCTTCAGCCATTTATTTGTATCTTGTAATTTCCACTGATCCATTATCGATGCAATTGCCCTCTTGTCCCACGTGGTTACTCCTTGGCTCTATCTTAGTACCTTCATTTCCACTGCCATTATCTTTTGTGCTACCTTTTTCATTTCAGCTCTAATTTCCGTTGCCTATGTCATAATACACGCAGCACTGTATCGTATATTTTTATTTTCCCACCAGTTGTCATAAATTTGTTTCTCCATACAATACTTTGCAGGCATCCGGCTACCGGTGCTGCCTTTGTCACTTCTTTTCGCTTTAGTTTCAATTCTTTACAGCTGGTGAAAGCAGTCCCTAGTTAATTTACGCTCATTGTTTGTTTGAGACTTCTAATTTACATCTTACATGTGTTTCTGATATTGCCATACTCTTTGATGTTTCAGATAAGATTTCAAGGTTATATTGCTTAGTTGTTTTATTGAATTGGTGAAGTAGCCTTTTAGCTGTCTACCTTCACGGAAGGCGCAGTTCTGAGAGCCGTAGTTTAAGCAGCCGCCTATGGGAAGGAGGTTCCGTGGAGTAAAAGTCTGGTCCGCTCGTTTGGAGAATTCCTCGGTGAGATTATCATCCTGCCTGATAGGAAAATGTCTAAGCCTTGGAACAGAATGGATGTTGATCTATGATTTTAGAAAAGTAGTACCACAGATTTTCGCATGGGAGGCGTCGAGATAGCACCGCTGCGTTACATTGAGTCTGAGGCGTATCATAATGTATCCTGCCTTTAGGTATATATGTGTAACGAACTAACTTCACATTTCATTTCAGTTCGTGGGCATGTGCATTTAATTCATTTCATATTATCCATGAGTAGCGTACAAGTTTTCAGAAGACGACTGTGAGAAAACTAATAAACAGATAGAAAAGTGACACGTGTCAGTGTATAGAGCGTCTGTCCTAGTGAGCAGAAGTGTCAGCACGTGTGGAAAAAATTACCCGCTCCCTATTGCCCCATGAAATTCGTTCGCGCTTGCATATAGGCAATCCGATCAACACATTTCCAAACCGGGCTGCTTCCACGCCTTCCAGGCAATTCGACAGTGACTTCAACGAACTGTACTTACGTACTGTCATTTGCCACGCCACAAACGGAGTCCATATTCAACACGTATAATATGAGTTAAGAAACTTGTAGAGATGGTTACTCGAATGATATGTGCCTATTTTCATTATGTCTTGTAGTTTCTGTGCAGTCATTTTCTGATTTTTATGAATATTCGTTTATATTCCTTGTGAAACGGTAAGTCACCTTCCTCCGTTGATTTTGTGGTCCTTGGGGTGATATTCCCACATCCCCTGTGATGGAACTTCCGGTAATAATGTTTGGAAAGCGTACGTGGAAACTCGTTGTTGTGTTCTACAGTCCAACGACTGGTCTGGTGCAGATCTCCGGGCTCGTCTGTCATGAGCGACACTCTTTATCTCTTTATGAATGTAGTAACCTGCATCTATTAGAACCTGCTTACGGTAATCAAGTCTTGGTCTAAAATTTTTACCACCAATATATTCCTCCATTATCAAGGAAACGATTACTTAATGCTCAATGCTTCTGGTTTCCGGATTTTTTTTTAATAGCACTTGCACCCTACCTCATCAACTATTCACTGGATGTATTCCAGTCTCCGTCTACTCCTACAGTTTCTACCTTCTACAACACTACCTATCACCATAGAAATTATTTCCTGATGCGATTTTAACATGTATACTATCAGACAGGGTTTTCTTCTTGTCTGTGTTTTCCACACGTTCCTTTTTTCACCAATCCTGCAGGCCCATTCCTCACCAGTTCACATATTTTTAACATCATTCCATAGCACACCGTCTCATTCGCTTCGATTCTCTTTCTGTTACGGTTTTTCCACAGTCCGTGATCCACTATCTTGCAATGCTGTGCTCCAAGCGTGCATTTTTAGACATTTCTTCAAGAGTTTAAGGCCGATACTTGACACTTACTCTACCCTTGGCCAGAAATCTAATTTTTGCCTGTGCCATTATGCTTTTTATATCCGCCTTGCTTTGTTCGTCATGTGAGATTTGGCTTCAGAGGTAGCAGATTTGCTAAATGTCCATTTCACCTTCTTGTTTGATGTTAAATTTATCGATAACCTCATTTTGGCTGCTCCTCATTACTTTCATCTTTCTTCTGGTTACTCCCGTTCCATTATCCAATCGCATTAGATTGTTCATTCCATTCGGCACGTCCTGTAATTCTGGGGGTATCAGTGTCATCAGCAAATCTTATCAAACAAATCCTTTTTCCTTGAATTTTAATCCCTGTCTTGAAGGTTTCTCTTGTTTCTATCATTGCATCTTCGATCTGCAGACTGAATAATAAAGACGAAAGACCGTATCTCTGTCATGCAAGCCGGAAGCTGTGGCCGAGTGTTTCCAGGTCCTTCAGTCCGGAACCGCGCGACCGCTACAGTCGCAGGCTCGAATCCTGCCTCGGGCATAGATGCGTGTGATGTCCTTAGGTTAGTTATGTTTAAGTAGTTCTAAGTTCTAGGGGACTGATGACCTCAGATGTTAAGTCCCATAGTGCTCAGAGCCATTTCACCGATTTTGAACCTGTCATGCACCCTTCATAATCCTTGCACTTCATTCGTGGTCTTCCATTCTTATTGTTCCCTCTTGATTCTTCTACATATTGTGTATTATCCGTCTTTTTTTACAGCTTACTCGTATTTTTCTCAGAATTTCGAGTAACTCTCACTATTTCAAATTGTCGAACGCTTTTGTCAGGTCGCCAAAACCTATCAAAGTGTCTTGATTTTTCCTACTTCTTGTTTCCTTATCAAGCCCAGCATCAGAATTGTTTCCCTGGTGTTCTTGCTTTTCGAAAGCGCTTCTGATGATCATCTAGAAGATTCTCACTTTTTTCTGTTATATTGCGTATTATTCTTGTCAGTAGCTTTTATGTATGAGCCGTTAAGCTGATTTTGCTACAGTTTTCGCACTTGTCTCCCCTTGCTAGTATCCGAATTGTGCAGATGTCTCATTGTACATCCCTAGTCTCACACAGTCTACACACGAACGTTAACATTCGTTTTGTTGTCACTTCCCCCAATTTGTAAAAAATTCCGATGGAATGTAATCGATACCTCCTGCCTTATTTAATCTCAAGTTTTCTAAAGCTCTTCTAAATTCTAACTCTAATATTGAACCCATTATGTCTTCCATTCCGACTCTAACTTCTCCTTCTATCACGTCATCAGATAATTCCTCTCCCTTGTACAGGCCTTCAGTGTAATCTTTCCACCTATCCTCTCTCTTTTGCGCTTAATAATGAAAATCCCTTTGTAGTTTTAATGCTGACGTCCTGGATTGTAATTTTGAACAAGTTTGATTTTCTTGTATGCTGAATCACTCCTTCCGTCGACCGTTTTGGTATCTAATTCTTCACATTCTTCCTGCAGTAATTTAGGCTTGGTCTCTCTGCACTTCGTATTCATTTCATTGCTGACATAGTTCTGTATTCCTGAACTTCCTTTATCATTTTTGGAATTCCTTCTTTCGTTGATTTTTTGTCCTGTCATCCAAAGCTTCTCCGTAGTAACCTTCCTTGTGTCTATGCCTGTCTATGCAACTTCTGTGATTGCCCTTTTTTATTGATGTCCATCCCTTTTTAACTGAACTACCTTTTGGGAAAATCATTGTTGCATTGGTTATAGCCTCAGTGTAGTCCAAACACATTTTATTAACTGATTGGGTCCTTTATTCTATCAGAGCCATAAATTTCTTTTCTCCACAGTTATATGTAGTGCCTCTTCGTTAATTACCCGCTATTCTTATACAGTCTCCAGCATTCATCTGTAGCAACCAACTGAAAAGCCTCTATTCTCTTTGATGTCTGTTCTGACAGTGGTCCATGTTTGACTTCCGTACCAGGCTACAGTCGAAAAAATATTTCCTCAAAAGAGTTCCTATCATGTAAATTTTTATATTAGATGTTAAATTACTCTGCTTCTCCAGAAACGGTTTTCTTTCTACAGCCAGTCTACATTTTATCACCTCTCACTGCTACTTTCTCTCAAGAAACTATCCACTCCATTCAATTCATTTGCCATTTATGACATACGTAGAATGTCACCAGCAAACCTTAATGTCTGTATTGTTTCTCCCTGAATTTTAATTCCCTTTCCAATTGCCACTGCAAATTCATGATGTCGATCATTCTACACATAAACAACTGCTTCATAAATGTTTTAGTAGGTCACTAAATGCATCACTCTATATACCACTCAGGATATCATCCCAAAGCTGCAAAATGGTCTGACATCGCTATCGGCAGTATACTATTGAGGATTAAGCAAGTTCATCTTTACACAGATGGTTGCAGGACCTCGGCTGTTCAGTATAAAACGTCGAGTCAACACACCTTCAGCCGTCTAAATTTCTAGTTGTTATTTTATTTGAGCAGTCAGTTGTTGACTTGGTGAGTGATGTTCGAAGTGATTGCTGTGTAAAGAAAAAAAAAACTACGGATACTAGTCACTGAATGCTGGCCGCGGTTTTGACTGGACGAGTGGTGGGATTTTCCCTAAACGTTGGTCAGGGGGCCTGAACATGGCGTAATGTAGCGCTGAAACTGGTTGCTAAAATAATACGTAAAATAACAACTGGAAATTTAGAAGTCTGAAGCTGTTTTGATTCGATATTTTATGTTGTGGGTTAGTTCACAGAGTGATGTTAGACAGCAATTTTTATTTTAGTTATTGATGTTGAAGTCATCAGTCTTCTAACTGATTTGATCAGCCCGCCAAGAATTTCTTTCTGCACTAACCTCTTCATGTGAAAGTATCAACTTGCACATTGTGTCTTCAGTTATTTGCTCATTGTATTCCAGCCTCTTATCTTTCGCTACAGTTTTTACCCTCTACAGCTCCCATTAGTATCACAGAGGTTATTCCGTGGCACTAAGGGCAGGAAGCAGCTGGCCACAGCGATAGGGAGTTCGCGCGCACACGCAACAGCAAGTGCGTCAGAGCTTCACACACACATACTGCTCCCTAATACGGGATAAAGGGTTAGGCGCCTCGCGCCGTTTGACGCTAACACGTCTCCCCGTCGGCTGTAATCTTATTACGTACCTACCGGCAACGTTTCCTAGTCGATTGAGCTGTTGCCGTATGAACCGACTAGATATATTGCCTGTCACGTCCAGTTCACACCCAAGTAAAAACGCTTTTGTTGAGTTCCTTAGGCAGCTACGGCCTCTTACGGAAAAAAACTGTTTATCGCTACTTCAAACAAACAAGGAACCGCCTTTATGGGACATTTCGGTGGGACTATTATTTCCGCGAACTACTGTAAATTCAGTAAAGAACAGATTGGATGATTAAAGGTTTCTGAAAGTAGTGCAGCACTTTTAGTTACTGTAGAATATTCATTTTCCCACTGTTTAGATTTCAAGTATTGTAGCGACTCATCAGCGTTCACAATAATGTACGGGTCGTTGTGTGTGTGTGTGTAACGATAGAGAACGATCGAAACAAATAAGCACTGATTGTGGCGAGGTTATGGAGTTATTTGCATCTTAAGATCATAGGGTCGCCTTTATGTCATTACTAGCACTTTATTGAGTCCATAGCATTACTCCAAGTTCACAAATAATATTAGAAGCTATTGTTTATGTATGCTAGTTATGTTAATTGCACAACACTACATACACTTTTGTCACATGTTACAACATCCACTTGCTTTACGGGATACAAACAAACCAGAAAGGGAGACTGATATTCGAAGATTTTGCGTTGGACAAGAGATTTTCTTTGGTCATTGCTCGTGTTTTTAAAAACTGTATATTGATCTCGAATTTTTATTGTTACTGCATTAACCTATGTTGATTAGAAAGTCTATATAACTAGATTTAAGAATAACACTTCCTCTACATTTCTTGGTAGGTAAATTACGTTTAATAGGTTCACTCTTACATATTGATGATGAATATAGATCACATACGTAGCATTTTGATGGCTAAGCTTACTGAGAATTCTGAGTTCTGTGGGTGACTGGGATGGTGTGTGTGTGTGTGTGGCTGTGTGTAAAATAAAGGGCTAGACGAATCGAATATGCTAAGCAGATTAAAGAGGTGTTGGGTTAGAGGTGACGTAGATATAATAATATTAACAAAATAAAGAGAAAGATTCAGGATACTTGTATGTGAATAATAAAACCTATGAGCATTAAAACTGCGATCAGGAAGGATGGAAAACTCGAAATTTTACTTTTGTATGCATGCAGTGTGGTAGCAAGAACACATGGTTCACACATGCGTCGTAAGAGCGCGTATCTGATGAATTTCGGATATTTATGCAACCAGATACGAAGATCGGTGCCTTCTCATATACGTTCGCGAGTGGTACTTGGTGTCATTCATGCAACATACCTGAAGTTGACGTGGTTGGAAAGTTACCTTCCTGGGGAGAAATCTCCATAACTCCCAAGGTCTAACAGTGAATTATACTAAGCATAATCTGTGAAAGAGTTCAAATATCCTGGATCAGTCTTTACTGAAGTAACAACAACCGAAGGAAAGATTAAGATAAGACTACAGCCTGCGAAACTATTACTCTCTAAATCCAGTATTAAAATCTACAAACAAATCTAAAAGAAAAATAAAGCTATCTAATACGTTAATAATTCCAGTGGTACTGTATAGTTGTCGAACTTGGAGCACTCGAAAGCAAGACCTCAACCGACAGCTTACATTTGATAGGTTCTTAGGAATACGGATCAGTCTGTGATCCAACAGCTGGAAATGAAGAAGGCGGCACAGTACAGAAATAGAACAGGTAAACAATGGATATAACGTCATCAGAGTCATGTAAAGCCAGAGTCTTCAATATTCCGGACACATAATAAGAATGGCAGAAACGAGATGGCTCAAAACAGCAATGGACTGGATCTCGCCAGACAGCACACCAGCGGGAACACCTAGGAAGGGATGGATGGATGGAGTAAGACACACCTTGCTGCCACTATGAGTCTTAGACAACTGGAGACAGACAACGGAAGACGTCACGCGGCCCTATGGTCGTTTCTGCGTAAAGTAATAAAGGTGATTTGGTGTGCGAATGTTAGTGTACAGAGCTGTCACCTCTGAGGGCATCAATGGCTCTAACGTGGCTGGGCACCCAGTCGAACTCGTCCTTCTCGACATTCCAATCTGCTTCAACTCTATACCACAGTCATCAACCGCATAGTTTGGTGAGTGGTGTTATGCCAGTCGCCAGTCCCATGTCAACCCTTGACGAGGTGTTTCCAGCGGGTGAGAGATCTGTAGAACGAGGTGGACTGCGTGGATAACACTCGATCTTGCATTATCTTGTTGAAAGACAACGTCACAGACACCTTAACACATCAGAAATGTGTCGCGTGATGTCTGAATTACCAGTTATGCGAACCCTAGGTGATCCGTGTTTTGTACCCAATGATGCCCTTACTATCATGCCAGATGTTTGGCCCCGGTTGACGATGACGCATGAAATCTGACAAAGCTGGTTCTCCTCGGAGCCTCCACATGTGCATACGACCATTGTATGCCGTCCGCAGAAATGGGACTCAGAAAGGATAATGCGGTATCACTCCTAGGCCAGTTTTATCGTTGGGCGAACCATTGACGGCGTGCCTCTATTTGTTGCGCCGCCAAAGGAATCTGCAACAGTGTTCGACGCACTGACACTCCGTGGTGTTCCAGATGACATCGCATTGCCAGTGTTGATAGCTGACCTGGTGCGAACAAGCTCATATTGGGACTATAAAACAAGTCTGTATGATCCTGGTACAGCTGAATAAACATTGAAGCTCGGATGTTACTTATTTGACTATACTCTCCCTGCGGGGGAGACAGGTGAACTTGTTTGTATGACTGGGTAGGAAATACGGCCTTTGCCACGGGTCGCTACGTTTTCTAACAGATTTCACAGGGACTCCGCCTGAACGAATCCTAACACTATACTGTAAGAGTACTTCAACGAAATTGAAGATGAGGGTTGGTTATTAAATAGGGCTCAATTCAGGAAGGTAATTAAATCTTCATAGACACTGAGAAATAATTAATTAATTCTGAAGGATAATCAGTTTCAAAAATGTTTTAAGAACTAATCTCATATGTCATCTAATTCGGCCTCAAAGAGGCTTGACAAGAATTGGATAAGTGCGGGTGAGTTATTAACATCAAGAATACCTTTTTATATGCGTTTATCTTCGGATTAAGATTTTCCAAAAAAGCTCACGAAGTAGCATATTATTAAGAATTTCAATATTCCGCGTACCGCTGCCACTATAGCACTACATAAATAACTGGAATAACACACGGAGTAATGCATGTCTGAAGCAGTTATTTGAGAACTGGTAGAACTGTGGAATACATGGATCACATACGCACACAATCAGACTAACCATTCGTCACACAGAAGGAAGTTATCCACCAATTCAAGAGAGAACCAAAATCTAAAGTGGTTCAGAAAAAAAACTAGGCTCGACGGTTATTTGGATAAAATAAATGACACCGAAATTTGTAGTAAAATATGCGGAATTACAATTAAGAAACAATGAACAGAAACTACATTCTGAGAACAGTTCTTCCCGAGTTGCGAGCCATCGCAAATCACTAGTACCGACGAGGCTATCCACTATGAAGAAACACCGATTAACCACAAAATCACGACAATGGACGAACACAAGTCAAGCTATAAGGCACAACAATTTATTTAAAAGCGAAAACTAGTTGATTAGTGAATGCAGAAGGGCGTAAGCACATTCTCACAAACAAACCATTGGTAACGGTCATGCAAACCACGCATGATCTCACTCAAATCTCCACAAAACACAGTGCGATTTTAATATGGCCTCTAGGTTGTTAAGTACATACGCAGTGGTCATAACCAGTTACACGACTGATTCAGAAAATTAATCACTCTCATACATTCACGTGGCCCCATGCCCCTCTATCACCATGTTATAGTCCAAAAGCACAACAGTATCTGCAAGGTATTCCAAGCTAGTCTAGAATATCTGCCCCACCAGTGTCCCGCTGCAGTCCAGAAACCGACGTAGACAATATGCACGCTGTACCTGTGCCAACTTTAACAAAGCGACGGACCATCGATCGCCGATGTCTCTCTGATGACACGGAACAATTCCCATTAGCTTTACACAAAGGTTGGCTAAGGTGACCCCACATTCAAAGAAACATAGCCCAAGGCTGAAGACACATTTAGATATTCGAACATACGGCAACTACAGATGGTTCAAATGGCTCTGAGCACCATGGGACTTAACATCTGAGGTCATGAGTTCCCTAAAACTTAGAACTACTTAAACGTAACAAACCTAAGGGCAACGCACACATCCATGGCCGAGGCAGGATTCGAACCTGCGACCGTAGCAGTCGCGCGGTTCCGTACTGAAACGCCTAGAACCGCTCGACCACCGCGGCCGGCACGGCAACTACACTTCCAGGCAGACAACAAAGGGATGGTACGTGGGAAAATATACGGCGATGACACAAATACATGATACTCGCTTTATCGTATCGGTTAAAGACTTGAAATATTATTAAGATGTGGTAATATGGTGTTAATATATTACCGTGGTTCCCATCCATTGCACCTAGCTGATCATCATCCACTCAGTTTGAGATGATAGGATCACCAGAACATAAGCGATGCTGAAAAGTAATTTGAAAGTGGAAATCGACACCGAAAGTTAATGAAGCAACTTGTGCAGAGGTGCTTCAACATTCGTAGAGCGGCTGAAATCCTGCGTAGAATACGACTATGGCTATCCTATACCCATCGTTCCAATGACAGGAAAGCTAAAAATTCTGAAAAGGGTAATGCTAAGGCTCAATCTATATATAGTGGGAATCAGTAAAGTTAAATAGAGGGAAGACAAGAATTTCTGTGTAGTGTAGTGTAATATCTACAGCGAAAAATGGTGTAAAGGAAGTAGGATGCGTTATGAATAGGAAGGTGGGAACAGTTCCATGATAAGGTTGTTCCCCTAAGAATCGACATCAAACCAAAATCGACAATAATAGCCGAGCTATACATGTCGACACTGTAAGCAGAAGATGAAGAGTTAGAGAAAGTATGTGAGGTTACTGAATGGGTAATTCAATACGTAAAGAGGGATGAAAACCTAATAGCCATGGGGGATTGAAAGTCGCTTAGGAACGACTAATAGGAAGTGCACGGAAGCTAAGGCGAAATGGTTGCATGAAAAAGTGATGAAATACAAAAAAGAAATGATTGTTGGGAGGACATACAGAAAAGTCAGAAAAACGTTTGATGAAATAAAGAGCAAGGGCGATAACATTACAAGTGCAATGGGAATTCCACTATTAAATGAACAGGAGTGAGCGGATAAGTGGGAAGAGTACGCTGAAGGCCTCTATGAGAGGGAAGACTTGTTGTTTGTAGAAGAAGAAATAGAAATCGAGAAGGAAAAGTTAGGGAACCCAGTATTACAATCAGAATTTAAAATAGCTTTGGACGACTTAACGATCAAATAAAGCAGAAGGGATAGATAAAAATCCATCGAAATTTCTAAAAATGATCGGGAAAGTAGCAACAAAGTGACTGTTCACGTTGGTGCGTAGAATGGATGAGATTGGAGATATACCATCAGACTTTCGGGGAAACACTATCCACACGGCAAGAGCCGACAAGTGCAAGTGTTATCAGCCCATGCATCCAAACTGCTGACAAGAATAACATACAGAAGAATGGCAAAAAACTGCGAATGTGTAAGATGATGATCAGTTTGGCTTTATGAAAGCTGAAGGCACCAGAAAGGCAGTTCTGAGTTTGCAAGCAAGGCTAAAGAAAAATCAAGACACGTTCACAGGATTGTCGACCTGGAAAAAGCGTTAGACAGTGTCAAATATAATACGTTCTACACTCTAAGAGAAATAGGGGTAAGCTACTGGGAAAGAAGGTTAATAGACAATATGTACAAAAACTAAGAGGGAACAATAAGAATAGAAGACCAAGAAGAGAGGTGCCGGATTAAAAAAGGGTGTAAAATGGGATGTATTCTTTCGCCCCTACTGTTCAATCTATACATCGAAAAAGTAACCACAGAAATGAAAGTGAAGTTCAAGAGTGGATTAAAAGTGAAGTTGAAAGGATATCTTTGATAAGATTCGCTGATAACATTGCTATCTTAGTGAATGTGTAGAAGAATTACAAGATCTGTTGAATGGAATGAATAGTCTAATGAATAGAGAGTATGGCTGGAGAGGAAATCGAGCAAATAAGAAAACAATGAGACGTAGCAGAAAAAACGAGCGAGAAACTTAGCATCAGGATTGATGGTCATGAAGTAGACGAAGTTACGGAATTCTGCTACCTAGGTGGCAAAATAACTCATGACAGACGGAGCGAGGATATCAAAAGCAGACTAATACTGGAAAAAACGGTGTTCTTGTCAAGAGAATTCTACTAATATGAATTATAAGCCTTAGTTTGCGGAAGAAATTTCTGAGAATGTACGTTTGGAGCACAGCATTGTATGGTAATGGAACATGGACTGTGGAAAACAGAAACTGGAGAGAATCGAAACATTTGAGATGTGGTGCTACAGAAGAACGTTGAAAATTAGGTGCACTGTCAAGGTAAGGGATGAGGAGATTTTACGCAGAATGATAGAGGAAAGGAATAAATGGAAATGAAATGATCGTATGGCATTGTTGGCTGGGAGGCCCCATGCGGTGAAGTTCGGCCGCTGCATTGCAAGTTCCTTTTAGTTGACGCCACTTCGGCGACTGAGCGCGTCAATGATCATGAAATGATGATGAAGAACACACAACACCCAGTCATCACGAGGCAGAGAAAATCCCTGACCCCTCCGGGAATCGAACCCGAGACCCCGTGTGCGGGAAGCGAGAACGCTACCGCAACACCACGAGCTGAGGAAGGAATGTATGGAAAACACTGACAAGAAAAAGGGACAGAATGATAGGACGTTTGTTAAGACATCAGGGATTAAATTTTCATGCTACTACAGGGAGCTGTAAAAGATAAAAGCTGTAGGAGAAGACAAAGATTGGAATACATTCAGCAGATAATTGACGTAGGTTGCTACTCTGAGACGAAGAAGTCAGAACAAGAGAGCAATTTGTGGCAGGCCGCATCAAACTCGTCAGAAGACTGATGACAAAGAAACCAAATAAAGAATAAAAAATTTATAAAATCATTTTTTTACATTAAAGACTGTAATAATGAACTTCAATGCTGCGTTAGTTATATAATCACTCACATTTACTTTGTTTAGACTTAAAAGCCACAAAATTTTCTCCCCTAGTGTTCGCAGATCGGGTTGAGCTCAAATTCTACATGTGGGCCTGATGGGACACTCGTTTGTGTGAAGTGTACACTTTGTCATTGGCTGTGAAACACCCTAATGCCTTGAGATGTCTTCACAGCCAGATTTCTGGGGGATAAGCATAACGTGCACGGCACGTCATGTGACTGGACCTCCTGTGTTGCTCTTGAAATGGTTGTTTCAAGTACCGGCGTAGAAGGCGTGCTAAATGGAACAGTGTTCTCTCGTACATAAATTACATCCGTTGTCTTTCTGCAAGAATAACAACGCTCTATAATAGCGTTCGCACTTTGCCGCACATAAATTGGTGATAAACAGCACGTGTTAATTTGTCTGTTAAAATTTGTCATCTCATAAAGCCGTCATACCACAATTCCTATCTACAACGTTGATAATGCAGCGAACACCATGCCTCGCTTGCATAACCTTTCGACGATTTTCCTGTGCCAACGCGGGATTAATATGGTGATTTCTTATTCTGCATGAATCCCGCCTAATCTGTAAATGAAATGCTATTTGTGAACCGTGAAAATACAAAACACCATCTTAGAATGGCCTGCCAGAACTGTTAACCAGAGTAATGACCGGAGAGCTGGCACACGATAGAAATGATAACTCATGAGCATGGTTTACGCCTCCAGTGATACCAGTTCGTCATACACTTTTCTGAAGGTGGTCTTCTACTCAATGCAACATTGGTACCTCCGCATCCTATGCGCATCCTATGTGCAAACTATGTGAAGTTTACCGGCGGCGCTTGTCCTTGTGAATGTTCCCGTGCCTGCAAGTCGCTGGAACAATCTGCTTACCTTCTTGCAGATGAAATGCGGCCTCGAGTGTATCATTCTGTAGTATTACACAAATCTGTGGATTAATACAGTTGCCCAAACCGTAGCAACCCACCACGCCTACCATCTCTTCGAAGAATACTAGGACACTTCGTACGTTGCGTACACTCCACGGAATTACTACTCTTGTTTTGACGGCAGAAGAGCCTCAAAAAGTTACGTGCGGAGAGATTTGTCATTGCCGTTGGCAGAGGAGCAAATACAGAGGCAGACAGTAGCGATAACAGATGAGCAACGAACGCTGACACGAAGACTAACTACACCACTGACTGCTGGCCCGTATTACATATCTTTATGGCATTTTTCTTTCTGTTTTTGACCACGAATATCTGCGTAACAATATTAGGTACTCTTCCTAGTCACCCTGTACGTTTAAATGTGTAGAGTAATATTTCAGTGACACACTAAATCAGCTACTATTGCAGAGGGCCCAGGATATCTGGTATGTTCTGAATGCTTGATATAAGTGTGTTCTTCAGATATAGACGAAAGTATTCATGACCTCGTGACAGATGGCCGTCGCGTTCAGGCTCGTGAGTTTAATAAAAAGAAAGTACTTATTCATTTATTTATTCTCGTATCTTTAGGGCAATAAAATCCTGTTTGTATCCAGTTAAGCAGATTTTATCAACCTACTCATGTGTTACAGTACGTAAAAGAAATGAAATGATCGTGTGGCATTAATGGCCGGGAGGCCCCATCCGTCGACTTAGAAGAGTAGAAAGAGGGACAGATGTTGGAAGTTAGGTAAGATAAAAACTAAAAGTGATGAAGTGATAAAATTAACAAAACAATATAAAGTGATAGGCTTAGAAATTAAATTCGAAGAGAAAAGAGAGCGTTTGGTTAACTGTTTGACAGGTATAAGTGTCTACGCCCGTTAATTCGGAGAACTTAGAACGGGATTAAGAAATAACGAAAGTAAGTGTTTCAGTATCTTCTTATATCAGGGCACTGAAGTATGCAGGGTAGCTTGTTCCATAGGTGGACAACGATGATGAAGAGGAGTTTGATATTGTGTGCGTCCAGCTAGGGTACTAGATAAATGATAGGCAAATAATGAATGACGAGTATTTTGAAGATGCATCTTATATTATGTGGGTGCAACTAGGATACTAAACAAATGAGATATAAAAGGAAAAACTAAAAAAACTGCTTTCTTGGTGAGACCCATGAAGATTTTAAAAATACACACAGTATCCACTTAACGTACTTGTAACGCAGGCTGCAAAGTGAGATAATGTGTCCAAGGTAATCAGAGAAAACTATTATCTAACAGCAGGAAAATTCAGCGGCTCATGGGTGACGGCCAAATACTCCCACTGTGGTTTTAAGACGTTCGTCAACTATCGAGGTACCCACATTAGGACCTTTATCATTACTGTAGCTTCCTGACCTCCACACATGGTAAAATGAAAATATATTTTTGTAGGATGAATCAACGTCTGATAGTCAAGCACGGACTGGGGGGAAACCGGCAAAAGCACAAAACCGAAGCGTTCGACATGTGACAATACAGAGGGCTGTTAAAAATTTGGTGGAATGGTAAAATGAGGAATGTGGGTGAGGTGAGGACATTGATTGGAGACAGCATGATAGAAAGTATGTTAAGACATCAAGAAGTTACGTCCATGTACTTGAGGGTGCTGTGTATGTTAAGACATCAAGAAGTTACGTCCATGTACTTGAGGGTGCTGTGGAGGAAACAGAGATTGAAGTATTTTCTATTGAAAATAATCGAGAACGTTTGTTGAAGTGCTGTTGAGGCATTGAGGTACAGGCTGGCACACGAGAGGAATCAGTGGCGGGCCACATCAAACCAATCAGAAGAGCCATGACGTCCACTCCCACACCTTTTAAAGAAGTACGGAGAAGTGGCAAGCGAGTATACCACCCAGAGCTGAGAATAAAAGCTTTATATCTGCTGCTACGAAATATGTTGAAAGAAATATTTATGATGCAAAACTAATTTCTTTAATTATTAAAAAAAATTCAAGCATGTCATCAGACAAAAAATTTAATGCAATATTTCCTACCACTTGAGCCGAATGCCCCGTTGTTTCCATCATAATACCTACGTCGGATTTCCAGTGCATTCCTCGCTCAATTCGAACTTGACCGTCTCTAATGACGTCGACAGATTGTTAAACCGTAATATTTCTTCATCTGAGTGCATCCATATTTTGTGTATCTAAGGAAACAACAGTTCAAAAACACCTTAATCACGAAATCTAGTTCGAATAATCGCTTACAAATTTAAGCTCCGTTAGACACACAGAATGGCATCGACAGTTCTTTAAGTGGCACCTAGATTCGACACGGGTGTGACAAATATTCACTTGCCACTTACTACGTGTAACTTTTCTTTAAAGGTTGCTAATCGTTGATAATCGCACCATCTGTCGACTTCAAGTAATATGACTTTTTACCAGTGCAAATAGCGTTAATGAGTCAAGTCGGAAAGAGTAGCGTGATAGATCATTCGATCTACTAACGGCTTATGGTCCAGCCCATCAACAGTCCAGGATGTGAGATCTAAATTGTCTGTCAAGAAAACTGAAGCAACCAGAGGGGGAGAAGAAAACAAAATAAATCTTCACGGTTGTAGAGTGTATCTGTTGTTACTGCTGTGATTAGAAAATCAAGTCAGGTCTAAGAACAAGTTGGCACTATGAGCCTACTTATCAGTATGACGCTGAACCCTCTCTGGCCTGGACGCATGCAGTGATTCGATTGGGAATGCTGTCGTGAAGAATTTGTAACCTCTCCTGAGGCCAGCTGCCCCACAATTGTTATAACTGGTCCTTAATATTTATCCCGGATACGGCACTGGGATAGAGTTGGTTACCCTTGTTGGTCCCACACATGTAATATTGGGGGTCAGATCGCTCAGACATTCCATAGAATATCATGTAGACAGTTCATAGACATATTTGCCATATGTGAACAAGCATTGTCCTGTTGAAAAAAATGCACCACGATCATTTCGTATTACATGTAACATATGAGGATGCAGTATATCCGTGACGCACTGTTGCGCCGTCAGAGTTCCTTCAAGCGCTATCATACGTGACCTGAAGTCATATCCTATGGCTCCTCACACCATGACACAGGGATAATACTGTGTGCCTTTCCAACACATTAGATGATAGGGACTTGTGCGGATACTCGCTGAAGATGGTATTCTGGGATAATAGAGACCCGTGATTCGTCGCTAAACACAATACAACGCCATTCAACAGTAGCCCATGCTTCCCAGTCATGACGGCACCACTCCAAACGCATCCGTTTGTGCGTTTTGTTGTTTACTCCATTCTGCGCATGGGATGGTGATTCCCTAGTTCGGCTGCTGGTACTCTCCGACCACTGGAAAAGGATAAAACATAATGTTGTAGGCAGTCCATTAATAGTTCTGTAATAGTTGGTGCTGATATGAAAGAGCTATTGATTTATTCCGTCCTTGCTGATGCGTGCTGTAGTAAGTGATGATACCCAGGTTGAAGTAAGGAACACTACGTTCACGGCACAATTTCTGATAACATCTGAAAGCTGGTTAACGTGGGGCCGTATGGAAACGGTAAGGTTTAGAGCGGAGGTTCCAGGCTGGTTTCGGTGTCTGCCCCGGTTGGTGAGTGACAATGTATAGTCGGCTCCTGGCCGTAACTGAGACAGCAATTGAAGCCCCATGCTGTACGCTGGTACTAGCGAGCATTTCCTGGACTTGGTGATGGAACAGGCTAAGCAAGTATGTGCCCTTCCTGCATTTGGCACGAATTCGGTAGTCTGAGTGCTCTTGTCGGGTGAAGCGGCCGTAGGTTACAAGATGACTGGGATGTGCTCCTGGTGCCGCAGCGGAGAAGCAACCTCACAGCAAACCTGGCCAACGGGGGGTACAGCTGGATGACTGGGTTCTGGACATGAGGAGGGCCAGCCCCCGCATCCAGTCATGCAAGAGGCGCACAGTTCTGCTGAGGCGATTAATCACGAAGGATGTGTGGAGCTGTGGCACCAGCCTAGATGGTCGCGGCCTTCTGCTGGAAGGTGCATTTCGCTTTAAGTATGCCGAAAGCGGAAGTAAGTCGACAATCATGCATTGTGCAGACAATGCTTGTTTCCTCGATAGCAGCGACGCCGGTTTCCTGATGCGCAGGCTGCTCGAAAGCGTGGTTGACGTAGCCTGGGGGAGCATGTAATAAAAGGCGTGTCAACAGCCTGTTTGAACTGTTGAGGATGGGGACACCAGACGTGGCGTATTGACACCAAATGTAGTGGGTGGGTGCCAGGAGTTGCCGTATTAAAACTCGGCGAGAACTTTCCAAATGATTTATTTGCTTCCGCTACAGTGCGCCGTTCACCTCGGTCTGCATCACAGGCCCGCAATGCTGTGGAAGCACCGCAGTGACCTGTGCAACGCAACGCTGTGTCTTGCCGGCCTTGTGCGCCAGTGGACTGCGGCGTTGTCAGGATGCCGCGGTTGACTCAGCGGTCTGCGTCCCTGCCGACTCAGCGCTGCTCGGTGTGAGCCGCGGGCGGCCAGCTGCGTCCTTCTCCTCGCCGTCATGGCTGAGATCGCAGCGACCAACAAGCGCCCGCTATTTCCGGCGTCCGTATCCGCGACCATCGCATCGGGAAGTCTCCGGCGTGTGTCTGTAGCTGAGACGACTGCCCGCGGTAGAGAGCTAAGGAGTGGCCCGCCCTGGCTGGCTGCAGACCCCACGCCGTGGACTGGGACGCTGGCGCCCCGTCTATTGCTGCATGTGGACCGGCGGTGTAACATGCTTCCCCGGCCAGGAAAGCTGGCACACTTGAATGACTCTCGCTAGAAAACAACACATATAACACTTAGGTTGGCCAGTGGACCTCTTCTGCCTGTGAATTGTGCCATGGAAACTGCTGGGTTCGTCCTCTCCGGCAGTTCTACACCCCTGTAGCCTCTCTTTGTCTTCGCAATTGCTGGTGTGCATAACTAATTGCAATCCGTCCCGCACCTGGCTGTACCTCATGCTCCGAATATCGCACAAAACTAACTTTCCCTATCCTAAATGGTGGTGCCGCTACAGTACACAATATCGTATCTCTCATATTAGTTGACCGCAGTATTGTTGCATCTCGGAGTGAAGGCGCTTTGGTCGGGGTATTCTGAGTTTTTATCGTGATATTTCGTGAGGACACGCCAGAAATACTTGATAGTATACGCACAACAGTGTTGATGTCATTCACAATGCGATACGTTTTCCTTAGTCACCACGGTACTTGTTTACTGTAGCGTCACGCGTGTTTCCAGCTACAGCCACGAGACGCTAAGTGTAACAGTATCGCAGTCGGGCTACCTGTAAATAGTCTGCTGGGAAGCGACGTCTGCGGGCTTAGCGTAGGCAAACCACAAGGCGAAGAAGACGTGGTGGACCCGTAATGTAGTCGGCCTGCGGCCGATATGCAACAGTTACCACGTGCTTGGTGAACAAAACTGGAACCGTGACAACGAGTATGCTGCCCTCACGTTCCCAAACAATCTGTCATCAGGCCACTGTCACATCCTAACGTCCCACAAATACTGATATTGCGTGGTTCGACCAGCCAACTAAATTGAAACAAACTCTGTCAGGTGCTGATAATGCTGTATTGTATGACCATGTTCTTCAGATTGATCACGTAGTATGACCGTGCACTATCTCCATGTTCTTCAGACTCATCACTCATCATCTTACGCTGTTTGTGCCTGTGTATTCACTGCCACACCTGGTAAAAACACTAAACAGGAACAAGACTAGCACTCTGATGGCCATTCTGTTCAGAGAACCTCAGCTCTAGTATTGTAATTACCTGCCAATAGTTTATATGTGCACGAAGTTACACTGGCATTCGCCCATGTCCCCTGGGTGCTCCATAGTTTTCTGAGGCGGTGTACGTAGGTCTAGCAGCTCGCGAGTTCGCCATGGGTTGTGTGTAAGCGCCTTGCAGCACAGTCTTGAGGAGGACCGCAGACAATGCAACGGAAGGTAACCTGGTTAGCAAGCAGTTGTTCGCTATTTGGTGCAGCGGTCTCGAAGCAATCTCACTTCCGAAGTTGAGTGTAATTTAACTTCACTAAAGTAATCGAGAATTCTCGCGTATCGTGTCGCTTCTCGTGAAATCTTAGAGGGAGATGCACACATTCAAAACAAGGAAACAACGAAGAAGAATATTTCGCAACCAAATCAACTGCACAAGAAGTAACAAACAAAAGTTCACTCGTTCTTAGAGCAACTGGGAAAAGGCACATTTTTCCAAATTGGTCTCTTAGATGTAACGTACGTTAAACGTAAAATGTTGAAATAAAACATTCTTAACCGTAGATTATAAAATTTATAAAGATAGTGCTCGTATTAAGTAACGCAGACAGACAGTTATAAAACACGATGTGCTCCTCAGATGCGAGTTTGTAAATCTCAAGTGTAAAGATGTGATGATCACATCCGGATGTATATAGGCTATAACGTTACAGGTTCATCGAGGCGGGTACCTCATATTACTTCCCTATGATGTCTTTCACATAATACATGTGAAACTGAGTGGATGCCTCACTGAGTACCAATCACTGCAAAACTACTTTCGACAGTCTCGTATTGCATTAATATCATACAGCTGTAACTTTAAACGGAGTTGCTTTTTAGTAGTAACTACATAACGCAGATGAATGTCAGTAACGAAGACACACCTTCTTAAAGTAATTACTGTAAATAATTGTAATTATGAAGAACAATGCACATAGCAACGAGAACAGTTACAAATAATTTCAATAAATACGTTATGGTTAAATAAATAATTCTGAATATTAAGACTGGTAACAAGATAGCTCTCAAAATTCTTAAGTCAATAACAATCTACAGGAAGAGTAATAATACTCTTGTCGAAAAGGGGCTATGTCTCATCTGATAATAACTACATTCTTACATTTTGTTGCCTCAGTATCCCTGACAAATTTTGACAGCTTTAGCTCTCTTACCTGGAGCCAAACGTAGCAAATACGGCTATAAATTTGACCGTAAAATGCTCCGTGTGTTCCCTATCGGGACTAAAGTTTCGAGATTCCCTCCAAATAAGTCTCCAAGCGATTGCTTTTCTAGTTACGTGCTTATACTTCTCCATTTTTCTCTCCTCTACGTAACGTATTTCCGTTGCCACAGAACACAGAGACGTTAAAGTTACATCACTAGTTCGCTGGAGAGACTATTTCGTGGTCTCCGATCTTACTGCAGCTAAAATTAAAAGTCGAGATAGCAGAGTCGCCTTGGCTGCAATAGCATCCAGGTAGGTCAATCGATTTTTCAGTTTTCTGCTAACGGACGACCTAAGTGACATGTGCAAGTCATACAGACAGTTTTACAATAAAGTTTATCTTTATAACTAAAAGAAAGAAAAGTTGATGAAGTCGTCTTCTTACAATGCTCTGTAACCTACAAACCTTGAGAAAGCGTGTTAAGACCACCAAAACATTTTAAAGTGGTAGTAAGAAGACTCTTTCTCTAGTTGAGAAACTTCTGACACGATTTCGTACACTTTTCAGCTTTAATAACGGACAGTACAGTTGTGACTTATATTTAGGCTACTTCAAACACGCATATAGGGATATTACAATGAGCTCTTGTTAACCAACTGCTTTAGGAATGTCGCAAATTGTAACTTCCATGACGAGGAAAAGAAGCAATTTCACAAGAAAAATTTGCAGCACATGCTTTTGACACCATGAAGCAGATAATATATCATGTATTAATTTTGTAAATATGACATTTCTACCACCATCCTATTTAAAGTTCTATTAAAGTTTCTCAACTGGCAATGTTAATACTTAATAATGTCCGCCTCCACAGCTGAGTGGTAAGCGCGACAGAGTACCATGTGAGGGGACTGGGTCGGAAATTTCTTCCCCTTAGGGACTGGGTGTTGTGTTTTCTTCATCATCATTCCATCCTCATCAACACGCAAGTCGCCGAATTGGCGTCAACTAAAAAGACTTGCACAAGGCGACCGGCCTACCCGACGGGAGGCCCTAGCCACACGACATCTCATTTCGGTAATTAATAATTATTAGTTATTGCCATAAGTAGGTGCCGGGTCTCTATTTTCATAGCCGAATTACACGATCCTTTAGACATGCATCTAAAACGAGATTTTTTTTCTATGTCACAGATCTATGTGTCGAACAACATTCATTCTTTCTTGTTCCTAACGAAATTAGTTAGCTTTAAATCGAGTTAAAAACATTTCGTATTTGCACACCACCAGAATAACATTATTTACAACAACCTTGATTGTGTTTGGCTTTTTAATTTCTATGGACGCCATTATAAAAGTTTCTTAGTAAAAGCACAATTGCTTCACATTTCGTAGCCTTTAATTCTTACTCTCTTAAATACATTAATAAATACGTGACCTTTGATTTATGAGTTTTTTCTATGTGGATGGGACCCAAGCAGCAAAAAAAATAAAACCATTTAACATACATAAGGACGGGAATGCCAGTAATTGTTAAAATTCTGTATCCTTGGCATTGCTAAGCCATGCTCCAAAAATTATTTTCAGCACTGCTGAGGAAAGACTAAACTCGAAGATTAGGCAACATTTATGAGCAGACCAATTTGGAAAAGAAAATCAATTATATTTGTCTGATGCCATGGGCAACCACAAACTGAAAATAAACAAATACAAGACTAAAATAATGGTTACAGATAACTCGAATGGGCAAGTAAGGGTAAAAATTTATATAGGAAGTATAATAATGGTACAAGTAAATAAATTTTTTTACTTTGGAGGTATATAGTAACAGGTGACAACAGAAGTATAATAGAGACTAACAGAAAAATTTCGATGCCCAAATAATCCTTCAGAAGAGCAGATAAGTACTTTAACAATGAAACAAGAAAAAAATTAAACAAGGCGTTTATTTAGAGCGCTTTAAACTCAGGCTATGAAGTAAAACAAAAAAAGGAGAATTTGGAGGAATATAAATGTAGTTGTGAAGGAAAACCAGGAAAATACTCTAGAATGAAAAAAATCTAATAAACAAATACTAATAGACAGTAAAGAGAGAAGGACATTGATTAACATGATACAGAAAAGAACAGCTAAATGAATTGGATTCTTAATTCGAGACAACAGCTTCATAAAAAACATCTTAGAAGGAAAAACTCCAAGAAAAAATACAGAGACAGGCCCAGAACATGCATTTACAAATTGTTATTAATGGAATAAACTGCAGCAACTACAAGTAAGTGTAAAGATGTCGCGGTATAAGTTAATGGTATCTGCAACCCGTTCTGCCGTTTTATCTGGTGTATTGTTCCACTCCATTATTTAATTTTATGATTTATTTTTAACCAAATGAACGTTATTTTATATTTAGTATATCATTTCCTTGTGAAAGATACCTCAAATTTCTCTGTTGCTACAAACCCATTTACAGTATATAGACTATTAATGGCAACATTCTTTTACTTCCTTTGTCTGATTGAGTGCCTTTTGAACTCTGCCTCACATTCTCCAACCACTTTTTTGAACTGTGTGGTTAACAATACTTTAGCGACTAGTAGATGCGCTTTCTTTGTACTGGCCCCGTTTACAATAAATGCTCTGCAATAAATTCTTTCCTTGTGCATTTACCATTCCACTGTTTCGGTTGGCATTCTATTTTACAGTCATATTAAGGTCGGCAGAATGTATACATAGTACTATTTATAACAGATGAAAGAATACTCTCTAGGATCCATAGTTTACTTTTCTCTTTTGCTACTCTATATAGCAGACGAAATATCCCCAGAAACTTTATATCCTGCCATGATCAAACTGATTGCGGTGTCTCTCACATCAATTATTTGTATCACTAATGCATATTATGTGTTAAGTGTTACCTTTTTCGTGGTAATATTTGATTATTTACATTATTCATCAGCGGCAGTGGGCGTTATTTGCGGATATTCTGATATATATGACATATATCGTCCAATTTGAAACATCATAGTATCCGCAAATAACGCCCGCTGATGCACATGAATAATGAAGGTAGTCAAGTGTTACCACAAATATACATTTTATGCTTCGAGAGAGAGAGCAGAGTACAGATAGACATCTCTTTCATGATACATAAAATTAAGTAAAGAAAACAATAAAAGTCTAGAAATTATTTCCGACTTAGACTTCACATTTTGTGTTAACAGGGACTGTGTAAACCAGGCCTACAGAAAAATCTAAACTGCGTTAGTCAAAATGAGAGAAGCTTCTCCGTCATCAGGTAATATGAGATGTGTAACTGGTACTACACTCCTGGAAATTGAAATAAGAACACCGTGAATTCATTGTCCCAGGAAGGGGAAACTTTATTGACACATTCCTGGGGTCAGATACATCACATGATCACACTGACAGAACCACAGGCACATAGACACAGGCAACAGAGCATGCACAATGTCGGCACTAGTACAGTGTATATCCACCTTTCGCAGCAATGCAGGCTGCTATTCTCCCATTGAGATGATCGTAGAGATGCTGGATGTAGTCCTGTGGAACGGCTTGCCATGCCATTTCCACCTGGCGCCTCAGTTGGACCAGCGGTCGTGCTGGACGTGCAGACCGCGTGAGACGACGCTTCAACCCGTCCCAAACATGCTCAATGGGGGACAGATCCGGAGATCTTGCTGGCCAGGGTAGTTGACTTACACCTTCTAGAGCACGTTGGGTGGCACGGGATACATGCGGACGTGCATTGTCCTGTTGGAACAGCAAGTTCCCTTGCCGGTCTAGGAATGGTAGAACGATGGGTTCGATGACGGTTTGGATGTACCGTGCCCTATTCAGTGTCCCCTCGACGATCACCAGAGGTGTACAGCCAGTGTAGAAGATCGCTCCCCACACCATGATGCCGGGTGTTGGCCCTGTGTTCCTCAGTCGTATGCAGTCCTGATTGTGGCGCTCACCTGCACGGCGCCAAACACGCATACGACCATCATTGGCACCAAGGCAGAAGCGACTCTCATCGCTGAAGACGACACGTCTCCATTCGTCCCTCCATTCACGCCTGTCGCGACACCACTGGAGGCGGGCTGCACGATGTTGGGGCGTGAGCGGAAGACGGCCTAACGGTGTGCGGGACCGTAGCCCAGCTTCATGGAGACGGTTGCAAATTGTCCTCGCCGATACCCCAGGAGCAACAGTGTCCCTAATTTGCTGGGAAGTGGCGGTGCGGTCCCCTACGGCACTGCGTAGGATCCTACGGTCTTGGCGTGCATCCGTGCGTCGCTGCGGTCCGGTCCCAGGACGACGGGCACGTGCACCTTCCGCCGACCACTGGCGATAACATCGATGTACTGTGGAGACCTCACGCCCCACGTGTTGAGCAATTCGGCGGTACGTCCACCCGGCCTCCCGCATGCCCACTATACGCCCTCGCTCAAAGTCCGTCAACTGCACGTACGGTTCACGTCCACGCTGTCGCGGCATGCTACCAGTGTTAAAGACTGCGATGGAGCTCCGTATGCCAAGGCAAACTGGCTGACACTGACGGCGGCGGTGCACAAATGCTGCGCAGCTAGCGCCATTCGACGGCCAACACCGCGGTTCCTGGTGTGTCCGCTGTGCCGTGTGTGTGATCATTGCTTGTACAGCCCTCTCGCAGTGTCCGGAGCAAGTATGGTGGGTCTGACACACCGGTGTCAATGTGTTCTTTTTTCCATTTCCAGGAGTGTATTTTACAAGTAGACAAGAATGATTTACTTTCACAGCACACTAATCTAGATTCAAATATGCATCTGTACTCTAACAACCAACCATAGTGTGTGGCTTTGAGTATATATTGCATTAGATTCAGTTACATATGTCACATTCAATTTCTAACTGGTACACAGAATTAAAGAATGTCGATATGGAAATTCGTTAATTTTGTGGTCGTAGTCATTATGATATATGTTTACTGGAGGAATTAATATGTTTCTAGATTATTTTGTGAAGTGGACACGTGTAATAATTGTCAATAACACTTGCTTCAATAAGCAATGCACTTCTTGCTGTGTCTCACATTGCATTCTAATGAAGCGTTCTGTGGCACACTCAAGCTGCGTAAACGAAAGCGTGACAAACGTGCAGGTCTGTCGTGCCCAATGATCAATTTATAAATGAAGCAGAGACTAGTCAGGAATCATTCGTGGTTTGAGGCAACGTAGTGCAATGTCAGCCATATTGCCGTGCTTTACGACGCTCAGCTTCTTGTGTCGGATATTAAGGCGCTAATAGGTGAGGTATTTGGATCAGCTAGATATAGCGACGTCAGGTACGAACTTCACATCCATGACTGCCTTCATGGAGGACTAGCCCGCAGCCTGTGATGACAGGACCAGTTTATGCAACATTAGTCACTGAAAGTGGGTCATAAGCGTTCCACTCGCAAACACTCTGCACTAAAGACAACGTACGACTACAAACAATATTTCAAGAAGTACAACAATCCTACACCAATGTATTATAGGAGAATGAGAAAGCAGTAGGACCTATGAAGACACAAATACGAAATAACTAGTTACCGGAATGAAATAGCCGGCGACAATGAAAGCGAGAAGAAAGACGATCCTCCGCAAGGAAGCAACACCGTGACTAGAGTAAAAATAAAGGCGACAAGAATTCGAACCCCTAAGTTTGACAGGTTGGGAGGAAGAAGCAGCGTACAAAGCAGCCCAACACTAAGAGTGGCTCAACTGCCATGTTTCGAGTTAAGGTCCTCTTGCTTTGTATCAGGTCGCAAAGCCAATGAAGATGGCTCAAGGACTCAAAAATGTAATCAGCAGAAGTTTACACGCTATATATCACGGAGACTACATCGCGTACTGTGTTACACCGTGCAATATCATAACAAGCTGTTTAAATATTGCCAAGATGCAAACCACGCATTTCATTCGTAGCACGATAGAAAAAGGTGGTAGAGAGGTCTATCACATTAGTCTGAGTTAAGCAGAATCTACAGGGACAGGCACCGAAGTGCTAGATGTCTCCCATTTCAGAGGAAAAATCCACTTTCAGCACTAAAAATGCCAGCAGTCTTTACTATAATCTTACCAAGTACTACGGCTTGTGGCACAGTTTTGACGTCATACAAGCACTGCTTTACAAAGATAACATAGAAGACTATGTCCCTTGCAACAAACCACTTTAGTGCAAAGAACGTTGGACACACAGCGAAATCTGTTGTTGGTTTCCACCAAGACGCACGAAATATGGAAAGGAACATAACAGCATATCTTGCCCAGTACACGAGAAGCCCCTGAAAAATGAGCAATCCGCTCTCAAAGTCGTCCAGTTTCCTAACGAGGATGCAAACGTTTCCAAAAAGCCTCAAACACTACCAAACCTAAGACTATCGTCAGGCAGAAGACCTTGCCGACATCCAAGGACTTCACCTACAGACTTACTAACAAAAGGATATGTACATCAACATCCCTTCCTCGCCAACAATCTTCACCAGAGAGAGACGAGGCACCTACAGCAACAAGAATTCATCAACAAAGAAGGTCTTACGCAAGTGCAATGACTAACTAGACTGATGAGAGCCTAAGCGCGATTTGACAGATACAAGCGTCAGTGATGCCCTTAACGAATAACGTTACACATCTGCAAGATAAAAGGGGGCAACTTACTGGACACATTAAAAGCTACTCCCAAGAAGATGAAAGAGGTCAAACACCCACTGACAAAATCGTCATATTACCAAACCACTCGTGTTTATGGTACATCAAGATACGATGCCAAACCCACACAGAAGAGACATAAAATCTATTTCCAAAAAAATAGTTCAAGTGGCTCTGAGCACCATGGGACTTAACTTCTGATGTCATCAGTCCCCTAGAACGTAGAACTACTTAAACCTAACTAACCTAAGGACATCACACACATCCACACCCGACGCAGGATTCGAACCCGCGACCGTAGTGGTCGCACGGTTCCAAACTGTAGATCCTAGAACCGCTCGGCCACCGCGGCCGGCACCTATTTGCAATGCGAATAGAGTGCGAAATAAGAAAGAAATCCAACACGTCATCGCACAACAAAAAACTTATATTGTACCACTCACGGAGGCAAAACTCCGACTTACTGAAGAGCCTATCAACGGTTACAGGACTGGCAGGAGGCAACAAATTTGAGGTTCAAATGGTTCAAATGGCTCTGAGCACTATGAGACTTAACATCTGAGGTCATCAGTCCCCTGGACTTAGAACTACTTTAACCTAAATAACCTAAGGACATCACACACATCGATGACCGAGGCAGGATTCGAACCTGCCACCGTAGCGGTCACGCGGTTCCGGACTGAAGTGCCTAGAACTGCTCGGCCACACCGGCCGACCAAATTTGAGGAAAAACTGGTGTCCTTCATACAATTAGGAACAAACTCGAACAGCTCCCTCATGAAAAACAGCTGGAAGGAACAGCCATAACAGTGTCAACCAGTATCGGAAAAATCACTCTTACTGCAACAGGACATTTGTCAAATAATAAATTGCATTGACATCAATAGGCATCAATATCAATGTGAAGAACTGATTATGGAACCCCAAGGGACTACAATCGGCAGCTTGGTACAACAGTTAGACAGAAATATGATATCCTGGAGAACCTACGCACAAAGTAACGTCGATCTGCAATCTCTCGAGGCACCACGGTCCTAAGGTTGTGGACATGCAAGGAAATAAACTGAGATAAGTTTCGACTCTGTCTCACCACACTCGCTGTTAGCACAGCAAGAGAGATAGACTTGACACTTGACATCCTCACCAAACGATCAAAAAATCGAACTGCCGTCCATGACGATCGTTCAAGATACAGTCAATAAAGATCTCTTCCCACCGTTGATCGATGAGCTAAGAAACCAAAAATACAGTTGTGGGAGACTGGTAGGAAACGAAACAAGACCCCCAGATACCGTCGGAAATTCAAGCACCTACACAGGGAGCTACGAAGACGTCCCATGGCACAAACGTATGGAAAAAAGTGTTAACCACTTTTTTTTCGGGCGGTAGATTAAAGGCTTGTAAAAATCCAATACTTACACCTCAACGCATATCCGCAGATCTCTCGTGCACAACACAGCTGCAACAGAAAACGCCAGCGGAAATGAGCATCATTCTTCTCAAGCTGTACTGTGCAAGGGCGACTGATCCCAATGGGATCAAAAGTACACAGATCAACAATCTCTCGAGAATGGTGACGGTATTTCTGACCCAGATAAGCAATATCGCCTTTTAAAAAAATTCCCGGACACCTGAATGAAGGCTACAGTGCTACCAGTTCAAAAGGAAACTGAAACGTCACACGATCTTGTAACTTAAGTCCTATCAGCTTGACAGTTTGGGCAGATTTTAGAACGTTGGATTAAGAAGCGGAGTGGAGAGCCCTGGATGCAACAATACTCCCCGAAGAGTTTGAGTTTCAATCCGAACTTTAGGTGGAACTACAACTTCTGAAGTTTACTGAACATATGACAAACAACTTCAATTACACCCGGTCTACAGCTACTATATTTTTAACCAAAGAACATGCATACGATAAAGTATTAAGGGAGAATATCATCAGAAAGGTCCAAGAAAACACAAGCATCCTGGATTGTTATAATCGTCTTATCTAGACTACTAAATGCACTTAGATGGTCAGCGCTCATAAATCCAGAAAACAACCGGAGGACTGTCGACAGATTAGTGTTGTCGCCTACTCTATCTACGATTTACATCGATGTGGTTCCAAATACTTCACATCCCCAGATAGCTCAATTCGCTGGTATTACAGCGCTCGTTGTGGTAGGGAGAATTCATATAACCAATGTTCGACGACTCCAGCGCCAGTCAGACAGACTATTAAAATAAGGGAAAATGAGGTAACGTATTTTATCAAAAAAAGACCAGCTTTTGTCGAGACACTTCCACTACACGGCAAGACCTACTTTGGAGTTCAACTCTGTAGTCCAAGTTCCAGTATTTAGAAGTGAGTCTCGATAGATAACTGTCGTTTCACAACCTTGTAGAGCACTTACGAATAAAAACCCTTGAAATGGAGAAGAAACGCATCCCATTATTTATTAGTAGGAAACTGAATGTTGTCACGAAACTAACACTGTATACGAGTGCGTTGCTTTAAAAATAATCTTCGGGAAATCTTTTTTGGGTTTACACATCGAAAGGAGCCTACATGAGATACAGTTGACACAAATGTCTAAGGTGGATGTTTCGAAGTAGCAGATCCTTCTGAATAATGGATGTACACCACATTTCAAAGTAGAGGTGTTGTAACAGGCAATTTAGAGACGTTATACAACACTCCATCACAAGATCGAACAGGTCTGTAGGACAGATGCAACTAGCATATCGGCATCTCGACCATGGTGCAGATATCAGGTTTCTAGGATACTGGTAAATGAGTGAGTTTTAGTACGAGCGTCAGTCAAAAAGTAATGCCTCCTATTTTTTTTCTACGTTTAATTGTCAGGAAATTTAAATGCAATTACATAGGTTGAAAACCACAACATTGAGGATCATTTTGCCATTTTTCAATGTAATCTCCGCCCATCTCTACAGTTTTGGTCCATCTTTGAACAAGGGCATGTATCCCAGCACGGTAAAAATCACAGCTCTGCTTCCTAAGCCATTGACGCACGGATGTTTTGACGGCCTCCTCATCTTCAAAATGAATCCCACGATGAGCTTCTTTTAGTGGCCCGAACAGATTGAAGTCTGATGGTGCCAGGTCAGGGCTGTATGGGGGATGAGGCAAAACTTCCCATCCAATTTTGACAATCTCGTCAGAGGTGTGACGACTGGTGTGTGGTCTTGCATTGTCATGCAAAAGAAGAACATCTGCCATTGATTTTGTTGGGCGAACTCGCTGAAGACTTGCTTTAAGTTTTTTGAGGGTTGTGACGTATTGAACAGAATTTATTGTGCATCCCTGCTCCAAAAAATCAACCAGAATCACACCCTCTGTATCCCAGAAAACTGTTGCCATAACTTTCCCTGCCGATCGCACAGTTTTGAATTTTTTCTTCCTCGGCGAGCTTGTGTGACGCCACTCCATTGACTGCCTCTTTGATTCGGGTTCCAAAAAATGCACCCATGTTTCGTCCCCGGTCACAATTTTTTTCAGAAACTCAGCTCCCTCCAAACGGAAGCGCTGCAAGTGTTGGGAGGCTATTGTTTTCCTTGCCTCTTTATTCTGATCGGTTAACATTCTTGGAACCCACCGTGCACAAACTTTTGAGTACCCCAATTGTTTAATAATCGTGATCACACTGCCTTTACTAAGAGAAATAATGCGACACACTTCATCTGCAGTCACCCGACGGTCACCACGAATGATGTCATCAACTTTCTGAATGTTGTGTGGAGTCACTGCACTCACTGGCCTGCCGCTCCGCTTTTCGTCAGTCAACGGTGTTTGCCCTTCAGCTTCCTTACAACGACGAACATATCGTCTAACAGTGCTGACATCCACTGTCACAACACCATACACCTTCTTCAGTCTTTCATGAATGCGTATGGGCGTTTCACCTTCTGCATTCAAGAATTCAATCACACAACGCTGTCTCAAACGAACATCGATGTCGGCCATCTTACAAACTTCTGCTGTGCTGCCACCTGTTGACACAGAAAGTTACTACTGCAGTGGATTGCAGAATAAGGTTTGAGGAATGGCGCCAAATTCAAATTTTTCACTTAACTTAATTTTTTTAAGCAGAAAAAAAATGGGAGGCATTACTTTTTGACCGACCCTCGTATAACAATGCAGGTGATAGCACTAAGGACCATACATAGGCCCTGACACACCAAAATTTCTCACATTCCACAATGAAGTAGCTCACAAGGAAGTTATGTGCCCACACAGAGATCTAATTTCCCTCCGAAAAGGCCTTGGAAGGCCCAACGTTACCGACCGGCCGCCGTGTCATCCCCAAACGACAGGTGTCACTGGATGCGGATTTGGAGGGGCATGTGGTCAGCACACCGCTCTCCCGGCCGTACGTCAGTTTACGAGACCGGAGCCGCTACTTCTCCATCGAGTAGCTCCTCAGTTTGCCTCACAAGGGTTGAGTGCACCCCGCTTGCCAACAGCGCGTGGCAGACCGGATGGTTACCCATCCAAGTGCTAGCCGAGCCCGACAGCGCTTAACTTCGGTTATCTGACGGGAACCGGTGTTACCAATGTGGCAAGGCCCACACAAAGAGAAACAAAGAAAAAATAACGATGACTCATTTATTCCCGATATGAGCCACAAACGGAGAAATCTGCTATCATAAACGAGCTTGATAAAGCTCAGATTATGAAGGTCCGACATCTGAGAAGGATTTTCGAAACCGGCGACTACTACCAGCTGTTCGCATGCTGCTGTCTTGAGCAGCAACGGGAAACGGTTGAACAACGCTGAAACCAAGAGTAGACGACAAGCTGTAGTACCGTCAAGTCTCATCACAAAAAGTGGAAATCGGAGCTCTGTAAAGCAGACCAGGCGGCAGTATGCGGCACATTTGACGGCAGAATACAGTGCTGCTCCAAGTACAAGTGTTCCGGAGCACACCGTTCAGCGCATATTGTTTAACATCTGGGTCTGCACCAGATGACTCCCACATATTCCCACATCGACCCAGCGTCATCATCAGTCACGATTGAAGAGGACACGTGATCATCGACATAGGATCGTGCGTCAGTAGAAACGTGTCGGTTGAATCGCGTTTCATGTTACACCAGCTGTACAATGTAATCGTCTCTGGATACACCGACAACCAGACTAACTGCTACGCTAAGCATGCTGCTATCTTGAGAATCTATGGAAAATGGTTGAATAACGCAGGTCCGTGGGGGCAATATTACGTTAATGGAGAGAATTCACCTCGGCTCCCATGCGATATGTGGTACTAGCCGACGCTACCATGTCTGCTGTGAACTAGGTGAACATTATTGCGAACCACCTGCACCCTCCATGCTTGATGTATTCCCCAACGGCGACAGCAATTTTCTGAAGGATAACTGTCCATGTCACAAAAACAGAATCGTGATACAGTAGTTTAAAGGGCGTGATGGTGCACTCGCATTTCTGTCTTTGTTAAATACCAAATTCACCTTATCTGAAATTATACAAAATGTCTGACCTGGGCGTACATATCTGGTGACATACAACTCCGGAAACTTACCAAGGACTTGTCGAATTCCTGTCACACAGTACCGCTGCTGTTTTCAGTTCCAACTTTGGACCATCATGCTAACAGACAGATGGTCACAATGTTTGGGGTTATCAATGTATTCTGTGGGTTCTCAACGAAATTGTTGTTTCCTCTGCGATTAACAGTGATCAATAAACGTTCCAAATGTTGAATTCTGATGACTGGAATATCCGTCAGTAATGAGACCCGTGTCACATACCAAGAGTATATTATATAAGATAGACGTAAGTCCACCCCGATAGCTGAATGGTCAGCGTGACTGATTGCCCTCTTACGGACCCAGGTTCGATTCCTGGCTGCGTCAGGAATTTTCTCCACTCAGGGACTGGGTGTTGTGTGGTCTTCATCATCATTTCATCTCCATCCGGTTTGTAGATTGCCCAATGTGGCGTCGAATGTAATAAGACCTGCACCAAAGTGGCCGGACATGTTCCGCAAGGGGCCTCCCAGTCAATGATGCCAAACGCTCATTTCATTTCATAGACCTTGTAGACAATCAGTAACGATCTTCTGTACGTTCCTACACAATTCACTGATTACTTGGGAGACGAGCAAAGAAAAAACTTTCCTTAAATAATAGAATCCTATTTAAGTACAGTATTTCCTCAGCTAGCAGTTTTACGCAGGCTGAAAGACGCCATACTTATTACGCCGAGGTTACTAATGTTAGAAGCGATGTTAATTCGTGGTTTACTGAAAATCAGATGGAACTGAGGTCTTGAATGTGTCCTTGTAATTGGCATTTCATTAGTCCACTGATCTCATTTGAGTTATTGTTCCGAGCACGTCACCAACGATAACATTTTACTATTCCAAAACTTCGCTCAGAAACAGGCAAGAAGTTATGATAGGAGAGCAGGACTGCGGTGAAACTTCACAATTTAACTTCCGCAGTTGTTGCAGTTACATCGCACTGAGTTCCAGCGACACTGGAGTACCGAGACGAACGAGCGGTAGAATGGTGTAGCTTAGAGACCTTCGATAAAGAGCTATTCCATCTTTTCTTTTTTTTTTTCAGAAGATGGAGCCTCGCAGCTCCTAAATATTTGAAGAATGTCACGATTCACAGCCAAGAACAGATGATAAAATTTCTGTATAAAACAACCAGTTTCGTTCCATAGACCAACATCATGTTCATAAGAACATTCACAACACCATACTACACAAAAAAATAAATGGCATCAGACAATAATTTCTCTTTTCTTTATTGTATTTCAATTCCCCATCGTGGTGGGATGGCAGCAGCAGATGCTCTGCTCTTCATAGAGAGACATAGAACATACAATAGAAGACATTTAAAAATAACATAATGGAGAAAACATAGTGTACACATTTATAAAATAAGGGGGTAACATTATGGAAGATAATAGACAAAAAGGGGCGACAGAAAAATGGAGATAAAATCCGTAAAAAAGCAGCAGACACAAAAAAACCACACACTGGAACAATTAAAAGAACACATTGCGCAGTATGACTGGAGCATAAAAGTATCAACAGATGGTGTAGCACATAAAAATCACTGACAGTAACACCAAGTACAAGGCCAGCACACAATTAACATCACACCTCTCGATGCACAGGAGAACAACACCAAACACAACACTGATGTGACACACTGATGACGATGATAAAAAAAGAGGATCAGCCAGGAGCAGGGACATGAGGGAGAAGGGAAGAAGAGAGGGAGGGAAAGAGATAGGGGGGAAATGGGCGGTGAGCTCGCCCAAGAGGGCCAGGGAGAGAGGGATGTGGGAGGGAAAGAGGCGAGGATGGGGTGCAAAATCCGCGCTGGGAGAAGGGAGAGAAATAGCTCTGAGCACTATGGGACTTAACATCTGAGGTCATCAGTCCCCTAGAACTTAGAACTACTTAAACCTAACTAACCTAAGGACATCACACACATCCACACCCGAGGCAGGATTCGAATCTGCGACCGTAGCGGTCGCGCGTTTCCGGACTGAAGCGCCTAGAACCGCTCGGCCACACCGGCCGGCAGTGGAGAGAAAAAAGGGCGGCCCTGGAGAGGGGGGTGGGGGAACAAGGCCAGGTTATAGTTGGAAGGAAGGGTATATGTCACGCCGAAGGTCATCATCCGGGAGGGGGCACAGCTGGAAATTGCCCTGATGAAGGAGATGGAGGGTGTGGAGGTGGAGAGAGGGAGAGATACAGTGATAGAGGCTCGACAACAGGCGGTAGGTGGAGAGGAAGGAGGAAACCAGGGGGTGGGAGGATCAAGCCTGCAGACAGTGTAAAGGATGCAGAGGTGTTGGAGGAAAAGGAGGAGGTGGGGGAAGGGGATGAGTTCATACAGGAGCCGTTTGGGTGAAGGAAGGCAGCTACAAAAGGCAAAGCGGAGCACATGGTGTTCGAGGATATGGAGGGCCTTGTAAAATCGGGTGAGTGATGAGATCCAGGCAGTGCTGGCATAACAGAGGATAGGACGGATGACAGACAATACAATGTGCCACACAGTTTTATCAGTCATACTATATGACTTGATATAGTATGATTAAGTGCTTGAATGGCATTTTATCGTTGATGATGTAATTTACGTTATTAGTATGTGACACCAATGACAAATTCATAGATCTTATTATACGACAGCATTGCTTTTACGACAGACCTTCAATAAGTAATGCAATACATTCTTATCCCTGCGAATTTCGGTTGAAAAAATGCGGGATGTCGAGGAATAATCCGCTTCAGCCCCTACAGTTTCACGAAGTTCCGACAGGTGGGGGCGCTATATGCAGCCTTCAAAATGCTGTCCATAACAGAGGTGCGTTCCAAGGAGAGAGTGTTCACTCGGTTTCTTTTGAAAGAACTATGCGCAGGCGCTCGCAGAATGCCTACACAGATTTGGCAGAGAAGAAAAGCATCATGAATCAATGGGCGAGGCGTCCGTCATCATCGCAGCTGGGTCGCCCAAACCTGCCAGATCTCCTACGTGCCAGCCGATCGCACAAGCTGTGACTCCTGTAATGTTGGAGGAAAGTCTTCAGTGTGTTCGTCGCCACAGAAATGCAAATTAACTACTCCTTCTCCATCGCAATGTAAGGCCTCACACAAGTCTCCGCACTCGAGAGGAGCTTGCACTATCACAGCACAGGCGTACATTGATGTTTTACGCACCTTCTTGCTTCCCACTGCTGAAGAGCAATTCGGTAAGGGCGACTGCATCTTTCAAACGATCGTGCACCTGTTCCTAGTGCAAGGCCTGTGGAGGAGAGGTTACACGACAATAACATTCCTGTAATGGACTGCCCTGCACAGAGTCCTGATTGAATCCTATAAAACACCTTTGGGATGTTTTGGAACGCCAACTTCGTGCAAGCCTCACTGACCGACATCGATACCTCTCCTCAGTGCAGCACTCCGAGAAGAATGGGCTGCCATTCCCCAAGAAACCTTCCAGCACCAAGTATGCATGGAAGAGTAGAAGCTGTCATCAAGGCTAAGGGTGGGCCAACACCATACTGAATTCCAGCGCCACGAACTTGTAAGTCATTTTCAGCCAGGTTTCCGGATCATTTTGATCACATAGTGTATATGGTACTTCCCGAAGACCTAAAATCATGAAAATTGGCCAGAAGCAAGATCTAACAGTGTAATTAAAGAAAAAATCCAAAAGTTGTTAAGTTGTAATTGTATCTCATAAAAAATATTTATTTTGCAATTTATTGTCTGTCTGTTAAGACCTCTATTTTCAGCTGAAATTTGTGCCAGGTACTAAGGGATCCCTCGATTCTGTGAGAAATTTAAGCTTTTAAGCTAATCCATTCAAAAGATACTGCAATTTGTTTCACATGTTTTGATATTGGCAAACTCATTCATGAAAACCTGTAGGGTACTTATTGTTGAGCTATAGAAGCAAAATTTGGCAAGAAGCAACTTTTTCATTAAATGTAAAGAAAAAATCGGAAAACTGTTAATTTGTAATTATCTCACATAAAATTTTGTTTTTTGCCATTTATTGTCCGTCTAACAAACACCTTTTTCTCAGTAACGGGCAAAGCTATCAATTTGAAATTTACGTCAAATAAAAGGCTAACGGTCCCTTGGTTGTGTTAATAATTTTAGCTTCTAAGGCAATGCAATCACAAGATGCCGCCATTTATGTCAATATTTTGATAGACGCAAACTAACTGATCAAAATCTATAACTATGTACTCAAACACAAATGTCGTGGTTGCTGGTATAATTTTTTATTTAATAATCTTCTTTCACAGAACAGAAAAACAAGTTAAAGGCACACTTAAAATTACCACATTACGTAATATTTTCTGAACTATAATTTCTCTCTCTGTGTTCCGTTAGAAGAAGGTTGCTGGTGCGGTTCTAGACGCTCCAGTCCGGAGCCGCGCTGCTGCTACGGTCGCAGGTTCGAATACTGCCTCGGGCATGATGTCCTTAGGTTAGTTAGGTTTAAGTAGTTCTAAGTTCTAGGGGACTGATGACCACAGCAGTTGAGTCCCATAGTGCTCAGAGCCATTTGAACCATTTGAAGAAGGATGCTCCTTGTAGAGTTTGAAATTCCCGCCTACAAATTTTAATTTACGCTGTGTCATGTTCTGATCCTCCCTGCGTTTGTTTCGTGATATTAGTGGTACATAGCGCTTCCACCGACAGGCGAAAACCTTCTCTCAGCTTTATGTGCCGACACAGTTACCGACTAATAAACGGGAAAGGAAAATCTAAACTGACTTTTAGTGCCGTCTTTTGCCCTTCAACAAATACACACATCGAAAAAAGTTTTGCATCACATCGGTTCCGAGAGTTCCGGAACCTGTACAGAAAATTGGAATAGAGATCAACATAAACATCATCCCACGCTTTTTATAACTCATGGAAATCACACATTGCATATTGTACCACCATACAGCGAGACATTCACAGGTGGATGGTCCAAATTGCTGTTTACACCGGTACTTCCAATACCCAGAAGCACGTCCTCTTGCACTGATGCATGTATTCGTCGTGGCATACTATTCACAAGTTCATCAAGACACTGTTGATACAGATTGTCCCACTCCTCAACGGCGATTCGACGTAGATCTCTCAGAGTGGTTGGTCGGTCACGTCGTCCATAAACAGCCCTCTCCAGTCTATCTCAGTCACGTTCGATAGGGTTCATGTCTGGAGAATATGATGGCCACTCTAGTCGAGAGATTTCGTTATCCTGAAGGAAGTCATTCACGACATATTCACGTAGGGAGAGCGAATTGTCATCTATGAAAACGAATGCCTCGCCAATATACTGTCGATATAGTTGCACTTTCGTGCGGAGGATGATATTCGCGTATTGTACAGCCGTTGCGGCGCCTTCCATGACCACCAGCGGCGTACGTCGGCCCCAAATAATGCCACCCCGAAACATCAGGGAACCTCTACCTTGCTACACTCGTTGCACAGTGTGTCTAAGGTGTTCAGCCTGACCGGATTGCCTCCGAACTCAGTCTGAGTCGTAACACAACGTCGTGTGGCTGCACGAAAAGCATTACTCAGGATGGTGGCGTTGCTGTCAGGGTTCGTCCGACACATAACCCGTGGGTAGTGGTCATCCATCCCTTGGTCGGCCAGAGCGAGGCATGTCATCGACAGTTCCTGTCTCTCCGTATCTCCTCCATGTCCGAACAACGTCGCTTTGGTTCACTCCGAGACGTCTGGATACTTCCCTTGTTGAGAGAGTTCTTCCTGGTACAAAGTAACAATGCGGACGCGATCGAACCGCGGTACTGACCGTCTAGGCATAGTTGAACTACAGACAACACGAGTCGTGTACCTCCTTCCTGGTGGAATGACTGGAACTGATCGGCTGTCGGACCACAGCGCTGCTCATGCATGATTCTTTCCATCTTTGGGTGGGTTTAGTGGCATCTCTGAACAGTCAAAGGGACTGTGTCTGTGATACAATATCCACAGTCAACGTCTGTCTAGGACTTCTCTAACCGGGTTGATGCAAAACTCTTTTTGATGTGTGTATATTTTGGCTTCCTGTAAGTATCTTATTTATCATATTTCAAGACATCCATTCATCATAAGTGATCCCAATTCATGACGAAGTACACTGCAGGAATAAGATAAAATTATGTCACGTCTACTTATAAATTTCGTTATATCATGTCAAGGCGAAGTATAACCTGACAGATTCTGCAGAAAAAGCTGCTGATAAATTTCACGCTGATGCAGCAGACTGTAACGGTGCTTGGATTTGTTGAAACATTCCTCAAATGCTAAGTTTGCTTTGTGCGAATACCATTACATACGAGAATCGATACTGCAGTCAGATCAGCGAACTGGTGAGTTCTACTGAAGTACTTGAAAACAGCTGTGAAGGTGGCAGCTGTGTATACTAAATTTCGCACTTAGTATACCCCTACGTACCTACAAATGTAATTATGTACTCTTCCTGCTAGACTCTATACATACAATAAGTCTTTCTTGATTTTTTGCCTCTTGTTTTCCATAGTGGCAGATGTACAATTTGTATAGGTTAATTGTCGTTTTTTGGAACTATAATTGAATCCTTCCGTCTCCTCTATATCTCTTTTGTTACGCAACCTTCCCTTCTACAATAACCTATGAAACCTTCCCTTAGGATTTCTATCTCTTGCTTAATAATAACAAATGAAATCTTCGATTTGAAATTAATTCTCTTTTTCAATAATAGTAAGTGCAATCTTTGCATACAAATTTAAATGCTGCTTATTAAAAGTGATTTGCTATTTATATCGACGAAACATAGCAGGTGTCGTCTTCATGGCCCTCAGTCGTTATCTGCTATAACACAAAATTGTTCCTTACCTTTTTTATGTTACTGGATCGCCATCTGACTGCTACATCGAACTGCGACATGAATGTACTTACTCTGTTTTACTATACTGTATTAGCTGCTGGTGGGCAGTCATAATAAGTGGCTGTATTTATAATCAAAGCTGACTTTATTCTTTAATAGCAAAGCTGGCGTTATTCTTTAATTAATTTTACTGAAGTTACAATATTTATAGTTAAACCTTTTCTTGACAACAATAAAATTTTGCAAAGTTTTACGTTGATAGTTTTTGGGGTGGATTATAATCAGTAATGCAATATTGCTGCAAAAATTAATTATATTCTGAAAACGATTCTTCAAATATTTACTGTTGGTAATGAAATGATTTTACAAACTTTCAAATGGGACTGACTTTTTACAATAACCTTACAACTAGCAATGTGCAAACATACCTTCAGTAGTCTTGAGTTTCTCAAAAATTCAATAATATTAGTTCCTCTTATGATAATAGTTAGCTGATGTTTCTGTACATCTGTTTATAATCTCTTGTAAATCATAGCTGGTGGCTGGCAGGCAAACCGCTCCTCTCAACATCTCGCTTGAGACCTGCTACCGACTCGCTTCACATCTCGCCTACTACTGACTTCCTACGAACGCTAAAGTGCGGTCTCTCCCGCCAACAATGCTTTCTGGTGCAGACAATCGCTGCTACTATTACAAAATGTATCAATGCGCTGCCTTTCCCGTTCTTTTCTTAAAATGTATCCATAAACGGTCTCTCCCGCCCATTTTAAAGTTATATCAATGTGCGGTCTCTCCCGCCAACAATACTTCGGTGCAGACATTCCCTACTACCACAATTATTTCAAAAATTACAGATATTAATTATTGCTATTTAATCCTATTAATAAAATACAAACATCTTTCATAAATTTTGGTTTGACAATAGACAATAGAAATATACGCGTCTTACATAATGTATGTCTTATTAAGACCAAACTTGTTTCGCTTCATTCTAAAGCGTCACCAGGGATCACTGTAGCTGTATGGTTCTTTTTTCTGTTACAATGTTGGTTGCTAGAATCATGAACGTTTCGCATGTTACTATTATACACACTGCTATAAAAAGAGTTAATTCTTATCGCTACTCGCCGGTTTTTGTTGTTTTACTTCATTCTTGCTGTTCTCCCATGTTTATATGTTTCATTTTAGCACAGAGCACTTTCATTGCACTAAATATATTCATGTTTCTGTGTTGTGAAGAATAACTGTCGTCTCGCCATTGTCTCTCTCTCTCTCTCTCTCTCTCTCTCTCCCCCCCCCCCCCCTCTCTCTCTCTCTCTCTCTCTCTCTCTCTCTCTCTCTCTCTCTCTCTCTCCCTTCTCTCTCTCTCTCTCCCGCTACCTCCCTCTTTCTCTAGATGGAAAATATGAACACGCTCAGAGCGATAGCAAACGTTCCCACAAGTACCAAAACAAGCAAAAGACGAACGCATACCACGCCAAGACGCCGGTTGCTCTTCACAACACAGTAAGGTGAATATATTTAGTGAAGTGATAGTACTGTGAGTTAAAATCCGTCACGTTCACGAGGGAGAACAATAAGAATGAGGTAAAACAACAAAAATTGTGAGTAACAATAAGAATTAACACTTTTCATAATAGTAAGTGTAACAGTAACATGCAAAATGTTTATAGTAGTAAGTAAATCATGCTAACTGTTCATGATACTAACAAACAAAATTGCAAAAAAAAACATATTTTTAAAGAGACCAATAAAGATACTTTAGAATAAAGCGAAACGCATATGGTCTTAATAAAACTTACATCATGGTTGCAAAGGACGTTATTTAACCTATAGAACTTGCACTGTGAGTGTTCAATTTGAATGACCAGGAGTGTGTTACTTGCTTACTTTCTTGTCGCCGAGTTATCCGACCGAAGGAAACGACCGGCAGATTCCCTGTAGCAGTCCCGGGCCGGCGTGTCGGCAGGTACTGGGCGGTGACGAACATCGACTACATCCACCAGCGGACGGCGCGCCGCATCGGTCTGATGATCCTGGCGGTGTGGGCGGTCGCCTTCCTGGTGTGCATCGCGCCGATGCTGGGCTGGAAGGACCCCGACTGGGAGGCTCGCGTCTCCAGGGACCGCCAGTGCCTGGTGAGCCAGGACCCCGGCTACCAGGTCTTCGCCACCGCCTCCTCCTTCTACGTGCCGCTCGCCGTCATACTCGTGCTCTACTGGCGCATCTTCCAGGTAGGCCGGCAGCCTTCCACTCTGAGGCGCGGCTACAAGCCCGCACATCCACAGCGGTTGGACAAAAATATAGAGACGCCGTGAAAAATGAGAGCTTTAACATAAACGCAGATGCTGGTCAAGTTTGCACGTTGGGCTGCTGTATCTGAATGTAATAATTCCAATTTCTAAGAAAGCAGTTGCTGATAGAAGTGAAAATTACAGAACTATCAGCTTTATAAGTCATAATTGCAAACTAACATTGATTCCTTGCAGGAGAATTGAGAAACTAGGAGAGGCCAATCTTGACGATGATCAGTTCGTATTCCAGAGAAATGAAGGAACACGCGAGGCAGTACTGACCCTATGACTTATCGTAGGAGACAGGTTAATGAAAGGCAACCATACGCTTCTAACATTTACTTTAGTAGCATTTATAGGTGGAGAGAAAGCTTTTGACTATTTAGACTGGAACACTCTTAAAAATTCTGAAGGAGGCAGGGGCAAAATGCAGGGAGCGGAAGGCTATTTGCAACTTGTACAGAAACCAGACGGCATGAACCGCGGGGCATGAATGGGGAACATTGGTAGAGAATGGAATGAGACAAGTTTGTACTCTATCCCCGATGTTATTCAATCTGAACAATGAGCAAGCAGTAAGGGAAACCAAAGACAAATTTGGAAGACGAATTAAAGTTCAGGGAGAAGAAATAAAAACTTAGCGTTTTGCCGATAACATTCTAATTCTTGTCAGAGACAGCAAAGAACAGAGAAGCTGAACAGAACTGATAGCATCTTCAAAATGGGTTGTACGATGAACATCAACAAATGTTAAATTAGGATAATGGACTGTAGTCTAATTAAATCAGATGATGCTGGGGGAATTAGATTAGGAAATGAAACAGTGAAAATAGTATTGCTTTTTGTGCAGCAAGATAAAGGATGATGACTTAAGTAGAGAAGATAACATAGTGGCAACGGCAAAAAAGCGTTTTTGAAACAGAGAAATTTGTTATCAACGATTATAGTCTTAAGTGTTAGGAAGTATTTTGTAAAACTATTTGTCTAGAGTTTAGCCATGTGTGAAAGTGAAACGTGGACGTTAAACAGTTTAGAGAAGAAAACAGAAGTTTTTGAAATGTAGTGCTACAGAAGAATGCTGTAGTTTGAATGGGTAGACAACGTAGCTACTGAGTAAATACTGAATAGAATGGGGGAGACAAGAAATTTGTGGCACGACTTAACTAATAGAAGGAATCGATCTATAAGACACATTCTGAGACATCTAGGGATCTATACTTTAGTATTGGAGGGAAGTGTCTCACAGGGAGACCAAGAGATAAGTACAGTCAGCAGGTTCAGAGGGATGTAGGCTGCAGCAGTTACTTGGAGATGAAGAGCTTTGCACGGCAGAATAGCGTGGAGACCTGCTTCAAACCAGTCTTTGGTCCGAAGACCACAACAACAGGAACATCTGATGATGAACGGCGCGAGGCCCAGGTGTCAGCAGCGGTCAGAGCAGTGTTCTATGTGGTTGCGACTGCATCATGTCGGAGCTCAGTGAATTCGAAAGTGGGCAAATTGTTGGTCCTCGTATGGTGGGTGCTTCCCTAACAAAGGTAACTCAAATGTCTGGTGTTTCAAGAAGAACCGTAACGAAGATATATACCGGATACATAGAAAACGGAGAAACACTATCCGCTAAATCACAACGCGGACGAAAATGTATGTTCAGTGGTAGTGACAGACGGTCATTGAAGAGAATCGTGACTAGAAATAAGAAGATGACTGCTGCAAAATTAACTGGTGAACTGAACTTCGCAATTGGGAACGCTGTCAGCACCAAAACAACACGAAGGTAGCTCCAAAAGCAAAGAATTCCAAAACCACTCATCAGGGATAGAAATGCCTGTAACAAGGAAACATGGTGCAGAAGCCATAAAACCGGGACTACGGCGCAATGGAAGAATGTCATTGGGTCAGATGAGAACAGTTTCACAACGTTTCCAGCCTCTGGCCGAGTCCACGTCCCAAGAGTGCAATGTGGCTGGACTCGATGATGTTTTGGCAGCCATTTCGTGGTATTCCAAGGGCCAAATGGTTACTCTGCAAGGTGGGATTACTGACGAGGGCTACGTGACCATCCCCAATAGAGATGCTGCGTTCCGAGACGACACAGCCTCTGTTTACCCAGCTCGCATCTTCCAGAAGTGATTTTGTGAGCACGTTAGCCACCAGAGCTAAGTAGCATTGAGTCTTTCTGGTCTACTTTGCAGAGACGGCGGTGTAACCGCTGTCCACTACCAATACTCTTACCTGAGTTTACCAATATTTTGCACGAAGACTTATATAAGATTCCTTTGAAAACCACTCAGGACATGCATTTATCCATTGCAAGTCGACTGGAAGTAGTTTTGAATGCCAACAGGTTTCCTGCACTGTGTTAGGCATGGTAATGTGTTGTGTTTTTGATGTATCCATATTTTTGTCCAACCCCTGTATGTCACTGAACAGCTGTGTCAGGGAACGGTCCGTCCCTGATTACACTTTGGCTGTCTAACTAATTGCAGATGCAACAACAATTAAATTTTCAATATTTCATAGATTTATTGACGCAACTCCAAATGTTGTCAGAATCTACTCATTAGCAGCCATAATCTTATTGAAGGTTTAACAAAGTAAGTCAAAAATTCGAATTAGGGACTTGAGTCACAGTACGTCGGAGCGTGGAAATCACCCGTGCTATATTCATTCATTATTTGACAATGACAGCACTTAGTGACTTGCAACAAACATTGGATTTCAAATCTGAACGAAACATTTTCTCGCTGACACATCCGCAAAATGATCAAATGCAAAAAGTTTATTTCTTACTACATCTTCGGTTTTCATGGTGTAAAACGTCTGCGTTAGCCATAACGTTTTCATTTATTACTTCTTCACTTCCGATTCTATTCGTAACATTTGGCAGAGGACATTCATCACTCAATGTACACACAAAATTATGTCATTGTGCGACACATATTTCGGAGGGTAGAGGAGGGGCAGGGGAAGGGCGGGAAGAGGTTATTCGTCACTGCGGAATTGTTCCAGAATTTTTGAGCATATTCTCAGTTCGAATATCTTAAGTTTCCTCCATAGACAGAAGCTTCTATTCTCAAATCAACACGGATATAGAAATCATCTCTCGCGAGAAATTCAGCTTGTTATTTTCTTGCGCGATACCTGCAAACTGTGGATTAAGGACAATATCTAGACTCCATAATTCCTAAGAGTTCCAGAAAGCGTCTGACACAGTGCCACAGCGCAGATTGTTATCGAAGGACTGAGTATACGGAGTATGTCCTCAGGTCAGTGACTGGCTCGAACACCTTTCATCCAACATAACTCACAACGTTGTTCTGAACGGTAAAGGTTCATCGGAGAGAAAGGTATCGTAAGAAGTGCCCCACGGACATGTGATAGGATATCTCTTGTTCTCTACATACATAAACGGCCTGACAAGTTGAGCAGAAATCAGCGGCTGTTTGCTCAAGACGCTGTAATGTAAGGGACAGCGTTGTCGTCGAGTTACTTTCTCATAAAGTAAAAAAAAAAAAAAAAACTTGAGTTAAAGCAGATGAGTAGGAAAAAAGAATCCTGTATGTTCGAATACAGTATTAGTGGTGTTGTGATTCACGCAGCCACATTGACTTACTTCTAGGTGTGACGTTACAAACCGAAATGGAGCGAGCACGGAAGATCGGTTCTAGGATGGTGAATGGTCAACTTCAGTTTAATAGGAGAATTGTAGGAACGTGTACCTCATGCATAAAGAAAACTGCATACAGAAAACTTGCGTGACCCACTTTTGAGTATTTCTTGGGTGTTTCAGATGCCACCAGGCCGAATCAGGGGAAGGCATGGATGCAATTCAGATGCGTGCTGCTAGATTTGTTACCAGTTGGTTCGATCAGCACGCGACTGTTACGGAATTGCTCCTTGAACTCATATGCAAATCCCTGGAAAGAAGAAGACGTTCTTTTCACGAGTAACAACTTTTTTCGGCAGATTTAAGAACGGTATTGTTACCACCAACATTTCTCGGACGGAGTGCGAAACCAAGTTAAGAGAAATCAGACCTCGTACGGAAGTAAATAGACAGTGGTTTTCCTCGCACTCCATTTACGAACAGAACAGAAAAGGGAGTGACTAGCTGTGGTGGTGGGGGTTCTCCGCCGGGCAATAAAGTACGGTGCCTTGCGGATTATGTGTGTGGATATAGATATAGATACAGATCATCCGTAAAGCAGTAGATCTGTACCTCCCGTATGAACAGATACTTAAAACATACAAACTAACGCCGAATCAGTGAAAATAAATGAAATAGGGAACGTGAGAACGGATGCATGCAAACTGAGTGCCTACTCGTAGGTCCTGTTCAACCATTACCTCCTCAGACATGGCCTGTCATCAATTGGCAGAAATTCCGAAAAATTATATTATAAACCTAAGTGATTAAAGGTGCCAAGTTCGCTCACGTACAGACAGAATGTTTTAAATTTCCTGATTATTCAGTCTACGGAAGAAATACGATAGGAACGCAAGTGTTGCTATTTCGTCTTAACTTTTCACAGCCAGAATAAAGCAACTGAGCTGATCGGGAGCTAGGATATTGGAATGGTAAGATGCTGAGCGAAAATAAAGTAACTGCAAAAAACATTTATTTACCACAGGGGCTCGTCTTACAAGCACAAAAACAAGTAGAACTTGCGGGGCAAGCAAACGTTTGACCATTAGTGCTGTCCTCCTCTGTATACGTTCAATATCCCCTGCTGATCCAGTTTGGTATGGATCCCACAAAATTGAGCAACATTCTAGGATGCGTTGAATGAGTGATTCGTAAGCAGTCTCCTGCTTTGTCCAAGACTGGTTTTTTGCCAATCATTACACCACTTTGAAATTTTATCAAGTCCTGCCTGAAGATTTGTAGCACTTTGTTCAGACTGCACCTCGTTGTAGATAAGTGCATCATCTGCGAAAAGACTGGGTTACTCTTGATACTGTCCGCAATCACCAATATACAACATGAACAGCAAGGGACCTAACAAACATCCCTGGTACACACCCGAAGTTATCTGTCGATGACCCCCCATTCAGTGCTATGCTCAAAAAGGACAGTTTCATAAATTTCCCTCTCAAATGAAAGTTCTCATTTGATTCTATCAGATTTCAGTCAACGATGATTGCTGTCTCTGCCGATGGTTGTCTGTTTCTTATACCCTCCTTGTTTCTTCCATCATGTGTTACTTTACTACCAAGCTATCAGAATCCCTTCATGTAGTCCAATACGTGGTTTCCTACTTTCATTTTAAGTTTACCGCTTATCTCATTACTGCTTTCCGTCAGTTTAATCTCAATCAGTATCCTGTGTTCAACACAGTTCGTTCCTTTCTTCCGAACAGGAGTAGCAAAGTTATCAACGAATCTTATGACTAGTAATTAGTGACTTCGCATTTTAATGTCAATTCTGTAATTTTCTTTTCACTTTTTTCGTCACTGTTTCTTCGATATACAAATTCAAAAGTGATGAAGAAAGCCTGTATCGTTACCTCAGGCTCTTTTTAATTTGTGCACTCCTCTCTTGGATTTCTATTTTCATTGTCTCATCTTGGTTCCCTTATATACCGTACGTAATACAATCTTATACCCCTTTTTCTGAGAATTTTAAAAATCTTGTACCACTTTTACGTTGTCGAATCCTTCTTATAGGTCGACAAATCACACGAAGGTGTAATGAATTTTCTTTAGTCTGGTCACCACTATCGAGCACAACAACAAAACTCCCCTACTGAAGCCTTTACTCTTGCTAAAGCTACACAAAGTATCATCAAACAAATCCTCAAATTTCTTTTCCAATCATTCATATATTGTTTGAACAACTCAGATGTCGCAGTGGTCGTCTGCTGCGCATTCCCTTGTTCAACAATGTGCGCTGAACGTTGTGTCCGGAAACTTGAGTCTGTACCAGCAGTCCTCACATCTGCTTTAGAGCTAATAAGCTCCGTTCTCCACGTTCCGTGATACGACGCGGATGTCCAGCGCCTTGTCGCCTGCAAGTGGTTTCGTCACGTAATAGTAATAGCAACATCTAAGCCTTGACGGCGTTTCATATCTTCAGTGTGGACGCACCGTAAGTCCGGAAACATGCGAGATGCTGCACGCAACGAGCAAACCGGAAACGGGTGGCGCTACGGAGGTAGTGTGCTTACTGAAAATATGGGCTGGCCGTGAAACGTGCTCGGATAACTGAAGAGCTTCAGGTGAACTCTCACTTAAAGCACAAAATCCGGATTCGAGTCCGGAACGGCACAAAGTTTCACTTGTCGCCCTTGAATTACTTCAGTTTCTTCATGCGCCTGACATCTCAAAATGGTTGTGTCAAGGGATTTCTCCATTTTTTTTTGGTGATCCATATCATCGCTAGAGTGATTCCTCACTACTCTCTGCACCGCCTACACACTTTCCTTACCTCGTCATGTGCCAACAGGCAGCGTTCTATCTCGCGGTGGACAGAGGTTGTAATGTTTTAGGTCGTCATTCTATATATATATGTACCTGCTTCCAACAATCGTGCATCTATAAAGAAGGAAATGGTTATGCCGCACGTTTCATCGCGAGATACACGCCACCCGGGTAGAACGTGTCAGGTAATTTTAAAGGATAATTACCCTCATGACTTATTCATTAAAAGCTTTCTGTGCAAGCGAACGTTTGGAGGGAGCGTTCAGTGACTTAGATGGCCAGGTTGTCTGTCATTTAGATAGTCATTATCACAATATAAACTAACTTATAACAACATCGGATAGCAATTTTTACACTAAAAAAGGAACAAAAATTTATAAGAGTCAAATAAATAAACCACCTAAACTGTTAAAGAAAGAGAGAGAGAGAGAAGAAAGAAAGAGAGAGAAGAAATCCATCTGGAGATAAAAAATGTTCGTTAGTTCAACGATTTTAATTCAACATAGAGAGGCAAAAGTATTCTTTATATTAACCACTAAATTACAGAATGTCGGAATCCATATAAAATATCATGACACCTTCCACCTACGCACACACTACCTCTTAATACTGATTTTATCCGTACTCGTGTAAACAACTTCGGTTCTCTTGTGACCTATTTAACTGGAGATTGAATACACAAAAACACGTCTCTCAAACGTCAATATTTCCGTAACTCTCTTCCTGATAGCATTCCATTATTGAACAACAAATCTGCATCACATGCAGGGCTGTGGGCACGTACGTACTTGAATACTCAAAGCTTCGTTAGTGTCAACTGTTGACACATCATACAGAGCAGTGCGCTCACGCATCATCCACATATTGTCACGAGATAAACACACAGAGTGATTCAGAGAAACGGGAAATTTCGAAATTCGTGTTGGAGCTCTGGGCGATTGTTAACGCTAACATACAAAAACCAACTCACTCCACTTTGCCATTTAGTTAACATAGATACTTGGAATGCTGCGCAACGTTCTTTTGCCTTCAATGCTTTTTATGAAAATAGCGACAGTTTGGAGGCTGTATGTAGAGAATTTCTACACCACTTCAGTTTATTTAAGACGCCATGATCACGTTCCATCAGCACATGTAGTTAAGACGTCGATATTGAGGAAATAGGTTCAGTAATAAAAAAAAAAAAAAAAAAAACTGACAGGCCGTGTGGGAACCGTTGGTATATCAGGCAATATCAAAACTGTTCGAGTTGCTGTCAAAAGAAGCCCACATCCTTCACTCTGGCGTCATCCACCGCCTTTATGGTTGCTTACATCAATTGTTCGAATAATTTTGGCAGAGGACTTAGATTACCATCCACATAAGTTGCACCTCGTCCAAGAACTGAAACCCAACGATAACTTCATGAGATGACAATTCTGTGGACGAATGCTTGAAAACATAAACGATGACCATGAGTTTATGAACGACCTTACGTTTTAAAAATGGATTTGTTAATAAACAATTTTTTTTTATTTTTGGGCTCTGGAAAATCCTACTCAGATACGGCAACACCCACTGCCGAGCAAGAAATTTACCATGTGGTGTGCTGTTCATCATACGGCATAATAACATTTTTTTGTAGACGAGAATGGCCTTACGACTACACTCACATCGGAACGGTACGTGACCAAGCTCGAAGCTTTTGTTGTGCATAAACTACAGATATTTTCACAAAATACTGGCAAAGGCTGGTTTCAGCAAGACGCATCAGCGTCACATACAGCAGGAATGTCTATGGCTCCCTGTTTGGCAATCATATAATTCCGCGGAACGAACATTCCATGGCGTCCCACATCCAATGATCTACCAGCTTGCGATTTCTTCTTGTAGGGTTACCTTAAAAGCAAGATGTAGCGATGTCGAAATGTTACAACAAAAGAACTGAAAGCTTGAATTCGAGAAGCAGCTGTCGATACTCCTCTTGAAATTCTTCTTGGAACCGTGCATATTTTATCAAAGAGACTGCAGAAATGTTTTCACAAAAATGGAACTCAAGTACAGAATGTCACCTTCATGAAATAAATTTAATTTTAGGATTCTTAAGTTGCAGTTATTGTTATTAAATAACACAATTCAGTTTATTTAAACGCTTTTTTTTCATAACATTATTTAACTGTTTCAGTTTCCCTTTTCTGTGAAGCAGCGTTTACTGCTCCAGTGCACTTGCGCAGAGCGTCATACGTCGCCTCGACCGTATTGCATTCAAATACACTTTCCAAGTTGTCTTCCGCCTTTTGAACGTTTTCTGACTACTGAGATAACCTTATTAATTGCAATAATTAACAGGTTTCTTCAATCAGGGATCAAAAGTAGACGTAATATGGCATACGCAAATCTCGAGTTCACTTCAAGAATTTTGTATACAACCCCAGACGTTTAAACAAGAATCACTGCCAAAAATTTTACACACAATGTGAAAGTTACGAACGACAACTATCCGGTTTTCTTAATGGTAAGAGTGAACACGATCTTTTTCACGACAGACTGTGCATGTAGAGTATTTTCACAGCTCCCTGCATTAATGTCAGCTTGACAATAAACAGTTGATTTTTCCACATAAAAGATTAATTACTAACTTATCTAAATTTTAAATTTCTTAGAAAGTGTTCTTTCCTATGATTTTACTTTTTCTAGTGTTTGAGTGTGAAATCATTTTCTATGTCTTTTTGTCTTTCTCCTTTTAAACGTGAATTGTATTGATCTTTTTTTTTTTCAAATGCATGTGGATCTTCATATTTTTACAAACCCCATGGGCGGCAAGACACAATAAGTAAATAATAAGACTGAGAAAAAATACAAAACACAGAGTCTAAATAACACTAAAACTGTGAGCAAAGAGTAGAAATTGGCACCAAAAGGCATCTAAAATATTACAGTCTTCTAGGAAGATACAGGAGTTTCTTCAAGACACGCCGGAAGAAAATATAAAAGTTGAAAAGCATGAGGTGAAGGATAGCTGGCACAGTACAACTGTATGGTATTTAAATCTGAATGAGACGGAGGTTAAATTCGTTGGAAAATATTTTTAAGTAAGCTATTAAATGAAATTTGTATATTTTGACGCTTTGTATCACTACAATACCTTAAAAATGAAATCAGAAATTTGATTGTTTATCAGAACACAGTATCTCCTTCAAAATCGGCTGAGAAGCTGTCGGACTGAACCTTATCAGTTAGTAGCTCTTCCGCGCTGCTGAAGGGTTAGGACCCCACAAAACAAGGAGAAAGTACAAGTTACCATGCTTATCAAAGAAATAAATTATAAATTTGGGGCGATTTGAAATAAATTTCGTATTACAAAAATAAATGACAATGTGCGGAAAGTTTTGTAGTGGTGATCTATAAAAAAGACTCATGGTTACTCATTAAATTACTCGTAAAATCCGTAATGGACCTAGGTTATATTTGCCGTACTGTAAATAGAGAAGCCACACACATCAGCTTTGTGTGTTTATGGACGACAAATTTTCCTGTCTTGTTGGTATTCCAGTGCATGATGACACTTCAGTTCATATGTGCAATGAATTAGTATAAGAAATTAGTATATATGGAAATCCTGAAACTTCAGTGGAAGAGACAGTTTTGCCTCCCTCAATGGTATTTCAATTGTTACTGACGATTTTATTCATTCACAAATATATATTGCGCTCAGTGCGTCTCATCCTGAGAGTGAACACTCTGGAATAAGAACTAAGTTATATATTTGTTCACAGAAAGCAAAGGAAGCCATTGCCGTATACTTCTCTGATTAAAACTTGTGCTAAACTACTCTCATTTTCTATTCTCATAATTACTACAATCTTACTATCCTTTAGAAAAGTTAAGTAGTCAGGATATCACTTATATCAGTAGAAAACCACATCACTCTATTAGTACTCAGTCATTTTTTAAACTGCAGGTCGTAAATTGTGTTAATATTTGTTTGACGACCGCTACCTAAACGTTGATGGACGGGGAGATTACACGTAACAGAGACCGATACAGAAATTATAGCACCTGCAGGGGTGGCCGAGCAGTTCTAGGCGCTACAGTCTGGATCCGCGCGACCACGACGGCCGCAGGTTCGAATCCTGCCTCGGGCAAGGATGTTTGTGATGTCCTTAGGTTAGTTATGTTTAAGTAGTTATAAGTTCTAGGGGACTGATGACCTCAGAAGTTAAGTCCCATAGTGCTCAGAGCCATTTGGAGCATTTGGAAAATATAGCAAGCAAGGGATACCTTGCGCGCCTGAATAATAGTTTGTCAAAGCACTTACATAATTAAAGGAGATTTTTGAGGCTGCGGATTTTGGAAGACTTGGTAAATGTTTGTGAGTATCTTGCTTCCTTTTTCTTGTTAGTAAACGTAGAAATCTGACAGTTCTCTGCATTTCACGTGCACGTTAGATAATGCTAATGTGTAAACAAAGCAATGAATTATTTGCATGACGTATTCTGACTATAATGTTGCACATAGAAGCAGGTGAAACAAAATCAGTCTATCTGCAAATTTTGAGATTAGTAATCAAACTAAGTTTTCGATTGTCAGGACATTTCTCTAGCGGAGTACACATTAGAGCTTCCCCAGAGACATCAAAATTACTAAAATCATGAACTAGACGACCCAAGATTCAGCGTGAAATGTTTGTTAAAAAAAGCATATTTATGAATACTGGAAGATTTTGAGAGCAAAAATGTTTCGCGAAACTATGAATTACGCAGAACGTTCTAATAATGTGTGTGGAATAAAAGGAGAATTATAGATAGGGATTAATGTTTCAAATCCCCATCTGGCCATCCAAATTCAGGTTTATCTTGATTTCACTAAATCGCTTAAGAAAAATGCTGGGGATGGTTTCTTTGAAAACGGCACAGTCGATTTCCAGTCTCATCCTTCCTCAAGCCGAGGTAGTACTGCGTCTGATGATCTAGTCGTCGATAGGACGATAAACTAATATTCAATTCAACTGAGAACCTACCTGAAGAGTTGAGAGAGCTATGAATGAAACAATTCGTTAGTGAAGAAGTGAAGACAATGTTTACATATCTAACAAATAAACTTTGAGTGCGTTTGTTATAATACGCACTGACTTGCACAAGAAGCGATATTGTTTTGCTTCACATTAGATTTGTGGATGACCTCAGGGAAGTTGGGAAATTCATGGAACAAAAAGAAAGGGATTTCCGTAAAACGAAGTGTCGTTTTGTGATTTTACTTCACTTCAATCTAGCTAATCAAACCAGTTATTCATATAACTATGCTACGAAAATGAATCACAATTTGGATACTGTAAGCTATTTGCTCCCAAAAAACATCTAGGGTGAAAACATTGTATAAACATGAAGTACACACTGTCAGGGTGTACAATACATGTAATTACGATATTGACAGAACATATGTTCGACTTTTTTTAGATTGCACTTCCTTTTAATAGATAGACACAAAGTTGGCTGATACCGATTAGCGGTGAGAAACATAGACGTACACGCTAACTGGAACTTTCAGAATAAAGCTCGGTGGACAAGCAAATGGAACCCAACACATTAACAGAGACTCCCTGTCTGCCGAACCGAAGTGCGCGTATGACCTACTGAAGTACAGACAGCTGTACCGATGTTCTGCTATGCAGCTATGCAGATGATGTGCGTGACAAACCTCTAATTCTGTGAATACGCAGTGGACGCTGTACAGCGTCCGCAAACTCCTAGGGCTGAAGTTATCTTAGTACAAGACACAACGTGAGTCAATATTTCTGTTTGCTCACTAGCCCGGAACAGAAATTTGCCTCAAGTATTTTTCCGTGAACAAGCACTTCAACGTACATCAGACTCCACAGAAAACTAACCAATCGTCGCTCGAGTAAACAGAATAACGACTCTGTTCAGAGAGAATTGACTTCATGAGCACCTTTTGATGAAATCAACACTTCTCTAAATTTAGCCGCCATGTTTTCCGGAGGGAAGTATCTTCGATCAATCCCTTTAGGAAAGAGTCTCCACACCATGTGCCCGCTCCCTCCCGGACACTTAGCGTCCATATCTGAACTCAGGCCACGATTCCCAGCGGTCGTTACAAAACATTACCTCCCACTACATGGGCCATGAAGCTGCCAACCCATCACCTGCAGCTCATACTCCTTTCAGTAGATTTTCTGGACGTTTCCACTTCCACTCCTACATCCTTGGCACTCCGCCATTCAAATATGCGGCTCTGCTTTACAGTGGGTAGCGTGCCACATGCATTCCTTCACACTAAGAAAGCAGTTTTTCGCCTTGTTCCACCCCTGATACTCTGCCACCACGTACGCTATTCTGATTTTTTTCCCCCATCAGATTGCAACCTACCACCACACTGTGCACACTACAGGCATTCCGCTTCCTTCATCCTTGTAAACCGCCGCCTCCTCACTTTTCTCTCTCTCAGAGCAGTAAATCTCCGCCCCTGCAGAACACGACAACTCTCTCCCCGGCCCCACTTTAGCCCGTAGCGGCTTCTGAAGCACATACTGCCCACGTCGCCCTTTCTGTCAGCGCTCAGCTCTACTTAATTTCCGGACAAGCAATACTACAGAAATTCTTAGTATGTGGTGCTAGCCAGTATCAGCCAATGAAATTATCAATAATACAGTCGTGTATCGTAAATGTGATGTAATATAAATCGAAATCAATTTACAGAATATTAAATGTATGGTGGCAAAATATCGCCATCTTACAGAAACACTTATTAAAGATTGAAATCATTGTTCTTCTGGAGCTGTAAAAGTTTATCATCAATGAAATTCGCAAATAATGGTAGCCCAGTTAGTCAAGTGATACCAGTAGCTAGTCGATTACATCAGTTATGATAATCTTAGCAAATATGGACGAAGCATGCTGTGGATAAAACTTGTGGTATGAAAAACCATGACTGATGTATGTTACTAAAATTTTGTCCCCATCTATGGGTGCCATGTTCAAATGAATATTGCCCACTAAAAAAAGAAATTGAAATTTACGATGCGCCTCATGCACTGAACCGACAAAGAAACTGGGATAGGTATGCGTATTCAAATACAGAGATACGTAAACTTACAGAATACGGCGTTGCGGTCGGCAACTCCTACATAAGGAAACAAGCGTCTTAGACAGTTGTTAGATCGTTTTCTGCTGCTACATTGGCAGGTTATCAAGATTTGAGTGAGTCTGAACGTGGTGTTATAGTCGGCACCCAAGCGATGGGGCACAGCACCTCCGAGGTAGCGATGAAGTGAGGATTTTCCCATACGACCATTTCACGCGTTTGCCGTAAATATCAGAAATCCGGTAAAACGTCAAATATCCGACATCGCTACGGCCGAAAAAAAGTCCTGCAAGAACGAGACCAACGACGACTGAAGGCAGTCGTTCATTGTGACTGAAGTGCAACCCTTCCGCAAATTGCTGCAGATTTCAATGCTGGGCCATCAACAAGTATCAGCATGAGGACCATTCAACGAAACATCATCGATATGGGTTTTCGAAGCGGAAGGCACTCTCGTGAATCCTTGATAACTGCACGACACAATGCTTCACGGCTCGCCTGGGCCCGTGAACACTGAAATAGGACTGTAGAAGACCGGAAACATGCTGCCTGGTCGGACGAGTCTCGTTGCAAATTGTATTGATCGAATGGACATGTACGGGTGTGGAGTAAACCTCATGGATCCATGGAACCTGCAAGTCAACAGACGACTGTTCAAGCTGGTGGCGGCCGGCCGCTGTGGCCGAGCGGTTCTAGGCGCTTCAGTCTGGAACCTCGTTGCTGCTACGGTCGCAGGTTCGAATCCTGCCTCGGGCATGGATGTGTGTGATGTCCTTAGATTAGTTAGGTTTAAGAAGTCGTAAGTCTATGGGACTGATGACCTCAGATGTTTAAGTCTCATAGTGCTTAGAGCCATTAGAACCATCTGAAACTAGTGGCGGCTCTTTGATGGTGTGGGGCGTTAGCAGTTGGAGTGTTATGTCACCCCTGATACGTGTAGATACGACTCTGACACGTGCATCCGTTCACGTCCACTGTGCATTCCGACTGACTTGGGTAATTCCAGCAGGAGAATGAGACACCCCATACGTCCACAATTGCTACTCAGTAGCTCCAGATACATTTTGTTGAGTTTAAACACTTCCACTGGCCACCAAATTCTCCAGACATGAACCTTGTTGAGTATGTTTGTGATGGTTTGCAGAATGTTGCAAGGATTTCATTACGTGTTCTGGCAGACACAGATGTAAAGGGGTTATGTTGCTTTTGGTCGACGGCATGGTAATTGTGGTGGTCAAGAATTGTCGATCCGAACCTTGACGACGTATATGTCTGCTATGAAATTCCCATGTCGTCCAACATCGTGCCACTGTCACAACCAAATGCCCCATATATGTGGATATCGCAGAATTGAACCGTAACAACAAAAAGCAGACGTACAGTGAGGTCTTTTTCAAACTGTCAGATGCTGATAATGAAGTCTCCCACGAGTACGCTGTATCTCCCTGTACTTTGCAATGATCAGTGAGTATCTGGCGCTGTTCACATCCCTTATACGGCCTACCCGGTCTGGTAACATTAGTAAACACGTTGAAAATTAATGCACTCTGATGTCCACTCTACATGTTACACAGAACTGCAGCTTTGGTCACAGACGTCATAACCGCCAGCGGAAGTTACATGTAGGAAGTTACATTAACATGCGACATAGAAACAGCTGCTGCTGTATAGTACAGAAGGTGCCTGAAGAAATACGTAATGGGGAGAACAGAAATGACAGTTTTATTTGAAAAAAGGAAATACTCCAAGGTCGTCAAAATTTATTATGGTTCCCTGGAAACTACACTCCTGGAAATGGAAAAAAGAACACATTGACACCGGTGTGTCAGACCCACCATACTTGCTCCGGACACTGCGAGAGGGCTGTACAAGCAATGATCACACGCACGGCACAGCGGACACACCAGGAACCGCGGTGTTGGCCGTCGAATGGCGCTAGCTGCGCAGCATTTGTGCACCGCCGCCGTCAGTGTCAGCCAGTTTGCCGTGGCATACGGAGCTCCATCGCAGTCTTTAACACTGGTAGCATGCCGCGACAGCGTGGACGTGAACCGTATGTGCAGTTGACGGACTTTGAGCGAGGGCGTATAGTGGGCATGCGGGAGGCCGGGTGGACGTACCGCCGAATTGCTCAACACGTGGGGCGTGAGGTCTCCACAGTACATCGATGTTGTCGCCAGTGGTCGGCGGAAGGTGCACGTTCCCGTCGATCTGGGACCGGACAGCTGCGACGCACGGATGCACACCAAGACCGTAGGATCCTACGCAGTGCCGTAGGGGACCGCACCGCCACTTCCCAGCAAATTAGGGACACTGTTGCTCCTGGGGTATCGGCGAGGACCATTTGCAACCGTCTCCATGAAGCTGGGCTACGGTCCCGCACACCGTTAGGCCGTCTTCCGCTCACGCCCCAACATCGTGCAGCCTGCCTCCAGTGGTGTCGTGACAGGCGTGAATGGAGGGACGAATGGAGACGTGTCGTCTTCAGCGATGAGAGTCGCTTCTGCCTTGGTGCCAATGATGGTCGTATGCGTGTTTGGCGCCGTGCAGGTGAGCGCCACAATCAGGACTGCATACGACCGAGGCACACAGGGCCAACACCCGGCAACATGGTGTGGGGAGCGATCTCCTACACTGGCCGTACACCTCTGGTGATCGTCGAGGGGACAATGAATAGTGCACGGTACATCGAAACCATCATCGAACCCATCGTTCTACCATTCCTAGACCGGCAAGGGAACTTGCTGTTCCAACAGGACAATGCACGTCCGCATGTATCCCGTGCCACCCAACGTGCTCTAGAAGGTGTAAGTCAACTACCCTGGCCAGCAAGATCTCCGGATCTGTCCCCCATTGAGCAAGTTTGGGACTGGATGAAGCGTCGTCTCACGCGGTCTGCACGTCCAGCACGAACGCTGGTCCAACTGAGGCGCCAGGTGGAAATGGCATGGCAAGCCGTTCCACAGCACTACATCCAGCATCTCTACGATCGTCTCCATGGGAGAATAGCAGCCTGCATTGCTGCGAAAGGTGGATATACACTGTACTAGTGCCGACATTGTGCATGCTCTGTTGCCTGTGTCTATGTGCCTGTGGTTCTGTCAGTGTGATCATGTGATGTATCTGACCCCAGGAATGTGTCAATAAAGTTTCCCCTTCCTGGGACAATGAATTCACGGTGTTCTTATTTCAATTTCCAAGAGTGTATTAAAGGCAGGACGTGACTCATAACAGGATGTGCGATCACCATGAATGGCAATGCTCTGCAAAATGCTCGCATGCTCTTTGCAAGGTTGGTAGCGATTATCTGTCGTAGGGTGTTTCATTCCTCCGGATGGTCGTCGACGTACGTGGATGCGTGCAACTGTCTTCCCAAAGTATCCCACAGGTGCTCAATGGGATTTAAGAAAGGGAGGAAGCGGTAGGCCAGTCCATCCGTCGAATATGCCCTCGTACCAAGAGCTCCTCCAAGAAATTACGCATATTTTATTCCATATCCAGAAAAAAGAAAAAGATGAAACCTCAAACAAAGCGGGTCCCCTTCAGCCAGTAAATAATAATAAGTAACTTGAGCATTAATGATTATTACTATCGGTCCTTACAATAGAAAAACTGAAAATCCTGATACTGACATTGTCTTTTACCTTTTACCGAAAAATAAAATATTATCTTCAGGTATTCTGAGGTACGCTCGTGGATACCAGTATCTGCGTACCATTTTATCGGTTAAAACAACATTACTGAAGGTATGCGCTGTTACATTCGTCTCCGTAGTCTATCAACAGTCCGTCTTGCGAAAGACGCATGTTCGATTCCCGGTAACGTCAGGGATTTTTCCGTGATGGTAGGGTAGAGCAGGGTGCATGACAACTAACAACCTACCTGACTCAGTAGTTGCGTCTCCAAAGTTGAAATGTCGACAGCAACCACGAGCGCGGTGTGCTGACCCCATTCCCCTCCATGCCGCATTCGATGATAAGTGACTGGAGATGACAGGGCGATCGGTCGACTGACCCGTGGAATTCCGGGCCTGGCAGCCAGTTTTCCTTTTTTACCTTCATCCGCCAATCTGTCTTACCCCCGTCCCCCGTTAACCCGCTCCGCTCCCCCGCTATCGTACCACTGGCCAGGACGATGCTCTAAGTATATGACCAGCCTCATTTCGTACTCCGCCTGCAACCCACGCGGTCAGCGTGACATACCAAATCAGAATTATCCAGACACCTATTAGTGAACATAACCACGGGCTGTATCCAACTTTCACCTTTATGAAGGCTTAAAGTCTGCTGGGAACACTTCCAGTCAGGTACGTGCATATCTGTGAAGGAATAGCAGCCCATTCATCCTCAAGGGCCGAAACCACAGAAGACAATGACATTAAACGCTGGCATCTGGAGTGAAAGTATTCCACTAGGTTCAGGTCGGGACGATGGGAAACCCAGTCCATTTCAGGAATTTCATTGTCCACAAATAATTGCCTCACAGACAGTGCTACACGACAGGGACCACTACCATGCTGTCCATCTCCGAGTTGTTCCCGTACTGGACACAGCACTAAGTGCTGTGAACTGCGTTCGTATCCTTCCGCATTTTTTGTGTCTTATGCGGAACACAGCGAGCATACCCTAGCCACGATCAACACTGTGACACTGCACCACCACCTCGGCCGTAAGTCGCTATTGACCCTAACTTTCTCCAGGCATTCGTCAAATCCAAGCCCTTCCATCACATTTCCCCAGGGTATAACGCGATTTATAACTCCATATCAATCGTTCACAGTCATCCACTACCCAGTGACGTCGCTTTTCGCTTTTTACTTCACCTCAAGCGCAGCTTGGCGTTGACTACAGAATGTTTTTATGAGGTGCTGTTCGATCGTTGTACCCCACTCCGTAAGCACAGTCGTTGTAGCAGCTGGACCACTGACAGTACTTTAGAACTCACAAACGATTCATACGATTTTTTACAACTTCCCTCAGCAAAGCTCGACAGACGTGTCCGTCAGTATGTGAGATTTCTCTGCTCTTGGTTTAGCTACAGTTGTTCCATCACGGTTCCATTTCACGGTCACATCACGTACAGCCGACGTGGGCAGCTTTAGATGGACCGAAATGTCGCTGATGGATGTGTGACTCAGGTGACACACAATGACTAGTTCATGTTCGAAATCACTGATCTCTCCCGACAGAACCATTCTGTCTTATTGCTTCTCTACTGACAGGACCTTGCTTAGGGGTGTCCGGACACTTTTAATCAGATGATGTATTTTGGGATGGACACTGAGTTTCTGTCAGTCACGCTTTACTGTGGTCGCTTGCAGTTACAAGCAAACTGGCGCCTGCCCACTTCTTTAAGCCATCCACTGGAGACCCTAGAAAGAAATGCTCGTATTGAAGAAAAGTGATTGAGAGATACTCCCACAGCATGTTGGAAACGAACACGAAAAAGTAAACTGATAAAAGAAACGAGAGACAGAGATGATCTTGGCCCAACGTCGGGAATTAGTGGACAGAAATTATAAACTCTGCCAAACTTGACAATGCTAAGACCTCTGTCTTTCTTTGAAATGAAAGGATAAACTAAGTTTTTATGTCAACGTGGAATATGGGACTGGAGAACTGAGGGAGACGCCCCTCTGAGCAAGGTCGCGGGCGTCATCTGTTAGAAGTCTCCGGAACACAACGGCCACACGCCAGGGACTCATCTTGCCGAGTGCGGGTATGTGTTTGCTTAATGAGCCTCACCAGGACGAATGCCCCGGGCGGTGGCCGCCGTGGCAACAGCATTCCTCAAGCGTGCCAAGAAACATAATGCACTCCCCTACTTCCGACCTAGTTTATGCGACACTGATAAAATCTTGCCATTCTTATTCATTTGGGTAATTCACCGTTTAGAAAGATGTACGGACTAAATATCACTGCTATTTTGTCGAAAACTCGCATCTGAGACCGTGGCTGTGTGTAAAATACATGTTGATTCTTGCAGAGAAGAAAACAGTAACAAGCTACTGCTAAGAATGCTATTTATTTACACAAATAGCACAGTTACCCATCCCGAAACGCAGTTTCATCATCAGACCGCTGTCCACATTTCGATTACATTCGACGTTTCTTACATTAGTCGTCAGCTGTTAAATCCAACTGCGGCGAAAGCTCCTTGGGGTGGTGTTTCCTATCGCAAAAAACGGTCTGTTTAACTGTGACTGTACCTAATAACGAATGAAAACCTTGTAAACAAATCTCTAAGATAGAACTGAATTCATGAATAGTCGTTTCAGTTCCTCACAGGTACTTTATTGAGTCCAGAGACGCTTTCCAAATGGATATTGCGCCATTAAAGAGCAACGTTGAATAATGAGCTGGATTAGTTGTAGATTGCTTACGCCGAAGTTTCTGCGTCATAACATGCACCGTCGACTGCTTTTGTTCACAGAATAGTAAAAAATACGCGGAACACCATTTTGGTATAAAAGTATACAAGGTGGTTACAATTAAACTTTCCCTGCTTGAGAGCGCCCCATGAAATATAGTGATCGCAGACAATGAAATTTTGTGGAAACATTAGTATGGACACGTGGAAGAGAAATATCGAATAGACCATTAAGAAAAAAAACACATTTTAACTTCCACATGACGGGATAACATTGTTAACTGCGCCTCGTGATTGTGTCCCAGGTCACAAACATTTCTCAATGTGACGGCCATTTGTATCCACGACAGCTGGAACCGCACTAGAGATACCACTTCGCAATTATTCACAGCATTTTTCGAAAGGTGGGCTATGGAATGTTCATCTGTCACGACACGGCTCCTGCACATTGCGTCCAGCACTCGCAGCCACGGCATCAGCAAATTCTTTAACAATTTGTGTCGCAGTTGGCTGTCAGATTCTCTGAGGAGCAGTTCCTAAATCACCAGTTATCCGAACTTGCGAATCATGTACTTCAGCCACGGTGCAGAATAAGGACGTCAGCGTATTCCTTCAGTGCGTCGATACTCGCAAAGAGGAGCAGCTCTGTTGCTGTTGTTTTGATAAAACAGCTGTAAGATTGAAGCCCTGCACACCTTGTCCAGCTATACAGTGTGCAAGCGCAGTGCACAGTGATGCTCCTCTTTCAGCCCTGCGTCGCCATACGAGTACCGGCTCCTAAGGGAAAGTCATGATGCTCACACTTCCAATAACGCAAATCCTGCAGCGCTCAATCTGAACACCATTCCTATAAATTTGGACACCACTACAGTGAATAGTTTTCCGCCTACACTGGCACAAGTACAGAAAGATTAATTATAACAACCGTGTACACGTAAATCACGCCTTTATGCAGATGACAGGGTTATGTTGACGAATACGTCAGACAACATACAAAGAGCCGTATGGTCCTTACAACCAATGCAAAGCAATATAATTTAACCAATTCCATAAAAAACTAAAGTTAAGACCTCGACAAGATAGGTACGATAAAAAGAACGTCCATGAATAAAATCAGAAAAGCGGCAGTAATTAAATTATACAATTCTGTTATTCTACCTTTCCTGTTCTATGGAGCCAAAGTAGGCCTATGCTTTTACTGGAAAAAACTATTAAGAGGAATGTAGCAACAGAAATAGCCTACTCGACATGCTCAGACCCATTTGACTCTCTTTGAAAACTGCGCCTGGGACAGACCGACGGACAGTTGCACACATATTGTTGAAGAAATTACTGATGCCATCGCTGACGATGCTTTACGCAGTGTGAGATTCTGAAGCCATGCACGAGTTGTGCCACGACAGATGAACGTTCCTTGGTCCACCACTGAAAAGTGCTCCGAACATTTGTGAAATGGTATCCGTACAAATTTCTAAGGCCTGTGGCTGTATATAAACTGGAAGATCACTGTAGAAACAATAAGAGAGGAGATCCGTATTGTAGGAACAGTAGAAAAGATGCAACATTATAGAAAGGAACGGCATGTCATTACGAAGTATGGATCAAAGTCGGACACCAAAGAAAGACCTATGAGTACAGGCCAAGGATGGAAGGAGGGCAGGACGACCACGAAGAAAATGATGCGATCAGCTTTAAATTGCTTGTTTCCGGAACAGGGAAATATGTCTTACCCAAAAATCTGAGGACGATGATGATGATATTCATCGTCATCATCATAATCATATCAGTGGATATTAAATCAACGTGTGATAACCAGTTGAAAGTTTAAATTGGTCTAACAATTTTATTAGTAGGGGTGTCCGTAAAATAAGGTTCCCAATTTTTTTCCACACTGTAAAACATGTTTATTTCATGAATGCGTACATTTTTGGAAACTTCAGATTTTAACCTATTTTTTACATAGTCACCACTGAGGTCAATACATTTTGAATGCGTTGTACGAGCTTTTGAATGTTGAAGTATAAAAAAAACTGTTACCTCAGAACCGCTTCTTACAACTCTTGTCTGTCGCCGAAATGCGTTATACCCAGGTGTTTCTTCATGTTAGGCAAAAGACGGTAGTCACTTGGGGCTAAGTCCAGGCTGTATGGTGTGTGTTTTGCAATACCCCATCCAAATTTCGCGATGAGCTCGTTGGTGGCTTTAGCGGTGTGCGGTCCAGCGTTATCCTTGATGCAAACGCACCCCCTTGGACAGCATACCCGTCCTCTTGTTTTGAATTGCACGGCGCAATTTTTGCACCCTCGCAGAACCTGGCAGCGTTGATTGTTGTACCGATGGGCAAGAACTCGCACAACAATACCCCCTTCCTGTCCCGAAACACTGCTCCCGACACTTTGCGTTTGTTTGAATTTTCGTGCTCTTAGTATTTTATTTACTGCTAATTTAAAGATCTGTTACCTGATATTTTAAAACAGGTCGTACGTATTACGAATCAGACACAACATGCCAAAATGCACAGAAAAATTGTACATACGAGTCAAGTAATAATTAAGGATAATGAATACTAGGGTACGTGTGGTGCAAAAAGTTGGGAATCTAGCAAAGAAAGCACCCTTTGTTGTACCTGGATACGTATAGTTTTCGTTTGTAAGCATTTTGGAGTTTTTTTTCTTTTGTTATGCAACATTTGACATAGAATAAGATTACTTTTAAATAATAATTTTGTTGCTTCAAGAATCATGTAGAAGATTATATGATGGAAGAGAGATTTATTGCTGCCATCACCAACTGTGACTGCCGGTGAATATCTCGGAATGGTTTCCTCCACTGTTGACTGCCAGTCGCAATAAAATAATTCATTGTTAGTAACAGAGAAATTGATTGCAAATGCTAAGTATTCACATTAGATATTGATACATGTACAACATTCGGTGCTTTCTTCATAGTTCTGTGTGTGTTATTTAGTATTGTATCTAATCTTGCTCTTTTTCCTATTCTCTTTCAGTGTCAAAAAATGTTCAAATGCGTGTGAAATTTCAAATGCGTGTGAAATCTTATGGGACTTAACTGCAAAGATCATCAGTCCCCAAGCTTACATACAACTTAACCTAAATTATCCTAAGAACAAATACACACACCCATGCCAGAGGGAGGACTCAAATCCTCGCCCCGGCCGCGGTGGTCTCGCGGTTCTAGGCGCGCAGTCCGGAACCGTGCGACTGCTACGGTCGCAGGTTCGAATCCTACCTCGGGCATGGATGTGTGTGATGTCCTTAGGTTAGTTAGGTTTAAGTAGTTCTAAGTTCTAGGGGACTGATGACCACAGCAGTTGAGTCCCATAGTGCTCAGAACCATTTGAGAGCCGAACCTCCGCCGGGACCGTTCAGTGCCAATGTTGTCGCTGACACTGTGGGCGTCGATGTCACCCTGTGGAGATTGTTGTTACGTTGCAAATATTCATGCCTGATGTGTCGCGTCCGCAGGTATTCTTTGTTTGTCGTTTTGGAAATACCGTCTGTTAATGGATTTACTTGTGCCCATTGCTCTGTAAGTGTAATTTATGCCTACTGTTCGCGTAATGCCAGCAGAAGAAGACAGTGTGTTCTGGGGAACCATCTTCCCCGCATGTGCATGTCGGCATGTGGCTCAGACTGAGCAGCGACCGCTCAGGCCGTCCGCCTTGCCGTGCCCGCAGACGGCGCGCAAGCGCATCCGGCGGCGGGTGACGGCGTCTGCGGGCGGCGGCGCGGCGGCGCGCAACCCGGCGGCGGGCGGCGTGGTGGCGGGCGCGGCCGGCACCTCCGGCGGGCTGGCCGCCGCCGTCGTCACCGTCATCGGCCGGCCGCTGCCCACCATCTCCGAGACGACCACCGCCTTCACCACCGTCTCCTCCAACAACAGCAGCCCCGAGAAGGGCTCCGTCGCCAACGGGCTCGAGCCGGACGCGCCCACCGTCACCGACTGCGCGCTGCCGGCCGGTCAGTTGGTCACCTACGGTACTTACTTCCAAATTCTAAGCATCGTCTGTGTCGTATCTCGTCGCACTGTGGATCCTCACCAGAAAGTAATGCAGTGCACTTTCACACAGCACGAATGGCTTTCGTTTACGCTCATTAGGCTCGGAGGGTAGGCTGAAGTTTGAGGAAATCTTCAGAAACGGGCAACATCCATTTGAGTGTGATGGTGAGATGCTAGACAATGACGATGCACATTCGAGGCTCTATGAGGCTGCATACACTACTCGCCATTAAAATTGCTACACCACGAAGATGACGTGCTACAGACGCGAAATTTAGCCGACAGGAAGAAGATACTGTGATATGCAAATGATAAGCTTTTCAGAACATTCACACAAGGTTGACGCCGGTGGCGACACCTACAACGTGCTGACATGAGGAAAGTTTCCAACCGATTTCTCATACACCAACACCAGTTGACCTGCGTTGCCTGGTGAAACGTTTTTGTGATGCCTCGTGTAAGGAGGAGAAATGCGTACCATCACGTTTCCGACTTTGATAAATATCGCATTGTAGCCTATCGCAATTGCGGTTTTTCGTATCGCGACATTCCTGCTCGCGTTGGTCGTGATCCAATGACTGTTAGCAGAACATGGAATCGGTGGGTTCAGGCGGATAATACGGAACGCCGTGCTGGATCCCAACCGCCTCGTATCACTAGCAGTCGAGATGACAGTCATCTTGTCCGCATGGCTGTAACGGATCGTGCAGCCACGTCTCGATCCTTGAGTCAACAGATGGGGACGTTTGCAAGACAACAATCATCTGCACGAACAGTTCGACGACGTCTGCAGCAGCATGGACTGTCAGCTCGGAGACCATGGCTGCGGTTACCGTTGACGCTGCATCACAGACACGAGCGGCTGCGATTGTGTATTCAACGACGAGCCTGGGTGCAGGAATGGCAAATTGACATTTTTTCGGATGAATCCAGGTTCTGTTTACAGCATCGTGATGGTCGCATCCCTGTTTGGCGACATCGCTATGAACGCACATTGAAAGCCTGTAGTCGTCATCGCCATACTGGCGTATCACCCGGAGCGATGGTATGCGGTGCCATTGGTTACACGTCTCGGTCACCTCTTGTTCGCATTGACGGCACTTTGATCAGTGGACGTTACATTTTAGATGTGTTACGACCCGTGGCTCTACCCTCCATTCGACCCCTGCGAATCCCTACATTTCAGCAGGATAATGCTGCATGTTGCAGTCCTGTACGGGCCTTTCTGGATACAGGAAATGTTCTACTTCTGCCCTGGTCAGAGCATTCTCCAGACTTCCCACAATTTGAAAACGTCTGGTCAATGGTGGCCGAGCAACTGGCTCGTCACAATACGCCAGTGGTATCGTGGTATCGTGATATCGTGTTGAAGCTGCATGGGCAGCTGTACCTGTACACGCCATCCAAGCTCTGTTTGACTCAATGTCCAGGCGTGTGGAGGCCGTTATTATGGCCAGAGGTGGTTGTTCTGGGTACTGATTTCTCGGGATCTATTCACTCAAATTGCGTGAAAATATGATCACATGTCAGTTCTAGTATAGCAAATGTGTCCAATGAATACCCGTTTATCATCTGCATTTCTTCTTGGTGTAGCAATTTTATGCCCAGTAGTGTACAATGCAGTAGTCGGTACTATAGAGTAAATATGAAGTAACCAATACTATACAGAGTAAATAAAAAAAGGGTAATATGTGCGCTCTACAATCACAAAACAAACAACAAAAAGGGTAGTAGTACAAGATGGACAGACATCTATGGATATAAGAAATAAGCACACCAGACAAAAATTAGTCACCCCTGGAAGCATCATGGTAATACCGTGTAGTGTGGCATGCGCTGACAAACTTCTCGCTGTGTCGATGTGGTACGCCACGAATTTCTCTCTCTTGCCAACCTCTTCAACTCAGAATACAATTTGCACTTTCGTCGACCATTATTTGTTGGACGTATTCTAATCTGTGGCTCCCCTTACTATTCTCTTTAGTACCGTGGAAGCACTGTAAACATTTTAAGATGTCTGTTGTTGTTGTTGTGGTCTTCAATCCAGAGACTGGTTTGATGCAGCTCTCCATGCTACTCTATCCTGTGTAAGCTTCTTCATCTCCCAGTACCTACTGCAACCTACATCTTTCTGAATCTACTTAGTATATTCATCTCTTAGTCTCCCTCTACGATTTTTACCCTCCGTGCCTCCCTCCAATACTAAATTGGTGATTCCTTGATGCCTCAGAACATGTCCTACCAATCGATCCCTTCTTCTAGTCAGGTTGTGCCACAAATTTCTCTTCTCCCCAATTCTATTCAGTACCTCCTCATTAGTTATGTGATCTACCCATCTAATCTTCAGCATCCTTCTGTAGCACCACATTAAAAAAGTTTCTATACTCTTTTTGTCTAAACTATTTCTTGTCCACGTTGCACTTCCATACATGGCTACACTACTTTATAATTCCAATATGCATTACGCGTTTCGTTTTACGTCATTATCAAAGGCAAATACTTAATCTCATCAATATGAGTCAGCAGATATTTGTCCAAAAGCATACTTGGTTTTTTAGTCAATATTCATTTCCATTTGACAGTTGTTAAGGGATATTGACTACACAATCATGCATCCATTTGGAAATGTTTATACTGGATCATAATAATGAGATTAAGTATTAGCCTTTGATAATGATGAAATTCTAAACACATAGAGCATATTGGAATAATAGAACCAAGATCAGTACATCTCAAACAGTTTAAGTGCATCCAGTGGCGCTTTATCTCACAGTGCCTATATGTAAATTGTACAGATCGTGCGTCTTAACTGGGCCCCTTTCTGATCGATGAAAGTCGGCTGAGTTTGTGCCGCTACACAATGTTTACGCCCATTCCCAGCCTTAGCAACTTAACAATATTTTACGCCATAGCAGTAAACAGGTATTGCGAATCTAGTGTTGATTCGAATTCCGTGTTATTCATAGTGACTGATAACATTATTTACAAAACTGAACGAAGAGGATCCATCTTGCCCTTCTAGCACCTCGCTGACAACTTTCGTGTGAAATCTGCCGTGTATTAACCCATTTTATGTTGATTTCATTTGTAAACCACAACCTGGCTCCCCTGGGACAAAGAGGTGGGGTGTATTCCATGTCTCCCAAGAGCCAATCCTCTACAAGCCGATCATAAGCTTCTGTCCCCAAAGTCTTCCGCTCAGGAGCCCAGTTAAAGTGTGATATTTGTAAATAAGAGTTATTCTCTGATGTCTTAACAAAAGTTTAGTTATTCTGTCCTTTCTTCTTGTTCAGGTTTTCCATATGTCACTTTCGTCGCCGGTTGTCAGGAGAATCGCCTCTTTCCTTATCAGCCTATCTGATTTTCGACATTTTTCTGTAGCAACATATCTCAAATGCTTCGATTCTTTTAAGTTTCGGTTTTCTGACTGTCCACTATTCACTACCATCCAATGCTATGCTCTTAAAGTTCTTTTGCAGAAATTTCTTCCTCAGATTAAAGCCGATGTTTGATACCAACAGAGTTCTCTCGGACAGGAACGCCTTATTTTGCTGTACTAATCCGCTGTTTAAGAACCGCTTGCTTCTTTCGCCATGTGTTACTTTGCTGTCAAGGTGGCACAATTCCTTAACTTCATCTACTTTATGGTCATCAGTTTTCGTATACAGTTTATCGCTACTCTCATTAGTGCTACGCCTCATAACTTCCCTCTTTCTTCGATTTATTTTCAATCCTTGCTCTCTCATTAGGCCCTTCACTACATTCAACACATCCTGTAATTCTTTTTCGCTTTCACTGAGGATAGAAATGTCTCAGCTTACCTTATCATTCATATCTTTTCACCTTGATCCTTTTCACCTTGCATGTTTCTTCAGTTTTGCCGTCTCCAGTTGAAGCCACTCGCTGACGATCAGAACCCGTAGAGCTACTAAACTACGGGATTGTTGACTGCTGCGTTCCACTCGCTATTCCTAATACTCGCACAGCCTTTATAAGTTGTTAACATCTTGTGATAGGCAAGCTGAGTGTCAGTCAAACCAGGAATGTAGGAGTACAGCCTTATGAGAGCGGTTGTTTTCAGTTTGCAAGACACGAGTGTCTGCAACATATCACCAAGTTGTAGATGAAACGGCAACACTTAGTTACCCAGAATGTTCAAATAAACATCTTGGTTGATGTGCAAGGGTAGCTTGAAAGCATGTGACCAAGTCATGGTAGAAAAAACACCCCCAAGCACCATTGAACTACCACTGACCTAAATTACACTTCCCACACGCACGTCTTTAACGGCTCATTGTGTCGTCTGTGCACTCAGTGCTTTGAATCATTTGAAAAAGGCACATGCCTAGACTTTTCCGACCACATCACTCGCCTAGAATCAACAAACAGCCAGTTTGTGTGTTGTTTGGGTCATTCCACCCTTACCTTCCGCTGTGAGCAGTGGCCTTTCGCGAGATACCTGATTCCAAATATGCATTGCATGCAGTTTCCTTCACAATGTTCGCTGGTTGAGAAGGACCTGCATTCACAGACAGCGGCAATTCCTGTGACGTTTGAAATACATTTAAACTCAAATACGTGAAACTCGTCTCCCGTCCCTGTCGGTTGGACTTGTTCTTACCCCACGTTACATGGCTCCTGGTGTTACATAGTTTCTTGACACACCAACAAATACAGCAACTTCATTTGCGGTGTCATCATGATCACGTTTAAATGCGATAGCTCATTTCTGTCATTTTGCACCTTTCCACGTCAACCCTTTTCACCGCACTGATCTCATCGACTAGATCATTAGCCGGCCGCTGTGGCCGAGCGGTTCTAGACGCTTCAGTCCGGAACCGCGTTGCTGCTACGGTCGCAGATTCGAATCCTGCCTCGGGCATGGATGTGTGTGATGTCCTTAGGTTAGTTAGGTTTAAGTAGTTCTAGGTTTTAGGGGTCTGATGACCTCAGATGTTGGGTCCCATAGTGCTTACAGCCCTTTTATTCACACTTCGCTGCTGTGGCTTAAATTGTACGTCAGCGGTGAAGCTCGCTTGATAGTCCGCTACAGGGCGCGACTAATATTTTGTCCGGTGTGCTGACTCTGAATGATGAATTGATGAAGTACGGAAATATTTATCGTAAAAAGAAATATAAGTCTCCTGCGAAAGAAATCGATAGAAGATACAGGGAAGCTAAAGCGAAAAATGTGAATTTGAAAATAGAATAGTGATGGGACTGACAGATAGAGTGTAGAAAAAAGTCAAAAGAACGTTCGAACAATTTAAAAAGCAAAGGTATAACATTTAGAGCGCAAAAGCACTACCACTGTTAAGTGTATAGGAGAGAGAGGAGAGTTCGAATGAAGACGTGGAGATGAATAAACTGTCCTTTAACGTAATCAGAGAAGAAATGTCTGTTGGTTTGGATGACAGAGGAGATCCATTATCAGAGTCAAACAAATTTAGGTTGATGTCGAAGTTTGTAACATTTAAGTTTCACGTGTTGGAGCACCGGTGTGTGATTATCGATCTTTTTTTCTTGTTTCAAAGGCCACTGTTGTGCTTGAGGTTACGTATTGAATTTTTTGATACTAGAAAGAAGTGACGTGCATTGGTGGCGATAATTATAGAGTCTCAGGTTAGAAAATTGAAGAAGTGTGAGGTATTTCTCAGTGAGTTTAATAGTTAGTCAAAGGCTGGCAAGGCGCTTCTAACATACGTGCCATACATGGGGAAAGTATAATTTAAAGTCACTATTTGGATAGATAAACAATATACCCACTAATAATTACAAGGACGAAGCGGAATTTTAATCTAAGCTAATGGGGTACTGGACGCATTAATTATACATGTAACTTCATCGTAGTCTACACTTGACAACCATCACTCTGCACTATTGCCTTAGCGATACTGCAATTCACATGTACTGTGTCTCGATGGCGTCGTAGTAAGCACAGTTAGTCTACACCAATACTTGGACACAAAATTCACAAGAAGTATCACGTGAAAAAATTAGCAATAACAGCAACAATGTTTAGTTTATCATTACAGTTACGTAAGTATGGTACTAGCTGGTAACGTCCATTACAGTTAGATATATATTGACAACGAAATTGTTTTCTGTATTAATCAACTTTGCGAAGTAACTCATTTTAAGTTTAACTTTGCTGATCACAAGTCACATAATTATGTTCTGAATTTGGGATGCTGATCTGCCTATGTATGATATGAAAAAAGAAAGATTATCTTTCATGTGATAATCGCATATGCGACAATTTGAGGACGTATTTGAAGCAGACTGTACCAAAGATTGAGGTACCGTCACTGATTGATGTGATTTAATCCTATTAATTTAGAAGTAATAATATTTGGCGTCCATATCCAGTACACAGTAGCCAAAGCACAGTTCACGTAAATAGTATGACAATTCACTTGTATACAATAGTCACAGCACAATTCATGTGAGCCATATGGCAATGCACTTCGGTACATTAATACTTGAGAGCGTATTCTGATATTCATAGAAGTCTGACATAATGTTCACTCAGTTTAGCAATCACAGCAGTAATTTAGTTGTTGGATTGTAAATAGTAATTAGCAATCGTATGCTTATTGTTGAACGTAGCTCGGGTATCGTCATTTCAGTGAACTGAAATAAGTATCTGGTTCTTTTATTCCACAATCTGATCACAGAAAGTTTTGTCCTTATACTGTCAACTTCAGCCAGTGGTGACCATCTTCAGATCTGTTTAAAACATATCCTAAAACAATAATAAATTATATTACGATATTTTTAATCATATGTGAAGATGATCCGCAGTCCGAGGGAAAAAATGGTGATCATACACTGGAATAGAAGAAAAACAAATTTTAGTCTTCTTGGATGACCGTTTTTATTCACGACCATGACATAGACTGTGAAACAGTAATAAAACAATAACAATAAGAATAAAATGAAGTAGGTTTCATTCTGAATCTTTGCTGTAGCACAGTTATAATTGAAATTAAAAGAGACCGCAATTAATTTTGAGACAAAAAGTTACTTAATTGGCTTCTTTTATAGTTGTCATTGTCATTGAAGTACACATCTAATTATCACGACACTAGTAAAATTTAACTCGCTGTTGAATGTACATGGTACATGATTTTCTTGTGTATACCTACTATGAAGACACATGCAGATTACCTGTGCGCTAGACAATAATCTGATATGAAAACTGAACACCCTGACAGGAAATGGTTATTTGTTTATTTGAAAATCGTCCTCAGTAGCAGATCATTTGAGAACTGCTCTATATGCTTTACATTCCATGGTAATATGGTCTGTCGTTCTCCAATAGCGCTTTTTGGAATTCTTGCGCTCTTAGACACAGCCACAAACACTGTTTAAAAATGGCGTTTTGATGACATATGTAGGCTTCGATTGCGACAATTTTCTTTACACTTTGTACCGATAATACTTGACGCAAGAAAGATGTTGTCAAATACCGGAAATCTGAACATGTATTAATATGGTCTTTACAGTAATTATGGACGTATAGTAGTTTACAGTAATATAACAATTTAATCCGGATTATTCCAGAAGGATTTGTTTCAAATTTACAAACGAAGTTGAACGAACTGTGGTTAGTTCAAAATTATAAGAGTCAGTATATTGCATCTGAAAAACAGCAAAAAAATGTACTACAGTAAGAGTATAGACGCTGACTCGTCACAGACAGCAAGAAAATGTTTTCTCGCCACAATACGAGTCGTTTTGACTTTCGTAAATCTTCCTAGGTGGACATGTGTCCATCATTACCTGCCTCTACACAAAATTGACCATCCTGTCCAATAACAGTGATGGTTATGAGAAATAAACCGTTATTGCCAGTGTCAGGAAGAGAAATAAACGGCTGATCCGTAACAAAAAGCATTTCTCTCTACATTGGTCAGTCCTTAATGAGAAAAAATGATTTTAACCCTCTGCTGGGGCCAAAATGCTGCAAGTTCTGCGCATCCAAATTTCCCAGAACGCTGGTGCTACATTTTACCTGTAAGACGTGTTTCATATTTCACGTTGAGCGCACGTTCATGCCCGCATGCGAGACACACACACACACACCCATACACACACCACGTCTCTGTTGTTTCTGATATTCTAGGATACATGCTACTTCCAGGCTCCGGTTGCTGCACTTACCCGTAACTGAAAAATAAGAATCACTGAAAAGTGCGTTTTCGGTAAGAACTTTAATAATACCTTCTTAAAAAATCTTGTACTTCCTAAATATCGGCGAACGTGTAAGATCTTATTAAGAAGAACATGAAGTTAACAATCCGTAAAATTATATAAGCTACTTTACTGTGAAATAAAAATAAAACAATATTCAAAATAAAGTAGTGCCTTCGATACTCCACATAAATGAACCCAAAATTTTTTCTTGGATGATCTTCAGTACAGTGTTGCTCCACCCCTTGCACTGTAACATGTTTGGCTTCTTCAAGTTATTCTCTCCACATTGCGGTTGAGATAATGGTAAATCCTCCCCCACCGTGCAACCTTGTCCTTATGAACTCATTCAGTTAGTGTGTATGGTTCCTTGACGCTTCGCTCCGAGTTTCATCAGTTTCCAAGAACGGTCAGCCGGATTCAAATGAGCAAATACGGCAGGACATTTCATCCGGCTGATACCTGCCTCCTGAAGGAAAGCGTTCAAGACTTGGATACGGTGTGATACCGCAACGTTGGCCTAAATTTTGGCTCAATGGCTGGATCCTGTCCGAATACTACAGAGCCATCAAAATACTCTCGATAGAGATGACATCCATCTACGTTATTGGTACTTAACATGTCTGGGCTTACTCTCTGCGGAACACAAGGGACTGCATGCTTGAGATGTTCATTGCTTCATGACCGTCTCCACAATTCTCCTATGACGATCATCCGGTGTCAGGTAAATCTTGTTCTCGATGGTGATCGGATTAGTTTTCCCACATTCTTTGCGCACTATGCTGCTGTTCCTAACTGACTCCTAGAGTACAAATGTATTGTGCGGTGACGGTCGCGTATTGTCTGCTTCCACACAAACCTCCCGTTTGTCTCCAAACAGGCAATGTGCAGTTGTACTGCGTTCTCCTTGGGTATCTGTGAGCTGTAATTTGTAGGCGTCGGTCGCCAGCTGACGTTGTTGACTGCAGCCGACTACGATGGACTTTATGAATTCCACGACGTTGGCAGAATGTTCAAATAATGTCGCCTTAGTGCGCGCCAATTCAGTGGACAGGTTCTGATGCTCACAATCATTCCACATTTAACCCTAGGTCCAAGCTGGAAATCACTCTTCGAGCTAATTTGAGAGACTGAATAGTACACGCAATATGCGATTTCAGTCTCTCTCGGCGTATTCCACTGATGAGTTCTTCTCGGGTTATCAGCCGAGTGGTGGCGTCGTCTTGTCGCAACGTTTCAATGAGTTTCGTACACATCATCTTCTGGCGAAGCCAGACGACGCCACCACTCGGCTGATAACCCTAGAAGAATTCATCAGTACACGCAAGGCACACTGTGCAGCTCACGATGGGAGACACTACTATCTGGAATGCACTGAGAATGCAACTTTAATTTCACCTAAACTATACAGGTCTGTTCACGTAAAGATTCTCTTAGTCGAAAGGGCATTTAGAAAAACATATCTCTCTCGTAGTTCCCATTGTCACGAAAACATTGGGTAACAATTTTTAGCCAGTGCTTTACCACAAGTATCACCAAATTTTTTTAAAATTTTTTGTAGTCGTCATGCCATTGTGTCCCATTTGCAAAACACACATAAGAATGTACACTGATCCATCTAAGAAAATCACTTCTTCATTATCTTGGTACTTGTAATCACAAGCATTGATCACACTGCTATGTCTCCGATTTGGGCACTATATTTTTCTAAAAAAATTAGTTTCAGCGATTTCAAAAATATTTGTTCGTATCAGTTAGGTTGATTCATCCTGTATTAGTTTACAAAATTGTGGCGTCTTTCAGCGAAGTTTGTTTGATTTCGAGCAATGTTTACTTCTTATTCACTCTCTTGGTGTGTATGTTTCTCTTTCCTCTTCCCACATTTGACGATTACTTGTCCTGATTACATATTTTAACAACATCTATTTCTTGATTTTCTGCATAAAAATATCAATACAGTTCTAAATGTATCTGTATAATTACCACTTCTGTTTTGCATTAAATGAATTCCCAATTTCCATCAAGGACGACCAATACCTGTAGAATGAAATGACGACAATGAACATTTTTTCCGGATCGGGACTCGATCCCGGATTTCCCGCTTTTCGCGAGAGGTCGTCTTGCCATTTGGGTACCCGTGTACAACGAAATCCAGCCAAATTTAAGAAGTACAGTGATGTACTAACCTACAACACAAGCGGAAAAATAACCTTTATTACCCGTTGTTAAAACTGTCAGTAGCGCAGAGTTCAAAATGCTGTAACAAAATTTTTTGATCTTTTGCGTAGTAACATAAAATACCTGCCAGTTTTAAATCTAATTTAAAATCATTTCTCCTGGACAACTAATTCGATTCCAGTAATGAATTTTTACTTGGAAACTGGTAGCTATTTTAAAAACAATGATAAGTTATTATTGGTATCTGCGTCTCAGGCTTACTGCAATTTAACTGAAGATAATTTTACACCAGATGTGTTTCACTGTTATTTATAATACGTCATCTGTGATTATTTTGCAAACTGGATAGGCATGTCTGTACATTTTTCGTTGTTTTAGGTTAAAAACAGCATTTTGTTTAGAATGATGATGTGCAATTTACTTACGATGTTTCTGCATCTTGTTTACATATTCTCCAAACGACTGCTTCATCCATCTTTGTTAGCCGAGGCTGATGGCAAAAGACTCCGTTTCACATGTACACTAGGCAGTTTTTGCCTTTCCCCACTTTTTCTTGCATTGCATTTGCGTTATTTACACTTCACCTCGTCTTTGGAAAAATGGAATTTTCACACACGTAGAGTATTATAGTCTTTGTCTGTTCGTTTGTTTACGTGTAGTTGAGTCAGAACACACATAACTTCAAGTTCGATATATAAAAGTGAGGTGAAATGTAAATAACGCAAATTCAGCGCAATAAAAAGTGTAGATAGGCAAAAACTACTAAGTGTATATGTGAAATGAAGTCCGCAGACATCAACCTCGGCTAACAAAGAGGAATAAAGCAGAGGTTTCGAGAACATGTAAACAAGTGGCTGATACACTGTAAGCAGATTGTACACGAATTTTATAAACAAAATGCAGTTTCCAATTGGCAGAATAACCACAGAAGATGGTTTGTAAATAAAAGCGAAACACGTCTGGTATAAATTCTCTTTAATTAACTCATACAGTACGATGAGAGAGCCGGCAAGCTCCTCTAATCCCTAGCCTGTGGCGGTGGGCGTATAGGAGCGCTCCCTCTATCCCTTCTCAATGACTGAGGAAAAGGTCTAGAGTTAGAGAGACAGTCGTAGCACTGGGAATAATCGCTCCATGCATGTAATCTTTATCGTTCCATTCAATGATATGTCAATTACATGATCAAGAGTGATTTTTGCCATGTTCTTCAACTAATAATTTGTTAACTGAATATAACAGTTGAGTCCTTGAATTGTTGCGTATCACCGACAAGCTGTCCGTGTGTAGTAAGGCATCAGGTACTTCTGGCAACTATAACATAAAATGTTTAAAGCCTTAAGACTAGCGTTGTGAGGGTAGGTTAAAGGAGCAGAAAGCTTAACAGTGAGCTTAAGTATGAGCAAGAAGAAATGTTAAACAATAATCCACTGTTAGGTATGACAGCACGATAGGTCTCAGACACGAGCATTAGCTGGTAACAGAACTTTGTTATCATAACGATACGACACTTTAATATTTTGTGTGTGAGGTTTTCCAGATGTAGGATATATATTTATTTTGATTTGATTGTGACTCAATTAAATTACAATATTTGAAACATGGACTGATAGTTTTTGTTAAACAAAATCGTAATTTCAGCTTCTGAAAAACATACACGTAAAAACTGCACCAATGGTAATTTTTAACTCAGAAATTTGTACATTTCAACTGAAGTACGTATTTTCGATGAAGAGTGAAACATAAAGTCCTGCCATGCAAGCCCGCAACGCAGATCAAATCGCCCTCAGGGACGGCGAGCTCGCGGGCACGCTCTGTCATTGAGAAGAGGTGAGAGGAGCGTGCCGATACGCCCTCCGTTGCTGGCTAGCGGTTGGAGGAGCGTACCACCGCGCTCCTCGTACTGAATGGGACAAATTGCAGTAAGATTAAGATGGAGAAATCAATAATAATTTTAGCACCTGCTGCGAAAGATATCCATGCCAATAAACATAAAAATAAGTTTAGCTGCATAAGTAGGTCTAAAAATAATGTGTACATTACTGGTAACACTAATCATGTATACATATCCTGTAAACTGATTCGTTTCACATCATTTCGATAAAATAATCGCTTGAATGATTTCTGGAACATGGAAAACTAACTGTGTTAATCATTATTGGTAAACTACGTTAGTAGTAAAAGAGGGATTTTTGATAGTATGAAACTGGATCAGTTGTGTTTTCATGGTGTAAAGCAATAATGTTTTTGTCGTAATTACAAGGGGAGGCCACGACGTCGGGATCACCGATTTACCTCAGTCATTGTACAGCTTTAGTAGGCCATTAAAACAACCTAGCGTGCAAGTAGTAGGTTGCACTAACGTAGTAATTCCGAGAAAATCGTAAGAGTAGTTTTGCGCTTGTCTTATGTAACGGATGTATCTGTGCATCGGTGCTGGACATTTAAGAGTTTATGGTGGTCAAGTGGTGCCAACACAGTAGCTCAGCGTGTTCAGTCGGAGGGCTGGTCCCTCTGTAACTAAAAACAACTCTCAGCTTAAACGGGTATCATGTGACGTCCGTCAGACCAAACGCAACGAAGAATGTCGAACAAAATGTAGAGAAAAAGAAAGAAACAGAAATAGAAAAAGTGGTTAGCGTTTGAGCTTTGTAAGACGAACTTGTATGAAGCGATGGTTCAACTCCGAGTCAAACTTAGTTTTAATCTATACTTCGTTCATCACTCATCATATTATTCAATTTATATGAAATTTGAGAGATAATCTAATTTTTAAAAGGACTTCGTGCATTTGCATAAAGTTTTAGTGAATTTCATGTTGTTTGACGAGTTACTACTTTTAATTAAATATAATTATTAGAACAAGCAGATTTACAACCATCGACAAGTAAATGAAGACACGCATAGAGTTTCCCTGAAAATGAAGCAGTGTGGTAAGGTACCCGGACTACTTTGCACAGCCGTCCTGTGTGGCCGAGCGGTTCTAGGCGCTTCAGTCTGGAACCGCGCGACCGCTACGGTCGCAAGTTCAAATCCTGCCTCGGGCATGGATGTGTGTGTTGTCCTTAGGTTAGTTACTTCTAAGTGGTTCTAAGTTCTAGGGGACTGATGACCTCAGATGTTAAGACCCATAGTGCTCAGAGCCATTTGAACCATTTTGAACTACTTTGTACATCGGCGCTTCAAGCTGCAGACAGAGGCAGACCCCATTTGGAAGTTAACCTGCATAGCGATGAGACCTTGCTAACAAGAACGAATAGTATAGGTTGCAAATTCATTTCTGTTGTTGTCTTCACTCCTGAGACTGGTTTGATGCAGCTCTCCATGCTACTCTATCCTGTGCAAGCTTCTTCATCTCCCAGTACTTACTGCAGCCTACATCCTTCCGAATCTGCTTAGTGTATTCATCTCTTAGTCTCCCTCTACGATTTTTACCCTCCACGCTGCCCTCTAATGCTAAATTGGTGATGCCTTGATGCCTAGGAACATGTCCTACCAACCGGTCCCTTCTTTTTGTCAAGTTGTGCCACAAACTCCCCTTCTCCCCAATTCTATTCAATACCTCCTCATTAGTTATGTGATCAACCCATCTAATCTTCAGCATTCTTCGGTACCACCACATTTCAAAAGCTTCTATTCTCTTCTTGTCCTAACTATTTATCGTCCATGTTTCACTTCCATTCATGGCTACACTCCATACAAATACTTTCAGAAAAGACTTCCTGACACTTAAATCAATACTCGATGTTAACAAATTTCTCAACGCTTTCCTTGCCATTGCCAGTCTACATTTTATATCCTCTCTACTTCGACCATCATCAGTTATTTTGCTTCCCAAATAGCAAAACTCCTTTACTACTTTAAGCGTCTCATTTCCTAATCTAATTCCCTCACCATCACCCGACTTAATTCGACTACATTTCATTATCGTCGTTTTGCTTTCGTTGATGTTCATCTTATATCCTCCCTTCAAGACACTGTCCATTCCGTTCAACTGCTCTTCCAAGTCCTCAGAGTTTTTATTTCTTCTCCATGGACTTTAATACCCACTCCGAATTTTTCTTTTGTTTCCTTTACTGCCTGCTCTATACACAGATTGAATAACATCGGAGACAGGTTACAACCCTGTCTCACTTCCTTCCCAACCATTGGTTCCCTTTCATGCCCCTCGACTCTTATAACTGCCATCTGGTTTCTGTACAAATTGTAAATAGCCTTCCGCTCCCTGTATTTTACCCCTGCCACCTTCAGAATTTGAAAGAGAGTCAAGCTTGCTCTAAGTCTACAAATGAGTATTTTACCCCTGCCACCTTCAGAATTTGAAAGAGAGTCAAGCTTGCTCTAAGTCTACAAATGCTAGAAATGTAGGTTACCTTTCCTTAATCTACTTTCTAAGATAAGTCGTAGGGTCAGTATTGCCTCGCGTGTTCCAACATTTCTGCGAAATCCAAACTGATCTTCACCGAGGGCGGCTTCTACCAGTTTTTCCATTCGTCTATAAAGAATACGCGTTAGTATTTTGCAGCTGTGACTTATTAAACTGATAGTTCGGTAATTTTCACATCTATCAACACTTGCTTTCTTTGGGATTGGAATTATTATATTCTTCTTGAAGTCTGAGGGTATTTCGCCTGTCTCATTTAATGTAATAGAATTTGCACTTGTACTACAAAAATGAAAGTTTGAGCCGGAGTCGAACCGTCACCTCATATACGTTCGTCTTATGACACTTGAACCTTAACCACTTGACCAGCACGATCTCTAACATCTGGTACCTACGCAGAGGTACATCATGATACTAAAATGTAGACATTCACGGCCGGAAATGTCATGTCCATTATGATATCCGGGCTGTGATGCGGTGGTCGATTGATGAATTTTGTCTCAATTCCCAACGTTTCGTCCCCGTCTGCGGGAGACATCTTCAAGGTGGTCTGTAGCTCGATGGAAGGTCCAACACACCCGTTGGCTCGCTACTGAGCCAGCGGGTGTGTTGGACCTTCCAACGAGCTACAGACCACCTTGAAGATGTCTCCGGCAGACGGGGACGAAACGTTGGGAATTGAGACAAAATTCATCAACCGACCGCGGCATAACAGCCCTGATAATCATAATGGAAAAGAGGTACATCAGTTACCTATTCAGACGGTAAAACTTCTCTTGCGATTTTCTAGGAATGCTAGAGTAGTGCATCTTACTGTTGCACGTTATGTTGTTTTAATGGCCTACTAAAGGTGTACAGTGTTTGAAGTAAATCCGTCGTGTCCTCCCGTCGCCAGTGCGCTGTGATAGCTGCCTGCTTCCCTCTCGATGAGAGCGCTCCCCTGTGTGTTTTCCGCAGCGTACCAGGCTCCGCTGGCGGTGGCGGGCGTCACGTCCGTTGTGCGGCGCAAGCCCAAGGACTCGGCTGACTCGAAGCGCGAGCGCAAGGCGGCCAAGACGCTGGCCATCATCACGGGCGCCTTCGTGGCCTGCTGGGCGCCCTTCTTCACGGTGGCGCTGGTGCTGCCGCTGTGCGCCGCCTGCGTCGTCTCGCCGCACCTCATGGCCGTCACCCTCTGGCTGGGCTACTTCAACTCGACGCTGAACCCCGTCATCTACACCGTGTTCAGCCCCGAGTTCCGGCACGCCTTCAAGCGGCTGCTGTGCGGCCGCCGGGCCACGGATCTGCGCCGGCGCAACCGACAGCTGGGCGTTCGCTACCTGCAGTGAGCTGGGCTCGCGCTGGCGCGACTGCTCCGCATTGCCCAACAATGAGCACTTGCTGACCGCCTGCCTCTCGAGGCGCACGGTAGCTGCTACGGTGCACACTACACTTGCAAGGTGACGTGGATCCTCTCCACGTTCTCAAAGTACCTGTGCACATCATCGAGTCGAGGATGACCCACCGTCAGGCACGGCGAGTCCTTCGGGATCGGTGACGTAGCTGGCCAGATTTCCGTGTAGGGTGGTACGACGTCGAACTTGAAATTCCCCCCAGTCATGTAAGACTTGCCACCACAAACTTGACATGTGACTGACGTAGGAGTTCGAACGTTACCCTCGACCGGTGGTACTTGCTACAAACTTGATTCTGGTGCGAAAACATCGTACTTTCTTTGAGAAGCCAACGACCGTCGAGAACGGCTCGAAATCCTCGAAGCTCATTCTAAAGGCGGCATGGCGACTAAGCCCATAAAATCTCTGGCCAACTGTTTCTGTTATACTGTGGCGCATCTCAGAGACAGAAATCACACATCAGGGAACAATACAAGTATACATGTTACAAATCTAGTACTGCGTAGCCTTGACGAAAGAAAATCGCATAAACGGCGCTGGAAACTTCACAGTGCGATTTAATTTCCTGTCCTGTGGTGCCTGGTTTATCTGCCTCAGTTACGACAGGCAGTTTAGTTTTCATTTCTTCGTCTTGCGCGTTCCAAACAGCCTCACGTACGGGTCCACGAGAAAGATTTTCATCGCGAATTACGCTAAATGTAATGTGGGGCTATTTGACTGCTGGCTGCAGTATATTTTCGTCAGCTCATGCGCAATGACCTGCAAGATCGGAAAGGTAATGGGTGCCCCCACAAGCTCTAGTGAGGTTTTACCGCCGATAAACGCAAAACGAGCTACGTTGGTTGAGCGCAGTTTGGTTACAGTTAATTTAAGGTATACGTAAAGCTCCACCTCAGCTGCTGTTAAGCAATATCTTAGCTTCACGATCGTCATCTAGAACCTTGTTCGGACACTTTGCTACAGTGTACCTAAGCAACCGCCAAGGTCCGATACGTTTGTTACATGAAGATGCTCAGTGAATAACGTAACTGGTACTGGAAACTAAGATATTTCTTAACAGAAGCTGAGGTGATCATTACGTATAAGTTAAAAAAATAATAACGCAGAACATACGTAAATTTGTTACAGTTATGCCAACGTGTGAATGCAGTGATCAAACTAGCTCACTAGGAGGAGTCGTGTACTGTTAAAATTCGTCTACGCGTGTTACAACCTGAACTGTCTAGCATTATCGGCTATGGCATTTTGGCCTTCCGACGAACCAGAACTTCAGCCTCTGCATTAGCTGGCACTGCCCTGCGATATTGGCGGTTACGAGGTCATCACTCCACTCTCGCACCCATTAGTGTTGCCTTTCAGAACTGAAGCCTCTAGTTCTCCTTCAGTTAGTTTACTGTCTTCGCAAGACTCAGTGAAGGCTGTTTGCATCAAATAAATAACCCTTTGCTGTGCCATGCTTCCATCCAAAACTCTAAACATGGAATGAAGACAAACAAACAGAGCGCTCAGATACTGGAGGGTGATAACAGTTGGTGAAGTGCAAATCAAGGTAGAGGTCACTGAAGAATTCTCTCAAAGTCACCCACAAAATATTGTTATTTTCAGCTGCCGCTGACCTTTGGTTTTATGCAACCCACAACGCCTTCATATAGCACAGGCAAGATTTTTGTACTCTCTCACTTGCTAGATGCAAACAGTTAGTCCTACAGCAGTTATGAACAAGAGGTAGTAAATTTAATGTAGTTAAATTTTGTGTTGGGATACGTTTTCATAAGAGGTAGTAATTTTCGAATTATTCAAGAAAAATGCACAAAAGTGACCTTCAGTCACGTTTTTGTTGGATAAATCGAAAATTTTGGCCTGCAACAAAATGTATCCTAGTACAAAATTTAACTATATTTATGTTTCTGCAAAACTGTCCTGTTTAGTTTTTCTGGTGGACTCACTGTCTGCGCATAGCGAGCGAAAAAATATGAAAATCTCGCACGTGGTTTTTGAAGGCATTGCGGGTTGCACAAAACCCATCTGTAGATGCTGCTGAATTATCCTGCATACGTGGCGTAGATGGACGTGTGTCAACTTCCAGTTCTAAATTCGTATTTTTGAAAATTTTGCAATTTGTAGAAAGAGGAACTATCGAAAAGAGATTCTGTTGCAGATTATTTGTAACACATTTTTGAAAACAGTTTTAATACGTCGGTCGTATCCTAAAGCCCGCGCCGACAATCTGCGCCGTGTCGTATGGAGGCCCCCTTCTGCACTGTACACACACTGCACCTCTGGGGAAATTAGCTAACAGGCACACCCGGACGTAACGCTGGAATGACGAACGGCTGGTCGCACAGGGCACCACATCTGTTCACGGCTACGCAGCACGCCTAAGGCCGAAAGCGGGACGGCGGGTTTCGAGGCCAGAGTGCAGAATTATTATCTGTACTATACAAACTTCGTTACTGCGTGAACTGCAATCTCATTACGTAGTTCGTAGATCATTGTAATCGCTGAAAACTTCCTGATAATGTATATCAATCACTGTCTCCCGTGTTGTTAGCAAGTTAGCGTAAAATAAATGTGACACACAATCATTGTACATCCCCTTCCTCGCCAAAACGACCGATTTTGATGTCGTGCTTACGGCAACCTGGATTAATTACAGAGAGTAGATCCCTTTCCTGAAGCACTATTTGTTTTTAATGAAACACTGGAAGAAGTAAACTAAAAATCCCCTAACGGAGGTGTTCCTACTTATCAGGAGTGACACTTCAGATACGTTAAAAATGAAGCATTTATTGAGTAATTTATTTTGTAAGTACATACTGTATTCTTGAAAGACCACCTTCACTACGAAGTTGAAGAGTATATTTGCGACTCCACTCTAGGTTAACCGGTGTCATAACAGTCTCGATTTGTCTTCAGTTTATCAACAGGGGATACAATTAATGACAAAACCAACAAATAACCTCACCAAAAAGGAAAACTCGCCTATTTTGGTATTCTTTTCTGTTACTTGTGTTCTCTTGCTACCGTTCAAATGTTTTCCTGTCGCCGCAGAAAAATTTATTTCTTGTCACTGGAGGCTGTTAGCATTCAGCGCACGTCCGCTCTTAAAAATGAGGCCCTATTTCCACTTGCCGCCAGTCGCTCCCGACAAGTCTTATGGGAAAACGGTGAGTGATATTAAAAAACTTCTCTCAGATAAAAGACCGGGCGCCAAACTTCGTTCGTTTCGGCGAGAAATGGCAACGCGCTGCTTGGAAGCGCTCCTTTTGTAATAATACGTGAAGTTCTTTTTTTTGTTCACTTGAAATAGCATTCTTAAATGTATATGAATATATATGTATAAAAGTTTCATTATGATTTTGAATGTGCAAAACAGAATGTAAAAATATTGTTACTATGTATACACTCGTTGATGTTGGCAGAGATACGTTGTGAGACTGATATAGGAATCAATATGTACTGCATCCATATTCTAATTCGATAGTGCTGCAACCATTAAGAGAGTATTTTGTAACTGTTGGCTGATTTTTTGAAATACTGAATTGTTCTTTGTAGGTGTACCCATAAATCCCTTTACTCCTTTATACCGTGGTTATATCGAAGGCAATAATTTATAAATAAATGTACGTATGTTCCTCCACATAGTTCTAACGAAAATATTTACATTATATATGAACGCTCCTGTGCATAGCAAAGTGTATGTGTGTGTGTGGATGTATGTGTAAGAGAGAGAGGCGCATATAACAGCGCCACCGAGTAGAAGGTATGCGTGCTGCAGAGTAAACACTTTTGGGTATAACGTCAGCAACATTTTTCTTTAAGTTTTCTGCCTTTGTGTATCTCGTTACCGTTTCTTATTTCTCTTTTTTACGTCGTTACATGATAGGGCATGGGCTATTCACTGCCTGTTTTTGTTGTCCAGTACCTGAGGCAGTTGTCGTCAGTAAATAGCAAGCCACGCAAACAGATAGCGGAACTGCGCGTCACCTCCCCTTCCCTTACCTTACCCCTTCCCTCCCCTCCCCCGTTAATCGCCACTTACGTAGTGCACCATTCTCGTTGCATATAGGTTGCGTGTTTCCGCCGACAAGATACTGTGGAGACGAACCTCTTATATAACATGCACTTAATTCCAGGACCTGTTTCTGAGTTTCTCACGAGTTCAGTCAACTTCGCAAAGAAGAAGTAATCCAGCAATCTTTTTACTGATAGGCCCCATCGTGAAACCTACCAACTGGAAGCGATGTTAATCCCTCGGTGTGATACCACCGGTCTGTCGTTAACAGATTTTTGGTTTATGTATTTCATTTTGACCGGTTGATACTAGAACTTTCAAAGAATCCTTGTAGTCACGTGTACCGGAATGGCGGAACACAAAAAAGAGCTGGGTGCTTCCTTTGTATTCACCAGCTTCAGCGAGACACTGCAGAAACTTAAGAAATCCATATTTCTAAAACATAATTTATATTTTCCCTATAGTTGTGCAGTCGGCGAGGGCTGCCGCTTTTCATGAGACCGTATATGCGATGTAACAGGATGTTAGTACTCTGCCTTTTACAAAGTGAAATACGTTCTATTTCGTACTGACTATCGAGAATCTTCCTTCAACTTCGTTTCTATACTGCGTTTCTGTTTTATTACCTGGGTTGCAGCATTCTTTCGTTCTCTTCCTTTGTAATTATCTCTCTCTGACTTCGCTTTCCATCCCTTAGATAGTTTTCTAAATTTATTATCTTTCTGTTAAAACAACTTCTGGTTCTCACATATTGTTTAGTTCATAATGCTTGTCCATTCTGTAACCCATGTTTTAGTTAGTATCTTACACCAAAATAGGGGACTATTTGATTGATTAATCTGTAATCAATTGTCTCATCATGGAGGAATGGTCACGATCATTCTAAGCAAGGAAGTCTAGTAAACATGGGCTCTAAAATGCACACCTTAAGAGCCATGAGCAGCTCTTTAGCTTCGATAGATGAAACAAATACCTTATACTGCAAGCTGCGTGTGTTCCATATTTTGAGCGGTGGTAGTATGGATCAAATCAAGACAAATGTGGCAAATAAACATGGACTCTGTAGTTCATATCTTCTCAGCTATGAGCACTTGTTCAGTAGAAAAAAATGTGTTCCAGATTAGAAAAGATGGACAAGTGCTCATAGCTCTTCAAGTATGCACTCTCGAACACATGTTTACCGGACATTTGTTTCTTGTTTTCCTCCACACCACCACCTATAAAAATGTGGAAAGCAAAGAGCTTGCAGTAAAGAAGTATCTAAAATCAAGAAGTGCTCATTGCTCTTAAGGTATGCATTTTAGAGCGTAAATTTTTTCTGAAGTTTTTTCCCTTCGAATCTCGTTCCGTTCATATTCCTAAATATTGAGCAATCCTCCTCGGACACCCTCTACACACATCATTCGTTGTTTCTCTTAATTTCTTCATTCTCTTGTCCCCAATTTACAATTCATTACTAAATGTTCTCATTTATATAAAAGGATCAGCGTACCCAAGTGCATTAATTTCGTATTTCCAAAGACATATTTCTCGTCACAGATGTTCTTACTTAAATATGATGTTCCTTTCGTTTGAATAATTGTTTCTTTTATATCTGTTGGCATGTACATTACTCGTGTTTGTCAATTGAGTTGTTATATTTTCATCTACCCACATTTCTGCACTTACACTTCATTATACGAGTAAATAAATGCTTAGCGATATATGTTGACAAAAATGTAAGACCTTGCGAAGATGCAGCAAAATACCGCTGACATGTCATCCTCTCATGACAGCAGGATGAAATGCACAACATGTATGCATTTTTCGAAAGACAATGAAAGAGAAAGCGAATGAAAACATTTTACTTTCCTTATCAGCAGCTAGTGGTCTTGCGTTTAACTAGGTCCCGAATACGATTATACGCCGGGTCCACGATTTTTTCGGTTCAGGACTGGGTGTTGTGTTGTCCTCATCATTTCATTATCACTGACTAGCTAATCGCCGAAGTGCTGTCAAGTAACAAGACGTGCACCTGGCAGCCGAACTACCTAGAAGGTGTCTCCCGGCCAAAAATGCCACACACACTTTTTAATTTACAAAAAAAAATCTTTTAGTTTCTCAGCATTGCTAGTAATTTCGCTAATGACTCTTGTCGTTTTGGTAACAATTTTTCTTCCCACACTGTCGATAGCATCTTTCTATTCGTAAAGACATGTATCTTGACTATTTTGGCAGCCTACGGGTGCTAACACTAGCACTGTTTTGATTTGCACATCCCACCGTTTACAAAAATTCTGAAAAAAAACTCTGTCTCTGACAGCTACATCCAGTAGTTTTTGTTATTGTTGTACAATAGTTTGCGTCCTGCCGCACAATAGGCGGACCAAGCGATAGGGTGCCTGTAGCAACGATGGCGCGTTTTCGAAATACGCGTTGCCCCACGGCAAGTTGCAATGAACAATAGTGGCAGAGTTTATGGAACAGAAGAAAGCATGAAGGAAAAGTATGAAAGAATTCATTTTAGTGTTTTCTTACACATGTATCACTTGTCAATAAATGATTGAAATACTAGAGCAACCAAAGATGACATACAATGTCCTTTATTGACACGTTTCACTCGACAGGCGCTATCGTCTCAGTAATTGAGAAGCCTTTCTCACGGCCGGTTTCCCCCCTGCATGCGATATATGCGCTCTGTAAATAAATTATTGGTAGAGAACATCTCTCGTGCATCACCCCGCTGTGCTCACCACATCATCCAGCACACACTGCGTTTGCCCATACAATGGTGCTACCAAACAAGGCACCAACCGCAAAGACGGCTTCTAAGTAACGATTTGATCAAGAATAATTCGTTTCCCGGAAACTTTCTCTTACATCACTTACATACATTCACAGTTATTTGACAGATACATGCTGAACCTCTTATTTTTCTTTTTTTTTTTGGCTTCAAGCTTTTCGATAGTGACATTGTTGAACAGTACAATGCTAAAAATCTCCAACGGCCATCTGCTTCTTTGAAAAACTGAATTACTTGCCCTCGATGAGGCTGCACAGAAGTTATGTTAGTACATTTATTCAAGCATTTGGAAGAAAGCTTGTGATCTTCATTCGGCTGCGGCATCTTACGTACAGAGGGCCGAAGTTCACAAGTCCTCGTTCCCTTGTGACTTTATTCCATTTAAAATTCGATACGTCTTTTTCAGACCACCATTTGATTTCGGAAAAACAACCACCTTCATATTTTCAGTTGTTGGACTAGAGGTAGATATTTAAAAACAAACTTCGGTATGAGTTTTCAAGCTATTTCCCTTATCCCATTAATGGAAGAAAGCGTCTTCTCCTCAGGCAGACCTGAAGCGCCTCCAACGGACAGTTTGCCAAACAATAAGCATAGCTGCAAGAAAAGCAAAAGTGCTGTGATTAAGGCGCGGCGTTCTTGAATATGAAACACGGCTCCCCTCAGTGGCTATCTAATTAATGCAGTCCTTCCCTCATGGCGCCGCTGTACATAATTTAGGTCGATAAGGACGGCCCTATTTAGGGGGTGAAAGCACTTGAATTAACTACGGACGCCTTAAGCTAAATTCTCAGACTCTCAACCGCAGAAAGTAGAAGTAGCTAGCCTTCTCCTTGGCATGTAGTCCAGTGCTCAAATTTCGTTCCACTATTCCGGTATTAGTACTTCCGGCTTTAGTACTTCAAAAAAAATCAAAGGCCAAATAACACGGAAACTCGGAGTAACTCGACTATGTAGATTTACGTATACTGACAGACGTAATACACATCTGTTTTTATCGTAGTATCTGCTCACATTTCTGGATTACTTCTCCTCGATTAGAATCGGGTAATGCGTTGTCCGTGTAATACAAATCGTCCCGGCAGGTATTTCACAAGTTAGTAATATAACTGCTTATAGTACGGAGGAATGAACAGTGGTCACTCTTATGGTGCACGCCTCAAAAAGTGAATCATTACAGTACAATCCAGTGTACTGCATGAACGTCTAGTGGTACGTGTAACGTCTAATCTGCATTCAGTCCTCACGTTTACTGTAACACTGCTTCAACTCCAGATGCAGCTATATTGTGGATTCTGGCATTCAGCTCTCAGAGTTCTTCGAAGGAAGGGAAAAGACTAAGAGCAGACGGTTAGGAAATTCAGCCACATCTTTCAGGACCAAACATATAGTTCAGTGCATATATCACTTCAAAGACCATGTTCTATGGTACACCACGTAGCTGGAAAAAGTCTTTAGCGGCCAGATAACTGAAATGCCAGATAAAGCTCCCCTACCTTATGGTAGTCTTTGCCTACAACTGTGTCTAGGAAAAAAGAAAGCTCAAATAATTCGATGCAGCATGAGTCAACACTTCACAATATTTTGCTGTATCACGTAACACATCTTGTGCAACACGTGAATATTTAGACATTATGTTTGACTATCCTTCGAAGATGAAGGGCTGATTGACCGAAAAAATACACCTTCTTTGTAAAATATTCACACTATCCCAATGTGGACGGATATCTTTTGCAAATTACTCGCTTTCTGTTTAACCACGTGTTATAATCGCTTTCGATACAGTTACAGCTGTACAAGTTTGCAGAATACCACTTACAGTATACTATCGTAAGGGGATTGGTAGATCCTGTGATACCCTTCGGACAGATTCTGTTGTTAACACTACAAAGCCTCATAAACGTTGACTATTTTTATCAGCATGATATTTCACTTCCACTCTTCCTGCCTCCATCGAGTTGGTATTATCACTTTTAGATTGACGACTGAGAGGGGAGGTCTTTTCCGTATTACTTTCTGAAGTTTCTTCCACTTTGCACACGTAGTTGTTCTTGTACTGATACCACTGAACTGAACTCCAGATACTTGCAACGAACAAAGGATTTTAATTGGTGCGTTAGATGGACCACAGTTCATTATTCTGTACTTATCGGTATTGGATGTCAAGTTATTAACATGTTCGTCCTAGAAAGACAGATGCTCCCGTTAACCACATCCATTCCCCACAGAAGTTGATCGGTAGATCCTATAAGCCCTTGTCGGTACCTAATAAAATGCCTTTTCAGTGGTTCTCCACAGTCGGCCGGTTCTGTTCGAGGCCACCAGCGCCGTTCCAGAGCCCCCGGCATGCGAAGCCTGACGGACCGACTCACTGTAGACGCCAAAGAAATACAGGACTGCCACCTACCCCCTGCCCCTTCCCCTAGTACCGTACGATCTACTCCAGCTGCTCGTAGGTATTTTCAACACTGTACTCTAAAATCTCTTGTATAAAGTATTTGAGAGAGATATTATATAAACTCTGTAAGACCTGTCTCCGTTTCTGTAAATAATTATTACAACAGTGCTTGAAACTATTAGAAAAATACTGGTGAGGTTTTCGCGAAAGAGGGCTTCTTTTTCGGCTGTAACGATTGCTTTGTCGCCTGTCTCTTAACGAACACTTCTCTTGCAAGCTAATGTGCGATAATGAAGCGTTCCTACCCGTGAACAACCGCCACGTTTAGAAGGGACCTCATCCTTCATCAGTGTATAGTAAAAAACGCATACACAAACATGGTATAGGCACGGAGTCTTCCAAGTGATTTTTCCCCTGACTTACGACCGAAACGAAAATTTGTGGTTTAATGACCTGCCACTGTATCATATATCACCGGATCGATCGTTTCCTTCCTTAAGATTTCGAGGAGTTACAACACTTTTTTTTATTCATTGAACAGCACAGGTGATAAAGTCATTAGAAGTTGTAGGTACATGGCAGGAGTCATGAACAGCTCTTCAAATGAATATGGAACAGAGTATTTTATACATTTTATTGTAAGGGCTTAAAACAAGAATCTAAAACGGCTGATCCGCTCGATTTACAAGGCAGACAAAATGGAACTGAAATTACATGGGTCACGCTGTGTTAGAATTAAATACCATTTTGACATCGTTACCACTGGGTTCAGAAAACTAAGTTAAAGTAATACCCCAGTTAATCCGACTTTAATAATCTTATGTTATCATTCCTTATAAGCTCAATATTAAGCCTCCGAATGACGTACTAAATTTCTCAAGGAGTTCAGATTTGGGGACTTAGTAATCTCCAAGTGTCATGTAATTGGCATATACACTGTATCAAATGGTGAGTTCCATTTGCTACGTATTACATCTATAAAACGAGTGCTCACGGTCTCGAGCCAGTCTGATGCTGATACATTTTTAGCATTCATGTTCTGATTATGTAGATAGTATAGAGATAAAAAAATATATCTATACAGGTTTAGGTAAGATGCAGTTGATTTAAGGCTTTTTAGATCATCACTTTTTACGATCTTTCCTTACAAACTCTTTCCAGACCGTGACAACTCTTAAAATTATTCCTTAGAGGATTCCAGTTTCACGATGACCTGTACAGGAATGAAACTGGATAACCAGTCTCTGAAATTCACAAGGCAAACGTAGTATGCAGGCGCAAGACTGGATCATATACCTTCGCCTACCATGGTGCGTGATTCCTACAATACACAAGATAAAGAATGCAAAATTAGCAACGAACTTGTAATTTCATATCTAATTATAACAGAATATTGCCCCAACACAGGAAGTGATTAAGACACTGTACTAGTATCGAGAAGGCCAAGGTTCAAACACACGCCCGATCTATCACAGTAGAACGAATGCCTGGATGGTTCCTTTGAAAAACGGCTAGTTCTCTTCCCCGTCTACGTCGTATCTGAGAATGTGCTTTGTCTCTAATGACTCGTGATTGAAAGGTCGTACATCCAGATACGTAGCAGGTCCAGTAGCTCACGCTGCATTTAGAGCTTTGTGTGAACTTGTTCTGTTTGAACACACCAAGTTGTCAACATTTCTCGACGTGATACCAAAAATATGTAGTTGAGTTTCAATTTGCTGTTCCGTTTGTATTGCGTGAACAGCAGCATTCTCACCAAACAGCTTGATTCCACTCGAATATCTTCAAGGCGAAAGAGTCACCAAATCGATTGAGCCACTTTTACCGCTATTCATATCAGAAACTAGAATTCTCTTTAACAGAATATTCGAAGTTGTATGTTTTATTGCGACGGCTTCGAACATCGTTACAGAAATAAGACGCATTATCTGGAGAGAACAATATTGTCACAATCACTAGTATCATAACTGACACTGTACTGAAGTCATCTGTCTTTTCGCCATGAAATATTTTTCATAGTATGACTTCCTGAATAGTTTCTTTTCCTAAAATAATTTTAGTGGGTGTACATAATTTTTGTACAACATACAGATGTTGAACAAAAGTAAGTGAAAATACATTCATAGTGAAAACTACCTGTATTCTAACAAGAATTGAGGAATACAAATCGCAGTAGTTGGGCATAATTAAATTCTTATTTACTAAAAAAACTGAAGCTAATAACAGAATTGAAGAGGATATCTTAGAAAATCTGCTTCTTAGAAACGTGCCTTAGATATTATGTTATGTATATACTATGCAGGTTACGGAAAATGCGAAACAGCATCTGTATACTAAGAAGGGAAATCTGGTCAACACCAACTATACCCTTCACTAAGGGATACCCGCCGCCAATCATAATAAATTACCTTTAACACGATCGAGACATAGTAGTTGTTAGTTACATTTATATTAATTGCATTTATATTAATCATTTATGTTAATCACCACACACATAGTTCATCTCTTATGGTAACACGCACAGGACTAGGTGTGTTCCTCAATAACAATAAATTTGTTATCCCTGCCTCTAGATTTACTACCTTCTAATGATTCTTAAGCAAAGCTGGATACCGTGCTGTTAGTTTCACTACCCATCCCTATCCATGGTAAATGCTTTCGACTCACTTCTTCTAGCACATAATCCTTATAATAGATATTCATTTCGAAATCAAACTGTCTTCATGGTTTTAACTTCCTTTTGTACTACCATACATGGAAAATCTCTTATTCTTTTCAGGCACCACACTTCACTTCTACGGAAGGCTGTTCTATACACAAAGAGAGTCATAAACTTATTGCTCTGATAACGAATTCTGTCGTTCTGTTTCTGATGTGTCTCTTATCAATTATTCTACTGTGGCTTCTCCAGTTTTTGTCACTCTTCTTCACTTGCATCAACCTTTGTTAACCCATAATTTAAATTCTGTTCTAATTGGGAAGTACAATCCATTTAATAGTTCTAAACCATCCTCATTTCCTACCACAAGGGCTACGACCTCCATGAATTTGCTTCCATTATTAAACTCAATGTGAGAATTTCTCCTCTCCTTCCATGTCTCTTTTTGAAGCTAACAGCTGTTCGTACACTATTGTTTGAAGTTTTATTTCTTCTTCTCGGTTATTATTTTCTTCAAAAGTTACATCGTGCATCCCATCTACACTTCTATTCGATTTACTTTTATTTAGTCGGTACATCATCGGCAAACTTGTCCTTGGTATCATTCTCTCTTGATTGTCAGAACCACTTTTTTTAAGGCAACTGTGTTCCATCATGCCTCTCGACGTTTTCTGATTTTTCTTAGGGCATCCCCTTCTCTCGTGGCTTTTTAAACAGGTGTTTCATACTATGTTAATTACACTGGAAGTTGTTTACAGAGAGAAGTAATTCTCATTACATACGCTGGCAATGTAATACATGTAACTAACTAGATACTGATGCAACTGAAAAAAAATGTGTTACCTATATTCATTTACACTCCTTGATCTGTACATATTTCTCTCCATATTTTTTTCTTTTGCTACGTTCTCAGTTGTCTGTTGTTCCAGACAGTGAGTCACAGCTATTCAGAGAGCTCCAGAGGGGTAAAAAAAGGTACTACTGTTAGGTTTAATTCCAGAGCAAAGGGTCCCGTAGCAGTAAAATAGCTTTTAAGAAACAAAGGTCAAGACCATCATATGCATAGCATGTCTTCAGTTAATACTAAGAGCCGTGATTGCCAGTGTTCATTGCGTTGAGTCCCTTCACATCGGATTCGTATACTGCAGTAGCAGCAGCTACGTCCAAAATAGCGAATATCCGCATTCACTTCTATCTTACTTTTCCTACTATGGACTCACTAAATATTTCCTACTGCTAAATGGTTTCAGGGATGTTTCTTTTCTCTGTTCAGTAGTGTAACGCATTATAGTTGCTTCTCTTATGGTCTCAGGTCCGAAGACTTGTCTGATGTAGTCTCTTAGGCTAGTCTATCCTGCGCAAACCTCTTTTCTGCATAACTGCTTCAACCGTACACCCTTTTGATCCGGCTTAATGTATTCATTACTTGGTCTTCCTCTAAAAATCCTCCCCCCCCCCCCCCCTACACACTCCGTCCAGCGACCGAACTAAAAACTTGTCCTCTCAAATTATCCCTTCTTTCAGTCAAGATGTGGCGTTAATTTCTCTTCGCCCAGTTCGAATCATCCTCCTTATTAGTCATCCACTCTATCCATCTCATCAACATTATCCTGTAGTACCTTTTTCCATCTTTCTTCTCGTTTGATCTGCTTATCGTCCACGCTTCACTTCCCTTCAGTACCTGGCGACACTTCAGGTAAGTAACTCCAGAAATGATTTCTTAACACAAATTTATGTTAACAAATTAGTCTCTTCCGGAAATTTAATCTATCTATTGTCAGTCTGCACTCGTGACATGGGCCATCAGCACTCATTTTATTGCTCAAATAGTAAAACTCATCTCCAACTCATTTGTTTCTGTAATTCCCTCAGCATCGACTGATACAATTAGACTACTTTTCGGTGTCATGGTTTCACTTTTATTTTCGTTCATCTTATAACCTCTGTCCAATGTGTTTCCAGATCTTTTGACGTCTCTTACAGAACTGCCATGTCATAAGCAAACCTAAACATTTTAATTTCTGCCCCCTGAGCTTTAACGCTGTTTCCAAAGGACAGCTTAATTTTCTTCGCAGTTTGCTAAATGTACAGACTGGATAATACCTGGATAGGCTACAACAACCCTATCTCACTTCCTTCTCAATTTCTGCTCTCTTTCCATGTCCTTCGACTCTTATAACTCCTGTCTGGTTTTAGTATAAATTGTAGATGACCTTCCACTCCCTGTATTTTATCCCTACTACTTTCAGAATTTCAAATAGAACATTCCAGATAAAAAACGTGCTCCTAATTTACAATCACTATTAATGTAGTTTCGCATTTCTTTAACCTATCTTCTAAGACAAGCCGTCGAGTCAGTAGCGTCTCGCGTGTTCGTACATTTATTCGGAATTCAAACTGATCTTCCCCGAGATCGGGTTCTACAAGTTTCCCCATCTGCAAACAAATTGTTACACAACTTTGCAGCCACGACTTACTGAATTGATTGTTCGGTAATCTTCACGTCAGTCAGCACCTGCCTTCTGTGTAATGGTAATTATTACATAAATTCCTTAGCATGTTTTTCATTGACTTAGCCACACAGCCACGTGTCGCATCTAAACTAAATTATTAGTGACACATATTCTGCTCCACGTTCCCTTACACTAGCTCAATCACACAAGGTGTGGGAAGTAAATCTGCTGTGGCTTATTTAAAGGAACCATCTCAACATTCGCCCGACATGATGCAGAAAAATCACAACAAATTGTTGGCCGCATGGAAATTTGAACCAAGGTCTTTCCACATTCAACTGCGTTGGTATCGTTGATCGTTAGACAATAAGCCACTCACTATACCGCACTTAAAACGTGGGCAATAATCGAGCTGCGCTGAAGACTGTGAAGTAGCGGACGGAAGCAACCAGTTTCTGGTGCGCTGCCAGGCGACATGGAGAGTTCGCACTGAATCGCTTTTACCACCACACGTAATTGTCTACCCTCCTTTAAAAAAAGAGGTAAACGTTTTTTACTGCTTCCTTAATTACGAAGTACTTCCCCCGCTTGCCACGTCTTTATTTCGGTGGGCAGAGGTATTCAACTTTGCAGCGTCTGGCGCGCACACCAACTTGGTCCACAAGGCCCGTGGAAGGCTGAAAACGCATGCCCTAGCAAACACAATTGCCGGTTTTGCTGGGAGGTGAATTTATTCCCGTCGGCTTAATAAATCTTCCTGAGTTACGACGCCAGAGTTGTGAATCAGAGTCGGCGTAACAGCTTCCTGCTGAAGAGGCGCGGCAGTCAATGAGCTTCCGGGTCACATTTCATTTGCAGACTTGGAACAACTCTTAATGTTTTCATTAGGTGAAAACAAACCCGTTAAATACTTTAGAAAATGCATTTTAACCGTCAGTTATTTTATTTAAGATGTATATCATCATGACATATTAATGAAATAAAACAGGTGGCGGTTAAAATGCATTTTATAATCAAACAGCTCTCTTGCTCGCATGCGATACGACAGGCCGTATTTATGATACCAAACAGACAAGCTAGAAAATTTGGTATCGCTTAGAGATGCACAAAACTTAACCTGGTTACAGTTGCAACAGGAATCTCCGAATCCACTTGAAACACTTCTTGTCAAACGTGTACGGTTGGACCTCACGGGAAAATAAGTGCACAATATTCTTAATATAAATATTTACACGAAACTTTCCAATACTAGAACCCTCTCTCTCTCTCTCTCTCTCTCTCTCTCTCTCTCTCTCTCTCTCTCTCTCTCTCTGTCTCTGTCTCTCGCAGCGACGAAGCAACAAACTAAGGCTCAAAATGTAGCTCTCTTTCTCGCATTATTCACGAATGAGGATACCGTGCGTCACACTCCTCGAAACTATTTGCGAAATATATTTTCAGCAGTTGTGTCACACACATCGACGTACCTCAACTGTACAAAATATTACATCAACAGCAAATATGAACCACATTCCTTTCCTGTAACACTGAACCATGGACCTTTACTTTTGTGTTCCTGGGTGTAATTCAGAGCGTTAGCGCCCCGCTAACTGCAAAATAAATTGAAAATGACTTATTTTTATTGCCAACATATCCACATTGTTACTAGAATCTCTTGTGTATCTACATAGTTACATGAAGTTATTTTTGTCTAACATTTTGGTACATTCCTGGTAGGCCTAAGATGATAATAGCATGTATAGGCCCACATGCGTAGGGCAAAATGATCTGAAGCTGAATTTGTGTACATATATTTTACCTGTTACTGTCACAAAGCTCTTAAATAAAAAGATATTCCAGAATGGTTTGTGCCTTATATTCCTGGACTCTGTCCTACAGCTAGAGCTATATTTATTTATAGCATTCTCAGTATTAGTAGATCAAAATGTGATCGACTGCACCACCATCTGTTCCACTGTAACACATTGTAGTCTTGAACTATTACATTTTGTTGGTAATTTTACACAGAATACAGAAGTAGTAAAAAACTTAAACAGGCCTACACTCACGCTTCTTAATACACATAAAGTAGGTACAAATTTTTTTAATGTTCAGTTTTGTTTCGATAGTAAATTTTCTTACCAGTTTTCTTCAGTATGAGAGACCTGCTTTATTACACAATCATACAGCGAAAAAAAAAAAAAAAGAAACGTCAAACTCCTGCATTCATCATGTTTGACATCCAGCATCAACATTATGTATGGCGGACTTCCGAGTCCAACCTGGTATAATTGATGCTGAGTGAACATTAGACAAAATGGAATATGATTCGGTATCTTCGAGATCTGTTCAGGAGAACATTTAATACTACCATAAAGACATGAAAACGACGCTTTCTTTTGAAAACTCGATACGAAAGAGCATTTCTTAATTTCTTAGAGGTCACAAAGGAAAACGAGTAACTGAAGTGAAGAAAAAGGAAAATATATCAAAAATCTTTTCTTTGCTTTGAAACAAGGGCCATTATTTCAAGTAATATCAAGTAAGATGTCCCTTTTCCATTACGTATTCAAGCTCCCTAAAAATTACTCTTAAAACAAGGATGTTCAAGTAGTATCGAGACAATGATGCTATAGCTTTGACGCACACGAAAAAGGTCGCAAAATGATAGAGAAACTGTTTTGCTCATTTTTAAAATAGTTTCCAGGACACAGCATGACGATCAAAGCATCTCATGTATGCATAACACTGTGCTCATCGTCTGTTTGCTTGTTTGAAAAGAAGTTCTTGGGATTCCAAATTCGTTTCACAACGGAAAACATCAACAAATTCAAAATCAGCAGGTAAGCTGTCATGCTTTATCTTACTGCAGTTGCTATACTAGTCTACATCCTAGAACACGGTGGCGGGAGGTACAAATTTTCTGTTATATTTTCGTTCTAGTAAGTATATGTTACTCTATGATCTATACAGCTGACGAAGACATTTAAAACTTTAGACTAATACTATGATTTTTGTCTATATTTTCATTCTATATTAAGACAAACACTAATTAAAAGGAAAATAACAGAAAAATAAATGAACAGGCGCTCCACCCTCCGCTACAGAGCTACTACATAAGTGCTAGCAAGACAATAAACACAATTTCTGTCGTTTGCCGTTTCTAATATCCTGTGGTTTCCACAAGTCTATTTCTACTCAAACAGTAAATTTTAATTTAGGAATGAGAGTTTATATCCTGAACGTGATGTATGGAGTTCTACAGAACGAAGCAATGTTTATCCAAGCGACACATAATAGCAACATTGTCGAACACCCGTAATTATTCTGGTTCTGTACCCGAGCATCTCTACCAAACACAAGACATTTAATAAGAATATGGCTTCCTCTAGGTGCCACACGCTCTTGCAACCAATGTGTAGGTTGTTCAAATGACCTGGCTTTCGACCTCATTCCATAAAAACAACTGTGTGGAGACTCTGTCGTTCAATGCTTTCCCAAAGATAAAGATGTGGAGACATCAAAGTCTACTTCTTTGTGTACTATAGCATTCATCATGGACAAACATCATAGTCCATGAAGAGTAATTCAGGAATAAGAGTCTCGAAATGCCACTCTTGTGGCTGGAATCCTTTACCTCTTTAGCAATGAGAGGTAACATTGGAAACATGATTCCTCCATCCATTAACGTCGTTATGAAAAGCATGATGTTCTCTGGCCCGTTAGCCTTCCCATCTATTTAGTCTGTTTTTACAGTCTTCCTGTGGTTTTGTCGGCTGTTACCTTCCCTCACAAACTATACATTCGGTTACAGTAAATGAAACTTCCGACCTTAAACATGTTCCGGGAATGACAAACACTGTGGATTTTTAACAAGTATTTTCTGCGACCGCTTCTCCCAGCAAAACTGGAGGCATCTTGCTTACATCACCTTTTCTTAAGGTTTCCCGTAGCCGTCGTCTTACTAGGTTTGTTCACCGTCGGTCGCGGTAACGCTTGTGCCATAAACACTGCATAGTAATGTGGCAAGTGGGTGAGTACAGATGCAAAGCATAATAAAAATTGTAAAATGTTAGGACGCCAACTAATTTTATTTTATTTTATTAATAGAAAAATTAATGTAACGATTCAAGAGCCATTGTATCGTTAATATTCATAACAAGATACCGGGTCATTAATCAGTAGTTCCCGAGCACCGCAAAAGTCACAAAAATGCTTCACATGAGACAGCATAAATATGTTTTCCGAGGTATCTACAGCAATTGCTTTCGTCTTTAGGTGGAGCAGCACTTCAAACACTATTTCGTGAGGTGCCACCTCGAAAAACTATCGTAGATTGCCTTGGATTAACACAGCATCGCACCAGTACGTTATCAGTGACAATTTTTCTCCAGCTGTTCCGTCTTTACCTTCGATTAGATTTCGTTCACGGTTTCATGTATTACTTCCATGGAAACCGACCAGAGACTAGTATTCAGCTGTCGTGGGAGTTGGCGCCTGCCTTCTCAGGGCGCACATACGACTAGTCCATCCTTGGCATAAATAAGTCTGACAGTAGCTAAAAACATTTCCTGATGAACTGATTGATACTGAAATTGTTGTTAAGGAGTTCTCACGGTTGGAGCTGTATATTATTATTTAAACAGTAAATGTAAATGATAAATGATTCGGTTCTTGACGCCCAGCCTGGTAGGCGAATCCCCACTGTCTCTCTGCTCCAATACGATACGGCTGTTCTTCGCACGGCTGTTCACACGCTATGTGACCGTCTGGCGCGTAGTTCGATGAGTCTTTTTCGCGATTCTACCAACCTGCTAGTCTTCCATAACAACATCTTCCTATACCGTGCATTAAAACTGGCAGGGATGTGGCATAAACGCCACAGAAAGATCTACCAGAGACTCTTATTTTAAATGAAACGTCATTCTTATTTGAAGAGCACTTTCTTCCTGTCACTCATGGTGGGACCTTACGGGTTGCCTACAACACACTGGGCCCTCCTTTTCACTACTGTGCGTGTACCAAACAGTGAACAACTGTGCAACACACATGGAGTAAATCACCTAAAAACAGCTCCTACCGCCGTAATCATATTAGTCCATATGATTTTAAGCATTCTTCTGCAGCACATCTCAAACGCTTCTATTCTCTTTTGTTCCGTTTTTCCCACTGTCCATGTTACACTACAGCACAATCCTGTAATCCAAACGTAATTTAGAAAGAAATTTCTTCGTCACATGAGGCATATGTTTGATGCTAGCAGACTTCTCTTGGCCAGGAATGCGCTTTCTGTCAGCGCTAGTCTGCTTTTTACGTCCTTCTTGCTTCGTCCGTCTATTTTCCTTCCAAGATAGCGGAATTTCTTAAATCCATCTACTTCGTTATCACCAGTTTTGATGTTAAGTATTTCGCCATTCTCATTTTTGTTACTTCTCATTACTTTTGTACTTTTGGGTTATTCAGTACATTTCTGTACTCATTAGACTGTTCATTCCATTCAACAGATCCTGTAATTCTTCTTCACTTTCACTGAAAGTATCGAAGACATCTTATCATTGATATGCTTTCACTCTGAATTTAAATGCCACACTTGACCTTTCTTTCATTTCCGTTGCTACTTCTTCGATGTAATTCGAGCGCATCGCTCTTGCCGTTATAATTTTATTGTATCCTCTTCGTTCTTCTACATATTGCATATTACCCGTATTTCCCTATTTACTCTCATTTTTCTTAGAATTTCGAACGTCTTGCACCACTTTACGTTGTCGAGCACTTTCTGTAGATCGAAAAATCCTATGAACGTGTCTTGATTTTCTTTAGTATTGATTTCTCTTCAGTCGTTCTTTCATTATCAAGCGCAACGTTAGAATTGCTGCTCTGGTGCCTTTATCTTTCCTAAAGCCAAAGTTGTCATCACATAACAGATCTTTAGTTTTCTTTTCCATTCTTCTGTACATTATTCCTGTCAACAGCTTGGATGCATGAGCTGTTTAACTGTGCGATTGTTCTCGCACTTTTCTGCCCTTGCTATCTTCGGAATTGTGTTCATGATATTTTTCTTAAAGTCTGGTGGTACGTTGCCGGTCTCAAAGGGTCTACACACTAAGGTGAATAGTTGGTTGGTTGCCACTTCCTCCAACGATTTTAGACATTCCGATGGAACGTTATCTATTCCTTCTGTCTCATTTGATCGTTGAGTAGGAAAGTATTCATTGCTCAAAAACGTGTAATCTGAATAATTGCTGGAGCCCACCCACGGTCATCCTGCAGACATCTATTTAAGGATCTAGGGATCCTCACAGTAACCTCAGAGTATATATATTCAGTTATGAAATTTGTTGATAATAATCCTACCCAGTTCAAAAGTAATAGCAGTGTGCATAGCTATAACACCAGGAGAAAGGATGAGCTTCACTATGCAGGGTTAAATCTGACTTTGGAACAGAAAGGGGCAAATTATGCTGCCACAAAAGTCTTTGGTCACCTACCAAACAGCATCAAAAGCCTGACAGATAGTCAATCAACATTTAAAAATAAATTAAAAGAATTTCTAGATGACAACTCCTTCTACTCACTGGCTGAATTTTTAGATATAAATTAAGGGAGGGAAAGAACTAGCTTAAGCATTAGTGTCATGCAATATTTTGTGAAATGCAATATCTTGTACAGACATCTTTTATTAACCCGACACGTTCCACATCATTAAGAAGTGTCGTATTCATGATCTATGGAACAAGTATTAATGTAATCTAATCTTATCTAATCTAATCTGAAATCTTCCAAATCTCTTCAAATTCTTTCTCTAATACTCACTCATCTACCTCTTCAATATCGACTTAAATAAATTCTTGTACCACATCAGAGTTGATACCAGAAATTAAACAATATTGCGACCAGACAGAAGTATAATAATTCTTAACTAAAATAGGCAACAGTTATATTTATATATATTAAGTCCATTATTATTTTTACAAGTGAAAATTCTAAATAACTAAGCCAAACAACCAACTCATTGTGGTATCTATAGCCCACCACTATCAACCACCACCATCAGCAAAACAAGCCCCAAAAGACACCTGTACATAACTAACTATTATATGGACCATAACGAAAGCAGCACAGTACACGGTAAGTTATCATTAGCACACAATAATGTAATCACGATCTCGCCATGTATATACACTCCTGGAAATGGAAAAAAGAACACATTGACACCGGTGTGTCAGACCACCATACTTGCTCCGGACACTGCGAGAGAATGATCACACGCACGGCACAGCGGACACACCAGGAACCGTGATGTTGACCGTCGAATGGCGCTAGCTGCGCATCATTTGTGCACCGCCGCCGTCAGTGTCAGCCAGTTTGCCTTGGCATACGGAGCTCCATCGCAGTCTTTAACACTGGTAGCATGCCGCGACAGCGTGGACGTGAATCGTATGTGCAGTTGACGGACTTTGAGCGAGGGCGTATAGTGGGCATGCGGGAGGCCGGGTGGACGTACCGCCCAATTTCTCAACACGTGGGGCGTGAGGTCTCCACAGTACATCGATGTTGTCGCCAGTGGTCGGCGGAAGGTGCACGTGCCCGTCGACCTGGGACCGGACCGCAGCGACGCACGGATGCACGCCAAGACCGTAGGATCCTTAGCAGTGCCGTAGGGGACCGCACCGCCACTTCCCAGCAAATTAGGGACACTGTTGCTCTTGGGGTATCGGCGAGGACCATTCGCAACCGTCTCCATGAAGCTGGGCTACGGTCCCGCACACCGTTAGGCCGTCTTCAGCTCACGCCCCAACATCGTGCAGCCCGCCTCCAGTGGTGTCGCGACAGGCGTGAATGGAGGGACGAATGGAGACATGTCGTCTTCAGCGATGAGAGTCGCTTCTGCCTTGGTGCCAATGATGGTCGTATGCGTGTTTGGCGCCGTGCAGGTGAGCGCCACAATCAGGACTGCATACGACCGAGGCACACAGGGCCAACACCCGGCATCATGGTGTGGGGAGCGATCTCCTACACTGGCCGTACACCTCTGGTGATCGTCGAGGGGACACTGAATAGTGCACGGTACATCCAAACCGTCATCGAACCCATCGTTCTACCATTCCTAGACCGGCAAGGGAACTTGCTGTTCCAACAGGACAATGCACGTCCGCATGTATCCCGTGCCACCCAACGTGCTCTAGAATGTGTAAGTCAACTACCCTGGCCAGCAAGATCTCCGGATCTGTCCCCCATTGAGGAAGTTTGGGACTAGATGAAGCATCGTCTCACGCGGTCTGCACGTCCAGCACGAACGCTGGTCCAACTGAGGGGCCAGGTGGAAATGGCATGGCAAGCCGTTCCACAGGACTACATCCAGCATCCCTACGATCGTCTCCATGGGAGAATAGCAGCCTGCATTGCTGCGAAAGGTGGATATACACTGTACTAGTGCCGACATTGTGCATGCTCTGTTGCCTGTGTCTATGTGCCTGTGGTTCTGTCAGTGTGATCATGTGATGTATCTGACCCCAGGAATGTGTCAATAAAGTTTCCCCTTCCTGGGACAATGAATTCACGGTGTTCTTATTTCAATTTCCAGGAGTGTAGTTTCTCAATGAATGTATTACACTCCCCTTAGACCAAGGCAGCGCCATGCAATTAGGAGTTCACGGGCTTGACGCCCTACTGTACGACCACAACAGACGCAAGCTGACTTCACCAATCTCGGTGCACATGGCCATACTGTAAAATAGTCGGTCAAATGCAGTCGGTGCTTACCACTAACAGAGGTGGCACACAAAACTACGCTCCACTTTGTGCCCTGCACTGTCCTGCCATGGCCCACTTCTCCACCGTTCCTCCTCACTTGCTGTAAGCCGCTTCTCATCTCCACAATGTCCACGTACTACTGGCCAGACTTTCCGCTGACCATTCCAATCTGCTGCTGCATCACACTGCTCGGTTTCACAGCGCTCTCCTCTGAAGTCTCTCTTACTGGGAGGCCGCCTACAGGTTAACTGCTGATGGCTCAGCCACGTCTCCAAAGACAACCAAAGGGGCGCTCGCATCGGTTCCCGGTCACAGCTAGTGCCCCTCTCGCAGAGGAGGCAACCACAAACTAACAGAAAACGTGGCACCGGCCGCGGGAAGTTTAATGTGCCACAATACACGACGTTATCTCCTTCCTTCACTCTCCTCCACCCCCCCTCCCACCCTACGCCATGGAGAACATAACTGTAATACGAAAACAGAAAGGAGCAAATAAGGCAATAAGGCAGTATCTTACAAGCAGCCAGCCGCATGACTGTACATCCTTTTGATCATATACTGACTTGAGATGGAAAATATGTGCTCTCTCTCTCTCTCTCTCTCTCTCACTCTCTCTCTCTCTCTCTCTCTCTTTCTCTCTCTACCTATCTGTCTACCTATCTTTTTCTTTAATCATCAGTCTTTCAATTGTTTCGATACTGCCTGCCAGGTATTCCTATTCAATGCTAACCTTTTCATCTCAGAATAGCACTTGCAACCTACACTCTCAATTATTTGCTGGATATATTCCAATCTCTGTCTTCCTCTACAGCTTTTACCCTCTACAGCTCCCTCCAGTACCACGGAAGTTTTACCATGATGTCTTAAGAGATGTCCTATAAACCTGTCCCTTCTTCTTTTCAGTGTTTCTCAATTATTCCTTTCCTCGAAGATTCTGTGGAATACCTTATCATACCTTACCTTATCAGCCCACCTTATTTTCAACATTCTTGTGTAGAACACATCTCAACTGTTTCCACGCTCTTCTGTTCTGGTTTTCCCACTGTCCATGTTTCACTACCATGCAATGCTGTGCACCAGACATATAGCTTCAGAAATTTATTCCTCAAATTAAGGCTTATTTTTGATACTAGTAAATTTCTCTTGGCCAGAAATGACCCTCTTTCCAGTGCTAATTTGCTATTTATGACCTCCTTCCTCCGTCCGTCATGCCTTATTTTGATTCGTAGGTAGCTGGGTTGCTTAACTTCATCTCCTACGTGAGCACCAAATCATATTAAGTGTCTCCTGCTGTCGTTTCTGCTACTTCCCATTACTTTCGTCTTTCTCCAATTTTCTCTCAGTCTCTATTCGTTACTGATTAGACTGTTCATTCCATTCAAAGCAGCCTGTAATTCTTTTTCACTTTCACAGAGGAAAGCAATCTCATTAGCGAATATTATCAATAATATCCTTTCACCTTGAATTTTAAGGTCGAGCGGTTCTAGGCGATACAGTCACAGGTTCGAATCCTGCCTCGGGCATGGATGTGTCTGATGTTCGTAGGTTAGTTAGGTTTAAGTAGTTCTAAGTTCTAGGGGACTGATGACCTCAGAAGTTGAGTCCCATAGTGCTAAGAACCATTTGAACCATTTTTTAGTCCCACTTTCTTTTGTTTACATCATTACTTCCTCGATGTGTAATTTGAACAGTAGGGGCGAAAGGCTACATCTTTGTCCTACGCCCATTTTAATCCGAGCACGTCGTTCATGGTCTTCCATTCCCATTGTTCCCTCTTGGTTCTTGTACATATTGTATATTACTCATATTTTCTTAGAGCTTATCCCTATTTTTCTCAGAATTTCTACATTTTCCACCGTTTGACAATGTCGAACGCATTTTCCAGATCGATAAATCCTATGAACGTGAATAGACTTTTCTATAGTCTTGCTTCCGTTATCAACTGCATCATTAGAGCTGCCTCTCTGGTGCCTTTACCTTTCTTAAAATAAAACTGATTTCCATCTGACAGATCCCCAGTTCTCTTTTCCATTCTTCTGTATATTAATCACGTCAGCAACATGGCTGCGTGAGCAGCCAATGCTGAATGTGGGACAGTTCTCCCAGTTGTTGGTCCTTGCAACCTTCGGAATCATGTGGATGATGTTTTCTCGAAAATTTGATGGTATATCGCCAGTATCGTACTTTCCGCTCACCAATGAGAATACTTGTTTTGTTGCCACTTCCCCGAATAGTTTCAGAAATACCGATGGGATGTTCTCTATCTCATCTGACTTATTTGTTCTTAGGTCTTCCAAAGTGCTTCTAAATTCTGATTCTAATTCTGGATCCTCTATCTCTTCTGCATCGACTCACGTGTCTTCTTCTATCACGTCAGCAGACGAGTCCCTCCCGTCATAAAGGCGTTCAGTGTACAGTTTCCACCTATCCGCTCTCTCCTCTGCATTTAGCTGTGGAATTCCCATTGCACACTTAATGTTACCGCCCTTCCTTTTGCAAGGAAGGTTGTTTTGGTTTTTCTAAATGCGGAATCAGTTCTTTCAATAAACATTTTTTTCTCGATTTCTTCATATTTCTCATGTAGCCATTTCGCTTTGGCTGCCTGAGATTCCTATTTATTTCATTCCTAAGTGACTTGTATTTCTGAATGTCCCTTTACAGTTTCGTACTTTCGTCTGTCAACCAATTATTTCTTCTTTTGTATGTCCATCCTTTCAGCTGGAGGTCTCTGGGACGACGGCCGTTTACTATCGTGACAAATAACTAAAAAATTGGCAGTTGATGGTTGGAGTGCTGACACGTAAGTTTTCAGACCATCTGCGTATCCAGTAATGCTGGCATTTGGTGTGTTATGCATAGGGATCTTATCAACCTGTATCGCATCAAAAACAGCTTGAAGATGACGCACTGAAGCGTTGAAACTGGTAGCGACAAAATAAAATTAAATCTTGAAGACGGATGTAGGTGTTTTTATTTATTTGTCACGGAAGTATTTCTTCTGTTACTCATGGTTTCTTCGGAGTTATCTTCCTTGAAACTAAATTTTTTCTTTCCAACTTATTTTAGAGATGTCCATTCCTCTTCAACTAAACTGACTACTGAACTATTCATTACCGCAGAATCTATAGCCTCGGAGGACTTCAAGCGTATCTCCTTATTCCTTGGTATTTCCGTATCCCACTTCTTTGAGCACTGCTTCTTCCTAATTAGTCTCTTAAATTTCAGCTTACTCGTCATTATTACTGAATTGTAACCTAAGTCTGTATCTGTTCCTGGGCACGGCTTACAATCCAGTATCTGATTTCGGAATCTCTAACTGACCATGGTGAAATCTAACTGAAACGGTACCATATCAGCTGACCTTTTCCGAGCATACCTCTTCTTGTTGTGGTTCTTAAACAGCATTTGGTACCACTTGCTCAAGTTCATTGCAGAACTCAGTTAGTTTTTCTCCTCTCTCACTCTTGGTACCAAGCCATTATTCTCCCGTAGCTCTTTCTTCTACTCCTACCCCTACTACCGTATTCTAGTCCCCCCTGACTATTATTATACTTTAATCTCTCTTTACATACTGAATTATCCTTCTAATAAGCTCGTATACTTTCACTATAACTTGATCTCCAGCTTGCGAGGTCGGCATGTATGCCTGAACTATCTTTGTCGGCGTTGGTTTTCTGCCGATTCTGTAGAGTACAACCCTATCACTAAACTGTTCACAGTAATTCACTCTCTACCCACCTTGCCGTTCATAACGAATCATACTCCTGTCATACAATTTTGTGCTGTTGATATTGCCCTACACTCATGTGACCGTAAACCCTTGTCTTCTTTCCATTTCACATCACTCACTCTCACTGTATCTAGAGTGAGCCTTGGCAAATCCGTTTTCAATTTTCTAGCCCCCCTATCACGTTCAAACTTCTGGCATTCCACGCCATGACTCGTAGAAAGTTACCTTTTCGTTGGTTATTCAATCATTTTTTTATGTTCACTTCCCCCTTGGCAGTCCCTTCCTGTATATCCGAATGGGGACTAGTTTGGAACTTTTTGGCCAATGGATAGATCATCATGACACTTTTTCAATTACAGGCCTCATGTACTGTACACTCACAATATGTGTCTTTAATGCAGTGGTCTGCATTACCTTCTGCACCCTCATGCCATGTATCATTGCTGATTCTTCCGCCGTTTAGGGTCAGCTTCCTACACCAAGGGCAAGAGAGCCCTGAACCTCTGTCCGCGCCTCCTACCTCTTTGACAACTACAATGGCAGAATGAAGGTGACTTGTTATACTGGAAGTATTCTGCCACACCTGCTGATGATTTTTATTCGGAATTTAAGGAGAAGTGAGTTTCGAAACCCTGGATCGCGGACGTTTTGCTTACTAGTCAAAGACGCATCCCGTACAACTAGATATACAGGGTGAGTCACTAACTATTGCCATCTAGAATAACTCCGAAAGTGTGATAGTAGCTGAAAGTTTTGTGGGACAAAAGTTGCATGGGACAACGGGGCCCATAATATGACATTGGTCTTTTGTTGCTAGGTGGGATCGCTTCAGAGACATGACGGTCAACTTTGTTTTTTATTTTTTAAATGGGATGCAATAGTTTGTTATTTATTTTCTGATAGCGGCTATCGAGACGAATCCAGTGATGTGTAACAGTAAGGTCTTGGAAGATCAACGAAGATCACAAAGGTGAAATGAAGTTCCATTTACAGAAGGCATTCTAACTGATGACCACTGGTATCAATGCAGTGCTGCAACCTTCTTATCATGGATTGAGTGCTATTCCTTATCACATCGGCACTTATCGAAGAACAAATGGTTCAAATGGCTCTGAGCACTATGGGACTCAACTGCTGTGGTCATCAGTCCCCTAGAACTTAGAACTACTTAAACCTAACTAACCTAAGGACATCACACACATCCATGCCCGAGGCAGGATTCGAACCTGCGACCGTAGCAGTCGCACGGTTCCTATCGAAGAACATGCTCTGACATTTCCCTCTCGCATATCTTCAGGTGTAGTTGGAACTTCCTTATAAACAAAGTCTTTTACGAATCCCCACAAGAAAAAATCGAGAGGCGTCAAGTCTGTCTAACGAGACGGCCACGACACATCTCTTCCGTGTCCAATTCAACGATTTGGCAATTTCCTCTGCAACTCGTTTCTAGCCATCAGCGGACTCCCGTCGTGTTGATACGACATTCTGGTCCTTGTTCCTAAAGGTATTTCTCCCAATAACAGACATAATGTATCTTGCAGGAATTTGGTGTACTTCCTACCATTAAGATTTCCTTCGATGAAATAGGGCCCTACAATTCTGTCCTCCAGAATCCCACACCATACATTCACTGACCACGGTTTTTGATGTGCAACTTGCCGCAGCCAATATGGATTTTCAGTTGCCCAACAATGCATGTTATGCAAATTAACATTTCCTTGTTTCTTCAGTAAATAAAATCAAATTAATAAATGTGTCATCCCTCTGAATCTAAAGTTGAGCCCATCGGCAGAATTCAGTGTGATGCGTACAACCGGTACCAGTTAATTCTTGGTGGAGACTGATATGGTAAGGATGATATTTATGGTGATGCAGAACATGAACAACACTGTTCTGGCTCATGTCCGATTTCCTTGCGATTTGACTAACACAAGGATCTCGAACCACGACAGCAAGAGTACCATTTTCCGTTTCCTCGTTAGTAACTTTCCTTTGCCGGATATGTTGCCGATGCGTTAAAGATCCTGTTGTTCTCAGTTTATCATACGCATATTTAATGTACGACATGCAGGGTAAGTATGTTGAGGATATCTTGCTGCATATGTTTCTAGGTCTCACTGAATTTCGTTGGCATTCTCCATAAAGGAGAAGCATATCGACTTGTTCTTCGAAGGAATATATCATCCACATTCGCTTGATTCGACGATATCAGTCTTACCGTTCCTAATGAGCCGTATTCCGCGAATATTTACTACTTGCACGATGTACAAGAGAGAATTGTCAGAGCAAGTGCTTCGATAAGTGCCGAAGTGATAAGGAATACCACTCAATCCATGATAAGAAGATTGCAGCACTTCATTGATACCAAAGGTCATCACTTCAAACACCTTCTGTAAATGGACGTTCATGCCACCTTTTTGGCCTTCGTTGACCTTCAAAGACCTTACTGTTACACATCATTGGATTCATCTCGCCGGCCGCGGTGGTCTCGCGGTTCTAGGCGCGCAGTCCGGAACCGTGCGACTGCTACGGTCGCATGTTCGAATCCTGCCTCTGCCATGGATGTGTGTGATGTCCTTAGGTTAGTTAGGTTTAAGTAGTTCTAAGTTCTAGGCGACTGATGACCACAGCAGTTGAGTCCCATAGTGCTCAGAGCCATTTGAACCATTTGATTCATCTCGATAGCCGTTATTAGAAAATAAGTACCGAACTATAGCCATTAAAAAAAAAAGGTTGACCTTCACGTCTCTAAAGCGACCCAACCTAGCAACAAGTAACCAACGTCATATTATGGGCCCCGTTGTCCCATACAACATTTGTACGACAAACGTTTAAGCTACTATCATAATTTTGGAGTTGTCCTATGTGGCAATAGTTCGTGACTCACCCTGTATACACCCTAAACTCCTTTAATTAACACCGTGATTTGAGTTATAAAACGGACAAATTGATAGGTGCCGTTAAAGTGTGGAAAAAATTTACCCAACTAACTTCGCCTCTGCCCAACTCATTTTTCCAAAACTCAAGAGATACATTTGCTCCTAATCTAAATGCTTTAGATCACTTTACCGGTTAAAACATCGTGTACTTTGCTCGTGAGAAACTGATATATTTCTTTGTAGTGTCCGCCATTTTCCCCTAAACTGGTTTGGGAACAGTTTACTGGGCAACAGATATTCAATAGACCATAATTCAAGGAATGGAGAATGGGTCGTATATGCACTCACAAAATTAGGGTACATCTTTACCAACTGTTTATCCATTGGCTGCGAGGCCAACATCTCTGATTTAGTTTCCTGTGGAGCTTTACCTGCGAAGCACGCCTTACAAGCTCGTATCAGCGTCCTGATATCTGGATCCTTTCATTTCAAAATAAATTCCTCTCTGCTTCTAGGGCGTGTTTTATACATACCGAAGTGCTGGTGATGGTACGTGAATATTGTTCTGGCGTAATCACAAGCGCCGGAAGGAAGATTCGGAACACAAGGCCAGAGAAGGTGGTGAGGAAATGTCGTCCAATGGTGAGCGGAATTAGACCACGCCGCTCCGAGAGCGACAGCTGGAAGAAGTGAATATAAGCTCCATTCCTCCTAGCCTCGGCCGCTCACATCGGCGCCGTATCGCGGACCGTTTGTCTGTAGCGATGACTATTACTGTCTACATGTTACTTGTAACACTGATGTGTCTCCAAAGTTAAGTTTGTCCAATCTGTTTTATAGAAATAAAACTACTAATGTTGTTTGTTGGGATTGTTGTACAGCATTCCGAGAACGTAGCATCTTTAGACGCGCTATAAGCGACGAGTGGGCAACATCCCATAAATATCAGTGGAACTACTTGCATGGATGCCACAGTTGTAGGTCAACGGCTGCCCCTCATATTACAATCTACTACCCGATTCCTAACGTTTGGCTGCATCCCCTTTTTCTATCATCTCCTTTATGGTCCTTTATGTCACATCTTCCCCCTGCTGTTGTGCAATTCCTTTAAATAATACTGGGGCATCCCCTAAAATTGCAGGTATTCTCCGTCGTGTGCCCTCTTGTTCATTAAAACCTGTTATTTTGTCTTCCAGACCCCCTTGAACGCTATTTGCGCTAACATTATCCGTACCTCATACACGTTTAACTTTGAATTAGAGCTCCTAAATTCGAGCTGCATACCTGTCAATTCAGCCAGTGCATGAAGAATGCATTAGTACCCAATTCAGAGTCTGAAGTTCGTCTCCAGCTGAAATGATTTGTGCTCTAGGTACAACCTGAGCTCTCTAATGTGAACAAAATGCCTGATCCTTAAGCTCATAGTAGCAATCCCTTAATCCCTTTCATGCATGCGAGACTGGCCGTCTCCCCTTCGGGTAATTTGGAGAAACACCGCTACCAATCCTGCCATAGAAGCATCAGCTTGAACAATAAATTCTCATTCGGAGTCCAATATTACTAATGGGGGGGGGTTATTAGCTGGAGCCTCCTTCAGTCCTTCAGATGCTGCCTTTCATGAGTCTCCCCATCAAACTGGCACCCTTTCTTACGCATCTCATTCATAGCTCTGAACAAGTTTCAGGGCAAATTGCCTAGAGAAATTTACCATGCCCACAAACCCCGTCATCTCTTTCGCGTTCCTTGGGAAAGGAAATTTCTAAATAAATGTTTCGGTGCAGTCCAGCTCAATCCGTTCATTTCCCGAAACTCAGCCTTTATCTCCCTGCCTTAGCTGCTAACCCTACATTTCTAAGGTTGATACTTGTCATAAATGCTCAAAATGATCCTCCCAACCTTACTATAAATCACTAAACTGTCTTGGTAATGAAACGCAAACTTTAACTTCATGCCAGAAAACAGCATATCTAACAGATGATATAAGACTGCCTCACATGTTGAGAGAGCAAAGGGTAACCGATAAAATTCTACAGAGTTCCAGTCAGTGGCAAGCACTATCAGATGCTTTGATCCCTCATGTAACGTGATCTGGTAGAGGTCTAAGGTTGTTAACACCTGGATACCAACAGACCACCCAAAACATGTGATCGAATCTGGTAGCGGTATGGACCAGAGGACTACTTTCTTATTCAGTTCACTACAGGATGAACATAAAGTGTTTCCCTGATTACAAAAATTCATTTCTAACTATGCTGGAACCAGCTTTACAGAATGTTGCAAATGGTAGCTTATCGCATGGTAACTTCGTGGGTTAAGCTAACGTTTGCAACAAACTGCACGGCCGTATCTAGCATAGGTCCTTAGCAAGAAATTTTTGTAAGCAGGGAAAGGCTTTATGCTAACCCTGTATAATCTACTACCAGTCTACATTTGTCTAATGTTTTCAGCACTAAAAACATAGGGACAGAATATACTAACAAACAGTTGAATGGCCTCTTGCTCTAACATCTCCTCCAGTAGTCCATTCAATTCCATCGTATGATGTGGCGGAAAATGATATGGTGATCGTCACACTGCATCGTATCATTCAACTCAATCTGATACTCGGTGAGGTTGGTAGCCTGCTGCTTGTAATTCAAAACATCACTTACCCGTTCTCGACGACTCGTCATTAAATGATCCTCTTCAACTACACTCCTGGATATTGAAATAAGAACACCGTGAATTCATTGTCCCAGGAAGGGGAAACTTTATTGACACATTCCTGGGGTCAGATACATCACATGATCACACTGACAGAACCACAGGCACATAGACACAGGCAACAGAGCATGCACAATGTCGGCACTAGTACAGTGTATATCCACCTTTCGCAGCAATGCGGGCTGCTATTCTCCCATGGAGACGATCGTAGAGATGCTGGATGTAGTCCTGTGGAACGGCTTGCCATGCCATTTCCACCTGGCGCCTCAGTTGGACCAGCATTCGTGCTGGACGTGCAGACCGCGTGAGACGACGCTTCATCCAGTCCCAAACATGCTCAATGGGGGACAGATCCGGAGATCTTGCTGGCCAGGGTAGTTGACTTACACATTCTAGAGCACGTTGGGTGGCACGGGATACATGCGGACGTGCATTGTCCTGTTGGAACAGCAAGTTCCCTTGCCGATCTAGGAATGGTAGAACGATGGGTTCGATGACGGTTTGGATGTACCGTGCACTATTCAGTGTCCCCTCGACGATCACCAGAGGTGTAAGGCCATCATTGGCACCAAGGCAGAAGCGACTCTCATCGCTGAAGACGACACGTCTCCATTCGTCCCTCCATTCACGCCTGTCGCGACACCACTGGAGGCGGGCTGCACGATGTTGAGGCGTGAGCGGAAGACGGCCTAACGGTGTGCGGGACCGTAGCCCAGCTTCATGGAGACGGTTGCGAATGGTCCTCGCCAATACCCCAGGAGCAACAGTGTCCCTAATTTGCTGGGAAGTGGCGGTGCGGTCCCCTACGGCACTGCGTAGGATCCTACGGTCTTGGCGTGCATCCGTGCGTCGCTGCGGTCCGGTCCCAGGTCGACGGGCACGTGCACCTTCCGCCGACCACTGGCGACAACATCGATGTACTGTGGAGACCTCACGCCCCACGTGTTGAGCAATTCGGCGGTACGTCCACCCGGCCTCCCGCGTGCCCACTATATGCCCTCGCTCAAAGTCCGTCAACTGCACATACGATTCACGTCCACGCTGTCGCGGCATGCTACCAGTGTTAAAGACTGCGATGGAGCTCCGTATGCCACGGCAAAATGGCTGACACTGACGGCGGCGGTGCACAAATGATGCGCAGCTAGCGCTATTCGACGGCCAACATCGCGGTTCCTGGTGTGTCCGCTGTGCCGTGCGTGTGATCATTGCTTGTACAGCCCTCTCGCAGTGTCCGGAGCAAGTATGGTGGGTCTGACACACCGGTGTCAATGTGTTCTTTTTTCCATTTCCAGGAGTGTATATTTTCTTGGGGGTGTTACAACTAACGTAGCCATTGCTTCACAGAGGAAACATCCATTCGACCTTAGCCCTTGGTCCTGTCAAACGTTCCCGTACTATTCTGCTGGTTTACCCTTTCTCCCCCCCTCTGCCCCCCTTCCTTGGGCAACTCATCTGGAACCTTCAGTCTTGACTGCTAATTCATCTAAGTCCATAAACATTTGAACGGGCTGGACAAACATCACTTAAAACCGATCTGCACGTTTGATTTCTTCCAGTATACTGGCTCGACCTTCTACGTCAGCACCTAGAAGACAAAATGCACGAGTAGCTGCTCGTACCCAATTTATCTATGCGCTAAATGGCTTTCTTAACCACTGCTCACGTCCATATGCGTACTGAGTAAGTTTCTCTCTGCTCTAGCCGGAATTAGCCTCCTAAACAATCGTTGATGGAAGCCTGCCATCGTTTCTCTTCAAATAAAATACGGCATTTACTGTTCTCCGTACTAGTCTGTCCCTGCCATATGCATATAACTGTTGTAAGATACGCACATCACTCAACCCAACACTTGTTTCTGCTGACTTAATGGCACCCCGTAGTATAGTCATTTCACGATTTTTGGACCTGGATCTATGGAAAACACAATTATTCATTATGCCTGCTATCGGATGTGATAACCTAGCGAACTGTATTCTACACTTTCCCCTTTCCCATTCTAACACCATGCCCCTGTATCATATTCGTATTCCAACTACTATCCTGCAAGGATACCGCTGACAACTGATCACTAATAACTAAATCTAACAGCAACAGTTTACCTTGCAAGTTAATCAATGCCTCCTTGCTTTTCCCACCTTCGTTAAAAGTATTGAATTACTACTGGCCATTAAAATTGCTACACCAAGAAGAAATGCAGATGATAAACGGGTATTCATTGGACAATTATATTATACTAGAACTAACATGTGATAACATTTTCACGCAATTTGGGTGCATAGATCCTCAGTACCCAGAACAACCACCTCTGGCAGTAATAACGGCCTTGATACGCCTGGGCATTGAGTCAGACAGAGCTTGGATGGCGTGTACAGTACAGCTGCCCATGCAGCTTCAACACGATACCACAGTTCATCAACAGTAGTGACTGGCGTATTGTGGCGAGCCAGTTGCTCGGCCACCTTTGACTAGACGTTTTCAATTGGTGACAGATCTGGAGAATGTGCTGGCCAGGGCAGCAGTCGAACATTTTCTGAATCCAGAAAGGCCCGTACAGGACCTGTAACATGCTCCGTCAATGCGAACAACAGGTGACTGAGACGTGTAACCAATGATACTCCATACCATCACACTGGGTGATACGCCAGTATGGCGATGCCGAACACAGGCTTCCAATGTGCGTTCACTACGATGTCGCCAAACACGGATGCGACCATCATGATGCTGTAAACAGAACCTGGATTCATCCCAAAAAATGACGTTTTGCCATTCGTGCACCCAGTTTCGTCGTTGAGTACACCATCATAGGCGCTCCTGTCTGTGATGCAGTGACAAGGGTAACCGCAGCCATGGTCTCCGAGCTGATAGTCCATGCTGCTACATACGTCGTCGAACTGTTCACGCTGATGGTTGTTGTCTTGCAAACGTCCCCATCTGTTGCCTCAGGGATCGAGACGTGGCTGCACGATCCTTTACAGCCATGCAGCCCGTATTACCCCCCTAAACCCTCCGATTCCATATTCTCCTAACAGTCATTGTATCTCGACCATTGAGAGCAGCAATGTCGCGATACGCTACAATCCGACCTTTATCAAAGTCGGAAACGTGATGGTACGCATTCCTCCTCCTTACACGAGGCATCGTAACAACGTTGCAGCAGGCAACGCCGGCCTACTGCTGTTGGTGCACGAGAAATCGGTTGGAAACTTTCCTCATGTCAGACCGTTGTAGGTGTCGCCACCAGCGCCAACCTTGTGTGAATGCTCTGAAAAGCTAATCATTTGCATATCACAGCATCCTCTTCCTGTCGGTTAAATTTCGCGTCTGTAGCACGTCATCTTGGTGGTGTAGCAATTTTAATGAAACTCAATGTTTTAAATTACGTTACTTACCTCCAAGCTGTTGGAGTAATTCAGCAACACTGCTTTCAGGTGCCCCTCCCTCTAATGGACACGTTATAGGCCAATTCGTCCTCCTGCAACCAGGTGGTACCCGTCACGACCCTTATGTCCATACCTGTAACAACAAAAAGAAGTGAAAAGCACTGTTTCGAAACAAAACAATAATAAGGCTACGAGGACCACGCACAGCGCACAAACACAATCTGTAACCAGATTGTTGTGTAGGACTTGGATAGAGTGGCATTTGGCTGGGAGGTGAACCAACGTGGCTTCATAATAAATATCTTCTTTACTAAACAACAGATTACACCATATGACTACATAAGAAAATTAACACCGTAAAGATCAGTAACACACATCATGAATTCAGAAAACTGCTGATAACGAAAATTAGACATTATTTTATGCAGGCAAAAAAACAATAAATTTTATCTACAATCGACGATAACAACATACATAAAAAACTTTCATGTATTTCTTAGATAAAATAATCTTGCTTGGGTCACATAAACTACACAAGTGGCCCCCAGCTAAAAATGACAAATTGTTTAAGCCATTGATTAACCTTACAAGCGCACACACCGAATAAATAAGACAGACAAACAATTCACTGCGCTACCTACAATCCATTACTATTAAATTTGATCAAATGCCAGACTAGCTCAAGAAGACAACTCCACATAACCAACTACTACATGGGCCATAAGGAAGGCAGTACAATATAAACCAGTACACAATCACAGCATTCTTTTCTGTGAAGTATAAATCATTTTGTCAGCTGCAGAAAAAAGTTTATTGTATTCACTTCACTGGTTTTAGTAGATTAATCTCTCATCCTGAGAAGTTTAATATAGGCTTAAATCACAGATAAGACTACGTTAAATAAGGATCAGACGATAAAGGGATTCTACAAAGAATCAGTGAAAAATATAAAAAGCTCGTCGAAAACAATTGTACACTGCTTGAGCAACAAAAAAGTGTATCAGATTTGTTAAAACAAATGGAACACCCTACATAACTTCGTCGCAGAAACAATCAACATTATAAAATCGTTAAAAGTACATAACATGTGCGATGAGTAGCTACCAACAGACGGTCACGTCACAGATAACATATAAGACATGCGACGAATAGCAATCACAAGACTGATAACCTGAAGTGAATTGATCGCTCATATATAAAAAAATTAGGAGCACTGGCATCTATAGTGTGTTAATGCTAGTATACAAAGTAGGAGTGTTAACATTCAGTGAATCTTATAAAATCATGTAAAATGTTTGACATGTGCATGCAAAAATAAAATTAAAGACGCTTAAAAGATCAACAACCAGTCCATTACCAAAATGAAATAAGATGTTCATGGAGCTAGTAAAAGACGCGTGAAAAATTCTGTTGCATTAACAGGTGATAGTGGCGCCATAAGCCGATGGAGTAGTGACAATTCATTGAACCTTTCAGTCTACTGGAGACGAGACCAGCAGTTGGGGGTGAGTCTGCGGAAACGCAGGTAAGCCAGCTGCACGCAAGTGACGGTCCCGAGGGAGGCCGCCGATGCAGTAAGGTGTCACAGAGCTTGTTTACAAGTTGACTTCGTGTGCAGAGGACTCGTCTGTAGCTCATAAAAATACTGATTAGAGCCCAGTATACAACTACTTGAAAGCCAGTCTAGTGTTATAGATTTTGCTTAATGTAGGCATTTTAGCAAATGAGCACGTGACAGTTCAACTCTTCCATGTTATATTAACAGCCACAATTGAATTGAGGCAGTAAGAAAAGACCAGAAAGAGTTATTTAAAAATATGTGCATAAGCCAGTTCTTATTACTGTATTAATTCGATATAAAATAGGTTAATTTACTTCGTTTAAAAGAGATGGTATACAATCAAAAAACAATGCATTCTTCAGCGAGAGCTGATCGTTCACGGAAAATGTTTACATATTTCAAGCTTTTCTAACATATTCATTTTGCAGTCTTTGTCAACTATATCCAAATATTCATAGTAACGAAAGAGTGTTTTACAGTTTTGAGAAGTTCTGCAGGAGCTGACTATGAATTTTCACAGTATTTGTTGCGCAAATGCTCACAGCACTGGATCTTGAAGGCCTTCCTTATCTGTCCTTTACAAAATATGGGCATCCACTGCATTGAACTTTATACATCCCAGACCTGAAATTGCATTGAACTTTATACATCCCAGATCTGAGATATTCGGCAGTTGTAAGTCTGAGATTCCACTGAACTTCATGCATCCCAGGTCTGAGATATTCGTCAGTTGTAAGTCTGAGATAGCACTGAACTTTCTACATCCCAAGTCTGAGATATTCGTCAGTTGTAGGCATCTCATTATGTATAAAAAGCAGCTTTCAGACATTATTAGTGGTAAATGTCACGCTGAGAACATGTTTTCTAAACGACTTATCAATCCAATATGAAATATCACAAAGGAAATGAATTATAAAATATTTCTTTAGAGTGATTCCCTGTTTATTAATCCTACAACCTTAGATATGGGAAAATGTTACATTGTTACTAAACCATCGTAAATTTTATTACTCCATATTTTGTTCAAAAAAATTCAAAATTTATAGTTTATGCACTAGTTAATGATCAGTCATTTATTTATTTATTTTGTTTTCAAGAGTAGCCTGATTTCCTTTGTTCACAGTAGCATACTTCAGACCATTAAGTTTGCTGAAAATAGCAAATAAGGTTAGAGGAACCTCAATCGCATATCAGTCATAGCATGAAAAAACGCCAATTTGTGCCTAAAGAGAAGATAGGAAAAAATCGTGAACAATATTATCCGTTGCGGTAGCTTTCCTGTAGATGTAGAAGTTAATTTTCTCATCTAACAGATGCAAATTCAGGTCGAGAAAACTACGCTCATGGCACTGATTTTCAGATTCATATGTAAATTTGGTTTCAGGGAATCACTAAGAGAAATGACGTTGTCATACCACCTTTGAATATGATGAACGTACATCGACGTGCTGTCTACATAATGAGATGCTGTTAGGCAGAATGAGGTAACATTTAAAAACACCAGTCTCAAAAGGTTTAATGAAGACGCCAGCTAGAAACCCAGCGGCGCCTTCATTTTTCTGCTGTAGTTGACTGCTGGAGCTGAGTAATTAAGCTTAAGAATACTTCCCAAACGTGTTACAGTTTAGTCAGAATTCAATATCTTGTACTTACTGACATCGTCTTCGGTACACGTATGGTTTCATCTACCGGGATATTAGTGTAAATATTTGTAACTTATAGGGAGAGATGGCTGATATACAATATGTACAAGACCCAGCAGGCAACAAGAAATAAGTACTTAAGGCGTCTAATAACGACATATGTGACCATGAGGAAAATATGGAATAACCATCGGTGGGTTAACATTCTTTAAATCAGAAAATCGAATGTCAGAAGTCTCGAAGTAGTAGGGAAGCGAGAGTGAGGAAAGTGAAATGGAAAAATGATAAGGATTTGTGGTCAGACAAATACAGTGTAAAAATATCAACAGTAGGAAAAATGGTAACTTGAGTAGGATTGTTGTGAACAGGAAAGTAGGGCAGAGACTGAGATAATCAGTGGCCGGTTGTTCTCATCAGTTGCGACAGCAAACCAACGCCGACAACGATAGTTCAGGCATAAATGCCGAAGTCGCCAACAGAAGATAAAGACATAGGGGAAGTATATGAGGATATTGAACGGGTAATTCAGCATGTAAAGGGAGATGAAAATGTAATAATCGTGGGTGACTGGAATGCTGTTGTAGGAGAAGGAACAGAAGGAAGAGGTACCGGAGAATTGGGACTTACAGGAAGGAATGAGAGAAGAGAGAAACAAATTGAGATTTGCAAATAAATTTCAGATGGTAAAAGTGAATACTCTGTTCAATAATAACAATAGGAGACGGTCTACTTGGAATAGACCCGTGAAACGGCTCACCAGCCCTTAAAAAATTTTTTGGAAAGCAAAGGTGGAAGGACTAGACCCCAAATTGAGCTTTATCTGCAATATCTTTCACCGTTTTCAATTGCTCAGGGTATACATGATTTATTCAAACAATGTTATATTTTACAACATACAAAACATACAATAAGCCATGTTAATATAGACTAAGGAACCCACTAACGGGCTTTCAGGTTAAATTTTCAACGAGAAGTTCTTTATGTTACTCAAAATTTGTAAAATTCAGTTATATAGATTGTAAAAATGAATAATCAGCCTGAAGAACAATTAAACCGCAAGAACCTGTGGAGTGGCCCGCTAAATTAAATGTTTAGCACAAAGGTGCTGATACATACTTCTTAAATTCAATTTTGCAGAAATTTTAAAACAACAAGTAATCAGCACAATCAATAATCAAAACATGTGAATCGGTGCAGTGAACCCTCAAGTAAAAATTTGAGCACCAAGTTCTTTAAACCATTTCAAACATGTTAAGCTCAATTTCAGAGAAATTTTAAGATAATGAATAATCAGCCTTATTAATATTAAATAGTAACAATTTATAGCATGTGCATTTAATTTAACTTTCCAGAAGCAAACAACTCTCTCAGCCAAGTAAAACGCAATGGCATCAGTTTCACATTTTCAAACCTGAATAATCAGGCGCAAAGGTCTTCACCCTTGAAGTTAAGAAACCTCGTATATAAATTAGAGCCCCACCGGAACAGTTCAAAACAGTTAAAATTAAACCAAGACCCGTGAAACGGGACAGCTCTAAAACACATTAACGTTTAATTACAGGACCCAAGTACCAAGCATGTCCTGAACACAGAAAGACAAAATAAGCCCCAAGGGGCGAGACAAAATTTATAGTACTGCATATTAGTCACTGCAGCACAAGATAACTTAATTTAGGTATAAATGCAACGAGCGGGAAACAGGAGTATCACGGGCAAGCTGTCACACGATGCATCACGCCAACACGGCTGCAGTGCCAGTGAGTAAACCGCACTGCCGAAATAAAGGGCCAAAGGGCGGTCCCGGCATTCAGCCAACTCCAAATGCATTTACCACGGCGCAGACACACTTAAGCGGCGGCGGCGGCGTGCCATGGTACCGACTGCTACAGCAATCCTTAAATACGGTTAATCACAGGAGTACGAGATACCTAAATTTCTAGTAGGAACAATAATAATTCGAACTCTGTCAATAGACTGGCAAGGGCATTATTAATAATAACAGCTAAGATGACTTGGATGAATCTTCCTGGCAGAGCTTCTGTAGAGTTTGGGTGGTAGGAGGCGAGGTACTGGCGGAAGTAAAGCTGTGGGGACGGGTCGTGAGTCTTGCTTGGGTAGCTCAGTCGGAAGAGCACTTGCCCGCGAAAGGCAAAGTTCCCGAGTTCGAGTCTTGGTCAGCACACAGTTTTAATCTGCTAGGAAGTTTCATATCAGCGCACACTCCGCTGCAGAGTGAAAATATTCTATGACTACGATGGTTTAGAAAATTACGTTCAAGTACAACAGAATGAAAATCAAACAACAAAGGATCTGCTGAGACCTAGCACACAGACCGCCTAAAATTTTAATCGCTACTTAAAATTTCTGATACACAACTAGATCGCCACATGCAACCAGTATGTACCGCGCCCATTATCCAGGCCTACTCTAGCCCGTATACTTTCACAACATACCTTCATGGGAGCCAAGGTTTGACAGCAAATAAACAGTTTGAAACCACGCATTACACAAAGTATAGCATACGTGCAAAATTTTTCTTATTTAAATTCAGGTTTGTTTAACATTAAATACTAGGTCTAAAATCTCATTTCCTAACCAAAATTTGTAAATGTCTTGCACACATTTGTATGAACACATCACAATGTAATTCAGATGTTAATTCTATTATTTACTTTATCTTTAGACCATTCAGAAGAAAATAATGGCAAACTGTCATGGCCATTTAAGGTGAGAAAACGGTTCAAACGGCTCTGAGCACTATGGGAATTAACATCTATGTTCATCAGTTCCCTAGAACTTAGAACTACTTAAACCTGACTAACCTAAGGACAACACACAACACCCAGCCATCACGAGGCAGAGAAAATCCCTGACCCCGCCGGGAATCGAACCCGGGATTTAAGGTAAGAAAACAGCAGGTTTAAGCCTCATCCCCTCTGCAAAAGCAGCAAGAAGGTGAACTTTCCGCTATCAGGGAGGCCCTGCACCACTGCTTCTTCACATCGGCCATGTTCCAGATAGACAGCTGGAGGAGGAGAGGCTACCGCGCCTCCCTGGCGGCCCCTCACTTGCGCAAGCGACTCTGCACACAAGAGCTAGTCGTGACCTCAGCCCAGCGCCACTCTGCACGCACGGCAGCAGGACTCTCTTGCCACTGCCGCCACATATTCACCGGTTGCGGAAAGCGGGTCGAGGTACCACGTCTGAACCCGGAGACACGGGAAGATTCCAGCTGGATTGCATCATGGTCAGACAGCGATTCCGAATTCATGTATTGGATTGTAAGCCATAACTAAGTGCTCAGATCCCATTTTAGTGATTATGAAAAGCAGACCGAAGATAAGAGAACCGTCTGGAACAATCATTGAGAAAAGAAGTGGGATACTACAGAGCTGAGTAGTGATGAGACACGTCTGACGTTCGCTAAGGATGTAGATCCAGCGATAAGGAATATTGCAGTAAGCAATCACTTGTACAGGAGAGGAAGTCTCTAAAAAGGGAAATCACAGACGTTGGACAGACAGGAAGGTAACTGCGAAGAAACCTTGGGTAACAAGAGAAATACTTTCATTGATCGAAGAGAGAAAGAAGTACAAGAACGCTCTGGAAAAGACAGGAATACAGCAACATACATCCATTAGGAATAAAACAAATCGGAAGTGCAAAGCAGCCAAGGCAAAATGCCTAAAGGTACGATTTGAAGACACAGAGGAAGAAACGATAGTCGGGAGGAGTGACTCAGCACACAGAAAAGTCAAAACAGTCTTCAGTGAAATTAAAAACAATCATGGTAACATTAAGAGTACAATAGGAATTCCACTGTCAAGTGCAGTGGAGAGTGGATAGATGGAAACAGTAGACTGAAGACCTCTATGAGGGAGGAACTTGTCCAGAGTCATGTTAGAAACGAAAATTGGAGTCAATTGAGATGACATTAGACTCTAAATTTAAAAGAAGTCCGGAAGACACGGAATAAAAAAGCAGGAGGGATGACAACATTCCTTTGGAATTTGAAAAATCATTAAGGGAAGCGGAAACGATGCAAGTTGGTGCGTAGAATCTATTAGACTTGCGAAATGCCATCAGAACTTCGGAAAAAGTCTTCCGCAGGATTCGGAAGATAGCGAGGGCAGAAAGGTGTGAGAACTATCTAACAACCAGCTTACCAGCTGGTCCGCATCCATGGTGCTGACAAGAATAACGTACAGAAGAAAGGCAAAGAAATTATGAGGATCTATTAGATGATCAGTTTGTCTTTAGGAAAGGTAAAGGTTCAAGGAAGATTGTTCTAACTTTGCGCTAGGTAATGGAAGCGAGGCTGAAGAAAAGTGGAGACATGCTCATAGGATATGGAAAATACGTACGACAATGTAAAACGGTGGAAGGTGTTCGAAATTCTGAAACAAAAATAGGAGTAAGCTCTAGGAGAAATTGAAAAATATACAACGTGTACAATATCCAAGACCGGACAGTAAAACTGGAAGACCAAGAACGAAGTGGTCGAGGTAGAAGAGGTGTAAGACAGGGATAGAGTTTTTCGTCCTTACGGTTCAATCAATACGTCGAAGAAACAATTATGGAAATAAAAGGAAGGTTGAAGAGTGGTATTAAAATTCAGGGTGAAAGGATGTCAACGATTAGATTCGCTAATGACATTACTATCCTGATTGAAAGTGAAGAAGAATTACAGCATCGTTGACTGGTATGAACAGTCCAATGACTACAATATATGGATTGATACCAACCCGAAAAAATATGAAAGTAATGAGAAGTAGCAGAAATGAGAACAGCGATAAATTTAAAATCAGAATAGCTCAACATGAAGTAGACGAAGTTGAGGAATTCTGCTAGACTGGAAGCAAAAGAACCATGTCGGAGGAAGCAATAAGGATATAAAAAGCAGACTAGCACAGGAAAACGGGGCACTTCAAACTAAGAGGAGTCCAGTATAAAACATAAGTTTTAATAGCAGGAAGAAATGTCTGAGAAAGTACATTTGGAGCACAGCGTTATACGGCCGTGCAATCAATGACTGTGGGAAAACCGAAAGAAGAGAATTGAAATGTTTGAGATGTGGTGCTACTGATGAATCATGAAAATTAGGTGGATTATTAAGATGAGAAATGAGCAAGTTTCCCACAGAATTGCTGAAGAAAGGAACATACGGAAAGCACTGACAAGAAGAAAGGACGGGATGATAAAGCATCTGTTAAGACATCAGAAAATAAACTCCATGGAACGAGAGGGAACTGTAGAGGTAAAAACTATAGGTAAAGACATAGATTGGAATACATCCTTGAGGAGGTCGGGTGTAAATGTTCAGGAGAGGAAGTCGGGGCAGAACAGCAACATCCCAGCCACAAGATGAAAATGGGGGAGTGCGTGACACCATCTCGTCTCGCTACGTTTGCAGTACAGTTTTCGTCTATTTAGACAGTAACTTAATGTCTCAATTCAAGTTCTGATTACAGAACCAATATACTCGTACCTTATGATAGTTTTTCCTCTTCTTCACACATACTGTTAAGGAAGCTCAATAACGAAATCATAAGAAAACGCGTGCGTTTGTGCGATCCTACTGCTACTGTTGCGTAGGCTGAATAATCAATTTTCGACTGCTGTAAACTTTCTCCTCATTTGTAACGAAATTGATTCATTAACAGTATACAATTTCATTACTATTACTTGCCAAAGTGAAATAAAATATTCAATGAATTTCGATGTATGCGACTGTTTGTTATATGTGCCACCATAAGCGAAGTCTGATTTATTGACCCCTCTCCGATGCCACCATTGTTGGAACTTGATTCCATTTAGATATGATTCACGGAGAGCATCATAAATCCTCAACTGTTGAGCTATAATCGATGGAATGTATCGAAAAACAAAGAAGAAGCCGCAGGAAAATTTGGAATCGATTCTCAGACCAATAGTAGGAATATTAGAGCGTCAAATATTTTTATGGGGTTGGGGGGGGGGGGGGGCAGGAGGGGGTGTGGTCTTCCACTCCCCCTTTCAGCGCCAACCTTATGCTGTACGGTGTTTGCTTGCTTCAGTCAGGTTGTGTGGTTATACTTCACGAAATGAAACAAATAGAAAATTATGCACAGTATTTCGTCACCTAGACAAAAAAATTAAAAAATAGAAGAAAATGGAACAAACATGTAGAGCGTATGGGTGGAGAAAGATCCCCTGTAAAGGCTCTCAGTTATAAATGCACTGGAAGAAGCAATGTAGGAAGACTATGCAGGAAATGGAATACCGTAACAGGCAGTTTGCCTAATTCATGAAGTGAAGAAGAAGAAGAAGAACCATTCTTATGTCTACGACCGGATATCTGTGCTCAACGGGGCACAAAATTCCGATAAACGACTATGTTTCCATCTACAGATTTGATGGCAACACCTCCGCTTGGCGAAATATCGTATATACCAAAGAAATATTGTCTCATTATCAACGACGGGGCAAACAAAAGTTACAAATAAATTTGATTTTCCTTAAAATTTTAATAGATAATTTCGTACCTTTGTCTCCAAAATAAAATCATTCCCTTAAAATAAAATGTGAAATTCATTGGCGACTCAAGCAGTCACTAAATTCATCCTAACAGCAAGTTTCTAGCTAGGTTAGAAAAAAAAGCTAGAAACAACTATTTTTAGAAGACTTGTCATGGTCAAGTGAGTAGAGTACACATAATTTAAAATTTACTTGCCTTCATTGCTCATTTATAAACTGATACGTTTATCCATATACAGAATAAACACGTATTGAGTCATTTACATCTCAATACGTATTTGCACTAAATTTGACAAGTTTTTAACTGTAACGACATTTCAATAATCTGAAAATAACTGCTTATTTACTGGAAAACAGTCACCACATCTTACGTTTGTACGATAAATTTTACATAGAAACAAACTAGATAGCCGTTCCGTACAACGAACATCACTCAATCCCGTATAAATTCCAGTTTGAGCATTTCTTAGATAAGGCTTGATTTGCTGTTTTCCAATGCGTTACTGGTTTCGGGGATCTGTTGCGCCCTTTATAGCAACCACATCGGTAAAGCCTCACCACTCAGTGCGTTTTGCAACACTCCCCTACATTAGTATACATTTACATTCTGCTCATGTCATCGTGCGGTTTAGTCTCGTATGGATCTTTTGAAACAAAACAGTTAGCAACTGTAAACTACTCTTGTGTTCCATTTTTATATTTTTTCAGTATCCCATATTCTCTACTACTGTCTTTCTTTATGCTATTTGTGTAATTTCTGAACAAATACGAGGCACAATTTTTTATGCATGCATTGAAATCTTTTCAGGAAATGTTAGGTTCTTATGCGTAATTTATTATTACCTTTTATTTTGAGGAGAAATACTCGTTATTTTTACTGCTTCCACTCTTTAATCTATCTTCCAAAGGTAACCATATGTAATTTATCGATTGTATTGTACTCTGCACACATAATTGTTTCTAAGAAATCATACGATTTAAAATGAATATCTGTAGTTAGTCTCTCGTTTTTTGTAATATGCTACGTAGTTGCCATTCTATATGTAGACTTTAATTGCGTCCCATTACAGTTTATTTAGCCCTTTGTCTCTCTACCGCATTTCTGCAGTCCCTAATATTGCTATCCTTCATGATAAATTTCAGTAGCTTGCCTTAATCGGAACTAAGGAAGAAGGAAGGAAGATTGACAGTGATATGTTAGAGACGGAGCACAAGCTCGGATTTTGTCAAGGGTGAGGCGGAGCGGATCCAGGCGCTACAATCTGTCGAATCCTGCCTCGGGCATGGATGTCTGTGACGTTCTTAGGTTGGTTAGGTTTAAGTAGTTCTAAGTTCTATGGGACTGATGACCTCAGAAGTTAAGTCTCATAGTGCTCAGAGCCATTTTGTCAAGGGTGAGGAAGGAAATCGCCCGTGCACTCTAAGGAAACATCCCGGCTTTTGCCTGGAGTGGCTTGGGAAAATCACTTTGAATAAAACTGTTTTAATAAATATGGTTGCAGGTTTCAGGATTAAGTATCTTAAGTAACTAATAATTACACTGTTTGGACAGTTCTGAATCAGTTGACTGATTAGGCTATGTGTTTGTTTTGTATATTGCTTAACCTTAGGCTTCTGTCTTCAAGAGTTAACGATATTTCGATCATAGTTACTTTAAAAATTTTTTGCTTGCGTAATATAGGAGGGCATACTAAAAAGCAATGCCTCTGAAATTTTTATATGAAAACTCTTAAAGCTTATTAAATAAAACAGGCGTTAATATCATTCTACATTTTCTTCATATCTACATATTTGCAGCCCTCTGCCACTAGAGGGCTCGGAATTGAAGGATGTCGGCGCCTGAAAAACAGCGTGATGTAATTGGGTTTGGGCTTCGAAGAGTCCGTCCATACATGAAGCCTCTCCCCTTCGCCATGGCAATGCCAGACTACTCACGAACACCGCAACATTTGCAACAATCCGGCGCCTTGGGTTCACCGTAATCGACCATACGGTCCAGACTAGGCCTCATCCGAATTTCATATTTTTCCAAGACTTCACTTTGATAGTAATGAAGCGATGGAAACAGAAGTGAGGTTGTGACTTCGTCAACAAAGTCCAGAATTCTTCATACTGGTTTCAGCAAACTGGTCTCTAGTTGAGAGAAATATTTTCGCCGCCGGTGTGACTGTGTTGAGAAATAAAAATGTAGACATGAAGATTAAAGATGTATGATGTCAATAACATTGTTTTGTTTAAAACGGTTTAAGAGCTTTCACAAAAAAGAATTAGAGGCATTACTTTTCAGAAGGCCCTCGTGTATCAAAATTATGCTCATATTGTTTCCTTATAAAAATTTTCCTACGTATGTGGCTTTTGGATTGCATTGGACATCCGATTATATGAATTTTATATAGTATTCAGCAGCATTATTAGAGTTAATAATATGGTGCTTAGAATTTCCTCCGTCCCGTTTCTCCAGTTGTAGGTAATTGCTTTACATGGACATCGAAAAAAGTTAGTTCATGATCGCACTTTCGGTTTGACAATGAGTTTCTGTGTCTTCTTCGAACAGATCCAGATGCAACACGTCCGTTTTACAGTACCTAGCTGAGATATGGGACAGTCTATTATTGAAGTCTAAATAAGTTTCTCATGTGTAAGGATATGCAAGCTTCTATATTACAGAGGTGTTGAAAACACGCTAATATTTAGCGCCTTGTACCTTCTTTGAAACTAAGGCTTGACAGCATTTATTCGTTTCACCTGTTCTGATGCATCCATCATCCCACTCATGAGATGTTATAAAACTTTTATTTGCAATGACGGATAATAATGTGGAATTATAGGCTAGACTATAAAAATTTTAACATAACTGAAATTAGGAGACTGTAGAGAGCTTCTGATGCTCTGTACAGCTAGCACATTCGGTGTGAGAATTTTACACTCATGACGTCTCGTTCTGGCCGTGTAACGATGAAATATGGATAGCATGCTGCGGCGGTAACACCTGTTTTGCGTTTCGATGATTGGTCATCCCACCATTTGCTGGGCAGATGTATGTGTACTTTTAAACATCAGTGATGTAGCAACAACTTGCGGAATTACGTTTATCCGCTTTCGTTAAATGACGAGCTCTCAATGAAAAAGTGCATCACGTAGCGAAAAATTTAAAAGAAACGTCTTCTATCTCGGAGTGAGCCATTATCTTCTGTACACAGTAAATAAGTCATTTGTTCGATTCACACGCCGCAGTTTCGGTAGATCGGCGCATGAGTAACTAAAACAACAAAACTCGCAGTACTGGACTAACTGATTTCAAGTTTACTTTGCTCTACAGAAAAAACTGCAGGAAATCCTGTCTGTTAAACCGAGCAGTAACCTATGACACAAGTTTTCTTTTTCGCTACCAGGGTGATAACACATGACACTGATTTGTTGTGCTGTTTTCTGTCTTTCCCCACGGAAAGAAAGTTCACCTTACCTGATCGTGGAGTAAAAGTCAGTTCAAAACCGTAGAGAAATTCGATATCGGGCGCGTTTAAGTTTGCCCTCTCTTGTTATTCGCCCTTCCTGCTCCGCGCAATACTTTTTCCTATCTTTTGCGCGCCGGACGGTGTGGAAAAAAAGAGTCAGACGAAAAACATACAAGATATCAGAGAAGCAGAGACGTGCAACCTTTAAAAGCGAGTTGCCACATTTGCCTCAGCGAGTATCAGTACTGAAGATAGTCTGCAACTGGAAGCCACAAATGGGTTGATTCTCAGACGACTGTCTTCCGGGATCATATCTTTACCCATCATCTTGGCCCGCCATCGAAGCTGACTGGGCAGCATGAAAGGCTGCCAAGGTCTTTTACTTGACGGGCAGAATGGTAAAGACTGCAATCTGCCTCATGATGCGAAGTGAGAAGCTTTTGGCCGAGTATTAGCGGCTCCACTGTCCTGAAAGCCAAAAAATCGGCCGGAAGAGCGGTGTGCTAATCACATGTCCTTCCATACCGCAACCGCGTGACGCAGTCAGGCACGGGACGACATGGCAGTCGTATACATCTCTTGGGCCTTCACGGCCTGGTCGGGAGCTCGTTATCTAGCTTGCTACTTGTACGACATGTCCTATACAAAATAAATGAAATGAATTCTAATGTGCCCGTACTAGTTATTTACACTGCCAAAAAAACGTATAGGCACGCGTATTCAAATACAGAATATGTAAGCAGGCAGAAGACGGCTCTGCGGTCGGCAACGCCTATATAAGACAACAAGAATCTGGCGCAGTTGTTAGATCGGTTACTACTGCTACAATGGCAGGTAATTAAGATTCAAGTAAGTTTGAAAGTGGTGTTATAGCCGACGCGTGAGCGATGTGACACAGGTAGCGACGAAGTGAGGATTTTCCCGTACAACGAGTGTACCGTGAATATCAGGAATCCGATAAAACATCAAACCTCCGATATCGCTGTGGCCGAGAGAGATCCTGCAACAACGGGATCAATGACGAGTAAAGAGAATCGTTCAACGTGACAGAAGTGCAACCCTTCTTCAAATTGCTGCAAATTTCAACGGTGGGCCATCAACAAGTGTCAGCGAGCGAACAATTCAACGGAACATCATCGATATGGACTTTCGGAGCTGAAGACCCACTCTTGATCACAGCACGACACAAAGCTTTACGCCACGCCTGGGGCCGTCAACGTCATTGGACAGTTGACGAATGGAAACATGTTGCTGGTCGGACGAGTCTTGTTACAAACTGTATCGAGCGAATGGACTTATGCATGGTATGGAGACAACTTCATGAATCCATGACATGCCCATGGACCATGCATGTCAAACGTTCAAACGTGTGTGAAGTCTTATGGGACTTAAGTGCTAAGGTCATCAGTCCCTAAGCTTACACACTACTTAACCTAAAGTATCCTAAGGACAAACACACACACACTCATGCCCGAGGGAGGACTCGAACCTCCGCCGGGACCAGCCGCACAGTCCATGACTCCCTGCATGTCAGCTGGGGACTGTTCAAGATGGTGGAGTTTCTGTAATGATGTGGAGTGTGTGCAGCTGGAGTGATACGTGACCTATGATACGTCTAGATACGACTCTGATGGCTGGACTTTCGGAGCTGAAGACCCACTCTTGATCACTGCACGACACAAAGCTTTACGCCACGCCTGGGGCCGTCAACATCATTGGACAGTTGACGAATGGAAACATGTTGCTGGTCGGACGAGTCTTGTTACAAACTGTATCGAGCGAATGGACTTATGCATGGTATGGAGACAACTTCATGAATCCATGACATGCCCATGGACCATGCATGTCAAACGTTCAAACGTGTGTGAAGTCTTATGGGACTTAAGTGCTAAGGTCATCAGTCCCTAAGCTTACACACTACTTAACCTAAAGTATCCTAAGGACAAACACACACACTCATGCCCGAGGGAGGACTCGAACCTCCGCCGGGACCAGCCGCACAGTCCATGACTCCCTGCATGTCAGCTGGGGACTGTTCAAGATGGTGGAGTTTCTGTAATGATGTGGAGTGTGTGCAGCTGGAGTGATATGTGACCTATGATACGTCTAGATACGACTCTGATGGCTGGAACATACGTAAGCATCATGTCTGATCACCTGCACCCATTCAGGTCCATTATACATTCCGATAGACTTGGGCAATTCCAGCAGGGCAATGCGATACCTCACACGTCCAGAATTGCTACAGAGAGGCTCCAGGAACACTCATTTGAGTTTAAACACTTCCGCTGACCCCCAAACTCTCCAGACATGAACATTATTGAGGATATCTGGGATGCCTTGTAATGTGCTTTCAAGAAGAGATCTCAACCCCTCGTACTCTTAGGGATTTATGAACAGCTCTGCAGCATTCATGGTATCATTTCCCTCCAGCGCTACTTCAGATATCATTCGAGTCCATGTTGCGGCACTTCTGAGTGATCGCGGGGGCCCTACACGACATTAGGCGGGTGTAGCAGTTTCTTTGGTTCATCAGTGGAGTTACTAAAAGTAACGTAATAAGTGAATCTCTATTCAACAGTAGTCTTGTTGATACATTTAGTTTTCCTTTGACAATGTCTGATACTTATTATCCAACTTCTGAGTGTGGAAATATGGTACCTCTTCCTAGCAGTGGCAAAAAGTACCACTCTTCAGGTTGTACCATTACAATGTAACTGTTGGCTTGTGATGGAGACTTTGGTCAGTTTGAGAGTATTCCCTGTTTTTGTTAATAACGTTTGGACTTCATGTAGAATTATTATATACGAGTTCACCAATGTTTGTTATTACAGATGACAAATATGAATTCGAATGTAGGGAACTTTATTTGTAACTGTATACCCTTTGTGAAATGTTAATGTACTGAATGCGTGCAATGTAAATTTTGTGATGTATATAACGAAGCACGGCGACCATTAGGTCCCAATTTTTGCCTGTGTTCTGTAAACGAAGGAGACGCCTGTTGAGACCGAAAAGATGGTGTGAGATGACGACAATACATTAAGAGATCAACTGTTCATGCAATTTGGAAGGAATAAATAATTTGAAGAAATGTTCAGACTGTGATTGTTAGGAGAAGAGTGACGAATTGAAACTATTTTGGAACATTTATTAGTGTTACGAAGAGGGGTGCCGAAGACTGACATGAGTAATGGCGTCGTGGTCGAAAGTGAATGTGAGCTTGTAAATTACGTATAAAATTATTTAAAATCGTGGAATCAGATACAGAAAGAAGAGAAGCGAATAGGTTATGGAAGAAGCTAAGTTAATTAGATTTTTTCAAGAGTGAAGAGAAGAACTGAAGAGGTAGAAAATTTTGTAATGACGGACGGTGACTTCATCATGTCTGAAGAATGTTATTAACTTTTGCGTCTCTTATTGAAGAAGTGCGGGTGCCAGGAGCTAGATATGAATGTAACGGTAAGTGCAGTCACAGGTTAGCACTGATAAAACTTTATCTACCTCCAAAGTGAAAGGTGTATTAGGACCGTTTAGTGTAGGCGAACTGTAGTAGGTGAACAGTATTTTGGGAAAAGGTGAATGTTACATGGAGCTTCGTGTACAACGGACTATACAGAAATGTATAACTACTTACGAGGACATACTACGTGATTCATTGACGGCGAAGTTTTGAACAAGTGTGCACCCTACCTACCAAATACGTAGGGTATAAAAGTGTGGGTGTTTATTGTTGCCATGAGCAGCGCTGCTTTTCACAGAATAACTTATCTAAAGCCCATCCACAATTTTCTGGATTCAGTTTAAGACTATGTTTACTAATTACAGTTTTTTTGAGCGGTAAGCGCATTTCCATACAATACATTCAGAATATTACAAATGTTTCCAAGAGTTAAAAGTGATTCCACGCATAGTCTTACGAGGCCATTCGGTACCCCATTGGAATTATCTCAGACAGCACACATTTAACCCTTTCACTGCGCATTTACTCTCAGCGGCTCCCGCCCTGTGGGCGTTATTTTCACCAGGTGCGTACATATACGACTGTAGCAGTCTACCGGTATTATTGAGATAAAATGAGACGCAAAATCCAGTATTGTCGGTGTTAATCATTTCCTTTATTTAAATCTTTGTTCAGAAAGTCTTATTTTGTTCAAACAAGGTACTTTATTAGGAGAAAAAATACAAAACATATTACATTAGTAATACTTCAAAGTGTGATATCTCTCGAAACAAAAATTCAAACATAAAGGCACATTACATTTTACAGAAATGTATCTTGTGTCACTTCGTTTGTCATGTTTTGCACATACAATACACCTTCTCTGTGCGGCCTTCTTCTTTGAAGTTCCTGGGATTAGCGAGATAAAGTGGCGCTCGGCTAAGCGTAAGGGATTGTCACCATCAGCCAATCTCCTTCCAAGACGCCCCTCTGTTTGCGCTTGGTGGTGAATCTCTAGGATCTCCTTGATAAGTTTCTGTTGAAAATCGTGTACTGAAATATTTCGTTCCGTTTGAGTTTTATAAAATGCATGCGCATTGTGGCGTTTGGAAGGAATGTACTGCTTGAAGAAGATACGACCTTTGAAGAGAACTAAACTTTCGTCAATGCACAAATTTTTAAAAGGATAGAAAGCACCTGGAAATACTTTTCGGTGTGGGTTCCTGTAGTCATGTCCTAGTTCATGAGCCTCGGGCAACGTATGAGTGGCCACGTAAATGGTCCCGACAGTCAGGATACCAGTTACTTTGGAATAAGACTGGGCAACTCGGACATATTCTGAGTTGTGGCCACCTTTGTGCTCATACGGCAAAGTCTACCAAATCCACTGGTTAGTCCCTCAACCGTTAGGGGTAAAACCCAATGGGACTCAGGGCAAGTAAGGCTAGCAACCTGCTTCCCCGGTACTTTAAATATGATGCTGGCAACAATCAGAGCAAAATGCCTCGCACCTTTGGAGGTGACGGAGTCCCACCTCCTACTGACAAACCAGGGACTCCTAAGATACGACTTGGCAAACGAATGGTAATCAGATGGGGAGCTGTTAATATCAATGGGGGCTGTACTGGAAAGAAGGTAGAGCTGGCAGAGGCTGCAAATAAGATGGGGCTGGACATTTTAGCTGTTGGTGACATTCGGGTAAGGGGTGAGAAAGAAGAGGAAGTGGGAGAATACAAGGTCTACCGGTCAGGAGTCAAAGCAGGAATAGCACAATGGGGTGTAGGGCTTGACATCAGGAAAGAAATGGAACCCAGCGTAGTTGCAGTAAGGTATGTAAACGAACGACTGATGTGGATAGATTTGACAGTGTCTAGCAAGAAAATTTGGATTGTGTCAGTATATTCGCATTGTGAAGAGACAGATCAAGATAAGATGGATAGTTTTCATGAGGCACTCAGTGATGCAGTTGTTAGAGTAAAGGACAAGGACAGTGTTCTGCTCATGGGTGATTTTAACGCCAGGATTGGAAATCGAACAGAATGGTATGAAAAGGTTATGGGTAAATTTGGAGAGGACATGGAGGCCAACAGGAACAGGAAACAACTCTTGGATTTCTGTGCCAGTATGGGCTTAGTAATCACAAACTCCTTTTTTAAACATAAGAACATTCACCGGTATACTTGGGAAGGCAGGGGAAACAGATCTGTCATTGACTATCCAATGACAGATCAGGAATTCAGGAAGACTGTGAGGGACACACTTGTATTCAGGGGATTCTTTGATGACACTGATCATTATTTAATCTGCAGTGAAATTGAGATAGTGAGGCCGAAAGTGCAGGTGGTCAGGTCCATATGTAGGAGAATAAGAGTAGAGAAACTTCACGATAAGGAAATCAGGCATAAGTACATAACAGCTATCTCAGAAAGGTCCCAGTTAGTTAAATGTAGTCAATTACAATCATTGGAAAAGGAATGGACAAGGTACAGGGACACAGTACTAGAAGTGGCTAAAGAATGTCTTGGAACAGTAGTGTGTAAAAGTAGGATGAAGCAAACAGCTTGGTGGAATGACACAGTCAGGGCAGCCTGTAAAAGGAAAAAGAAGGCGTATCAAAAATGGCTACATACTAGAACTCAGGTAGATAGAGAAAGTTATGTAGAAGAAAGAAACAAAGCCAAACAGATAACTGCAGTATCCAAGAAGAAATCTGGGGAACTCTTTGGAAACAGGTTGGAGACTATGGGTCAAGCTGCTGGAAAACCATTCTGGAGTGCAATTAGCAGTCTTCGAAAGGGAGGTAAGAAGGAAATGACAAGTATTTTGGACAGGTCAGGAAAACTGCTGGTGAATCCTGTGGATGCCTTGGTCAGATGGAGGGAATATTTTGAAGAGTTGCTCAATGTAGGTAAAAATACGATCAGTAATGTTTCAGATTTCGAGGTAGAATGGGATAGGAATAATGATGGAAATAGGATCACATTTGAGGAAGTGGAGAAAATGGTCAATAGATTGCAGTGCAATAAAGCAATTGGGGTAAATGAAATTAAGTCGGAACTCATCAAATACAGTGGAATGTCAAGTCTTAAATGGCTACACAGGATAATTGAGATGGCCTGGGAGTCAGGACAGGTTCCATCAGACTGGACAAAAGCAGTAATCACATCAATCTTTAAACATGGAAACAGAAAAGATTGTAACAACTACAGAGGTATCTCTTTAGTCAGCGTTGTGGGCAAAATCTTCTCAGGTATTGTTGAAAGGAAATTGCGAGTATTAGTTGAGGACCAATTGGATGAAAATCAGTGTGGGTTTAGACCTCTTAGAGGTTGTCAGGACCAGATCTTTAGCTTACGGGAAATAATGGAGAAGTGTTATGAGTGGAACAGGGAACTGTATCTATGCTTTATAGATCTAGAAAAGGCATGTGATCGGGTTCCTAGGAGGAAGTTATTGTCTGTTCTACGAGATTATGGAATAGGAGGCAAAATTTTGCAAGCAATTAAAGCTCTTTACATGGATAGTCAGGCAGCAGTTAGAGTTGAAGGTAAATTGAGTTCATGGTTCAGAGTAGTTGCAGGGGTAAGACAATGTTGCAACCTGTCACCACTGTTGTTCATATTATTTATGGATCATATGTTGAAAACAATAGACTGGCTGTGTGAGATTAAGATATGCGAACACAAAATAAGCAGTCTTGCATACGCGGCTGACTTAGTTGTGATGGCAGATTCGATTGAAAGTTTGCAAAGTAATATTTCAGAGCTATATCAGAAATGTAAGGACTATGGTATCAAGATTATCATCTCCAAAACGAGAGTAATGTCAGTGGGAAAGAAATATAGACGGATTGAGTGCCAAATAGGAGGAACAAAGTTAGAACAGGTGGACAGTTTCAAGTACTTAGGATGCATTATCTCACAGGATGGCAACATAGTGAAAGAACTGGAAGCGAGGTGTAGCAAAGCTAATGCAGTGAGCGCTCAGCTACGATCTACTCTCTTCTGCAAGAACGAAGTCTGTACCAAGACTACGTTATCTGAGCACCGTTCAATCTTTCGACCAACTTTGTTGTATGGGAGCGAAAGCTGGGTGGATTCAGGTTACCTTATCAACAAGGTTGAGGTTATGGATATGAAAGTAGCTAGGATGATTGCAGGTACTAGTACATGGGAACAATGGCAGGAGGGTGTCCACAATGAGGAAATCAAAGAAAAACTAGGAATGAACTCTATAGATGTAGCAGTCAGGGCGAACAGGCTTAGATCGTGGGGTCATGTTACACACATGGGAGAAGCAAGGTTACCCAAGAGACTCATGGGTTCAACAGTAGAGGGTAGGAGGAGTCGGGGCAGACCAAGGAGAAGGTACCTGGATTCGGTTAAGAATGATTTTGGAGTAACAGGTTTAACATCAGAAGAGGCACCAATGTTAGCACTGAATAGGGGATCGTGGGGGAATTTTATAAGACTGAACGCTGAAAGGCATAATCAGTCTTAAATGGTGATGATGATGATGATGAGTGATCCACAGTTCGACGTAATTTCCAAATTTTGTCATCTCCAGGTTCCTTACTGTTATCAGAAAAATGTAACATTCTAAGTAACAGAACATATTTATCTGCCGATCGGAGTGGCCGTGCGGGTCTAGGCGCTACAGTCTGGAACCGGGCGACCGCTACGGTCGCAGGTTCGAATCCTGCCTCGGGCATGGATGTGTGTGATGTCCTTAGGTTAGTTAGGTTTAAGTAGTTCTAAGTTCTAGGCGACTGATGACCTCAGAAGTTAAGTCGCATAGTGCTCAGAGCCATTTGAACCATATCTCTCTCTCGGCATGATTAGCACAAACATTGGAGTAGACAGTAACTGATCATTGGTCCAATAACTGTTTATTTCATTTTTTCTCACTTGAGCCATCAGAAAATTTACAGCAAGGAAACAGTAAAGCCTGTCGTTGTGGCCGAGGGGTTCTAGGCGCTTCAGCTCACAATTTGGGACCAGTCGTATAGAGTACATATATCATCTAAGTTGACGATTTTGCAACTGGAACCACTGTTATCGAAATTATACACTTTAAGGTCCAAATCAGAGTTTTTCCATCTAAAATCAACTGTTTGGTGTCTCTTAGGAGATTTTCCATGCTTACGATCAGGCTCTTCTTCGGAATCGGAGGAAGAATCGACGATAACATCAAAATCTGGATCTGCATTTATTGGTTCAATGTTTGTTGGTTCACAAATATTTTTTATATTTGTGGTGACAGATTTACCTGCCAGCTCATCGTCGTCATTATCTGTCCACCCACAATCAGCTGGATTGGGCATGATGATGTCCTCGTCTTCACGTTGGTTTAGAATACTCAGCAGCTCATCGTCTGTAAACGGACGGTAACGCCGCGTCATTTTATTCGGTAACGCGGAAACGGCCGCACACAAACTTGGTAATATAGCGATACGCATGATCTCAGCAGAAAGAGAATTCAGCATTCAGTAGTCGTTCAGGTATTTCCTAGTATTCCAACAATTAAACTGCATACTTGCCAAAAAATTACCTCCCACTCGCTGGCCCGATTGTCGGCTTTATACGTAACTATACGACTGTAGCAGGGAACCGCTGGAAGTATTTTTTATAGCAAATAGTATATATACGTCTGGGCACTGAAACGATTAGCGTATATTTACGTCTGGAGCACAGAAAGGGTTAACATCTAAATTTTCGTGCGCTGTGAAATATGGCGAAAATACCAGCTGACTGTCCCCTTAACCAAAAATTGGGAAAACTGTGTGACTCTTCACAGCGTAATAACCAGTATAATAAAACGTGTAATATTGTGACTATACTATGCAACTAAAATAGTGCTTCTCATTTTTAACAGGCTCAAGCAACATTTAATAAAGGTCATAGCTCATCACGTTCTGTTAGTTTACAAGATACAAGTCGTCTTCTTTGAAACTGTTGAGAAATGTTTCTCAATGGAATATTTTCACAAAAGTGTAAACATGTGAATCAGGAATCGGTATTTTTTTAAAATGATTTGGCAACATATTAAAACAATAATAATGTTTTCAGTTATTCTCAATCTTCAGACAGTTTTTAGAAATATGAAACAATTGTCGCAATTATATGGTATCTTGTTTGTAGCGATACTGTTAGTTTCAAGAAAAAGAGTTTTCTCATCTCGTTCAGTTCTTTAAGCATTAACAAGAGTGAAGCAATCAGTATTTCAAAGATTTTGTTTGTCTACTCTATACAGATACTGAACCTTCTCCAAATATTTTATCTCCACATCGTAAGCCTGAAACTTTGTACTTTTAATTACTCTCAAGACCACAAAGTTTCTTGTGCTCGGATAAAGAGCTGAGTTTAGGAAAAACATTTTTCTATGTGACTGGAAAACCCCAAACCATTCAGCAAACATAGAGAAGATATAATTTTGGAAGAGTTTTAGTACGATAAAATGCAAGCAATTAACATACATGTGGGTGTAGAACATCTTCGTATGACACGTGTAAAGTATTCGTTGTGAATAATGAAGAAAGGCTCAACGTTTATTCAGTTTGCTACCCCATATTTCATGTCCTTGTCCATTAATATGCAGTCGATTTCAGATTACTTTAAATCTCAGACTCAGGCACCTTCACATACACTAACACAGTATGTCAGTACCTAACTAATTTTTAATAAAAATAATAAGAAAGCACATAGTGTCGCTAATGTCAAAATACTCCGACCATTTCATTAATACAGCAGAGAAAGTAATTCTTGACCAGAGGTAGTTAAGTGCTTATTTCAGTGTCAGAAGCAGTGAACCAATATTTGGACTCGATAACGAACGCTGGGTCTCTTCTCTTGAGGCCTCCGTTATTAGCTCCCCGTAGCTTACAGGTTAGCAATGAGGGGACGTTCCAGAAGAGCTAAATATGGTTGGTATATAAGAATATACAGCCTACAGTTGCAGGTTAACTTTATCGTTTACCTAGGTTTCAACGTCAGTAATAACGTCTTCTTCAAAACATAAATTATTATTTAAATGTTTGCCTAAAACAAGCCATGTCCTAAGTCAACTTTATAAAACTTGATGCATACCATAAGGTTTTGTCACTTCTATTAAAAAAGCAGTTGCACGACGAGGCCCATAAAACGGGCTTAAAGTGAATTTGCTACAGCTTGTTTAATAGAAGTGATAAAACATTATGGTTATGCATCAAGTTTTATAAAGTTGACTTAGGACATGACTTGTTATAGGCAAACATTTAAATAATATTTTATGTTCTGAAGAAGACGTTATTACTAACGTTGAAACCTAGGTAAACGATAAAGTTAACCTGCAACTGTTGGCTGTATATTCTTATATAATCAATATTAGTTGCTGTTGCTGCATAAAAATATTAAAATTAAGAAAATATGGTTGGCATCAAGCACTAACCGCGTTATCAGCCATGCATAGCGCATCATCATCGAACTCTCCAGAAGGACACTTTGCAACAGAAGCCGTATAACTGGAGGAGAGTGCAGTACCAGCAGCGAGCGAATGACGCCGTCTCCACGAAACTCGTCAGTGGGAAAAGGACTCTGGATATTCCACTAGCCTTGGCCATGGTCGGACACACAGCGGATTTAGAGAATGAAGAGTCAGTCGGTCATAGGTGCGAACTTGTAAATAGGGAAGAGTGTCAGGAATACTTCTATGAAATGTATTCACAACCGTGCTTAGACATTTCCATCATGATTCCTAAGTAGTCTTACCGAGCTCCGTACTCTACACCACTCAAAGCTTGCTTTCCAGCCGCGGTCGGTGAAACAGCATTTGGCCCACCACCAGATAACCTCATCGAATTCTTCGACCGAGGTAAGATCCCCTGTCACGCATCTCGCTGTCTTCTTACTCCCTCACAGGACACGACAACTGCAAAAATATTTCTGTATTGTATATAGAAAACGGAAAACTCGATGAAAAATTAATCCTACAATACGTATTGTTGTAATATAAAAGAAACATTGTGTTAACGTCAGTACGTTATGGGCATCCTACTGCGTTACGCCAACTGTAAGACTTTATACGCTAACATTGAAATTGCACAGAATAACAAAGGCACATTGGCAATAAGGATGCGACGGTCGACGCGGTGAGCACTATGGATGGGGAAATGGATAGCTTAGACAAAGATGGGCAAATATTGTTATTTTTATAGTGTTTTATGGTATCATAGAAAATATTAGCATGTATTCTTGGTTTTCAAGTGGCGTATTGAAATGTTCATTGAAACTAAATTCGCCTTGTGTGTGTTTTGTCGTGTTGATGGAGTGTTGGTAAATAGCTGTTGCAGATTTCTTGCTCCTGAGTCCGTTGAAAGTCGCCGCGTTAATTTTGCGGATTCGTTCGACAATCTTCCCAGCGTCTCTCCAACTCCACGTCCACGTAGTGTAGCTGATACTTTCTATAGTAATTAGAACAACTACAAAGGTAATATTTAGTTCGAGTTTTACTTGACTATTTATCAGAGATGGGTACTCGTTTATTTTTTCCTTGAATACAACTTGTACTCTTACTACCGAGTTATAATACATAACATTCATAATTATAAATTCTCTTCGGCTTCATCAGAGCAACGACAAAATCGGAGATATTAATATTACACCCAACAACAGAGACAATAAAAATCCGAGATAATGTAATGGTAATGTTCGTTTTTCTTATGCAAGTAGTAACGTCTTTGGATCCTATACACAGCACAGTATCTGACATAGTAATTTTCGTAATAAAATGTGATATTACATAAGGGAATCGGCTGCGTCTCATCATAAGGAACAACTATTGTAGTAACCCCCTGAAACTATTTAAGGACCTTATGGAAAATAAACCACGTTAACAATTTGAATCACTCTCTTCCAAAAGTGATCCCATTCTCTTAAATACCGAGTCTCTTCTGATGCGTTTAAAGTAAGGATTACTTACACAAATTCTTAAATAACATGCTCAGAATTTTTCGCGTTATTGGAGATAACTGTCAAACAACGAAATAACGTGTGGTCAGTTACACTCGCGTCTCCTGATTTTTATTCCTCTTCGGTAACCACATTTTGAGCGGAATCGGTTATTCTAGCCTCATTAACTCTGCTCAGCCATAAATTTCTCTCCACGAGAGGCAGTTGTTCCCACATCAGTTTAACATTTCGCACCCGTTGCCAATCTGTTCTGGATGAGTAAATTAAATTTAGGACCTATATGCATATGCATGAAACCTCCATCAACTTTTAATTGATGGTATTTTCAGGAATGTTGCCAAGTTTCTGGTAAGATAAATGCTCATAACAAAGAAGTAATGCTCTCCACCCGTAGACAATATATATTCCTCTTTACAGTTATATTATTTTCCTCACAAAATAAAAAAATTGTAAGATTTATAATAGTTTCAATACAAAGCAGGAGTAATAGTGAGCGATATAAGCCACTACCCGACAGTCTTTCCTCAGAGTTAGTTTTTGTGTTAAACTGAAGCATTTGAATATCTGTCGAATTAAAATATGTACGATGTCAATCATTTGAATTCAGTAGGTTATGCCGAGCAGTCTCTGTACTACACTCCTGGAAATTGAAATAAGAACACCGTGAATTCATTGTCCCAGGAAGGGGAAACTTTATTGACACATTCCTGGGGTCAGATACATCACATGATCACACTGACAGAACCACAGGCACATAAACACAGGCAACAGAGCATGCACAATGTCGGCACTAGTACAGTGTATATCCACCTTTCGCAGCAATGCAGGCTGCTATTCTCCCATGGAGACGATCGTAGAGATGCTGGATGTAGTCCTGTGGAACGGCTTGCCATGCCATTTCCACCTGGCGCCTCAGTTGGACCAGCGTTCGTGCTGGACGTGCAGACCGCGTGAGACGACGCTTCATCCAGTCCCAAACATGCTCAATGGGGGACAGATCCGGAGATCTTGCTGGCCAGGGTAGTTGACTTACACCTTCTAGAGCACGTTGGGTGGCACGGGATACATGCGGACGTGCACTGTCCTGTTGGAACAGCAAGTTCCCTTGCCGGTCTAGGAATGGTAGAACGATGGGTTCGATGACGGTTTGGATGTACCGTGCACTATTCAGTGTCCCCTCGACCATCGCCAGAGGTGTACGGCCAGTGTAGGAGATCGCTCCCCACACCATGATGCCGGGTGTTGGCCCTGTGTGCCTCGGTCGTATGCAGTCCTGATTGTGGCGCTCACCTGCACGGCGCCAAACACGCATACGACCATCATTGGCACCAAGGCAGAAGCGACTCTCATCGCTGAAGACGACACGTCTCCATTCGTCCTCCATTCACGCCTGTCGCGACACCACTGGAGGCGGGCTGCACGATGTTGGGGCGTGAGCGGAAGACGGCCTAACGGTGTGCGGGACCGTAGCCCAGCTTCATGGAGACGGTTGCGAATGGTCCTCGCCGATACCCCAGGAGCAACAGTGTCCCTAATTTGCTGGGAAGTGGCGGTGCGGTCCCCTACGGCACTGCTAAGGATCCTACGGTCTTGGCGTGCATCCGTGCGTCGCTGCGGTCCGGTCCCAGGTCGACGGGCACGTGCACCTTCCGCCGACCACTGGCGACAACATCGATGTACTGTGGAGACCTCACGCCCCACGTGTTGAGAAATTGGGCGGTACGTCCACCCGGCCTCCCGCATGCCCACTATACGCCCTCGCTCAAAGTCCGTCAACTGCACATACGGTTCACGTCCACGCTGTCGCGTCATGCTACCAGTGTTAAAGACTGCGATGGAGCTCCGTATGCCACGGCAAACTGGCTGACACTGACGGCGGCGGTGCACAAATGCTGCGCAGCTAGTGCCATTCGACCGCCAACACCGCGGTTCCTGGTGTGTCCGCTGTGCCGTGCGTGTGATCATTGCTTGTACAGCCCTCTCGCAGTGTCCGGAGCAAGTATGGTGGGTCTGACACACCGGTGTCAATGTGTTCTTTTTTCCATTTCCAGGAGTGTATATTGGTATCTACAAATGACCCATTTCGCCATTTACATGAACAAGAGTCAAAAATACATACACTTTTCCTGCTAGCAATTGCTTCTCTAGTATTTAAGACAAGTTCCTTGAAAAAATGTGTAGCATTTCTCGGATATTGTCTCTGAACACTACAGTTTGAACCCATTACATTAAGAACCACCTTTATCGTCCGGAGAATGCATTCTGTAAATGGTTTTCCCTTCATTGAAGCCTGCATTACTGTTTAGCTAGTTATTGTAAACAATGTGGTTGAGAAACATGTGGAACGGTTAGTTTAAACAATAAAACAGTGCGAAAACTACGTTTAGTCACATATAGCACGAGCGCTTCAGGAATTTATTCTCAGTCTCCAATACTGCAGGGTGTGTGTGTTTGTGTGTGTGTGTGTGTGTGTGTGTGTGTGTGTGTGTGTGTGCGTCGTGCTACGTGTGAAACCATGTAACTGGTGCAGTGTTTTATTATTGAAATCATTAATGTTTCTTTTGGAAAAGAAATAGATTGTGATCCATGAAATTATATTAAAATGTGACACAGTGTCCCGACTAACATATTGAGGTGCACTATTGAAATCATGTGTGTATTTACTGTATGGCAGGTAGATTTTGAAAGTTCACTCATTTCCTTATTAATAAGTAACTTAGAGAAAATTTTGATGTATCTCGTAATTGAAATAACCGTATAACCACCTAACGAGGTGTGAGTATCAACTAGGATATCATTACAGTGTATTTCAGACCTACTACACAGGGGCTTGTACTGGAAAACAGTATGGTCGATATTTTTCGTATGAAATGCGCCTTGGCCAGCCAGATAGAGACGAATATAATTCTGAACCTCACATTGTCTGGAAGGAGCAGGAAAGTGGAGAAAACAAACTCAACTTCAGATGAGGTTTCACATGGAAAAAGGGGTAAAATCGTTACCGTTGAAGAGAGCTCTCGAAGGTAAATTTTTTTTTCTATAAAGTGTTTTGGTTTTTTGCGCCACGTGACTTTCAAACGAAGGGTGTGAACCCAGTGATGCTTGATAACTTGCATTTCCCCTCACTGATCTTGCGATTACTATCGTCTAACAAGTGACGTTTAGCAGTTATGTTCATAGACATTTCCGGTCTTCTTCATTCACTTTTGTTACTTGCACCGTGTAAAAGCCTTCTGCATCTGGTTTGCGAACAAAAGTCTGGACTTAACCATAGGCCTACTGTGGACTAATGACGACACTTCCAAAACCGACTGGGCGGGGGGAAGGCGGGAGGTAACTACCCACGCTGCTCACTGTTTGTCGGAGGAAAGCCCTCTTAACACAAGTTTCATAAATGATCGTCTCCTACAGTTAGCACAGGACGATACAGTATTACGTTTTAAAAATTTCGGAGAGTGTAGAACGTTTGACGTTTCGATATAACGAACCTATAGCCGGAAATGTGAAATAAAGCTTCTACAGCATTGTGCACTTTTTTCGCATTTCGTGGTCTAAATGAAACACCAGAATGCTGTAGACAAAATGTTCAGTGTGAAGACCATCAACTTCGCTACAGAATTTTCGACGACGAACCATGATTCCACGCCCAAGTGCTCGAAAGATGTGCTCAGTAAGCTCAGACACTGTTCGTACTACCACTGAGTACACAAAGGACTTTACATAACCCCAGAGGTTTGAAGTCAGTGGAGCACAGAGACCAAGCGACTGGGCATACCCTTCCAATTAATCTCTGTCTACAGTTGTCAGTGAGATATGCCTTGACCACATAATGAAGTGCACCACAAACTAGTGCCAGTTGCAAGGGATCGTCCTCCGTAACTTGACAAAAGTGGATGCCCAGAAAATTCAAATATCATGCACCATTCAAACGAGGTGGTAAGATGGTCCATTAAGGTGATAGCAAAAAATTCCAGCCCAAATGTTCACTGACTATCTTACCTGGTAACTTCTCATACAGGTAGTACGTAGATTTTCAACGGGCAGTGATGGCTGTAGAAACCTTTATTTCTCATTTCCAAGTATAGGTTCCTCATAACACAACGTTCAAAATTTCGTCCTCTACAGTCCCCAAAATTTTAAAACGTTATTCTGTTACATCCTGTATACTAGGCCTTGCGATTAAATGTGACTGAAAATCTGTGATCGTGAGTAAACTGAAACTGTTTGCCAGTATTATAGATACTGGGCTTCTGGCTCACTTTGTCCTTGAATGACCTTGACGAGTGCAAGAGCTAGTCAACTGTGGCAACATATTAGGAGCAAACACATGAAATCACAACTGATGATGATGCTGCCGGGAAAGTTAAAAGTCCGAGATAGTGTTCGTGAAAATTTAAAAAAAAAAATGCATGATAGCACTGCTGGGAAACGTTTAACAAAAATTAGAATCCGTTAAAATGAAACAGCCAATCACAGAGCATTATTTCTACCGAGGAGCCCATTAAAATAAACCAGCCAGACAGTATGTAGCCCAACATATTCAAAAGTGTCTGAATGTTTCTTGGCACAATGATCACAAGTATTTACAGTGCTACACACTATGGGACTTAACAGCTGAGGTCATCAGTCCCCTAGAACTTAGAACTACTTAAGCCTAACTAACCTATGGACAAAACTCACATCCATGCCCGAGGCAGGATTCGAACCTCCGACCGTAGCAGTTCCGGAGTGAAGCGCCTAGAACCGCTCGGCCACCGTGGCTGGCACAGTGGTACACAATTTCCAAAATAATGTTAACTTCACCTGAGTTGCGTAAATTGGTGCCATATTCAAAAGTATTCCGTACTTTATCACAAAATACATAAATACTGGGTGACACATAAAAAAATGGGTACATTTACAAAATCCAATAAAACTAGAAATGACGTAGGAAAGAAATTGCATTCATAGTAATTGAAACCTTGTAACTTTGCCAGTTACTAAACATTGATGGCATTTATTATGTTTTTAAAATTAAGTTCTTTAGATAGCGTCGTCCTGTACGAATACATTCGTGAAATCTGCTGTTGAGATTCCTCATTGACCGCTGCAACATCTCCGCTGGTATACTGTGAATTTCGAATTCTCTGTTTCATCTCATCCAAGGTTCTTTGTCGAGTCGTGTAGACTTTGCTCTTGAGGCAGCCCCACAAGAAAAAATCACAAACGAATATATCTGGTGAATCTTGGGGGCCAATGGAAGTTTACCGAATCGTGAGATCACAATTCTCGCACATACGCCATTGATTGCCGTGCAGTGTGTGGTGTCGCTCCGTCCTGTTGAAACCAGGCTTCTTGAACGTTTGGAAAGTTGTTCAAACCAAGCGTAACGAAAGTTCTTAATATCTCCACGTAACGATCGGCATTGACAGTTACTGTGTTTCCCTGTTCATTTGCGAAAAAATACGGTCCGACAATTCCATGTGATGAAACACCATACCATACTGTCACTTTACTAGCATGTAAAGGGCGCTCGTGAACGTCAGAGTTTGCCCAGTAACGGTAGTTCTGTTTATTCACATAACCTGTGAGATGAAAATGAGCCTCACCTGACATCCACAAATTGTTTAGAAATTCATCGTTATTGTTTATTTTTGTTATCATTTGTTGACTGAATCCCAATCGTTACAGGTAATCGTTGTCCTTCAATTGTTGCATTTTGTTCGTACGGATGAAATTTTAAATCTAGATGAAGAATTCTAAGAACACTCTCCTGGGACATTTAACCACTGCTGCTTGCTTATGAACTGAACGCCGTGGGCTCCGTAAGACAGACTCAAGTACAACATCAATGTTCGCTGGGGGACGTACACTTCTTGGGCGTCCTGTTAGTTTCTTCTTGAGGGCAGATCCAGTCTCTACAAAGTTATTAATCCAACATTTTATCGTATGTTTCGACGGTACGGCATCATGACGTCCTAAATTATAAAAATGTCGAAACTCCCTCTGCGCCGCAACCAGACTATCATTGTTTTAATAAAACATTTTTATGGCTATCGCACGCTGTTGTCCGCTCCACTGATCCATGATTATTGAAATGGCGGACTGTTTACTCGCTGTCACTAACCCGCAATGCTGCCAGCTGCCCATGGCTGCCACTACCCAGTTCAAACATTCCCGTTATTCTGTGTCACCCTGTATACGTACACACACACACACACACACACACACACACACACACACACACACACACACACTGTGATTTTACATGTATGTTCAATTCTTTGAAATGAAATACTATCACCCTCTATTTCCAGGAACCAAAGAGTGCTCTTCAGTACGCAAAATCCCACACAGTAATTATGTGCATGTTTACAGAGCTTTATAATTGTCAGAATGCTCTTTTGAGACTGTCTTTCAACTGACAAAATGTTGTTATTTGCAGTTTCCCACTCTGTAATTAAATCTTTCAATTTATTATTATTTGTGGCGCAGAATTTCAGTGGTAATGAAGTTTGTTCGGGGGTTGTCAAATGTGGACGCTTAAACAACTGTAATTTTATTTTTTTAAGACAAACTAAATACACAATTAGAAATTCATGCTAAATTTTTCAAATAACTTAATACCTGAAATAACAACAAACAAATTTAGGAAAAGGAGCCCTCAAGCAACAACCATAATAAAAAGCTTAATGGGACAAAAATACACATACAGTAAGAAAATCTTAACTTCTACATATATCACCCCATGTAACCAATTCACCTCACTGATCGAAATTTAGAAACAGGGCACTTAGCACTTACTATAACCTACAACAGTGCTCACTAGGCATCAAGGTAGCACAAGGACATCCTGCTATGACCAACACCTTAAGCAAACACAGACTGACAGACAGCATGTACAAAACACACAATCTACAGTGACAAAACAACCAAACGTTCATAAGTTATCGATATACATAGAAAGGTAACTTGAATCGTTAACAGACTATCACTAAAATAGAGCACGTCAGATAATTTGCTGGTCTGCAATATTCAGGCCCCACATGGCCTCACCATTTCACACCAAAACACAGTACACTAACACAAGGCAGTGTTCCTCAGATTATAGGTACAATAGTGGTCCTTCCGTGTTTCATGAGGGCAAATGCTCGACAAAACACACGAACGCACTGTAGTCTTCCAAACGTTGTATCTGAAATCTTTCTTCCACAAACATTTCCTCGTTCCTGCCTTCGTGGCTCTGGATGTACAGAGGCAAACATCATTTCCCATTCTAGCCAAAGCAAGCGTCACGTTAACAGCAGGCCACACAAAATGTTTATGATCCCCACCTCCGCTGTCTTGCTGTCTCCACACTACCTGCACCAACCTCAGGTGGGACATTTGAGACTCCTCCAGAATATGTCGACTTTTGCCAGTAGACTCCACCTCCTTGTTCCACGACGGCTGCCTCATCCCTCATCCATTCTCCATCACATCTAAGGGTTCAGACACCAGCACATCCTGTGCTGGCCCCACCGATATCAAACAAGCTCGGCCATCTAGCCAATGCTTGGCCCCTAGCGGCACGCAGCACATTTTTCTGCCGCTTCTCACGAAGATCCAGTGTTGGCACCCGGAAGATGTGGCCAGTTCCGCTCCAGCAACTGCCTTTGCTGTACCACACCACCAGCTCACCGGTACCGGTACTTGTGTCCTCTGCTGTGAGTGGAGTGTCTGATCCGCACTCGTGGAAATTGCTAAGTCAGGTGGGAATTCAAATGTGCCATAAAATGGCTTATTCGTGGCACAGATTAAAACAATAATCACTGCTTCCCGAAGTACATATTCAACAGATATTATTTGACTATCATGTGAATTATTGGCTGCCATTTTCGAAGCTAAGGGAAAAAAGTAATGGCTCTGCCAATTCATTTGGGTTATTTCAGCGGACGTAGTATATACGCCTTAATGATTTGTTCATCAGCCTCTTCCAATCATGAATGTCAAGCTCATTTTCATCCTCTCCATGACTGAGCAATTTCATGGTGATATGTGTGTCATCTCCCAATAATGATTTGTCGCTTTTATCTGTTTTAGGTTGAAAATATTTTTATGTTTACAGCCTCTGTGGAAATTCGCCGGTCTGTAGGAAAGATTGTCTTATGAGCATTGTAACCCTGACATCTTATTTTGGAGAACTCTTTTTGCTTGGTTTAATTTGAACAATATATTATACAATCGTCTTCTTCCCAATTATCTTTTATTGTGAGTCATTAAATCATTCTCTTCAGTGTCTACGAGTGAATCATTAATCATCCCACTTCTGATATCGATTAAAATTACTGCTTTCGTAATTACAATGTTTTCTTTGCTTTTAACGTCTTCATGTTCTTCATATTGGTCTGTCTTCTCCTTTCAGAAAGGCATCAATCGCTATAGAAGTTGAGAAAGGTATCTGAAGGGATGCTGAAATGCATGCTTTTGAATTGCATCTTCTCCTATGTCAGAACATGGCGAGACTTTTTTGTATCCGACATTAGGCACAATTGGATTATGGTCTGAAACTGAGAATAATATAATTTCTCATTAATATCTCCATTAAGTGATGGTAACAGAAGGAGGAGGAGATTAGCGTTTAACGTCCCGTCGACAACGAAGTCAATAGAGACGGAGCACAAGCTCGGATTAGGAAAGGATGGGAAAGGAAATTGGCCGTGCCCTTGCAAAGGAACCATCCGGTTATTTGCTTGAAGCGATTTAGAGAAATCACCGATAAACTAAAACAGGATTGCCGAAGGCGGAGTTGAACCGTTGTCCTCCCGAATGCTAGTCCAGTGTGCTAACCACTGATCTATCTCGTTCAGGAGTGATGGTAAAAGACTACGTATATATTTTGTGTAACATAAATTTGAAAATTGTCATACATTATTTTATATACAATAAAGTTTTCTTAGCCAATGAAATGTAGATTTTATGTGACTATAACTATTATTGTTGGCAGAATCAGTTTTCATTTTTTGATAGAACTGTTCTAGCAACATGAAATCAATTCTACCATCCTGGAAATTGAAATAAGAACACCGTGAATTCATTGTCCCAGGAAGGGGAAACTTTATTGACACATTCCTGGGGTCAGATACATCACATGATCACATTGACAGAACCACAGGCACATAGACACAGGCAACAGAGCATGCACAATGTCGGCACAAGTACAGTGTATACCCGCCTTTCGCAGCAATGCAGGCTGCTATTCTCCCATGGAGACGATCGTAGAGATGCTGGATGTAGTCCTGTGGAACGGCTTGCCATGCCATTTCCACCTGCGCCTCAGTTGGACCAGCGTTCGTGCTGGACGTGCAGACCGCGTGACACGACGCTTCATCCAGTCCCAAACATCTACATCTACATCTACATGAGTACTCTGCAATTCACATTTAAGTGCTTGGCAGAGGGTTCATCGAACCACAATCATACTATCTCTCTGCTATTCCACTCCCGAACAGCGAGCGGGAAAAACGAACACCTAAACCTTTCTGTTCGAGCTCTGATTTCTCTTATTTTATTTTGATGATCATTCCTACCTATGTAGGTTGGGCTCAACAAAATATTTTCGCATTCGGAAGAGAAAGTTGGTGACTGAAATTTCGTAAAAAGGTCTCGCCGCGACGAAAAACGTCTATGCTGTAATGACTTCCATCCCAACTCGTGTATCATATCTGCCACACTCTCTCCCCTATAACGTGATAATACAAAACGAGCTGCCCTTTTCTGCACCCTTTCGATGTCCTCCGTCAATCCCACCTGGTAAGGATCCCACACCGCGCAGCAATATTCTAACAGAGGACGAACGAGTGTAGTGTAAGCTGTCTCTTTAGTGGACTTGTCGCATCTTCTAAGTGTCCTGCCAATGAAACGTAACCTTTGGCTCGCCTTCCCGACAATATTATCTATGTGGTCCTTCCAACTGAAGTTGTTCGTAATTTTAACACCCAGGTACTTAGTTGAATTGACAGCCTTGAGAATTGTACTATTTATCGAGTAATCGAATTCCAACGGATTTCTTTTGGAACTCATGTGGATCATCTCACACTTTTCGTTATTTAGCGTCAACTGCCACCTGACACACCATACAGCAATCTTTTCTAAATCGCTTTGCAACTGATACTGGTCTTCGGATGACCTTACTAGACGGTAAATTACAGCATCATCTGCGAACAGTCTAAGAGAACTGCTCAGATTGTCACCCAGGTCATTTATATAGATCAGGAACAGTAGAGGTCCCAGGACGCTTCCCTGGGGAACACCTGATATCACTTCAGTTTTACTCGATGATTTGCCGTCTATTACTACGAACTGCGACCTTCCTGACAGGAAATCACGAATCCAGTCGCACAACTGAGACGATACCCCATAGCTCCGCAGCTTGATTAGAATTCGCTTGTGAGGAACGGTGTCAAAAGCTTTCCGGAAATCTAGAAATACGGAATCAACTTGAGATCCCCTGTCGATAGCGGCCATTACTTCGTGCGAATAAAGAGCTAGCTGCGTTGCACAAGAGCGATGTTTTCTGAAGCCATGCTGATTACGTGTCAATAGATCGTTCCCTTCGAGGTGATTCATAATGTTTGAATACAGTATATGCTCCAAAACCCTACTGCAAACCGACGTCAATGATATAGGTCTGTAGTTAAATGGATTACTCCTACTACCCTTCTTGAACACTGGTGCGACCTGCGCAATTTTCCAATCTGTAGGTACAGATCTATCGGTGAGCGAGCGGTTGTATATGAGTGCTAAGTAGGGAGCTATAGTATCAGCGTAATCTGAAAGGAACCTAATCGGTATACAATCTGGACCTGAAGACTTGCCCGTATCAAGCGATTTGAGTTGCTTCGCAACCCCTAAGGTATCTACTTCTAAGAAACTCATGCTAGCAGATGTTCGTGTTTCAAATTCTGGAATATTCCATTCGTCTTCCCTGGTGAAGGAATTTCGGAAAACTGCGTTCAATAACTCCGCTTTAGCGGCACAGTCGTCGATAACAGTACCATCGGCACTGCGCAGCGAAGGTATTGACTGCGTCTTGCCGCTTGTGTACATTACATACGACCAGAATTTCTTCGGATTTTCTACCAAATTTTGAGACAATGTTTCATTGTGGAACCTATTAAAGGCATCTTGCATCGAAGTACGTGCCAAATTTCGCGCGTCTGTAAATTTTAGCCCATCTTTGGGATTTCGCGTTCTTCTGAACTTCGCATGCTTTTTCCGTTGCCTCTGCAACAGCGTTCGGACCTTTTTTCTGTACCACGGGAGATCCGTTCCATCTCTTACCAATTTATGAGGTATGAATATCTCAATTGCTGTTGCTACTATATCTTTGAATTTGAGCCACATCTCGTCTACATTCGCATAGTCAGTTCGGAAGGAATGGAAATTGTCTTTTAGGAAGGCTTCTTGTGGCACTTTATCCGCTTTTTTAAATAAAATTATTTTGCTTTTGTTTCTGATGGATTTGGAAGAAATGGTATTGAGCCTAGCTACAATGACCTTGTGATCACTAATCCCTGTATCAGTCATGATGCTCTCTATCAGCTCTGGATTGTTTGTGGCTAAGAGGTCAAGTGTGTTTTCGCAACCATTTACAATTCGCGTGGGTTCGTGGACTAACTGCTCGAAATAATTTTCGGAGAATGCATTTAGGACAATCTCGGAAGACGTTTTCTGCCTACCACCGGTTTTGAACAAGTATTTTTGCCAACATACCGAGGGTAGGTTGAAGTCCCCACCAACTATAACCGTATGAGTGGGGTATTTATTTGTTACGAGACTCAAACTTTCTCTGAACTGTTCCGCAACTGTATCATCGGAGTCTGGGGGTCGGTAGAAGGAGCCAATTATTAACTTAATTCGGCTGTTAAGTATAACCTCCACCCACACCAATTCGCACGGAGTATCTACTTCGACTTCACTACAAGATAAACCACTACTGACAGACACAAACACTCCACCACCAATTCTGCCTAATCTATCTTTCCTGAACACCGTCTGAGACTTCGTAAAAATTTCTGCAGAACTTATTTCAGGCTTTAGCCAGCTTTCTGTACCTATAACGATATCAGCTTCTGTGCTTTCTATTAGCGCTTGAAGCTCAGGGACTTTTCCAGCGCAACTACAACAATTTACAACTATAATTCCGACTGTTCCTTGATCCAAGCACGTCCTGTAATTGCCAAGCACCCTCTGACATTGCAGCCCATCCCGCACTTTCCCGAGGCGTTCTAACCTAAAAAACCGCCCAGTCCACGCCACACAGCCTCCGCTACCCGTGTAGCCGCCAGCTGAGTGTAGTGAACTCCTGACCTATTCAGCGGAACCCATAACCCCACCACCCTATGGCGCAAGTCAAGGAATCTGCAGCCAATACGGTCGCAAAACCGTCTGAGCCTCTGATTCAGACCCTCCACCCGGCTCTGCACCAAAGGTCCGCAGTCGGTTCTGTCAACGATGCTGCAGATGGTGAGCTCTGCCTTCATCTCGTAAGCAAGACCGGCAGCCTTCACCAAATCAGATAGCCGCTGGAATCCAGAGAGAATTTCCTCAGATCCAAAGCGACACACGTCATTAGTGCCGACATGTGCAACCACCTGCAGCTGGCTGCACCCTGTGCTCTTCATGGCATCCGGAAGGACCCTTTCCACATCAGGAATGACTCCTCCCGGAATGCACACGGAGTGCACACTGGATTTCTTCCCCTCCTTAGCCGCCGTATCCCTAAGGGGCCCCATTACGCGCCTAACATTGGAGCTCCCAACTAGCAGTAAGCCCACCCTCTGCGATTGCCCGGACCTTGAAGGCTGAGAATGATCCTCTGAAACAGGGCAGGCAGCTGCATCTGGCTCAGCCAGAGACAGTGCCTGAAACCGGTTTGTCAGACGCACCGGGGAGGCTTTCTGATCAGCCTCCGGGGACGCCTTTCGCTGCCTGCCACGCCTTGGAACGACCTCCCAATCAACCACAGGCGAGGGCTCAGCCCCACTGCGGGCAGCAACCGGGGCAACCACAGCGGCAGACCGATCTGGGGACAGACGGGACGAGGTTGACATCCCCGTGATACCCAAGTCCGGCTCCCCACAGTGGTGCCCATTGGCAACAGCCTCAAGCTGCGCGACCGAAGTCAGCGCCGATTGCAGCTGTGAGCGAAGGGATGCCAAGTCAGCCCTCATCCCAACACAGCAATCGCAGTCCCTGTCCATTCTAATCGATGTTGAACAACAGTTACTGAAACAAGAGTCCGTGCCTAGATAACGCAAGCGAAACACGCAAAGAATGTATCAACTAATCTGTACAAATGCCTAACGACTGCGCTACAATCTGCTGAATTTACGATTACACTAATTAAAACTCGAAATTGCACCTCCTATACGTAACTCACACGCAATTTAAATAAGAATCTACGAAGTAAACACTAAAGCGCGATGCTACAACTGTCAAATACTATAATACGCCCTAAATATATGAATTAAACAATGCAAGTACCCAAAAACGCACAAAGAAATTAATTAAACTATCTAACAAATTAGTAAGCTAGGGTTATACGACTTGCTGCTGCAGCTGCTTATCCAACGGCGGCAGGGAGCACAATGGCTGTGACCAACCGACACTGGCTGTTCAAAACAAAAACAGAAGACAGACTACTACGCGAATTTACACTATTCAGGTACTAAGGCGCGATGCTACAACCCTCAAATACTATAATACGCCCGAAATATATGAATTAAACAATGCAAGTACCCAAAAACACGCAAAGAAATTAATTAAACTATAACAAATAAGTAAGCTAGGGTTATGCGACTTGCTGCTGCAGCTGCTTATCCAATGGCGGCAGGGAGCACACTGACTGACCAATCTTGCTGGCCAGGGTAGTTGACTTACACCTTCCAGAGCACGTTGGGTGGCACGGGATACGCGCGGACGTGCATTGTCCTGTTGGAACAGCAAGTTCCCTTGCCGGTCTAGGAATGGTAGAACGATGGGTTCGATGACGGTTTGGATGTACCGTGCACTATTCAGTGTCCCCTCTACGATCACCAGAGGTGTACGGCCAGTGTAGGAGATCGCTCCCCACACCATGATGCCTGGTGTTGGCCCTGTGTGGCTCGGTCGTATGCAGTCCTGATTGTGGCGCTCACCTGCACGGCGCCAAACACGCATACGACCATCATTGGCACCAAGGCAGAAGCGACTCTCATCGCTGAAGACGACACGTCTCCATTCGTCCCTCCATTCACGCCTGTCGCGACACCACTGGAGGCGGGCTGCACGATGTTGGGGCGTGAGCGGAAGACGGCCTAACGGTGTGCGGGACCGTAGCCCAGCTTCATGGAGACGGTTGCGAATGGTCCTCGCCGATACCCCAGGAGCCACAGTGTCCCTAATTTCCTGGGAAGTGGCGGTGCGGTCCCCTACGGCACTGCGCAGGATCCTACGGTCTTGGCGTGCATCCGTGCGTCGCTGCGGTCCGGTCCCAGGTCGACGGGCACGTGCACCTTCCGCCGACCACTGGCGAAAACATCGATGTACTGTGGAGACCTCACGCCCCACATGTTGAGCAATTCGGCGGTACGTCCACCCGGCCTCCTGCATGCCCACTATACGCCCTCGCTCAAAGTCCGTCAACTGCACATACGGTTCACGTCCACGCTGTCGCGGCATGCTACCAGTGTTAAAGACTGCGATGGAGCTCCGTATGCCACGGAAAACTGGCTGACACTGACGGCGGCGGTGCACAAATGCTGCGCTGCTAGTGCCATTCGACGGCCAACACCGCGGTTCCTGGTGTGTTCGCTGTGCCGTGCGTGTGATCATTGCTTGTACAGCCCTCTCTCAGTGTCCGGAGCAAGTATGATGGGTCTGACACACCGGTGTCAATGTGTTCTTTTTTCCATTTCCAGGAGTGTATATTTATTAGCAACTTCTTCTCGAAAAATACTAGCCTTTCTCTCGAAAATCTAAACATACTAGATGACTTACAAAGAACTGCTGTAAAGCAGACTGACAGTTAAACAACATCACTCCGTTGAGGAATCCAAATCTTCACAACAGTCTAACTGAAGAAACAAGAAGTAAAATAAGAATGTTGCAAAAGAACAACTTGTTTATAGACTTCTAGTGGATTAAACTTCACACACGCATACATGGAAATGAACCTGTAGATCAGCTGGTAAACGAGGCATCCAAATCACTAGAGGAAGTTAGTTACATAAAATGTCTCAAGTCCTTCAGTAAACAACTGTTACGAAAATAACAGGAGAAAATGGCACCAGACTACAAAAAGGAACATAACAAAAACAAATTTACAGTGATACCCCTAAGACTGGCGGCTGAATTAACAATCTCTTCTTATTGCACAGCCATATTAACGGGACACATAAAACTAAAGTCTTGATTCAGAATAACCAATGAAGCCATGAGTCAATTACTGGAGGTGACCAAACTATAGACTCCATGTTACTGCCATTTCGACAGGCAGAGAAACAAACTACTGAAAAGAATAAATTGATCAGATAGCATAAAACAAATGATACACCTGTTTTTAAAAGATGTCTAACAAATTCTGTTATTCAATAGAAATTCAAAATTTGTAAATTCCATTCAGCAGCTACGCAAGTAAATCTGTGCTAATTTAAACCAGTAACAACTGTAACAGAAATGATATAGCATTTAAAGTATCTTTTTTGCTATTCTTAAGTAAACCCTCAGATGTAATATTACTCTATGTAATGAAGTATGTTAATAATAATAATAATAATAATAATAATAATAGTGATGACAAAGATGATTATAATGGTAATGGGCAGCTGTCCTCAGAAAAGAACGAGCTATTACCTCTTTTCCTGCTTAACTAAAAGTGTCTTCTGCCATTAAGCCTCTGTTTCTCTTCTTTTTATAATTTCTCATGTTGCCTTCACAAGATAAATACATAACGAGAAACTGCATATGAGACTGGTCAGTTTGTTATGCTGTCCCAGACCAGAACAAAATGTAATACATTGCCTATATACTATCATGGTTACAGACTCGTATCAAACGAATTTATATGAAATTGTTTTATATGTCACCATTTCAACAGTATGTTACAACTTTCCCACAAGTTACATGCAGCTAAATTGTAACAAATTGTACTATGGTTCAAATGTCTCTAAGCGCAATGGGACTTAACATCTGGGGTCATCAGTCCCCTTGACTTAGACCTACTTAAATCTAACTAACCTAAGGACATCACACACATCCATGCCTGAGGCAGGTTTCGAACGTGCGACCATAGCAGCAGCGCGGTTCCGGACTGAATCGCCTAGAACCGCTCAGGTACGGCGGCCGGCAAATTGTACTATGTTTCGTCAGTGTTGTAACCAATTATCCTCATGTTACTGCAAAATTGTAACACATTACTCCATATTACATCAAAATTGTAACAAATTACTCCTTACATGACCATTATTAGATGAGATTGTAACACATTTTTCTCCATATACTGTTATTATGTATTTAGTTGCAGAAAAATATCAAACAAAATTGGAACAAACTCTTCCATACATCGCCATCTTGGAGGAAAATTGTAACAAAATGCGGAGTTGGGAGGAAAAATAAATTTGTAGCAGAACCTGCCTAAAATATGAAATCTGTTGATATGACACATACTAAGGTATCAAGGCATCACCAGTCTGGTTATAGTGGGAAGTGATGGAGGTAAATACCGTAAACAGAGAGCAAGGATTGGAAACATTAAGCAGTTTCAAATGAATGTAGGTTGTATTAGTTGTGCAGAGTTGAAGAGATTTACACATGATAAATTAGCATAGAGAACTACATCAAACCATTCTTCACACCAAAGTCCACAACAACATCGAATGTGGCTTCGGAATGTAACCTCTACTTCTGAAGTGGTGTAGCTGTATGGCAAATCCATCATGTTCCACTGCAGAAGCTGTCAAGTAGACGAACAGTGCTTCATATTCTAAGAAGACAACAGTGAGCCAAGACACTTCCTGTAACTTCAAAGTGCATCACATAAGTTAGTTTAAACATGTAGCCTCGAGACAGTAGTCAATGCACCACTTGTACAAACTCTGTACCATTTCATTTGCGATGCAATAAAAACTATGTGTTGTACCACACTTCAGAGAAAATACATCTTTACGAATTGCATATTCCACATGGTTGTTAATTTCATAGATTGTTTTTATTTTGCCGTTGCTATTGTGGATCAAGTTGTATCTCCACTTGTAGTGCATTATGTTCAAGTTCATCTGGATATAAATAAGAAGTACTCTGTGCTAATCTTTTGTTGCATGCCACTGATCACAGAGGCATCAGCACTGCTTTCTGTACACTGAGTGCTGGCCCAGTACATGATACTACACTTAGAGTACTGGTTGAATAGTAACACTGTTCCTTGGGTTGTCTTCTAACAAATTTGTTTGAATAATCTGTTGATTTTGACTGGTCATTTAGACTGGTATTTTACAAGGATTAGGTACCTGACAAAAAACTATTTACAATAGAGTCTCGATAGTTCGAGGTGAACTGGACCAGAACCACCTCTAACTATCGAAAGCTCGGACTGTCGAATTTTAAATGGGAAAAAGAAACATTATGATATTGTAAGTAATACAGGTCAAAATATGAACTTTATTAAAATAAAAGTATTTACACATGCATTTGAATTGGCAGAATAACAATAATTATTTATTTAGACAAGTAATAGTGAAGTGTCTTTTGTTTGGTGAAGCTGTAACGTTTCCTCGCGGCAATGTCACGCCACCGCCTCAGGAGCAGTAGGTCAGTTGGTGTCACCTCAGGCTGTTGTTCCACATAGCATACGGCGGCCTCGAGAGCAGCGTAGCCATCGGTGTGACTCATCATCGATGGAGCCTCTGCCTCGTCATCCACGTCACTCTCACACTGCGATGGAATGTTAACCATGTCAGTTATAGAAGAGTCTGTCACTTCCAACTGTTCGTCCGAATTTAACCACTCGCCTACTTCCACCTCTTCTGCCTCTTCACACCCTGGCAATCTTCTGATTAAATTACAGAATGGTTGATCGTCCTCATCTGCTAAATCTTCAGTTTCTGTGTCTGGTATACTTTCCTGTAGTATTTTCGTCCATGACTTAGAAATTGTGTCTGACTTTATTTCGCTCCAAGATTTGCTAATCCAATACGCGACGTCCTTCAAATTCACTTTCTTCAAAGCTCCTACAATGCTGTCGTTGTCTTCGGAATGCAGGATTGGCTGTAGCAATCGCCGTCGATACTTTTCTTAGACGTTCCAGAACGCCCTGATCCATGGGCTGAATGAGACAGGTAACGTTTGTTGGGAAATACAAGACGCGGATACCGTCGCACTGCAGTTCTTTGCACTTGGATGTGAGGACGCATAATCCATGAGCAAAACTGCTTTGCATGGCAGTCCCCTTTCTTTTAAAAATTCTTGCAGTTCTTGAAGATTTCCTGATTCATCCAGGCATTATTCTGATGTGTATAGACAACCGGAAGAGCTGAGATGGATACATTCTTGAATGCTCTTGGCTTGGCAAACTTCCCAATCACAACTAGTTTTAGTTTGTGGTTTCCAGTTCCATTTGAAGCTGCCATAACTGTGAGCCGCTCTTTGCTTTTTTGTGCCCAGGAGCACTTTTTTTCTTCACAAGAAGCAAGTGTGCTCGCTGGTAACATTTTAAAATATAGCCCAGTTTCGTCACCGTTATATGTTTGTTCACTAGACAAATTTTCGTCAGGTACGATTTTTGTAAACTCGACGATAAATTTTGAAACGGTCTGAGCGTCACCAGAGAGTTTTTCTCCACATTCTTCTAGTTGACGCACTCCATACCTCTTCTTCCGCATGTGGAGCCAGCCCACACTATCGGCGAAATTGTCATCTCCTTCCTGCGGCTGGTTTCTGAAAAACAAAGCTTTTTCTTGCAAGATTGGGCCAGAAATCGGAGCACCTTTCTGTCTCTGTTGGGTAAACCATATGAACCATTCCGCACTTGTTTTTTTGAAGTCTGACTTCTTTATACTTCTTCGACTGAGAAATTCGTGTGAGCATTTCTACGAAGAAAACTGTTCCAGCTGAAATCGGTTTCTTCGCCAGTCACCAACAGCAACTTCACCGACACCATATTCGAGAGCAAGTTTTTTTTATTGTTTCTCCTTTGTCAAGTCGTCTTAGTGCTTCTAATTTTAGATACAAAGGCACAAATTTCCTCTTTTTTGTTACAGCACTCATCTTTGTAAGGTGTACAACGGAACAAACAGTAACACTGTACAGTACAGGTACTGGGAACTACAGCAGCGTATGAACTCCTCAGTTTTGATCGGTAGCAGCCGGCAGCAGTCGTATTTCGTGCCATACTGACAACAGATGTTCGTGCAACAGCGAGCTAATCGTCGGTGTTGATTGCATTGTTGTCTGATTTGTCACTGAGCTGTATTCTCCCTATATATCTTTTGCAATGATGTTTTCATTAAAAAAAAAAAGAGGGAGAGAGAGAGAGAAAAAGAGAGAGAGAGAGAGAGAGAGAGGCTCGGATTATTGGAAACTCGCACTATCGAGACTCGAACTACAGAGATTCTACTGTATTGTCTTTGTGAAATTAACATTAAATTCAAATATTATCCTCATTTGTTTCAGGTTCACACAAATTATTTACTATTAAATCAGTATTGATAACAATTTACTTATTACAGTGACTGGTTTCGACCACTACTGTGGTCATCTTCAAACCAATGAGCAAGAACCTCCTTCTGCTGGAGTGATATTTGTAACACAATGATCACTGTCACTCCCATAATGTGTTCAAATGTAATTAATTGGTTGTCACACACATTACTTTAAAAATCTATTATAGAAAGGACACATAGTAGAATTTTCACATTTTCTCTATATACTATACTGCCATGATAATCAAACATATTATTAAAAATGGATTTGTCAGAACTTCACAGGATAAACTTCGGCTAATAACTGTACTCATAGCATTTTTAGGCCAGCAGGCAATAAAACACTCCTGTGTATTAACCCAGCCACTATCTTCAGGTCAAATAATTCAAAAAGGAATTTGTTCTTCTGTAACTTTTTAGTATTTAAATGATTTTGCTTCAAACTTGGTAAATTTGCTTTTTAACATTCTAAAGACTTTAACCTTGCTAAAACTTAATTTGTTGCACTTACACTCCTTAGGTCATATGACCTGGGAGGGGACTTAGAAATTCACAGAATGTACAAGTATCACACTCACGTTTAATATATACATCCCTAAGGTACATGCATAACGGTTTTTTATGAAAGAAAATATCTGCTTCCTTATTGTTCAAATGTGCGAAGTTTATGCAACAATACAAGTCGCTGATTGCACTAACTTATTACGGCACGTTATTGTTAAAAGTCATATTTTAACAACTGTTGTGTGCAGACACAGTTCATAAATTATCATAGTAATTTCTGTGTGGATATCATCGAACGAGTTCTCTCCGATGAGCAATTGAAGCATAGTAATTGCACCTGACAGCGAGGACAATATTTCTGAATAAGAAAATCACACCAGTGATGACAAATTAAACCTTCATCTGAGTTAGAAGACGTTTCATATATTGATACCTCGCATGACTATGTGAATGCTGTTCAACTCAATCAGTCTAAAGGGAAAAAAAGTCACGTGGAGCTTAGGAGCTTTTCTGAAAACTGGGAGAGCAGATAGTGCAAACACTATGGAACTAACTCCTGGTCCGACACGATACGCTATCTCCAGACTAGGTGACATAAAATCATATTTCCATGTTATGAGTAACGATAATATTCAGAGTACTGTGGTAGAAATGACTAATATTGAGGTTCAAAGAGTTTGTGGGGAAAGCTTGAAAGCATTATATTTTAGGCTGTTATTACTAATTTATAAGCATAAATCATATGGTGAATCAACACAGAATCTATGGAATCCAGAAGCAGATAGAGCCAACTTTCTTTCTGCAACGCTGCTGAAATGGTTGTGTTGCATCTGACGTGTCTTGTGTTTCGATGACAAGTCTGATTGAAGAGCGCCAAGCTGACACCTATAAAAGTTTTGTGGGATAAGTGGGTGGAAATACTTTCAAAACTGTAGAATCATGCCACAAATGTAACTGTGGATGAACAGCTGGTGGCTTTGTGAGGGCGTTGTGCGTTTAAACACTATATACCGAGCAAACCCTGAAAATTATTATAATAAAGGCAGGAGGGTTAAATACAGGGTGTTTCAAAAATGACCAGTATATTTGAAACGGCAATAAAAACTAAACGAGCAGCGATAGAAATACACCGTTTGTTGCAATATGCTTGGGACAACAGTACATTTTCAGGCAGACAAACTTTCGAAATAACAGTAGTTACAATTTTCAACAACAGATGGCGCTGCAAGTGATGTGAAAGATATAGAAGACAACGCAGTCTGTGGGTGCGCCATTCTGTACGTCGTCTTTCTGCTGTAAGCGTGTGCTGTTCACAACGTGCAAGTGTGCTGTGGACAACATGGTTTATTCCTTAGAACAGAGGATTTTTCTGGTGTTGGAATTCCACCGCCTAGAACACAGTGTTGGTGCAACAAGACGAAGTTTTCAACGGAGGTTTAATGTAACCAAAGGACCGAAAAGCGATACAATAAAGGATCTGTTTGAAAAATTTCAACGGACTGGGAACGTGACGGACGAACGTGCTGGAAAGGTAGGGCGATCGCGTACGGCAACCACAGAGGGCAACGCGCAGCTAGTGCAGCATGTGATCCAACAGTGGCCTCGGGTTTCCGTTCGCCGTGTTGCAGCTGCGGTCCAAATGACGCCAACGTCCAAGTATCGTCTCATGCGCCAGAGTTTACACCTCTATCCATACAAAATTCAAGCGCGGCAACCCCTCAGCGCCGCTACCATTGCTGCACGAGAGACATTCGCTAACGATATAGTGCACAGGATTGATGACGGTGATATGCATGTGGGCAGCATTTGGTTTACTGACGAAGCTTATTTTTACCTGGACGGCTTCGTCAATGAACAGAACCGGCGCATATGGGGAACCGAAAAGCCCCATGTTGCAGTCCCATCGTCCCTGCATCCTCAAAAGGTACAGGTCTGGGCCGCCATTTCTTCCAAAGGAATCATTGGCCCATTTTTCAGATCCGAAACGATTACTGCATCACGCTATATGGACATGCTTCGTGAATTTGTGGCTGTACAAACTGCCTTAGACGACACTGCCAACACCTCGTGGTTTATGCAAGATGGTGCCCGGCCACATCGCACGGCCGACGTCTTTAATTTCCTGAATGAATATTTCGATGATCGTGTGATTGCTTTGGGCTATCCGAAACATACAGGAGGCGGCGTGGATTGGCCTCCCTATTCGCCAGACATGAACCCCTGTGACTTCTTTCTGTGGGGACACTTGAAAGACCAGATGTACCACCACAATCCAGAAACAATTGAACAGCTGAAGCAGTACATCTCATTTGCATGTGAAGCCATTCCGCCAGACACGTTGTCAAAGGTATCGAGTAATTTAATTCAGAGACTACGCTATATTATTGCTACGCATGGTGGATATGTGGAAAATATCGTACTATAGAGTTCCCCAGACCGCAGCGCCATCTGTTGTTGACAATTGTAACTACAGTAATTTCGAAAGTTTGTCTGCCTGAAAATGTACTGTTGTCCCAAGCATATTGCAACAAACGGTGTATTTCTATCGCTGCTCGTTTAGTTTGTATTGCCGTTTCAAATATACCGGTCATTTTTGAAACACCCTGTAAATTCGTAGGCCCCACTGATCAATGTACAATGTGTTACATTTTTTATGTTCAGAACCAACTGCCACTCCCCACACTAATCATCAATTCACTACACGTCTTCTTGCATTTCGCTACAGTCTTCTGGTGTTACCACCTTCGTACAGATAGCGCCTCCATTCACAGAAATCCCCACAGAGCTTCCGACGTTATCAACTAGATAGTTGCAGAAATCAAGGACGTGCTTTATATTTTCGTTATTGTCGAACACAATCACAACATATTCCTTATAAGTAACTGACCTGAGTTTAGGTATGCCCTATTCGAATTAGGTCAGATACAGAAGTTTGCATACTACGATGCTTCATGCCAGTAACCAAGTTTTGTAAACGGGGGTTACATCTTACATATACATAGGAATTACCGTAGTTGAGAGTGAAAACTAATACAAATTTTTAAAAAAATGCGATACTTAAAACAAAAACATTCTAGTAAATATAAGTCTGTGAACAAACTCTCTGTCAGATAACTGTAAATGCATGATTAAGATCCGCCACTGACTACATAATGAATTATTGTTCTTAATAGTACAAACGGAGGTGAAATGCAGACTTTTCCATCAGGTTCCCATCACACTGGACTCAAGTTTTGCGCCAAGGTCTGTGTTAAAAGACACACAGTGCTTCTTCGGCATATTCCATATTACAATTTACTGCACACTCATGCCAGTTAGAGGAAGTGTACCACGCATCACCTTGCATTTGGATACAATATTTCACTTGCCTCTGCTTTGAGTTACGAAAACGATAGTTCATCCAGAAGAGGCTGTAGCATGGCCAGTCTGCTAGATGCCATACTTCGCTTCACAGTGCGTCACACTCATTATTTGAGCTGTATCTGCATCATATGTCTGCTGGTTTCTGTTTGAAGCTGCCGACACATAACACTTGGCAGCAGATGTGATCCACAAGCGAAAACTAGTAGCTAGTGGTTGCAAGTGTATACTAAACAACCACTATCAAAAAACTGTCAAGTCAGCAAATTAAACAGACCATGAGCGTATGGCACCGTTGGACAGGGGGCCCCATCTGGAGAAGCTCGGCCGCCAAGTCTTATTTCAGTCGACGCCACATTGGGCGACTTGCGCGCCGGTGATGAGGATGAAATGATGATGAGGACAACACAACACCCAGTCCAGTCCTCGAGTGGAGAAAATCTCCAACGCAGCCGGGGATCGAACCCAGGCCAGCTTACATGGGAGGCGAGCATGTTACGACCCAGCTAAGCAGGCAGACAAACAGACCATGTGACGAGGACACAGTAATAAGTCAAAAATGAAAATATCAGTTGCGGCCAAGGCAGAAAAAATATGACTTACGGTACCTGCGGTAGCTATATGCCAATTTTGTAATATTTAATGCTTCTCAACCACCGACTTAGATCATCAAGAAAAAAGAAAATCGAGTGCTCGAGCTTTGGAACCTGTAAAAATGTGATTCCCATACAAATGCCGGAAAATTATATGAAGTTCCTAGAACAACTCTGATGTAAAAAATTTCCTAAGGTGATTTATGCATTAATTTGTTACGATTTCATTGTAACATGGAGGTGTATCGACCAATTTGTTACAATTTTGCTGTAGCATAATGATCTATGGAGACAATGTGTCATGTAGTCTCCATTGTCTGACAGCATAAGTTGATATTATCAGCAGAAAATGTCAAATATTTTGTATTGGAAGATAAAGATAATACTCTAGCATTAAGCATCTTAACTTTAGAGGGCTGCTAAGATTGCACTCATCATTGCATTACAGAAATGAAGGAACCAAAATGTGATACTTAACATGATTCTACAAGATGTATTCACGTTCCCTTGAACAGCAGTATATCTTCTCCATAATAATGTCGTTAAAAAGCATAACATAAAATATATACTACCTCACAACAGTGATAGCTACAAGGTCAGTAGATGAAACTATTTCGTTTGTCACACAGCTCACACAAACCGCTAATACATTTGACTCAGCTCAGGGAAATATGATACACTGGCTGTCCCTTGGAGGCAGACATCGGCAAGTCTGAACTTCCTGACTGAGTGTTTTTGCTTTATGGAACAGCTGCAACTTGTCCTGGCTTTTCTGTGAAACAAAACGCACATGCATTTTTGTTGAATCAGAAAAATATCAAACTCTTGGAGACTTCAGAAGTATTGACATGCTGATTAATCACTTTTGCTTTTTGGAAGAAGTTCGAACCTGTCAAAACAAATCATAGCTTGATGTAGCAAGTCGGCAATTGTAGACAGCAGGAAAATAGATACATAAACAAAACAGCTACCAGCAGATAGTTAGTCCGCTGCTGCTGTTCTCAGTGCAACGTTAATCCTATTACAAAATATGTAACTTTAATATGGACGGCTACTACCAATGATGATGATGATAATAATAGTAAAATTTGTATTTTGCTTAGTATTTACTTGTTGTAATTCAAGGAGACAGGGATTCTTCTGCTTCCATGTTGCAGAATTTGAAGTATCTAGGTGACAGTGGACATGCAATATGTACCAAAAGACTGTCACCATTGTAAAACGGGGAAGGACATCTGATACTGAGCGCAAGACATGTCAAAATGAAGTTTGGAGGAACAGTTATAGCATATTTAGAGAAAAGTAAGATCAATCTGTCGTCACGATTCTCAGCCGTAAGTGGTGGGGAACCTGACTTTCTCAACAAAGGCATCATGTTCATGATTCATTGCGGTGTATTTCGAAAACAGTCATACAAACACACGTAATTTCTTCCTAGTAATAACTGCACGTAAAGGCAATTTTTGTCCGTAAGGTATCATGCGGTGGAATTATGAGAGAAATTAATTTTGACTCTCTAAAGGATGACTGATGTGGTTGTGTGTTTAATTTGGAAAAGAGTTTAGTTATCACATACGAGATATTGGGTTTAGCTATGATCTGATGGTCTTTCCAGAAATAGACTTAAAAATAGCACAGTCCCTCAAGAAGTAGAGGAAAACAGTATCTGAAAGTACTGTTGGAGTCAAAGTATGTAATAAATATGAGAATTTGTAGCTGTGACAAAGTCGTAATAGAGGCATACGACAACTATAATCACAATGACGAAAAGACTTTAAAATTCCTGGTTGGTCGGAGAATGATTGTCGTAACAAGCCTCTGGACTCATTTATTCATCAAGTTCCTAGGGCTCTGCCCATCTTCAGATGACCTGACGACAAATTGGTAAGAGAATTTTTTTTTTATACAATCTTGTAAATTTACGCTAGTGTCTTAAAGGGGTACTTATGCTAACTCTATTGTACAAAAAAGACATTTAAAACAAAATGCATGCCATTTAGTACAATTACAATGAAATGAACACCCTTAGCTGCTTACAGGCGTTGACATACGTCAACGGGGACAGATGAAAATGTGTGCCCCGACCGGGACTCGAACCCGGGATCTCCTGCTTGCATGGCAGACGCTCTATCCATCTCTCTTTTATTTTATTTTTTCTACTCTCATTTTGTTCGTTTTCGTTCGTTGTATCTGCTCGGCGAGGACGTCGAAAGATACCCGTTTCAGTTCGTTTTTGATCCATTACCTCAGATTTTTTATTACAGAGGGTAGCTAACCCTCTGACCGAACACGCTGAGCTTCCGTACGGCGATCCATCCTTCCCGCGATACCCACATTCTCAACGTATAGTCCCGCGCTACATTCGTAGTGGCCCCGCCCATTATACTCATTACTCGCGGCGCGTTGCCGATTCCCGTAAGAGTTCGGGCACTGTTTGTGCATGCAGTCAAGCTATTCTCTGTGTCCTGCGCATTGAGTCAAACAGAGCTAGGATAGCGTGTACAGGTACAGCTACCCATGCAACTTCAACACGATACCACAGTTCATCAATAATAGTGACTGGCGTATTGTGACGAGCCAGTTGCTAGGCCACCATTGACCTGACGTTTTCAGTTGGTGAGAGATCTGGAGAATGTGCTGGCCAGGGGAGCAGTCGAACATTTTCTGTATCCAGAAAGGCCCGTTTAGGACCTGCAACATACGGTCGTGCCTTATCCCGCTGAAATGTAGGGTTTCGCAGGGATCGAATGAAGGGTAGAGCCACGGGTCGTAACACATCTGAAATGTAACGTCCACTGCTCAAAGTGCCGTCACTGCGAACAAGAGGTGACCGGGACGTGTAACCAATGGCACCCCATACCATCACGCCGGGTGATACGCCAGTACGGCGATGACGAATACACGCTTCAATGTGCACTCACCGCGATGTCGCCAGACACGGATGCGACCATCATGATGCTGTAAACAGAACCTGGATTCATCCGAAAAAACGACGTTTTGCTATTCGTGAACCCAGGTTCGTCGTTGAGTACACCATCGTAGGCGCTCCTGTCTGTGATGCAGTGACAAGGGTAACCGCAGCCATGGTCTCCGAGCTGATAGTCCATGCTGCTACATACGTCGTCGAACTGTTCGTGCAGATTGTTGTTGCCTTGCAAATGTCCCCATCTGTTGACTCAGGGATCGAGCCGTAGCTGCATGATCCGTGACAGCCATGCGGATAAGATGCCTGCCATCTCGACTGCTAGTGATACGAGGCCGTTGGGATCCAGCACGGCGTTCCGTATTACCCTCCTGAACCCACGAATTCCATATTCTGCTGTCATTGGATCTCAACCAACGCGAGCAGCAATCTCGCGATACGATAAACCGCAATCGCGATAGGCTACAATCCGACCTTTATGAAAGTCAGTAACGTGATGGTACGCATTTCCTCTCCATACACGAGGCATCACAACAACGTTTCAGCAGGCAACGCCGGTCAACTGCTGTTTGTGTATGAGAAATCGGTTGGAAACTTTCCTCATGTCAGCACGTTGTAGGTGTCGCCATCGGCGCCAACCTTGTGTGAATGCTCTGAAAAGCTAATAATTTGCACATCACAGCATCTTCTTCCTATCGGTTAAATGTCGCGTCTGTAGCACGTCGTCTTCGTGGTGTAGCAATTTTAATGGCCAGTAGTGTACATTCGTTTCAAAATTTTTAATCAGTGCCTGAGTGAAGGAATTCATTATACAAATACGTAACAAGAGAAAGGAATAAATTCTTTAATTTACATATGACAGACAATTAACTTGTAAGTAATATAAAAATGACTATACGTTTTAATTTTAATTATTTTATGTTCAAGCTTTACAAATATTAAATTGCACAAACTTTAATGACATGTAATGCATACAAGTTCTGTAATCAGATGTGCTTAACAAGTAAACTTATTACTCTCCACATAAACTTTCGTCGCGGAGTTGTCTTTTTTCATTCCACACGCAAGCAAACGCCCTTTCTTCCTCTTCCGTGATAACCCTGCTGTGTCAATGATTTCTTCCGAAGGGAATTTCCTTCTTAGAAATTCCTAGTCATCGGTCGGCAGTGATAAGATTTTCGATCTGTTTTTCAAGTGTTCATTTTTCAATGCAAACGCTAAATTCTTCATGATAATACGTCGAATTTTGACGGTTCCTATTGGTTCGGAAAGTGAATCTAAAATTTGGCCGTTTCTTACAGCTATATTTAGTATTGTGTAAAATAACACCATACGCCATCTTCTCGTAATTCTGGAAACAGGATATGCAGCACAGTATCCACTCCTACTTTCGTGAGACTGTAATCAATAATGATGACTGGCGTTCCTGGTACACAGTTGATGTCATCGTATCGTGCCTTGTGAACAGGAGCATCACTGAACGACTTCTTCTTGTTGAGCATAAGACAAGAGATTTATTACCTTAAAAGTAAATTTCTAAATTCTGGTTGCTGGTTTTTATAGGCAAAAATTTGGTCGGGATCTTTCTTTTGTTCTTGTAAGGAGTACCGAGAGAGGTCAATATGTCCTCTAATATATCTTCCGCTAATTGGCAGCTCGTTTGCCAATTATCATTGGCCATATTTCTGTGTCTACCTACGATACCACTGACATGCCTTTTTACAATTTTTGCTGGGCTATTTGATACTTGAAATGGTCCATCCGGCTGATTTCCCACATACGCTTCCGTGTTACTGGTGAAAAACTCTTTGCGTCACACATATCAACCATTTTTATCCTGTATTATTTGGAGGGTTTGGATGGTATGTACTGGAAGCAGAAACAGGAGCCCCTAAATCCACTCAGTATTTCATCGATCGTCACATATTCAGTAGGTTATAGGATCGTTACAGGCTGACTGTAAAGGAATGTTAAACCTTTCTAATAGCAGCTGACGCATTACAAATAAAAATCTCGTATAGCTCACTGTAACCCTCAGGATCGTCTCATTCCCAGAGTTCTTTTGCAATTTCATAGTTACCTTTCTTTACATTTATCAACAATAAAACGCCCATTAGCGTTATAGTTTCACAACTACCTGTAACTTCACAATTTCTTGTACGTTTGAAGTTTTTTGTAAGGTTAAAGCATTGTTAGTGTGGGTCCCTATGCTATCACTTTCCAAAAGCTCGAAAAACGCATCAGTTTCATTAGAAATATTGTTTGAATAGCTTGTGAGACCGGGTGAAACTTTCATAATATTTCATTTTCTTGGTTTCTTTCTTGTAGGGGGGGGGGGGGGGGCGAGTATTTTTACTGCATTTTGATAGTTTTTCTGTCGTTTAGAAAAACTCATTTTCTGAACTTCTTTCTTTCACACTCCCAATTTCGTCTTCCTGTTTAGCGTTACACTTTCATCATTACAGTTGCATGATCTTGATCGCTAAACTCAACTCCTTCGTCGCTCAGATCACCTTCCCTTTTCTGCTAACTCAAAATATGTAGCAGGTCTCTCGGCTTCATCGCGTTGTTCAAGATATAAGTTTTATAAGTCTTTGGATCTAGAAACAAATAGACAGAAACCCTAATAGTTGGCCAAAGACTCTTACATCGCGAAAAATAGACAGAAAGATTACTTACGTATTTTTAGATCCTTGTAATGAATACTGTCGTGAAAAGGTACTTTAACAGTTCAATCCTTTTCTTTGGATAAAGTGAAAATCGCGCACACGTTCAAAATTGTTGGAAAGAAATATGTATAACAGGGGGGGGGGGGGGGGGGTACTAAGTGCCCCACTACCGTTTTCCTTGGGAAACAACGCATACTGAAGGGTCTGAGATGAGGACGGACAGTAAAGGAAAGGAGGAGGGAAGGGGGTGGTCAATAAAACCAATACCTAAAGCTGACATGTTGCAGGGCTCTACGTTATGCTACGGCACTACCAAATTTCACAGTGGGTTACTCGGAACCCCAGTACGCTCGCTCGAAGAATAAAGTGAGGTGCCCCCATAACTGTCGCTCTTATACCTCTGGTTAATCTAATAGTAATAAACCTGTACCATAGTGGTAACTGCCTTTATAGACAACGCTTACTCCGTGACTGCATTGACAAGCATACCTCATTGTCAATTAGTGCATTTTATTCTCTAGCACTACTATAAGAGCAACAGTTGCTTACTCATGATTTTTATGCTCTCTATGGGATAAATTAAGAAAACATTTGGCCATATATATATTTCGTGGATTACGAATAAAAAAAGTATTGGTTACGCCACAAATAAGTGCACTTTCAGAGTACTTTGCAAATACGGGTTGACCATTATGGTCTATTTTCTTTCTTCTTGTGTTGTTTATTATTTAAAATAGTATTATACTGATAACAGCATTTATGTTACATCCTTCAGATTTTTTGCAAATTTTATTTTACTTTATAAGTCCCTTACTACAGATTATCATCATTCTATGTGTCCTTTTACATTGTATGTAACGAAAATCGGGTACCTTATAGTTCACTGGACTGTAGCTGGGGCCGGTGGTGGAAGCCGCTGTGTGAGGAGGCGTTCACAATCCAAAGTAAAAGGAGTCTGGTGGATTGAATTTGAGTAAATGGAGTCATCTGCAAAATCCTGTCTTCAAGGTTATCGAACACCCGCAGTCGGTAGATAATTGGCTCTTAGGACCTATTTCTGGAGGCTACAGTACTGCATTTTGAAAGCTGTTACATTTAAATGTTTTGTTGCCTTTGCCATGACATAATTCATTGGAAGTGGTCAGTGTTACGCTTTAACTACAATGACCTGTTACGAACTTGCTTCTGTGTAATGATACGGCACCTTATGCTGCTTGTGCAGCGGTATTGCTCTTTCTTTTGAAAACGTAAGGTAGCAGTACTTATATGCGTGGAGCTTTATTTCTCTGTTATTAATTTAAAGCATATTCTGGCTCATTTAATTCACAATTGTGCTAACTCGTACTTTGTATGAGACCAGAGAGATTAGCAGTTAGTGTAGCTATTCAATCTTTTATTATCTGAACCGTTAATTTTAACTGCTGTTCTCATTTACTTGGTTTAAAGTAATTTGTATTAAAGATCATCTTTTTAAGCTCAATATGATGATCTCTGCACGTTTGAGCAAGTTATGTGCTTCATCATCTTTAAGTGAAGTAAATTATTTATAGGTTTGTTGGTTAAAACTGACACATAGTCCCCAGCTGGGGTGGTTTTTCTTTTAGAGGTCGTTTTATACTAACTCAGTGATTTATTGAAATATTTCATGTGTGGTAATTTTTTATGTGTGGTTTATAAATTCCTGCCTTACTCTTCTGAACTGTTATGTAAAGCTATTCTCAGGCGGCCAGTGTTGGCGTTCATTGAGGCCCTGTAGCTTGTTGCTTCCGCAACTAGTATCATTTGTTGAATGCAGTGATTGATTTAATTTCATGACATTCCATTTCTAATTGATTTTTGTAAATGTTCTACGTAATAAATTTCTTAAATCAGTGTTCGCTACCGTAGGGTGGTCTGTTTATGCACCTTACACTACCGAGATTATGCAGTTATTTCTGTGGTCTTCTTCTGATTAATTCTGTGTATTCTTTTTGGGTGTTGACCCCTTGAATTAATGCGATACTGAAGCTTAAAGTTAATCGTGCACAAGTCAACATAAATTAAATTTTTATCCAATGTTTTTTGCCACAGAATTTTAGCGTTCTGTGTTCCCTGTTGCATTGAATGTAACTTAATTAGACTACCTAACGTTTACACATAGCCTTTTAACTGCAATATGATATCGTTATCAACTTTGTCGTTCTTTCTTGACTAAGATTCATGTATCGCCTGCGATCTGAGGTCATTTGCGTTCTTGACTATGTACCTGTATATCGCATTTGCACCAAATTTTCTCTACTTAAGTACATTTGTATGCGAAATTGTAACGTTTTATGCTTCTGTTTTACTTGTAAACAGTGACTTTGCTCATTAAATTGAAACGGAACTTGTTGTACTGTTCCAATGTTTTATTAAATTTCTAGCACGCAGAAATTATTAGCAAGAGTTTCCTCTCTTGCATATAATACCTCAGCTGGTGTCCAAAAGGAGAGAATGGACTGTTGTGTACCACGTTTCCCATTTTCGTTTCCTTTGTGAGGCCTGGACTGTATAAGTGAGGGAGTGTGTGAACTAGCAGAAAGCTTTACGCAGAGATTGTAACACTGCACAAATGGTCGTTCTGTGGTAGGGTAGTTCCAACCCAGAAGCGTGAACAAGTTTAGCAGAGACCAATTTTGCGGGTCGGGGCAAAGATGACACGTAGGCGCGCAAATTGGCTCTGTCAGGTTGGCGCGCCACCCCCACCACGTTTGTAAGCGGAACGGTTAGGCGAATTCGGTTGGAAGAGTACTTGTTCCTGGGCAGCGGCGCGGTACAGACGCAGAAGTTAGAGTTCTGCACTCTATGGCAGTATGATGAAAGGTATTGGAATGTTTCAAAAGTGCTGCTGATTAAGGTCAGAATGGTGGAAATAGGTGTAACATTATCGGCAAACTCCCATAAGGGAATTTATTTTCGCTATTTGCTTTAAACTTCCGTAAGAACTTTTTGTTTGTGCCTTGCACAAGAATGGACCATGGGCCCTAAGCTCACGGTCGTATTTTGGGTCTAAGTATGAAGATAGTTATTTCATTTCATGCCTTTTTGTGTGCTTTCTTCTGTATAGTAAAATTTTGGGTGATTTTTGTGATATTTTCGATGTTTTCTTTGTGTACACAGTTTCCCGCCGTGTGGCCAGTTGGAGTAACGGTCATGGCATTAAAGTATAGATCAGTTATCGATTAGATGTTCAATTAGCTTCAGTACAGTTTCGCTAGTAAATTAGTTCCGTGATTATAAATACGTACCTAAAATTAAATTTGATGTTAGGAAATGTGCGCTGGCTCATTTTGGCGCAAAACGGGATCAACGGCCATTTATAAGAAAACAGGTCAGATTTATCAGTATGAGACCTAAATGAATAACTAAACAGTATTGTACGACTGCAATAAACGGTCGAGTTCATCTGGTGTCTCAAGATTTCGTGAATTTTCCATGCTTTGAGTTACTCCAACTTAGGCACGTGTGCGAACTGGGACCAATGTTAGATAGTAGATGTGCGTGTGTGCCACATTTTATCTATGTGTGAACAGTAAATGTGCCTGAAAATTATTTGCTACAATTTACGAGTTTCAATCAAGCCAGTTATGTTTAACAGGGAATGCTGGGTCTTGGAATGTGATAGTGTATCTGTGTAGTCTTAGGACGTAAATGAATCCGAATTGCCAAACCAAATATAAGCAGACAACTTGCTATATTCTTGTGAAACACATGTTAGCATATCGTGCATCCTGTTGGTACTGACCAGTATACTTGACTTCTCGATAGCTGGACTTGCTCTGCGTTTCAGTTGTAGTACTTAGTAATAACACCAAAGCAAAGCATGGGTCTAGGCATGACTGTATGGCTGAATATGTACTTACACTGAAGCCAGGTCAGCACTCCATCCCCCCCCCCCCCCCCCCTCCTTCCCACAATTACGTGGTAATAACCATAGGCTTATTTTGTTAGAGAGACCTTCTTTGAGAGTCAATAGGGCTGATGCCCTTGCTGAGGTATGACTTTGGTTCTTGTTTAGTACTAATGTGTTAACAATGGTTTTGGTATCATTTAGACAATAAATTCCCATCAGTAAGGAACTGCCAATAGTCATAATTTAAAGCCATAGTCAAATTTCAAATAGCTCAAATACCCAAGTACAGAAAATTAGAAATTAATTATCTTCCCTAGGAGATGAGAGACAAATGAATCCCATTAGCTAGTCACATGTTTGATCTAAGCAACAAATATTGAAAGATTAGTGCCCCCTAATAAGCTCTGTTTAGGTGCTTTCTGTAGCGGCTTTTATAAATGCGTTAAGCTTTGTCTTTATAATTTGGTGGATTAATTAAACCACTTTGCTGAAGATTAACACCCCAGTATTAAGTCTCTGGCCTATTGTTTCGTGAACCACACGAATTTTGAGCCAAAGCTACAGAGGGCAACTTGCATAAGCTGTGGACTCGTTAAGTAACGGTAATCCTCCCATTGAGTAGAGTTCTACTTATACTTAACCCAAACACACACCCTGAGGGTTATGTTGCAAAATTATTACGTTACGGCTACTCAACCTTTACGATGTTACAGGCAGCTTATTGTATGTATAAATATGCACAATAGGTGAATGCCAAAAAGTAGCTCCAGTTGACGCCGCAACATCTACGACTTAAGGCAGTACTTTCCGATTCCAACATCTTCTTCTTGGTTACCGATTGGTTTCTTTGCTTCTAATCGGCTTCCGCAACATCTCTGACTGATGACGGATCAAATCAAGTCATATTTCGGTTCCCTGGTTTCTAGCCGGCATCCTAACAATAATCTTTGCTACGCTTGCGTCCATCACAAGCCCCCGTAGAAAGCAGCTTAATTTTAAATGAGCGAGTGTCATTGCATAATGATTTCCTCTCACTTCTGAAATTTATATAATGCACGTCTTTTACATAATATTTGAAATATCAAGAGCTGTTCATTCTGTGATCTAACTTCTAACAACTGTATATTTTTTATAAATGGATTCCGAGAAATGTAGTGGTGTCTTTGTATTGTATTGTATTGCATTGTATGGAACTGGGGTCCTAGAAACGACGGAGACACTTCGTCCCCGCCGTAGCCCGCAACGGTACACAATCTTACAACAGGCTACAGGAGTCCACTCACCCCACCGCCGCCCCAAACCGAACTTATGGTTATAGCGGTTCGGCCCCCAGTGCCCCCCCCCCCCCCCCCCCCGCCGTAGGTGGTAAGGAATGAGGAGGTTCTACGCAGAATCGGAGGAATATGTGGAAAACACTGATAAGGAGAAGGGACAGGATGATAGGACATCTGCTAAGACATGAGGGAATGACTTCCATGGTACTAGAGGGAGCTGTGCAAACAAAAACTGTAGAGGAAGACAGAGCTTGGAATACATCCAGCATATAATAGAGGACATAGGTTGCAAGTGCTACTCTGAGACGAAGAGATTAGCACAGGAGAAGAATTCGTGGCGGGCCGCATCAAACCAGTAGACTGATGACCAAAAAAAAAAAAGTTAATCAGGAGCAGTATCCTCCAAAAGTTGTGTGATAACGCTTTGGGATCTACAGCTGCCATGTTTCCTGTCTCTGTTGGGATTAGAGAAAGGCACAACAGAACGTTGCCCTCCTGCTTGGGTAAACAGCATTCATATCAGTAAGCTCGATATTCATCGCAATACACCAGTATGCACTATCGCTGTCTGTCTAAATTGAGTACCATTCTACTGGCTCTCAACACTAAGCCATATCTCTCTATCCTAACTCAGAAGCCAAGAAGCTTTGTTCAATGACTGTAAGAAGATACTAGACAATTCCCAGCGCCCCATTCACGACTGGACGCTAAGTGCAACATTTGATAGGTCAAAATCCTGACAAACAGCAATAAACAACATTTGTAGAACTTATTCATGAAGAATTTGATGTACGCCGTAAATGGGAGCAAATATGAATCCATCAAGCACCACTAGGAGTAGAAACCGACCTAGGCATAGTAGGCTTCTGTATGTTCCAGTGTACATGGAAGACAGCAGATACAGTGACGGAGAAAATCGCAACACGAAGAACTGTGCGACATAAACGAAACTCCGTGGGCGTGTTTGTACATCTGAACGATGGCGTCCACTCAAATTTCGCGCAAGTCGCATTACGAGTGGCGCTAGTAGCTCCATTGTGAGGATACAAATCAGGTTTGGTTTCTGTTGTGTACATAGTTCCGCGTAGTCAGCGCGTACACAACTTTCCCACCAGTGCGCGCCCCGCTAAGCACAACACCGCATGCGCAGCGCTCGTCCGTCTCCGCACTACGAGATGGCGAAACCTTAGATACGGACCAAATTCTGCTTCAGTCGATCCACCTCTTAATATGTAACGCAGCCAATGAGATTGCTGCTAACGTAGAACCTTTTCTCCTCGCGGATCGCACTCGCGCAGTGATACATGAATGCGCGAGGTATTATAACGAGTGTACAGACCTCCGATTAGTCAATCCGCATTTGTCTGCACCAGTCTGTACCAGTCTACATTTGTCTGTACCAGTCTATAGTCAAGTTTCAGTCTGCGCCTAAAAATATTATCATATTCCTGTACATTGCCATGAAGATAAATGTATAGACGCTTTTGTCAGGTATCCGATATATATGTGAGAATAAGATTAACGTACCAATTCCAAAGGAACTTCAGATTGTCAATTGTAAGTAGCTTCCAGAACCAAGTTAAGTAATTTTTATGCTTGTTATTATTTTAATAAATGTGTGTGAAAATTAATCAAGTTCTGTTTAAAGTTGGTCACTGTCAATCTGCTACTCTAAGAGTGCAAGTGGCATTTCTATCGTCTGACCTAACGGCAGAAGATAAACACGCCACGATAAGACCACGAGACATGTTGCTGACACTCGTTAGAGTGACAAGTGAAATAGTCTGATGGTGTGTGTACCGAAGGTCTTACAGTACGCACACCACAGTTTCGATACACGCTGTAACTGTGGTGAATGTTAGTAGTCCAGTCTCAAAGACTGGACGTGGTGAGTTGCGGTTAGGCAACAATGCCTTTAAAACGCCAACGACGCCACTGTCAACAGCTCACTGTGTTTGAACGAGGTCGTGTTATACGGTTACGAGAAGCTGGATGTTACTTCTGTGACATTGCAGAAAAACTTAGCAGGAATGCAGCCACCATACAGGACTGCTAGTAGCGGGGGTCATGAGAATGTATGGCCGCTAGAAGCCCGGACTCTGGACGGCTACGAGGCAATTACCGAGAGGGAAGGCCATCGTGCTCGGCTTACGGTCCTGGTGCATCGTACTGTATCCACAGAAGCAATCTGAGCAACATTTGTCACCACAGTGACCCAACGAACTGTCAGCAATCGGTTACTTCAAAGACAGCTCGGAGCCAGAGGACCTGTAGCGTGTATTCCACTGACCCCAAACCTCTCCTATTTGCGACTTCAGTTGTGTCAATCGAAAGCTCGTTGGAGGGCAGGCTGGCGGTCTGTGGTATTTTCTAGCCAGCAAGTGTGGCCGAGCGGTTCTAGGCGCTTGAGACCGGAACCGCGCTGCTGCTGCGGTCGCAGGTTCGAATCCTGCCACGGGCATGGATGTTTGTGATGTCCTTAGGTTAGTTAGGTTTAAGTAGTTCTAAGTCTAGGGGACTGATGACCTCATATGTTAAGTCCCATAATGCTCAGGGCCATTTTTGTTGTATTTCTGATGGAAACTAATTCTGCCTCGGTGTCAGTGACGGCTGTATGTTGGTTAGATGGAGGCCAGCAATCAAGCTGTCGCCGTGCGAGACACACTGGTCCTAAGCCTGGAGTTATGGTCTGGGGTGCGACTTCGTATGACAGTACTCTCGTGGTTATCACAAGCACCTTGACCTCAAATTTGCACATCATTCTGGTGATTCGATCTGTTGTGCTACCGTTCACGAACAGCATTGCCGGTGGTGTTTTGCTACAGGATAACGCTCGCCCACGTACCGCTGATGTAACCCAACATGCTGTACAGAGTGTCGGTTGCCTTGACCTCCTCTATCACCAGATCTGTCTCCAATAGAGAACCTGGGGGCCATCATCGGCCGACAACCCTAACATCACCCCCCAAACTGCTTTAAGCGTCCCTGCATTGACCGTCCAAGTGCAACAGGCGTTGAACTTCGTGGCATAAACTGACATTCGATACTTGTGTGACGAAATCTTTGCACGTTTGCATGTCTACATTAAACTTTCTGCTGGTTACACTTGTTGTTAAGGTACCAGTCCTGCACATTTGCGATGGCTTATCTCGCACTTACATTAACCGTTGATCTTACATTGTTAATAACTTAAATTTGTTGCCGATACAAAGGTATTCATGAAATGTCATTACTCTACATTAATAATCAATTGTGTTCCGATTTTTTGCCTTTAGTATAGAAACCGAACACAGTACAGAGTACGCTAGAATTTTCTTTTCAAGTCGTGAAAGGGCCCAGCCGATCTTTCGGTTGCGACGAGAAGCGGCAGACCAAGCAACCCGTCCTAAAGGTTGGCATCTTAAGAAGAACGTATCCAGGTAATCCGAAGCATTTTTGACATTGACACCAGGTGCTGTTGTATGGTCTATATAATTTAATTTATACTATAAAATCACGGGTTTTGATGTCTGGTGCTACTCTTGGATCCCCCGTTGTACACAACAGTGGTTGGAAAGACGTATATGGGCATCGTCACATTATGGTCAGCTCATTTTCTGTCTCTTTCACATCAGTGTATTTTCAAATGAAAAATTTCTAGATTGTTCTATAAAGTTCTAGATCGTTTACGAATATTCTTGAGCTATAACAAATGTTTTAGAGTCTTCTAAAATATACTCGGATGGAAGCGAATGCAATGGAAAAGGCACATATCGCATTGATCCGCGTTCCGGTAAAATTGACTTAACCGATGAACTGTGCAACGTAGTAAAGGCAGCTTATCGAAAAAGTGTATCCAGCTGTAGTGAGATACAACGTTAATAAAGAATGATTGTGTGGAAGAAAGATTGTTGCAACAAGAAAAAACGTATTTTAACAAAAAATTCAGTGAATATAGAATATGACACTAGGGGAAGAAAAAATACTTAAACCCTTTCCATACAATGAGGAAAAAAGACGAAAAGGTAAATTTACCAATATCGGAAAGTACTCCTATTTCTCGGTATTCCCTCTCAAAGAAGCTTCAGAATAACGCCACAGCAGCAGAAATATTGACTGAGAAAAATGCAAACCCGCATTCACACAACAAATTTTTCTCGTTTCTACTAACTTACCATTCAGCTTTTAAAAGGCTCCAAGCTACTAAACATGCTTGTTACAATCGTCGATATTGAGTCAAGATTCCCTGCATCTTCCATCCTTCATCTGTTGCTCTCTTTTTTATCCTAGTTACTTGTGACGTCATTCTTTAGCGTTAAAAAAACTCTACGTCGGAATTATGACTTGTATTAGGAACTAAAAAAGATTCAAATAATTTTAAGTTATGCTGATGGCCAATTATATCCATAATTCAGTGTATTTAAATGACGTTCGTAATCACTCACAAACTGCTGGTTGTCATTTCTGGCAAATCGTGTGTATAATACAGCATATTGATTGAAGAATGTTAAAGTGTACGGTAATGGGTAAAAACATACAAAAACCTAGAACAATGAAAACATAAAAATGAAACCTTTTTATTGTGATGTATGTCAAAGCATCCCGCTCAAATTAGGTTTTGTCGACCGGTGGCCAAAATATTAGTAGAATTATCAGTTATCATTACCGATGTTTTAATGAATTCATCGTTATTAGAACATCGCCTTTTAATTAAAACTAATTATCTGAAACGACTTATTCTGACCTCGTGCATCGATTGTAATATCTCATTCTTCAAAAGGCTATTCAACAAAAGGTGCCGGAAATTAAAATGAACATTGCTCTCTTATCTGGCAGTGTAGGATTGGTTCATGTAAGCTATACCCCACAAAACCTCCGTGAGTAACAGGTAGTTCTCACTTACAATACAAGTTACTAAAGTTGAGAATAATTACTATAAGAGAAATCGAATTCCAGTACTGGAATAGCATGAGGAAAGCTGATACAGTAAATACTAGTAACAAGGTTGATATGAAAGGGATGGATAATTTCAAAAAAATTTTATGTAGAGACTGAAAGTGTCTATTTCGTTACATCAGAACTTACTTTCAATACGTAAAATTTTAGATTATAGTTTACAACGAAGTTTTCGCCTAAAGCAATCGATTAGCAATAGATTGAGTCGCTCAGCCCACCTTAGATCTATGAAAATAGCAGTGATTTCAATGAAATATGTCACAGCGTGTTCGTGTGATTATCATATATACTTTGAGTAATTTAGATGCTTTACAAATGAGATTAATTGTGGGGTTACTCGTAAAAATAACCTAGTCAGAAAATCACAAGATCCGGAAAACGAAAAAAAACGCTTATCCTCGTCCCATAAGTAGCTAATTTGTTTTTGTTTTGACTAAATATTCTGTAGGCATCAGGAATGTTACGAGAACTAATTGAGTGATAAGAAATTATATTCTCTGGGTGTAGAGAAAGAAAGTGGATTGGAATGTGGGGTTTTTACAGAACTTTATACGTAATACAGTTACGAGCCAAAGAAACTGATACATCTGCCTAATATCGTATAGGGACCCAGCGAGCACGCAGAAGTGCCGCAACACGACGTGGCATAGACTCGACTAATGTCTGAAGTAGTGCTGAAGAGAATTGACACTATGAGCCCTGCAGCGCTGTCCATAAATCCTTAAGAGTACGAGGGATTGGAGATCTCTTCTGAACAGCACGTTGCAAGACTTCCCAGATATTTTCGATAATGTTCAAGACTGGGGAGTTTGGAGGCCAGCGGAAATGTTTAAACTCAGAAGAGTGTTCCTGGAGCCATTCTGTAGCAATTCTGGGCGTGTGTCGTGTCGCATTGTCCTGTTGGAATCGTCCAAGACCGTCGTAATGCACAATGGAAATGATTGGATGCAAGTGAACAGAAAGGATGCTTACGTACGTGTCACCTGTCAGAGTCGTACATAGACATATCAGGGGTGTCGTAAATATTTGTGCCGTACTGTCAATTATACACGAGTGGGAATTCGGTTCCTAAAGCCCATATCGATGATGTTTCGTTGAATGATTCGCACGCTGACACTTGTTGATGGCTCAGCATTGAAATTTATAGAAATTTGAGGAAGCATTGCATTTCAGTCACGTTGAACGATTCTCTTGAGTCGTCGTTGGTCGCGTTCTTGCAGGATCCTTTTCTGGCCGCAGCGATGTCGAAGATTTGATGTTTTATCGGATTCCTGATATTCACGGTACGCGTGTGACACAATGGTACGGAAAAATCGCCACTTTATTACTACCTCGGAGATCCTGTGTCCCACCGTTCGTGCACCGACTACAACAACACGTTCAAACTCACTTAAATCTTGATAACTTGCCATTGTACGAGCAGTAACCGATCTAACAATTCCACCAGACACTTGTTGTCTTACGTAGGCGTTGCCGACCGCGGCACTATATTGTGCCTCTTTACATCTCTCTGTATTTGAATACACATGCGTACATCTGTTTCTTTGGTGCTTCAGTGTAATATTATAGTTATTCCCCTTGTAGATGTTGTAGTAATATCTTACTACTTGTATTAGTTAAACAATTATTTACTAAAGACAGAGGACGAAAAATTGATATACAGCTAACAGGGACGTCTCAAAACATTTATCTCCACCACTGTCACTATTTTCTGTTCCATAGTCACAACTAGTTGCAGGTGATCCACTGACGCAGCTGTGCCAAACAGTCTTGAGTACTTCTTTTCGCTTGTACGATTTCCGAGGCATTCCGCAAGTTTTAATACATGTTTAGACTTCGCAGGTTTCACTGCAGGAGGGAACTTGTAAGCTCCTGGTAAGTTCATTGCGTTGGGTGTTTTGAACTTCGGAGCTGTGATGATGTGACAGCTCCAAGTACCATAGTACACGTCTCGCAAACATACAGCTTTGTTTCTGATGGCAGACTGCATAGAGCGAACACCCTAAAACCTGAAATCAGACTTTGGAATTCTTAATACCAAACTAAAGGTTGCTTTTTTAAAATGTTGGGTGAATATCTCCAAAAAAAAAGGGAGATGGACGCGTCGGGCCTCCAGAAACCTTTCACCCCCTGTTGCGGGAAGTTTAACGGTGGTAGTCTTCCTGCGACCAGCAGAAATATGGACCGTTTGGTATGTAGCTATGACCAAGAAATGGGAAAGGAATGAAACTCTTTAAAATATTATGAGAATGTGCACCACACAGTATAGAAAGTAAACCATTGTTTTATTTTTGTTTTGCCCAGGGCAGCTGTCGCTTATTAAAACTAGCTCGTCCGTTAATTCTCAGTGTCGGATGCTGTTTATGAAATGTAGCAAGTTGAGAAAACCTCATTGGGTCCATTATTTCTCTCATTTTCCAAATTTCTGTATATTTTGACATTTCCTGTTCCCAAAGCGTGAATCCTAAAGACAAAAATTGGTTCAAATGGCTCTGAGAATTATGGGACTTAACATCTGAGGTCATTAGTCCCCTAGAACTTAGAACTACTTAAACCTAACTAACGTAAGGAGCTCACACACATCCATGCCCGAGGCAGGATTCGAACCTGCGACCGTAGTAGCAGCAGCGCGGTTCCGGACTCAAGCGTCTAGAACCGCTCGGTCACACCGGCCGCCTCCTAACGACATAACAGCACAACTGATACATGTAGCATCCAACACTTGTTGGTAAATAAGGAAGAGGTAACTTCTGCATAAAATCAATTGAGATGCACTTAATTTTCCCTGTCTGGTTTTCATAATAAATGCTTTGATTTCATCCAAGAAGGCCTCCACTTTCCTCATATGAACAGTTTCCTGTGCCACAAAAGCTTTTCTCTCCGTATCTTCATCACTTGCGTTTATTTATATGCTGAAGCGAATCGCATTCTTGTCAGACCACGCACTTCTGAAACGGCTGTTGAAAGTTTTGGAAATCTGCCAGCAAAGTCTGTAGGGCACATTTTTTCGGTTTGTGTCAAGGAAACTGTCATGCACATCTTCGACAGTAAGGTTTCTGGCAAACAGCACGTATTGCAATTATCTCTGACTGAGTAATAGGATTTCCGGACAGAGAAGTATATGATCTGGGCCTTAATAGCCTTTACAAGCTATTTTGGTGTTTGGCGTGACCAGTTGGACTGTTTACCACGGCTGAGATATCTGTATCTTACAGTCTTACCAATCTGTTGCAGACAACTATAGGCAAACATAAAAAAGCATTTTTGCGAGCAACATCGTATTCCCCTGTTACCAGCACTTTGTAAGTGAATGCCGCGGCCGAAGGTGTCATATCGTCTTCATCATCCGTTCTTGGTCGAAAATTTGCTATATCATGCATGCCTATCAAACCAATCTTGGACACCTTTCGACAATATTTTGTTAAATTCTTCAATGATATTGTACCGGGCTTCCTTCTCTATTTTCTCAAAACAGCGAAGCCTATAACACCTAGCCAAAACCAGACAGAAAAGCTGATTGTCTTTTAAAGATGAAATGATTTGGGCCTGCATTTTCCTTAGATAAGACAGGTGTAGCCCAATCAAAGAAATAATAGGAACCAACAATAACAATGATGATAATAAAATGGCCATTCGGACTGTTTTATAATATAAAAAAGAGTACTTGTTATGGCATTATTGTTCTTAAATGTAAAAGAAAGATAAAGACAAATACAGATGTGGGGGCGTAACATCTCTGACTCGGTAAGTGGAGGATCGAGGCAGTGAGAGTTACTACGCTCTGTATACTCGTAACGATTACACGAGTCATGTATATTGTGCATACCAAAAAAAGTGTAGAAATCATATCTCTATGCTGCTATCACACCGCCTCACCTTATGATAATGTATGCGGTACATATACATCTACGTGATTACTCTGTTATTCACAATAAAGTGCCTGGCAGAGGGTTCAACGAACCACTTTAAGCTGTCTCCCTGCCATTCCACTCTCGAAAGGCATGTGAGAAAAACGAGCACTTAAACTTTTCTTTGCGAGCCCTGATTTCTCTTACTTTGTGGTGATGATCATTTCTCCCTATGCAGGTGGGTGCCAACACAATGTTTTCGCAATCGGAGGAGAAAACTGGTGATTGAAATTTCATGAAAAGATCCCGTCGCAACGAAAAACGCCTTTGTTTTAATGATTGCCACTCCAGTTCAGGTATCATGTCTGTGGCACCGTCCCACCTATTTCCCGATAGTACGAAACCAACGCCCTTCTTTGAACTTTTTCGATGTCATCCGCTAGTCCCACCTGATGCGGATCTCATACCGCACAGTAATACTCGAGAATAGGGTGGACAAGCGTGGTGTAAGCAGTCTCTTTAGCAGACCTGTTGTACCTTCTAAGTGTTCTGCCAATGAATCGCAGTCTTTGGTTTGCTGTACCCACAATATTATCTATATGATCGCTCCAATTTAGGTTATTTGTAATTGATTTTACAGCCTTCAGATTTGTGTGACTTATCGCGTAATCGAAATTTAGCTTATTTATTTTAGTACTCGTGTGAATAACTTCACACTTTTCTTTATTCATGGTCAATTACCACTTTTTCACCATACAGATATCTCATCTAAATCATTTTTCAATCCGTTTGGTCATCTGATGACTTTACAAGGCGGTAAATGACAGCATCATCTGCAAACAATCTAATAGGGCTACTCAGATTGTGTCCTATTTCGTTAATATGGATCAGAAACAATAGAGGGCCTATAATACTTTCTTTGGGAACGCCGGATATTACTTCTGTTTTACTCGACGACTTTCCATCTATTACCACGAACTGTGACCTTGCTGACAGGAAATCACGAATCCAGTCTCACAACTGAGGCGATGTTCCATAGGCACGCAGTTTGGTTAGAAGACGCTTGTGAGGAACGGTGTCGAAAACCTTCTGGACATCTAAAAATATTGACTCGATTTGACATCTCCTGTCGATAGCACTCATTACTTCATGAGTGTAAAGAGCTATTTGTGTTTCACAAGAACGGTATTTTCTGAACCTGTACTGACTATGTGTCAATATATGATTTCTTTAGGTACTTCATAATGTTCGAATATAGTATATGTTCCAAAACCCTACCGCAAATCGACGTTAGTGACATGGGCCTGTAATTCTGCGGATTACTCCTACTTCCCTTTTTGGGTGTTGGTGTGACTTGAGAACTTTTCCAGTTTTTAGGCACGGGTCTTTCTGTGAGCGAGAGGTTGTATATAATTGATAATATGGAGCTATTGTATCAGCATACTCTGAGAGGAACCTGACTGGTATACAATCTGGAGCGGAGGCCTTGGCTTTATTAAGAGATTTAAGCTGCTTTGCTACACCGAGGATATCTACTTATATGTTTCTCATCTTGACAGCTGTTCTTGACTGGAATTCAGGAATATTTACTTGGTCTTCTTTGGTGAAGGAGTTTCGGAAAAACCGGGTTTAATAAACCTGCTTTAGTGGCCTTGTCATCAGTGACTTCACCGTTTTTATCGCGCAGTGAAGGTACTGATTGCGTCTTGCCACTGGTGTGCTTTGTGTATGAATCTGTTTGGGTTTTCTGCCAGGTTTCGACACATAGTTTCGTTGTGGAAGTTATTAAAAACATCTCGCATTGAAATACGCGCTATATTTCGAACTTCTGCAAAACTATGCCAGTCTTGAGGATTTTGCATTCTTTTAAATTCGGCATGCTTTTTTTGCTGCTTTTGCAACAGCGATCGGACTCGTTTTGTGTACCATGGGGGATCAGTAGCATCACTTATTAATTTACGTGGTATATGTCTCTCAACTGCAGTCGATAGTGTCTCTTTGAAATCGTTCCACAAATTTTCTACCCTTACGTGATCAGATCGGTAGGAGTGGAGACTGTCTCTTAAAAAGGCGTTAAGAGCATTTTATCAGCTTTTTAAATAGATGTACTTTGCGTTTCTTTTTGATGGTTTTAGGTGTTACGGTCTTCAGCCTAGCAGTTACTGCCTTGTGGTCCCTAATCCCTGTATTCTTCACGTTACTCACTATCTGTGCAGGATCATTTGTTGCTAAGAGGTCAGGTATGCTTTCGCAACCATTTACACTTCAAGTGGACTAATGAACTATTTGTTCAAAATATTTTTCTGAGACAGCATTCAGTACAATTTCGGACGACGTTTTATTCCTGTCGCCGGCTTTAAAAGTATAATTTTTCGAGCATAGATCCAAGTCACCACCGATTATAATTGTATGAATGGGGTACCTACGTATTTTAAATGAGACTCGAGTCTTCTTTGAATTGTTCAGCAACTATATCTTCTGAGTCGGGGGCTCGGTAAAACGGTCCAATTAATAGTTCAGTCCGATTGTCAAGTTTAACCTCTACTCATACTGTTTCGCAGGAACTATTTACCAATGGATAATGACAATACAATAAATGCGTAATGTTGCAAACCAGCACTCCTTTCCAGTCATGCGAGCTGTTAACCATTTCCCGACGAGATTAATGTATTCCTCACCGGGAACTTTGGCATCACGAATATTACTCTGAGTTTTTGTCTTTCTTGCTCTCTTTCGTGGTCACTCTGGACATTCTGTGCACATTTTAACGTAAAAACATGGAGACCAGAAGTATAACCTAGAAGAACAAGGGCGATTGTACACGAATTGTAGCATACCAGTGGTTTATCGGGAGTTGAGCAGAGCGCTCTCGCGGCAACTGCCTGAAGCACCATTGACTAATGATTTGGTTGCTAGCAACAGTCCATATTTGTAGCCGTGCGGTCTAAGGCGCTGCAGTCATGGACTGTGTGGCTACTCCCGGCGGAGGTTCGAGTCCTCCCTCGGGCATGGGTGTGTGTGTTTGTCCTTAGCATAATTTAGGTTAAGTAGTGTGTAACCTTAGGGACTGATGACCTTAGCAGTTAAGTCCCATAAGGTTTCACATACATTTTAACATTTTTTGAAGTCCATATTTGTGGGATTTTTGCAGAATGGACCTGATTTTAGAGGTTTATGTAGTACGACTTGAGGTGTTCTTGAGAAAAACCGGTTGTGTAAACACTTGGGTAATTCCTCTAATTAATTTTTCAGTGGGTTTGTTCTTTCAACCCCTCAGTTGCACAGTATTCCCATTCTCAAATCAAATGAAAAAAGGCCAAGCGAAACTTATAAGACGTACATATTTCTACTCTTACTGTCAAATCACAATTTATGAAAAATGTTTACATTTTATTAATACGAATTTTATTAGTAGGAATAATTAATATTTGTCATGTTGGAAATAATTGTGGTAGCAGGGAATATCTGCACCAAAGTATCGTTGACAAGAGAGACCGCAAATTGATATAATTTTAAAAAGGGCGGGAGAGACCGCGTATGGATACATTTTAAGAAAAGAGCGGGAAAGACCGCGCATTGATACATTTTGTAATGGTAGCAGGGATTGTCTGCACCAGAAAGTATTGTTGGCAGGAGAAACGGCACTTTAGAGTTCGTAGGGAGTCAGTAGTAAGCGAGAAGTGAAGCGAGTCGGTAGCAGGTCTGAAGCGAGAGGTTGAGAGGAGCGGTGTGCCTGCCATCCACTAGCTATGATTTACAAGAGATTATAAACGGATGTACAGAGACATCAGCTAACTATTGTAATAAGAGGAACTAATATTATTGAATTAATTTTTTGAGAAACTCAAGATTACTGAAGGTATGTTTGCGCATTGCTAGTTATAAGATTATTGAAAAAAAGTAAGTCCCATTTGAACGTTTGTAAAATAATTTCATTGAGAATATAATTAACTTTTGCCAGCAATATTGCATTTCCAATTATAATCCATCCCAAAAACTATCAACGTATAACTTTGCAAAATTTTATTGTTGTCAAGAAAAAGTTTAACTATGAATTACGTAATTTCAGTCAAATTAATTATAGAATAACGTCAGCTTTGCTTTTAAAGAATAACGTCAGCTTTGGTAATAAATACAGCTACTTATTATGAAAGCCCACCAGCAGCTAATAGAGTATAGTAAAACAGAGTAAGTATATTCATATCGCAGTTCGATGTAGCAGTCAGATGGCGATCCAGTAACAGTAAAAAAAGTAAGGACCAGTTTTGGGTTATTGCAGATAACGGCTGAGGGTCACGACGACGACACATTCTATGTTTCGTCGAAATAATCAGAAAATCACTTTTAATAAGCAGCAATTAAACTTGTACCAGAGGATAGAGAAAGAGAATAAATTTCAAAGGGAAGATTTCATTTGTTATTATTAAGCAAGAGATAGAACTCCTAAGAAAAGGTTACATAGTTTGTTGTAAAAGGGAAGGTTGTCATTAACAAAAGAGATACAGAGGAGACGACGGGAAGGTTTCACTTGACGACATCGAATCGATAAGACTCTTTAGTGAATTTACTGTGAAAATGAATTTACTGACTCTGACAATTGTATGAATAAGCTAGTGTAAGTGGCGCAACGATTCTACTAAACTGTATACCTTTAATTCACTGCTCATCGACAATTCTGTTTGCTCTATTGATTCTGCGTTGAGAAGTGTTTGTTCAGTGTTAAATCCGCTTTGAACAGTGATATATTTTGTTGCGTGTGTTAATTGTAGACAATGTCCCGCAGAATAGTTACTCGTTCTCAAAGCGATAAATGTGTAGAAAACAGTGACGATAAATTCTTTTCAGGAATAGACAGAAATAATACGTGTGAAAAACGCGGTAGTGAAACATTAGGTGAACAGACATTCGAGAGCAGTAATAATATGGTATCTTTTGACGAACAATCAACTTCAGAAATGCCAACTGATAATGAGACATTAGTGCAAAATATTTTTTTTTTATATACAACAGACGCTCCACAGTAAAAATGACGCGCAGCAGACATAATAGTTTCAGTAACGAAACCACTTTAATGCAGTCAAACAGTGTAACTCCATTACGTGCCGAAACAGATTCAAGCGGTACACAGATACACAATCTGCGTATCAGATATCACAGTTTTATTGACAAAAATTCCGAAACCACGGAAGAGATGACACGATTACAATCGTCTGAGGATGTTCAAATAAACACAGATGTACAACATTTAACAACGAATACAAATACACACAGAAGTCAATCCGAAACGTATCCAATAATGGCATTTTTGCTACAAATGAGACAAGACTTGAATCAAAACTTTAACAGAAAGGCACAAGAGTCAGCAAATCTAAAACACGAAATCAAAGTAGAAATTCAAGCAGTCGCTGAAAAATCAGACCAAGAATTACACGCCAAGACTCAAGAAATAATAGATAAACAAGAAGCATTCGCGGTTAGCATACGAGAAACAATGACAGAGAACTTTTGTAAACAAAACGTTCACATTGATGAAGGTTTTAACAGTCACACAGAAAACTGTTTGATACGTCACCGCAAACTGGTGCTACCGCAGGATAAAGAACGAAAAGAACTATTACAAACAATTAATAAATAGCGACAGGACGACAAAAAGAAAGTGTCTGCTCAAGGAAAAACTTGCGTGGACAATTACATGCACTCGATATCGGAAGAAATCGAAACGGTTAAGGAGACAAATATTCAAATACAAGAGAGGCTCACGGAAATCCAGTCACACACAATTGAGGCGAAATTTTCTACAGACACTGAAATCCAGAATATTAGGGATAAATTAACAGAAGACGTTCTGACACTAACTGACAGAATGGAACACATAAAAATCAATCAAATCTCAGAAAATTTGAAAGAAGATTTTAAGAAAGTAACCAAAAGTAATCATAAATTACGAAACGAATTGACTGAAAACATCAACGAACTCACTACAAGAACAGACCTGTTAGATATTACCAATGACAGTAAATCAGATGACACTACACCAGTCTCAGTTCAACAGATTTCTAATAGTAAAGATACCGAAATTACAAATGTGCAACAAACAATTGCAGACCTAGAATCACGTAATAATTTGTTACATCTAAAAATCAATTCTTTACGACAAAGGATAGTTGATACACAAGAAACAACTGCAAACAATCAATTCCAACAGAACACACACCATTACGACATGCCTCAGATGCACAATACATATAATATCGGTAGACTTCAGAGAGTAAGAGATCTTAACCAGGCTAAAAGACACACAAATTCATATTCACAACATTACGAAAATAATTACACACAAAGACATGACGGTTTCCACCACAAGCACTTCCTTTCAGTGAGAAAGTTTAAAACATTTGAAAACGACAGGACGCAAACACATCCACTGGACTGGATCCAACAATTCAATGCAGTACTCCCACCATCATGGCCAATTCAACATCAGCTAGAATTTATTATTAGTTTTCTTGAGGCGGAACCAGCGAGAAGAATGCGACCAATTGCTAGACAATGTTTCTCAGTAGAAACATTCCACGAAGTATTTCTAGCAGCATGTTGGTAAGATACCACACAGAGTGGCATTAAAGATCTGCTAATTAGTCTATCAAATTTCGAGAATTCTACTTTCCCAACAATCAGACAATTTTTCGAGTATATGGTTGAACAAAACCAATACCTCAATGAGCCATACAGTCAATCCGCATTAATACAGTTGTGTATTTCAAAACTCCCCAGAGCATTGAAAGCGTCATTAATAATAACATGCCAGCAAAAGGACAGCGTGTACGCATTTAGAGACACCCTGCAATTGCTAGAGGTACACCAGGCAGATTATGCGTTTGTTAATAAGAACTTTTCACGACATAACGCAAACCAGACAAACAATAATAATTTTGAGCAAACACGATTTGGCAATAACATTCATAACAACGCTTTCGCAGTGAAAATTAATACTTCAGTCGAGAATACACACAGGTATTTAATGAACAGCAGTATAATAACAATGTACATTACAATTCAAGACAACAACAAAGCCATTGAAATAACACGTCACATATACGACCGGAAATGCCGAACCGGTCAAATTTTCACGTGACTCATCGCCATGAAAAGGCGACAGGTGCAAACAATTACATGGGTCAGCCGCAAAATACACAAAAAGAACAAAGACAGCCTTTTCAGAGAAACACCCGTGCCTCGTCGCATAACCACAGTTATGACGACAGAAGGAGAGAAAACGAACATCGACCGCAAAGGACATTCTACAATGTTTATTTTCATAGAAATTCAAACAATGCATAGCAACCAAGTTATCGTATGAATGTACCAGTCACAAGATTTCATCCGCCACCTACCGCTAATAATCAAAACGATAGAACAATGCAGGTCATAGAAAACACACAACACTTCCCAACAGAAAATGAAATGTCAGAACATTTATGACTAGAGATAACCTGTGACGAATCTCTAAGTGACGACGCTATGTATAAGGACAGAGAAAAGATAACGATACAGAATGTCATTACATTCGACGACGTGCGAGACACATTGTTACAAGAAAAACCGATCACGCAAAAAGCTATATGCCACCCAATAATCCAGATAAATTTAAAGTCACAAAATATTTTAGCCATAATTGATTCAGGCTCACCAATGTGCGTAATTAACGAAGACAGATTTAACAGATGCTATAGCGAAAATGATTATCCAGTATTCCCGTTACACAAAACTAAAGTTAAGGGAGCATTTCCAGGAAAAATCATTGAAGTCGAAAGACAAACACAATTTACGTTTGTTTTTGCAGGGCAAAACTTTCCACAGCAATTGTTGGATAGTTCCCCATTTAACAACTGATATAATATTAGGAATGAATTTTCTCGCACAGTACGACGCAAAGATTGACTTTAAATCGTCATAACTAACATTACAAAAGGAAGACTGAGAAGTGGTAGTGAGATTTCGAAACACAGTATCATCAAAAGAACAAAATACGCACAGGGTCGAGATTATTGCAGATTCTAAAGATAACGATTGTTATCTCACACTATACACGAACACATATAATAACGGCATGGCAGAGTAACATGAGTATAATGTATTAGAGACAATTACACGCAAGGTTGGAGACAGTATAGCAAAAGAAGACACAGAGCGCACAGAATTAGAAAATATTCTTGTGCAACGTGAAACAGCTTTTAACAATGTTCCAGGAACGATGACAGAATTTATGTACGAATTTCAAGTGAAACCTTCCCGTCGTCTCCTCTATATCTCTTTTGTTAATGATAACCTTCCCTTTTACAACAAACTATGTAACCTTTTCTTAGGATTTCTATCTCTTGCTTAATACTAACAAATGAAATCTTCCCTTTCAAATTTATTCTCTTTCTCTGTCTTCTGGTACAAATTTAATTGCTGCTTATTAAAAGTGATTTTCTAATTATTTCGACGACGAGTCGGTAGCAGGTCTGAAGCGAGAGGTTGAGAGGAGCGGTGTGCCTGCCAGCCACTAGCTATGATTTACAAGAGATTATAAACGGATGTATAGAGACATCAGCTAACTATTATAATAAGAGGAACTAATATTATTGAATTAATTTTTTGAGAAACTCAAGATTACTGAAGGTATGTTTGCGCCTTGCTAGTTATAAGATTATTGAAAAAAGTAAGTTCCATTTGAACATTTGTAAAATCATTTCATTCAGAATATAATTAACTTTTGCCAGCAATATTGCATTTCTAATTATAATCCATCCCAAAAACCATCAACGTAAAACTTTGCAAAATTTTATTGTTGTCAAAAAAAAGTTTAACTATGAATTACGTAATTTCAGTCAAATTAATTATAGAATAACGTCAGCTTTGCTATTAAGGAATAACGTCAGCTTTGGTAATAAATACAGCCACTTATTATGATAGCCCACCAGCAGCTAATAGAGTATAGTAGAACAGACTAAGTATATTCAGGTCGCAGTACGATGTAGCAGTCAGATGGCGATCCAGTAACAGTAAAAAAGGTAAGGAACAGTTCTGGGTTATTGCAGATAACGGCTAAGGGCCACGACGACGACACATTCTATGTTTCGTCGAAATAATCAGAAAATCACTTTTAATAAGCAGCAATTAAATTTGTACCAGAAGATAGAGAAAGAGAATACATTTCAAAGGGAAGATTACATATGTTATTATTAAGCAAGAGATAGAAATCCTAAGAAAAGGTACATAGTTTGTTGTAAAAGGGAAGGTTATCATTAACAAAAAAGGTATAGAGGAGACGACGGGAAGGTTTCAAACTGGAGGTTAGAAGATAAACGGTTGATTGCGAAGGCCATTTAGTTACATGTTTTCACTGTCAAGCTGAATCAAACCTATCTTCTGCAGGCTTTACCGAGGATCAGATTTAAGTTAACTACGGATTACTCGGTTCTCATTTGGCTCGTTCTGTTACACGACGACTTCTCTATAAATGGTTCAGAGTACTGCCAGTAGACAAGTTTAGCAGAAGGACTGCTACTTACGACATCTGGGTCAGAGTGACTCGTCTTTGGTGTTCTTCCCGAGTCGCTACGACGGTTGTGAAAACGGCGGTGCAGACCGAAAGCGCCCTGACGTCGCGACGCCAACTTCGTTACCTTGCTGACGTCACAGGAAATCGAAGAGGCATCGCTCGACTTTCACATGTATCGTAACTTAGCTGCCATGCACATACACAAACGGAACTCTAGAATCCACAGCAGTCGCTTTAGTTATTATCTGCTGTTACTGGTAACCATTAACGCTAATCGTTGACGATGGACCAACCCTGATTACTTGATGAAGATTTCAGCTGGATGGTGTAGAAATTACTAACTCGTTCTTCATGCTGAACTTCCTTAATGCACGCGGATCACCGCATTGTTATGACGATTTACTGAACTGTCCTAATCTAGTCGAATCAATTCATGCGATCTGGATGGAAAATAATAGCAATATAACTGATAATGGTAGATTGATGATGGGTATAAAACGCAGGCTGGCAACAAGAAGGAAAGCATTCCTTACAAAGCGAATTTGCTAACGTCGAAGATATTTGTTTAGAATGCAGCTTTGCACGGAACTGAGACGTGGACTATAGACAGTTCAGATATGAAGAGAATGGAAGCTTTCTAAATGTGGATTTCCAGAAGAATGCTGAAGATTTGATGGATATAACAGATAAGCAGTGAACAGGTAGAAGATAACAATCCACGATAATACTATAAATTTATATGGCAGCTAGAACTGTAGATGATGAAGAGACTCAAAGAATATATTATAAAAGAGACTTTTCAGGTGGATACCGGAGACGGAAATTTAATAATGATGTGGGACTGGAATTCGATAGCAGGAAAAGGAAGATAACGAAAAATTGTAGGACACGGACTTGGGAAAAGGAATGAAAGAGGAAGCTGTTTCGTCGAATTTTGCATAGGACGTAATTTACTCACCACTAATACTTGTTGGCTTAAGAATCATGTAAGAAGGTTGTATACGTAGAAAAGCCCTAGAGACCGTAGTAGGGTTAAGAACGATTAAATTACTGTAAGACAGAGATTCCGAAATAATATGAAGATGAGAGTGGAGATAAGAAACTATGAGAAGAATTTGACAGAGCGCGAAACAAGGGGGCATGGAGTACAAAAGATTTCTGCACAACTGTTGAGGTCTTATGAGAGCCAGCCATGACAAAACAATCTACAGGACAAAAAAGATGTAGAGGATACGACGGGAAGATTTCAAACTGGGATTCGAACCTGCGACCATAGCAGTCGCGCGGTTCTGAACTAAAGCGCCTAGAACTGCTTGGCCACCGCGGACGACTATGAAATTCTTTCCTGTCGTTAAGCGGATGAGGTTATCTCCCTGTTTAGGCTAATGATATTCCGAAGAAATTTATGTAATCTTGAATTTAGCAGCGAAGAGGGTAATGTGCAAGTTGAGCGTATCACCTCCAAGTCCAAGAGAGGGCAGAATACACATAACCAGTTCTCTAAAGGTTCTCATATGCATAGCATACCATCCCTTCGCACTCTGTGCACTTTATACCTCTATCACAATTGTTGTGTCTTGCCCACTCGTCTAGTATGGGGTACCAAAGGGATGCTGCGTTCTCAGAATGCTATACAACAATTCAAGCAAATAACATTAGTAGCTTTATTTCTATAAAGCAGAACAACAATACTTAACTTGATTATTTACAAGTAGTAGTCGCAAACGATGGGCGACATGGAAACAGTTACGTTCATCGGTGCAGACAAGTCCAGACAAGCAACTGTTAAGGATTACACTAGCTGTTGTTGAGCACGCTCCGCGAATACGTTCCACTAATGTCCGTATTCCGAGCCGTTCTGAGCAGCAGAGGCTGGCAGGAGCGACGCTTATATTCACTTCTTGCAGGGGGCGCTCCTGTCGTGGTTATGTCCTAATCATCGCACCATTGGCCGACGGCGTGACAGCTACGGTCGCAGGTTCGAATCCTGCCTCGGGCATGGATGTGTGTGATGTCCTTAGGTTAATTAGGTTTAAGTAGTTCTAAGTTATAGGGGACTGATGACCTCAGATGTTAAGTACCATAGTGCTCAGAGCCATTTGAACCATTGGCCGACGTCGTTTCACCACCTTCTCTGGTCTTCCGTTCTTGATCATCGTTCCGGCGCTTGTGGTTACGCCAGAACAAGAATGACAGAGTGACAGTGAAGCACAAATGAGAGTAGAAGGGAGCGTTGTCGGTTCACCAGTGTGTGCACGCGCAGTATGGCTGTAGCAGTAACAGCTGTGCGGTTCGGTATCATATTTTCAAGCTGCATTTGATCGTGCAGTATTGTGTCCGCTTTACAGTATCGTAATGTCATGGTCAGTTAACGAACGCGTTTCTGTGTATAAAATAGTACCGAGTTTCTACTATTTGTATATCTCAATAAAAGCAACAGGAAGTCCCCTGCCCGCATCTCGTGGTCGTGCGGTAGCGTTCTCGCTTCCCACGCCCGGGTTTCCGGGTTCGATACCCTGAGGGGTCAGAGATGTTCTCTGCCTCGTGATGGCTGGATGTTGTGTGATGTCCTTAGGTTAGTTAGGTTTAAGTAGTTCTAAGTTCCAGGGGACTAATGACCATAGATGTTGAGTCCCATAGTGCTCAGAGATATTTGAAGTCCCCTGTCTTACATTAATCAGAATGACTCACATTTAGTTGGGAGTCTTCGATGCGGAAGGGGTGCTTTACTGGATTTGAATCATTCATGTAAATACAGTAACTAACAACAAGGAAATAGTATAAACTGCTTAAGTAGTTAACAGTCACTACAGAGTGTATGAAGCCCGTCTTACTCGTGCAGAGGGGTATTCCTTAACAAAGAGGTGCTATTTGTTGTGGAAATGCGATGGATACCATATTGAAAAATATAAAACACATACACACACACAAATAAAGACGAATTATGCCAGATGGTAAATGCCACGTAGTTCAGAGCCACTTTCCTCCATGACACTGTTGTTATTTGTGTAAAGTTTCGTGGAAGAGTTACCTGAATTGCCCAAGCATATACTTTCGATGTTACTCTCTACACTCGTTTCACTTCTCCATGCTTCTGAAACAACCGTTGCTGTGTGGCGTACAACACCACTTCACTTCTCTGGCACTAACTGTGCCAGTTCTCCCTCTACAAGTTTTTGATTTTCTGGATCGGTGAATTTTGTTGTCATTTGTTCCCACGTAATGTTTTATCTGCTGCCAGATCATTTCGATTGTGTGATAATGGCAGTGACATGGCGGAAGCCTAAGAACTATGTGACCATATTCTTAAGTCACGTTGTCAGCAACATAATGTTGAAACTCCAGCTTCTTTTTTTCACTAGTTCCATGAACTCCATCTTGCACAAATCGTCCTGAACTTTCACTTTATGGCATTTCAACTATTCAACAACGTCGCCTTTATTCGTTCTTGTCGTCGGAGTTTTATCTTTAATAACGGTAAAAACTGAGTGGTATGGGGCGTTTTCCATTACAGCAAGAGATGGACTATTTAAGTTTTCCTACTGAACCACATCAGCATACTACCGTGGTTCGTCTCTTTGAGGTAGTCAATTGTTTTCTACTATTTGTAAACGAGTAGCCAGTTCCGTACGAAAGCAGATTAAGTTCCAACATGTAACACAATAATCCTAGCACCGTTTCCCACCGGAACAGCAGATCTTCCACATATACTATCATCTATCCAGTCTTTTCTGACGGAATGATCGTCGTTTATAGGTTTTTCGTCAAGTCACACGATGGATGTGTTCAAACGGCACTTTAACATTGTCTCTTAAAAATTAACAACGCCACGCAAAAATATCATCTCTATCTATCATAACTTTGCGTCCATTAATTTTTTTGCCGCGAAATCCGAGGGCTCTGACAACCGTTAACAAAGGACTCTTGCTGCCACTGAATAATTCTGCCTCGCGAAGAATAATGCAATTTTTTTAAATAGCTGAATGGCGACCAGCAGCATCTTGTTGAAATAAGTCCAAGTTTCCAACTCATTGTTCTGTCCTCTACTTCTTACCTGATGTCTGTAGAGTACACGAACTAGTCACTTCCTGTTTTTGTGCAGTATTTTTCCTCAAAAACTTTGACAACATTGTTTTTAAGTAATATTACAGCAGTCTACCTTCGTTAGAGGCAACAGAGTCGCACCATTAACTCTCTGCTTCTCGAAATTATCCCTCATAGGTCACAAAAACTGAAATATCTGAAACGCAAAACATGAGCGGATCGCTGAAATTACCGTTCAGCAACCACACGTTGCTGCAGACTTCCGCTGCAAGCTTCATAGCCGCGCGGGATTAGCCGATTGGTCTTAGGCGCTGCAGTCCTGGACTGTACGGCTAGTCCCGGCGGAGGTTCGAGTTCTCCCTCGAGCATGGGCGTGTGTGTATTTCTCCTTATGATAATTTACGTGAAGTGCTGTGTAAGCTTAGGGACTAAGACTGTAGCAGTTAATTCCCGTAACATTTCACACACATTTGAACATTTTTGAACAAGCTTCATAATTCCGTAGCGCAAAATAAAGGAAGCACCAACGAAACGGATCATAGCTGCTTAGGTTGCAGGCCGCAAGTATTGTCTGCAGCTGAATAGTAGCAGTAGGAGAGAGATTTGACAGTGGTGAACGGAACCGGAGGCACGACCAAGCGAGTTCTCTGATAGGCTATTAGTATGGTAGTAGCCCTGTAAACAGCTAGACAACAATCACTTTGTACTGTTTGAGGCTTTCCCGGCGTTGCATCGGCTCGATAGCTTCACGGGAATTACGCCGGATAATATTGTAGAAACCGCACAATATTTCAGCGAGAAAACTGCCCGCCATCTTCAGGTGCTACTTTCGCGTCGCTGAGAAGCTCGCCAATTTATATGCTGGCTTTCTGCAACAACGAAGGCGCCAGCGGGGCATGACGTCAACGAAGACCAATCGTAGAGAGCGTCGAATGCAAGAGCCCTCTGCTGAAGAGCGGGCGCGGTCTGCGAAAGCGCGCCGCGGCGCGGGAAAATGCGGCCGGGAGCGACGGACTCGGTTCGCGCGCGCGATGTGTTGGCGCGCGATTTAAGCATCTGCGCTAAGGCTTCCCATCTACGTTAATTCGGTGCGGTTGCCACTCTGCGGCTGACGAGCTCCCAGGCTTTGCTCAGGTAAAACCCCGTGTCTCTGTTTGTTAGGTCACTGTTTATACGTACACTCCTGGAAATGGAAAAAAGAGCACATTGACACCGGTGTGTCAGACCCACCATACTTGCTACGGACACTGCGAGAGGGCTGTACAAGCAATGATCACACGCTCGGCACAGCGGACACACCAGGAACCGCGGTGTTCGCCGTCGAATGGCGCTAGCTGCGCAGCATTTGTGCACCGCCGCCGTCAGTGTCAGCCAGTTTGCCGTGACATACGGAGCTCCATCGCAGTCTTTAACACTGGTAGCATGCCGCGACAGCGTGGACGTGAACCGTATGTGCAGTTGACGGACTTTGAGCGAGGGCGTATAGTGGGCATGCGGGAGGCCGGGTGGACGTACCGCCGAATTACTCAACACGTGGGGCGTGAGGTCTCCACAGTACATCGATGTTGTCGCCAGTGGTCGGCGGAAGGTGCACGTGCCCGTCGACCTGGGACCGGACCGCAGCGACGCACGGATGCACGCCAAGACCGTAGGATCCTACGCAGCGCCGTAGGGGACCGCACCGCCACTTCCTAGCAAATCAGGGACACTGTTGCTCCTGGGGTATCGGCGAGGACCATTCGCAACCGTCTCCATGAAGCTGGGCTTACGGTCCCGCACACCGTTAGGCCGTCTTCCGCTCACGTCCCAACATCGTGCAGCCCGCCTCCAGTGGTGTCGCGACAGGCGTGAATGGAGGGACGAATGGAGACGTGTCGTCTTCAGCGATGAGAGTCGCTTCTGCCTTGGTGCCAATGATGGTCGTATGCGTGTTTGGCGCCGTGCAGGTGAGCGCCACAATCAGGACTGCATACGACCGAGGCACACAGGGCCAACACCCAGCATCATGATGTGGGGAGCGATCTCCTACACTGGTCGTACACCTCTGGTGATGGTTGAGGGGACACTGAATAGTGCACGGTACATCCAAACCGTCATCGAACCCATCGTTCTACCATTCCTAGACCGACAAGAGAACTTGCTGTTCCAACAGGACAATGCACGTCCGCATGTATCCCTGCCACCCAACGTGCTCTAGAAGGTGTAAGTCAACTACCCTGGCCAGCAAGATCTCCGGATCTGTCCCCCATTGAGCATGTTTGGGGCTGGATGAAGCGTCGTCTCAAGCGGTCTGCACGTCCAGCACGAACGCAGGTCCAACTGAGGCGCCAGGTGGAAATGGCATGGCAAGCCGTTCCACAGGACTACATCCAGCATCTCTACGATCGGCTCCATGGGAGAATAGCAGCCTGCATTGCTGCGAAAGGTGGATATACACTGTACTAGTGCCGACATTGTGCATGCTCTGTTGCCTGTGTCTATGTGCCTGTGGTTCTGTCAGTGTGATCATGTGATGTATCTGACCCCAGGAATGTGTCAATAAAGTTTCCCCTTCCTGGGACAATGAATTCACGGTGTTCTTATTTCAATTTCCTGGAGTGTATTTCGGCCGCTAGGCCGTGTCCCGTGTCAAGGCAGTGTTCAACAACTGCAGATTTCTCTGGCTGACCCAACTTCGTGTGACGTTTATGTCCGTCGCATCTGCCTTTGATCGTACGACACGTCTGGCCAATATAAGACTTCCCGCATTGGCACGGGATTATATATATTCCTGGTCTTCTCAGGCCGAGGTTGTCTTTAACAGAGCCCAGCATTGATTGCACTCGTGCTGGAGGCCGGAAAACACATTTAATCCGGTACTTCTTGAAAATTCTGCCCATCTTAAAAGACACGGCAGTGCATTATGCAATACGGCAGTCAAACCACTCTTACTGTACCTGGATCAGATAACAATCACTTTGTTATCTGATCCAGGTACAGTAAGAGTGGTTTGACTGCCGTATTGCATAAGTCACACGACAAAGCACAGCTATCACTGAACATCTCCACCCAAATTATCTAAGGAATAACCATGGCACTTACGTTTACTCGGTAGGTACGTATGAATTGATTCCCAACTTCACAAGGAATAGCCTTGATCACATGAAACTCAGAGCTACGCTGTTCGAGCATGGCCTGACGTGTTACGAGAATGCAAGCCATAAGTCTCGCAGGTAAAATTTCCTAGAAACTGTCCTGATCGTTGTAAATTATGGCAATCTATTGACTTTGAACTAAATATGCATCTTCATTATTATCATAACTACCAAGTGGCAAGCCGGTCTTGCATGAAACGTTACCAACATAAAATATTTCTAGATCCTTCCAGAAACATAAGTATTAAACAACAAGTAACAGCTGGTGGTCGGGTTTCCTCCGGCAGCCTAGAGCACGCCATCCAGCGGCGCTACCCACTACGCCACGCTGCATGACTCACTCTCCTATGCAAGCAGCGACCCACTGTTCCATTCCTATTGGAGCACCCTGGATCTAGATCTTGTAGATGTCCCTCTGTAAGGTGGCGCTGGCGGATTCCTCGCTTTCTAGTCGTGCTTTTATATCCTCTTCCTTGTGATGACCATCTCCCGCCGAATTTTCGGAAACATCAAATTCCCTTGAGCCGTTCATCATAGATTATGGACTATAGTAGGGCTTCATACGAACGACGTGGACGACGGCTCTGAGCTTTTGGCTTCCAGATGGTCATAATCCTCGACCGCACGTCTGACACCTGATAAGCGACGAAGGATATGATTCGACCCAAAGCAGCTGTCGATGTAGCTAAGCTGCCGTTCCTGGACTGTCCCTACACACATGCCAGGTCGTTATAATTGAAGTTAAGCTACCCCCAGAGATCCATTGTGGGTGGTAATTAAGGTATGGCAATGAAACTTTGTAGATATTCTAACGCCGCACCGATTTACGGTGTCAAAGATTAGTCCCAATTTTGGCCACCAGGTGCAGATCTGGCGCTTGTGAATTCAATAAAGACGTATAGAAATGTTTCCATATGTAATGGAATTGGAAAAGGGCAGTGGGCAGAAAATATCAAACAAGTGAGAAAGGCATAACTTTGATTTTATTATTAACTGATTCTTACACAGTTCATTCAATATGTGCACCAGAGACGTCGACGAGATGCTAAACAGCGTCAGATTTGCATCTGGTGCCCAAAACTGGAACTAATTTTTTCCAGTATAAATCGGTTCCATATCAACACATTATCATATCTACCAAGTTTCACTGCAGTACGATAATTAGCTGCGCTGAGTCCCTGAACAGCTGCTCTTTAATTACAATCACCCGGTGCTTTTAAGGATAAGTTGTTGCTGTCTGTGACAGTGATCCGAAGTTCGTCTTCACCGTCTACAATGCTTATGATCTTCACTGGCATGTAGACTTCTTTTCTGAGACTGAATTATCCTTGCAAAAGACAGAAGTTTCCAAATTTAACGAAGCATCTCGATAGACAACCGGAACTCGTCTCGTTGATGGTGGCTAGATAACAACGTCTTCAATGGCAACAATCATGCAGAACCACGTTTGTTTTGTGTGTTTGTCGAAATAGCTACGTCGTCTGGAGTTATGAACTTCCCTCAGTTTATGACTGCTTGTGATGCCTGTAAGAAGTCCCACCCAATAATAACATTATTACCAATGTATCTTAAAACGACATTGATTGTTATCCTTGGAATATGTTCTCCTGCCGGTTGGGCATATTTCCCATCGGTGATTTATAACACAACCGCTTTCATATATCGGAATATAGTATTATTTTTAGCTGACGACGATAAGCATCCGACATGGCGGAAAAGGAGGCCCCCGATACTAGCACGCAAATACGTTGAGCGTCGATGATGACATCTACAAGATTTCCTTACATGATGGTGAGTGTCGTCCATGGATGATTTACATCTGCGGCGGCCTCACTTTCACAGTTTTATTGAAGTCGACGGCTAGGCGTGCTATATCTGCGAGTAGCCGGGTAACAGTGCATACGACAGGAAAACAGGAGAGAAACGATGAGGACGCAAGGCGGATTGCACTCAGACCCACGCCGTAGTCGAGCAACAGGGCTGATCAAACGACGGATCCGACACAGCAAGAGCAAGTCAATAGCAACCTGTACAACAACCAGTGCAACCAACTTTCTACACAACGCTGTGAACAGGTAAAGTACAAACCACAATCTAAATCGAGACTAAAGAGAAAAACTAATACCAAAGCGAAGTCGTCGACGAGTAGTCAGTGGTGCGGTGGAGATAGTAACGAACGCCATCAGATGAAGTACACGAATGAATGAGCGGTAGAGTGCGGCCGTATTTACGCTGTCCTTGAGAGACACTAGTGGCCGATGCATTCACTGGCGAGACGGTGGCGCATTCACTAGGTGAATGCAGCGCTGCGATGACAGGGTCCTCTATCGTCCATCGAGGTCCAGTTGCTCCGTCGAGCATTCAACTTAGGCACAGCCCGATACGAGGAGGCGAGCGGCTGTCATCTCCTGAACAGGAAGGGGCACGGCTGTGGCGAAATGGCGAGCGACCTCGTCCCAGGCCGACTGTAATAATCTGCAATTGAGTGCTGTGAATAGGACTGTTGTGAAGATTGCGTGTGGCAGCGCAATGGTAGTGGAAAACTCGACTTCTTTCTATGCAGCAGTGTACGTGTCCAGGCTGAAAACAGTTTTTGTTTCTTCACTACTGGCCATTAAAATTTCTACACCACGAAGATGACGTGCTACAGACGCTAAATTTAACCGACAGGAAGAAGATGCTCGGATATGCAAATGATTAGCTTTTAAGAACATTCACACAAGCTTGGCGCCGGTGACGACACCTACAACGTGCTGACATGAGGAAAGTTTCCAACCGATTTCTCATACACAAACAGCAGTTGACCGGCGTTGCCTGGTGGAATGTTTTTGTGATACCTCGTGTAAGGAGGAGAAATGCGTACCATCACGTTTCCGACTTTGATAAAGATCGGATTGTAGCCAATCACAATTGCGGTTTATTGTATCGCGACATTGCTACTCGTGTTGGTCGAGATCAAATGACTGTTAGCAGAGTATGTAATCGGTGGGGTGAAGAGGGTAATACGAAACGGCGTGCTGGATCCCAACCGCCTCGTATCACTAGCACTCGACATGACAGGTATCTTATCCGCATGGCTGTAACGGATCGTGCAGCCACGTCTCGATCCTTGAGTCAACAGATGGGGACGTTTGTAAGACAACAACCATCTGCACGAACAGTTCGACGACGTTTGCAGCAGCATGTATTATCAGCTAGGAGACCATGGCTGTGGTTCCCTTGACGCTGGATCACAGACAGGAGCGCCTGCCATGGCGTACTCAACGACGAGCCTGGGTGCACGAATGGCAAAACGTCATATTTTCGGATGAATACAGATTCTGTTTACAGCATCATGATGGAAGCATCCGTGTTTGGCGACATCGTGGTGAACGCACATTGAAGCGTGTATTCGTCATCGCCGTACTGGCGTATCACCCGGCGTGATGGTATGGGGTGCTATTAGTTACACGTCTCGGTCACCTCTTGTTCGCATTGACGGCACTTTGAACAGTGGACCTTACATTTCAGATGTGTTACGACCCGTGGCTCTACCCTTCATTCGATCCCTGGGAAACCCTACATTTCAGCGGGATAAGGCACGACCGCATGTTGCAGTTTCTGTATGGGCCTTTCTGGATACAGAAAATGTTCGACTGCTGCCCTGGCTAGCACATTCTCCAGATCGCTCACCAACTGAAAACGTCTGGTCAATGGTGGCCGAGCAACTGGCTCGTCACAATACGCCAGTCACTACTCTTGACGAACTGTGGTATCGTGCTGAAGCTGCATGGGCAGCTGTACCTGTACACGCCATCCTAGCTCTGTTTGACTAAATGCCCAGGCGTATCAAGGCCGTTATTACGGCCAAAGTTGGTTGTTTTGGGTACTGATTTCTAGGGTCTATGCATACTAATTGCGTGAAAATGTGGAAACATCTCATTTGTAGTATAATATATTTGTCCAGTGAATACCCGTTTATCATCTGCATTTCTTCCTGGTGTAGTAATTTTAATGGCCAGTAGTGTATTATGTGGAGTTGGTATAGGAACTGGTTGTACCTGCGTTGCTGGTGTTCGGTGTTGCCGTTTGATTGCTACGGTGTAAGCCCATTTTAGCCGAGTCTATTCTTTGACACGTTCGGTAGGTGGCGGAGATTCGTGCTAAAGGTCGATTCACCACTTTTTTCAACATTCTCTATTACCTCCTGAGGTATCGGGTCGGCATTCACGGATTTTCTGTGCCCGGGGACTGTTCGTTTGTGTTGTCCGCACCTCTGTTGTGTAAAACATTCTAGGACTTCTCGCGCGTCAGTTCAGTGTAAAACCCGACCTTTCCACTTCCCATCGGCTTCGTCAGGAGCAACTGACTGTCAAAACAGCTTCTGCGGTGGTTTTACAGGTATATCGTCCATAGGAGGCTTCTGATTTGTAGGCAATTACGTAATACTATCGCAGATGGTGTCAACATCTACACCGGCGGCGCCACTGCTCCTGTAGGAGCGTAGACATTGCGACGAATATCTATGCCTCCTCTATGCATCGAGAGCTCGCTTCCATGCAGCGCTAAGATTTTATCCACTGGCACGGTTCAAGTGCCTCTCGCACGTGATTATTTCTATAGTATTATTATACTTAGTACTGTTATATTGTACTATTATATAGTATTATTATACTTCAAGTAAGTAGGGGCCTGGAACAGAACTTTTGTTTCGTCAAACAATTCTTTTGTGTTTGTTTCTCAGGCTGCGATCAGTGAAGTGTTACATGCCGTTCAGGTAAACGACATTTCACACTCTTTGTGATGATGGTGACAGAATAATATTAAGCAGGGCGTGAGCGGGTGTTTGTTTTCGTACGTGTAGACATTAAAAGGGAGGTGTGGAAAACGAGAAAACGGCAAGATGTGACGATAAATGAGCGGCTCCACCTGCTGTGGGCGGGGCCTTTTATGTTTTGGAGTCGCGGTTTGGCGGTAGCTTGACCGTCAAAGAGCAAGGACACTCTCCAAGAATGAAAACGGAATACGGGATTTTTGTGGCAAATGAAATGTATTGTTATCTGGATTGTAATGTAGAGACTTTCACGCGTATATCATATGTCAAGTTGTGTTGTACTCAAATTCACGAGTCATTCTAATGATCTGTACACCCAGTCAAGATAATGTATATTTGTAAAAGGATATGCTTTTTCGTGATTTCAGTAGAGGTTATCTTCTTCTACTCCAGTAACAGCTTAAGAACGTGAAGAAGTCAAGCCTTTTCTCGGCTGCACACCGGATTTCGGAGGTACTGATTAGCAGGATCTCTTCTTCAAAAGAAACAACTACGGCGATTGGAGTACAAGAAAAAGGTATACGTCAGAGGTTACAACGGATGACAGATTTCATGAAGTGTTCTAACTCATCTTCAACTATAAGGAGCGAGCTAGCAGCTACGTAAAACCCTAAACCAACAAGAAAAACACTTCATCAGCAACTGCAGATTTCTCCATTTCTCGATTTGTGATATGCTGTTGGTCGGAAACGATACTCATACACTGACCAATGTAATTGCGTCCGCAGTCACAATGAATGTTATAAATCGAAGGGACCCTGAGGCTGAGATTGTAGTTAACAAAGCGTAGCATCTGCTTCATCTTCTTAGGAGGACCTACACCTTGCTTTTCCAGGACGCTGCCTATTTTGCTGGAAGTAGTTCAGCAGAAAGGAAGGATTATAATCGATGGCCCATCACCTGAAGGTTCAACAATTTCATGTTTCCTTCTCTTGTAAATGGCTGACTACATATCACGTGAATCATAGCTATTCCTTCGGAACATGCACTTCAGATGATTGATTTTGGAATCCAAGTGGTTCTCGCCAGACACAGTTTTCGGTCCTTGTACCAACATATTTAAAACTGTTCTCTTCTGGACTATATGATGAAAACTCTGGGCTGCAAGATATAAATCAGTTTGCTTCTACTTTCGGTACACAGTGGCCGATACCTCCACCAAGCTTTCGTTGTACCATAACATCTAAAAATGGCAGGTTTCTTTCTTTCTATGTCTCGACACTATACTTGATTTTTGAGTGTATACTGTTCATATGTTCAAGGAAGTGCTGCAGAGCTTCTACACAGTTTGGCAGACCATAAACACGTCAAAGCCACCAATATCACGTTTCTGTGAAACTTTCAGCAGATATTTTGCCTGATGCTATAGGCTGTAATTCTCCATCGTTCGCTCAATCGTCTCTTCCGATGGAATTGTTTAATTGCTTGTGGTGGGCCTAAGCAACGCCTGTGAAACGCAGCATAGTACCCAGTTGTACAATGAAGTAGGCAGTCATCATTTCGAGCACCTATTGTAAGTACGATATTGTACTGACAGTATGTGGCTTGGCTATATTGTGTCTGGGTGGACTACTAACCTCTTTAATGATTCAGGACATCTCCATTCCTCTGATGTCTTGCTCTGGTCTGATAATGTCGTCAGTTTTAACGCTGGATACCTCCGTGGCCCACAAAACACGAAGTCTTATTACGCAAAAGCCTTTCTATTACTTCTTTTTCCGTAAGCTTTCTACTACTTATTTTCCCGTAAAATTCCTGACTTTTTCTACTCTAGCCAACATACCCTTGTGTGTAGAAGTAATTAGTAAACTTCATTAAAATCAGAAAAACTACAAATGTGCTCCAACGTTAATCGCACAAATTTTGCTGTCTTCAACTTATGCAATAAGAGACGAGATAGTCATCAGTCTTTGCTAGTTTCGTGCTATTAAGTAAGATAATGACAGTTAGCTACAGAATTCACAATTCACCCGAAATTGTCTGTTACGTAACGACGAACGATTTCATTGATGAGTTCAATGATTCACAGAGTAAAGAATCGATTTCGTCCATCTTCGCTGTTCACGGCCACAACAGCCGTTCCAAATACGTACACTGGTTCCTTTCTCTATGCCTCGCTGCCTCAAACTTAATAACAGTTCCTAGTAATTCTTTGATTTCACAGTGATGTATTTTAATACTGTTGTAATTGACACATATTAGCAAATATACTCATAGAGGTGAAATAGCTGAAGAGAAAACTACTATGGGTATATAGTATATAACTTTCAATGGCCTTCATATCAGAAAGCTAATAGAAAAATTCGAGGTGATAATCCGAGAAAACAACAAATAACATTGAAAATATTAAGTATAATAAACCACGAAGTGGCCGAACATTTTTGTTGATGGATATTAAATTCCTCTTTGAGCTACTGACAGCTTTAAGAGTCAGTAATAAAGACCATTTTTCTTCTCGTGATAGAAGTACACTTACGGCCATCGATATTCTTCTCAGTTTGTGATCAACTGTTTAGGGTGAACTTCATTAAGAAATATGTACATATATGTTGCGAAAACGCAAGTAAAACTACTAGTCCCTTAAAGAGGTATCTACTTGATCACTGTACGCGGTGTCACAGATTATTCTTACTGCACGCTTCTGTGTAATCAGTATTTCCTTTATAAGTGATGAGTTGCCCCAAAATATTATTCCGTAAGACATCATTGAGGGTAAATATGCAAATCTGTTATGGAACTGATTCGTTTATTCCCATGACCAAGAGCAAAAATAGCTGAACTTGATTATTTGAACAGATCAGTAATATGTTCACTCTAGTTTTCATCAATAGGTTCATCGGAAAATCTGGAGCTTTCTACCCTAGTTACATACTCCTATTCATGTGATGCATAAGTCATTGCTGCACAGAAATTAATGTAACTTTTTTCAAAATTAAGGAATGAGAAACATTATTAACAGTTTCTTCTGGTGAGTTCTCCCTAATGGGATTTAGTACAACGTTAGTGTCGTCTGCATAAAGTACCAGTTCCGCTTGATGAATATTAAGCTGAAGGTCATTCACACACATACAAGGAAGGAACAGGAGTAGGCCTAAAACTAAACCTTGAGGGACAACCATCGTGATGCCTCCTCTGTCAACAAAATTTTATCTCCTTGCAACATTGTTTGTATTGTTTGGAATAACATTTTGCGTTCTCTTTGTTGAATACGATTCAAACCAGTCGTTTGTGAAACCATGAGTTTCATAAAACTTGAGTTTTTCTCAGAAAATAATATGTTCTACATAGTCAAAAGTCTTGGATATATCACAAAATATACTAACTGACAAAACAAGTTGAAGCTTAATCACAATAATTTTCGCACACAAGAAAGTCCTAAATTTGTAATTTCAAATACTGTGCAGCCGAAATAATTAAAAGCTGGAGAACATTCCTAGAACAAAATAACAGTTACCGTATGACTGGGATAACGTTAACTGCAACACTTCAGTGACGTGTTGATCTCTCCAATTCGTCTGATTAACTCCCTTAGGTGGTTGCAGTAGAGAGTAACAACATGAGCGTCGAACGGAGAAAGAAAGATGAATCCACGAGGCAAAAGCTGAAGGTATCCGTCTTTGCAGTGTCTGTTGAATCATTTCAGTCTGTATCTTGGCTGTTTCTGTGTCATATGCCTGAAAGACGTATATCGACAAATTTTCTGTTTTTCTATTGTTGCCTGTCTTCCACTGGAACATATTTCTCTGTCCCTCGCCCTCGAATATTGTTTAAAAGCTTAGTATAAGGACAATGACGGTTGTTATTCGCGATGGTCAACTATTGCCGATGGTCTCTGCACACAACGGCTTATGCGCAGCTGTGAAGCCGCTAAAGCGCAGCCTGTGAAGTTTGCCGGCAGAGTCTGAGCTCTCTCCTTACCCGAGTGCCGTGCTGCCAGCGCCCTGGGCGGCACGGCCTGCTTCTGCCCATTATCCGGTTTCATCCCTCGGGCTAAAAATTTATCGCTGTACTTTAATCCTTGTTAACCTAATATATCAAAGCTCTAGACAGGCAAAAGTAGAACACGTACCGCGCTCCTAATTACTCGAAGACCACAAAAAATGTTATCCGCGCGTATCGCCTTAAGCAGGCAGCTTTGTTATGTTTCACGCTCCACCGAATATCATAACCCGTTGCCTTTACGCAAAACATCTGTTTCAACAATTTTGTTCTTTTGCTATAAGCTGCAGCTCGTGACCGTTATTGCAAGTGAACAAAATTATTTGCTCGTTAAGAGCTTGATAAATCAATGATGGTACATTTTTATTGGTTTTGCCAAACTGATAAAGGATTTTTAATTTATTCAAAGCAGTTTTTCTTCTGTTCGCTTTGTTTCATCTTATCTTCTTGAGTTTATCTTGTATTTTGTGATACTGGCTTCTCAGAAAATATGTATATAAAAAAGCTACTTGTTCAAAACTTCAAAATGTGCATAGGAGGAAAAAAGGAACACTTTTTTATGTGACAAAGTTGTCACTGGTGCACTATTCCCCACTAGGGATCTGTCAAGGTTTCGACGCTAGCGTTCTTCAGAGAAGGTGTTCAAACTGTAGTGTGATGAATACTGTTTTGAAAATGTCACCGAAAATGTCACTTGTTTCTTTTAATGCACCATCTGCATCTGTCTGCTAATGTTTGTACAATTCGCTCAAACCGCTCAGGTGTCCCACGATTAACGGCTGTAGCTTCAACCAAACAGGCAAACAGCCCTTCTGGAATGTCTGTTAGTGTCTCATACACCAAACGCTTCATCTCTCTCCTACAAAAAGAAATTTATGGGAGCGAGGTCGGGTGAACATGGTGCCTACGGTACTGGCCCACTCCTTCTTATCCAACAATTGAAGGAATCACTCCGTTTTCAGGCTACGAGTGGCCTACCGGGACCACCCGACCGCCATGTCATCCTCCGAGGAGGATGCCGATAGGAGGGTCAGCACACCGCTCTCCCGGTCGGTATGATGGTATTCTTGACCGAAGCCGCTACTATTCGGTCGAGTAGCTCCTCAATTGGCATCACGAGGCCGAGTGAGCCCCGAAAAATAGCAACAGCGCATTGCGGCTGGATGGTTACTCATCCCAGTGCTGGCCATGCCCAACAGCGCTTAGCCTCGGCGATCTCACGGGAACCACTGCGGCAAGGCCGTTGCCAGCAATTGAAGAAAACACTGTATAAATGCTCTCTGACGTCAACGGCAAGGTACGTTGGGCTCCTCTCATGCTGTACACATAATGATCGCTGCCCGACTGCTAGTGGGACGTTCTCCAACATATCTAGTAGTACTTCACGGTGGAAGATACGGTAATTTTCTAAACTGACCGTGTTAGACACAAGATTCAGCCCATTCAAATGATCGTGAACAATACTAGGTCACAAATGTATGGTAAATCTCTATTGATGTGGAACACACAAGTTGCCCTAGTATTTTCCAGCTCCGGGAGCTGGCTATTGTGGCCGTTGAAGGTAGCCTAGCCAGTAAACAAAACGCACGTTTAAAAGTCATCGATGTTTTTAGTATGGTGTAGATACCATTTGCAGAATTCCACGTGCAGGGAAAAGTCATCAGCTAAAAGGTCTTGAACCTACTGATACTTGACTGGTCGCATGACTGCTTCGTGCAAGACGTTGAACACGTTGACGTTGGAGATCTTTATTTCCTTGGATATATGTCGTGTGTTAGTGGTGCAGCTGTCCTAAATGGAGCTGTTCTAAACACTCTGTATCACAGCTCCTTGAAACCGAATAGTTCACACATTGCGATGTCCCCAGTTTCTCGCCAGTCTGGTCTAAGCCTGTCTGTTTCAAGTAGACGGCCATCGCTTCTTTGAAATGTGACATGATCTGATAACTTCCTCCATGAAAATCATTTCTTCATTAGGTGCCTCCGTGCTTGACTGTTGCTTCGTGCCTCCCCATAAATGAGACTAATATAAGCTAACTGGGTTAAACTGTAATCAGCCACCTACAGCTTGAAAACACCAGTAGAAACTGCCACGTACATACAACTTAAAACAAGGAATAATTATGTGTTTGACATATCTGCTTGGGAAGAGTTTAACGACAGTGGAAGACTGAGGATTATACTGTGTACCGAAAACGGTAACTACTCGGAAAATGAATAAATTGCAACTATAGACTAAAACATATACTCTTTCGGTATTGAATTGGTCGCTGTTCCAAACGACAATACATCGGAATATGTAATTGTGGTGCCGGCCGCTGTGGCCGAGCGGTTCTAGGCGCTTCAGTCCGGAAACGCGATGCTGCTACGGTCGCAGGATCGCATCCTGCCTCGCGAATGGATATGTGTGATGTCCTTAGGTTAGTTAGGTTTAAGTAGTTCTAAGTCTAGGGGATTGATGACATCAGATCTTAAATCCCATAGTGCTTAGGGCCATTTTGTGATTGTGCTATTTGTTATCGAGAGCCATGGGCACTGCTACGCGTAACGGAAACTGACCCTTCCTAACAATAATATGTAACTGTATTGCAAATTAGGTCTGTTTTCATACGAAGAAGTCAAAATAACAGTGAACGTTCGCCTAAGGAAAGTCCAGCTATAAATACCTCAAGGAGGCCTAGCGGGGAAACACTGTACTTGTGATATACAGGTACATATAAATACGTATATATACACATATGCTGCGTCGTGATGTGGACTGTGGCTGTCGCTGTAGACTATCTGTTTTGTGGCCACACGTGCACTCGTTAATAGGCGACCTGCTGATCAGCGGAAAATAAATATTAATGGCTTGCCTATGCCACGCCGACTTGAAAATACGAAGCCGCCAAAAAACGTACTACTCATAATAGCTATAATCATTAGACGGCAAATGAAGTAATTATTGAGGTAATGTTGTACAATACACTGTCCTTACTCATCATTAGAAATATCTCGATTTGCACCCATAATAAAAATTGTAACACCAAGAAGGAGTTTTGCGGCATAAACGAAGGTTGGCAACCGTGTTTCTACATCTGTAAGATGATGTCTCTTTAAATTTTGGGCCAGTTGAATAATAATGATGCTAGTAGTGCCCCTATGACGTTGCAAATCAGTTTTGCTTTAATTACACACTCTAATGGCTGTGAGCTTTGAGATTGGACATGGTGAGTTGATGTTGGTCAAGAATTGCTTTGAGGGAACAAAGACGCAATTATTAGTACATCATTTGGTTTGAACGAGGTCGTGTTCCTTCTGCGATACTGGAGAAAGACTTGGCAGGTAAGTAGGCACTCTACTTGATTGCCGGCAGCGGTAGTCACGAGAACGTACAGTCGCAAGATAACAGGGCTCCTGACGGCCACGTAGCACTGCCGAGAGGGAAGACCAGTGTGTTCGGCGTGTGGCTGTGGCGCATCGTACTGCATCTACAGCAACATAACAAGCTGCTACAAATCGGTAACTTCAAGGGCAGCTCCGATCAAGACGCTCTTTAGCTTTCCTTCCACTGACCGCAGGCCACCACCATTTCGACCTCAGTGGTTGCAAGCAACAGCTGGTTTGAGGGCAGCGTGGAAGTCTGTAGTGTTTTGTGATGAAAGCTGATCCTGTCTCGGGGCCAGTGATGGCTATGTTTGCTTTGGAACAGTGCTTCCCAACCTTCCTCCACTAGCGAACACCTTCAACGACGATCTTAGTTGGGTGCCACCGATTTTTAAATATACATACAGCAGACAGGCATAAAATTTAATTCCAAGCAAATGGTTTGATGATATTAAATTAACTTAACCCTTAACGGCTGAAACCTAGTTACGGCTTAAAAGTTACACAACGTGTAGGACTATTTGTAGTAATAAATAAAAGTTTTCGTTGTAATTATTGATCCTTTCCTTGGAATTTAGTGAGAAGGTTGCCCCTGCTTTCCATGGCACAGAACATTTGAAGTCAAGAACCACATAAGTTAAATAAAGTCAGGAATCACTTCTAGCACCAGGTCCGTTTCTGTATTTATTTTTTAAATAGGCATATGAAGAAAACGACCTCTTGCACAAATATGTGTATGAAAAGAGTAATAAAGTCTACAAATGCTAGAAACGTAGGTTTGCCCTTCCTTCATCTAGCTTCTAAGATAAGTCGTAGGGTCAGTATTGCCTCACGTGTCCCAACATTTATACGGAATCCAAACTGATCTTCCCCGAGGTCGGCTTCTTCTAGTTCTTCCATTCGTCTGTAAGGAATTCACGTTAGTATTTTGCAGCTGTGGCTTATTAAACTCATTGTTCGGTAATTTTCACATCTGTCAACACCTGCTTTCTTTGGGACTGGAATTATTATATTCTTCTTGAAGTCTGAGGATATTTCGCCTGTTTCATACATCTTGCTCACTAGATGGTAGAGTTTTGTCAGGACTGGCTCTTCCAAGGCCGTCAGTAGTTCCAATGGAATGTTGTCTACTCCCGGGGCCTTGTTTCGACTCAGATCTTTCAGTGCTCTGTCAAATTCTTCACGCAATATCATATCTCCCATTTCATCCCCATCTACATCCTCTTCCATTTCCATTATATTGTCCTCAAGTACAACGCCCTTGTATAGACCCTCTATATACTCCTTCCACCTTTCTGCTTTTCCTTCTTTGCTTAGAACTGGGTTGCCATCTGAGCTATTGATGTTCATACAAGTGGTTCTCTTATCTCCAAAGGTCTCTTTAATTTTCCTGTAGGCAGTATCTATCTTACCCCTAGTGAGATAAGCCTCTATATCCTTACATTTGCCCTCTAGCCATCGCTGCTTAGCCATTTTGCACTTCCTGTCGATCTCATTTTTTAGACGTTTGTATTCATTTTTGCCTGCTTCATTTACTGCATTTTTATATTTTCTCCTTTCATCAATTAAATTCAGTATTTCTTCTGTTACCCAAGGATTTCTACTAGCCCTCGTCTTTTTACCTACTTGATCCTCTGCTGCCTTCACTACTTCATCCCTCAAAGCTATCCATTCTTCTTCTACTGTATTTCTTTACCCCATTCCTGTCAATTGTTCCCTTATGCTCTCCCTGAAACTCTGTACAACCTCTGGTTCTTTCAGTTTATCCAGGTCCCATCTCCTTAAATTCCCACCTTTTTGCAGTTTCTTCAGTTTTAATCTACAGGTCATAACCAATAGATTGAGGTCAGAGTCCACATCTGCCCCCGGGAATGTCTTACAATTTAAAACCTGGTTCCTAAATCTCTGTCTTACCATTATATAATCTATCTGGTACCTTTTAGTATCTCAAGGTTTCATCCATGTATACAACCTTCTTTCATGATTCTTAAACCAAGTGTTAGCTATGATTAAGTTGTGCTCTGTCCAAAATTCTACCAGGCGGCTTCCTCTTTCATTTCTTAGTCCCAGTCCATATTCACCTATTGTGTTTCCTTCTCTCCCTTTTCCTACACTCGAATTCCAGTCACCCATGAATATTAAATTTTCGTCTCCCTTCACTATCTGAATAATTTCTTTTATTTCATCATACATTTCTTCAATTTCTTCGTCATCTGCAGAGCCAGTTGGCATATAAACTTGTACTACTGTAGTAGGTGTGGGCTTCGTATCTATCTTGGCCACAATAATGCGTTCACTTTGCTGTTTGTAGTAGCTTACCCGCATTCCTATTTTTCTATTCATTATTAAACCTACTCCTGCATTACCCCTATTTGATTTTGTGTTTATAACCCTGTAGTCACCTGACCAGAAGTCTTGTTCCTCCTGCCACCGAACTTCACTAATTCCCACTATATCTAGCTTTAACCTATCCATTTCCCTTTTTAAATTTTCTAACCTACCTGCCCGATTAAGGGATCTGACATTCCACGCTCCGATCCGTAGAACGCCAGTTTTCTTTCTCCTGATAACGACATCCTCTTGAGTAGTCCCTGACCGGAGATCCGAATGGGGGACTATTTTACCTCTGGAATATTTTACCCAAGAGGACGCCATTATCATTTAATCATACAGTAAAGCTGCATGCCCTCGGGAAAAATTACGCCCGTAGTTTCCCCTTGCTTTCAGCCGTTCGCAGTACCAGCACACCAAGGCCGTTTTGGTTATTGTTACAAGGCCAGATCAGTCAATCATCCAGACTGTTGCCCTTGCAACTACTGAAAAGGCTGCTTCCCCTCTTCAGGAACCACACGTTTGTCTGGCCTCTCAACAGATACCCCTCCGGCTATCTGTATCGCTGAGGCATGCAAGCCTCTCCACCAACGGCAAGGTCCATGGTTTATGGGAGGGGGGGGGGGGGGGGGCACTGGACGTAACAGGAAAATATTCTCTCAAGGTTTTTCCAAGTCCTTTCAAAAGTTCTGCAATGAAGTTCTTGATATTTTCGTGTAAAGATATTGTACCATAAAGTTATGAATGGTATCAAAGCACTCATTTGAACTCTACTAAAACACGTTTCCGAAAAATTACGATTTTTATATAAGATAAACTAATTGTGGACAAAATACACTGAAATGCCAAAGAAACTGGTATAGGCATACTTATTCAAATACAGAAATATATAAACAGGCAGAATACGGCGCTGCGGTCGGCAACGCTTATATAAGACAACAGGTGTCTGGTGCAGTTGTTAGATCGGTTACTGCTGCTACGACGCCAGGTTATCAAGAGTTTGAACGTGGTGTTACAGTCGGCACACGAGCGATGGAACACAGCATCTCCGAGGTAACGATGAAGTGGGGATTTTCGCTTACAACCATTGCAGGAGTGTACCATGACTATCAGATATCCGGTAAAACATGGTAAAACATAAAATCTGCGACATCGCTGCGGCAGAAAAAAGATCCTGCAAGAACGGGACCAACGGCGACTGAAGAGACTCGTTCAACATGACACAAATGCAACCCTTACGCAAACTACTTAAGATTTCGATGCTGGGCAGTCAACAAGTCGCAGCGTGCGAACCATTCAACGAAACACCATCAATACGGGATTTTTGAACCGAAGACTCACTCGTGTACCCTTGTTGACTGCACGACACTAAGTTTTATGCCTTGCCTAGGCCCGTCAACACCTACATTGGACTGTTGATGACCGGAAACATGTTGTGTGGTCGGACGAATCTCGTTTCAAATTGCATCCAGCGGATGGACGTGTACGGGTATGGAGACAATCTCATGGATTCATGGATCTTGCATGTCAGCAGAGAGCTGTTCAACAGGATAACGCTCGTCCTCTTCTCGTTATTGCAACCCAAACCCAACATGACCTTCAAAAGAGTCGACAGGTTGCCTTGGCCTGCTCGATCACCAGCTCTGCTATCAGGTGGGCATATATGGGAGTCATCTGATGACAAGTCCAGCGTCATCCACAGACAGCATTAACCGACCGACCAAGTGCAAGAAGCATGAACTCCATCCCAAAAAACTGACCTCCAGCACCTGTACAACACAATGCATGCACGTCTGCATGCTTGCATTCGACGTTCTGGCGGTTGCACTGATTATTATTGTACCACCATTTCACATTTGAAATTGCTTATGTCGCTTTTCCATCAGCCTGTTATCTTGTAATATTAGTCACTTAAAAATGTTACCTAGACAAAAGCATTCCTGAACGTTCATTACCTTACAGAAACTATTTTTGGATGTTGCGTTTTTTGTTCGTCAGTGCACGTCGGGTGCCTCCATGGAACAGCCCAAAGAGCGTCAAACATAAATTTTTTCTCAGCAATAAAGGATCCGTTTTTATGTGACCCATTGTAGCTCTGAAGCAGCACACAAGGTGCTCACTATATACGTTAAGGTCGCAGGCCTCCGACGTGACTTTACATTGGAATGTATTTTATATGCACCAGATTCGAGCGTGATGGCAAGCAGATGTCACGTAGTCCGCTGGTCGCAATGCTGCTGAAGCACCCTCTATTTCGTTTATAACAGTGATCGCCAAACAAGTGATCGTGCCGGTGAACTGAGGCAGGCGCAGCAGCGAAATGATTTGTGTACAATGTGGAGGATAGCTTGTTCCAGAGGCGGAAAGCAGCAAAAAATAAGTAGTTTGGGATTTTTTTGATTTATGTATGTGCATAGCTAGGATACTAGATAAATACTAGCTTGTGTTGCGATTACGATGAGACAACAAGTACTTGATTTCTGATCCTGAGGTATTGCTATGCATAAACACTAACCTGCCTATAAATTAGAAGTAACGTATGATAACTACGTAAGTTGACAGGCCACAACATCCTAACTAGGCGTACAAGATACTTCAGAGGTTGCAGACGTAGCGCACAGAAGCATACATCATTAGTGCTAACAGTCTTAGAGTTTCCACTGCACAAGTAGTGTGGATTACGTAGCAAAAATCTCTTAGAAGACAGGTTAAGGAAAAGCAAACCCATGTCTGTAGCGTCTGTCGACTTACCGCATCTTTCGACATCGCTGACTGGAATACTCTATTTAGAATTCTGAAGGTAGCAAAGGTAAAATACAGGGAGCAAAAGACTATTTACAACTTGTACAGAAACCAGGAGGCTGTTATAAGAGTTGGGGGTGTGTGAAAAGGTAGCAGTGGTTGAGAAAGGATTGAGACAGGGTTGTAGTCGATCGCAAATGTTATTCAGTCTGCACATGGTCAAGGAGTAAAGGAAAGTAAAGAAATATTTGGAGTAGGAATTAAAGTACAGGGAGAAAAAACAAAGACTTTGACATTTGATGACAACATTGTAATTTTGCCAGAGAGAACAAAGGACTTGGAAGAGTAGTTGAAAGGAATGGGTAGTGTCTTGAAATGAGTATATAATATGGACATCAACAAATACAAAATAAAGATAATGGAATGTAGTCGAATTAAATCTGGTGATGCGGGGGGAATTAGAGTAGGAAACGAGGTACTTAAAGTAATTGATGTGTTTTGTTAGTCGGGTACTAAAATAACTAATGGTGACCAAACTACGGAGGATATAAAACGTAGACTGGCAGTGGGATGAAAAGCATTTCAGAAGAAAAGAAATTTATTAACATCGAATGTAAATTTAAGTGTTAGGAAGCTTTCTGAAGCTATTTGTCTGGAGTCTAGACATGAGTGGAAGTGAAACACGAACGATAAACAGTTTAGACAAAAAGAGAATATAAAGTTTTGAAATGTGGTGCTACAGTAGACTACAGTAGAATACATAGCTAATGAGTTAATTTGGAAGAAAAGAAATTAATGTTGTAAGCTGACTAGAAGTCAGGAGTGATTGAGGACGCATTCTGAGATATCAAGGGATCACCATTTTAATACTGAAGGGAAGTGGGGGGGGTAAAAATTGTAGAGGGTGACCAAGAGATGAATACAGTAAGAAGATTCCGAAGCATGTAAGTTGCAGTAGTTTTTTGGAGATGAAGATGGATACACAGGATAGAGCAGCATGGAGAGCTGCATCAAACCAGTCTTGGGACCACAACAACAGTGTAGTGGAAGTTGAGCAGAATGAACGATTCCACAAGTTACATTTCGCGTACTGCAGAAATAGATTCTGAAATTTCTGGAGGGCATAGAGACAAGCGAAAGTCATCTTGCATGGGGCCGCAGTAATTCATGCCCAGCTGAGCTACTTATCCGATGTTACACCCAAGTTCTTCGCGAATTTTTGACACGCTATTGGAATATCATCAAGAAGAATAGGAGGCCATTGTTCACAGATGTTAGTATAATTAATTTTTGGTGGGATACTAAAATTACTTTGAATTCTTCAGATTTTGTTTCATTACCAAGTTTTGAGCCCATCTGACCATCTGGATGATGGCAGTATTAACATGTTCAGGTTTGACACTTGAGTAAACCTGGAGGTCATTTGACACAGAAATTGAGCCATGTGCACTATTGATTCCTCATCGACAGTGCGAGTGTACATCCATGGATATAGCTAAGCAACCTCATTCGTCGTATCTTTGTGCGTGACCAGGGGTCCTATTCTGTGTCTTTCATGCTGATCAGCTGTAGGCTATCCTCAGTAGTGAGTCATTTTCGGTTCTTTATCAGAAGCTGCTATTCTGTAAGCTTCTGAGACCTGTTACCGACCGAGAGATGGTTAGGTTTCGATATGACCAGTCGTTCGATTCGGTGTGATTTGTTTACAGCTAGAATTTTTAATTTTAGAATTACTTAGTGGTTTTAGTTTCGGATTTAGTGATTATGTTTTACTGAAAGATCACCAGGACGCATCTGAGTGGAAAGTGGGTTCATAATGGACTATTTTGCTTTGTTATAAGTACGGTTCCTATTGTTGTTACTGTGGATAAAAATAAAATCAAAAAACATTTTTGGTCAATATTCTCACAAAATACCTGTTATTTCTACGAAATTAAGAGTTTAAAAATCATCAAATTTCAGATGCTTACGTATATTACATGAGTGTTAGTTGAAATTACTAGTGTCTTCGCTTACTTTTTCCCGCAAATGGTTTATTTATTAACTGTCGAAACGCTTTTAAAACTTTTGAGTAACAATGAAAAGGAATTTTTTGAAGCCTGATAGTGCAAACCTTCCAAAATTTCATGCATTTATAGCTTATTCCTGCATCATTTGACAACGGAGGCAGCCTACGTCTCTATCGATAAAAATTAGCAGGACAAAGCGTGAGCTGAATATCAGTTGCGGTGACTTCCGTCTGGAGAAGGAAGAGCAGGCACTTATGGTCGTTCCGTGGGACTGTAACCCGATGAGCATTTTACAGCATTGCAATGTGTTGTGAGCGAGTCCTCGACTGCTAAGCTCTCTTGTCTGAGAAATGCGACTCTCGAGTTTCAACACGTCTTTGGTTCGCTTTTGCAGCATGGTTTGTGGGTATATGGAGAGAGTGGAGCAACAGACGCTTATGGATTTGTTTGGCGAAGTGTACCCACTTCCAAGGGGAGTGTACCGGGAGTGGCATTATTGAGTTCTTTTGCCAACGTGAAATGGCAGCACTTGCCTTCTACCGTGTATGCGTTTAACAAGTGTCTGTCACATGTATGCAATGTAGGGTAAGCTCAGGTTTCTTAGCTTTTTCTTTCTTTTTGATAGCCCACTCAACCATCTGTGTTGGCCCTATTTAAGTGCACTGGTCGAGGCTAAGTGGTTTTGCTACTTGCGTCTTTCTGGATTTAAGTCATTGGTATGTTTTTAATTTGTTGTTTATTTGTTTAAATATTGCTTAAATTGAAAAATCGTTTTTAGTGTAAATTTATTTGCCCAATAATTGCCGTTTTTAATTTTTTTATGTAACGTGGACATTTTCTTGAAGTTTACGATAGTTGAAAAGATATTCTTGAATGTGTAGTGTGGGCTTTGTTTGAAGTGCACTACTTTGAGCACACTTGTTTGTGGAATAGCCGGGGGGCCCCATTTTCTTAATAGTACTTAGTTGTATTCCACCCATTTGTTCTTATAGTCGTTGGGTGTGACTGCTCACTGCTCGATCTGGAACGACTCCTAAACATTCTTGAGTGCTACTGCTCATCAATATGTCTAACGTATTTTTTTCTCATTTTAGTATTCTTTGTCTAATGGAGATTCAACCAAGGCCACTAAGTCAATAACTATACAAATTTCACCTTTACATACCACCTTTTATTATGTTATTGATATCTCAATGTTTTTAAATTGTTGCTTATTTGCTTAAATACTGTTTTAATAGATTCTCAATCTTTAAATTTTTTTAACATTCTTTCACCTATAAAAGTGATTCATTTTACTGACATAAGAAAGCGTTTTGTAATAAAAAAAGCAAAATGTAATATCTGAAATTTTATGATAATTAATTTTAACTGATGTTTTCAAGTAAATGTTCCTCCTGGGGCAAATGTCGTTTTACTTCCCAGTACCTGACCGCTCTCATCTCCCCACTAGCTGGCCCATTAAATAAATTGTTCAGGAGGGCAGAACAGACGAGATATCATTGGCAAATAGATCATTACTGGCCTATGGGAGTCAACACACCAGGAGAAATACTTCCAAGATGACCCTTCAGTCATACAGTCAAAACGCTGTTCTTGTTATCTTCAGTGTGAAGACCTTTGATGCGGCTCTCTATTCTTGTCTGTTCTGTGCAAACCTCTTCAACTCTGAATTACTACTGCACCCTTCATGCGTTTGAGACTGTTTGCTGTATTCATGCCGCACACTTCCCTCCATTCCTAAACTGACTTAATATTACAGGATTTGTCCTAGCAACCAGTCCCTTATTTTAGTTTTTATCTAATTTGAGCTTCAAATTTCTTTTCCCCTCAACATCTAATTTTCAGCATTCTTCTGTAGCTTCGGGTTTCAAAGTCTTCTGTTCTCCTAAACTGCTTAATGTTCACGTCTCACTTCTGTACAGGGCTGCACTCCAGATAAATAGCTTAAGAAATTCTCTTAACACTTAAATTTAAATTACTTGTGAACGAATTCCTTTGTACCACAGATGTTTTTATTGCTGTTTCCTGTGTGCATTTTGTACCTTCTCTGCCCCAGCCATCACCAAACAATGTTTTGCTGTCGAAATAGCGAAACTTATCCACTATTTTTAATGTCTCATTTCCTAATCTAATTACTTGGGACTCGTCTGATTTAATTCAACTACATTCCATTTCCTTTCTTTACTTTTGTTCGCTTATAAATTCTTTCCAAGACAGTTCTGTTCAGCTTCTGTTCTAATTCCTTTGCTGTCTCCGAAAGAGGTATCATGTCATTCCCAAACCAGAAAATTTGTTTTTTTCTTCTCCCTGAACTTTCCAAAATTCGTCTTGGTTTCGTTTACTGCTTGCTCAGTCCACATATTTATTAACGTTTAGGGTAGAATGCAACCATGCCACACTTCCTTGCCGGACGCGGTGGTCTCGCGGTTCTAGGCACGCAGTCCGGAACCGTGCGACTGCTACGGTCGCAGGTTCGAATCCTGCCTCGGGCATGGATGTGTGTGATGTCCTTAGGTTAGTTAGGTTTAAGTAGTTCTAGGGGACTAATAACCACAGCAGTTGAGTCCCATAGTGCTCAGAGCCATTTGAACCCTTTTGAACCACACTTCCTTCTCAGCCACTGTTACCCTATCGTGTCCTTCGACTATTGTAACTCCAATCTGGTTTTTGCACAGTTTATAGGTACAGGCTCTTACTCCTTGTATTTTACGCCAAAAACTTATAGAATTACAGTGAGTGTGCTCCAGCGAACGCTTTCTTACATCTAAAAATGCTGTTAACATAGGTTTGCTTTTCTTCAGCGTACCGTATGAGGTAATTCGTAAGGTCATTACCGTCTTGCGTACTCCTACATTTCTCTGGAACCTAAACCAATTTTCCCTGAGATGGGCCGGTACAAACTTTTCCCACTCTTCTGTAGATAATTTGTGTCAGTATTTGGAAACCACTACTTATCAAACTGACTGGTAATGATCAAAGCTATCAGCACCAATCCTGAAACTGCGATTGTTACATTCTTCTCGAAGTCTGCTGTATCTTACCCACCAGGTGGAATAGTTTTTTCAGTAGCAAATCCGGCGCCATACACTGTTTGTATAACGGTATGACACCTACGCTGTTATTTGACAACCCACAAAGTAATGGACAGTATTGCTATCCAGAGGAGAGACCGTGAGCTGTTATTGAAAGTGTTCTATGTGAACGGGAGCAATTACAGTGCTGCACTGAGTGTCGCAGACTGCAGGGACTGAAGAGATGTCCAGTGCTATCAAATGTTTTAAAGAAGGGTGAGCTTGGTGGGACACCTGAAAGAGGAATGCGTTCTACCCCTGTGAAAATAATTGACGAGGTTAGTTTACTCATGTTGAGTTCGAAAGAGTGATCTGTAGTGATTACATAGGAGAGGAAGAACTTCTTAGTCGAAATCGCTATAAAAAACATTGTTGTAGATAACTACTTTCTGTAAAACTAAGTTACTATTTTCAGATCTTCACAAACTCATTACGAACGTCTTGTGGTAATTCCATACCAAATCTTTCCATTGAATTTCCAGATACATAAAGTCTTGTAGCGCCCTGGTAGGCATGTCATGTGGTATTATGGGAACGATGTTTTGGCGAGTAGTGACGTACATAGTAACTTTAATTTTGAGGTGCCAACACATCGCTCATTTCATGTTTTACGTACCTGGAAATTAAATAGGAAGTTTTTATGTGTAGCCGGCACAAGCTGTTTTTAAAAACCTTGCTGAAGATCTGAAGATGCTAACTTAGTTTTACCGAAACCGGGTATCTACAATACAGCTTTTTATAGCGACGTCGGCTAAGAAGTTCTTCTTCTGATAATTGACCATGCAGCACATGTCCCGGACAGCGAAACTGCTCGCGCACTGTCACGAGAATCGTCCATCCCATGGTCAAAAGCACGGAAAGTTTTGCGGTATGTTTTACACTAGTACCCTTATAAGATCCAGACAGTACAGCAACTGAAACCTCATGATCCATAGCAACGTTCTCAATTTGCTCTTTGCTTTCTCGCGTGGATCGAAGTTGATGAGATGTGACCGGACAATACTGTATGGAGTGACGAGGCACATATTACACTCGAAGGTGCAACGAATACACAAAACTGTCGAATTTGGGGTACCGTTTAACCTAGTACTGTGTACAACGAGCCATTGGACTTGGCATATATGACTGTGTGGTGTGCATTCACAAGGACCTTCGTTCTCCGTCCGTTCTTCTTTGAAGAAAATACACCCAGAGGGCATGTCTGGTGTACGTGATGTCTGCACGTTATCGAAATCGCCTGAACAGCATATGATTCCTGTTATGGAAGATCGTAGCTCTGTGAAAACCACTGGCGTCGTGCAAGATGAGACAACCTCATGTCGATCTCTCAGTGAAAGATCTGCTTCATGCCAACTTCCACGAACGCTTTATCTCTAGAAGTTTTCCTGATGCATGGCCTGCAATATCAACTGATATGAATCCTTGTGACTTGTGGCTCAGTGGGTACCTGAAAGAAGGCGTTTACCAGGGAAACGTTCGGTCTCTATCTGATCTGAAGGTCAGTACACAGCGACACATTGCTCGGTTTCCATCGGAACTGCTGCGAGCAAGTGTTGGCACGTCGTTTTACGGATGCTGTTTCTCGCTGACGTCTCCTGTATTCATACTGTACAAATTGTTAAGCAGCGGTTAATAATAAATCAGTATTGTGCCTTTCTCTCTTGTCTGACCTTTTCTGCCCACGTCCCACTCCTAATCCGTTACATATGGAAATATTTCTCTAAGTCTCTCTTGAATTCACAGCGCCAGACGTGTATTTGTGGGCCAAAACTGGAACTAATTTTTTCCAGTGTAAGTCGGTTTCTCATTAACACTTTAGTATATCTACCAAGTTTCGCTGAAATACGGGAATTACAGTGCATACTGGACCTCTGTGAGTAGTTGCGCTTTAATTATAACCACCCGCTAGTTTCCGTGTTGTACATTGTACACTCCTGGAAATTGAAATAAGAACACCGTGAAATCATTGTCCCAGGAAGGGGAAACTTTATTGACACATTCCTGGGGTCAGATACATCACATGATCATACTGACAGAACCACAGGCACATAGACACAGGCAACAGAGCATGCACAATGTCGGCACTAGTACAGTGTATATCCACCTTTCGCAGCAATGCAGGCTGCTATTCTCCCATGGAGACGATCGTAGAGATGCTGGATGTAGTCCTGTGGAACGGCTTGCCATGCCATTTCCACCTGGCGCCTCAGCTGGACCAACGTTCGTGCTGGACGTGCAGACCGCGTGAGACGACGCTTCATCCAGTCCCAAACATGTACAATGGGGGACAGATCCGGAGAACTTGCTGGCCAGGGTAGTTGACTTACACCTTCTAGAGCACGTTGGGTGCCACGGGATACATGAGGACGTGCATTGTCCTGTTGGAAGAGCAGGTTCCCTTGCCGGTCTAGGAATGGTAGAACGATGGGTTCGATGACGGTTTGGATGTACCGTGCACTATTCAGTGTCCCCTCGACGATCACCAGAGGTGTACGGCCAGTGTAGGAGATCGCTCCCCACACCATGATGCCGGGTGTTGGCCCTGTGTGCCTCGGTCGTATGCAGTCCTGATTGTGGCGCTCACCTGCATAGCGCCAAACACGCATACGACCATCATTGGCACCAAGGCAGAAGCGACTCTCATCGCTGAAGACGACACGTCTCCATTCGTCCCTCCATTCACGCCTGTCGCGACACCACTGGAGGCGGGCTGCACAATGTTGGGGCGTGAGCGGAAGACTGCCTAACGGTGTGCGGGACCGTAGCCCAGCTTCATGGAGACGGTTGCGAATGGTCCTCGCCGATACCCCAGGAGCAACAGTGTCCCTAATTTGCTGGGAAGTGGCGGTGCGGTCCCCTACGGCACTGCGTAGGATCCTACGGTCTTGGCGTGCATCCGTGCGTCGCTGCGGTCCGGTCCCAGGTCGACGGGCACGTGCACCTTCCGCCGACCACTGGCGACAACGTCGATGTACTGTGGAGACCTCACGCCCCACGTGTTGAGCAATTCGGCGGTACCTCCACCCGGCCTCCCGCATGCCTACTATACGCTCTTGCTCAAAGTCCGTCAACTGCACATACGGTTCACGTCCACGCTGTCGCGGCATGCTACCAGTGTTAAAGACTGCGATGGAGCTCCGTATGCCACGGCAAACTGGCTGACACTGACGGCGGCGGTGCACAAATGCTGCGCAGCTAGAGCCATTCGACGGCCAACACCGCGGTTCCTGGTGTGTCCGCTGTGCCGTGCGTGTGATCATTGCTTGTACAGCCCTCTCGCACTGTCCGGAGCAAGTATGGTGGGTCTGACACACCGGTGTCAATGTGTTCTTTTTTCCATTTATGATATGCCGCACAGAGCTCTGCAGCACACGAAGACTGTACGTGACATACTTGGAGAGTGAATGCACCACACCTTTGCCGGAGGAATCATTGGATGATAGTAATGCAGTGTTACGTGCTTAGAACACTTCTCTCCAAAGGGCCAGAGTGGACGCCACTCTAGTCTTAATACCATGGTAAAACCCGTAGCAGTATCAGAAATAGACTACCTATGTCAGTAGGATTCACTGGTGGCCCAGAAGCAGGGGCGGATTTTAAATTATAAAAAAATAAAAGTAAAGAAATTAACCGTACCTCACCAAAAATATATATTTTGATCCATCTCCGTGGGTTTCCACCTCCACATAACTTCCGCTGCCAAATACTAGAGTTAAATAACAAAATAAGTTGACTGCTTTCATAGGTACGTTATACCGCTGCACGTTTCTGTACGTTGTACTCCAGCTGAAGGTTGTCACGAAAATATATTTCCACGTCTTTTTACGATCTTAATTGCCACCTGATTTTAATCGTGTTCACGCCAGTGCATGCCTGAGCTTAGCTGCTGATAAAATGCATGAAACACGGCAACCAAGATTTCTATGTTTGTGACAGCCTATCTGGTCAAATTTCTTCTCCTGGAGCAATAAGTATGATAAACGAAACAGCTTCAGATCCACGCTATAGCTCAATTCGCCTCCATTTGCTTGTTGATAACGAACACTCTTGCAATGTTGGAGATATTTATACGCTTAACCTTGGAGGTTTTATACACTCCATGATTTCAAACGGCACGTCTCAGACTGAAGTAAATATGTTATAAATAAATATAATAACCCCAAATTCTTGACAGTCTGCCTACTTTTATTGTAAATATTTCGGACTGTCTCTGCACCAGAGCAGACAAGGACCACTTAATTCACACCATGCCTTCCAGTGTAGTGATTTCCGGAACAACTGCCAGCTCAGCCGGTCAGCGCTGGAATCTGTCAGCGGCAGAGGCTGCAGTGACGTATTGAAACTCGATGTGCAGGCCACGAGCCACCAAATTAAAAACTGTCTGCTACTGTCAGATCCAGTCTCAAACGGCGACGCTGTCGACTGGTGAAAAGAGAAAACCGTAGGCCCCTATTACCATATCGCTGGCGTAAAAATTTCGTCGTTGCTCAATTCGTCGGCAGCTTTGTGAATCGAGGACATTCTGATTGAAACTTAAATTACTATCCTAATCTGAGTTTCTGATAGTGGATACTACAGTAAACATTTTCAGACAGTGATGACAAGTAGTAAAAATTACCCTAGCGAACTTCAATTACTTTACTCATGAAATACACTACTGGCCATTAAAATTGCTACACCACAAAGATGACGTGCTACAGACGCGAAATTTAATCGACAAGAAGAAGATGCTGTGATATGCAAATGATTAGCTTTTCAGAACATTCACACAAGGTTGGCGCGCGGTGACGACACCTACAACGTGCTGACATGTGGAAAGTTTCCAACCGATTTCTCATACACAAACAGCAATTGACCGGCGTTTCCTGGTGAAACGTTGTTGTGATGTCTCGTGTAAGGAGAAGAAATACGTACCGTCACGTTTCCGACTTTGATAATGTTCGGATTGTAGCCTATTGCGATTGCTGTTTATCGTATCGCGACATTGCTGCTCGCATTGGCCGAGATCCAATGATTATTAGCAGAATATGGAATCGGTGGGTTCAGGAGGGTAATACGGAACGCCGTGCTGGATCCCAACGGCCTCGTATCACTAGCAGTCGAGATGACAGACATCTTATCCACATGGCTGTAACGGATCATGCAGCCACGTCTCGATCCCTGAGTCAACAGATGGGGACGTTTGCAAGACAACAACCATCTGCACGAACAGTTCGACGACGTTTGCAGCAGCATGGACTGTCAGCTCGAAGACCATGGCTGCGGTTGCTCTTGACGCTGCCTCACAGACAGGACCGCCTGCGATTCTGTACTCAACGACGAACCTGGATGCACGATTCGCAAAACGTCATTTTTTTCGGATGAATCCAGGTTCTGTTCACAGCATCATGATGGTCATATCCGAGTTTGGCGACATCGGAGTGAACGTACATTGGAAGCGTGTATTCGTCATCGCCATACTGGCGTATCACCCGGCGTGATGGTATGCGGTGCCATTGGTTACACGTCTTGCTCACCTTTTTTCGCATTAACGGCACTTTGAACAGCTGACGTTGCATTTCAGATGCGTTAAGATCTATGGCTCTACCCTTCATTTGATCCCTGCGAAATCCAACATTTCAGCAGGATAATGCACGACCACATGTTGCAGGTTCTGTACGGTACTTTCTGGATACAGAAAACGTTCGACTGCTGCCCTGGCCAGCACATTCTCCAGATCTCTCACCAATTGGACATGTCTGGTCAATGGTGGCCGAGCAACAGGCTCGTCACAATACGCCAGTCACTATTCTTGATGAACTGTGATATCGTGTTGAAGCTGCATGGGCAGCTGTAGCTGTACACACCATCCAAGCTCTGTTTGACTCAATGCCCAGGCGTATCAAGGCCGTTATTGCGTCCAGAGGTGGTTGTTCTGGGTTCTGATTTCTCAGGATCTGTGCACCCTAACGGCGTGTAAATGTAATCACATGTCAGTTCTAGTATAATATATTTGTCCTATGAATACCCGTTAATCATGTGCATTTCCTCTCGGTATAGCAATTTTAATGGCCAGTAGTGTACATTCTGTTAGAACGACTTCTAAAATCAGAGTAAAAGGGGCAAATACTGAGCCTACTTTTGTGTTAAACTCCTTTAACATTCCACGTTCTTCTGTTATGGTACAGCAGTTTGTAAAGATTTTCTCATAAATACGATCTGCACTTTGTACCTACACTGACGGAAAGAAAATCATAACACCAAGAAGTAGTTTTACGACATAAACGAAAGCTGGTAGCCATGTTTCTACATCTGAAAAATGATGTCGATTCAAATTTTGCGCCACTCACATAAGAGTGGCCCTAGTCGCGCCACTATGAGAATGCAAATTACGTTTGCTTTAAATACACGCTGTAATGACTGTGAGCGTTCCTTACATCTGAGCGATGACAAGGAAGGTTGATGTTAGTCAAGAATGCCTTTAAGTCCACAAAGACGACATTCCCAGCAAGTCACTGAGTTTGAATGAGGTGGGGTAATAGGACTTCGAGAAGCTGGATGTTCCTTCTGCGATATTGCAGGAAGACTTGTCAGGTATGTAGTCACTCAACACGACGTCCTGCAGCGGTGGTCACGAGAATGTAAGGTTGCAAAAGACCGGTCTCCGGACCGCCACGTGACACTACCGAGACGGAAGAGCATCACATTCGGCGTGTGGCACTGGCGCATCGTACTGCACCTGGAGCAGCAATGTGAGCAGCTTTGGCAATACAGTGGCACAACGAACAGTTATAAATCCGTTGCTTCAAGGATAGCTCCGAGCCAGACGCTCTGTAGCTTTCATTCCACTGACCTCACAACCACCGCCATTTGCGACTTCAGTGGTGTCAAACGAGAGCACATTGGAGGGCGGGATGGGGGTTGTTGTATTTTCTGCATTTTTCTATAGCAAATTAAATCACAAGTTTCTTTGCGTGGCCATCCTCCTGCTGCACTATATTTTATTCTCTCAGGAACGTTTCACCTTTTTTCATTTTAAGGCATCATGATGAGGCCCACTGATGTTGCCGCAAAGTGAAAAAACGCGAAAAGCGTCTAGGAGAATAAAAGACAGTTCAGCAAGAGAAGGCTTTTTTTTATTTACAAGCAAATTATCCTTCGTTTTTTTTTAATTTTGAGTGTTGATTTTAATTGCTACACTTTTTGTTAAATTTGTTTCCATGCCTACTTCTTCAATCTATCACTGCCAGGTGTACTTCCAGCTGCTCTTCCAATTTCTCTTCATTTCCTTCCTAAATCGTCACATCATCTGCGTGTGTTATCAAGTTCACATCATCTGCTGTTGACCACTGGCGAACTTTCCTTGTGATGTGTGCAAGATTATACACTACTGGCCAGTAAAGTTGCTACACCAAGAAGAAATGCAGATGATAAACGGGTACTCATTGGACAAATATATTATACTAGAACTGACATGTGATTACATTTTCACGCAATTTGGGTGCATAGATCCTGAGAAATCAGTACACAGAACAACCACCTTTGGCCGTAATAACGGCCTTGATACGCCTCGGCATTAAGTCAAACAGAGCTTGGATGGCGTGTACAGGTACAGCTGTCATGCAGCTTCAACACGATATCTCAGTTCATCAAGAGTAGTGACTGGCGTATTGTGACGAGCCAGTTGCTCGACCACTATTGACCAGACGTTTTCTATTGGTGAGAGATCTGGAGAATGTGCTGGCCAGGGCATCAGTCAAACATTTTCTGTATCCAAAAAGGCCTGTACAGTACCTGCAACATGAGGTCGTGCATTATCCTGCTGAAATGTAGGGTTTCGCAGGGATCGAATGAAGGGTAGAACCACGGGTCGTGACACATCTGAAATGTAACGTCCACTGTTCAAAGTGCCGTCAATGCGAACAAGAGGTTACCGAGAGGTGTAACCAATGACACCCCATACCATCACGCCGGACGATATGCTAGTATGGCAATGACGAATACACGCTTCCAATGTGCGTTCACCATGATGTCGCCAAACACGGATGCGACCATCATGATGCTGTAAACAGAACCTGGATTCATCCGAAAATATGACGTTTTGCGATTCGTGCAGCCAGGTTCAACGTTGAGTACACCATTGCAAGCGCTACTGTCTGTGATGCTGCGTCAAGGGTAACCGCAGCCATGGTCTCCGAGGTGACAATCCATGATGCTGCAAAAGTCTTCGAACTGTTCGTGCAGATGGTTGTTGTCTTGCAAACGTCCCCTTCTGTAGACTCAGAGATCGAGACGTGGCTGCATGATCCGTTACAACCATGCGGATAATATGCCTGTCATATCGACTGCTAGTGATACGAGGCCGTTGGGATCCAGCACGGCGTTCCGTATTACCCTCCTGAACCCACCGATTCCATATTCTGCTAACAGTCTTTGGATCACGACCAACGCGAGCAGCAACGTCGCGATACGATAAACCGCAATCGTGATAGGCCACAATCTGACCTTTATCATAGTCGGAAACGTGATGGTATGCATTTCTCCTTACACGAGGCATCACGACAACGTTTCACCAGGCAACGGCAGTCAACTGCTGTTGGTGTATGAGAAATCGTTGGAAACTTTCCTCATGTCAGCACGTTGTAGGTGTCGCCATCGGCGCCAATCTTGTGTGAATGCTCTGAAAAGCTAATCATTTGCATATCACAGCATCTTCTTCCTGTCGGTTAAATTTCACGTCTGTAGCACGTCACCTTCGTGGTGTAGCAATTTTAATGGCCAGTTATGTATTAAACAGCATTGCTGAGAGCACACTTCATTGCTGAACATCTCTGTCCTTTAATCCATTCTGATTTTTTGTCGTCTTTTGTAACAGTATGCAGGCACTTTTGTACATGTTTCCGATTTTCAGTTGCATTCCTTTTACGAGCGGTTCTAGACACTTCAGCCTGTAACCGCGCGACCACTACGGTCGCAGGTTCCAATCCTGCCTCAGGCATGGATTTGTGTATTGTCCTTAGGTTAGTTAGTTTAAGTAGTTCTGAGTTGTGGGGGACTAATGACCTCAGAACTTAAGTCCCATAGTGCTCAGAGCCAATTTTTTTTTTTTTTTTTTTTTTTTTGCATTTCTTTTAACAGTTCCAGTCTATTCACCATATCTCTTTCCTTCTAACAGTGTTATAAGCTAATGATTATAAAGAATCCACCTCGATTGCAAATTGAAACCGGATGGTGACCTAGGTTCCGGCCCGGATAACCAGGCCTTCTTCGGAAGACACTAAAACTACTAACTACCTAAAGAGGCATGGTCCAAAATTAATACAGAACGCCCAGAATGGAAAAGACTCGCATAAAATGTAAAATAACCGGTACGTATGTACCATGTCAATAGCTGTACTTAGCTCAAACGTCAGAAGCGTGTTTCGTCACCCTAGCGAACGTTCGGTGGGCCGCGGGCTCTCAGGTAAACGCGCTACAATGTTAAAAGTTCTCAGTGTCATAAGCGTTTTTTGTATTTCTGAATGCAACAACGATGTATTTCCCATATTCTCATTTCTTTTGTACGGCCTCTCTGACTGTAAGTGTGGCATGTATAGTTGATCTTCCAGCTCGAAATCCTCGTTGTTGTTCTTTTATTCCTGATTTTCTGTAAAACTGTCTTTTAATAATTCTCATGCAGTGACTCGGTAGTGCTATTTCTCTGTAATTCTCACAGAGCTCCTTGCTACCCTTCTTAACCCAGGTAATATTATTGCCTTTGTCCAATAATAAGGAATTCTTCCGTATGTCTATACTATACTCACTATTCCGTACAGCCGCTGAGTTCCGATAGGTTCTGTGGCTCTGATCGTTTCCATTGTGATGTCATCTACTGCGGGAGCTTTGCCATTTTTCATTTCTAACACATCTTTCTCTACATCCAATACCTACAAATCATCCCTTACTGTATTCTTTGTGATGGTGTTATTTCTGTCGTCTCTCTCTAACTCATCATGTGTATTTGTTCCATCCTCTACTTCACATAGTTTATGCAAGTAGTCTGATCCGCTTGTATACTTCCTTTACTTGATCATGTGTACGCATTGCCACCAGACGACGATGAATCTCGCGTTGAGTGGTGGTCACTATGTTTTGGCCCTTGAACGTAAATTGCAACCAGTCCCTTTCATTACGACTGTGCAGGTGGTCAACTTTCGATCACTCAGCGGTCTCTTTAGTTGTATTGTGTATATTTTGTGTGAGCACATTGTGTGCCCTAATATGTTTTAATTACATTTTGTGCTATTTAACGTTTAAGACACCGAAACTTTTATTAATCGCGGAACACACACTGTGTACTCCTGCCGCTCGCAAGCATGTATGTATGTATGTAACTGAGCTTAGCGAATGTTTTTACCAACGCGATATAAATTGAGAGGTGATTTATTACTACATGATAGCTCCACTGAGTTTAGACAACATGGCGCCTAACGGGAATTCCATTGTGAACGCCTGCCTGCCAAGGCTGCACGCTGAATCTGCACCGCCGTCATGTCCTGGCGTAATGCTCAGACGCTCCTGCTGGCCGTTATAAAAACCATCGGATCTAATAACAAAATAAGAGACTTCTGTAGTTACCTCTAGTTTCTATATTCAACTGAAAAAGTAAATACCACCACAAATCAGTTAAAAAGAAATGAATCATGCCGAAACTCCCTAAATGCGGATTACTACCAAGAAATCAAGATTATGTCAATTTACTTCATTGCTTAGTGAACATAGTGAGCTCATTATCTTCTCTTCGTTGGTTCGAAAACACATATATTTGAAACCTCCCTAGTTAACAACAAGTGATCACAATTACTCTGTTTCTCTTATTCTGTCCATGATCGTACCGACCTAATTTCATCGCTATCAGCCAACGACTAAACCCATCTTATTGTTCAGTTCAAATGTTCCACGGATTCACTGATGCCACAACTTTTTGTAATCACTGTCTTTACATCCATCAGTCACGATCATGTTGTGCAACTGCAGTACATTCTTGTTTCTGTGCAGTCTTTTCAAAAATCTTAGAATAAGCGCATGGTATCATTTATACTTGAATGTGCACTCTATAATTCATCCCTTTAAAAGTTTATTTTTTGCATTCCTGGTGTAATTAAGTGCTTTTAAATTTTATTTTAAAGCTATGCTTGTATATACAGGGTGTAACGGGTATAAGTGCAGATATTCCTATTGGTGGCTGAGGACAGTATCCTGAAACGCAGTGCATCTCTATTTACGACATTTGCACACTAATAATTATAGTTACTATGAAAAGTTTGGTTTTATCTTGGTAGGTACCTCCAAGTGCATGTGGCAAGAGCAAGCCTTTAATGCTTGTTTACCCCTGGCAGCAGCTGAGATATTGAAGTGTGAATGGATTTATTAGGTTACACTCTTGCACTTGTAGTCATTAGCTGTTATTAAAACTATTTTTGCAATCGATATGTCGTAGTAAGCAGATGCCAAGTGGGATGTTTATATCTTTACTTCCTACGTCGAGTGACCATGTCTGACTATGTGTACATATTTTAGTAGCTTTTACAATAATCTGTGTCTTGTTGAACTGTAGGTTACCTGACGAGATTTGTTAAGGATGAAATGGGTTCGTGTCTCAATAAATGCACCTAAAACACAGACTGTGATGGTTTAATGAATATTCACATTAATAAACCGTGTAAATACAAGATGTTCAAGATTATTAAATTTACATTCTACGGTAGTTCGCAATAAAGTTGTTATTTCTTCTTTGTCTCCTCGCCTTTGGCTGTAGCATTGCTCTACTACATGGAGGCTTTTATGGTTTTCATAAAAAAAATTAATTACTTTTCCCTTTCTTCTCCCTAGTAACTCTTCATTTTGTACTTCATCGGTATCCGCGACTTTTTACCATCCTCCAGTTTTTGATCATTCTGTCTGTGTATTACTTCCTCCTAGCCTCAGTAGGTTGCCATGGAATCGATGAGAGGAACGAAAGTGGTGAAAGGCTAGTTCAATTTGTGGGAGAAAATAAATTATTCATCACGAACACGTTTTTTGAGAAACACCATAATAGGAAATGGACATGGAGAAGCACAAATCATGGGACCCACAATGATAGATTTTATCATCTCAAATCACACAAAAATAATCAAAAATGTTTCACTTTTAAATCAATTTAATACTTTCAGCGACCATAGATTCGTACGAGCAAAAATAAAGATGAATTCTCAACAAGAATGAAGAGAACTAATATCACAGAAAAACGTAATTATAGGTATGGATAAATTAAACGAAAGAAAATGGATTTTCAGTACACCCTTCGAGTGTGATTAGAAGAGTCAACGGAAGCAAATCTAACGGAAACGATAATGGAAACTGCAAAACAAATAGGTCGACTAACAACAATTACTAAACAACCAGGAAAGTTAAGGGCGGAAACCAAAGATTTACTTGTAAAAGACAAGAGTTGAAAATCAAAACTTGTTGTGACAAAATAGACTATTCAGAGCTGTGTAAGTGTATAAGGAAGAATATGAATGCCGACATACAAAAATACAATGAAAATACCATAAAATTAGCATTAGAGAATAAAAGGAGCTGCAAGAAAGCTAAACAAAAGCTTATGATTGGTAAAAACGAAATCATAGCAATTGACGGTGACAATGGGCGCATAAAGGAAAAGGAAGAAATTTCTGTAGTAAATTATATGAAAGAACACATGGACCACTAGGAAAACCTTACGCAGATGATGATGAAGTCCCCAAAATCCTCCCCGAAGAAATAAGAAAAGCTTTAAACGAGATACAGAATGGCGAAGCAGAGGGTCATGATGGTCTGACAATTGACATATTCAGTCTTACAGTGAAGGAAAAAGAGAAACATCTGGCTAAAGTCTTTACTTCGTCTATACAGAATGGCAGCATCCCAACCTGCTGGACCAAAGGAAACATAAAATTACTACATAAGAAGGGAATTATTCACGATCGGAAGGACTACCGCCACTTTAGCTCATTTTCTGTTGTATATATATTATTCACTAAAGTCCTGATAAATCGCATGAAAATTGTAGTGCAGACTGCACAGCCCATAGAACAAGCTGGATTCCACAGTGGTTCAGTACAATTGACCATGTAAACTGTGACGTTGCAAACCCCTGTTACTAGATGAATAGGTCTAGTGTGCAAGAATTCCTTTGTAGAGAGCGAGAACGCAACATGGTGCTCCATTCACGGAAGCGCGTGGCGCGACCGCGCGAGATTTGCAACGTGTCGGTGGGATGCCTCCGCCCCTGGGGCGGAAGAGATGAGCAAGCGCTTATTAGAAACGTCTCGTCATAGTGGATCAAGATGCCGTAGTCGCTCACATGTTAAGATTCATAAGTAATTAAGCTCGTAAAGAGCAATAAACAAAGTTTGATGGGAAATTGTTTATAAGATTTAATTGAAAATTATTACGTAAAGAACAGCACAATATAATATTCTGGGTGGCATCACACGTAATTTAAACTAATTAAGTTATACTATACACTTAACTTGCAATAGTTTTCATTGTTTGCAAATTATTATTAAGATTTATCGCCCATAATTAATTATTATAGATATGAAGATTTTGAGTAGCGCAATGTGTAGATCGCTACAGATTACGTCTAAAAACAGTGCTATATGCAGTTCTGTGGTTATCACTGTTAGCATTCAACCGCGATTCTTATGCATATATTTTAACAACGCGTTTCAAGAGACAATGCTCTCATCATCAGGTTTTAAAGTCTATCTCATAAAATTAAACGGATTAAAAAGACAAAATACCATAGTCCGTCCCTTTAATTTCATGACACAGACTTTACAACCTGATGATGAGAGCATTGTCTCTTGAAACGCGTTGTTAAAATATATGTATAAGATTCGCGGTTAAATGCTAACAGTGATAACCAGTATAACGACAACTGCTACCTCGACTCCATAATGGATTATATTAAATGCAGTTCTATGTTAAAACTTTGCAGCCCAGGGGTAAACAAACAAATTTGCGCTAAGTGGCGAAATTTTGCAAAAAACTAAAACTTGATTTACGGGCGACAGAATAATCCTAGAAATTAATGTAAAATAGTAAATAAGATGTACTTCTTAGCGAAGTTCCGATGCTGTACTTATTTCTGTTGAGGGATTAGTTGTTGGTCAGTCGTTTTGGAGGGTGGGTGGCGGAGGTGGCCTGTAGGTGGCGAGCGAGCCTCACTTGTGGGTGGCCCATGTGGTTATCCGAGTAAGAATTTATCGCGCGCATTTATTTCGCCAAAGAGTATTGTTTAATAGTGCAAGTGTGCAAGCATGTTTTTGGTGAACTAGCAGTGCTACGATCATTTGTGTGACTACGAATTACGAGGTATACATCGGCGTAAGTGAACATGTGGTGATCTGTGATTTCGCTTCCCGCGCCCGGGTTCCCGGATTCGATTCCCGGCGGGGTCAGGGATTTTCTCTGCCTCTTGATGACTGAGTCTTGTGTGATGTCATTAGGTTAGTTAGGTTTAAGTAGTTGTAAGTTCTAGGGGACTGATGACCATAGATGTTAAGTCCCATAGTGCTCAGAGCCATTTTTTTTTTATTTCACGCCAAAATAGATAGAACAAAGAGAACAGAGGGACTTGTGGTTCTCTTCGAGTTGATTGAGTAACTGTCGATTATAGCAGCCTACATTACTGCTATTGGGGGTTCGGAGTCTAATTATTATTAAAGTAAAAGTGCAAACCGTCTCACCTGTCCTAATTTCATTGTGTGAAAGAGAAGGACAACGCCAAGAAATCGTGTTGTCGTTGTTGTTGTGGTTTTCAGTCCTGAGACTGGTTTGATGCAGCTCTCCATGCTACCCTATCCCATGCAAGCTACTTCATCTCCCAGTACCTACTGTAGCCTACATCCTTCTGAATCTGCTTGGTGTATTCATCTCTTGGTCTCCCTCTACGATTTTTATCCTCCGCGTTGCCCTCCAGTGCTAAATTCCTGACCCCTTGATGCCTCAGAACATGTCCTACCAACCGATCTCTTCTTCTAGTCAAGTTGTGCCACAGACTCCTCTTCTCCCCAATTCTATTCAATAGCTCCTCATTAGTTGTGTGAACTACCCATACAATCTTCAGCATTCTTCTGTAGCACCACATTTCAAAAGCTTCTATTCTCTTCTTGTCTAAACTATTTATCGTCCATGTTTCACTTCCATACATGGCTACACTCCATACAAATACTTTCAGAAACGACTTCCTGACAAATAAATACTCGATGTTAACAAATTTCTCTTCTTCGGAAACGCTTTCCTTGCCATTGCCAGTTATTTTGCTCTACAAATAGCAGACCTCCGTTACTACTTTAAGTGTCTCATTTCCTAATCTAATTCTCTCAGCATAACTCGACTTAATTTGACTACATTCCATTATTCTCGTTTTGCTTTTGTTGATGTTCATCTTATACCCTCCTTTCAAAACACTGTCCATTTCGTTCAGCTGCTCTTCCAAGTCCTTTGCCGTCTCTGACAGAATTACAATGTTATCGGCGAACCTCAAATTTTTATTTCTTCTCCATGGATTTTTATACCTACTACGAGCTTTTCTTTAGTTTCCTTTATCGCTTACTCAATATACAGATTGAATAGCAACGGGGATAGGCTACAACCCTGTCTCACTTGCTTCCCAACCATTGCTTCCCTTTCATACCCCTCGACTCTTATTACTGCCATCAGCTTTCTGTATAAATTGTAAGTAGCCTTCCGCTCCCTGTATTTTGCCCCTGCCACCTTCATAATTTGAAAGACAGTATTCCATCAACATTTTCAAAAGCTTTCTCCAAGTTAACAAATGCTAGAAACGTAAGTTTGCCTTTCCTTAATCTATTTTCTAAGGTAAGTCGTAGGGTCAGTATTGCCTCACGTGTTCCAACATTTCTACGGAATCCGAACTGATCTTCGCCAAGGTCAGCTTCTACCAGTTTTTCCATTCTTCTGTAAAGAATTCGTGTTAGTATTTTACAGCTGTGACTTATTAAACTGATAGTTCGGTAATTTTCACATTTGTCAACACCTGCTTTCTTTGGGATTGGAATTATTATATTCTTCTTGAAGTCTGAGGGTATTTTGCCTGTCTCATAGACCTTGCTCACCAGATGGTACAGTTTTGTCAGGACTGGCTCTCCCAAGGCTGCCAGTAGTTCTAATGGAATGTTGTCTATTCCGGGGTCCTTGTTTCGACTCAGGTCTTTCAGTGCTCTGTCAAACTCTTCACGCAGTATCCTATCTCCCATTTCATCTTCATCTACATCCTCTTCCATTTCCATAATATTGTCCTCAAGAAGATTGCCCTTGTGTAGACCCTCTATATACTCCTTCCACCTTTATTTTTTCCCTTCTTTGCTTAGAACTGGGTTGCCATCTGAGCTCTTGATATTCATGCAAGTGTTTCTACTTTCTCCAAAGGTTTCTTTAATTTTCCTGTAGGCAGTATCTATCTTACCTCTAGTGATATAAGCCTTTACATCCTTACATTTGCCCTCTAGCCATCCTTGCTTAGCCATTTTGCACTTCCTGTCGATCTCATTTTTGAGACGTTTGTATTCATTTTTGCCTGCTACATTTACTGCATTTTTATATTTTCTCCTTTCATCAATTAAATTCAGTATTTCTTCTGTTACCCAAGGATTTGTACTAGCCCTCGTCTTTTTACCTATTTGATCCTCTTCTGCCTTCACTATTTCAACCCTCAAAGCTACCCATTCTTCTTCTTCTGTATTTCTTTCCCGCATACCTGTCAATTGTTCCCTTATGCTCTCCTGAAACTCTGTACAACCTCTGGTTCTTTCAGTTTATCCAGGTCCCATCTCCTTAAATTCCCACCTTTTTGCAGTTTCTTCAGTTTTAATCTACAGTTCATAACCAATAGATTGTGGTCAGAGTTCACATCTGCCCCTCGAAATGTCTTACAATTTAATACCTGGTTCCTAAATCTCTGTCTTACCATTATATAATCTAGCTGATACATTTTAGTATCTCCAGGGTTCTTCCATGTATGCAACCTTCTTTCATGATTCTTGAACCAAGTGTTAGCTATGATTAAGTTATGCTCTGCGCAAAATTCTACCAGGCGGCTTCCTCTTTCATTTCTTAGCCTCAATCCATATTCACCTACTATGTTTCCTTCTCTCCCTTTTCCTACTCTCGAATTCCCAGTCACCCATGACTATTAAATTTTCGTCTCCCTTCACTACCTGAATAATTTCTTTTATCGCATCATACATTTCATCAATTTCTTCGTCATCTGCAGAGCTAGTTGGCATATAAACTTGTACTACTGTAGTAGGCGTGGGCTTCGTGTCTATCTTGCCCACAATAATGCGTTCACTATGCTGTTTATAGTAGCTTACCCGTACTCCTATTTTTATTCATTATTAAACCTACTCCTGCATTACCCCTATTTGATTTTGTACTTATAACACTGTATTCACCTGACTGAAAGTCTTTTTCCTCCTGCCACCGAATTTCACTAATTCCCACTATATCTAACTTTAACCTATCCATTCCCCTTTTTAAATTTTCTAACCTACCTGCCCGATTAAGGGATCTGACATTCCAGTCTCCGATCCGTAGAACGCCAGTTTTCTTTCTCCTGATAACGACGTCCTCTTGAGTAGTCCCCGCCCGGAGATCCGAATGGGGAACTATGTTACCTCCGGAATATTTTACCCAAGAGGACGCCATCATCATTTAATCATACAGTAAAGCTGCATGCCCTCGGGAAAAATTACGGCTGTCGTTTCCCCTTGCTTTCAGCCGTTCGCGGTATCAGAACAGCAAGGCCATTTTGGTTAATGTTACAAGGCCAGATCAGCCAATCATCCAGACTGTTGCCCCTGCAATTACTGAAAAGGCTGCTGCCCCTCTTCAGGAACCACACGTTTGTCTGGCCTCTCAACAGATACCCCTCCGGTGTGGTTGCACCTGCGGTACGGCCATCTGTACCGTTGAGGCACGCAACCCTCACCACCAACGGCAAGGTCCATGGTTCATCGGGGGCAATAAATAGTGGTGATAAAAATTTCATTGAACAGTGTCATGAAAATTGATTTTGCTATAATATTCGCCTAATTTTTATTCCCTGGTATAAACGGTACTCATGTCTGAGTGAATATTAGTTCAAAAACTATAACTAACGTGCGGGTGTGGAACAGTGTACTAATGCACCAAGTGTGAAAATCATCGCCTGAGACCTACGTGAGAGCCAAAATTTGCACTAACATTTTTAACGAACGTTTGTATATGCACATTCGTGTGAACTCTTCAACCGCACTTATTTTCCGCCCCATCGCAAAACACACTGCGTGAGGTAATTAGTCGAGCCAATGAATATGAAATGCCACTATGCATAGCCTTCATTGACTTCGAAAAAGCCTTTGATTCTGTCAGCCACGCTGTAGTCATACAGGCACTGGCCGAGCAAGGAGTGGAAACTAAATATATAAACATATTGTGCAACATTTATGACCCGTCTGTAGCACCATCAACCTAGGAAAATGCAAGTACGAAATTCCCACTGGAAAAGGAATAAAGCAGGGCGATTGTATATGCCCGAAGATATTTATAGCAGATGGCTATGACCAAATTTATTTGGAACAACAGAAGAATAAGAATAAATAGTAAAAGGCTCACCAACCTGAGATTTGCTGGCGATATAGTGGTCCTAGCTAACAGTCAGATGGAAATGCAGTCCTCTATGAAAGACTTAACAGATCGTTGTCAGGAAGTTGGGCTTAAATCACTCTAAAACTAAGGTTATGCATAATAAGTGGGTAGCTGCGGGACAAGTAACACTGAACGGCAACATCCTAAACAATGTTACAGAGTACATTTATCTGGGGCAATTAATTGACACAAAACCCCTTTTAAACCTGAAATTTTTTGTCGAATTAAACTGGGTTGGATGGCTTACGTAAGGAATGCATCAGTTTCCAAATCTAACATGCCAGTCTACTTCAAAAAGACAGTTTTTGATCAGTGAATCGTATCGATTTTGACGTACGGGTGTGAAACTTGGACTTTAAAGGAATTTTTCAAAAGGAAACTTAGAACTACTCAGAGAGTCAGGGAAAGGTCAATGTTAGAACTCACTAAGAAAGAGCGACAGAAAAGTGAAGACATACGAGCAACAACAGGAGTAAAAGATATTCCAGAACGGGTTAAGACTCTAAAATGGCAGTGGGCAAGACATATTGCACGAACGAAGGTTGGAAGATGGACAAAATCAGTGGAGTCCCAGAGAAAAACTAAGACCACCAGGAACACCACCTGATCGCTGGGATAGAGAACTCAGGAAAGAGCTTTCTTCAGTCGCAACAATCTGCTTTTCGTTTCACTATGTCAGGTAGTGTAGTAGTTAAGGGACTGGGTTCGAATTCTGGATGAAAACAATTCGAATCCCTTTCTGGTCGTCAAGATGTAATTTTTCTGTACAATGCCTGAATCTATTAAGGTGATTCCCAGTTTGCTTTAATTACGCCCCAAAGTCCCTTTCCCATCCTAGGTCCTCACGATGTTCTACCTCTAATGATCTCGACATCATCATATTCGCTAAACTCATTTGGTAGATGAACACATGTGGTTGACGGTGATTGCATCCTTCTAATGTGGTGATGACTACTTAATTCGGCCGTCTAACTGTATTGTAGTAACAACTCTGACGGAATATACAATAGAAATATATCTTTCCTATTTTCACGCAGTCATTGCCTGTAAATTAACCCATTAGCTGTGAGACAACGAGCATTCATCAAGCTACAAAGACCCAGCCATGCAGTGATATACACTGAAGTGCCAAAGAAACTGGTACACCTGCCTAACATCGTGTAGGGCCCCTCGAGCACGCAGAAGTGCTGCAATGGGATGTTTCATGGACTCGACTAATGTCTGAAGTAGTGCTGGAGGGAATTGACAACATGAATCCTGCACGGCTGAGCACTGGGGTTGGAGATCTCTTCTGAACAGCAGGTTGCAAGACATCCCAGACATGTTCAATAATGTTCATGTCTGGACAGCGGAAACGCTTAAACTCAGAATAGTGCTCCTGTAGCCACACTGCAGAAATTCTGGACGTGTGGGTGTCGCATTGTCTTGCTGGAATTGCCCAAGTCCGTCGGGACAGGATGCTTTCGTACTTGTCAGCAGTCAGAGTTGTATCTAGACGTATCAGGTGTCCCATATCACCCCAACTGCATAATCCCCACACCATTACAGATCCTCCACCAGTTTAAACAGTCCCCTGCTGACATGCAGGGTCCATGGATTCATGAGGTTGTCTCCATGCCAGTACAGCCCAACGTCTGTGTTGACAGGTCCAGGCGAGGCGTAACGCTTTGTGTCGCGCGGTCATCAAGGGTACACGAATGGGCCTTCGGCTCTGAAAGCCCATATCGATGATATTTCGTTTAATAGTTCGCACGCTGACGCTTGTTGATGGCCCAACATTGAAATGTGCAGCAATCTGCGAAATGATCGAACTTCTGTCACGTTGAGCGATTCTCTTCAGTCGTCATTAGACGAGTTCTTGCAGGATCTTTTTCCGGTCGCAGAAATGTCGGAGATTTGATGTTTTACCGGATTTCTTATATTCACAGTACACTGCTGAAATGGCCATACGGGAAAAATCCCCACTTCATCGCCACCACGGAGATGCTGTGTCCCATCGCTCGTGCACCAACTACAACACCACGTTCGTTGAATACGCATATCTATACCAATTTCATTGGCGCTTCGGTGTATAATACCGACATGCAGAAGCGTTGCTCGGTCGCGGCTAGAGTACTGATGTTTCTTCGCGGTTTACTGTTTCTGTTTATACGTACAGATAAAACGAATAACGCGCAAGACTAATTTCGGACCGCTCTATCGAATGGTCACGTAAAATTCCATTTAAAAATAATTTTGTTTGTAATGGGAGACAAACCGACGCTTTCCATCCACGCCTGGTTTCGTATGAAAGGTGTGATGAGCAGGATTTCCTTACAGTGACTCTACCTACACGATACAAAATCGGAAATACAAATATTGCAGAAACATCAGAGAACACACGCCTGACGACCCGTAGGAGATATACCCGTTATACAGCCTGTATCTGACTTAAGATATTTCCAACTTCTGCTACAATGAAATAACGCAATACCGACACATGAAAATTCGTGCTAGACCATGATTCGAACCCGAAGACCGTTTACTAAATGCAGGAAATCCGGGTTCGAATTCCGTCCGGCATATGTTTTCATCTGCTGTCACAGAGCAACTTCAGTGCCCCAACGCAGCATGAAGCTGCTGTAATTTCAGTATTGTTTGCTGCAATGTGTAATGAACAGAACTAAATCAGAATGTTTTCCTCAAGGAAAGTCATAGTATTTTGTAATCGGCACGTAACACGGTCTTTCGACTGAATTTTACTACCTGTAACAATGCGGCGGCCCTCTTGCCATACGAAACTGTGCATTGACGTACAATACTTGTGAGAAGTATTGTACTTAATGGCCAGGCTTTAGTTGCTATACTAGCGTGACCCCTAATTTTTGCATCATATTGGTACAAATAAAATTATGACTGCTGCGTTATGCTAGTCAATTTGCAGAAAAGCACTTCAGATGTATGTATATGATAAACTTCCAATGTTGGTGTTATAATCTCACATCCAATGCATCCATTTACACTGAAGTGGCAAAAGTCATGGCCTAGCGATATTCACATACACAGATGGCGGAAGTCTCCCGCACACAAGGTATAAAAACGCATTGCATCGGCGGAGCTGTCACTTGTACTCAATTTGTTCATGTGAAAAGATTTCCAACGTAATTATGGCTGCACGATGAGAATCAACAGACTGTACGCAGAATGGTAGTTGGACATAGACAGATGGGACATTCCATTTCGGAACTCGTCAGGGAATTCAATATTCCGAAATCCACAGTGTCAAGAATGTGCCTAGAATACCAAATTTCAGGCCCTACCTCTCACCACGGATAACATAGTGGCCAACGGCCTTCACTTAACGACCAAGAGCAGCGACGAGTGCGTGGATATGTCAGTGTTAACAGAAAAGTAAAACTGTGTGAAGTAACCGCAGAAATCAATCTGAGACGTACGACCAAGATGTCCGTTAGGAGAGTGCTGCGAAATCTAGCGTTAATAGGACGTGGCCGCATACGACGGACGCGAGTGCCTTTGCTAGAAGGACGATGTCGTCTGGAGCGCCTTTCCTGGACTCCAGACCATATCGGTTGAAGCCTAGACGACTGGAAAACCGTGCCCTGGTCAGATGAGCCCATATTTCAGTTAGCAGGGTAAGGAAGGAAGTTGTTCTTCGCGTAAATGAACATACAGAAAACGCTAACAAGAAGAAGGGACAGGACGATAGGATATCTGTTCAGAGTTCAGGAAATAACTCCTATGGTACTCGAGGGAGCTGCAGTGGATAAAAACTGTAAAGGAAGACAGAGATTGGGATACATACAGGAAATAACTGAGGACGCAGGTTGCAGTTGCTACTCCGACATGAGAAGGTTGACACGGAGGGGAATTCGTGGTGAGCCCAATCGAATTCCAGTTCGATTTTAGTATGAGTTCCCTGCGGTATTGGCTTCTTACCTATCTTTCATTTATCGTGTATCTCTCGCCCAGTAGAAAGACTCAAGCTACTGTAAAAAGGTGCAGGTGGCTCCAGTATAAGTGCAAATGAACGGACTCGCAAAATTACAGACCAATACCTCTAACTTCTGTTTGCTGAAGAATCCTTGAGCATATTCTCACTTCGAATAAAATAAACTTTCTGAGATTGAGAAGCTTATTTCCAGGAATCAGCATGGTTGTACAAAACATCGCTAATGCCAAAGTCAGCATTCCCTTTTCTCATATGATATTCTGCGAACTATCGATGGAGGGTACCAGGTAATTGCATATCTCTAGATTTCCGAAAAGCATTTGACACCGTGCCCCATTGCAGGCTGTTAACGAAGGTACGAGCATATGGAGTAAGTTCACAGATGTGTGGATGGCTCGAAGCCTTAGATAATAGAAGTATGTTGTCCTCGACGGCGAGCGTTCATCAGAGACAAAGGTATCGTCCGGGGTGCCCCTGGGAAGTGTGCTAGGACCGCTGTTGTTCTCTTTATATATACAGCGTGTTACAAAAAGGTACGGCCATACTTTCAGGAAACATTCCTCACACACAAATAAAGAAAACAATTTATGTGGACATGTGTCCGGAAAGGCTTCATTTCCATGTTAGAGCCCATTTTAGTTTCGCCAGTATGTACTGTACTTCCTCGATTCACCGCCAGTTGGCCCAATTGAAGGAAGGTTATGTTGACTTCGGTGCTTGTGTTGACATGCGACTCATTGCTCTACAGTATTAGCATCAAGCACATAAGTACGTAGCATCAACAGGCTAGTGTTAATCACGAACGTGGTTTTGCAGTCAGTGCAATGTTTACAAATGCGGAGTTGGCAGATGCCCATTTGATGTATGGATTAGCACGGGACAATAGCCCTGGCGCGGTACGTTTGTAACGAGACAGATTTCCAGAACGAATATGTCCCGACAGGAAGACGTTCGAAGCAATTGATCGCCGTCTCAGGGAGCACGGAACATTCCAGCCTATGATTCGCGACTGGGGAAGACCTAGAGCGACGAGGACACCTGCAATGGACGAGGTAATTCTTCGTCCAGTTGTCGATAACCCTAATGTCAGCGTCAGAGAAGTTGCTACTGTACAAGGTTACGTTGACCACGTCAATGTATGGAGAGTGCTACGGGAGAACCAGTTGTTTCCGTACCATGTACAGCGTGTGCAGGCACTATCAGCTGATGACGGCCTCCACGGGTACACTTCTGCGAATGGTTCATCCAACAATGTGTCAATTCTCATTTCAGTGCAAATGTTCTCTTTCGGATGAGGCGTCATTCCAACGTGATCGTATTATAAATTTTCACAATCAACATGTGTGGGCTGACGAGAATCCGCACGCAATTGTTTAATCACGTCATCAACACAGATTTTCTGTGAACGTTTGGGCAGGCATTGTTGGTGGTGTCTTGATTGGGCCCCATGTTCTTCCACCTACGCTCAATGGAGCACGTTATCATGATTTCATACGGGATACTCTACCTGTGCTGTTAGAACATGTGCCTTTACAAGTACGACACAATATGTGGTTCATGCACGATGGAGCTCCTGCACATTTCAGTCGAAGTGTTCGTACGCTTCTCAACAACAGATACGGTGACAGATGGATTGGTAGAGGCGGACCAATTCATGGCCTCCACGCTCTCCTGACCTCAACCCTCTTGACTTTCATTTATGGGGGCATTTGAAAGCTCTTGTCTACGCAACCCCGGTACCAAATGTAGAGATTCTTCGTGGTCGTATTGTGGACGGATGTGATACAATACGCCATTCTCCATGCGCCTGAGGGTGGATGCATGTATCCTCGCTAACGGAGGAAATTTTGAACATTTCGTGTAACAAAGTGTTTGAAGTCACGCTGGTACGTTCTGTTGCTGTGTGTTTCCATTCCATGATTAATGTGATTTGAAGAGAAGTATTAAAATGAGCTCTAATGTGGAAATTAAGCGTTTCCGGACACAGGTCCACATAACATATTTTCTTTCTTTGTGTATGAGGAATGTTTCCCGAAAGTTTCGCCGTACCTTTTTTTGTAACACCCTGTATAAATGATTTGTCGTACAGGGTGGGCTGAATCTCAGATTGTTTGCTGGTGATACCGAGGTATATGGTAAGGTGTGTGACTGTAGGAAGATACAAGATGACTTAGACAAAAATTCCAGTTGGTGTGATGAATAGCAGATAGCTCTAAATGTGGAAAAATGTAAGTTGCTGCGGATGAGTGGGAAGATCAAACCTGTAATGTTCGAATACAAGTTGTTTAAATATCTGCGCGTAACGTTGCAGAGCGATAAGAGATGGAACGAGCATATGAGAAATGTGGTAGTAAAGGCGAATGGTCTTCTTCACTTTATTGGAAGAATTTTAGGGAAGAGTGGTTCACCTTTGAAGAAGACCGTAAATAGGACTATGGAGCGATCTATTCTTGAGTACTGCTCGAGTGTTTGGGATCCGTACTAGGTCGGATTGAAGGAAGGCACCGAAGCGGTTCAGAGGCGGACTGCTAGATCTGTTACCGATAGGTTCTAGCAACACGTAAGTGTTACGGAAAGGCTTCGGGTACGCAAATGGCAATCCCTGGAAGGAAGGCGACGTTCTTTTCGAGAAACACTACTGAGAAAATTTAGAGAACCGGAATTTGAAGCTGACTGCAGAACGATTTTGTCGCCGTCAACGTACATTGCGCGTCAGGACCACGAAGATAGCATACGAGAAATGATGGCTCATACGGAGGCATATAGGCAGTCGTTTTTTCCCTCGCTCTATTTGTGTGATGAACAGGAATGTAAATGACTAGTAATGGTACAGGGTAACCTCCGCCACGCACCGTGCGGAGGCTTGCGGAGTGTCTATGTAGATGTAGATAGAGAACCAGTCAGAAGACTGAGTGCGGTAGAAGCCCCACGAAGCCACGGATCCACTTTGTCAACAAGGCACTGCGCAAGCTGGTGGTGACTCCATAATGGTGTGGGTAGTGCTAACATGGAATGGAGTAGGTCCTCTGGAAGTACGGCAACTTGGAGGCCATTTGCTGCCGATCATAGACGTCTTATTGCTAAACAACGACAGAATTTTTATGGATGATAATGCGCCCTGTCCCTGGACCACAACTGCTCGCGGTTACTTTGGTGAACATTCTGGACAATTCGACTAAGTGGTTGGCCACCCAATCGCACCGAAAATTTATGAGATATAATCGAGAGGTAAGCTCGTGAACAAAATCCTGCACTATCGACACTTTCGCACATACGGACAGCTATAGAGGAAGCTTGGATCACTGCTTCTGCAGCGGATTTCCAACGACTTATTCAGTCCATGCCAAGTCGAGTTGCTGCCCTAGTACGGACAAAAAGATACCCGACACGAGATTTGGAGGTATCCCACGGCATTTGTTACCGCAGAGTGAGTATCCAGATATTCATTGACTTGAATGTAATCTTTATTTTTCCACAAAAAAACAGTACGCAAAGAGAAACTGGAGGGTTTGCTGATCAGCTATTACTTCTGTCAAGCAAACATGCCGCTCCAAAACCTCCTGCACACCTGAAATTTTTGGTCGTTTAAAATTCTGAGTATCTGGTGTTAGTGATTCATTCATAAGAATTTTCGCAGGAATAGGAATCTTCGTGAAACAAAGTACAAACAATACCATATCAGTTCATGTACCTTTGTTCTGCTCATAATCGAGCCGTCCACTCTCCTTAATTAAACTAAAACGTTTCAGTTTCTTGTGCTTTGCGCGATCTCTCTGAGAGCTCTAGAAAACTTAAAAGTTTTGGCAGGAAAATGTAACAAACATGTCAACTAAAACCGTTCAGTGCCTGTAGCACTTAAGACAGAAGACTACTGGTATTTCTCTGTCGCAATAACCTTGCGGCTACGCCTACGCCAATAAAAATAGTGGTTAAATCATTTGCGAACACAAACAGCATCTCCCTTTATGATCTACTTTATTGTATTAAATTATCTGTTTCCCAATGTTTCTAATGGCGCATCAGCGATTTGTTTTATAACGTTTTACAAAGTCGCACTATACGCCATCTGATCAAAAGCATCCGAGCACCCATACGTAATTTCTAATCGACCACTAAATACCATGAGAGGTGGACCCATTAGCATAAAATCAAGCGGGGGGGGGGGGGGGGGGAGTGTAAGGTGTAATATATTGTCAGTAGAGGAACAGTAACAGCAAACTGATCAGAACAGTTCAGTGACTTCAAATGCATGTAGACTAGTCTTTCGACGTGACCTAAGTAATCCAAGTCGACTATTGCTGATGTGATTTTGAAGTGGGAAGGTGAAGCAACAACCACAGCTAAGCCAAGAAGTCGCATAGTGGCGGAAAGGAATCGTCGAGTATTGCGGAGAATTGCTGCAAAAAATCACATGAAATCAGTGAAAGCAATTACTAGCCGATTCCAAAGTGTTACCACAGTATAGCTAGCACAATGAATGTCCACAGGGGGTCAAAGAGAATAGGGAAAATGGTCAAGCAGCTCCTCACAAGCTTCACATTTCTGTAGTCAATGCTGAACGAGAGGGATAGAGAAACAATTAAAATCGCTCAAAAGAGGAAAGCCGCTGGACTTGATAGGATACCAGTTCGATTTTACACTGAGTACGCGAAGGAACTTGCCCCGCTTCTTGCAGCGGTGTACCGTAGGTCTCTAGAAGGGCGGACCGTTCCAAAAGATTGGAAAAGGGGTACAGGTCATCCCGGTTTTCAAGAAGGGACGTCGAACAGATGAGCAGAACTATAGACCTATATCTCTAACGTCGATCGGTTGTAGAATTTTGGAAATTTCGAGTATAATGACTTTTCTGGAGTCTAGAAATCAGCTCTGTAGGAATCAGCATGGGTTTCGAAAAAGAGCTCGCGCTATTCGTCCACGACACACAGAGGGCCATAGCCACGGGTTCCCAGGTAGGTGGTGTGTTTATTGACTTCCGCAAGGTTTCCCACAGTCGTTTAATGAACAAAGTAAGATGATATGGACTATCAGACCAATTTTGTGATTGGATTGAAGAGTTCCTAGATAACAGAACACAGCATGTCATTCTCAATGGAGAGAAGTCTTCCGAAGTAAGAGTGATTTCAGGTGTGCCGCAGGGGAGTGTCGTAGGACCGTTGCTATTCAAAAAATATATAAATGACCTTATGGATAACATAGGAAGTTCACTGAGGCTTTTTGCGGATGATGTTGTAGTATACCAAGAGGTTTAACAATGTAAAATTGTACTGAAATGCAGGAGGATCTGCAACGAATTGACGCATGGTGCAGGGAATGGAAATTGAATCTCAATGTAGAGAAGTGTAATGTGTTGCGAATACATAGAAAGAAAGATCCTTTATCGTTTGGCTACAATATAGCAGGTCAGCAACTGGAATCAGTTGATTTCATAAATTTTCTGGTAGTAGGCATTAGGAGTGATTTAAAATGGAATGGCCATTTAAAATTAACCCTCGGTAAAGCAGATGCCACAATGAGATTCATCGGAAGAATCCTAAGGAAATGCAGTCCGAAAACAAAGGGATAGGTTACAGTACACTTGTTCTCCCACTACTTGAATACCGCTCACCGGTGTGGGATCCGTGCCAGATCGGGTTGATAGAGAGAAGATCCAACGAAGAGCAGCGCGCTTCGTTACAGGATCATTTAGTAATCGCGAAAGCGTTACGGAGATGACAGATATAATCCAGTGGAAGACTCTACAATAGGTACGCTCAGTCGCTCGGTACGGGCTTTTGTCGAAGTTTCGAGAACATACCTTCACCGAGGAGTCAAGCAGTATATTGCTCCCCCCTACGGATATCTCGCGAAGAGACCATGAGGATAAAATCAGAGAGATTAGAGCCCACACAGAGGCATACCGACAATCTTTCTTTCCACGAACAGTACGAGACTGGAATAGAAGGGAAAACCGATAGAGGTGCTCAAGGTACCCCCTGCCACACACCGTCAGGTGGCTTGCGGGGTATGGATGTAGATGTAGATGTAGATGCTTGAGATGGTGCAAAAGCAACGCCACTTACCAGTGGATGACTGGAAACGAGTAAATGGGGTAATAAATAATGCTGTACCCTACGGCAATCCGATGGAAGAGTTTCGGTTTAGTGAACCTATGGACAACGTTAGTGTCAACAATGAACTACGGAGGATGTGGAGCTACGGTATGGGAATGTTTTTCCTGGTACCGGTTCTTGAGAAGGAATGGGTTGCCTCTCCTCCACAGACATTCAGGCAACTCACTGAAAGCACCGCCCTCCTCCTCCTCCCCCCGTAGAATTTAAGCCGTCATAGAGGCGGAGAGCGGACACACCCCATGAAATACCTACTAATAATAATAAGCGTCGCGATATTTTTGATCTGATGCGTAAAACACCGTATGTACTCGCGTCCATTGCCGGACATCAAAGAAATCAATCCACTTGTAGTCGCTTTATTCATGGAGGGATATAATCAAACAAAAAATGGCAAACCAATAATATCTGTATTTTATTGAGGAGTGTTATTGTGTGTATGTACATGTACGGAACAGAACATCTATTCGTTTTTTGCTGAGGCTAAATTTCGTTAACATTGTAACGGGAGACGTTAATCTGGCAATGCTTCATCTGTGATGACGTTAATAATCTAATTAAGTCTTCAGTTCATTGTGGGGAGTTATTATCTCTAATCAATTTATTATAGATACAAAGCAGCACACCTATTCACGTTCTGCTGTGGCTAAAATGTATTACGGTAATGCTGTAACGCAGTCAGTTAATCTAACAATGCGTCTCGCACTGTCGATTTTGTGATATATGGAGGCGGAGTGCTGCAGTACCATCAAACACAAGCTACGCTGACAGGCCACGGCCACGGCCGTAGTTAAAGAAGAAGCTCTCTATCGTCCAAATTTGTTCCTAGTGGTAATACTCAGTGCTCCCATAAATCATACAGCTATCCCACAGCAGTAAATACTGGCACTGACAGTCATAGGCCTAAAGGAAAATTTGCTTCAATGAAATTAATTACCGAGATAAGGTACAATGCTAATGCATCTCAGATGTTACACAATTTTTCTTTCATTGGCTAAGATGTTTCCAGTCGTACAACCATCTTCAGTACTGGTAAATACTTCTGATTACTCACACACTAAACCACTTGCATTATTCCACTTACAAATGTGCATGACAAGTTTTCCATCACGTACTTGAAAAACAGTGGCTAGGTCCAAAAATGGTTCAAATGGCTCTGAGCACTATGGGTCATCAGTCCCCTAGAACTTAGAACTACTTAAACATAACTAACTTAAGGACATCACACACATCCATGCCCGAGGCAGGATTCGAACCTGCGACCGTAGCGGTCGTGCGGTTCCAGACTGAAGTGCCTAGAACCGCTCGGCCACAGCGGCCGGCTGGTTAGGTCCATGATGTACAATTATGATAATGCGTACAAGCATTAAAGCATGCAATGTAATCTAAGCTCGGCAGACAAAATGGCAGTCGGCCCTTTAAAAGAGTACGGTGTTACCGTGGAACGCTGTAGGAGGTGCAGAGCAGGTTCCAAATAGCCTTTTGACCCTCACCCACTGACGCAAGTCATGCCAGTGAAGTGTGGGTAAGTGTCAGTCGTCTGAACGGAACCATCACAGAAACATTAACTGTCGCGGAGGGAATGGAGCTTTATATTTTCGAAGTGCCTATAGTCACGCACCCACGAGGTCTAGGGCTATTGCCGGCACGGTAGCTCAACGTGTTGGTCACAGGGCTGGCTGCCTTTGTAACTGTTCAAAAATAACATGCTCGGACAACAATAGAAACAATAATTACAAGTTATTTTAAGGAAATTACATTCATTTTACACCGATGACAAAAGATAATTAAATATAACTGAATTCAATGCATATACAGCACAATTAATAAATTTGTGTAAAATATCTGTAATCTATCTAGTGCAAGGACGTTTTAAAAACCAGCGATATGTGTAAGAGCTTTGTAACAACTGCTCAAAATTAACGTGTTCAAACATAGTAGAAACTATTTCTAATTTATTTTGTGACAATTAATTGCAATCTTAGGAGCAAGGACGTAGATGGCATAATATACCATTAAATAATCGTCTATAAAGTAAGTTATAATCCTCCTACTATATCTCGGGATATCACTTGTCCCTATATTAAATTCATAAATGATACTAAGGCATCCAGACATAAAGCTTCAGTTTAATATACTAGAAAACGCCCAAAGGCCGAAATTGAACAATCGTACATCAAATAAACAGAACGGCAGCTGAAGGCATCACGAAATCATTCAAAAAGAAGTAATTTATGTATACATTCCGACGTCACAGGCAGACGATAAAGAGATAGAGAAAGTGTATGAGGACATCGGATGGATAATTCAGAACGTAAAGAGAGATGAAAACCTAATAATCATGGGAGACTGGAATGAGGTTGTAGGGAAAGGAGAAGAAGAAAGGATTACGGGAGAATATGGGTTTGATGGAAGGAATGGGAAAGAACAAAGACCAATTGAGTTCTGCAAGAAATTTGAGCTAGTTACAGAGAATACTCTGTTCAAGAATCACAAGAGCCGAGAGGGTATACTTCGAAAAGGCCGGGAGATATGGGACGATTACAGTTACATTTCGTCGTTTCAGGCAGAGATTTTGAAATCAGATACTGTATCGTAAGCGGTACCCAGGAACACATATAGTCTCATAAAACAAATTGGTAATGATGAAGAGTAGACTGAAGTTCAAGAGAGTTGTCAGGAAGAATGCACAAGAAAGTAGAACAAGGAAATTACTAAGGAATAAAGACATACGCTTGGTATGCTCTGGAGGCTACAGATACTGCGATAATGAATAGCGCAGTAGGCGTCCATTTGAAGAGGAATGGACATCTCTAAAAGGGGCAATAACAGACGTTTAAGAGAATACCCTAGGTAATCGCAAGAAGAAACAATGGATAACAGGTGAAGTACACAAGCTGATCCGCGATCAAAGAAGGTACAAAAATGTTCAGGGAAATTCAGGAATACAGAAGTGCATGTGACTTAGGAACGAAATAAATAGGAAGTGCAGGGAATCTAACATAAAACGGTTGCATGAAAAATATGAAAATATAGAAAAAGGAATTATTCTTGGAAGAACTGATTCAGCGTATAGAAAAGTCAAACCAGCCTTCGGTGAAATTATAAACAAAGGCGGTAACATTATAAGTGCACTCATGTTCAGAAAAAAAAGAATAGCCTGAACGACTAGAGGTAGGACGTTGATATCCAGAGGATATGTATGCAATACTCATGCTCATAAATTAAGGATAATTGCAGAATGTGGTGCCACACAACGTGACACTACACAAAACTGGCGCTAATAGCAAAGGCACATAGGGAACACACACGACACAAATCTGTAAGTCCACGATATTGGTGATAAGTTGAGAAAACCGTCCCGAAACACATGTGCTACAAAACGCTACTGTTTCCTGTGCTAGTAACCCGACATCAACATGGGATATGATCACCATGCACACGTACACAGGCCGCACAACGGGTTGGTATAATCTGGATCAGGTGGTCGAGCATCTGCTGGGGGTATAGCCTCCAATTCTTGCACCAGTGCCTGTCGGAGGTCCTGAAGTGTCGTAGGTGTTTGAAGACGTGCATCGATACGTCGACCGAGAGCATCCCAGACGTGCTCGATGGAGTTTAGGTCTGGAGAACAGGCAGGCCACTCCATTCGCCTAATATCTTCTGTTTAATGTACTCCTCCACGAAGGCAGCTCAGTGGGGCCGTGCGTTATCATCCATCAGGAGGAAGATTGTATCCACTGCACCCCTGAAAAGGCGGACGTACTGGTGCAAAATGACGTCTCGATACACCTGACCTGTCACAGTTCCTCTGTCAGAGACATGCAGGGGTGTTCGTGCACCAATCATCATCCCACCCCACACCATCAAACCATGACCTCCATACAGGTCCCTTTCAAGGACATTAAAGGGTTGGTGTCCGGTTCCTGGTTAACGCCAGATGAAAACCCGGCTAGAATCACTGTTCAGACTATACCTGGACTCGTCCGTGAACATAACCTGGGACCACTGTTCCAATGATCATGTACTGTGTTCTTGACACCAGGCTTTACGGGCTCTCCTGTGACCAGAGGTCAGTGGAATGCACCTCGCAGGTCTCCGGGCGAATTAACCATGTCTGTTCAGTCGTCTGTAGACTTTATGTCTGGAGACAACTGTGCCAGTGGCTGGGGTAAGGTCCTGAGCTAGGCTACCTGCAGTACTCCGTGGCCGTCTGCGGGCACTGACGTGAGATATCGTTCTTCTTGTGGTGTTGTACACTGTGGACGTCCCGTACTGTAGCGCCTGGAGACGTTTCCTGTCCGCTGGAATCTTTGCCATAATCTTGAGATCACACTTTGTGGCACACGGAGGGCCCGTGCTACGACCTGCTGTGTTTGACCAGCATCCTGTCTCCCTAGTATTCTAACCCACATAACGTCATCAGTATGTGTTCTTTGAGCTATTTTCAACACACAGTCACCATTAGCACGTCTGAAAACGTCTGCACATTTACTCGCTGCACCGTACTGCGACATGCACACTCACACACACTGCTGCCAGCGCCACCGTGCGTTCTTGCTCTTCCACTCTTCTTGTTCCTTCTTCGTTGTTTTCAGTCGTTTATGGTCCAACCGATATGGATACGACCCCGAGATAGGTGCTGCAAGTGATGTCGTGCTTTTGCAAAGGCACTCACTTCCGTCGCCTGCTGCCATAGCCCATTAACGCCGTATTTCGCCTCACTGTCCTAACGGGTACGTCCGTCGTACGCCCCACATTGATTTCTGCGATTTCGTGTCTGTTAGCACTGACAACACTAAGCAAATGCCGCTGCTCTCGATCGTTAAGTGAAAGCCCTCGGCCGCTGCATTGCCCGAGGCTAGAGGTAAGGCCTGAAATCTGGTATTCTCGTCACACTCTTGGCACAGTGATCTCGGAATAGTAAATTCCCTAACGGTTTGTGAAATGAAGTGTCCCATATGTATAGCTCCAACTACCATTCCGCGTTCAAAGTCTGTTCTGCAATACCATTTGAATGAGGTGTCGACGTTCCCAGGGGGATGGTCTTGGTGTTGCGACCTGACATATCTCGTCGTGTTCTGTGGCCTTCCGTCAACCATTCTGCACACATCCGTTGCGCTGCCGAAAGACTTCGTCCCACATGAGGAGACAAAAGGTAGCAGTTTGCGATGTAAACATATACATATGGGGGTAGTATCGCGTACACAGGGTGTAAATGGGCAGTGCCTTGACGGATCTGTCATTCGTACTCAGATGATTCACGTGAAAAGATTACTGACGTGACAATGGCCGCACGACTGAAACTGACAGACTCTGAACGTGGAACGGTAGTTGGAGCTATACGCATGGAACATTTCATTTCAGAAACCGTCAGGGAATTTACTACTCCGAATCACTGTGCCAAGAGTGTGACGAGAATACCAGATTTCAGGCCTTACCTCTAACCTCGGTCAATGCAGTACAGAGGGCTTTCACTTAACGATCGAGAGCAGTGGCATTTGCTTAGTGTTGTCAGTGCTAACAGACAAGAAATCGCAGAAATCAATGTGGGACGTACGACGAACGTACCCGTTAGGACAGTGCTGCGAAATACGGCGTTAATGGGCTATGGCAGCAGGCGACGGAAGTGAGTGCTTTTGCAAAAGCACGACATCACTTGGAGCACCTATCTCGGGGTCGTATCCATATCGTTTGGACCGTAAACGACTGAAAACAATGAAAAAGGAACAAGAAGAGTGGAAGAGCAAGAACGATGTTCTCGGATTAAAAACCTATACATCGAAGAAGCAATGAAGGAAACAAAATAACGGTTCGAGAGTGAATTCAAGGCGACAGATATCAATGATAAGATTCGCTGATGACATAGCTCTGCCCAGGGAAACAGAAGTATAATTAAAGGATCTGTTGAACGGAATATATACACTCCTGGAAATGGAAAAAAGAACACATTGACACCGGTGTGTCAGACCCACCATACTTGCTCCCGACACTGCGAGAGGGCTGTACAAGCAATGATCACACGCACGGCACAGCGGACACACCATTAACCGCGGTGTTGGCCGTCGAATGGCGCTAGCTGCGCAGCATTTGTGCACCGCCGCCGTCAGTGTCAGCCAGTTTGCCGTGGCATACGGAGCTCCATCGCAGTCTTTAACACTGGTAGCATGCCGCGACAGCGTGGACGTGAACCGTATGTGCAGTTGACGGACTTTGAGCGAGGGCGTATAGTGGGCATGCGGGAGGCCGGGTGGACGTACCGCCGAATTGCTCAACACGTGGGGCGTGAGGTCTCCACAGTACATCGATGTTGTCGCCAGTGGTCGGCGGAAGGTGCACGTGCCCGTCGACCTGGGACCGGACCGCAGCGACGCACGGATGCACGACAAGACCGTAGGATCCTACGCAGTGCCGTAGGGGACCGCACCGCCACTTCCCAGCAAATTAGGGACACTGTTGCTCCTGGGGTATCGGCGAGGACCATTCGCAACCGTCTCCATGAAGCTGGGATACGGTCCCGCACACCGTTAGGCCGTCTTCCGCTCACGCCCCAACATCGTGCAGCCCGCCTCCAGTGTGTCGCGACAGGCGTGAATGGAGGGACGAATGGAGACGTGTCGTCTTCAGCGATGAGAGTCGCTTCTGCCTTGGTGCCAATGATGGTCGTATGCGTGTTTGGCGCCGTGCAGGTGAGCGCAACAATCAGGACTGCATACGACCGAGGCACACAGGGCCAACACCCGGCATCATGGTGTTGGGAGCGATCTCCTACACTGGCCGTACATCTCTGGTGATCGTCGAGGGGACACTGAATAGTGCACGGTACATCCAAACCGTCATCGAACCCATCGTTCTACCATTCCTAGACCGGCAAGGGAACTTGCTGTTCCAACAGGACAATGCACGTCCGCATGTATCCCGTGCCACCCAAAGTGCTCTAGAAGGTGTAAGTCAACTACCCTGGCCAGCAAGATCTCCGGATCTGTCCCCCATTGAGCATGTTTGGGACTGGATGAAGCGTCGTCTCACGCGGACTGCACGTCCAGCACGAACGCTGGTCCAACTGAGGCGCTAGGTGGAAATGGCATGGCAAGCCGTTCCACAGGACTACATCCAGCATCTCTACGATCGTCTCCATGGGAGAATAGCAGCCTGCATTGCTGCGAAAGGTGGATATACACTGTACTAGTGCCGACATTGTGCATGCTCTGTTGCCTGTGCCTATGTGCCTGTGGTTCTGTCATTGTGATCATGTGATGTACCTGACCCCAGGAATGTGTCAATAAAGTTTCCCCTTCCTGGGACAATGAATTCACGGTGTTCTTATTTCAATTTCCAGGAGTGTAGTCTAATGAGTACACAATATTGATTGAGAGTTAATTGAAGAAAGACGAAAGTAAGGAGAAGTAGCAGAAATGAGAATACCGATAAACTTAACACTAGAATTGGAGACCACAAAGTAAATGAAGTTAAGGAAGCAAGACTGGATAACAACCATGAGGGCGGAGCAAGGCGGACTTAAAAAGCAGACTATCACCGGCAAAAAGGGCTTTCCCGGACAATAGAAGTCTATTAGTATGAAACATTCTTATTTTGAGGAAGAAATTACTTGATAATATACGTATGGAGCACAGCATTGCAGATAGTGAAACAGGAGAGGAACCCGTGGCGGGTCGCATCACACCACGAATAGTTTGGCGATTTGTTGGTGTGTAAATGTGTCCGCAGGGAATAGTGTAACATTCGCAGCCATGTAACCCAGCAGAATGAGAGTGGTCGCAAAAAGATTCTCACTGGTTTGAGCTGGAGACGAGTGTCTCCTCTTGTGAAGAACAGTGACTATAAAATCCGACAGGAAGTGCTGCTGTCGGTCAATGAATGTCCGCCGCACCAGTTTTCAATCAAACCTAAAGGCTGAGCTTAGAACCAGTAGTGCGGCTCCACCGTCAGATTTGGCCAGTGATCGCCATTGGACAGCATGATCAGCAGCTTCGCAACGCCTCTATGACGACAAGCCGCAAGTGCCGACGCCACTCCAGCCTGCAGGGGCTAACTCCAACTCTCTTAGATACCCCTGAATCCTTCTACATCACTTCCACATCGGCCGACGAGCGTTTGCTGGTAGGAAATTGGCAACTTCACGTAACACAATCTTATGATCTCAGCCGGTGTGCACGGGTCGTCCAAATACTAAGTTTTCGAAATACTTCACCGGACTACGGAGCCCTGAACTCTCCAAATCTCTGCTCATCATTATTTCCTGTTTGATCTAGTCCTGTGTTTCCTTGGACCAGTATTTGTTTAAAAATGCATTACGAAACTCTGCACGTTTTTGCAACGTTCCGCATGCATTCGGCCGATGTTCCCTCGATATGTGAACAGACGAAGTCCAGTTTGTACATGAGAGGCCAGTGAGAAGGTAATGATAATTCAAACTGTCCAATGAAAGGTTTTGGGTGTTTTTAATGCTGGAATTTTCGTATAGAGATAAAATGCTTAAAGTCGAAGTTTTATTAGAATTTCTTCCCGCTCGGTCTACCACATTCTCACTTCGCGCTAACGTTTCCGGTCTACCATTAATTTGGGCATCATCTTTTCTACTACTCGTAAAGTTTTCATCACTGGAAAAATTTTCCGTGGTGCGCTTTATCAGGTAACAATTATTCATATGAAATATTTCATTGCGGTTCTCCGTATTCGCAATTTGCGACCCAGTTGTGCCCTGTGTAGACGCGGGGGCCAAATCTCTAGCTATATTTCGTTGCTTTGCAGATTCACTTTCAGTCTGTAGTTGGCAACCAACTCTTACATTCCAGGACATTCTCATATCGTCTGGGCTTGGACATGATGGTGTTGAGCTTGAACTGGCTCTTTCGGTTTCTCTTGTTTCCAAATCGCCTACTATTTCTTTTCTGAGATGTGATTTTTGACTTGGTTGCGACCTGACTGATAACTGTTTAATTTTTCTTTCAATGCGCTGTTTAAATTGGGAGAGCTCCGCGGACAATGCCTTATTTGGTGCAATTTCTGTCTTTTGCAGCTGCGTTATTTCTACTTGCTTTACGCGCCTCTGCAATTTCGTTGATGCACCTCTACCTATCTTTGTCGTGTTTTCTGTCTTCTCTAATGTTTCAATAGCAATCCGCTTTGCGGCCCTCGCTAGTAACCGCACGTCGTTCGCGGTTCTTCTGACCTCGTCCTAGTTTTGTTCGGAGCGTCACTACCTCATTTTTCACTTCCCTCGTTTCATGTTTTATCGACTGAATTTGGGCACCAACATTTTGCATCTTACTTCCCATTTCAGAGAGTACTTCATCATTCCCCCTTTTTAATTGTTCTCCCAATTCAGCGCACACCCTTTGAATTTTATTTTCCATTTATGAGCTGACCTTCTGCTTTTCAGCACTAACGTTTTGCATTTTACTTCCCATTTCACTTCTCATTACTTCTAGGTATGCAAGGATGTCCAATATGCCTGTGTTATCCAAATCTTGTCTCCCATTGTTTTCTCTTCCTCTACTCTTAGGTGATCTTCTCCCCTTTTCCCTCTCCATTTCTTGGTATTCAAGAAAGTCATCACCGCGTGCCCATGGTATGCTGCCCCGTGACGATGTCACTGACGGCGATCTGCCACAATTCTTGGTTGTTCAAATGGTTCAAATGGTTCTGAGCACTATGGGACTTAACATCTGAGATGATCAGTCCCCTAGAACTTAGAAATACTTAAACCTATCTAACCTAAGGACATCACACACATCTATGCCCGAGGCAGGATTCGATCCTGCGACAGTAGCGATCGCGCGGTTCCAGACTGAAGCACCTACAACCGCTCGGCCACACTGGTCGGTTCTTGGTTGTTCGGCATTCACTTGGACTCCCTTCATTATAGTCCCGTATCTTTATAATTCCCTTAGTGTGTCTCTGTTCCTCATCTTCTCTGTCAGATTGCCCACCACGGGATTGACGGTGTCTATCATCCTCACAATACTCCCTTGGATCGGTATTCTCCTCATCACTTGCTTGTGCTGCTGACATAGCGCCGGCGGTCTGACAGAGCGGTTCTAGGCGCTTCAGTCTGGCACCGCGCGACCGCTACGGTTGCAGGTTCGAATCCTGCCTCGAGCATGGATGTGTGTGATGTTCTTTGGTTAGTTGGATTTAAGTAGATGTAAGTTCTAGGTGACTGATGACCTCAGATGTTAAGTCCCATAGTGCTCAGAGCCATTTGAACCATTTTTTTGCTAACATAGCTATCTCTTTCTCATCCCATAGGCTGTCTTGACTGTCCCGTGTATCTGCAATTTCTATATTGTTACAACTAGTCCTCTGTTGTGCTACTAAGCGCGCTTTCGCCCTAGTTAACATGGACTGATCCCTGATAACATTCTCTCTTAAAGGTACACATTCTACACTACCCACATTTATTATGTAACGGGCATGTAACATAAAATATCTACAACAAAGAAGTTAAACTAATGACAACGTCGTAAACGAGCAATGTCGTTTACAATACAAGCAAAATACAGAGACTCACGACATAACCTAAATATCAATAAATTTCAGCCAACGAGCTGAAGCGCAACGCCTCTGAAAAGAAGTACATTAAAATAAACAAATGTTATTTTTGGTGTTATCACGTGACTTAACCACCGAAAATTATACACGCAAGCTGTTGATCACTACCAGTAACACCTAAACATCATAAAAGAATAAGTGAGATTCTTTTTTTTTAATTTCCGAGGTTTCAACCCACTTTAGCACTATAATCAGTGGGCTCTAAGTAGGATCCTGACAGGGTAAGCCATATCCAAGATGCTACTCCAAGCGGGTGTAAAATGAATGTACGAACGGAAAATAATGAACGCTAAAATGATGATTTGGCCCTGTCTAACTACCCCCTGAAGCAGATCTTAGGATCTCTTAATTCTCTTTAACATATATACTACAACCTAAACATAAACGAATGATTAAGGCAACTAATACTACTAAATGGTAAACGTTGTTTCTCATTATATATTTATTATAAATTAAGAAACAACCCTTTATTACAAATGTGTATATTTCATGACTAAAAATTGCTTATCAATTGCTCAACTCTGCACCTTTTTATGTCCACGAAATCTAACATTATTAACGTGAAATGACTGACATCACCTATGTACCAAACACTGGAAGACTCTACTTTCAAAGATTATCTACGATGGTGTGGAACCTCAGTGGAAATAAACTAACGTGATCACAGGTGTTCAGCTTTATAGCCCTAATAAGCAGAAGCAATTAGTGATATCGCCGTCTGTACTGCGTCCGGTGCGTCGGAGTGATGGTTCTCGTACACGTCTGCAACGATGGAAGAACTCCAGCCACAAAATAATACTCTTTCAAACACTAGGACGGCAAAAGGCGGTCCTCTGACTAATATACTCTAATATTGTCTTCTCCTCTCTGTGTTCTACAGACGAGAAACGCGAACTCCCAGCGACAACGACGGAGTTCAAATAACATCTCAACATAAGTACAGGCAGAAGAAGTGCTATCAATCACTGAACGCTGCATGCTCAACGATGACTTCCAACCCGGAGACGAAGTCCAGAATAGTATAAGGTCGCAACAGTTTAGTGCCTAACGGTTCCAACTATAAACTCTCCTGAGACCAAAGACAGCAAGTCCGTCTGTGCCAACAAAGCTGATACTGAGTGACCGTTACACACGGACACTCAAACACAGGAGACTACTTCTCTCCACCGCTGGCTCCCCAGCAAGGCTCGGCTCCCCACCCTCGTAACTCAGAAAACAAATCATCTTCTCGAAACCAAGGAATATTCTCCCTCTGTACAGATTCTCCCGAACGCCGATCAACCATATTTTAGTCTTTTTTCGTCCAGCGCGGAAAGTTTGTGAGGAAACACCTATACTCTTACAATGGCACGCTTCTGAATAAAAACAGCGGAAACAACCCAGCCTGCGTGATTTCCGAGGTGCCGCTTCCTCGTTCCTCTCAGCTGCGTCCAAGATTTTCATAGTTCCCGAAGTATAATCCTTGCGGCCTAGCTACAATACCGGCCAGCTGCCGATGTATTGTGTTTCCCCGCCCAGGTGTCCAGACTGTCCGTTTTCGCTCTTTCTGTGTCAAGAAGGCCCAGCACACCTATACAGGCTTTTTTTCCACCCAGGGCTTGAGTTGCGCCTGCTGCTTCATCTCCACTGGCGTTCCAACCTCTACTAGTATAGGCAATCATTGATAATAAAGACACTCCGTCACCTTTCATGCAAAAGCGTTAACAATTGTTTACAATGTGTACATGACACTGTCAGTCTTCTTTAAATATTCATATATACAATGTACAACCTATCAAATGGTTCAAAATGGCTCTGAGCACTATGGGACTTAACATCTATGGTCATCAGTCCCCTAGAACTTAGAACTACTTAAACCTAACTAACCTAAGGACAACACACAACACCCAGTCACCACGAGGCAGAGAAAATCCGTGACCCCGCCGGGAATCGAACTCGAGAAGCCGAGTGTGGGAAGCGAGAACGCTACCGTGCGAATACGAGCTGCGGACAACAACCTATCAAATGATACCTAATTGTGGTTATAGATCACGGCAAAGTATGTAGGTGAGTGCCTGTGAGGTGCGAAATTATAGCCACCTTACAGATGAATAAATGTATTGTAAAGGTAATGTGCATATCCCGAGTTCCTTAAATAAATGTCTGCAGGATGATCTTGGGTGGGCTTCAGCTATTATTCCGATTATACGCTTTTGTACAATGAATACTTTTCCTGTTAGTGATGAATTACCCCAAAATATGTCACATTAAAGCAGTGAATGAAAACAGGCATAGTAAGCTATTTTACTGATATGTTTATCACTAAAATTTGCAATAACCCTAATAGCATTAATAGCTGAATCTAACTGTTTCAACAGATCATCAGTGTGTTTCTTCCAGTTCAATTTCTCATAAATGCGCACACCTAGAAATTTTGTGTGTTTCCCCTAGCAACAGACTTCTGCTCGAAGTCTATATTTATCAATGGTGTTATGCCGTTTACTGTAGAGAAGCGTATATGTTGTGTTTTCTTAAAATTTAGTGAGAGTCCCTTTGCACAGAACCATTAAATAATTTTCTGAAAGACATTATTTACAATTTCCTCAGCTGATTCTTGTTTGTTGGGTGTGATTACTATACTTGTATCATCAGCAAAAAGAACAAGTTTTGCATCTTCATGGATGTAAAGTGGCATGTCATTAATATATATCGAGAACAAGAAGGTACCCAAGACTGAACCCTGTGGGAAACCATTCTTGATACCTCCCCAGTAAACTCGGCTGATATCTGCAGATTATCTGCACTGTTAATTTCAACTTTCTGCATTCTTCCAGTCGAATATGAATTAAAACGTTTTTGCACTGACCCACTCATACCACAACACTAAAGCTTATCTGAAGAATTTAATGATTCACACAGTCAGAAGCCTTTGAGAGGCCACAAAATATCCCGGTGAGGAGGTTCGGTTATTCTAAGCATTTAATATTTAATTAGTGAAATGATAGTTTCTGTTGAAAAGTCTTTTCGAAATCCAAATTGACACTTTGCTAGTACTCCATTTTTACATACAGGTACATGTGATGGTACTCTTTAATACATTACTTTTCCATGAATATTCGATAAAGCGTCAGAAGTGAGACTGGGCGGCAGTTATTAGCATCAGACCTATGCCCTTTTTTATGTAAAGGTTTAACAATAGCGTATTACAGTCTACCTGGAAAAATGCCCTTTTCAGCGGCTGAGAATCATATTTATCTGTTGGGAACAAGCTTTTAATATTGTGTTAAAAATGTCATCAGTTCCATGTGGCTTTTACTTTTGAGTGAACTTATTATTTTCCTAATTTCAGTAGGAGAGGTGATTTGAATTTCAATTTTATCATTTTGGATCGGTATTGTCTCTTGCACATACTAGCTTGCATTTTCTAATGAATAGCTGTATCCTATTTTCTCTACAATACTTAAAAATATATTATTACAAATTTTTTTACTTCTGACTTTTCGTTAACAAACTTTTTATCGAGCTGGATAGAAATACAGTCTTCCTGTGCTCTCGGTTGTCCTGTTTCACAATATTCCAAATTATTTTAATTTTGTTGTCAAATGTGCTAATCTCAGACATAATGCGTATATTTCTGGACTTTTTAATAACTTTTCTTAATAAACTGAGTAGTTTTTATAATGTTTCACAGTTTCCTGGTCATTACTGCTTCTAGCTATAAGATACATCTCGCTTTTCTCTTTACAAACTTTTTTTATCCCTTTAGTAAGCCATGGCTTTTTAGATGGTTTCTTACAATTATATTTCACTGTTTTCTGTAGGAGACTGATTTCAAATGTACTCATAGAGGTATCATGAAATAGGTTAACCTTTAAATTAGCATCAGGTTCCCTGTACACCTCATCTCACTCTAAATGCTGCAAGCGTTCTCTAAAATTTTACGTTCTTAAATCGTTAATTGAACGCACTATTTAGGAGGTCTGTTTTGCATTACTGTATGGAGCTACGTCATATACTACAACTAGCTGTGCATCATGATCAGGAAAAGTTTTTATTTGATTAAATTTAACTTGGTCTATAAAAAACATTATCTGTCAGTGTGCTGCTTTCCTGTACTACCCGAGTAGGAAAATCAATAACTGACGTCAAATTAAAAGAACCAACTAATACTTCAAGGTCAAGTTCTCTATCGGACTCTTTTAGAAAATCTACACGATAATTGGGAAGGCGCCACGTTCCAGACCATTCAGCGTGACAAATTAACACCACCGTTACCGCAAAATCAATTGTGGGGAGCAGTTTTTAAGGAAGAACAGCTGGGCACTTAAGTCACGTAGGGTCTGTGTTATTGATGGCCACGTCGATGTCACGAACGGGTCTATCTCCGCCAAGACACGAACCGCTGCCCGCCGCTAGACGCCAGGGCAGCTGCGCGCTTTGTCGCCTTCCCGCCAGTGCGACATGAGGGTCCAGCTACCCCTGCCCTCTGTGAGGTATCGGCAGAAGTTCCAACCCTCTCTTGATAAGAAATTTTAAGTCGAAAGTGTCACAATTGTGTCTCTTGACAACACACTAGACATCAAATACGATGATTACCACGTCACAGATTTCAACACATACGACGAACGCCTGGAAAGACAGCCTAAACTGAAGGCTAAGATGAATATTAAAAGCGTACTGGGTTATATGGAGAAGCAGCACGAAATGGCGAAATACGAAAACCTCGAGAACGTGATTCTTACTTTCGTTATTGGCACCTACAACACTGGGAATCGTCCGTAACCAAAAATCTCGGGTGTACAAACTTTATAGCGTCATTAGGATATATTACTAATTTGAAAAAGAAAGCTTAGGATGAAATCACGCCGTATAATTATGCTCCAAGCACGAAAAGATAAGGAAGACGATGAAGAGGTGATTCAAAGTGCTCAGGCATTTGTCGCTGAAGTCAATGCGAATATCACGAAAGAAAATATCCAAATGGGATCTGTACGGAATTGTGATCAGATTCTGTTCAACTATGGACTTTCTTCCGAAACAACGCTGTCCTTGAGAGAGGATGGAAACACTGTCTGGACCTTGCAATTAGTTAACAGCACAACACGCAGCTACACGACGGATGTTACTATATCAATGGACGGACAATTGTCAGGCAGACTCCGTATATGCTTCCAAGCACCCAATGGGAAGTTTGGAGCCCCTGTGTCAAGGGAAACAGAAAAACTGTTACCTTCACATGTCCTCCTAGGTGCAAGTACGAGCGGGAAGATGACGAATGAACGTCTGAAGACTTTCTTATGAGAATTTTGAGCCCACATTTGCCGACAAAGTCACTATTACCTTGTGACTCCTGATCTGAACAGAAGGATGAACAAGAACTACTGGAAGACTCTAGAGGAAAAGATGTAGTTTTTGAATCATTCCATCTAAAACTAGAAAATATGTGCAACCTATCGACGCGTATTTCTTTAGGTAATATTAAAAAAATATATGCTAAGAGAATGACAGACATTCTTAAACTACGTTCCAGGAACAAGAAGCCAAAATTACATGACAGATATTTATCACGACAATGCAGTCTGTGAATCAAATGTTCAAATGTGTGTGAAATCTTATGGGACTTTACTGCCAAGGTCATCAGTCCCTAAGCTTACACACTACTTAAGCTAAATTGTCCTAAGGACACACAGACACACCCATGCCCGAGGGAGGACTCGAACCTCCGCCGGGACCAGCGCACAGCCCATACCTTCAGCGACATAGACCGCTCGGCTAATCCCGCGCGGCAGTCTGTGACTCAGTTATCTGCGTAAGCGTATAGACCAGCGCTTCGTCACGAGTGGCAGAATGCTGGCTACGGTATTGGTGAACCTGTGGATAACTTCAAAAATGTCCATGACGTGGTGTTCAGCAATGATATTATAGAAAGTGCAATTATAACATGTGATCAACTTGCTTTTCTTCATTGTGCGTTTAGTAGTCACTCATACTGCTATGAGCATTTTATTGAAAATCGTCTTTCTTTTATAGTTGAGATATTTGCATTGCGATTCGCTTCCACGATGACAACTGCTGTGACAACTAGAACACTTTTGCAGAGTCTTGCAGAAAAACGACACTCACCAGCACAGTAAGAGTTACGGATCGCTTCTGTCGTAAGTAGGCTGTTTAGGTTTTCTTATTGGTAACGCCGCTTAGCGCTCGGTATGAAATATCACTGGCTGTGCTGTGCCCAGTCTGTGTTTAGTTTGCATTGTTGTCTGCCATTGTAGTGTTGGGCAGCGGCAGCTGGATTCTAACAGCTCGTAGCGTTGCGCAGTTGGAGGTGAACCGCCAGCAGTGGTGGACGTGGGGAGAGAGATGGCGGAGTTTTGAAATTTGTAAGACTGGATGTCATGAACTACCATATGTATTTTGACTATTAAGGTAAATACACTCTTTGTTCTCTATTAAAATCTTTCATTTGCTAACTATGCCTATCAGTAGTTAGTGCCTTCAGTAGTTTGAATCTTTTATTTAGCTGGCAGTAGTGGCGCTCGCTGTATTGCAGTAGCTTGAGTAACAAAGATTTTTGTGAGGTAAGTGATTTGTGAAACGTATAGGTTAATGTTAGTCAGGGCCATTCTTTCGTAGGGATTTTTGGAAGTCAGATTGCGTTGCGCCAAAAATATTGTGTTTCAGTTTAAGCACAGTCTTGTATAATTTTTTCTAAGGGGACGTTTCATATACGTTTCACTGCTTCCAAAATTTCTTAAAGATATGTTTGCTCGAACGCAGATACTTTCCTTGTAAACCGAATGAATTAATAAAGAACTCTTGTCTGATCACCACTGTGTAATGGTATGTAGCTAGGTAATGGAGTGGTGAGAGCCTGTACTAACTAATAAACTCAAAATACTGCAAAACACGTTTATCACACGTGACATTTTTCAGGGGATAAATAGGATCTTAATGACACCTATAACTGATCACGTCCGCAATGGACTTTAACAAGCAAGCATTGTGGAAAAAACACGATCGCAACTTCGCATTTAACCTTTAAACGCTCAATCAACTTTAAACTCCAGAAAATTATTGCTCATACAAGCCGAAGAGTTGTTATAGTGACAAAATTTACTAGTGAGCACTGTAAAATTACAAGACACTAATAAAGTTAAAAAACAGTCGAAAGCTAACACAGCGACCTATTAAATGAATTACTTTCTGAGCCACTTAAGGAATTAAATTTCACACATCAATAAGGTTGTACAGTTTAATAGCAATAACAGACGTGGGTATCACACCCAGAACAATTGAGCTTATCTACGGGCATTACGTGACGCGTAATTACACATATCGCTAACACGAAACCACTAAGAAATGACCTACGTAACGTCAGCCATCATTACAAGCTCTGGGATATACAAGCACTCTTATTAACCTACCTAGAATACATGAAAGAAATATGAGAACATGCTAGCAACAAATGAGCACACATACAGTTTAAAAGCAACCCGTTCAGATTTCCACAAACGAAGAAAAGTAAACAACTAGGATTTTAGAAACTATCATGCAAATTAAGGATGCGACTCAGATAACTATTTTAATTTATCAAAGGCTCCGGCCAGTGTACAGTTAGGTAATTGTTTAACCACTGTGACAGTCTCAGTCACCAAACCTGCCAGCGCTCAGCACACTTTAATTATTTCACAAGTATCAGGACAGGTTTTATCACAGACCGGATAACTACACTCAACTCGTTCCCAGGCTCTCTTCCTTTTTATTAAAAACAACTCATGATGGCAGACAACGAGAGTGCCATAAAGCTGGTAGGTTTCCCCATAGCGATAACAATTCCACAAAGAAATTTATCAGAATTCACCATTAAACAAGGAACTCTCCGCAGCAAACGGACAAATCAGACCGCACCCACAGGACGTACGTGGCCCAGGAGAGAAGACACCATCGCATTGCCGCACCACAACAGCCGTGCCTCCACCCAAGGCGCGCGGTAGAAATATTCGTCCGCTAAGCCCCAGACCAGCTTCAGAGCGCCACGGCAACACGGGTGTGCATCCTTTTGCCATTCGAGTCCGTCACAAGTGCACAACTATCACTAGGAACGCATCAGAACTCACGCCGTCTCAACGAACACCGCCCAGCCTTGTTTTCTCTCTCGCCGTCGCTCACCAAACGGGCAGTCCTGAGCATCCGCTCCCCTGCATCATAACCTCTGGTCGCAACCAGAGAGTTGATCACTGTCGAGGCAAAGAGGCTATTCGCGCAAAGGTAAATCGAACAGCCGCGCCACCGCTAACGCTGGTACGTCTGCAGCTTCCCCACATGTCGCAGCTGTCTCCCAAAACTTCTACGGACCCTATAACGCCCACAGACGACTCGATTACATCCAGACAAGTAAGAATTAACCATGTTCCCCTAGTGCACCGTTATAAAATCATTGTGAAGGTATCAGCATGAGACAGACATTTGGAGTCGGGGATCTCGCAAAAACCCATTGCTCAGAGCGGCACATAAGGCTGCACGTCTCCAGTGGGCAAAAATTCGTCAAGTGCTTTGGATAGAAGCTGATTTGAGGTGTATTGTGTGGTCCAATGAGTAACTATACTATCTCTTTCCAAATAATGCAGAACGTATAGAGTACCGACAGTTCAGTGAGGCGTGCAACTTGTACTGTGTGGACGGTGTAGTTCAGGCCGAAAGGTAGTTCTCTGAGGTCGTTCATATCGCGACTTGGGCCCAACGCATTTATTTTACCGTGAACATGATGCACAACGTTTACTTCAACATAACCGGTAACCAACTGTTGCCGTTTTTTCTGCGTCTTCACCATAAGTAAGCTGTGGACGCGCCTGCCTTCCAAAACGACTAGAGGCGTGTCACATGGCTCCTCGCTTACCTTCATGTTGTGAATGAAATTCTGTCAAGTCTCACGCATCTCTATTGCCTGACTAAGTCACCTGATAGAAAATGTTGGGACTGTCTGGAACGAAGCAATATTCCCGCAGTTCGGTAGCTCTTCAGGATCTAATCAGCCATCAGTGACTATGGCATACCTGAAGAAACTTGCAGACTGCTGTCCTCGCAGAATTATGGCCATTAACAACGCTAGAGGAGGTGTTACGCGAAGTTAGTGAGAAGTCTCTACTCGATGATTAATTTTTTGTCCTCTGTGATTACACAAACAATAACACACTCTAACCTCAACTCTGTCCAAACAGGTCTCGGAAGACCCAAACGGTACTGACCGATCGCCGTGTCATCCTCCTACTAGAGGAGTCAGCACACCTTTCTCCCTGCCGCTATTAATTTTCGTGACAGAAGCCGCTACTTCTCAGTCAAGTAAATGAAGTAGCTCCTGAGTCTGCCTCGCAAGGGCTGCGTGTACCCCGGCTTGCCCACAGCGCTCGGCAAAATGGATGGTCACCCATGCAAATACTCGCCAGGCCCGTCAGCGCTTGACGTTTTTGATCTGACGGGAACCGTTGTTACCACTCAGACAAGGCCGTTGGCTGAGTACGTAGCACGCTAAAATAATTTAGTTTATTTAAGGTCTTGTTTCTGTCCTGTGAAACAGCTAAGCATTGTAAGCGATCTCGAGGGGCGCTCAACAATTAATGCAGCAAATTTTTTTCTCGGAAAATTTCGGTTGAAAAAGCGCAGAATTTGTTGTGCTACATCGTGGAATAATCCTGCTTCAATCCCTACAGTTTCATAAGGTTCCGATAGATGGCGTGCTTCACGTAGTCTCACATTCACAGCAGCAGGGAATCGGTTCGTCCGGTTGGGTAGCTATGTTTCCTGTAGCTTGCATGATTAAATTCCACCGTTAAAGTCACATAAAACTTACATGTGCATGTGGTAGGTTTCTTTTGGGGGGAGGGGGGGCTGTATACCAATATTCAATAGATGGGACACATGAATACAACACGTTATAGAACCCCCGCCCCTCTCCTCCAGAAGCGATACTAGCTTTTCATTCTGGTCCCCCTGGTTTCTTAGTAGTTCTACCTACAAGATGAATGTTTAGAAATAACTTTCAGAATGCGGAGATGCTAATGATTTATATCTCGAATGCTAGCCATTGAAAATTCTCTTAAAGCCTAGAACAGGAAGAAGGAGGAAAGATTAAGGTTTAACGTCCCGTCGATATCGATGTCATTGGAGATAGAGCACAAGCTCGGATTGTTCCAAAGTTCGAAATGAATATAGGCCGTACCACTTTAAAGGACCTATCCCGGAATTTGCCTGGAGCGATTTAGGGAAATCACGGAAACCTTTATTCTGTATGACCAGACAGTGATTTGAACCGTCGTCCTGTCAAATGTGAGGGCAGTCTGCTAACCACTGCGTCACTTAGCTCGGTTTAATGCTTATAAATCACACATGATGCACGTACGTAGACGCGGTGTAGTTAACTTCATCACGTATTGTGACGGCAGTACTGGCAATGGTAGAAGCGAGTGAGCTGTGAGTGAACATAAGCTTTTTACGTGATTTACTAAACACATACATTTACTTAATTTCACTAAAAATGGTTTAAATTTTGAATGAATGACCCGGATAGCCGGATCAACAGCAAGAATTTATTGAAAAGATAACCCTTCCTCGACTCAAGCCAAATGCAAGAGAAGACAATACCAAGTAATTTAAAACCACGGTGATGGCGCAACCCCGACAGATAAAAGCAGCAATAATCCGAATATGAAAATCAGGTAATGAATTTACACTATAAAAAAATCCAGACAGGATTCCATGGCATAAATATGTAATACGCAGTAGTAATTAAAATGTTAAAAGCAGAAAATAAATTTACGCTATTGCAGTGAATGCAGACGTTATCAGCGAACCGAATAAAACTAGCCTGTAGAAAACACAGGAAGTGCAGTTAATAGAGCCCGCGGCCGTAACGAATTACACAATGCGCATTAATCAGAATTATCATTATGCCTGATGTGCGTAGAACAGTCTATTACTCAGACACGAATGCAACGGCAAGAGAAAAGAGAAACACAATTTAATTCAGTGAGCACAGTCACGTACACTGAAATAACAAAAGTCATGTGTTAGCGATATGGACATATACAGATGGCGGTAGTGTAAAGAATTTGTTGCTAGCGCACTCCAGCTGATGTAATTTCGATGGATTGCTCACGTGCTGCCTGTGATATGTAAGCTGTAAGAGAATCTGAGACCAAAGAGCAGTGTTGACTGCAGTAGGAAGTGTGTGGCAGTAGCAGTAAGTAGTTGCTAGCAGTCTTGTGTATCGTGTTGGCTGGACCGGTCGTGTGCAGCGATGGCGGAGCCTGAGCGTTGTAGTATAAGGTAAAAGCAGCCTCGCGCATATGTAGTATTGTTATATCAAGTCCCATGTAAATGTTTTTTAAAAAATCACTTAATAAGAATCTTTCTCATAAAAAGTAACTTTTGACAATCATTCATTTCAATTTAAAGAAGTTACTAATTTCTCCGATCCTTGGTCATCCCCATTATTGAAAAGAAAAATCAGTTCTTTCCTTTTATATAAGACAAATCTATCGGCCAGCATTGCACTTAGCTGCGCCAGAAAAATTTCTTATAGGAGCAGATAAATACGCGTTATCCGGCGACCTAATTAAGGTAAGATTTTTCAGTTTATTCAGAATGAATTTTCAGGGCCATGACGCAGCACTGCTGACGTCCAAAATTTACCGTTCTAAATTTACCAGTCATTATTGAAAGGTTATAAATGAGCGACAATTTTATTGAGAGGTTAATCACATTTTATTATTGGTAGATTACGGAATTTATCTGTTGGTAGGTTACGCTAAATGTCTATGTCATGGTTATAGTTTTTACTGTTGGGAGGTTTCGTAACTTTTACTTTTGAGAGGTTACACTAAATGTGAATACTATTCATATTATTTTTCTGTTGGGAGGTTACAAAAGTACACAAGCTATAAAAGGGGACCGCATTGGCGGAGCTGTCATTAGTATTAAATGATTCACGTGAAAAGATTTCTGACGCTATTGTGGCCGCACGACGCGAATTAACAACCTTCCAATGTGGATGGTAGTTGAAGCTAGGCACATGCGACATTCGATTTCGGAAATTGTTAGGGAATTCAGTATTCCGAGATCCACAATGTCAATAGTGTACCGAGAATTCCTAATTTCAGGCATTCACCACCGACAATGCATTGACCGACGGCCTTCATTTAACGATCGAGAGCAGAGGTGTTGGCGTAGAATTGTCAGTGCTCATAGACAAGCAACACTGCATGAAATAACCGCAGAAATAAGTGTGGGTCGTACGACGAACGCTTTAGGACAGTGTGGCGAAAGTTGGCGTTAACTTACAATAGCAGCAGACGACCTTTGTTAATAGCATGACATCGCCTGCAGCGCCTCTCCTGGGCTCGTGACCACATTGTTCGGACCCTAGACGACTGTAAAACTGTGGTCTGGTCGGATGAGTCCCGATTTTACACGGTAATAGCTGATGGTAGGGTTCGAGTGTCGTGCACACATCATGAATCCTTGTACCCAAGTTGTCAAAAGCTAGTGGCTATATAATGGTGTTGGCTGTGTTGACATGGAATGTTCTGGATCCTCTGGTCCAATTGCATCTAAAACTGACGGGAAATAGCTACGTTCGGCTACTTGGAGACCACCTACAGCCATTCGTGGACTTCATCTTAGCAGGTAACGATGTCACGTCAGTGAGGCACAATTCTTCGAGATTGATTTGAACAACATTCATTCGAGCGTATGATTCGGCTACCCTGATCACCCAACATGAATTCCCGAGAGGTCAGTTCGTGCAGAAAATCCTGCACCGGCAAAACTTTCGCAGTTATGGACGGTTGTAGAGAGAGAATGGATCAATATTTCTGCAGAGGACGACTTGTTAAGTCCATGGCCATGTCGAGTTGCTGCACTACAAGGAGCTGAAGGAAGTCCGACACGATAGTAGGAGGCACCCCATGACTTTTGTAACCTCAGTGTAAATCTACAGTCCAACTTAAAGAGTCTGCTTAAAATCACGCTCATAACATTTATGAGCAGTGCACATTAATACCGGTAAACTCACACAGAACGATTGCGTATATCAGCCATACAGCTCTGCCTTCTACTTCCTGCAAATACAACACCGTCCATGCAGCAGGCAGAGACACAACATGCGGCACAGACTGCAGCCAGAATATACACACAAACACAGCTTACACTGCAGCAAACGCACAGCACAGACTGCTTCACTGACACCACGTCAGTTGTTCCGCATTTGCTTCCATTAAACAGCGTGCTCTTCTTCCTATACGTCCACCAGCCAACAGCTATCAGTGCTTCCTGTTTGATCGCTCTGCTCTCCCTTCTGGTGATCAAAGTTCTTCTCTCTGCGGTTTTCGACGTCCTGTCTCCAGTACACAGCCGCCAACATCGGCTCCGGATCGGATGGCGCTGGTGTAGCGTCCCCCCCCCCCCCCCCCCCTCCTACCACCGTCGCTCCACTAGCAGCAACCGCGAGATGCAGCGCTGGCTCAGCTGCAGCTGGATTCGCGCAGCCCTTCACATTTCCGCAGGCGTGTGACGTCTAGAGGCACCACAATAGCATACTCCCAAAATAGCTTCCATATCTGTTTCACTAGTACTTCAAACAGGGAGAAGGAAATATGCTGCTCTTGGCGGTGGGTATGCAATTCCTCATCGCAGTTTAAGGCAAAAGGGTATGAAGCAATGAAGCAAGACAAAAGTGTATGTAGCAAATCTTAGTACCACGAATAGGTTTAACAGGAAAGCCATTTAGAAAACGGAGTTCTGGCGACGCTGTAACTGCATGCAGCGTGGCCAGGAACAGGTAACATGAACTCTGCACTGTGCTGAAGCTGTCCAATTAGCTTAGTGAGATGCAACTCAAGCGATTTCAGTGACGTCCTTACTTTACCCTGACGACATTCCGTACCGAAGAATGAAGAGAGAAGCATTACACAGGGTAAAGGGTGGTACCGTGTATTACACTACTGGCCATTAAAATTGCTACACCAAGAAGAAATGGACAGACATATTATAGTAGAACTGACACGTGACTACATTTTCACGCAATTTGGGTGCATAGATCCTGAGAAATCAGTACCCAGAACAACCACCTCTGGCCGCAATAACGGCCTTGATACGCCTGGGAATTGAATCAAACAGAGCTTGGATGGCGTGTGCAGGTACAGCTGCCCATGCAGCTTCAACGTGATACCACAGTTCATCAAGAGTAGTGACTGGCGTATTGTGACGGGCCAATTGCTCGGCCACCATTGACCAGACGTTTTCACTTGCTTAGAGATCTGGAGAATGTGCAGGCAAGGGCAACAGTCGAACATTTTCTGTATCCAGAAACGCCCACACAGGACCTGCAATATGCTGTCGTGCATTATCCTGCTGAAATGTAGGGTTTCGCAGGGATCGAATGAACGGTAAAACATCTGAAATGTAACATCCACTGTTCAAAGTGCCGTCAATGCGAACAAGAAGTGACCGAGACGTGTAACCAATGACACCTCATACCATCACGCCGGGTGATACGCCAGTATGGCGATAACGAATACACGTTTCCAATGTGCGTTCACCGCGATGTCGTCAAACACGGATGAGACCATCAAGATGCTGTAAACAGAACCTGGATTCATTCGAAGAAATGACGTTTTGCCATTCGTGCACCCATGTTCGTCGTTGAGTACACCATTGCAGGCGCTTTTGTCTGTGATGCAGCGTCAATGGTAACCGCAGCCATGGTCTCCGAGCTGATAGTCCATGCTGTTGCAAAAGTCGTCAAACTGTTCGTGCAGATGGTTTTTGTCTTTAAAACGTCCCCATCTGTTGACTCAGGGATCGAGACGTGGCTGCACGATCCGTTACAGCCTTGCGGATAAGATGCATGTCATCTCGACTGCTAGTGATACGAAGCCGTTGGGATCCAGCAAGGCGTTCCGTATTACCCACATGAACCCACCGATTCCATATTCTGGTAACAGTCATTGGATCTCGACCAACGCGAGCACCAATGTCGCGATACGACAGACCGAAATCGCGACAGGCTACAATCCGATCTTTATCAAAGTCGGAAACGTGATGGTACGCCTCTCTCCTCCTTACACGAGGCATCACAACAACATTTCACAAGGCAAACCGGTCAACTGCTGATTGTGTATGAGAAATAGGTTGGAAACTTCCTTCATATCAGCACGTTGTAGGTGTCGCAACCGGCGCCAACGTTGTGTGAATGCTCTGAAAAGCTAATTATTTGCATATCACAGCATTTTCTTCGCATATGTAGCACGTCATCTTCGTGGTGTAGCAATTTTAATGGCCAGTAGTGTACATATTAAGCACTGCGGAAAATAATGTTGGTAATCATAGAACGTAGATGCAAATTACAACTTGCCACAAAAATTATACAAATTTTCTACTGAAGTGTTTGAAGACTTTCTGGTGGTCTTCTGTTGACGGACCAGAGCAAAAGAAACCGACCCGAATTCACCAATATCAGATAAGCATCGAGAAGACGGCTAGGGTTCTGACAGTCCGGAGGTCTCGATACCTTCTGTCGCCGTGTTCTAAAATATGTTCCGGAAGGGAACCATTTGACTTGTAGCTTGGGAGAGCGCTTTTTGTGCTTCGTTTGTAAAGACTCTTTTGTGCCAAAGTGAAAGAATGCCAAGATTGTCTAAATGTGGTACTGTAAATTTGTCAACTGCTATTTCAGTAGCGTAAATGTAATACTGTAAAAAACTCGTTCTCTTTGAAAACAAAAACAAAAAATGAAAAAAAAACAATAAATAAAAAACTGTTCCACTCGCGGAATAAAAATAGTGGTAAGCTTTGTGCTCTGTAGACACAAAGTCGCTTGTTAGAGCCAAAAGAAAAAGAAGACGAAGAAAAAGAAGAAGAAAGTGATAAGAAGCAATTTGGTGGGGAGTGGATATGCAGATTCGACGATGTTTGAATTGCGTTCGCATTAAACTTTTTGCAGTTAAATCATCTAATTATATGCAATTTATACCTCCACAGTGCGGTATCTTTTGTATTTCTTTCTGTTACTGTCGCTATAATTTAAACATTAAGACATAATATGAACTTCTTACAGATGTAAACGACCGCCTTGTTTCGTCCATGACACAAATAAAACTGACAAGAAAATAGTAGTGGGCACAGTAACATCGTCTGTATCCAGTGAGGTATAAAATACACAATGGATAGACTACACCACACTGCACGCTGTGCTACGAACAATAATTCCGTTTTGTACGATTGACGTCCAAGCTTAATTTCACAGAGTCGGTACGTGTAAGTGCGAGCAACGTTTACTTTAGATAAGATGTTCAGAGCGACCACCTTGCATTTACAAATACTCTGCCACTCTCTGGATCGTACTTTGTTGGGCCCTGCGCAACACGCTTCATCTATCATTGCCGAAGTGGTGCGCACACGAGCTGTTAGGGATTTTACATCTATGGGTAGAGTGTTATAAAATTCTTTCTTTAAGTGCCCCCACAAACAAAAATTTTGTGTCTGGGGAACGTGTAGGCCAGAACATTGGACCTTTACGACGAATCCGTTTCCCTGGAACCTCTTTATTTAAACGGTTATGCACATTCAATCCAAATTGTGGCGGTGCACCATTATGCTGAAACCATAGTTGTTACCGAACATTTAATGGAATATTTTCTAATGCGTCAGGGAAAAAGTTGCAAAGAAACGTAAGCTACAGGGGCGCATTCAATGTATCTGGCAACAGGTAAAGGCCCTAAAACATTCTTCCCATGATTCCAAACCACAGGTTTATGCAAAAGTGTGCCTGGAGGCCACGTTCGCTGCGCAGGATTAGCCGAGCGCTGCAGTCATGGACTGGGCGGCTGGTCCCGGCGGAGGTTCGAGTCCTCCCTCGGGCATGAGTGTGTGTGTTTGTCCTTAGGATAATTTAGGTTAAGTAGTGTGTAAGCTTAGGGACTGATGACCTTGGCAGTTAAGTCCCATAATATTTCACACACATTTGAACATTTGAACGTTTGAGGCCACGTTCACTGGTGACATAAGGGTTGTGTTCTGACCAATAAAAGCTTTTCTGGAGGTCGAAAATACTTTTGCGAGTGGAGGTAGATTCGTCAGTCCTTGTCACTTATTTATAAAAAGTGCGTTATCTTCCACTCTGTGCATAGGCCATACACAAAATTCAACTCGTATAAAGGTGACTACTGGCCACTGGCGTTAAGTTTAATGATATGGATACTGCTCTTCATCGTGCTACTCTTCGGTGTCCAGTTTTGAAATATCTGGAACTGCCTTCCAATAACACGTGTACTCCGCCGAGATGACTTGTGAACGGTTGCTCTAATAGCGTCCTCTCTTTGTTGACCACGTCTAATCCTTGGACGACCCCCGTTCATTACTTTTGGATGAAGATTACCGGTTTCCCTAAGGTGTTGTGCCAGGCGAAGGAAAACATTGCTATCGGAATGGCGCCTTCGAGGGTACCGTGCAGCATACGCACGAGCAACTGCTGATGCACCCAGCACCTAAAGCATATTGACGTATCGTGGTAAGGAATAGCATATGGACAGCTCGCTGGATCTGTCACCAATACCTCACTGAACATTGTTGTATCGATAATATCCATCGGGAAGCCGCCCTACGTGATTTTTTCAGGCCCAATGACGGTTGTGCACTGCATGGTTAGCAGACGCATTCATGCAAATTAATGTATCCCACTGTCATGTGACAAGCTTTTGTCACGTGACAAAATAATGTCTTATTTGTAAACGATGAGAACTAGGGAACGGACTCCTAAAAAATAAAAGAGGAACCTGATGAGGATTCGAAACATAGCTCCATGGTGGATATGGGTTTGATATCCTAGCAATCTACTACATAAACTATGAATACCCTAACTTTGTTCTCTTTTTGTGAAGTAATAGGTCGGGGAGCAGGGTGACTGGGGTCCAATTTTATATACACTCCTGGAAATGGAAAAAAGAACACATTGACACCGGTGTGTCAGACCCACCATACTTGCTCCGGACACTGCGAGAGGGCTGTACAAGCAATGATCACACGCACGGCACAGCGGACACACCAGGAACCGCGGTGTTGGCCGTCGAATGGCGCTAGCTGCGCAGCATTTGTGCACCGCCGCCGTCAGTGTCAGCCAGTTTGCCGTGGCATACGGAGCTCCATCGCAGTCTTTAACACTGGTAGCATGCCGCGACAGCGTGGACGTGAACCGTATGTGCAGTTGACGGACTTTGAGCGAGGGTGTATAGTGGGCAAGCGGGAGGCCGGGTGGACGTACCGCCGAATTGCTCAACACGTGGGGGGTGAGGTCTCCACAGTACATCGATGTTGTCGCCAGTGGTCGGCGGAAGGTGCACGTGCCCGTCGACCTGGGACCGGACCGCAGCGACGCACGGATGCACGCCAAGACCGTAGGATCCTACGCAGTGCCGTAGGGGACCGCACCGCCACTTCCCAGCAAATCAGGGACACTGTTGCTCCTGGGGTATCGGCGAGGACCATTCGCAACCGTCTCCATGAAACTGGACTACGGTCCCGCACACCGTTAGGCTGTCTTCCGCTCACGCCCCAACATTGTGCAGCCCGCCTCCAGTGGTGTCGCGACAGGAGTGAATGGAGGGACGAATGGAGACGTGTCGTCTTCAGCGATGAGAGTCGCTTCTGCCTTGGTGCCAATGATGGTCGTATGCGTGTTTGGCGCCGTGAAGGTGAGCGCCACAATCAGGACTGCATACGACCGAGGCACACAGGGCCAACACCCGGCATCATGGTGTGGGGAGCGATCTCCTACACTGGCCGTACACCTCTGGTGATCGTCGAGGGGACACTGAATAGTGCACGGTACATCCAAACCGTCATCGAACCCATCGTTCTACCATTCCTAGACCGGCAAGGGAACTTGCTGTTCCAACAGGACAATGCACGTCCGCCCAATGCACGTGCCACCCAACGTGCTCTAGAAGGTGTAAGTCAACTACCCTGGCCAGCAAGATCTCCGGATCTGTCCCCCATTGAGCATGTTTGGGACTGGATGAAGCGTCGTCTCACGCGGTCTGCACGTCGAGCACGAACGCTGGTCCAACTGAGGCGCCAGGTGGAAATGGCATGGTAAGCCGTTCCACAGGACTACATCGAGCATCTTTACGATCGTCTCCATGGGAGAATAGCAGCCTGCATTGCTGCGAAAGGTGGATATACACTGTACTAGTGCCGACATTGTGCATGCTCTGTTGCCTGTGTCTATGTGCCAGTGGTTCTGTCAGTGTGATCATGTGATGTATCTGACCCCAGGAATGTGTCAATAAAGTTTCCCCTTCCTGGGACAATGAATTCACGGTGTTCTTACTTCAATTTCCAGGTATATATATATATATATATATATATATATATATATATATATATATATATATTCAAATGGCTCTGAGCACTATTGGACTTAACATCTATGGACATCAGTCCCCTAGAACTTAGAACTACTTAAACCTAACTAACCTAAGGACAACACACAACACCCAGCCATCACGAGGCAGAGAAAATCCCTGACCCCGCCGGGAATCGAACCCGGGAACCCGGGCGCGGGAAGCGAGAACGCTACTGCACGACCACGATATATATATATACTAAGGAAGAAGGAAAAAACAATTCTTTCCTTTAGAGTAACAATTGATATAATGTGTGAGCCCTGGAAGAAACCTGCAGCCACATCCGAAGAAGAAAAGAAAGAAATTTAAGATCCAAGTGACAGTCTCGCTACTCCGCAGGGGGAGGAGATTGGACGGGGGAGAGGGAAGGCGGGGGAATATCCTATTCCGTGAAACTGCTCAGACCTGGGACTCCCCGCCCCTGCGGGAGTCATGAAACATGCTGCCGAGAAGTTCACAGAGTACGTTTTGTATTTCGAGTGATCTGCTCATGTTGTTATAGCAGATAAAGCCAATAACCCATGCCCGATAGGTGAAAGTACGTAGTGCGAAGCGTGTCCTGCTATCCAACGGACTGTCGACGTTCGACAACATGGCCTCTATGATGATACCTCAAGTATCGATGTATCTCACGGGTGAGGAACGTAACTAAACTAAACAACGAATCGGGCTACGTGGAAAGAGGAAGCCGATATAGTACCCACCGCCACCGACGGTTCAAAGGATGGAGTAAGAAAAAGTCCAGAATCGCCGAAGTGATGGCTTGTTACCGTTGGTTACAGGTCCGTACCATCACTCGCAGATATGGAGCGAGAGGTTCCGCACATTCGTGAGATTAAGTCCTCCAGTAGTGTGGGAAAGTTGAAGTCGTGTGTTTGACCTCTGACAGTATCCCTTGGCTGATACAGTATCTAAAGGCCGCTATTAACCTGTCAGCAATACCATGTAGCATAGGCAGTACCTGTGCCAGGTGTGACACTCGTGAGGCAAGATGAAGGTTAGTATATTCTAACCTCTGCAGCAAGTCGTTGGTTCAGAGAGAACTGTTGCTTATCTGCAGTCGGAGGTGCTCGCCGCCACTGATTGCCATAGAGATCGGGTGAACAAAACCACTAAGCAGTGCATGATGTCCACCGTCATAAGTGGACTGTGCAGAGCGTCCATCTCCGGTCCGATGTCCATAATCTTGGTTTTATTCATGTTGACCCTGCTACCCCCCGCCACGCCGTATGCAGTAAGAAGGGCAACCACCTTACGTACTCCGTTCTCCGAGTCGTCATGTATTGAAAGGTGGCTACACTGAGTCACAGCGCCAGAGATAGCGCCAAAGATTATTATTCCTCCGCCTCCACTGGGGCAGTAGTAGTTCAGAGGTTGCCATGGGCAGTGCTTGTTCAGAGGATGTCAAGAGCAGTACTAGTTTGGAGGATGTCGTGTGCAGTTGTTGTTCTGTTGGGCGAGACAGTAAATGCTGTTCGGTTGGTGTAATGTATAGATGGAAGCTGTTGCAATGATCTCAGTGTATTTTTCGTCAATATATGTGGAGGTAAAAAAAATATTATTTCACACTTTCTTAATGACAATGCTTCTTGGTCACAGGTTCAGTCAACAAAGCATCTGGCTCGTGTTGATGTATTAGACTTGTAATTCTGGTTTCTATGTGCAATTATACTATTTCTGGTTTTTCAATTAGTTCATGGTAAATGGTGTTTAAAATACACTCCTGGAAATTGAAATAAGAACGCCGTGAATTCATTGTCCCAGGAAGGGGAAACTTTATTGACACATTCCTGGGGTCAGATACATCACATGATCACACTGACAGAACCACAGGCACATAGACACACGCAACAGAGCATGCACAATGTCGGCACTAGTACAGTGTATATCCACCATTCGCAGCAATGCAGGCTGCTATTCTCCCATGGAGACGATCGTAGAGATGCTGGATGTAGTCCTGTGGAACGGCTTGCCATGCCATTTCCACCTGGCGCCTCAGTTGGACCAGCGTTCGTGCTGGACGTGCAGACCGCGTGAGACGACGCTTCATCCAGTCCCAAACATGCTCAGTGGGGGACAGATCCGGAGATCTTGCTGGCCAGGGTAGTTGACTTACACCTTCTAGAGCACGTTGGATGGCACGGGATACATGCGGACGTGCATTGTCCTGTTGGAACAGCAAGTTCCCTTGCCGGTCTAGGAATGGTAGAACGATGGGTTCGATGACGGTTTGGATGTACCGTGCACTATTCAGTGTCCCCTCGACGATCACCAGAGGTGTACGGCCAGTGTAGGAGATCGCTCCCCACACCATGATGCCGGGTGTTGGCCCTGTGTGCCTCGGTCGTATGCAGTCCTGATTGTGGCGCTCATCTGCACGGCGCCAAACACGCATACGACCATCATTGGCACCAAGGCAGAAGCGACTCTCATCGCTGAAGACGACACGTCTCCATTCGTCCGTCCATTCACGCCTGTCGCGACACCACTGGAGGCGGGCTGCACGATGTTGGGGCGTGAGCGGAAGACGGCCTAACGGTGTGCGGGACCGTAGCCCAGCTTCATGGAGACGGTTGCGAATGGTCCTCGCCGATACCCCAGGAGCAACAGTGTCCCTAATTTGCTGGGAAGTGGCGGTGCGGTCCCCTACGGCACTGCGTGGGATCCTACGGTCTTGGCGTGCATCCGTGCGTCGCTGCGGTCCGGTCCCAGGTCGACGGGCACGTGCACCTTCCGCCGACCACTGGAGGCAACATCGATGTACTGTGGAGACCTCAAGCCCCACGTATTGAGCAATTCGGCGGTACGTCCACCCGGCCTCCCGCATGCCCACTATACGCCCTCACTCAAAGTCCGTCAACTGCACATACGGTTCACGTCCACGCTGTCGCGGCATGCTACCAGTGTTAAAGACTTTTTTTCCCAAATTTTGAAACCTACGTAACCCACTTTCTGACACTTTTGAGTGGGTGTTTTAAGACTAACTATCTCTGGTATTATCGCTACAGAAGTGGTTTATACATTCATGCAAGCAATCTGTTTATTCTGCTACTTTGCAAACTATATATGAAAAGTCGGCCTCTTAGCCTCTCTGGTATTTTGCCAGAGAGTTGCCCGTCCCTAGCCACGTGGAGGCGGGCCGCTACTACTAGAAGAAACCACTCCATTGTGCTACTCTTTTATTCCCTCCACCACCATACTGAACTAACTACAACTACTAGCTACTAAAACTCATGACTTAAAAACGTCATATTTACAATTGCGCATTAGATCTGAAGCGCATTTACCCTCTCCCAAGGTAGGCTCGCTGGGCCTCCCTTGAGATTTTATTCACTAACTTTGCGAAATTTCTAAATAATTCGCCATTCGTTAGTATAACATTTATGTCTCTTGTCTGGAGAAGCTGTCTCTCAACTGATACAGCCTGTTCTTATATTGGACACTCAAACACTGTGTGTTCTGGCGATCCTATGTGGGCACCACAGTCACATTCCGGTGTTGGCCTTTTACCTATTTTATGCAGGTACGTGGGGTAGGGGCCGTGGCCTCTGAGGAAGTGGACTAGGCCCTGTGAGGGCTTCATTATCTTGTTCCTTAGTCTTTCCCTTACTGTGGGTAGAAACCCATGGACTCTACGGCCTGTACTGGACCCATCGCATTCGTCCTGCCAAATGTCTTTCATTTTATCTCGGATGGATTTAACGCTAGCCAGAGGAGTGTCCATTATATTTTCCACCATGTCAATATTTTGTTTGCGCAGCCAGTAGGAGGCTGCGTGCTGTCTTATTAACAGGTCTAGTGGACATAGACCCATAATTACCAACAGTGCATCTGTTGGACTTGTGTTGAATGCACCAATGCATCTCAACAGAACATTCCTCTGTATTCGCCTGACAGCAGCCGCAGGCTTCACCAGAGCTAGCCTGTGGGCCCACACACTGGATGCGTCCCCTACTACAGGTGCCAATATACTGTTATGGTAGATGTTTATTGCCTTTGACGGCAGGTGAAACCTTCTTTGTCCTATCGATATTATCTTGTTGAACAGGGCTAAGGACTTCGTCGCTATTTGTTCAATATGCGGAATGAAGCTCCAATTCTCATCTAGATATACCCCTAGGTAACGGGCATATCTCTGTCGCGACACCGCCTGGCCATTAATTCTGACTTTTGGGTCCCTATTTAACTTGCCTTTTAAGAGCATATATAGCGATTTTTGTGGTGCAATAGACATTTTAGTCTTCTCACACCAATCAGCTAACAGTCTAACAACCAGTCGTGATCTGTCTTCGATCACATTGCGAGTGTCTCCTTCCACTAGAATTGCGAGATCGTCCGCATAAGCAACAACACCCAGAACTGCAGTCTCTCCCTGCAGAACGTTCAACAATGTTTCCATGGTGATATCCCAGAAAATGGGACCACACACCGATCCCTGGGGACAGCCACGGTATACTCTTTTTGATACGACGGCTCCGGGAGCCGTTATTTTAGCAGTTCTTGCATCACAGTAGGCCACCAGACAAGCATACAGCGGCTGCGGGCACCCAATCTCTCTTAGTCGAGAGAAGAGTGCCGGCCACCACAGGTTGTCGAAGGCCCCTGAGATGTCTATCATTATGCCAAGGACATACTTCGATGTCGCAGAGTCAACAATCCGACGAACCTCATTGATCGCATCCTGAGTGGAGCGACCCTTTCGGAATCCGAACTGCCTATCACTCATACCATGCAGTGTTCTGTGACTCAAAAGTCGGTCAGCCAGCAACTTCTCAAATGCTTTGCCCATTACATCTAGCAGACAGATAGGCCGATAGGATTTCGGCATCGTTGGATCCTTATCAGGGCCTTTCCTGATGATTACAACTTCTGCTGTTTTCCACCTCTGTGGATAATAGCCCGTCTGTAAACATACATTGTAAATACGACTTAGTGCTGGCGCGACCAAGTGCGCGAGTCCCTGTAATATCTAAACAGGGATCCCATCAGGACCAGGTGCCTTCTTCCTTGCAAAGGTGTAGATGGTTGCTTCCACCTCCTCTGCAGAGAAAGGGCTCACGTTCGTATCGTTAAGATACGGATTCGAGAGCACCTGACGTATTTCCCGCTGCTCTTGCGAATCCTGGTCGTCGTTGTCATCTGGTAGTAGTGTATCCAACAGCAGTCTTGCTGTTTCTACCCAATTCTTGGTCATGCCACCATCCCCAGCATGTAGTGTAGACAACACCATAGGCGACCTTATTTTTTCTCGAACGATTTTGTAGAGAACTCCCCAAGGGTCTATTCCCTCCTGATCGTTAACAAATCTTTCCCAGGATTGGCGTCTTGTGATGTCCAACTGATCCTTGTATCTCTGCTTCAGACGACGATAAATACCTAAGTGGTATTGTCGTTCGTCGTGGGAAAAGCTTCTTTGATAGTTGCTTCGCGCCCTTCTGACCGACCGTTTAAGCACAGTCAATTCAGGGGTCCATGGGGTGGACTCCCTGCAGATGTATCTCGCTATCCGAGGTACAGCCAGTGTGATAGCTGTTTGCACGGAGCTTACAAGCTCCTCCACAGCTTCATCAGTGTTACCTGTGTCCTCCCCGAACTCTGGAGGACTGAACACCTCCCAGTCTGTCCGAGCATAGTTGAATCGTTCCACCCATTCGCCTGGCACATCCGTGATGGTTGTCGCTATTTCAAATGTGATACAGTTGTGATCACTGACAGTTAGGTGTTCCCTTACTTGCCAGTTATGGACGTGGGGTGCTGCCCTCTCGCTTGCAAGTGTGACATCAATATTTGATGTTGCACCCGCCCTCCCTGAATAGGTCGGGGGGTACCCAGGCAAGTTTAGCACATGCATGTGCGTTTTCATTATCAGATCAACAAGCTGCGCACCCCTACCGTCCTGTACATCACAGTGCCAGAGTGGAGATTTAGCATTGGCATCCAGAGCTACAATTATAGCCTGCCCGGCTAAAACTCTTAGTATCCAATGCAACTGTTCAAGATAGATCTCTATGTCATGTCTGAATTGACAGTAGACGTTAACAACGTACATACTGTAAGACAACAAATTAAGTTATACAACTGTAATATGCTCGGTACAGAATTGGCTTAATATCGTAGTTTTTATTGTTTTGTTCAATATTATAATTGCACTCATAGGGTTCCCACCCGAGGAAACCACTTGTGCTGTTGCAGGAAAGGCAGGGACTCGACTCGCACAGGAGTTCGGTTCTTGTATCAGAAGAACATCTATTCCATCTTCTTCCGCTAATTTCCTCAGCTCATGCGCAACCATCTGGCTGCGCATTGCGTTTACTTGTAAAACCTTATACATCGCCGTAATCTGTTCTTTGAATAAGTCTATCTAGGAACATCTTGTGGGTTGGACAATCTTTGGTTCCACCGCACTTACGGCCTCGTCTTCTGCATGGTACGCATACTCCTGCTTTGTCCTTATTAGGGCAACCTGTCTTAACATGTCCGGATAGGCCACAATGGCCGCATATGACTTCTGGTTCAGTGCAATACTTATTAGTGTGGTTTATATCCTGGCACTTAGTGCATCGCGGCACCGCCAGATAATCTTTTATATTCAATGCAGAGTAGCCAACGTACAACCGACCCATTCTCGATAGTGATTTCCATAAACCTGGCGAGACTTCTACCACATGGTGTACTGTCAACTTCTCACGTGGTCCTACTTTGAAGCGCAGCTTGAAGTGTTCGTCAAATTCTCCTCTTGACATTTCTCCATCAAAGTTTTGTGTGTAGACTGCGTCCACCAGACTGTCTGTTGTCATGAATGTAGGCACATCATACAGACACATCAAAGGTCGACGCTTGCGAGGAGGTTCACACTTCACTTTATTACTTAGTTGTTCATTTCTTAAAATCTTTTGACAGTCCTCTTGTGAGGCTGTTTCTACTATCAGTACATTCTTTGCTTTACGTACATTGTTAATTTTTATCTTATCCTTCTTAGGATCAATGCACTTTTCAAAAACTGACTTAACAGCTTTAATGTCATCGCCTGGTTTAGGTTTTAGGAATACTGTGGGAGTAACTTTTTTGATATTGTCCTGTATAGTTTGTTTCGCTGTCAGTGCTTTGGCAACTGGGGCTCTTGCAACCGCAGCATAAGTCCGGACCGGTTGACCTCTGAGTCTTTGATTTTCTTTCTCTAACTCAGTTACCCTACCCTCTAACTGAGAGTGGGCGATTGCCCAGTTGGCTACAAAGTCCCTAATATGATTGATAGCATAATTGCTTATTTTGTCGTTTTTTATGCTGGTATCCAGTAATCGGAGAAATTTCGCATGGCGCTCAGCGACAGATACATTTTCGAGGCTCAATATTACGCCAGTATCCAACGCATTAACACTCTCTTGATTTTCAGCCATACTTGAAGATTTAGAGAGTGAAAAAGTGGAGGCCCGTCTCTTACCCCGGACCGGCCTCTCTGGCATGGGGGGAGGCTATATGCAGCCCGCTCACCGGTCCTGCCCCTTGACCAAGAGCTATCAGTAACTGAGCTGCCAGGTTTAGCACGCCGTGGGTACAGCGCACTAGTCCTCCTCAACAGCCACACCACCGCAGTTTTCACCCGCTCCCTTATCGGCGAATGCCACCCGCATTCCGGGAGAGCGGATTCACTCTCCGTCCTTCGCCCCCTACTAGGCCAGGTTCCCACCAAAGGCCAGTCCTACTCAGGTGCCGGGTCGGTCCCCCAGACGTTCGGGGGTCTGGACCCATCTAACCTGACCGAGGACATGTCACCACGCCCCGCCTTGGCAGAGCATGCCCTGGAGTCCAACACAAGGCGAATGGCCATCGCCGACTTGGGGCAGGATCCCACCACAGCAAATGCAGCCATCAGAACCAGTGTACAAGTTGTGCAGCACACTGTCGCGCTCATACCTTTCAGTTGCCCGAAGGCTTAACAGCTCCACCTCAAGAAGGCAGGTAAGGGCACTTGAGAAGGAGAGGCTGTTTGAGACGCATCCTTCCCCACACTGCCTTTTACCAACCGAGAGCCCGAATAGTTTGAAGGCCCACAGTATGAGACAGCCGGAGCTTAAGACTGCAAGGGAGCTCCGTATGCCACGGTAAACTGGCTGACACTGACGGCGGCGGTGCACAAATGCTGCGCAGCTAGCGCCATTCGACGGCCAACACCGCGTTCCTGGTGTGTCCGCTGTGCCGTGGGTGTGATCATTGCTTGTACAGCCCTCTCCGGAGCAAGTATGGTGGGTCTGACACACCGGTGTCAATGTGTTCTTTTTTTCCATTTCCAGGAGTGTATCTTCTCGTATTGGGGAAGAACCGTGCCAGATACATGTACATTGAATCTCACTTCCACACACAGTACAGTTACACTTGTGCTTTGTTGTTTCGTAGCTTTTATAGTTGCAGGGGACTTAATTAATCAGTTGTATTAACGGATATTTCCTTTCATTCTTTATTGTTATTTTATGCTGTCAGATTGCGTACTAATACTAGTCAGGGCCAACCGGTTACGACACTTCGTAACCACACACAGCTACTAAAATTATTGCATAATAATTAAGCCCCCATGTAGTATGCGAAACACTTGAAGGAACTCGCACATAACCGCACGTTCGTACGAGTGCGTCGAAGAACCTGCGTCAGTGGTTCGAGAGCTTTTGCAAAAAGCACGATCGACAAAGGACATCCTTGCTTAACTGAGCTGTAAACAGGAATCGTGCCTATCTCCTTGCCATTGACTCTCGAAGGAGCGCCGCGAAGGAGGCGCGGAGGGCGGTAATGGAATCCTGGGGTAACGCCACGTGTCTCGTGGTTTCGTCAAGGAAATCGTGATTGATTCTGTCAAAGACAGGATCAAAATCGTGTGATATGAACGCTCCTCGCATGTGACGTGCTTCCATCAGGGCAATGGTGTCATGGTATTCACCTAGGATAGAGTGGATGTTGCTCCGAACCCCTAAAGAAGTCTGGCTGGGGGTAGTGTCTTGGATATTACAGTCTTTAGCCTTGCCTCCAACATCTGCGCAAAGATTTTGTAGACAGCATTGAGCATCGTGAAAGGTCGAAATTGATAGATGCTGATATTCCCTGCCATTTTCGGTATTGTAAAAGCTTTCCCGCCGTGGACTGCGACGGTACGTCCGTGTCAGAGTGCAGTAACTCATTACACATCAACACCCATTGGAAAATCACTAGATCCGCAAAGTCGGATTAAGAATAGAGTGTCAAACCATATGGCTCACGGGATTTTATACATCGCCCCCATCTTGATTGCCGTCTTTATGAAATCATCTGTTAGGGGTTCCAGTAACGCCGCTAAATCCGAACAATAGGTCCCCGTGTGCATCCGTCACAATATGTTTTTTCTCATCCGATCGTCCGCCGGCGTTCCGGCGTAAAGAAGGCGGTAATACTCCAGAAACCCAGCAGCAATGTCCTACTGTGACTTTAATGGCCGATCATCCGCATCATGGAGCACTGTGATCAACGATTTGCGATTACGTGGATGTCCCCTGGAAACATGATGCATACGTTCTCCATCGACGTTGTCCAAACTCCTAGCAAGAATCGAAAGTGTCTCCAATCGTCTTCTCGTAATCCAAAAAATGCACGCCTGAATGCGATGGCCTTATAACCGACACTCAGATGATGGAGCTCTGAACGACAGGTCAGGAAGCACCATGAAGTAATATTCAAGTGTATCTGAGGCACCCCGCTTTTTCCATGGCGTAATTTATGATAAACCTTCCAAACGCCGGTTTTTCACATTGTAGCCATCATGAAAGAACAGTACAGTGTACCGGGAGACGTCAAGTGCATGTTGCCACGTTTCTGCCATTCACAGTATCCACCAGTAAGGATGAATTAAGTTTCCACGAACTACGGCTCCGCCAGACTTGCTGTCGTGGGAGGTTCAACGTGTATAAATATGTAAGATGATCGGTAAAAACTGTGGGCCAACGTTCAGCAACCAGCACGTGATCTCGTAGTCTGTCAGGAACATAAATCTGATCCACTCTGCTCACCCACTGCTACTAACAAACGTGTGGACCTCACGGTGCACATGGATCTTTTCCCATTTGTATTCCGTTAGTATCATGTCGCAGCACATCAAGCGCAGTCCATAGCAACAGTTAAAACTCGACATTTGATGCTTCGGCATGGGAACACAATTAAAATCTCCTACTATCAATATGTGATCTATGACGGAAGAGGGGCGCAGTTTCCTCTGAGCAGAGCTGCAAACGCGCCCGTAAATTGTCAGAAACGGAGAGTAGATGTTGACGATAAGAGATCCGTTCACTGTCATTGCCCAACTCCGAGCTGAAAGGAGATAATCGAGGTCACACGCTGGAATCCCTCCCGGACCAAGATCGCCGTGCCACCTCCTACGTCTGAAGTCGGCGATAGGTAAGTGTTATAACTGTGCACGTATAGGAAAGCGACATTACAGCTTTCCTGCAGCAGCAGGAGATCCATGTCTGTGGCGTGGTCATGTCCCGGAAAAGTTTCAACATCACAAGCGACCGTACGGTATTAATGTTCACTGTTCCCACCTTATATGCTTGGTCCGTCGTTGCCGTCATTTTCGTTTCATGTCATTATTAGCTCCAAAAGCTTTAGTCCACCATTCATGCTCAGAGTTGTCCATCAAGGGGCTTTCCTCCGCCGTTTACTTCCTGTCGTGTGCGTCCTCTCAAGTGGGGGTGCCAACTCCGGTAAATCATCACAGTTCCAGGAACGCCCTACTCTGCATTTCGATGCGATTGCTGGGACGCTGACTCCTCCATTGGCAGTACCGGGTCAATCGTTATCAATGAAAAGAGACCGTCTAAAACGCAGGACATCAGGTCACCATCCAAAGAAATCTTTTCGACGTCCTATTACGGCACGTGTTCCATGCCACATGTCTCTTCGGCTCGAAGATCTTCTATGTCCCCTAGACTAGGGGAGGATGGTCGATCGTATTATGGCGGCGCTTCTTACAACGCATCGGCGAGCGTTGTTTTCGCACCCTGCCCTCTGCCGCCGCAGGCGACCCCCTACGTCACTCATCGGGCGCTCGTTGATCTGTTGCTCCTGCTGCCCTCTCGACCTCCACTTCCATGTCGCGTGCTGCTTGTGAGGCTGTGTAAGCTTCCTCCCTCATCTGCGGTGAAGGGGTGTAGGAGCGTAGAAGCGTCCTCCGCCAACCTCCCCGAGTCGCAAACTCGTTCTGCTCTCGTGCCAACATGTCCTCTCCACGCTCCGAACTGAAAAACACCTCCCGGAGGGCCACCGAAATTTACTTCATCAGCAGTTACGTGAGGCTCCTCCACGTGGCAACTGCAAGATGCAACGTTACACGCATTCTGACAGGATATGTCGTTCTCCATGACAGCCAGAATATTTCCGCGTCTGGTCATCATACATCACAATAGCTCCACAGCCTCCAATATGTAAGTTTGAAGGGATATGTTTGTTAAGGACGATCTGCATCTATCGGACGCCGTTTAGCACGGGATAGGTGCTAAAACCCGTCCAACCCTCAGATGTATGACTGAGTGCCTTGCCATATAGTCGCAGTGATTCTGGTATCTCAAACGGCAGTCCAAAGAGCCGAATATCCCACACTCCCATGCCTGAAGGAGCCACAGGTGCTTCGCTGATATGTATGGCCTTCACTGTTAAATCCAGTCCAATTCTCGAATATGGGGTGTCTACGGAACCTGCTTTTTCGGACTGCTAGACAACAATCAAAGAAATCGGATTAATGAGTTTCATTACAAAATGAACAAATATAATACTTAACTGTGTGTTACATAGATGTGTCGCAAGCAAAGGGCGACAGACAAAATAAGCAACTTTCTTCAGTAGAAACAACTCTCAAACTCTGATACATAGAGAGCTCAAGCGAAGTAATGAGCTTCTATGCAAATCTCTCGTTTTGAGGCTGCTGTTCGACTGGGCCGCAACTAGTCGGGCGTGGTGCTTATGTCCTCTTCGCATAGAGGCCGTTGCTGTTACGTTGTCGTCCTGGAGAGGGGTCGATCAGCGTGCAGTTGACTGACCTCTTCTCACAGCCCTCTCTGCTCTATCGTTCCCGACTGGCGTGGCGGCGCTTGACTTTACGCCGTAACAATCACAGTGTCGAATTTTAAATCCGCTTTAAGCAACGGTGATAGTTCTTTCACATCTTGACGTGCATTGTGCTGCTTACAAAGGATAGGTGTATGTCAGTGAGGTCTCTAACAGATAAAGGAACTTCATCTCTCAAAAAACGCTCTATTTTAAAAGCCCTGAGTCTGGCATATGTGTTGTCAAACGTAAATTGGATCGTAGTCTTCCTGAAATTATGTGCCATGTCGATCTATTCAGACAACAACACGAGCGAGCGCCATCGGGGTAAACACTTCGTTTTCCACGAGAGTCGCGGCCGGGACAACAGGTCCGAGCCGCGCCGCTGCCGCTGTCTACTCAAGTGAGCTGCGATGACTGGTACGGCAGTGCGGGGTGATACTCGCTCCTCTGTACATTCTGATGCAATGCACGAAGTTTTCATACATGTTTTCCAAAATGCTCCCTATCTACTTTTGGAAGATAATTTTTTAAGGGGCGGTTTACTATCTTTGGTCCGAAAAAAGGGAGTTATTTGAGATTTTTTTTCTCGGGATGTGTTACAGATAGCAATGTCAAATTTGGTCAAAATGTTTATTGATTTTTCCTCTATAAACTGAAATTTTTCGATTGCAAATGTCGAAGAGCAAAGGCGGAAGTGCCGTCGGAACGAAACAAAATTTCGATGTAGACCTCCACGCGCGGTATGTTACAGGTCAGCCGGCTCGTCTGAAATCAAAATTGAGTTGACGTTCGCGGATTCATTTCCGGGCGGGAAGGAGCGCCTGGACCTCGGCACGAATCCGCCCGGAGGATTTGTGTCGAGGTCCGCTAAACCAGCCAGTCTGTGGATGGTTTTTAGGCGATTTTCCATCTGCCTCGGCGAATGCGGGCTGGTTCCCCTTATTTACGCCTCAATTGGGCTATGTCGGCGATTGCGGCGCAAACAAGTTCTCCATGTACTCGTCTGGTGTGAGACGTTCCCTGGGGCGGGAGGGAGGGAGGGGGGGGGGGGGGTCCACCGGGGATAGAACAGCACAATAACCCAGGGTTCGGTGTGGAGCGGCGGAGGGGTGAAGTGGACTCCGGTAGTCGTCGTGGGGTTGTGGACCACTGCTGCTGCGGCGGGGACGGAGCTTCTCTGTCGTTTCTAGGTCCTCGGTTGACATACAATACAATACAATATAAGATTCTTTAGGAGTTGTACCTCTATTAAGTTATGTGGACCATAGAATACAAAATGGCGGGTATTTGAAAAAAATAGGATTTTCTTCATCGATTTTTCGACGTCTTCGGCCAAGTAAAAATATTTATAGTTGATGGATCGGAATTAAAGTGGTACAACTTCTAGCCAATTTAGTTACCTTCGTCGGAAACAAAGAATCATGCCAATCGGTTCAGTATATTTGAAGTTACCATTCCGCGCGATAAAAAAAATATTTTAAAAATTAAAAAAAGGTCATTTCGAAAAAAAACGCTTTTGAAGTTTTGACTGCATATAAATGCAATATTATGCAAAGTACTTTCAATCTGCTATTCCGTGTCCATAAACTGCCGGCCGCGGTGGTCTCGCGGTTCTAGGCGCTCAGTCCGGAACCGCGCGACTGCTACGGTCGCAGGTTCAAATCCTCCCTCGGGCATGGATGTGTGTGGCGTCCTTAGGTTAGTTAGGTTTAAGTAGTTCTAAGTTCTAGGCGACTGATGACCACAGATGTGCTCAGAGCTATTTGAACCATTTTTTGTCCATAAACTAGTCCTTTCTCTTCCTCATAGAGGACGTTCTGCTCGAGCTGCGCCATCCTGCGCTGCTCCAGAGCCGCTCGTACGGCCGGTGACAAGCGGTTTTCAGCCGCTTGAATCCGGTGGTCGTCCGAATGCTTGGCGAACTGCGTCGAATAGAGTCCCAGGGTGACGTTCATCGTTATCACGGTCTTCAGAAGTGCTGAATACCCTTCGTTGAAGATGTTCATTGCCTGGAAAGTCGCAGTCTCCTCACTCTTCGCACGAGAATGCAAATGCTTAGGGGCTAACTTCCAAACACACGCATTCAAACGTTCATTTGAATTTTGTGTGTTTCCTCCCAAGCACCGGTACAATAACTCGTCCTCCGAAGGAAAAAAAGACTGGTGCGTTAAAAAGGCCTGTTTCAGGCAGGTGCATTTTTTTTTTGTTAAACTACGGATAACAAACATTTCCGTCCCAGTTTCGGAAAAACCGTTTCAGGGGTCGATGATAAACACTTTCATGGATCCAAAAATGCAATTTTAAAAAATCGATTTTTTGAACCAAAAGATACGTAGAGAAGAGAAAAGAAGTAGATGGCTTTACCCCTACCTACTTTTTGCGGTTGCATATCCACGTAGACTTCTCGTCAATTGGGTGTTTCGTGCTGTCTTCGCGGTCCTTCGGTTTTAACAGCCAGCAGTGTAGAGTGAAAGCACTGAGGACAAACGCACGCGCATGTCGTTGGCGTAAGAACGGTAGCGATCAATGCCCGACCGTGGCGTCGAGATGTCATGTCATGTTACACCAAGGCACAGTAGCTCACCTGGGGTACGCCAAAGGCAAGGCGGCTGGCTGCATTGCTGTGCTGACGTCACGCGCCTGGCTCTTTGTGGCACTGAATGCCGTGTTGCTGTCCTCGGAGCGCGCCTGTCACAGGCAGCTACCCAGCGGCGGGCTCCGTCCAAATGGAATGGTCATGTTCCTCTTACAGAGCTCCTCGTTCCTGAATTAGCTCGCTACTTGTAGGTTGTGTTGAACCAAGCTGTTGCATACTGAAGGTCAAGAACTGGACTATCTAACGCTGTATTTATTGAACCTACGAAAGTGACTCAGAGGAAAATCTTAATTATTTACTATTATGTAAGTGATATATAAGTAAGAAAGAAAAATTACAAATATATAGTTTGTTGGCATAGTCCCCGTAACTAACATATGTATTGCGCCGATTAGGAAGTGCTTGGAAACCTCGTGGTAACAATTCTTTCGTCTTGCAAAGAAATGAAAACGATGTGAGAAATTCTTTGATTTTTTTTTACTGTAGTTCTACTACTGAAAATATTACTTGTTTATTTTTGTACTTATATCATCACAAATAAGACGCGATGCTTCTGTATTAACGGCACTTGGAATAAAAACTTTCTTACTGCCTCTTCTAACCAGCCAGTTTCCTTGTATGTCACTTAGAACGCTCTTAATAAATTATTTTCTAATTTGGTTCATTATTTTTTTGTAGTGATGAGGTGAGCAGCATAATTCAATGATATCAGAATAACTTCTCAATGTTCTCTCTGCCTCGTGATGACTGGGTGTTGTGTGATGTCCTTAGGTTAGTTAGGTTTAAGTAGTTCTAAGTTCTAGGGGACTGATGACCATAGATGTTAAGTCCCATAGTGCTCAGAGTCATTTGAACCATTTAACTTCTCACTGTTTAGGGTTCTATACCTCAACCGATAAAAACGGAACCTTCATCGCACAACTTTCTTGTCCGCCCATCTATCTGTCTGTCTGTTTGTCCGACGGTTAAAAACCATTCTTTTCGGAAACTATTACAGGTATCAAGTTCAAATTTATGTTACATATTAGGGTCTACAGACCCTTGGCGGTGTAAAAATTTGAAGCTTCTAAATCAATGCAGTCAAAAGATGCGGCTATTTATGTCACATATTTTGATACTCGCACGCCCACTCATCAAAACTTGTGGTGCACTTTCTTTTGACCTATAGTCAAGAAATTTGGCAACTACCAACGCTTCGCAGTACTAGTAAGAGTACAGAGTACAGAGTAAGAGTACAGAGAAACTGTTAATTTGTAGTTAAACCGCTCGGAAAAAATGTCATTTCTTATCTGGCTGTCAGTCTGTCTGTTAAAATTGTGGCACCAAGATGAAACTCATGTCATATACTGAGGTCTATGGTCCCTTGTCGATGTAAAAACTTTAAGCTTTTAATTCAATGTAATAAAAGGATACAGCCATTTAATTCACTATTTTACACTCGCAAATTCATTCGTCAAAACGTATAGAGCACTTCGCCGCTGACCTAGAATCATCAAATTTTGCAAGATAAAATGTTTCACAGTAGAAGCTAAAGAAAAAAATTCGAAAATCTTTAATTTGTAATTATATCACTCGACAAAAATATTTTTTGTCATTTATCATCCATCTGTCTGTTCTCTTAAGACCCTTTTCTCAGGAATTGGTAGACATGTAGGGTGTTCGGAAACTTCCGTTACAAATTTCTAGGACTTGTAGAAGGGAGTGAGTACGTAATATTTTGAATAGGAACCAATGTCCGAAAACGTACCGTTTGTGTTCTACAACGGTTTTGATTCAGATGTGTAACACGTCCAAGTCTCCTGAGACAAAGAATAAAGTCTCAGAGTTGCTTGTCCTGGTGTGCAATATCCCAGGGTGCAATAGGATAGACAGCATGACGTGTATTGCGTCACACTGTCGCCGGATGTCACTTAACGTCTATCTTGTAAAGTTTAATTTACAGGACTCCTGTAGATACACAGGAAGATCTGCTGCACGAGTTCTGGCCACTGCACTACGAACTGAAGAGACATCAGATGGGATGGGGAGTGTGTACCAGAACGTGCTTAGCAGGTACAATGACTGTACCTAAGTTGGCGGTCGCCATATCGACAATCTTGTTGTAATGCACCAGTACTGTTCTGAAGGTACGGTATGATAGCCCTCCCGGCTAGCCGTGCCGTCTAACGCACTGCTTCCCGAGAGGGAAGGCGTGCCGGTCCCCCGAGGTCCGGTGTGCTGGCCAGCCTGTGGATGGTATTTAAGGCGGTTTTCCATCTGCCTCGGCGAATGCGGGCTGGTTCCTTTTATTTCGCCTCAGTTGCACTATGTCGGCGATTGCGGTGCAAACACTGTCTGCACGTACGCGTACATGATAATTCCTCTACCACACAAACATTGGAGTTACACTCGTCTAGAATGAGACGTTCCCGGAGGGGTCCACTGGAGGTCGAACTGCACAATAACCCTAGGTTCGGTGGGGGCGGCGGTGGGGTGAGTGGACTGCTGTACCCTGTTGTGCGGTTGTGTACCACTGAGGGCTACGGGGGCGGCGAAGCCTCTGCGTCGTTCGATACATACATACATACGGTATGATAAGTTCTTGTTTGTTTTAGAAAAGTGTAAACGCGTAACGTTTAAGTGTTAATACAGAAGAATTTGCGTTAATGATAAATGAATGTTTCGTTATATTTCCTTTCGAATTGTTACCTAACAACTATACTGCATCACGTCTTATACAATACCCCAAACAGAAGTCGATGAGTTAAACATTTGAACTGAAACGGTCGGAGAAAGGAAACGGTACGTTTCCGGACATGTGTTTCTTTTCAAAATATTATGTATGCACTCACTTCCCTCTACAAGTCCTACAAGTTTGTAAAGGCAGTTTCTGAAGACCAAATACAGAATGTCTGTATCGACATCTCTAACAGGCCAAAATCATCTAGATTCTAGGTTTCAAGGTTGGACGAACTCTCTACGTACAAAATTAAGTATGTACGAAACCCACATGCGCGGGTCTTACTGGCACTTACGCGGATTTTTTTGATACAAATATACACATAAGTTATATACAAAAAGAACCATTTTATTTTTTGATTCTCCTGACGAATGTGAGATGTGTCACAGAAAGTTTTTCACCCACTCTTCAGTTATGTCCAGAAATACACTCCTGGAAATTGAAAGTAGAACACCGCGAATTCATTGTCCCAGGAAGGGAAAACTTTATTGACACATTCCTCGGGTCAGATACATCACATGATCACACTGACAGAACCACAGGCACATAGACACAGCCAACAGAGCATGCACAATGTCGGCACTAGTACAGTGTATATCCACCTTTCGCAGCAATGCAGGCTGTTATTCTCCCATGGAGACGATCGTAGAGATGCTGGATGTAGTCCTGTGGAACGGCTTGCCATGCCATTTCCACCTGGAGCCTCAGTTGGACCAGCGTTCGTGCTGGACGTGCAGACCGCGTGAGACGACGCTTCATCCAGTCCCAAACATGCTCAATGGGGGACAGATCCGGAGATCTTGCTGGCCAGGGTAGTTGACTTACACCTTCTAGAGCACGTTGGGTGGCACGGGATACATGCGGACGTGCATTGTCCTGTTGGAACAGCAAGTTCCCTTGCCGGTCTAGGAATGGCAGAACGATGGGTTCTATGACGGTTTGGATGTACCGTGTACTATTCAGTGTCCCCTCGACGATCACCAGAGGTGTACGGCCAGTGTAGGAGATCGCTCCCCACACCATGATGCCGGGTGTTGGCCCTGTGTGCCTCGGTCGTATGCAGTCCTGATTGTGGCGCTCACCTGCACGGCGCCAAACACGCATACGACCATCATTGGCACCAAGGCATAAGCGACTCTCATCGCTGAATACGACACGTCTCCATTCGTCCCTCCATTCACTCCTGTCGCGACACCACTGGAGGCGGGCTGCACGATGTTGGGGCGTGAGCGGAAGACGGCCTAACGGTGTGCGGGACCGTAGCCCAGCTTCATGGAGACGGTTGCGAATGGTCGTCGCCGATACCCCAGGAGCAACAGTGTCCCTAATTTGCTGGGAAGTGGCGGTGCGGTCCCCTACGGCACTGCGTAGGATCCTACGGTCTTGGCGTGAATCCGTGCGTCGCTGCGGTCCGGTCCCAGGTCGTCGGACACGTGCACCTTCCACCGACCACTGGCGACAACATCGATGTACTGTGGAGACCTCACGCCCCACGTGTTGAGCAATTCGGCGGTACGTCCATCTGGCCTCCCGCATGCCCACTATACGCCCTCGCTCAAAGTCCGTCAACTGCACATACGGTTCACGTCCACGCTGTCGCGGCATGCTACCAATGTTAAAGACTGCGATGGAGCTCCGTATGCCACGGCAAACTGGCTGACACTGACGGCGGCGGTGCACAAATGCTGCGCAGCTAGCGCCATTCGACGGCCAACACCGCGGTTCTTGGTGTGTCCGCTGTGCCGTGCGTGTGATCATTGCTTGTACAGCCCTCTCGCAGTGTCCGGAGCAAGTATGGTGGGTCTGACACACCGGTGTCAATGTGTTCTTTTTTCCATTTCCAGGAGTGTATATTACCTTCGGCCTGGAAACGAGGTAAAAGTTCCACAGGGGCTCAGATATCTCTCATTTCAGCATTCCTTGCGAACACTTTACTGATTCGCAGCGCTAACGGAAAATATTGTGTTCTTAATTAACATTAACATACAAAATAATTGTTTACACTGATACGCTTGTTTTTCTTCATAAGCCCTTCCACTTCACAATGTTTTCATTCGTCACTAAGCATCTTGTGCTCGGCCTGGGGAGCAACATCTTCCACTGAAATTACGCCTCTTTTAAGCTTCGTCGGCCGCTGTGGCCAAGCGGTTCAAGGCGCCTCAGTCCGGAACACTGCTGCTGCTACGGTCGCATTTAAACCATTTTTTTAAGCTTTTAGCACCACTAGTACCTTTACTGGCTCTGAGCACTATGGGACTTAACTTCTGAGGTCATCAGTCCCCTAGAACTTAGAACTACTTAAACCTAACTAACCTAAGGACATCACACACATCCATGGCCGAGGCAGGATTCTAACCTGCGACCGTAGCGGTCGCGCGGTTCCAGACTGTAGCGTGTAGAACCGCTCTGCCACACCGGCCGGCAATACATTCACTGCAAGGACATCCAAATCATCTTGCTGTGCTTTCGTCCAGCGATGTAATTTTCGCAGTTTTAACAGATTCTTTACTCCAAAAATGTATCACAGATCGGTGTTCCAAAGTGGTCCAAGGTGACATCGAACCAGTCATCTTTGCACTAACACAGCTTACCTTTCTGTGATGCAGCAAAAGGCTCCTAGATAGTGGTCATTTGTTGAAACGCAGAGATAACTCTTGTCAATTTCCAAAAAGATATCACAGTTTTGTTGCGCTTTTAATGTTTTCATTTGCATCGCCTTCGTAGGTTCCAAAGTACTAAGACCGTTACATAAAGGTAAATCCAGCAGCATATTAGGTGAAAAACTATATTTGGTGTCATAGATAAAAAAAGTTCGGATGGAAACCCTTAGTGAATGCTGTTTACGGACATAAAAGTAGTTATCTGCTGATCGCTGTATGAGTGAAATTGCTTTGACAACAGTTTGACAACAGCTGAACAATTGCATGCTGCTGCAACTGGTAATGGGGGAAATATACTGAATATCTTATTTGTAACATCCAAAGGATCACAAATGCTATCACCCACTAATGGTACTGGTTCCCCTAAAGGAATAATTATTCTACAAACTACCCTGTAACTCGGTTATGAAGGCCGCTTCAGCGGCACATTTAGAATCTCTGGACACAAGTCACAACATCATAGGAGAACTCGCGGTATTATTTCCACGCTCCCTACCAACAAGTTGAAAAAAGATACCTCATACTCCAGCTAGTGTGGGCAGATTTCTGTTGCTTAAAAGCCGAAGGTGCCGCTCTGCGTTACTAACAGCGAAGTGGTCGTTCCATATTAAGTACCTCCGAACGAATACTTGTAGACGTTTCAAATGTATTACTGTCTCTTGTGGCTATCCGTCAATGGTGTCACCGAACAGCAATCTGAGTGCAAGCATTATTACCGTACTGAGACTCAAAAGAGGGAAGAATGAGCTGAGCGAGCGAGGAGAAGAGAGAGAGAAGTGGGGCAGGGGCGGGTGAAGATCAGCTACCCCTAGCTCACTCGATACGTGTTACCTGCAAAGGAGAAGATGCAATACAGTGGTGTACAGCCCGAAAAGCCGATACCACACACACTGAAATTATACTGATTGACAATAGCTAAGGAATAACTGACACTTCTCCCATGAAGCAAGGACTTGCCATCGGTGGGGTGGCTTGTGCACCTCAGCGATAAAGACAGCCGTAGTGTAGGTGCAACCACAGCGGAGGGGTATTTGTTGAGGGGCTGTGTGGTTGCTGAAGAGGATCACCAGCGGTTTCGGTAATTGCAGGGGCAACAGTCTGGATGACTGACTGAACTGATCTTGTAACATCAACCAAAACGACCATGGTGTGCTGGTTCTGCGAACGGCTGAAAATGTTCAAATGTGTGTGAAATCTTATGGAACTTAACTGCTAAGGTCATCAGTCCCTAAGCTTACACACTACTTAACTTAAATTACCCTAAGGACAAACACACACCCATGCCCGAGGGAGGACTCGAAACTCCGCCGGGACCAGCCGCACAGTCCATGACTGCAGCGCCTAAGACAACTCGGCTAATCCCGTGCAGCGAACGGATGAAAGTAAAGGGAAACTACAGCAGTAATTTTTCCCGAGGGCACGCAGCTCTACTGTTTGGTTAAATGAGGATGGCGTCAGTAGTGGCACAAGGGGGACACGGCCCCAAAGTACCATAATCCCAGGTGGCGGAAGGGCGACGTCAGCTGATGAGGTGAGTACTGCTATCCAAAATGGCAGATTTTGGCAGGAACAAAGGTCAATTGGGCTACCTCTACTGTTGTTGTTGTCGTTGTTGTTGTTGTTGTCTTCAGTCCTGAGACTGGTTTGATGCAGCTCTCCATGCTACTCTATCCTTGCAAGCTGCTTCATCTCCCAGTACCTACTGCAACCTACATCCTTCTGAATCTGCTTAGTGTATTCATCTCTTGGTCTCCCTCTACGATTTTTACCCTCCACGCTGCCCTCCAATGCTAAATTTGTGATCCCTTGTTGCCTCAAAACATGTCCTACCAACCGATCCCTTCTTCTAGTCAAGTTGTGCCACAAACTTCTCTTCTCCCCAATCCTATTCAATACCTCCTCATTAGTTACGTGATCTACCCATCTACTCCAAATTTTTCTTTTGTTTCCTTTACTGCTTGCTCAATATACAGATTGAATAACATCGGGGAGAGGCTACAACCCTGTCTCACTCCTTTCCCAACCACTGCTTCCCTTTCATGCCCGTCGACTCTTATGACTGCCATCTGGTTTCTGTACAAATTGTAAATATTCTTTCGCTCCCTGTATTTTACCCCTGCCACCTTTAGAATCTGAAAAAGAGTATTCCAGTCAACATTGTCAAAAGCTTTCTCTAAGTCTACAAATGCTAGAAACGTAGGTTTGCCTTTTCTTAATCTTTCTTCTAAGATAAGTCGTAGGGTAAGTATTGCCTCACGTGTTCCAATATTTCTACGAAATCCAAACTGATCCTCCCCAAGGTCCGCATCTACCAGTTTTTCCATTCGTCTGTAAAGAATTCGCGTTAGTATTTTGCAGCTGTGACTTATTAAACTGATAGTTCGGTAATTTTCACATCTGTCAGCACCTGCTTTCTTTTGGATTGGAATTATTATATTCTTCTTGAAGTCTGAGGGTATTTCGCCTGTCTCATACATCTTGCTCACCAGCTGGTAGAGTTTTGTCATGACTGGCTCTCCCTAGGCCGTCAGTAGTTCTAATGCAATGTTGTCTACTCCGGGGCCCTTGTTTCGACTCAGGTCTTTCAGTGCTCTGTCAAACTCTTCACGCAGTATCGTATCTCCCATTTCGTCTTCATCTACATCCTCTTCCATTTCCATAATATTGTCCTCGAGTACATCGCCCTTGTATAAACCTTCTATATACTCCTTCCACCTTTCTGCCTTCCCTTCTTTGCTTAGAACTGGGTTGCCATCTGAGCTCTTGATATTCATACACGTGGTTCTCTTCTCTCCAAAGGTCTCTTTAATTTTCCTGTAGGCAGTATCTATCTTACCCCTAGTGAGATAAGCTTCTACATCCTTACATTTGTCCTCTATCCAACCCTGTTTAGCCATTTTGCACTTCCTGTCGATCTCATTTTTGAGACGTTTGTATTCCTTTTTGCCTGCTTCATTTACTGCATTTTTATATTTTCTCCTTTCATCAATTAAATTCAATATTTCTTCTGTTACCCAAGGATTTCCAGCAGCCCTCGTCTTTTTACCTACTTTATTCTCTGCTGCCTTCACTACTTCATCCCTCAGAGCTACCCATTCTTCTTCTACAGTATTTCTTTCCCCCATTCCTGTCAATTGTTCCCTTACGCTCTCCTGAAACTCTGTACAACCTCTGGTTCTTTCAGTTTATCCAGGTCCCATCTCCTTAAATTCCCACCTTTTTGCAGTTTCTTCAGTTTTAATCTACAGTTCATAACCAATAGATTGTGGTCAGAGTCCACATCTGCCCCTCGAAATGTCTTACAATTTAAAACCTGGTTCCTAAATCTCTGTCTTACCATTATATAATCTAGCTGATACATTTTAGTATCTCCAGGGTTCTTCCATGTATGCAACCTTCTTTCATGATTCTTGAACCAACTGTTAACTATGATTAAGTTATGCTCTGCGCAAAATTCTACCAGGCGGCTTCCTCTTTCAATCCATATTCACCTACTATGTTTCCTTCCCTCCATTTTCCTACACTCGAATTCCAGTCACCCATGACTATTAAATTTTCGTCTCCCTTCACTATCTGAATAATTTCTTTTATTTCATCGTACATTTCTTCAATTTCTTCGTCATCTGCAGAGCTAGTTGGCATATAAACTTGTACTACTGCAGTAGGTGTGGGCTTCGTATCTATCTTGGCCACAATAATGCGTTCACTATGCTGTTTGTAGTAGCTTACCCGCATTGCTATTTTCCTATTCATTATTAAACCTACTCCTGCATTACCCCTATTTGATTTTGTGTTTATAACCCTGTAGTCACCTGACCAAAAGTCTTGTTCCTCCTGCCACCGAACTTCACTAATTCCCACTATATCTAAATTTAACCTATCCATTTCCCTTTTTAAATTTTCTAACCTACCTGCCCGATTAAGGGATCTGACATTCCACGCTCCGATCCGTAGAACGCCAGTTTTTTTTTTTCTCCTGATAGCGACATCCTCTTGAGAAGTCCCCGCCCGGAGATCCGAATGGGGGACTATTTTACCTCCGGAATATTTTACCCAAGAGGACGCCATCATCATTTAATCATACAGTAAAGCTGCATGTCCTCGGGAAAAATTACGGCCGTAGTTTCCCCTTGCTTTCAGCCGTTCGCAGTACCAGCACAGCAAGGCCATTTTGGTTAATGTTGCAAGTCCAGATCAGTCAATCATCCAGACTGTAGCCCCTGCAACTACTGAAAAGGCTGCTGCCCCTCTTCAGGAACCACATGTTTGTCTGGCCTCTCAACAGATACCCCTCCGTTGTGGTTGCACCTACGGTACGGCCATCTGTATCACTGAGGCACGCAAGCCTCCCCACCAATGGCAAGGTCCATGGTTCATGGAGGGGATTTAACCTGCAACCGACCAGAAGTAGACCGCTACATTTCACGCCTCGTGAATGGATCGAGCTTGCACAGGATTTGTCGAGATGCGCCCTAGTCGAGGACGTTAGTACTCCTTATCGATGTATAGTAACAGATTTGAAAGTGTTGTCATGTAATAGCAGGCGGTTAAGAAGAACAAGAGGTGTGTCATTTTTCTGCGCGATGGAGCTCCAGACGGATGGAGTTTGAAGCATTTTTACGTAAATCATCCAAGCTATCAATTTTAAAGTATTATTCCAGAGTCTAGGATCAGTACCTGGAAGGTATTGGTATGAGAGAACATAAACACATGCATTTCTAAGGCTATAACGTCCCGCACTAAAACGGGCTATAATGTTAGATCACTTGAGTTTCCTACCTGTCAGTCACATGGAATGTAGCGCTGTTAACATTGCAGTGTAAGAAATTAATTTCAACCGCTTGACGTACATCCTTCTTCCCGGTTTCTCTACGATAAACTATGTTATCGAATGGTGAAATGAGAAACAACTTTCTTAAAACGTTGGCTCTGTGTGATACCAGCACAATACAGCTTTCCAGAGATGTATGGCGTCCACTGTTCACATCCGATCACGGTTCAGAAATTATACTATGCCTACATCAGCCCTACATGAAATGATAAATAGTAACAGGGAATACCTCTCACAAGGAAACAGATAAACGCATAGTAGCAGCGTCCGACATGTGAAAATTACAAGTCATTCCGCCACTAACTTTGTAAACAGCACATCTGCCAGGCAATGTTACGTGGGGATTGCAGTGCCTCACAAGCACCTATCGCTAACTTAGTTATGAAGCTAAATTTTCAATTTTACACCCAATATGGCACAGGGGGGGGGGGGGGGGGGATGGAATACATCGCATAAATCATAGTTCGTTTACAGGAATGTATCACGTTTGATCACACACATGAGATAGAAGTCCTCTGATGACCTATAGGTTTACCGTTAACGATCGCAAGCAGACAGTGCTTTAAATCATACACAGAACACGTGGCTGTATACGAGTCTAACGCAGGCTCTGTCATGCGACTGATGCATCCTGACAGTGGAAAAACTGACCAGCAGCAACTTCTCCCTCTCTATAACGCATCATCAGTCTATCATTAAATCGTACCTCGTTACAGCTCCATCTCAATCGATCACCCCGTTCACTCATTGATATCCTTTAACGCAGATGCATGTAAGTCTAGAGGCGGATGGTTCTCTGTCTTCCTGAAAAGCGTCAAATAGAGTAGTCAAGTTGCGTGTATCACTGCTACCTCAATAAGCATACAGTATAATTCTACCTTGTCGGGAAAAAAATTGACTGCTTCCCTGATTCCCTTCGCTTCTATGTCGCGATTTTCTCGGATTCCTCTTGCTGCCGCATACTTGTTCCCATGTACAAATTGCTCTGTGCATTTCGGTGTATATTCGGTCAATTTATACCTATCCCCCCATCATTTTTCGCAATTCTATCTATTTTATATCAGTTCTATCCATGCGATCATTACATAACCTCTTGTTCTGTGTTCTAAAGTTCCTTGTAAACGTAGTACAACCGCCAACACCTAGCCAAAGTGCACTGATCTGGAGGTATAGCACTGTACTCCACTGTACCCAGTCACCTCAACATTTGGAGTGCGTTTGCTCTGTTTTCTGTATGTCTGTGTATATGCATGTGTCACAGAAGGCGGAACCAACTACGACTGAAGAGAATCGTTCAGCGTTACAGAAGCGCAACTCTTCCGCAAATTGCTGCAGATTTCAATGCTGGACCATCAATAAGTCTCAGCGTGAGAATCATTCAACAAAACATCATCGATGTGTGGCTTTCGGAGCCGAAGGCCCACTCGTGTACCCTTGATGACACAAAGCTTTATGCCTTTCCTGGGCCCGTCAACACGACACTGGACCATTGATTACTGGAAACACGTTGCTTGGTCAGACGGGTCCCGTTTCAAATTGTATTGAATGGTTCAAATGGCTCTGAGCACTATGGACTTAACTGCTGTGGTCATCAGTCCCCTAGAACTTAGAACTACTTAAACCTAACTAACCTAAGGGCATCACACACATCCATGTCCGAGGCAGGATTCGAACCTGCGACCGTAGCGGTCACGCGGCTCCAGACTGTAGCGCCTAGAACCCCACGGCCACTCCGGCCGGCGCAAAATTGTATTGAGTGGATGGACGTGTACGGGTATGGAGACAACTTCATGCATCCTTGGACCCTGCATGTCAGCAGGAAGTCACCGTGCCATCAACGAATACCGCACCGATTATTCACTGACTGGACACCGAACACCACACAGTGACCCGGTGAGGGTGAAGAAACTTCTTGATAGCGAAATCCGGACGCTCAGTGCCCTATACGCGCCACTTTGGCTTATTGACGGAAGCATCCAAATGTGAGTGGCCTTCATCACCAAACAAAACCATATTCACATCGAAGTCCTGTTCGTCAATTCTGTGAAAAATAGTGTTGGCGAAACACAACCGCTGCTCCTAAGCCCTGGGGCTTAGTGGCTGATGGGTTTGAATTTTGTGTGAGAAGAGATCAGATCTTCAACAAAAATTTATCGCAATATCTCCCGGTTGATTCCCACCTGTTGATCAGCTCGTCTGATCGATTTCCTGGGGTTGGTTTTGAAACATGGGCCGTGTCTTCTCGATGTTTTCAGGCGTTTTCACCCTTTTCGGACAACCGGCATTGCCAACACTGTCATCACGAACACACCCGTTCTCTCGAACTTGTGAATCACATTCTGGATTGTTAGCACACTTCGACCGGTTGTCTTCAGCTTGAATTCGGTCGCAAACTTCCTTTTAGCCGCAGATGGGCTGCTATTGCTCGCGTAGAAGGCCTTCGCAAGCGTTTTACACTCAGGCACGTTATACCGTGACATTTTCACGTGCAATTGGCCGACAAGAACAAGGCGCGTTCACATGCACATACTAATTCCCATCATGCACCGCTGCCAACCGTGCCGCAAACGGTTCAGTTGTCATGACGATTTTATTTCATATAGTTCGATAACTGTCACTCTGTACATAGCCCTTACAGCAACAAGGAACGGACACTCCTAAGCAGATCCCTCCACACCTCGCAGTCGGTACCGGTACATGTTTGTCTGTCAGAACCTTTCTGCGGTAGTTACATCAAACTGGTTTGCGTGCTCGGGAGTCTGATAAATTCGTCTCACTTCAGCCGCGCTGTAGTTGAGAAAGATTTAGTTGATGTAAGTGGCATTTCATATAGTTCGATAACTGTCACCCTGTACATAGAACTTACAGCAACAAGGAACTGACACTCCTAAACAGATTCCTCCAGACCTCGCAGTCAGTACCGGTACATGTTTGTCTGCCAGAACCTTTCTGCGGCAGTTACATCAGACTGGTTTCCGTGCTCGGGAGTCTGATAAATTCGTCTCACATACGGTTCACGTCCACGCTGTCGCGGCATGCTACCAGTATTAAAGACTGCGATGGAGCTCCGTATGCCACGGCAAACTGGCTGACACTGACGGCGGCGGTGCACAAATGCTGCGCAGGTAGCGCCATTCGACGGCCAACACCGCGGTTCCTGGTGTGTCCGCTGTGCCGTGCGTGTGATCATTGCTTGTACAGCCCTCTCCGGAGCAAGTATGGTGGGTCTGACACACCGGTGTCAATGTGTTCTTTTTTCCATTTCCAGGAGTGTAGTTCGATAACTGTCACCCTGTACATAGCCCTTACAGCAACAAGGAACTGACACTCCTAAACAGATCCCTCCAGACCTCGCAGTCAGTACCAGTACATGTTTGTCTGCCAGAACCTTTCTGCGGCAGTAACATCAGACTGGTTTGCGTGCTCGGGAGTCTGATAAATTCGTCTCACTTCAGCCGCGCTGTAGTTGAGAAAGATTTAGTTGATGTAAGTGGCATTTTCGTTGGCATCAACAACGGTGATCCAAAGTGATGTTCTCTTAGGGGTTCCGCTTCACTGTGGCAAGCGATTCTGATCACCAATTTGTGCAGATAGAGGGGGGAATACACTAGAAACTACAGAATGTTCATGAATATCATCGGTATGGCATAGGCGTCATGTTGTGGGCAGGCATTATGCTTAATGGCCAAACATTGTTGCATATCTTTGGGCGAGATACCATTAAAGCTCAACAGTATTGCAGGGACATAATTCCGGAGCGTGTCCGTCTGTTTAGGGGTGCGGTAGGTTCCGACTTTCTATTTACGGAAGACAGTCCCCGCCAACAAAGGACTGTTGAGGTTTCCTACATACTGGGAAGTAAAGATATTGAACAAATGACATGGCTTGTGTATCGCTGGACCTAAAGCCTGCAACACATGCCTTAGATCCTCTTGGAAGACGTATTTTTCGACTGACATCCCCTTCACGAACCGTACAAGAACCGAAAACCACCTTGGGAGAGGAATGCAATAATATACCCCAAGTACTTCTCGACAGTTCGGTATCCAACATGAAAAACAGGAGCACTAGTGAACTAGTACCTGAGGAGAGCATATTCCTTATCAAGAGTGCGATATCGACGTTCACACTGAAGTGTCAAAGAAACTGGTATAGTCATGCATATTCAAATACAGGGATAAGCAAACAGACAGAATACTGCGCTGCGGTCGGCAACGTCTACATAAGACAACAAGTGTCTGGCGCAGTTCTTAGATGAGTTACCGCTGCTACAAGGACAGGTTATCAAGATTTAAGTGAGTCTGAACGTGGAGCTATAGTCGGAGCACGAGCGTTGGGATACATCATCTCCGAGCTAGCTATGAAACAAGAATTTTTCCGTACGACCATTTCACGAGTGTACTGTGAATGTCAGGAATTCGGTAAAACATCAAATATCCGGTATCGCTGCGGCCAGAAAAAGATGCTCAAGAAGGGGACCAACGACGACTGAAGAGAATCGTTCAGCGTGACTGAAGTGCAACTCTTCCGCAAATTTCTGCAGATTTCAATGCTGGACCATCAATAAGTCTCAGCGTGAGAACCATTCAAAAAAAAAAACATCATCGATGTGGGCTTTCGGAGCCGAAGGCCCAATCGTGTACACTTTATGACTGCACGACACAAAGCTTTACGCCTCGCCAAGGCCTGCCAACACTGACACTGGACCGTTGATGACTGGAAACAGGTTGCTTGGTCGGACGGATCCCGTTTCAAATTGTATCGAGCTGATGGACGTGTACTGGTATGGAGACAACCTCAGGAATCCATGGACCCTGCATGTCAGCAGCCGCTATTGAAACTGGTGAAGGCTCTGTAATGGTGTGGAGCGTGTGCAGTTGGAGCGATATGTGCCCCCTGATGAGTCTAGATACGACTCTGACAAATGACACGTACATAAGCATCCTGTCTGATCACCCGAATCCATTCATGTCCATTGTGCATTCCGACGGGCTTTTGCAATCCCAGCAGGACGATGCGACACCCCATATAGCCAGAATTGCTACAGAGTTCTTCCAGGAACACTCTTTTGAGTTTAAACACTTCCGATGGCCACCAAACTCCCAAGACATGAACATTGAGCGTATGTGAGATGCCTTGCAGCGTGTTATTCAGAAAAATTCTCCAACCCCTCGTACTCTTACGGCTCTATGGACAGCCCTGCAGGATTCATGGTGTCAATTTCCTCCAGCACTGCTTCAGACATTAGTCGAGTCCATGCCACGTCGTGTTGCGGCACTACTGCGTGCTCGCAGGCTCTCTACATTATACTAGGCAAATGTACCAGTTTTTTTGGATCTTATGTGTATTTCGGGAGTCTGACCTGTGACAAATATGAACGCCAATTACGTCTTATCTTGCTTTCCCATGTGGTGAAATTTATACTATTTTTCATTACAAATATGCTGCACCATCTCTCTTAGGTATGTTCTGTGTTTCCTGTCGTCTATCACTGCTTGTGATTATTCCTGTCCAACATTGTCTCTGTTCCTCAGCAGTTGTCAAGCAGAGTACTACACTATTGCTCCGCTTACTCGATTGGAGACTACATCTCCGCTGTCGCGCTCTAGCCAATGAAAAACCAGCGTTGCCTGAGTGAAAGAGCAGTGCCGGCAACCGAGCGCCATGTCAGTGCACTGCAGTCAGCTGACGAGTTCACACGGGGATCGCATGCCGCAGCATCACCGGCGCGCTCCTCGTGGGAAGCAGAATTACAGCAAACCACTCCCGTTTGCCGCCAGGCCGACGTGTCACGGGTACGTCCAGCGACCCGGTAGCAACAGACACTGCTGTCGTCTGCTGCCCAGTTAACATGTGCGTTTGTTAGTTGCAGCGTTAACTGCGACTCTTGCGTTCAGTTTTTTACTACTGAAATGAAAGAAGAATACTCCAATTCACTGATGATCCAACAAATTTAGACCACTGTCCAACCCGAGACTGGTGGTGCCGCTGTACGTGGCGCGGTAGGGAATACTTACAAGCGAACACTACACTACACTACAACGTTAAACTGCGACATGCTGAACATAGTTCCCAGAGTCTGAATTCAAGTGGCGTAAGTATACCCGCTCTTTCACACGACACGTGAAAACGAACCATGTGACAAACACAGTAACGGCAATGATCTTGCTTGAAAATGGAAACCCCATCCACAATTTAATACGAAATGAATCGCTAGTGTAACCAATAAGGTGTTTGTATGACAACAGAGGTAAAATGACAAGCACGTATACACCCGGAGCTAGGGATTCACAGAATCTGGATGGGAAGACAGCTTGATTAGCCAGAGGGGATCGAAATTCATGGTGGGTTTTGAGACCATGCAGAACGTTTCTTGAGCAGACTGACCTCAAAAATAGGATATTCTTAGACCGCTTCTGGATGTATTGGTGTATCAAAACGCCTATATTTCTGAAACTAAACATATACAAATGAATTTGTTTATGAGCGTGAAATTCAAGAAGTTGTTTTTTTCTTCATACCTTTTCATACGTGTTTAATATTCCCCCCTTGAGATGTAAGGCGTATGTCAATGCGATATTCACGTAGTTCCCACACTGCAGCGAGCATGTCTTGAGTTGCAATTTCCACAGCTGCTGTTATGCGATGTTTCAGTTCATTCACATAAACAGAATCTTTTATAAACCCCAACAAGAAATAATCGTATACCGTCAGGTCCGGTAACCTGAGAGGCCAGCAGTGTAAGGCTGAATCATTTGGTCCGCTGCGGCCGAGCCATCGTTCAGTAATCCTTTGATGTAAAAATTTCCGCATTTCGAGATGCCAGTGTTGCGGTGCCCCATCCTGTTGGTAAATGAAATCGTTCGAATCCTCTCCAACTGTGGGAAAAGAAAGTTCTCAAGCAAATCAAGATATGTGCCTCCCGTAACAGTGTTCTCGGCAAAGAAAAATTGACCATTCACCTTTTCCTGTGAAACTGCACAAAACACGTTAAATTTTGGAGAATCCCTCTCATATAGTACAACTTCGTGTGGTTGTTGCTTACTCCAAATTCTCACGTTAGGACGGTTCATCTTTCCATTTAAATAGAATTTTGCCTCGTCACTAAACAGTAAGTGTGGAATAAAACTGTCATCCTCCATCTTGCCAAGACCTAAATTACAGAACTCACATGTTTTTGTTTATCACCTTCACGAAGACGTCGCAGTAGCTGAGTTTTGTATACCTTCATGTGTAAACGTCGACGCAACACACACCAGACGGACATCTGCGACATGTTGAGCTGTCGAGCTGCACGGTAAACGGATTTCTGTGGACTCCTTGTGAAACTGTGGCGAATGCGTTCGACGTCCGTCTCAGATACTTGGGGTCGGCCCGCCGATTTGCCTTTACACAAGCAATCTGTTTCTCGCCATTGTTCATGTCGTGCTGTACAGCGATACACACCATACCTAGTACGGAAGTCACGCTGAACAGTTATTACTGGCCCACACTGCGCAAAAGGTGGAACACAAAACGCTTTTTGTAGTCCCGGCGCCATTTTTACTAGAACTGAAGTGGGCCCACACTGTCATGTAAAACTTGAGAGTTTGCTCTTACCCACAGCACATATCTCAAGTAATATAATAGTTATGATTTTCTTAAATCTGGTGATTCTTTTTGACACACCCTACAAATATATAAATGTGTGTGTGTGTGGGTGTGTGTGCGCGTGTGTGAGAGAAGTAACACAGAAATATGATAAACACAGACACTAACCCAGAGAAGATTTTTTTTTCTGATAAAATCAATGTCAAGAATACGGAAAAGCCATTGCCTTCATAACAGTAAATCTGTGAATACTGTATGCGAATGTCACCGTATATGGATGGATGACTGCAATGTATGTATTACGAGTTTAGCATTACCCTGAAATCCCCTGAAGGGGTCTGCTCACCCACATGTTATGTCGTTTGACTTCTCTCTCTTCCAGATATCATGCTTCTCATCCATGCCGTTGAGTAAATATGTGCATGGTTTCAACCTTAACCATTCTAATGCCGATACGTGGAATATATATACTCCTGACCTCACACACCGAGAATAACTTGCGGTAGATTAGCATAGTCGTCAGTGGGTTAGTGCGACGATATGGTGAGTTAAAGAAATTGGATCGTTTAGTCAGCGCGAGAATATTGCGGGACGGCCAGAAAAAGCCTCTCTGGTAGAAGCCTCTGTGGTAGATGCTACAGGGGAGATCTTGTATGTTCTGGGCAATGTGTCACTTCACTCAACGTACATCTCACGAAATACCTACAATGAGATGTTAAGTGTTCATACAGAGTAAGGTGATCTTGTCAATTGGTATTTGTATGCCATCGATATGCACGTCAGAGAGAGAGCAAGTTACATTACTATTAAGCAATCTTTGGTCTTGTCCTGCCACAGTCTTTGCCTCTGCGCAGTCTAATACATTCTTAGTTGAAGCGTAGTAGGTGATGGACGTATTTTATAGTGCTGTTTAGACTTGCGATTGTATCTGTTAGATGAAAAAAGGACAGCAAGGATGAGTTTGATGGATATATTGAAAAATGAAAGGATTATAAATTTTGAATTATGTCGTTTTCGAAAGGAAGATTGCAGCACTGCGCAGCTAGGAATGATTACTGTCAGCTAGTTAACTTGTCCAGAGCTGAGAGAAAGAACATCCCACTTCCCTGAGTTATGGATTTGCATATTAATTGATTAAGCTGTTTGATTTTTATAGAAATTCTCAGTTAACTTTCTACCCTTTTTAACTCATTGTTCACTTTGTTAAGCGTAGTATTGTTCAGAACAATGTTGTGTGTAAAGATCAGGAGAAGTCTTTTTGCATATGTATTTCATTCTAAAATCGTTGTCTTGGCATATCGTTTCGTAGGAATAGTTACTCTCCCCATCCCATTGTTTATCATTACACATTACCACATGCAAAAATTTGAGTATGTAATTAGAAATATAAATCTAGTTTAGCTGCTGTTAGCTACTATGCTTTCAAGAAATCTGCAACAATGTTGTCAAGACGCGAGGTAAGCGGATATTTTAATTAGAGCCAGATAATTGTTTTACTTCCGTTGCACGTTTAATACAAACTCAAGCTGCATTCAGGTCAGTTACAGTTCAATTCATATTACGTTCTGGAAAGTTGGACTAAATTTCAGACAGAAACAAAATACAGAGAGCAACTTACAACAGAGGTTTATTGGCAACTAGTCTTCCGACGTGACTGGACACACACACACACACACACACACACACACACACACACACACACACATACATATGCACGCACACACACACACACACACACACACACACACACACACACTCACACACACGCATACACTGTAATGATGATGTGGTTTTACATGGCGGGGCCTTGCACCCTTCGTTGCTTTACGTGGCACTATCACAGCACAAGCCTACATTTATGTTTTAAGCACCTTGCTCCCCACTGTTGAAGAGCAATTCGGGGATGTCGATTGCATCTTTCAACACGACAGAGCAGCTGTTCATAATGCACGGCCTGTAGCGGAGTGGTTACACGACTATAATATTCCTGTAAATGGACTGCCCTGCACAGAGTCCTGACCTAAATGTTATAGAACACCTTTGGGATGTTTTGGAACGCCGACTTCGTGCCAGGCATCGCCGAACGACGTCGATACCTCTCCTCAGTGCAACGCTCCTTGAAGAATGGGCTTCCAGTCCCAAAGAAACCTTCCAGCAAACTTAGTGAGAGTATGCCTGCGAGAGTGGAAGCTGCCATCAGGGCTAACGGTGGGCCAACACCATATTGAATTCCGGCATTACGGATGGAGGGGGCCACGAACTTGTAAGTCATTTTCAGCCAGGTGTCCGGATACTTTTTACCACATTGTGTATATCATCGCATACAGGGGAAACTGAAAATATTGATAGGGTAGAAAATGACGCACAACAAAATGTATCGAATGCGAGTCACGAAACCGAACGAAGTGACAATGCAGAGGGAATGGTGGCAGTACCTCAGGTTGAGACCGAACAAAACAGAACAGTTGACGGGTCTAGTGGTTCAGAAGCAAAATCAGAGGACGACCAACTTCAGTACGTTGAACCAAATGTTTGAAATTCTATATCAAATGAGAAGAATGTGTGTCAGTGCGTCAGCACTAAACACAGAAGTCGGTGAGACGTCGCATGAAAGATCCAAACGCAAAGATTACACCAGATGGTGACAGACGACGATGGCGAAGCGTCTGATAGTGTGTTCGCAATGTTGAAGCAACTCACTACTGTTGTCAAGCAAATAAGTGAAACGATGAGAGCACGGTTGGCATACTTAAAAACAGAAAGAAATGCAGCGTTAACAGACTTAAAAACAGAAATAAATGCAGGGTTAGCAGACTTAAAATCAGAAACAGATGCTGCTTTAAATGGTGTCAAATTTGAAACCTATGCCGGGTTCGATAAAGTCCAAAAAGATCAGCAAAACGGAAGTTAATGAGCAGTTTATTGACATTCGGAAAGAGGCGAGAGACTCGTGCGAACTAATTCAGTCGCTTATGGCTCATCAGAAAAAGATGCGTGCTGACATTGACCAGGTGCAGGATGCAATGTCTAGTATCAACCAAAGAGTTGATAATTTAGCACTTAAGGAGTCTGGTACGAAAATGGCTCTGAGCACTATGGGACTCAACTGCTGTGGTCATCAGTCCCCTAGAACTTAGAACTACTTAAACCTAACTAACCTAAGGACATCACACACATCCATGCCCGAGGCAGGATTCGAACCTGCGACCGTAGCAGTCACACGGTTCCGGACTGCGCGCCTAGAACCGCGAGACCACCGCGGCCGGCGGAGTCTGGTAAAGCGCAACAAATCGTGGAAGAACTCGATGTCATAAAACGTGTCACGCGAGCCGCGTTGAAAAGATTCGATACACGCATTGTAAATATCGTCTCGAAAAATAAGCAGCGGTGTGAACAGCTTCGTACCGAACTGAAGCGGTGTACGGAGAACCGTGCGGTAAGCAGTAATGAGGCGACGGAATCGGTAGTATCATCTGACATAGTGGTGGAAAAAATCCATAGGTAACCAACTCCGTTGTGCAATCTTCCGTCTCAGTTGCGGAAAAACAAAAAAGTCATGAGATTCCACTTGTAGGTCTACAAGGTGTTGCGTCAGTGTTTTCCAATCTGAAACAGAAGCAAATGAGAGGAGAACAGTTGAGACAGGTGAGGGAAGCAGGTAATGTGCGCTCACAGCAGACAATGGTGCGAGAAGCGGTAACTGCGCGCTCACTAACAGAGCGGCAGCCAACCCTGCGAATGAATGCGAATGACCGATAACAGAGCAGTTTATGAGACACGCGTACCAAATTCTCAATTTACGAGTTACAGTACAATAGGCCATATGCCGCAGGTCAATATGAAGCAAGTACAAAGACAAAACACTGATCCAGTAACGGGAAATTCAAACGTATCTTCCAGTCCGATACACGAGGAACGGTACGGTTTAGATAACTGCACATCACTGCGTAGATGCGATGGTAGATGGGACTCAAATATGTCGTCTCAGGATCCAAATGTGGTAGTACGAATAAAGGAAAACATAACGCAATTGAAGGGAACAGAAAATGTTGCGAAAACAAAAACGCCATATGGCGCAACAGAAAAATTTTACAATAATAATGTTTTGACAGTCAGAAAAGTCCAACATTACGAGGAAAACGGGAACGGCTTACACCCCCGCACATTTATACATCAATTCCAAATCGGTTTACCAGAACACTGGCCACTTAGACATACATTTGATATCATTTGTGGTCATAAGGAAGGCGCAATAGCAGAAACGATGCAAAGAGTCATTGCAAAATGTCAGTCGTATAAACAATTCAAGTCTGCATTCTTTGAGCGATAATGGTCCGAGGAAACCCAAAATAGGATAAATTATGCATTGTTACAGGAAACGTCATTTGAAAATTCGGGAGAAAAGAAGCCAGTTATATTTTTTGAAGAAATGACGAAAAAGAACCAGTGTTTAGACAATCCATACAGTGATGGGAAACTGATACGTATGTGCGTTATCAGCAATCGTTGGTTGGCAGAGCTGGAGATAATATACAGGCATTTAAAGGGATGTTAAGAGAACCTAAATCCATCTTCAGTGAAAATGGTGCGAAGAAACAGCGTGCAGTGAGAGAAACCAATGGTAAGGGGGAATAATAGCAACCGATTGGCCTTTAATAATACTTACAAGGGCAATAATAATGTTGGGAAAGGTAATCGTTTTGGGAAGAATAGTAGTCGCCCATGAGATAATAATAGCTATGGTTTTGTCAGCTCACAGAGTTCAAACAATAATTATGGTTTTGGTAAGCCGCGGAATTACAATAAAGGCTTTGGTTCCAGAAATTATGGTAGTAACTATAATCCGCGATCGCGATATGATCACCATGCAAACAAATCACTAACGTTTAGAGGTTTTCCACCACTAAACCCAAATTATTCGGGTGGAACTGGAATGCCTACAATGCAGAAAGCTTGGGAGAATCAGAATTCAGCAGGACAATACACGCAAGTTGAAACGGTACAGGAAGTCGAGTTGAAGCCACCAAACACTGATAAAAAAATATAAAAAAATAAAAAACGGAATTGACAAGATAAACGGTACGTAGACCATTCACAAGAGATTCACTTGCCAAATGAAGTTGATTTTATAATTAGACGCGTAAATAGGCTTAGCTCCGATCAACAAGATTCCGAAGTAGGTTTAAGTGGTGATCAGATACAAATACCACCATGCTGGGAGGCAATTAACAGAAAATCTTCCGACGATGGGGAACAATAGCTGTCAACAGTTAATATATGCAGCTGTACAAAAACTGATGATGACCGAATAGTGGAGGATGTAGTTCATTTATAAGAAACCGAGCAATGCACCATTGGCAGCACTAGTATTGATACACAAGTCAGATGATGTATATAGGATAGGGACTTATCCAGAAAATAATTAAATTCCCACCAGTATCCAGAGTACAACATCATCATCTAGTAAAATTAGCACTGAGAAACTTGAAGGCTGCGGCGTTAAATAGAAAGAACCGGGCAGACAAAAAGGCGGCCTCCCGAGTATTTTCACCAGGTAGATGCTATTTTCCTTGACTTCCGGAAGGCGTTCGATACAGTTCCGCACTGTCGCCTGATAAACAAAGTAAGAGCCTACGGAATATCAGACCAGCTGTGTGGCTGGATTGAAGAGTTTTTAGCAAACAGAATACAGCACATTGTTATCAATGGACAGACGTCTACAGACGTTAAAGTAACCTCTGACGTGCCACAGGGGAGTGTTATGGGACCATTGCTTTTCACAATATACATAAATGACCTAGTAGATAGTGTCGGAAGTTCCATGCGGCTTTTCGCGGATGATGCTGTAGTATACAGAGAAGTTGCAGCATTAGAAAATTGTAGCGAAATGCAGGAAGATCTGCAGCGGATAGGCACTTGGTGCAGGGAGTGGCAACTGACCCTTAACGTAGACAAATGTAATGTATTGCGAATACATAGAAAGAAGGATCCATTATTGTATGATTATATGATAGCGGGACAAACACTGGTAGCAGTTACTTCTGTAAAATATCTGGGAGTATGCGTGCGGAACGATTTGAAGTGGAATGATCATATAAAATTAATTGTTGGTAAAGCGGGTACAAGGTTGAGATTCATTGGGAGAGTCCATAGAAAATGTAGTCCATCAACAAAGGAGGTGGCTCACAAAACACTCGTTCGACCTATACTTGAGTATTGCTCAACAGTGTGGGATCCGTACCAGATCAGGTTGACGGAGGAGATAGAGAAGATCCAAAGAAGAGCGGCGCGTTTCGTCACAGGGTTATTTGGTAACCGTGATAGCGTTACGGAGATGTTCAGCAAACTCAAGTGGCAGACTCTGCAAGAGAGGCGCTCTGCATCGCGGTGTAGCTTGCTCGCCAGGTTTCGAGAGGGTGCGTTTCTGGATGAGGTATCGAATATATTGCTTCCCCCTACTTATACCTCCCGAGGAGATCACGAATGTAAAATTGGAGAGATTCGAGCGCGCGCGGAGGCTTTCAGACAGTCGTTCTTCCCGCGAACCACACGCGACTGGAACAGAAAAGGGATGTAATGACAGTGGCACGTAAAGTGCCCTCCGCCACACACCGTTGGGTGGCTTGCGGAGTATAAATGTAGATGTAGATGTAGAAGAAAAGTACTTGTGAAAACCCATCATCTCTCTAGCAAGAAAAAACACCAAAGTCATAAATTCTCTTCGGTATATAAAGGCCCTACATAAGTAAGTCAAGTGGTTCATGTAGCCGCCACATAACCCTTCGATTCATCAATGACATTTCTTCCAGCCGGAGAGGCAGAGTCACCTGCAAGAAACGCCGATGGATCTGGCCTGTTAGGCGACATGGAAGGAAGACTGGTCCCAAAATACGGTCACCAATTATCTTAGCCCACACATTCCGGCTGCACCGGTGCTGATGATCGCTGTCACCAAACCATGGGGGTTCTGCATACTATCGCACAGATAACTGTTATGAAACTTGAAGATATGACTCCACATAACGGTGAACAGGATGGATGACACAAATCCCAGAATCGTGGTTGACTGGGAAAGAAACCAGTGATAAAACTGTTCCCAATGTGAAAGTCTGCCGCTAATAAGCCCTGCACACGCTGTGAATAACAAGGGTAGTAAAATTATCGAGGAGTTCTACGCGGTCGTTGGTTTACGCTAACGACTACCAACTGCATGGTACTGACACAGCAGTCGCCTTCCTCAGTGTTAATCACATTTCCCTACAAGTCTAGTGTCCGAACATTTCAGGTACATCCTTCATGATTTTCTGCTTCCTAAAACGACCCTGTCTCAGACAAATGGCGAAATACTGTTGCAAACATTGAACGCTGTGGTTGTTGTCAGCGGGGATAGGTCTCTTGATATATCTTTGCTGCCCGCTGCCCATTGCCATTTGCCTTTCCATAAGCAAACACCATGTCGGCAAGCTCTGAACTCGAATATGGAACCATTGTGTACAATGCTGTATCACATCCACTACATGGTGAGTCATCAAGAGAAGTGAATTGGACACAACATTACCAATAAACCAATAACTATGGCAGGAGAGGGCAGTAGGGCATGATGCATGAAGAACAGTACCACCATCTAGGAGGAATCCATGCATACTGTAACTGTGACTGAATAGTACAGTGCGAATTAGACAACTGTCTCTGTAACAAAGTGTCATTGAATAAATAGTCTCTAGCATGAAAATCATTCATTTTGAGTCATAAGTTCATTACAAATTTTCGTTCCGTATCCTCTCATCGAACAATTCCTAGTGTTTGTACACAGAAGAAAAAAATCACTTTGTATATTGGCAGTTGTGTATCATGTATGTTTGTTTCATATCTTAAATTCATTAACATACATAGATCCATTGCAACAACAACATAACAGGTTTTTTCTGTCCATTTACCTTACAAAGCTATTATTATTGGGACATGGTGCATCCTCACAACTTCATTCCTGTTGGGGATTGATGAAAATTGATTTCACTGTAAATACACTCCTGGAAATTGAAATAAGAACACCGTGAATTCATTGTCCCAGGAAGGGGAAACTTTATTGACACATTCCTGGGGTCAGATACATCACATGATCACACTGACAGAACCACAGGCACATAGACACAGCCAACAGAGCATGCACAATGTCGGCACTAGTACAGTGTATATCCACCTTTCACAGCAATGCAGGCTGCTGTACTCCCGTGGAGACGATCGTAGAGATGCTGGATGTAGTCCTGTGGAACGGCTTGCCATGCCATTTCCACCTGGCGCCTCAGTTGGACCACCGTTCGTGCTGGACGTGCAGACTGCGTGAGACAACGCTTCGTCCAGTCCCAAACATGCTCAATGGGGGACAGATCCGGGGATCTTGCTGGCCAGGGTAGTTGACTTACACCTTCTAGAGCACGTTGGGTGGCACGGGATACATGCGGACGTGCATTGTCCTGTTGGAACAGCAAGTTCCCTTGCCGGTATAGGAATGGTTGAACGATGGGTTCGATGACGGTTTGGGTGTACCGTGCACTATTCAGTGTCCCCTCGACGATCACCAGAGGTGTAAGGCCAGTGTAGGAGATCGCTCCCCACACCATAATGCCGGGTGTTGGCCCTGTGTGCCTCGGTCGTATGCAGTCCTGATTGTGGCGCTCACCTGCACGGCGCCAAACACGCATACGACCATCATTGGCACCAAGGCAGAAGCGACTCTCATCGCTGAAGACGACACGTCTCCATTCGTCCCTCCATTCACGCTTGTCGCGACACCACTGGAGGCGGGCTGCACGATGTTGGGGCGTGAGCGGAAGACGGCCTAACGGTGTGCGGGACCGTAGCCCAGCTTCATGGAGACGGTTTCGAATGGTCCTCGCCGATACCCCAGGAGCAACAGTGTCCCTAATTTGCTGGGAAATGGCGGTGCGGTCCCCTACGGCACTGCGTAGGATCCTACGGTCTTGGCGTGCATCCGTGCGTCGCTGCGGTCCGGTCCCAGGTCGACGGGCACGTGCACCTTCCGCCGACCACTGGCGACAACATCGATATACTGTGGAGACCTCACGCCCGACGTGTTGAGCAATTCGGCGGTACGTCCACCCGGCCTCCCGCATGCCCACTATATGCCCTCGCTCAAAGTCCGTCAACTGCACATACGGTGCATGTCCACGCTGTCGCGGCATCCTACCAGTGTTAAAGACTGCGATGGAGCTCCGTATGCCACGGCAAACTTGCTGACACTGACGGCGGCGGTGCACAAATGCTGCGCACCTAGCGCCATTCGACGGCCAACACCGCGGTTCCTGGTGTGTCCGCTGTGCCGTGCGTGTGATCATTGCTTGTACAGCCCTCTCGCAGTGTCCGGAGCAAGTATGGTGGGTCTGACACACCGGTGTCAATGTGTTCTTTTTTTCCATTTCCAGGAGTGTATACTTGCCTTTTAGCGTTGAATCTGTTAGTCATATCTATGTGGGTGCAAGCTATTCCACTGAACGACATTCTTCTTGACTGTTTGGGAGTCCAAATAAACTTTCATATCTTGATGTAGAGCGTTTTGAATACACAGTTAGGAGGTGTTATTGCTACTGTCATTGCATAACAGTGTGCAGAACACCTCACTTTCTTGCTACACTGTAATAATAACAAAGCCGTAAGTAAGGCGACGTACATGCCTAATAATAGTAATAATTAGAATACTTACCAACAGGCATTGCAAATCATTGTCTTGGAGAGCTCAAAATCAATTTGTTATATTAACGACAGGTGGACACATTTGCATTTCAGTCTGTGCACTTGTCAGAGCTTGCAATGATATGACAGTACACCTCTCTCTCCCACCCTCTCTCCCTCTCTCTCTCTCTCTCTCTCTCTCTCTCTCTCTCTCTCTCTCTTTCGCTTTCTCTCTCTCTCTCTCTCTCTCTCTCTCTCTCTCTCACACACACACACACACACACACACACACACACGCATACACACACACACACATTGTAATGGTGATGTAATTTTTTTTATCTCATTCTGTACTTCAGGTGCACGTTATTTTTACAGACTGGAGAAATTTGCTTTTACTTTTTTATATAAATTCAACTTAGATTTTAGGGTATACAGATAAGCACATATTCTTTACCTGTGTCAGATAATGGCGAACTACCTTCCATAGGCATAAACCTCTTCATAATTCTTTGTAATAAAGTTCTCTGAGGTGTTTTGCGAGTGCATGCACACACTCACAGCACTCTGAATGGCTGTGCTTGCACGCACCAGATTTCTAAATGTGAGTGAACTTTCATTATTCCAGTTGCTACATGTCTTAACTGGTTTTCAACATATACAGTGTGGTAGCACAGGTGGTGTTGAATATTGGACATATATCTGAGAAATTCTCATGCAGTAGACACCATTCGTTGCGTATAAGCATTACATTTTCAATGGTCACCACTATGTTGCTTATAAATCTAGAAGCAAACGTTTAAGACCACACGCATTTCGTACGGAATAACATCACCTTAACAGGTGAGATATTCCTTGGTAGCGGACCGACGATTGGTGATATTGGCAACTCATTATCTGATATGTACAACGCTGCGCTGTTGTATAGAACAATAATAAATCTATAACAAAAACCTTTTTATGCAGTTCAGTTGCTTTACGTAAATGGCTATCAAATTGACTTATTGTAGGGGAGTTCCATAGTTAACACAAATACTTACTTACCTGGCTTTTAGACAGACGACAGAGCAGACCTCGAATAGTGGATATTGGACAAGACGATACCCGGTGAAAGGGGATGAGCCTTCTTCCGATTGGTAAACCACTGAGCACAGAGCGACCTCCTGGCCTCCCCCTCTTCTCCTTCCCTCTCACTAGGTTTGGGGGGGGGGGGGGGGGCACCTTGACATGTGTCGCCGGTGACCTTGAATGTGACATATGGCTACTCAAATTCATCAGTTGAAATATAAAACAGTGGCCCTTTCTTAAATACTGTTGGAGTGTAATTCCGGCTCATACCCACAGTGATACCCTACTCTGGTGACTCTTACTAAGACAATGTAATTTTTGAAAGTGTAGCACTGCCAAGAATTGATTCGGATCAATACAGCGCTAGGAGCTGTGTGTGTGTGTTTGTGGGAGAGAGAGAGAGAGAGAGAGAGAGAGAGAGAGAGAGAGAGACTTCGTGCAACACCAGAACATAATGAAGGATGGGAGAAGGAACTTTTCACTCTGGCTTTTATGTCTAGTCAGTGCAGAATATTTTCTATTTTCTGCAGTCTCTCTTTTCACATGTTATTACTGACGCTTCTCTTCCTCTATGTTGCTTTTGACTTGTTTTACACTGTCATTACTTCCTTGACGCTATTCTCAGTACAACTTTTATCCATGAAGTCTTTCTTAGCTTCTCCACTTCACTCTTTAGGTTGCCTCCATCGATGATTTTGTATATTCTCGTAATGAAAGTTTACATCACCGAACTCTTCTAATTTGAATGATGATGAGTTACGGTGTTCTGATATCTGCCCATGCCAGTTGGTTTCCTGAATACCTGGCCTAAGTTTGTCGTCGTGTGTCATGTAGACTTTTTCATCCTGTTCTTTTCCGTTACCAGAGTGAATTCTTTCTTGCAATGATTCCTTTAACTGCTTCTGAAAACTTCAAAGTTGTCGCCTTCCATTTGGGCAAATGACGAATGTATCCTCTACTTAACATATGGGGTATCAAGCGAAATTTGTGACAGGACTAAGGGTTTCTTGGTAGGGAGTTTGCAGTAAATTATCTTGGATCGAGAGGTAGCGAAATATATAGTATTAACTTGACGTGTGCCGCTGAGTAATCCTGGCTTTGCAGATAATATTTATACTAACACAGACTTTTCGCTGACGATTCAGTTATCTCTAATGAAGAACTGCCTACAAAAAGGTGCACAAATATTCAGTCGGCAATTGACATGATTTTACAGTGGTTCAAAGATTTGAAAAATGCTTTAAATGTTCATAAACGTAATACTGTTCACTTCACAACACAAAAAAGTAAAATTCTATGACTACAATATCAATGAGTCACAAATGGAATCGGCCAACTCATACTTATACCTGGATGTAACAGTTTGTGGGGATATGAAATGGAACATCACAATGCTTCAGTTGTAGGAAATGCTAGTGACAGACTTCAGCTCAGGATAGGATACTGGGGAAAGCAATCATTCTACAAAAGACATTGCTTATAAAACACTCGTGTGATCCATCCTAGAATACTGCTCAACAGAGCAGTTCGAGGTATGATTAACAAGTGATATTGAAGCACACAGAGAAGGGCAGCACCTAACTTGATGTCAGAGAGACCGAAAATCATAAGTCTATGGTACAGGAATAATGAATTCCATTTACCTGCACAAGTTTTATAGGCTGCTATATTGACAATAGGCGTGGCATTGTCGCACAAAGTTCTCTCGTCTCCGTTCTGATAGTATGGTGTCGTTTCAAAAGTAACGTAGACAACGAGATGTCTTGCCAAGTGGTCATCTTGAGTCTCGACAGGCGTCTCGTACACAAGACTTTTCGTATGGCCGCACAAGAAAAAGACATGTGGGATCAGCGAATGCCTGATCCAGTTGTTCGCGTACCCTCAGTCCAAAGTGAGATGGGGCTACATCACGTTGGAACCACATCCATTGACGAATAATGGGATCACCTGCCTTACAATCTCAGCAACAACAGTTCCGGTGCACGTAGGCACAGTCTGGTCCTATTAATGGGACCACCACCTGCGTACGACTTCAAAATGCAATAACCACTCACAGACGATAAATGTCAGCACTATCAGTGGGGTGGGGTGATATGGAAATACACAACAAGTGTGGGTGACATGGGAAACAGAGCAGTTGTTGTAGCAATGCGGGAAGGGAGCGATTTATCTGACGTCCAAAAGCGCATGATCATTGGCTTTCAGGCCAAGTGTGAAAGCATTCCCAAAACAAATATCTAGTGTCAAAAACAAATTATTTATTCCAGTGACCGGTTTCGACCACAACTGTGGTCATCTTCAGACCAATGAGTAAGAACCTCCTTCTGGTAGTGATTTACCACCAGAAAGAGGTTCTTACTCATTGGTCTGAAGATGACCACAGGTGTGGACGAAACCGGTCACCGGAATAAATAATTTGTGATCAAGACTGTTTTTGATAGTAAATGTTTGTAATCACGATAATCACCGCATACACCCACAATGTTTTCAGAAATAATTAATTCCCAAAACAGCCATGTCTGTAAACTGTTCGCATGCTGTGACAGTTAAAGTAAGCTGAATATACCAAAATTACGCTATTAAAACTGGTTCCAAGGCATCTGTGGTTCACCACAGGCCATAGATGGTAGGGGTGAACGACGGCTGCAGAGATATGTACAGGCGAACAGATGTGCAACTGTTGAGCAACTGACCGCCCAGATTAACCAAAAGGCTACCAACAATGATTCCTCACCGACCATTGAGCAAACTTTGGAGCATATAAGCCTCTGCAGCAGGCACACATACTGACTGCAGTTCATCACCGACGAAGGCTGAAATCTGCACGCGGATATCTCAACTGTACGTCCACTGAGTGGCGAAAGGGGCCTTTTCAGATGACCGACGTCGGTTGGCCTGTACGGCGTGAAACGTCTGAAACCAAACACATTGCAACATCGTCAGATGGGTTCAGGTCAGAGGAGGGAGCGTTATGAGGTGGGAAATATTTTCGTGGCATTCCCTGGCTGAGTTCTTCATTCTAGAAGACGCAAAGGTTCAACAAAAATATGCACCTAACGTTGGCAACGATGTCCACATTTACAGGCAGTTTGTTTTTCCTCGACAAAATGGCCTCTACCAGCAGAGTAATGCAAAGTGTCTCATAGCTTGCAGTGTAAGTGCGTGGTTCGAAGAGCACCCAGATGAGTTTACCATACTCTCCTGGCTACCAGACTCCCCAGATTTAAATACAGTTGCGAATCTGTGGGACCACCTCGACAGGGTGTTTCGCGCCATGTGTTTGGATCACTCTGTAGTGGCACCTCTGTAGGGGGTGATGCGTGTGTGTCGATGGCGTAGGTGGTGAGAAACCGGTGGAAACGCTCTGTAAAATTTAACAATATAACTTCATTACATCTTTGATTCTACATGAGGCAGACACGCCTCTCCTCCTGAGTTCCGGACGGTGCAACAGGCGTCGGTTGCTAGGATGGCGCCTGGCGATGCTGCGTCAAGACTCCAACCCAACGGAGGCATGGCCATGGCCATTTGTGATAGCAGCCCCTCGTGGTGGAGCGACGTGCTATGTGGTGGCCTCTCTGCTCTTCGTTCCGTGGTGGTGGAGGTGAATTTACACAGGCAGCTGACATAGCAGTGACTGTGAAACCGTCTTTCCTTGGGCCTCAGCGTCGGTGTCAGCAAGCGCAGACAGCAGGCCGGCGGGGCTGTGGCACCAAGTCCTCTAAAGAACCCAGTGCGATGGCAGACGCAGCCTTGTCTCGGGCCTGAGGCTGCTGCTGCCTCTGCCCTGTCATTTATGCTCCGTTGCTGTCCATTTGTCTCTAAAATTTTGTGTCTAGTCACGTCGCCCATAACAAAAAGACTCCCTCGAGTGTGGTGGCAACCACACAGATCGCGCTGTTACCACAATACTCCACAGCAGTCTCCATACTACTTTCGGTCAGTTACACTGAAGGTGTAATACTTTTACCTAAAATACTGTGTAGTGCCACTACACCTGGATCCTCACACCTGACTCAGCTGGCCACTGGTGTGGACTCGACATGGTTCCACATCACTGTCGGTACCTTCCAGAATCTCATTGACTCTCCTCCTGCACGTCTCAAAGTGGATCACTCTGCAAAGGCTTTTGATAGGTGGGCACACTAACGTAACTGGACATTACATTTCACTGTAAAAGGTATTAGGTCCCTTGACTTTCGGAAAGCAGTCGATACAGATGTAAACCGTCGCTTTGTGAACAAAATGCGAGCTGACTAGGTATCAGACCGGATCTGTGATGGAACTTAAGATATCATTGCAGGTGCGGCGTAAAACGTCGTTCTCAGCACAACAAAATGGACGGATGTAAAAGTAAAATTTCAAACGTATCCCAAGAAAGTGTTATAGCACCATTACTGTTTACAATTTATGTGCATAACGCTGGAGACTCTATGAAGCAACTCGCGGGAGACACTGTTGTCTATAGGGAGCGTTCAACCACGACAGCTATAGCCAGGACCACTAGTGCACAGAGAGGTAGCTGACCTTCGACACAAATACACTCCTGGAAATTGAAATAAGAACACCGTGAATTCATTGTCCCAGGAAGGGGAAACTTTATTGACACATTCCTGGAGTCAGATACATCACATGATCACACTGACAGAACCCCAGGCACATAGACACAGGCAACAGAGCATGCACAATGTCGGCACTAGTACAGTATATATCCACCTTTCGCAGCAATGCAGGCTGCTATTCTCCCATGGAGACGATCGTAGAGATGCTGGATGTAGTCCTGTGGAACGGCTTGCCATGCCATTTCCACCTGGCGCCTCAGTTGGACTAGCGTTCGTGCTGGACGTGCAGACCGCGTGAGACGACGCTTCATCCAGTCCCAAACATGCTCAATGGGGGACAGATCCGGAGATCTTGCTGGCCAGGGTAGTTGACTTACACCTTCTAGAGCACGTTGGGTGGCACGGGATACATGCGGACATGCATTGTCCTGTTGGAACAGCAAGTTCCCTTGCCGGTCTAGGAATGGTAGAACGATGGATTAGATGACGGTTTGGATGTACCGTACACTATTCAGTGTCCCCTCGACGATCACCAGAGGTGTACGGCCAGTGTAGGAGATCGCTCCCCACACCATGATGCCGGGTGTTGGCCCTGTGTGCCTCGGTCGTATGCAGTCCTGATTGTGGCGCTCACCTGCACGGCGCCAAACACGCATACGACCATCATTGGCACCAAGGCAGAAGCGACTCTCGTCGCTGAAGACGACACGTCTCCATTCGTCCCTCCATTCACTCCTGTCGCGACACCACTGGAGGCGGGCTGCACGATGTTGGGGCGTGAGCGGAAGACGACCTAACGGTGTGCGGGACCGTAGCCCAGCTTCATGGAGACGGTTGAGACTGGTCCTCGCCGATACCCGAGGAGCAACAGTGTCCCTAATTTGCTGGGAAGTGGCGGTGCGGTCCCCTACGGCACTGCGTAGGATCCTACGGTCTTGGCGTGCATCCGTGCGTCGCTGCGGTCCGGTCCCAGGTCGACGGGCACGTGCAACCTTCCGCCGACCACTGGCGACAACATCGATGTACTGTGGAGACCTCACGCCCCATGTGTTGAGCAATTCGGCGGTACGTCCACCCGGCCTCCCGCATGCCCACTATACACCCTCGCTCAAAGTCCGTCAACTGCACATACGGTTCACGTCCACGCTGTTGCGGCATGCTACCAGTGTTAAAGACTGCGATGGAGCTCCGTATGCCACGGCAAACTGGCTGACACTGACGGCGGCGGTGCACAAATGCTGCGCAGCTAGCGCCATTCGACGGCCAACACCGCGGTTCCTGGTGTGTCCGCTGTGCCGTGCGTGTGATCATAGCTTGTACAGCCCTCTCGCAGTGTCCGGAGCAAGTATGGTGGGTCTGACACACCGGTGTCAATGTGTGCTTTTTTCCATTTTCAGGAGTGTAGATGTAACGTATTACACATAAATAGGTTAAGAGATTCCTTACAGTTCGATTATGATATTGCCGACAAATCACATCTGGAGTGATCGAAAGTGCAAAGATGACATACGACAAATAATAGGAAAAACCGATGACAGACCGAGAGTGATTGGGAGATTCTCAAAGAAAAATAATTCATCTACAAAGGAATTTCCATAAAGAACCCTTGTTCGACCGAGTCTTGATCATTTGTCATCAGTAAGAGACCCTTAGGAAGTATGATTAATGGAAGAGACAGGAAATCTCAATGAAGAGTGGTGCGTTTCGTCCCAGGATCGATTTCTAGGCGCGAGAGATTTACAGAGATATTCAAAAACTCCAAATGGTTCAAATGGCTCTGAGCACTATGGGACTTAACATCTGAGGTCATCAGTCGCCTAGAATAAGGGCATCACACACATCCGTGCCCGATCCAGGATTCGAACCTCCGACCGTAGTGGTCACGCGGTTCCAGACTGAAGCGCCTACAGCCGCTCGATCACAGTGGCCGGCTCCAAAAACTCCACTGGCAGATTCTACAAGAGAGGGTTGTGCATTACGGAGAGGTTTACTGTTGAAATTTCGACATCGTACGTTCTAAGAAGAGTCGCTATTCCAACGTACCATTCGTGAATGGAATAGTGTCACCGGAGGTATGTCCCGCAGTATGCGGTAAGGGGTCTTGCGGAGCACAGATGGAGACGGAGATGATACGTGGAGGCCCACATCAGTCCGAATACTGATGACTCCAAGAAGAAAAATAATATAGCCTGAGGCGGTGGCCACAGGATCTCTTGGTTTTATATGTTGTTGCCTGGCAAGAGTCGGGTCTATTCACAAAGTGCTACGCGAGGGCTCCCAATTTGATCGGCTAAGGCCGGTAGGAGAAGGTCAGCTTCGAGCCACTAGCGTTTTGCGTCCGGCTGCTGCTAGCATTGGTGATCTAACAATACAGTATCTATACATGTCATAGCCGCTACGAGTGATTGTTATCCGTACCGTACCAAACCAAAATGGTTCAAATGGCTCTGAGCACTATGGGACTTAACATCTATGGTCATCAGTCCCCTAGAACTTAGAACTACTTAAACCTAACTAACCTAAGGACATCACACAACACCCAGCCATCACGAGGCAGAGAAAATCCCTGACCCCGCCGGGAACCGAACCGGGGAACCCGGGCGTGGGAAGCGAGAACGCTACCGCACGACCACGAGATGCGGGCATACCAAACCAGTAAGCAGTAGAGATCAGAAATGAGCTTTGAATATTGTCTTTAAACGTGCCAGCAGGTCGTATGAAATCATCTCTGAACTGGGAGCTCGGAGATTCCACTCGCCATTTTCCGCTGCTGTGTATTTACCTGAAAATTAGTAACCTGCGTCTGTTGTCACGTACAAGTGCACTACGCCAGCGTAGAAAGGAGCACGAGAACACGAACATCCAAGTGCATCCAAGGTCTCTTGGCAATGCATCTACACACGCAAACATTGAGCATGACGATTATTATACAAGGCGGTTAGAAACAGTCTGAGAAGCTTAAGAGGGTGTTGCAGGGTAAGCTGCTCTCAGAAACAGCTGTTAAGAAATAAATTCGATAGTTTGCACAGTTCCCGAGTTAATTAACATTGAAACTAATCAATCAGGCCGCTGTGCGCACAAATGTAAGTGCCTCCCAACCCCCAGCCCCCCGGAGGCGGAGTCGACAAATATGTTCTTCGTTTAGTTTCCTAGAACCGAAAAAGAGAGCGATACAAAAATAGGACATGGCACGTGCCAGACTTCACGCAAACAGCGTGTGTGAGCTGTATGTGGGCCTAGAACCGGCCTGTCTCGGCTTTGCTAGGTCCTCCTCGGAACTACCCGGAACAGTGCGACATTTACCAGGTGCAGAAGTATCAAACCGGAATTCCCCTATAGATTGTGCTAGCCGTCAGTGTAAGGCCGTGAGACCGCGTCTGCAGCGCTGTCTGCTTCCTGTAATGCCTGACGACGTATGTCAACACCCAGTAACCCAAGTTCCATACATAACTATGTGTTACAAACCCATAAACATGTAGAATTTTGTGCTGTGAACAAAATTGTTCCTGGTTAATTTACTACGACCTTGAATTTGTAATCAGAAAATGTTTAAAGAAAAACTGCATGACGTAAATTAATATTGTATAAACCCCAAGAACCCGTTTCACTTCTGGAAACTTCATCAGCAAACTGCTATATCAGAAGTTTCCCAATTCTATTAAAATTCTGATAGTAAAATCGTTTGATAGTGAAAACAATAAAACATTCTGAAGCTAATTTGATAAATAAGGACACAGTATACTCTAATTTTGCTTACCAGTAACAGTTAAACTCGTTATAAAACGTAAATAAATGGAAAGATGACGTAAAGTGGCATGTAAACAAAGATTGCGTACTCTGATAGTTGTTACGTTCAAAGTTCTCTGTAATACGTTAACTTAAACAATCGGCGAGTAGTCTACTTCTTTGTAATTGGCCAGAGTAAATGACTTTAATGGCGGATGCCCCAATTTACACGTCTGGCCACATTTTACGTTACAATACATAAATTCTCCTGCCTAAACCGCTGTGTATACACGTCGAAGCACACATCTCCAAAAGACACACACAACGCACGCAACGACTAGTACAAATACACTGAAATACAAATAAATGATAGTAATAACTACTGTTAAGCCGGCCGGAGTGGCCGTGCGGTTCTAGGCGCTACAGTCAGGAACCGCGAGACCGCTACGGTAGCAAGTTCGAATCCTGCCTCGGTGAGTGATGTCCTTAGGTTAGTTAGGTTTAAGTAGTTCTAAGTTCTAGGGGACTAATGACCTCAGAAGTCAAGTCCCATAGTGCTCAGAGCCATTTGAACCAATAACTACTGTTATTGGTGGGGTCAGCACTCACCGAAGGTGAACAGCCTTTACAACATACTACTATACTTTTATTTACGCAGAGAAACATTAAGAGATAGACTGTTTCAAAGGAGAAAGAAATTAAATTGGTTACAATTGTGACTTTCTCGGAGGAAGGAATTGTTTTGAGTCTTATCTGTTCTGGGTCGACGTGATGTGGCGACGGCAGTAGAAGCAGTTTGAAGCTGTCGTTATGAATCCTTTAAGTTCATCCAGTCGAGTCCTCGTCATTAATGTATCCTCTTTCCTTACATCCTGTTTCAGCTGGCGGTGGTAATAAGTAGCGTAGTATCCATTTGTCGTATGCCGGAACAAAGTAACTGCTTGTGCAGCTGTTGAAGGTCGTATTAGTTCAGCTGCGACTTCAACACACGAAAGTTTGGCATGGTCCATACACCGTGTTTAAATTAACATTTCACTTGCTATAAGTTGCCAATTGCGAAGTTAGACAGTCCATCTGCTGTTAATATTCATGGTTCACGATAAAAAGTTCCCGTGCATACAGTCACTTACGGAGCAACACAGTTTACAGTTTCCACATTGGCGGTTAGTGTTTTAACATACGTCATATTTCGTTGTCAAGAACAATGAATAATATTAAATTCACAGTTTATGGAATGCAGTGAAATTATAAACCGACGACAGTACTGTCTGTTCACGAGTGCATTGTCACTGCCACAAGCATCATTCTGCAAAAACCAACAGCGTTCGCGTAATACAACGTCCGTTTAGAATGTCCATCATAAAGTCAAATTTCAAACCGTCTCTGACACACGACAGTCCGGAATTAATAACGCGTTAAACGCACACCATTACTACACACTTGCTTCCGTACCGCCACGTTCACCCGCCATCCGCGACTATTTCCACACTGTTCAACCCGACGACTATCGATATCTCTCTCGCTCCACAGTTGTTACAACACTTCTACCCATTGCATTCCATTTCACACAATACCTTTATCAGAAAAAATCTAAGTCCTTACATAAGAAACTCGTATATAGAACAACAAAGCAAACATAGTCACATTTCATGTTCTGCACTATATAACCAAATTAAAAATATTTTACGCCATCAGAAATATATCTATGAAGTACATGGCAGTAAAGGCAATGGAAAAAATTATATCTCGTTATTAGCCATGGCATTATAGTGCCTACGAACTACGATTTGCGGACAGATTTGGTTTTCTGTTATCATCTGAAGAAAATTGCTGCAGAATCGCAACGAATGCTTTGTCGAAGCTTTCGGAGAACGTGCTCTTGGGAAAACACAGTGTTTCGAGTGGTTCAAAAAATTCAAAAGTTTTGATTTTGGCGTGAAAAATGACGAGTGCGGGAAGCCACCAATAAAGTTCGAAGACAAGGAATTGCAGGCTTTATTGGATGAAGATGATACTCAACCTCAACATGAACTCGCAAACTATGTTCTTCGTATGAAGTGTGGATTACGGTATCGAACTTTTTACAGACGTCATTCTTCCAATTGCGGAGCACATTTACAGTTGTATACACTGTACCACTTAATTTTCGCCCTACACCTTCCAGAGTCTCACAAAAAGTAGCTTTGTTAGAGACCGAGACTAGCTCATTTTCGCCATGTCATTGTCCTTTACAGCAGCGCGATGGCGCACTCAACTTCCATACTAAATTACGACTAACTGTCGAATCCTGCACTCTTCAGTAAGAGAGAACAGGTCGACGATTAGGTTGCAGTGTCAACGTTCTCGGACTCGTCATACTTGGGGAACTGAAGCGGGAAGGAAGCCAGTATATGGGGCCAACGAGATATGCGGGCCCTGCAACGAACTTGTGACTTCACATTAGTCGGATTGTCTGCTCCGTGAAGGGCAACGAGAAGTCAGTATTTAATTGAAAGGTATCGCGAACTTGCATGACTTTAAACATGCATTCAATAATTATTAAACTTTTCTGAAACAGCTACTCGCACCCTGCCGGAGACGGCCGCTGGACTTGCAGTATCACCTGCTGTGACGTACGTGCCACGGCTTGTGTTTCTCTTGGACCTCGGCCAGTAAGCACTGACATAAAAGCTGTACCTTGAAATGTAATGTATGCAACACACAACATTGGAGTGGTACTCGCTCCGATTCCGATTTCTAGTAAGCGTTCTTGCAGCACCAGAATTGTTTGAGAAAAATGCTGCTTGTTCCTCCTCGCACCTCTATCAAGGCATTGTGATTCGGTAGGCGGATCTTGCCTCCTCCGCCCCCCTGAAACTCGTCAGGAAGGCCGTGAGCCAACTACGTCAGTTCCCTCCGACAGGGCTGTGACGGCCAGCAACGGCCGGCACCCTGCCACTCATCGCGCCGTAGACGTCACCAAACTTCCTCGTGGTCACAGCTGTGGGCCCGCTAGGGGTCACGTGACCTCGGCCTAGGCGAACGGCCGTATAACCCGAGGCCCGGACTGCCCTACCACGTGTCGGCGTCGTAACCCGTTTATAGGTCGCGAGTGTGATATCCGCCCAGTAATTGCACATTCACACACTGTGCGGCGCCCTTGCCGCGATAAATTGCGCCGTAACTCCTAATTTAGTTCTTATGCGCGTCACGGTCGACAGCGTCGCTGAAATTAAGCGAATGACATACGGCGTCCAGCAGTAAAGCCGCCATGACGGTGACAGCGCGCGTGCTTACTGTCGGCCAGACGAGGGCAAGAGCTCATTCCGGGAAGTTGTTGTCCCTTTCAGTTTATGGAGCACTGTAACACACATAGTACTTTCTCTGAACAACCCGTCACTAGCCCTGGCACATAACAAAATCAACTGTCTACATCTACATGACTACTCTGCAATTCACATTTAAGTGCTTGGCAGAGGGTTCATCGAACCACAATCATACTATCTCTCTACTATTCCACTCCCGAACAGCGAGAGGGAAAAACGAACACATAAACCTTTCTGTTCGAGCTCTGATTTCTCTTATTTTATTTTGATGATCATTCCTACCTATGTAGGTTGGGCTCAACAAAATATTTTCGCATTCGGAAGAGAAAGTTGGTGACTGAAATTTCGTAAAAAGGTCTCGCCGCGACGAAAAACGTCTATGCTGTAATGACTTCCATCCCAACTAGTGTATCATATCTGCCACACTCTCTCCCCTATAACGCGATAATACAAAACGAGCTGCCCTTTTTTGCACCCTTTCGATGTCCTCCGTCAATCCCACCTGGTAAGGATCCCACACCGCGCAGCAATGTTCTAACAGAGGACGAACGAGTGTAGTGTAAGCTGTCTCTTTAGTGGACTTGTTGCATCTTCTAAGTGTCCTGCCAATGAAACGCAACCTTTGGCTCGCCTTCCCGACAATATTATCTATGTGGTCCTTCCAACTGAAGTTGTTCGTAATTTTAACACCCAGGTACTTAGTTGAATTGACAGCCTTGAGAATTGTACTATTTATGGAGTAATCGAATTCCAACGGATTTGTTTTGGAACTCATGTGGATCATCTCACACTTTTCGTTATTTAGCGTCAACTGCCACCTGACACACCATACAGCAATCTTTTCTAAATCGCTTTGCAGCTGATACTGGTCTTCGGATGACCTTACTAGACGGTAAATTACAGCATCATCTGCGAACAGTCTAAGAGAACTGCTCAGACTGTCACCCAGGTCATTTATATAGATCAGGAACAGTAGAGGCCCCAGGACGCTTCCTTGGGGAACACCTGATATCACTTCAGTTTTACTCGATGATTTGCCGTCTATTACTACGAACTGCGACCTTCCTGACAGGAAATCACGAATCCAGTCGCACAACTGAGACGATACCCCGTAGCTCCGCAGCTTGATTAGAAGTCGCTTGTGAGGAACGGTGTCAAAAGCTTTCCGGAAATCTAGAAATACGGAATCAACTTGAGATCCCCTGTCGATAGCGGCCATTACTTCGTGCGAATAAAGAGCTAGCTGCGTTGCACAAGAGCGATGTTTTCTGAAGCCATGCTGATTACGTGTCAATAGATCGTTCCCTTCGAGGTGATTCATAATGTTTGAATACAGTATATGCTCCAAAACCCTACTGCAAACCGACGTCAATGATATAGGTCTGTAGTTAAATGGATTACTCCTACTACCCTTCTTGAACACTGGTGCGACCTGCGCAATTTTCCAATCTGTAGGTACAGATCTATCGGTGAGCGAGCGGTTGTATATGAGTGCTAAGTAGGGAGATATAGTATCAGCGTAATCTGAAAGGAACCTAATCGGTATACAATCTGGACCTGAAGACTTGCCCGTATCAAGCGATTTGAGTTGCTTCGCAACCCCTAAGGTATCTACTTCTAAGAAACTCATGCTAGCAGATGTTCGTGTTTCAAATTCTGGAATATTCCATTCCCTGGTGAAGGAATTTCGGAAAACTGCGTTCAATAACTCCGCTTTAGCGGCACAGTCGTCGATAACAGTACCATCGGCACTGCGCAGCGAAGGTATTGACTGCGTCTTGCCGCTTGTGTACTTTACATACGACCAGAATTTCTTCGGATTTTCTACCAAATTTCGAGACAATGTTTCGTTGTGGAACCTATTAAAGGCATCTCGCATCGAAGTACGTGCCAAATTTCGCGCGTCTGTAAATTTTAGCCCATCTTCAGGATTTCGCGTTCTTCTGAACTTCGCATGCTTTTTCCGTTGCCTCTGCAACAGCGTTCGGACCTTTTTTGTGTACCACGGGGGATCCGTTCCATCTCTTACCAATTTATGAGGTATGAATATCTCAATTGCTGTTGCTACTATATCTTTGAATTTGATCCACATCTCGTCTACATTCGCATACTCAGTTCTCGCAGTTTACACAGCAGTTGCGACAATTTTCCGTTACGTTTCAAGATCTGTCGTTTTGTAAATAAAATATGACTGTACCGAGAATCGGACCAGTGTTTGGACGATTCAGGGCTGTATATGGTGGATAAAGTTGGAGGCCCCATAACGCTTCTTCAAACGATGCTGTTATCTGTAGAAGAGTTACACCGCCAGAAGAATGTAGCAGGTTGCAGGAAGATCTGCAGCGGATCGATGATAAGTGCTGGCTCTGAACGGCAATAAATAAATCTAAAATACTGGGGCATAGCTCGTCGTGTGCGGACTACTCTCGCCCTCCTCATCCCCCCCCCCCCCCAACCTGTACCAACGCACTATGCGTCGGAATGCGCAACATTGATACCTAATAGTGTATAAAGGGCGGCCTGTGCAGGAGCACATATCTAAGCATCGTGCTACTGCTGTAGCTATACATTATACAATGTGTACGTTACATAACAAATTTAATAATTTCTTAATACAGTTTATGTTCACAGATGTAAAAGAAAAGAATGTTCATTCCCTAATTCACTCTCCTAGGGGTCCATGTTTTCCACTTTATGACGTAGCGTGTGTTCTTCATTCGGATTTAGGCCGATTCCATACCAGATTTCATCGAAATCGCTTCAGCGGTTTAGTCCTGAAAACGTAACAGCGCTGTAACTGTTGGTTTTCACATTTTTACATAGTTTTTGCATTTTCGGAAACATCATTTTTGACTCTGTTAAGATGATCTAAAACTGGATCCCGGCCCGAAACTACTCATTGAGTAAATAAAAACAACTGAAATTTGTAACTTTGGATGGTTTCGTTGTACTGATTAACAAAGGTTGTTCACCAACAATTATTCGAGCATGCTGGAAGTTCGTAACAGGTGGACTTACTTCCGCATTTCTAATATTAGTATGGAGAAAATTTTAAATTACTTTACCATTTTTTTCGTGATCCGATTTTGAGGAAAGAAAGCCTACATATTGCTCCAAACTATGCTTAAGCTACCTGTGAAAATCACATGAAAATTCAAGTAGTTTCGGAGATTAGCGTTTTCAAACAGACAGACAGAAACGATGGTTTTAGATAAATCTTTAAATCACGTTATCTTTTTATTTCGTGATCCGTTTTGATGAAATAAAACACTGTACGTTATCCCAACCTGCGCCCAATTTACCTGTGGAAACCGCATTAAGTTTCATCTTCTAGTTTTAGAGATTAGCGTGTTCAAACACGATGGCTTTATAGTTTTATTATTCGTATAGGATTAGAGACTAAGTTTTATGGTAAAAATTCGGTATCATACCGCATGGTTAGAATTTAAGAAGGTTGAGAATTTTCAGCGTGCTGGTGTATTGCACGACCTGCTTTAGACACACTGGAAGACAGGTATTATAATTGCAATAAATAAATAAAAATACTTGCTGAGAATTTTAATATAAGTGAGCCACGGTATCCGGCGGCTTGTTACAGAGTACTAAGTGTAGTTACGATTCATTCGTCTTGTTACCGCCATCACCCTTGCTTCTGTAAAAATATCTTCACAGCACTGCAGACGCCTGCAATATTCAATAACGTGAAACGTACAACGGATAGAACGGACAACACGGAGTAATGCAGCAAGCCTCAGACGGAACACTGTACTGTGATGTGGCGCGGTAACAGCTCGACATATCGTCGTCGTGCTCTTCCGCTGCTTTCAGAGAATCCATACGCGAGGTGCATATCGGCCATCTCATCATCAAAAAAGCTGTCCATGCAGCTGAGTATCACTGTTGACATACAACTGACACTGCCAGGAAAACAAACCCAAGGCAGAACCGAGCAGTACTGAATGCAAGCTTGGAGGCGAAGAGTAAAATGGTTGCTACTGTTGTCAACAGCAGCTACCGTCATCGAATGAAAACAAAACAGACAGAACATATCGTCGGCGTTTCCACTATTGTGGACTGCTTTCGGTCCAATCCAGATACAGATGTAATTGGGGCAAGTAACCAAACGAAATGCAATAACTATGTAACGAAATGCCGTAGACCGTGGGCCCTTATACAAAAAATACGCAGAAAGTATAACTGAACAACCTCTGAAAGTCTGCCGGTGGTCTGGAACCACCCTGTATAAGCAAAGAGATCCATAAATTGCAGTTACGCTAGTGATGAAAAATCACTGAAAACTGTAACATCCGTACAATGCGTAGGAGTAATTGTCCTGAGCGACCTAATGTAGAATTACTGTTGTAGGAAAAGCAGGTGCCAGGCCAGATTCATTATAAGAATCCTAAAAAATTACATTCATCCACGAAATAAGCGGCTTATAGAACACTAGTAAATTCGACCCCTGAGTGCTGAGTATCATTCTGGGACTCCTACCGGGTTGGATTGCTAGAACAAATACAGAACTTCCAATGAAGAGTCGTAAGTTTCTTCACGGGATTGTTTATTAACCACCAGAACATTATGGAGATGGTCAACAAATTCCAGTGGCAGTCGATAAAAGAGTGGTGTTGGAATTCTGAGAGAGTGAGTTGGGAGAAGAGTTGAGCTACACATTACTTCCTACCACATACAGGGGTGGTCAAAAGTATGGAGAAACCAAAAACACAATGATCACCATGCCTAACGCAATGCAGGTACACCATTGTCATTCAAAACAGTTTCCAGTCACATCGGAATGGGCAAATACAGGTCCTACGCTGTTTGCAAGGGAATCTTACACCTTCTTCACGCAAAACAGTACTGAAATCACGATGATGAAGGTGGATACTGATCACGCACCCTTCTCTCCAAAATAGACCGAAGTGTTCAGTAACACTGAGATTTTGTGACTGTAGGGGGGCCAGTGGAAATGCGACAATTCATCCTCGTGCTCAAACAATCAGCCGTGGACGATGTGAGCTGCCTGGACGGATGGCCTGTCGTCTTGAAACACAGCATCACCATTGGGGAAGAAATATTATGCCACGGGATGGACCTGATCATCCAGAATGGTCACATTAATCTTGGCAGTAACGCTACCTTGAAGAGTATCCATAGGGCCCATGGAATGTCACGTTAGGAGTGTCCAAAACGTCAGACACCCCGCTATGTTTCACTCGTGCGGCATAAACTCTGCCACAAGTTGGAAACATTGTGAAATACGTCTCGTCCAATCAAATAGCGTTCTTCCATTACTCAGTAGTTCAATCATACAATGAAGGCTTTCACGACCGGATGTTTCAGCTGCCAAGAATTCTTCCGGGTCGTATGACCGTGATCCATGAAACTCTTCTATCCGTGACGTCTCGTCCAAAGCTACGTTGGACATCTTCGGAGGTGTTCCTGGTTGTGCTGAGTCTTGCCGACTGACTAGTCGGAAGTCGAAGAACGGACTAAATACCGTGGAAAGTGAGAATGGTCTGGATTTCACGTGATAGCAGAGATAAACCTTGTCAAGGATAAAATATAACAATCGATCATAGTACGTCAAAGATAAAAACTTCTCATCGATTCTGTAGTACCACTGTCCATATATCGCTGAGTTTCATGGCTTCTTCTTTTCTATTAAAATTATCCTCATGTTTATATATTTCGATGGCTTCTCTATATAGCCGTGGACAATAGTTCGTAATACAACATAAAACTTCAGTTTCCTAAAATTTCACCACGTGATCACCCGACTGAAGAGCATGTTCCGCCACGGCTGATTTGTCTGTTTTCCCTAGTCGGCAAAGACTTTTATGTTCCTTCAACCGTGTATTCACACTTTCTTTGTAGTTCCGGTGTAGACTCTATCACATGTACACGGAATCTAGTATATACCACTTGCAGACAGAAGGGGACGTTTTCCCTATTTTCTTACTTGGTCTGAAAATCGGTCGAACGTTATGTTTCCTTAAAATCAAGCCGATTTGGTCTGTCAAGTTTAATGGCTTCGACATCACGTTTGCCTATTAAGGACAACTGCATCACTGATGTGTGGTTGTGATTCCAGGTAACCTGAAATTCCTTGCTTATGGAGATCCCTTCGTCTTGTTTTGGTGCTGACAGCGTTCGCGAGTGCGGCATTCAATTCTGCAGTGACTTTTGCAGCTGTCGTCCTCTTGTCTTTGTCGCAGTACTCTTCAACTACCGTCCGTCACGATTACTCAACCAACAGTTGCGTCCGCATCCTGACTTGTGGAATGATGTTTTTTCACTTACCCTGTATGCAGTATTTGACTTCGGTATGGCGCCTCTTGATATACCAAACACTTCAGCTACATTGATTACGGAAGCATCCACCATACGACTACCAACATTTGCCCACGTTTGAATGGACTGAACTCAGATGTAATGCACTCAGAATTACGCAGAACAATGTTCTAGCCACAACCAACACTTGTGAAGTGTTGCGGTCATTGCACAGGGGCCAGTCGTGGTCAAATGCACCAGTGCAATCTGCCATCCGCAGTTATGTTCAAGCATGCATTTCTCGCAGTGTTTCTAAATATTTGTGAACCGCAAGTATGTCTTGCCAAATGACCATGACAATAAAATAACAGAAGTCAGAGCTCATACGGAATTCTAGCGACAGGCGTTGTCACCGCAACCCAAACACTCACAGAAGAAGAAAGGGGGGAAATTATACTGATACCCGACGTACCCTCTGCCACATACCGTAAGGAAGCTTGTGGGTGTGCATGCAGCAGTACGTCATTGAATTCCGGTCGTGATTTTGACTAGGCCATCTAGAATGAGGTTTCGCTTGCTTTTCTTTCAGCTTTGTCTGTTCTCAAGAGATACTGGCAACGGTTTAAAGGGAATTTGTCCTTGGCGTTTCTAGCATTATCGCATCTGCTTTTATGGAGAGCTTAATACGTAGCGCTAACAGGATACGGAAGAAATCTTGCGTAGCAGAAAAAAAATATTTCAATGATCTAAGAAAGAAAGAAATCCATAAATGTACAGGAAAAGAACGGAATGCATCAAAAGACTAGTACGTCACTTAGGAATGAAATACGCAGGATGTTCAGAGCAGCAAAAGCGAAATGGACACAAAAAAATTAAGACGAAATAAGTATCGTCGTTGGGAGGACAGAGACCGTGTGTAGAAAAGTTAAAATAATTTTCGGTGAAATTAAAAGCAAAGGCGGCAACCTTTACAGTGAGAGAATAACCTCACCGTTCGATGCAGAAGAGAGAGCGGACTGGTGGAAAGTGTATTTTATAGGCTTCTACGAGGGCGTGACAAGAAGAAATGGCTTTCGATTCGGGAAACGTAGGGCTTCCAGTATGTGTTGATATGCATGAGAGAATATAGCACATCCTTGGGCAGCGCTACCTTCCTTCAATGACGTAGTTCGGTGCATGATTAGTGGTAAGAACTCTCGATAAACAACGTGTGTAACATCCATATTAAATGCGACGTATTAAACTTGTTTCTGGTCATAATATCAAAAATTATTACATCTGTGATACTCACAGAAATAGTGTGTACTGTGTGTTGCTGGTTACTTCTGTTACACTGATTCGAGAACGCCGGAGCAACGGCGGCAGACTTGCTGCAACAAGGTACGACGACGCTGAAAGCTGGTCACCATTTAATCTCCGCTGGGATATGCACAGCTTCTGTAACCATGCTCATAAATCGATCTCACTGATACGCGAATAAATCGCGTGCATCAACGTGTATGCGGCGCTGATGATGTGGCTGTAAGACATCTCTGTCAACTCAGGACTGTTCATAAAATACAACATTGCTATTGTGGTTTATTGACTTGTTTTTTTCCCTTAATCAGTTTAACATTATCTCAGATTATCTGCAGAATATAGTTGAATCGTATGCTTCATCTCGGCGATTCCGTTTCATTTCCTCACACGAAAGCAGTAACATCTTCAAAAAGCATAGAATCAATATATTATTCAAGATAATTAGGTCAATACAAAATAAATTAAAAACTGTGACACAAGAGAAAGATAAATACAGTAGATCATGAATATAGGAATTAAAATACTGTAGCTTCAACTTTAAATACATTGGGCTGATTGCAAGAAATCTTAATGTTAGGAACAAATAAGGGTACTGGAGAGTGAATGCAAAGAATATCTAATAAAAAAAATTATCGCCAGTCTGGGATAAAAGAAGGGGTGGCTCGAAAGAAAGGAATTCTTACTCTGCGGGAAGAGTATTTCATACCGAGGGCCGTAAATGAAACTTAAAATATGCTTAATGACAAAAGAGCAATAACAGAACAATATTTTCAGTAATTCATAGTTTACCATGAAAAATAAAAGATACTTATAAAAGAATAACCTACAAAAACAAAGAAGAGAGAGAGAATAACCTCATCACTCACCCTCTTTCCTTCCATCCCCCTTCCAATACCACACTAATCTCTCACAAACCTTTGCAGGCTCCATCATCAGTCAGTCAACCCCTGAGCAAGTGAGCTACAGGTAAAATTGTGACGTACTATCAGCTGGGAACCTGTACTACAGGTCACTACTTCCCACAGAAGAACCGATGGACACAAGAAAGGAATATAAAAACGAAAGTAAGTGCTGAATCACAACTGTATGATCGTAAAAAATCATTTAAATGTATTTCCAGAAAACGTCACAGGCCAATAACATAATATTTTCTGGGTATTCGAAACCAGCAGCGACGTCTAGTACAAACAGGTGAAACATGTTTTGTTAGAAACAAAATGAACATAAAGAGGCAAAGGCCATATTTGTCTACATGATAAACATAACAGAAATGCAGCTGACGGAGAAGAACTGCAAATATTAACGATATTATTTTCTTGTTTTCTCAGTTACTTGAAAATCACTCAAAGAGAGAATACGTGCAAATGAAGGAAGATTGCAGTGTAATGTCATGACCACATAGAATGATCGATAATTCAGCCGTCCACTGATGGGAAAAGCAAATTTCCATGGCTTTCCTGGAAGAGGTATGCCATTGTTCATGTTACTTTATCTGGTCACTGCAGCCACGACCGAGTAACACTAGACGTACATGTGAGATCAGTTGCTCCAGAATTCAAAGACGTAAAGCGAACCATGTATTCGGCACAAGAATTGTTGTATTTGGGAGGTATAGTTATAGTGAATAAAATATTACCAGTCAATAGAAAATAATAATTACTCAATCCATGAACCTCGATACCAAATGTTGAGATCTTTATTTCTTGTCGTTGCAATATCCATCATGTAGTAGATAATTCGTGGACGCATTTTGAAACTGCTAGCGAAGTTTTGGGTAAGGGGAAGATACCAGGCAACAGAAAACTTCAAGTAAAAACGTTTCAAAATTTTTTTAAAATTTTTAATTCGCAAGCAACACCGAAGATCGTTACACTTCAATCATTCGTAAGAGTTGACTCTACGATTCAAGCTGTACCGAAAACTTGAAATCAATAAGCGTAACAGGAATGACGTTAATTTATACTTTTGCATAATGTAGAATTCGACCATTATAAAAGACTTTGGTCATAGCAGTTCAGTCTTGCCGTCCGATCTTATGCACATGTGTTCACATGGTTAGACACAGTCCTATTATGTAACTACAACAGAGAAAAGTTTACACTGTAAAATACTGTCAAGATACAACGTGTTACTCCAAGCGAACATTGAAGAAAAAGAATCCTGACACAAAACATGTTAGTTGAAAAGAATATGATCAGCCAAGCGGAAGATTGATTTCATTTTAGTGTAGTTCCTCTAATAAAGAGGTGACTACCATAAGCTTTTAAACCAACAGTTTCAAACACTAAAGTATGAAATGTATTCTAGTCTAATAGCAGAAACGTTAAATGCGTTTATAAAAAAGCTAGTAAACCATTAACTGATCAGGCGATGCACATAGTTTAGCGTACAGCATTGTTTTTTAAACCTTTTATTCTTTCATTGGCACAACAGGTAGCGCAACAGGCAGCGTAGAGGCTAGCGACTGTGCAGTACACGGCTTACGTAAAATTGTAATTCTTTACAGCCACAGAGAACTCGTGACAATATAACTGACGATTTAAAAAAAATATGTGCAATAAAACCTAGTTTCTATTAAGGATTAACCATAATTACACTATTTACACACCGTTTCATCTGACACATACGCTACTCATCTTTATGAGGGCATCGTAAATCTTTCTCATCAAGGCACTTAATGCTGCTTTGAGAGAGGTCACATACGGTTGTCAGACGGAGGGAGTATTTCCCAGATGAGCGAGGAATCAGTCACTCAGGTGGGTCGGTCAGTGAATACAGCTCCACGAGCTACTTTCTCCCTTAGAGTTTTCTGCATCCTCTGTACGTAACTCTTCGTCGGAAATGCAATTAAACTGGGATGTTTAGTTCGCGATGTCAGTTTAAATAACTATTCAATGAAACTAACTAATCGATAATCTTCCGTACTCTCTACACTGTAACAATCGGGAGACGTGATCTATTCGACTATGACTGTGACTACTCAGCCTTTGTAAAACTGTATAGCTTCAATATTAAGGACAACAGGAAATACGGTTGTGCAAACATTTCTCCTCGTCATCCTATCCAAATATTTAATCCCAGAAAATGAGAATCACTTTCCTTTGATTATGAGCTAGTCACAACCAAGCCTACTGTATCTCGTAAGTCAACTGGTAGGTTCCAGAAAAAAAAGCTACAGTCTTAATGTCGTATCGCATACGTCTTTTGTAATGTCTGATAATACCGTAAAATTTCTCCAGACTCTCTTACAATATGCATCACGATTTAATATTTTTGAGGCTTACATCCATTTGAGGCCTTGACAGACTGAAATTTTAGATAAAATTTTCCAAACAATGGTTCTGTCCTTACTGCTGTAATGTAAAATTAGCATCTGTTGGTTAAGCCTAAGTAAAGCTTATTTCTGGCGTTCTGGTTCATCGTTAGTGAAACTAAGGAATGCTGGAGACATTTTTTCTGTGCTCCTGTACTTTATATGAAATCATATTTGTAAGTACTGCATCTAACGTTGTATGTTAAACTTTTAAACCAAGAAAAACAAGTAACTGCGTTTTTGGAGGTTTAAATCCCTCTTCAGGGGCAATGCTAAACTCCAATTCGTCGGCATAACTCCCATAAGCACAGTGCTGAAATAACCTAAGTGTTCAATGAGAAACACAACATTCACTATGCTCTTTGTTACTGAAGTAGACAGCTCCCTGAGACTTCCTGTTCAAAGACAACCACTTTGTTCTACTTGCTCTTAATCTGAGCTTTCCACTTCACTATGGCCACAACCAAGCGTTCATATAACTTCCAGCTTCTAAAGGTTACAGGATGATTCAGCGCAGTAATATTCGACCTGGAGTTGTAATTAAAATAAAAAGTTATGAAGTACAGATAACAGCTCTGCAACAACATATTATTTTTACCAAATAACCTTTATACTTGATGGAGTGAGATTTAAGTAAATATTAACGTTCAGTCTTATCGATTTTAAATTTCTGTGTTCACATGTAATTAAATATACTTCCATAGAAGGGGAGGAATTCTATATAACTGCTAAGAAAGGTTTTGTATCACCAACACAACTTACATGCTCTGTATTTGCTTTTTCTCGGTAAATGATGTCTTTATATTCTTTTAACCACAGGAACTCATTACCTGTGTATTGGAGGCGAAAGTAATCATGCGTACTTAGTGCGATTCGGAAAGACAAGAGGAATCCTCTACAGGTCGGCCTCTCACCCAGCCAAAATTTCTCTGGGTGAAAGAAGGGTGGTAATATAGGGACACCTATTTTGGCTTATGTGCCGACATTCAGTACTTTTAGAGAAAATGGCAGTTGGAGTATCGACGCCACTTTTCCAGTCCGCTTGCAGTTCTTTCACCCCTTCTTGAAATCCAGTTGTATGTATTTCTTTCTTTGCTGTCGTAGAAGTCTGTAACATCAATATTTTTACCACATCGTTATATAAAGTGGTTTAACAAATGAAATAAGCATTTCAGATCTTATTAAAACTGGATTTTATCGTCACAACTATTATGTAAGCTTACACAGAGTGACATAGTTGCCGCTAACCATCAGTTCCATGCAACACGTAATGCATTTAAGTACACACCAAGATGTTTTCATACATAGTAAAAATTTTTAATGGAATGAGTTTTCGCTAGAGGCTGTAGTTTTAGAATTCAAGAAAACATACAAAAGTGAACTTCAAAAGCATTCTTCTTGAATAACGCGAGAATTGTGACCTCCAACATAAGCTACATTAATTTTTCTACAAAAAGACCTTGTTCTTTTTTATGCAGAATTAACGGTTTGCATGAAGCTAACGAGAGAATTCGAAAATCTTGAATGTGTGTTCTGAGCGTGTTGTGTAATGCATACAACTTATCGCTGGGGGAGCTAAAACACCCTATACAGATAATAGTACCTGAAAATTAAAAACATGTAAACTGTAGTATTTAAATGCTTGTTCTGATTTTTGTTTTCATATTTCAAGAGAAACAGTGTATTCCATAGTGTGATGTCCATCATAAAAATATTCAAAACATAAACATTCGCTTCAGCATGAGCAACGTGCGAAGACCCATACGGAATAGCCACAATTTTTACTATGAATATCATTGCGGGCGCAAACTTTTTATATTGCTAATTATGTCATGGTCTAGGGCATATTTAACATTTTCTCGAAAACTGGAGCATGCATGCATTTAATTATGGATCAAGGAATGTATTTTAGTTGTATCGCTTCTATTTGTGATTTCCTTTTACAGTTTGATGAGAATAGGGCACTTCTGTTGCTGGTGAATGGAATTCTTCATCTTTCCCTTGACGTATACGTGGAAGATTTGACACAACCGCATACACTTTGGCGGAATTCCTTTTAATAAACACGTCGGTATCCCGACTTCATTGACAAACAGCAAATCGTATCTCGAGAGATTTAATTTCACGATGTCGCATAAAATACTGACGTCATACGCTTCCGGGACAATAAGAGAAGAGAAAGCTTACGATTGGATTTGAAAACGAAGCACAAAAAATCGAAACTACTGTCTCAGCCACTGAACTACCGAAACACACGATTTTGCGCTGCGAAATTACTGTAAATAATGTTGGTTTTATCGCTATAAATCCTCAATTGATGAGATCCACCCTATACGACTGATTGGTTAACACTAAACGCAACTCTTGTTTCCAGGGTTCCTGGGTGTGTGGTTGCTTTTGTATTATTTGACTTAGCTACGACCTAAGGGATTTTCCATAACCACCGTTTCAGACCATGTTTGACGACGGTTATTTAAGCCCTTGGTCCGTCGTTGCAAACATTCTCATATATAGAGATTTTCAATACATCTTAACAAGAATTTCATGTTAAATATACATAGACGGTGAGTCATGTTTTGAGACGAGATAGTGCTAATTATTCTGGACAAAAAGCTTCATATGGACATATGTCCTACTGCGAATGGTTTCTGAGATAGAACATGTTTAATATCACTTTTGTACGTTTTTCTTTAATAACTCGAAAACCGCACACTCCAACGAAAATGTGTCTCATGTCTAGGACTAACAGTTTGCGCGGAGAGATCGCGAGAATATTAAAAATCTGGCGCGACGCAAGCGTCCTGTATCAAAATGTTCGTATCACCTCCCTCTATATTACTGTGATACGTTGTAAACATAGAGAATAAATAATTCAAAAAATAAATAGAAATGTACATTAAAAGCTTTCTATCTCGGAAACCATTCGGAATAGGGAATATGTCCACATCATGTTTTTTGTTCAGAATGTGTAATGCTATCACCCATTAAAACACGTACCTTTCCTCCTGACTCACCCTGTATAAGATGGCAGAATAGCCTGGAATTTTCTCAGCTTTTCGATTAGGGCTATAGTTTTCTACTAAGTCCTTTGCGTTGCTCAAAAAACAACGATTATGTCAGTGCAAAAGTTCATTTACGATACCATACTGTTTAAAACCGTAAGCATATGGGAATAAGTGCATTCCTATTTGAATACGTTGGCCTAATTTACTTCACTGCCGCTACTTTTATCATCTTATTTTTCTTTTGTGAAAAATTGACGTTTCTCTTGATTGCAGTGTGTATTTCGGCATATAGACAACAATATAGAATTTTCATGTAAGTTCCATCTTTATCTTCTGATATGGCTCTTAGAGTTCTGTTATTAACACACAGTTTATCAAGATGGCACAACACATCGGAAAGATATTAATTTTTTAAAGTTCATTCTGTTTACAAAACGGTGATATTTAATAACTCAGAATCTACGGATCTGAACATGCACGCCTCCTCTCATTTTTTTTTTTCTTTTCTGTGGATGCGCGTGGTTACTTTATGGCTATCACGGATTACGATTTACAGAACTATGGTATATTTAGTAACCGTAGTAGTATCTCGTTCTCACCATGGCGCGTAGCCAATCACGCTCCTTTCCAGTGGCTGAGCGCCGCCGTGTTTTTACAGCTACCGAGCCCAACCACACGTTTACCTGCTCCAGCCCAGTAGCCGTCGTATTCCCCATACTACCGTTTCCGCCAATCACGCCTGCTGACAAGGGGCAGTACGAAGTACACCTCAACGATCTGATTTATACTGACGGGGTGCGTAGGATACGACTAGGACTTCTATCATAAGTATTTAGAAAATCGCAAGTCTCAAGTCTTTTCAAGAAAATCGTGTTTGAAAATTTTAGATTTGCTTGTATACACTTTGTGATCAAAAGTATCCGGACACACCCAGATACATACGTTTTTCATATTAGGTGCATTTTTTTTTGCCTCATACTACCAGGTACTCCATATCAGCGACCTCAGTAGTCATTAGATATCATGAGAGAGCACAGTGGGGCGCTCCGCGGAAATCACGAACTTGAAACATGGTCAGTTGATTGAGTGTCGGTTGTGTATACGTCGGTACGCGAGATTTCCACATTCCTAAACATTCATAGCTCCACTGATTCCGATGTGATAGTGAAGTGTAAACGTGACGGTATATATATACCACAAAAGCGCACAGGCCGAACTCGCATGTTGACTGTCAGAAACCTCCGACAGGTGAAGAGGATCATGACGTGTAACAGGCAGATATCGATCCAGACCATCACACAGGAATTCTATACTGCATCAAGATCCACTGCAACTACTATGACAGTTAGGCGGGAGGTGAGAAAATTTGGATTTCATGGTCGAGCGGCTGTTCATAGCCACACATCACGCCGCTAATGACAAACAACGCCTCACTTGGTGTAAGGAGCGTAAACATTGGACGATTGAACAGTGGAAAAATGTCGTGTGGAGTGACGAATCACGGTACACAATGTGGCGATCTGATGGCAGGGTGTGGGTATGGCGAACGCCGGTGAATGTCATCTGCCAGCGTGTCCAGTGCCAACAATAAAATTTGGAGGGGGTGGTGTTATGGTGTAGTTGAGTTTTTCATGTTGTTTTGGGTGGCACTATGAGAGCCCAGGCCTACACTGATGTTTTAAGAACCTTCTTGCTTCCCACTGTTGAAGAGCAATTCGGGGACGGCGATTGCCCCTTTCAACACGATCGATCACCTGTTCATAATGCCGACCTATGGCAGAGTAGTTACAAGACAATAACGTCCCTGTAATGGACTAGCCTGCACAGAGTTCTGACCTGAATCCTATAGAACCCCTTTCGGATGTTTTAGAACGCTGGCTTCGTGCCAGACCTCACCGACCGACACCGATACCTCTCCTCAGTGAAGTACTCAGTTAAGAATGGGCTGCCATTCCCAAAGAAATCTTACAGCACCTGACTGAACGTATGCCGGCGAGAGTGGAAGCTGTCATCAAGTGCGGTTCTAGGCGCTACAGTCTGGAACCGCGCGACCGCTACTGTCGCAGGTTCGAATCCTGCCTTGGGCATGGATGTGTGTGATGTCCTTAGGTTAGTTAGGTTTAAGTAGTTCTAAGTTCTAGGGGACTAATGACCACAGCAGTTGAGTCCCATAGTGCTCAGAGCCATTTGAACTGATGACCTCAGAAGTTACGTCCCATAGTGCTCAGAGCCAGCCAAAGCCAGCTTAAGGAGATATGGAAGTAAACTAGTCTACCGCTTTGTCTAGCCTTAGTGTTTGCCATTTTATTTACAACTAACACACGTACAAGGTTATACGTACTGTACTGTTTATTTACATGAAAATTCTTTATTTTCTGCAAGGCGCCAATCTCTTTGGGCCATATTTTCTACCTCGTCGTCTGAATGGCCACCTGCACTTAAGGCCTGTACTTGAGGTTCGAGCAAAGAGTTCTACCTGAGCTGTTGGAGAGCGCACCCTTGGCTGTCCGTGAGACGATGGGGATACAGCATGACGGTGCACCGACTCACTTCAGTTAGGAAGTCCGCAACCATCTCACTGCTGTATTTGTTGATCGCTGGATTGGAAGAGGAGGTCCTATTCCATGGCCTGTGAGGTCACCTGACCTGAATCGCCTTGATTATTTCCTATGGGGATATCTAAAGACACTTCACTTGTGCATGAGACCACAATGGAAACGGAGATGTAATTAGTTGACAGAATTGTAGCTGCCTGTGATATGATTCGAAGCACACAGGGATATTTGTCAGGGTGCGTCAGAATCTTGCTCAGCGATGTCGTGCTTGCACTGAGATTCATGACCGTCAGTTAAAGCACATTTTGTAAGATACAGTGTAAATGGTATTTTTATTGTGTACTTAAAACTGTAAATAATGCAAATAAAAACATACACAGTAATGTGATTACTGTATTTCTCTTATCTCCTTAAGATGGCTTCTCCGACTCCAGATTCCATACCTCAATTTGTTCAGTAGAACTTCCTCTATGCCCTGCAAGAGTTTTGCATGCTCTTAAGGAAACACCCTGTACGTCTTATCGAATAAAAAGTGTCATCATGGTTAATAAGCAACTGTGTTAGATCTCTCTGATCACATTGGAAGTTAACAGATTTACATCAGTGATTCAAGGGTCTTTAAGAACTATAAAACAACTAGGAAGACAACGGTAGTGTCATACTAAAAGATTGGATAAAATTTCTCGGTTTTCAACCCGCGTCAGTTCCAATAAAATTCTCGAGCTTTCGATGGCTAGCTCCGCCATCGTCGTCGGGAGTAAAACTACTAACTGCCAGGAATTGCACTATTTCCCGCTTATATACCTACGATTACGGCAGCTGGCACCAGTCGGAGAGGGCCGAAACGACGCGTGCGCTGAAGGCGAGTTGGGCAGCTCACAACAAGTTCGGCCCGCTGCGGGACCGAGTGACGTCAGGAGGCGTTTGAAACTGCCGCTCCTGCCTTCCCGCTCCCACGTCCTACTCATTGTGTAGCCCTGGTCTCTGTTGAAATTGTTGTTGTTCATTCTAATCAGAGCCGCCACTTTTATAACTGAGTCCCAGTATGTTGACGCTTGATCCAAGACTCGTATTTTCAAACTGTATGTTGTGTCCGTTTTCGAGGCAATGCTCAGCTGTGGCCCGCTTGTCGAGCTCCCTTTGCTTAATATGTACAATGCTCCGCAACTGTGCGAATTGTCTAGCCTATATAGATACCGCCGCACTCGCAAGGGACACAATACACACTGGGCACACGAAGACCTATGTCGTCTTTAACAGGATGTCGTATCTTGCGGGTGGACCGGAACACTGGTCTCAATCCGTGACTCTGCAGTAGACGTCAGAACTTGCTGCTGCTTGGCCCACAGTATGGCAGAAAAGCTACCAGTTTGGCTTCTTCTGCCGATTCACAAGGTGTCCTTCTTCGATGACATCTCCACCTGAACACGTGACTTAACTCCTGCATTTCAGACTTTTCGCTGGCTCTCTTTGCTTTGTTTTATTATTCGCGTAACAACTAATATATGAGATAAAATATTTTGCTACAAAAAGAGCCCCGAAATACTTTTTAGGGATACTGTGCTGTGCCTTTCTTTGGATCATTAATTTTCAACAAAACAAATTATATTACGTTCTTATTTTTCTGGATCTGGCTTTCTATTAAAGGAACATTTTTTCGTTACTGCAACTCGCCATAAAGTTCAACGTATCTTCCTTACTTTACAGTTATTGAAAAGGTTACTGAAAATTATTTCCTTATCAATACTGATGTTATAGTACGCAATGTTCGTTCAAAATCAAAATTGTGCAGTGGATTTTTGTTAATAGTAAAACACCAATAAGTACCACGATCAACACGAGAACATGAGCCTATTATCATAGAAAAAGGTATTTTTATTATAAGGTTTGCCAGATCAGAACTACACACAGGTTGCTTTTATGTTATGAAGGTAAATTATCCTTTTTGCTCTGTTAATAATATATCATCAGCAGCCCGCGTCAACCTGAAAAACACATCATAAAATCTGCTGCTCTGCCCTGCAATTCCGAAAGCTGAAAGAAATAATTATAGTTTACTATTACCTGTCCGCTTTTTTGCGGTATGATTGGTTTCATTTAATGCAGTTTGAATGCGCCGCGGCAGCGGCTCGTTCGTTCGTAGCGCAGCTCTGCACCACGAATAATATTTAAAAAACTGAAAATGTCCTAAAAGGATGGGATAAAATACCAGGTAAGCTTATTACAGATATTAATGCAAGTTTTCACTAAGTAACTCTATTCAAAACATTTAAACAGATTAAATTATTACTCACCTTTACAATGAGTACGTAATGGCGTACGTCTCTCAATCTTGACAAAAGAATGCTACGCAAGCATACAATATAACGTCACAGGCTCTTCCTACTCACGTAACTCCAAGAAGACGACAGAGAAATTAATGATCGGTCACTACTATTTATACTTGTCACATATTCTCACCTTTGTTTGATATTTAATAAGTATGGTCTGTGGCGGTTACAGTACTCGCCGACACAGATATTATCTTTAAAAAAATCGGTATATAATTCTATACAAGAACAAAACATGACACATAATGCTTCCTCTTTATTACATAAAGTTCACACAATCGTTGTCCACGCAATTACAATCATCCCGTTCAATTATTCTTTTCTCCTTTTTTTACCACATATAATATGTGTTTTGCTAAGAGACGTTACAGACTGTAGGTGGTCATAGTCAGAAATAACTTTGGCTCTGTGTATTAACGTGTTCTAAGGGTGTTTTTAGAGGGACAGATTCGCTGTAAAGAGAGGGAAGGACGTAGATGCAGACGCCACCAGATACTCTCTCATAAGCAGCCCGGTTCTTATAATAAACGCGATAGCCACGGAGGGCGGGGGTTCGCATCGCCGGAAACCAAGTTTCCTGAAGAGCAATGCAGAGGAAAGGGTAAAGGCTGAGAAGTTGTAGTATCTCAGCAATATAACAAAAAAACCGCTACAGTTCCAATGGAGGATGACATTGTCCATGGCGTGAAGGGACCGAGGAGGCAGATTACGCCGCTGGGACACCTGCTGCCATCGATTGAGTACCGACGGGAGCGACATCCATCACGTCTGAACGACCGGCGAGATCTAGGTTCTCAGCGGATGCCAGAGTCTCCACCGCATCCTCAGACTCAGAGCTTGTAGGTAGCGGTGGAGTGGGTGCCACCGCAATTTACTTGGTCTTAGGGGTCTTCGATTTCCATTTCTCAAGCTGTTCCTTTGGCTTTGGCTGCCCCAGACGATAGATCCAGGTGTAGGTTCAGTGTGTCTTGCACGCAGACAGGTTGGTTGCAGGACCTCAACTCGCCTCCGTCTAACCACCACTGGCACCGAGGTAGAACCGGCTTTCATCAGAAGCTCTCGCTTGACACCACTGAAGTTGGAGATTGTGGTGGTTTGGGGTCAGTGGAATGCACGCTACAAGACGTCTGGCTCGTAGCTGTCCATGAAGTAACCGACTTGCAACAGTTCATTGTGTCACGGTGATGCCAACTGCTGCTCAGCCTGCTCCAACAGATGCAGTACGATGCGACAGAGTCATACGCCGAACAGGATGGTCTTGCCTCTCGGCAGTGCCACGTGGCCGTTCGGAACCAGGTCTTCTTGCGACCGTACATTTTCGTGACCACCGCTGTGGTAGTGATGTGCAGTGGCTACATTCCTGCCAAATCTTTTTGCAGTATCGTAGAAAGATGATCCAGCTTCTCGTAGCCCTATTAGACGACTTTGTTGAAACTCAGTGAGGTGCTGATAATGGCGTCTCTGTCGTCTTAAAGGCACTCTTCACTAACATCAACTCACCACATCCAATCTCAAAGGTAACTGATGCCCACTGCCGTCACTGCGTGTATTTCAATCAAACCAGATTTACATCTTCATGGTGACGCTACGAGTGCCACTCTTATGCTACTGGCATGAAATTTGAGTAGATATCATTTTTTAAACGTAGAAAAACGCCTAGCTTCTTTCGTTTGTATCACACAACTGCTTCTTCATGTTACGATTTCTTTTTCACAGTGTATTTATGTTCATGACTTACCAAATTAAAATTTTTAACATGTGTTGCAAGTGTTATGTTTGTACATGTTATGTTTATGTTTTTGTGTCGTTAGCCGATCAGTTAGGTACACTCAGTGATTACACCACTTACTATAGTGCTGTTATTTTTAACACCTTCATTTTACTTGTAGGACAATTATGTGAAAAAGCAACATTTATAGTTTCTTTTTAAATGAACACACCGCCATTTGCATTTTTGTTTATTTATTTACGACGCAGGTTTCGGCCATTTATGCCGTTTTCAAGTGATTTAGTTTATGGCATAAAATGCCGAAACCTGGGTCGTAATTATATAAACAACACTACAGTCAAATGGCGGTGTATTCACTTAACAATTATTGTATGTCTGTTGCTCAACAACAACAAAATATGTTAACATTTATAGTGTTAAGTATTAGTGTGTGTGTGTGTGTGTGTGTGTGTGTGTGTGTGTGTGTGTGTGTGTGTGTGTGTGTAATATTTTGTCATGTAGATGTTCTGAACGGCACCCTGTAGGTTACACCAAGTGCTACATTGTCGATTAGCATGTATAGCGACTTCGTTTAGATCTCCAGGAAACGGATATAAATGAGCACTATAATTCAGTGTGAATGTGAATGTGACTGACTCCAAGTACCTTATGCTACTTCATTCGTTGCTTTACGACTAAGTACTTTACTTATTGTCTCTTGACCGAGAACTATTGAGTATCGTCTAAGAACGTTTGTGTGAATAACAGTTGTGTTTCATGTCGCCCAAGGGCACTATAATATCATAACCCAGCCACATATTATTTTTGCGGAACATTAACATAATTTCCGCTTAAAAATATATCTTTGAAGTTCAGAGGCGAGAGAGAGAGAGCCTAACGTATCGTCACATTAACTCCGATCCTCTACAGTCTCATGACATGTGCAGTTTTTTGGGTTCTGCCTTCAGTCTTTTCACCATAAGCGTCCGAGTGAACGACATGCAATTAACCATAGATCTGTATTCTCACACTGTTCAAGAAATTACAGGCCAGGAACATAGACACTAGCGAAAAAAAAGCTATTTCTTAGAGTGCCAATGGAAAGGACATTAAAAAACTGAGGTAAAAACAAAAAAAGGCATTTCACACTTATAGCTAGAAACCTGAACCGTACTCATTGTTAGTAACATGTGTATTCTATTACAAGATTATTTATACACATGTTGCGCAGCGTTCCGTGCGTTACTCAACACACAACTGCGTGAACTGATAGTTAAAGTTCTATAGTTGAAATTCTGTATCCTCGCATCCTTTATGGATTGTTATGTAACAGAGGTATACGGAGACTGTAATTACAAATATCATTCTTATTTTTATATATATATTTAACAGCGAAAACTTTTGAATTACTTTAACTTTATTATTACTATATTTTTTTCTGTTGTACTTCGTGTGCACAATACGTGTTGGATAGCTACAGTAGGTTAGCGACACCTAAGTCGCTGGCGTGGCAATTTAAATACTTGCACTCGACCTTTGAGCCACATGCAGTTGTCACTACAGTGGATGAGTGCTGAGTGCATCGCTGTGTTTCCAACACAAAGTAGGAAAGCAAGCAGTGGAAACGTTGATTCTTTACGCCCGAAACCAGTGAGGACCCAACCATCATTGGAAAAGGTGATTCTGTGGTGTGGTGCTAACAGATTGTAGTCGTAAGGGGCACACTGTCACAGGAGTATATTACTGAAATGCCCCGAAGAGTTTATGGGAGAGTGTCAAGAGAAAGCAACGCGGCAGGATGTTTCTGCTCCATATCAAAACACCGGCTCATTCTAAACACGCCTCACTCACACATGGTGCTTCTTTGGGCTATCAGTATTCTCCTGACATGGCATCCAATGCCTTCTCACTTTTTCTTCGGATGAAGAAACCATTGCGTGGTATCCATCTCTGGCTGACGATGAGGTGATTTTCAAGATGAAGTATTTCCTGCACAGCCAAAATACTCTACATTCAATACTTCCACTAAGTTGGGAAAAATGTGTCACGTAGGACAGTGAGTACGTAGAGTAGGACTGATACCATCGCACAGTGGCACAACTGGCTTCGAAACCTGGAAATAATCGAAAAATGGATGTAAAGTCCTACAACACTTTGTTCTTTTTAGACTTTTTGCGTCGGAATTACAAAATTCAAAATGACATTTCTAATTTGGTGGATCATAAATAAGAGATTTAGCGGAATACAGTAGAACCTCGGATATAAATATTTTACGGCTGCTGATAATAAAGTCTGTCCAGGTTTTAAAGGGAGTTGGCACACCGTGCATCGCCAGGTTTCTCGGCTGCACTTTGAGTTCTTCGAGGAGATCATAAAACACTTTGAGAGTGCTCCCACCATCCTTCCCCCCCCCCCCCCCCCCACTCCACATACACAGATAGTTAGGGTCACTAATTCTCACGATTACATTATAGAATGATACGGAAGGACTCAAATAACTTGTAATTTTTCCTCCTATCTATGTAGTTCTCAAGTCATTCGAGCAATCAATCGTTCATGATAGGAAACACAGTCATAGCTCAGTCATTCAAAATAATTGAGAAATTTTACTTGTTAGATTGAAATCAGGCGATGATTCTTCTTCTCTACAGGCTCGTGCTTTGCGGCAGTCTGCTAATCTGTACAAATAAAATGCCTCGTAATTTTGGGAGCGTTGTATAATCAGTCGGGAAACCCCATATCAAGTGGATATTTGGCTTTGATGAAGTTTAACCTTCCGAAGAAGTAATGGAGCTCTTGGATTATTAAATGCACGTTCGTATCCAGTCTTTCGGAAGTTCCCTTCTGATTAACAACTACGCGATATATCGACGAATATCATTAATTATCAAATGTTAAATACACACCTTTTGTGTGAAGGAGAAATATATATATATATATATATATATATATATATATATATATATATATATATATATATATCCCTTTTAATCGTACAATTTCGTATCAGTTATCTTCCGTCATAAATCTCAATAATCAGATTACAATTCTTCAAACAAAAAACTCAGGCTAATCCGCACGAAGACAATCTCGGAAGCTTTTTTGTTCTAGCAACCACCAGAGAGAGTCCTACAAAGAACAATTATGTGCTCATGGCATAGCTATTGTATGAAACTATTTTGCACATGGATTCTGCGAGTATGAAGATAGAAATTCTGTAAACGTCATTCAAGGGTAGAATTGTATCAGAATAATTCATCGAATATAAAGAGATATTACAATTGCCTCTCGCAGCGAGCAAAGTTAATGATAATACACTTTGCGAGGTAACAGGAAAAATTTGTTGGGATGTTTATTCAAAAGAGGAATATCTTGAATTAATAGAATTTTGCTATAGAGAGTATGGGTATCATGTTAAGACAGTAAGTTACGTAAATACCTAAGCTGTAGCTTTTACATGTACCAGGGTATACCCGCATCCCGAGTACATAACCAGGGAAGATGTAGATTGGTGTAATTGCGAAAAAGGTCTACCCATTTGGGAACTGGCCTTCACAGGGAAACCCTGGAAAACCCGGAAGAATAGACCCCAGCTCAGGTATTAAAGAAGATAGGAAAGCCTAAATCCACTAATTTTGAAATATATAGAAGTTCCATAGATTAGATCGAAGGAAAAGTGCCTCATAGCCAAAAAAAATTTACAATATTGCTCCAAAAAAAATTTCAAAATTCTTCTTTCGACGATGTAGCCGGCGATCTCGTTGTGAAGTCGATGGAACAGGAACACTGGGTACGGACAGCGGGTAGGCGACGCACAGCGTTTGGTGGAGGTGGCCCGGAGGACAGGCGATGGCTTATGGTACAGGACAGAAGCTGGTAATGTGCCGTAGAAACAGCAAGATGATCTCAGGAACAGATGATCAGGGACGTGAACATGTAACAGGTTTAAAGTGGAATAAGAAAAGGTTCTAACTGAATAACTTCCTGGAAGAGAGTAGATTAAGGCAACGAAGTCCATATTTCATCCTTGAACTCAAACTTGGAGTGGATTCTTATATTCTTCCATCTGTACTAGACTGGAACATCCATCAGTCCTGACAATCGCGAATTTTTTAATTTTTTTTTTATTTTTATAGTCCTCAATACCAAAGTTGTTTTGCATTACAACTGCTGATCGTCCACAACATTACCAAATAGACTGTGGGCATTTAAATTTTGTTGTAGTTCAAATCTAATGTATTCCTCTCAATTTTTTTTAAATCTTCGTTTTGTTATATTGCAGGTGGAAGTAGAGCATTGAATCTGTCCGAGGTTTGCTTTCAATTACGAAATTATGGATAAAATTTAAGTTTATACCTGATGAAAAATTTTAAACATAGGCATATGACACTGACTCCACAAAACGAATAATTTCTAGAAAAAAATTCTCTGAAAAATTTTCATTATTCTTAATATTAATTGATTTATAGATCCACCTGCAAATAATCATCATTAATGATGACATATGTTCATTTAACAAATCATCCACTCGCAGAATCTTCTTCATTCTCTCATGAACATTTATGGAAATATATTTCAACAATTATGTCCATAATATGAAACACACAAACTGCTATTCTTAAAATGTTAATTAAAATTCTTAAATTAATTCTCCTGGTAGAGAAGGCATAATGAAAAATCTAAAAATTATAATAATTTTCTCTCGTGCAACCAGAGTTTCTTCAATTGTTTGCAGCAGTGACATTATCGACTGTTGCTTCATTTCACAGTTCATTTATTTTCTCGCTCGAACAGCATACATCACACACACAGCGTATTTACCTACATATCCCGCACTGCTCAAGTTTCACACGCAATTCTCACATAAGTGCCGTGACTTGGGGAAATGCACTTTCATTGTATATCACTAAGGCTTCTGCTCACAGTTCACACTTACAAACACTAATAATTAACAAATTGTTCTACCTATCTTAAAATTTTGTGCTACTCTATCACAGGAGTAATCTCACTGTCTCTTAACCTATCACAGAATTACTCTCACTGTCTCTTAACCTATCACAGGAGCAATCTCACTGTCTCTTACCCTCTAGACAACATAAACTTCTTGACATTTATATACACACTCGACTCACAGTCAAATTCCACTCTAAATTCTTCTCCATATTTGGTATCACAGATCTACGATCCTTCAAAAAATTTCTTAATGTCATTATGCGGGTATAATCCCTTTATTCTTTTCGATTCGAGATATGCCAACAAGTATGGTCCACTATTAGGTATATTTACAATAACATATGGTCCGGTATAAATAAGATTCCATTTCTTTATGTTCTTCATCAGTTTCGAGGAATGGGTGTGTCGCCTCAATAAAACCTTTTCTCCAAGATGAAACATCTGAATCCGGTGAATCCGTTTATCATATGTCAATTTCCGTTGTATTGCATTTTTAGTTAAACTGACAAGTGCGAGTCGAATCTTTTTTTCTTATTTTAAATTCTGGTCTTCATACTTTGGCAGATGGTTTATCCAGAAATTCTTTTCAATCTGACTAAACATAAGCTCTGTTGGAGTAAAGTTATTTGAGGTATGTGTCAGATATTTGTTCAAATTCTGACAAATAGTCAGCCCATGATGTTTGTTTACTGTGACAGTATGTACGCATAAATCGGTTTAATTCTCGGAACTACCTTGTGGATGGTAACATGATGTCAAAAGTTGTAGAATACCAAGCTGTGTTAATGTTTGCTTCCATTTAAATCCGGTAAAAATTCTGGCATTATCTGTAATTATGGATTTCGGTAAACCTACATGCGGAAGATAGTCACGCACCATTCTCGCTACAGCAGCTCTGGCAGTAGCACACTTTAGTGGATATAGTTTTACATATTTTGTAAACACGTCAAAGAATCCAACAATGAATTTCACTCTTCCTCTTGATCGTGGGAGAGGGCCGCAGATATCACACGAAATTAACTCTCTTGGCTCTCGTGGAATAACTGAATGCAGAACATGCTTACTACCTCTATTATCCGGTTTTGCCTTTTGAGAGAGTAAACAGTTTTGTATTGTTTGGTGCACTTTTCTCCGAATATTCGGAAAATAACAGTATGCTCCTATTTTATTGGCACATTTAATTACACCAAAATGTCCCCATGATAAGTGGGTAAACCAAACTAATTTTTCCTCACATTCCTTCGGGACACATACACACCACCGTGGATTGTTGTCCTTCCCACATCTGAAGAATAATCCTCCATTTACTAATTTATAATGATCTAGACTAGCCCTTGAATTTTGTTGTTCCTTTAGCTGAATTATCTTCCTCCATCGAGGGTCTTTTCGTTGTAAATTTCCCATATCTCTACAAAGATGTACATAATAAGTCTTGCAGCAGTAATACTAGAAAATCCGAAGTATTTACTGATTCTATTCCCGGCGTTAAACCTTCTGGGGATCTTGACAGTGCATCCGCAATAATATTATCTCTGTCAGACACATGAATAATTTTAAATTGGTACTGATGTAGTGTCATTGTCCAACGTGATAGTCTGGGATGTAATAATTTACATGTTTGCAAAAAGGTTAGAGATTGGCGGTCACAATACACAATCGTTTTAGAATCATATAGATAATAGTTAAATTTCTTGAATGCCCAGATAACCGCAAGTGCTTCAAGTTCTGTGGTCGTATAGGCTCTTTCACAGGGCGATAACACTCGACTAGCAAATGCTATCGGGCAGAATGTTGGTACCCCCTTTTATTTTCCTTATTTGGAAGAGACAAGCACCTAATCCAGCATCCGATGAATCCGTGGACAGACAGAACTCACAATTCATATCAGGGTGATATAATAAGGATGCGTTAACGAGTTGGTCTTTAATGTCTCGAAAAGCTAGTTCACATTCTTCAGTCCATTGGCATGGCACATCCTTCCGTAGAAGCCGGTTTAATGCCTCAGAATTCATGGCTTGAGTCTTTCTGAAACGACGGAAGAACGATGCCATACCTATAAAACCCTTCAGCTGTATTTTATTTCGTGATGATGGAAAATTTCGAATTGCACTTATCTTCTTCTCGGTAGGCAGGATACCTTTCGCATATATCATATGTCCTAAGAACTTAATTTGTGTTAAAGCAAAATGAGACTTTTTGTAAGTTTACTGTAATTCCGGTTTTCTTGAAAACAGCAAAAATCCTTTCCAAAATACGCAAATGCTCTTCTCATGTTTTCGTGGCTATTAATAAGACGTCAACAAACACAGTTATACGACTACGCAGTTCTGGTCCAAGAACATAATCCAAAGCTGAGATAAATATTCCGGTACTAATTTTAAGTCCGAACGGGACAACTTGTGATGTCCGGAATTAAAAAAAAAAGGGTGATGGTAATTTTTTGTTTTTGTTTGTTGAAAGGAAAGAAAGAAAAAAGGGTGAATAAAGGTGAAGGGAAGTGGTTCTATTTTTACTGGAATGAACTTATTGATGGACATCACAAAAATTTATTTTACCTATATTTTTTTTTTACTCATCGAAGAAGACAACACAACACATATAAAAGAAATCATCACACTAATATTATCCACAGAATGATCGTTTCACAAGACACTTTCTAGCTCGACTGACTCTTAAGACTGAACAAGACTCGACTGACTCTACTCTCTCTCTGGACCACAGCCTCTTCACGTCCCTCTGGACCAGAGATTTCAACTCTGATTAGCACGCCGATTATTTAATTAATCGTACAGCCGCTGGGCGCGCGCTTGGCGCGTCATTTAAATGGGGTTAAACGCACACCGCGAGAGGCGTGGGCTAGCGGTGTCTTACGGGTATCGCCACACGGCCCCCTCTACTGGTGCGTAAGTTTTTCCAACTTCGCGGCAGTACCAGATTTGAGTTGACGAACAAGGTTGTGCAGTGTTTGCACCAGCATTATACAACATTTTCAAACATATGACAAGTACATACATATATAAAGAATTATAGCCTAAAGTACAAAGTTTAAGTAAACATACATAAATTGTTGCACATTACAAAATAGCCACTTTGAAATTGATCAATGGATGATTAATTTTTTTTTAGAGAGATGCCTGCACCGTTGGCAGTCCTATTATTAAAACAATAGCTGCTACCCTGTATTCACAGTTCTTATTGTGTCGACCAGTGAGCACTATGCTTTGCCTCAGTTCAGTGTGGTGCGTCGTGCGAAGCACAGTAAAAGTCACAGCACCACAACTTTGTTTACTTTACAGTTTGCACATCAGGACAATAGGTAATGAATCTGCTTACGACAAAAGAACACAAAAGGTCATACAATTTGGTTTTAAGTTGTCGATGACAACAAAGTTCATGTCAGTATTGTTGGTGTTTAAGAGTGGCTGTGCGTGCACGAGTGCAGTAATTTTGATAAAGTGGTCCATCCACCACGCACCGCGGCACTGCGTACAGCTTCGCGCTCGGGTCCGCTGTTGAGGTATAATAAGCGGTGACACGTCTGGCGGCGCCACCCCTTACGACGGACGCGACAGTACTGGTAGCCGCATCCGAAGACCGTACAACGCAGACTTTCAAGCACTTTCCAAGGTAGGGATCACTGTGACACGCATCATTGCACTTTATCGTAGAATTTGAGATTAAACTTATCACTTTGTACGGAAAACACTTTTCTATCATATTTTTACTCTTGACTGGTTGATTTCTCTTTATCAACACTATTTGATTTTTTTTTTACACTGTTCAGAAGGGAGGTTCGACGTCCTGTTCCTTCTGAGAACACATTTTCACAGTCACTTCACTTTTGAGCAAAATTTCACTTTGCATCTTTTCTCCTTTTATATTAGGTGCACATAGTAAGAGTGTTTTGTGTGTATCGTTCACAAGAGGACATTTAAGTTTTGAATAGGCAAGTTCAAAATTACATAGAAAAAATGGACATGTACATATACATAAAATGATTACCTACTATAGACATGAAATTCAATATACATAATACAAATGAACTTCTTCGTAGCTAAGTTGCTACATAGCCATTGAAATACTTTGCTAGTCGTGACCTGTGAAACTCTCCCAAAATTCATATTTATATAGAGAATACTAGTTGTTTACATCTTCAAAAACTTACAATGTTTTGCTAGTCGTGTCCTGTGAAACTTTACAAAATTCAGATTTATATTGAGATTGCTAGTTGTTTACATTTACAAAATTTTACAATTAGACATGACATGACATATTTATGTACACGAAATTCAGGTTGTGCCATCTATTTCTTGCTGTGCATGTGCACTAACGGAGTACTATCTCCTTCTTTACAGAATATTGAAATCTATGGCATCTGCCATCAAGAATTCTGCAAAACTCGACGAGAGACCCTAAGTGCTGCAAATTATGAATGGACAAAATATACAAAAGAATAGTGCAAAAACCTCACTACCCCACTATCCATCGTCCAGCAGTGGGCAAGGAGGTGGGAGTAGGATCAAGATAGAAGGATTGGGTTATATTCATATTTACAAAATCTTCATCAATACAGTAGTGTTTTCACACATGTGTGCGACGAATAGTGTATCTGTTTGCGTAACGTATGCATCATAAACTTTACCATTGCGCAAGTGTCACTGACTTTAAGCCAATTCATGTTGTATTCAGTTTCATCCTTTAAAGTTGATCCGAATTGCTGTTTAAGCAAAAAGAAATTCAATGATCATTGTCAATCACTTCCTGTAAATCAGTCAAAGATTTTTGCAAGAATCAATGTGAGTACCGTATATGGTTTAATTCACTCGTTGAATCAGTCATGTTTAGGTAAATACGCGCTTAATGATACGGTAGTTTATATTCCTGAAAAAAATTCGGTCAGTAAACGTACTAATAAATGACTATAGGATCCTTCCATAAGAGGTGTACTTTAGTGAGTATCACGTAGTAAAATAAATATATGAATTTCCTGTAGGTAAAGGAAAATGAATGCGCTTTAGTTTCCATAAAGACAAGAAAATCGCTGTGTCCACGAAGACAGCTGCGTCGTACTGCTTCACACACAAATCTTCAAAAACTTATCCACTTTGCTGAAAGAGAAAGAAAAATCTCATACACTAAAGTATGTTTTCTTGTAATCGTGAATTGTACGTCGTACCGGTAGTCGTGTAGTTTTTGTTTCCTGGTCGAGAACATGAGCAGAGAGCGGGAGACTTCGTATCCTAGCAATTGTTTTATGAGAGTCGCATTTTCTTAACTCTGGTCCAGACAGAACGACATAAAATTGCATAACTTATATACTATCCCACTTACACAAATACATATGTCCATGTCCTCACAGTATCAAGTAATGAGTGCTAGATTTCACCTAAATTACTTCACAGGATAAAAACATTTTTTTTAAATAGTGTTAATGTTAGTGAGTTCATAAGTTCGTAACCATTAAACACGACCTTCGTAAATGTAGAATACGAATCTTACGAAGGCAGCCTGCATGCATGGTACTACACAATTAGCCTGTGTAAAGAATGAGATTCTATAACGACAGCAATTTTTACTCGCTACGTAAGCAGATTATTTATTTCGCTGTGGCTGATAAACATTTTTCCTCCACAATGACCTACGTACAAAATTTACGTTTGTTACGATGGAGAGCACACAAACTCTTTGTGCCAAGCTTGAGATAATGGTTTTTTAAATAGGGCACATACCAAATAAGTTTTTCTTTCTCCTTTTTTATTGCCTACACGGCGAATCATTTCTCATTAACATCTATCAGTATTCATACACACGTATCGTTTTCATTCATACAGCTTCATATAATTAATATTCACCTTTCTTCTCATAGAACAGCTTCAATATAAATCGCAAATCATCAAATAATACTACGTGGTGGCATCATTGGCTCACACACAACGAAATCCTCATCATCATCATAAAAACTACCTTATAAACTAAAATTCACATTCATTCTTTCACACTCATTTCAGCACAATCATTCACTCATGCTGGCGTATAGTATAGCATTCTGGTGGCTCCCAAATTCATCACAGTTATTAACATAATAAAATCCCTTTTCTTGTACATAGTTTCCTGTTCTAGAAAATGCCTGTTTAAGGAGTAAGTTTGGTCGCTAACTTCGTTGTCCTTGGCTAGTAGTCAAATTATTCGTAGCATAGTAAATATAACGTAGATTAAATAGTTCTTGGATTGCATGTAATGTTTAACGTAGATTTGCTATAGTTTAATGCGTTATGATTCTTTGCATTGACTAACAATTAACACTAACATTTTAGCTGTAACTAGCACATCCTTTCTCTTTCTCTTGCTTTACATACTGCTTTAAGTGGTGGTGGGCGTAAAGTCCTTTAACTTTCTGTGTTGTAGGGTATGCTAATAAATAACATCCAGGGTGAGGAATATCGACGATCCGGTATGGACCTGAGTAAACTAATTGCCATTTCTTAAGCAAACGTTTTAGCCTCGTAGATTTGGGATGGGTTGTGAGCAATACCAAATCATCAATTTCGAACACACGTGTCGGTCTGACCCGTTTATCAAATTTTTTCTTTCGGAACTCCGCAGTGTGTGCCAGGGTAATGGCAGCTTGCCTTACCTTTTCCTGCAAAGAAATATCGTTCGAAGACAACTTAGGCAGGGGACTTGACCATGAGTTTTTTTCTGGTTCGTCTGATAATAACTCGGCAGGTGAGAATCCGGTTGAACTATGTGGCAAATTGTTCACAATGTACTCGAACGGAGCGAGGTATTCTATCCATTTGGAATGTTTTGTAGAAGAATGGATGCGCATAAATTGATTAAATTCTTTAAAAATTCGCTCAACGGGGTTACCCTGTGGGTGAAATCGGAAAGTAAGAACATGTTTAATATCGGAATCTTGCAGAAATGATTTCCACTTTGCACTCGTAAAGTACGATGCATTGTCCGTTAGGACAGCGACAGGTTTTCCGACGCGGGCTAGGTAGTCGGCCGAAAAGCGTCGAATGATAGCCGCAACAGTGGCTGTGCGCAAGGCGTACAATTTCACATACTTAGTAAAAACGTCCAATATAGCCAAAATGTATTTAGCACCACCGCGGGATTGTGGATAGGGTCCGCCAATGTCTACGGAAATCAAATCAAGCGGTTGCTTTGGAGGAATGGGATGCAATTCAATTGATGCATGTTTGTTCAAATATTTTGCCTTCTGGCAAATGATACATTTGCGAATGACCTGCAGGACTCTACGTCGCATGTTAGGAAAATAGCAGAAGCGTAGGATCTTGGCGGCACATTTATTAATGCCATAATGTCCCCAGGTTTTGTGGGCGAACAAAATGAAGTCGTCAACATAAGCTTCCGGTAAACATACCAACCAACGCTCTGACACGAGATGGGAACGATGAAACAGTACACCATTGTTGATCTTGTAGTAATTTTGAAGATTAGAATTTGAATTCTGACATAATTTTGTTTTTACTGTAGACCACCTAGGATCGGCATCTTGTAACTGTGCAAAATCCCTGCAGATTCGGTGATAGTAGCGGTTGTAGGATTCGTCATACATTAACATGACCTGAAAGTCGGAAGTTTACTCATGCAAATCTGAAAGATTTTTCGCATCGTGCGGAAGACGAGAAAGAGCGTCCGCAACAATATTGGTTTCGCCGGAGATGTAAATAATTTCGAAATCGTATTCTTGTAACGACAAACACCAACGAGTGAGCCGGGAATGAAGTAATTTGCAAGACAGTAAAAATGATAAAGCTTGGTGGTCTGTATAGATGCGTGTATGTTTTCCCCAGAGAAAATATTGAAATTTTCGCATAGACCAAATAATTGCAAGGGTCTCGCGTCCCGTAACTGAATACGATCTCTCGCATTCAGTTAAGGTGCGACTGGCAAAACTGATAGGTTTTACTATTGTTCGATCATGTTCAACAGACAGTTGAAACAAAAAGGCCCCAAGTCCATAAGATGACGCATCGGTCGATAGGCAGAAGTCTTTTGACATGTCCGGATGACAGAGGAGTGGTGCGTGGATTAATGATTGTTTAATTTTTTCAAAATCGGCTTGACATTCTGTAGTCCATCGCCAAAGGGAATTTTTCTTTAGAAGATTTAGAAGATGTGGGCTGTTAAGAGCTTGCTGTGTCACGAACTTTCTGAAAAATGACGAAAGACCCAAAAATGCTTTAAGTTGTTTTTTGGTTCGGGGTGCAGGAAAGTTGCGAATTGCTTCAGTCTTTTTAGAGTCCGGCCTGATGCCTTCCGGGGTGATGATGTGGCCAAGGAACTTAATCTGTTGTCGGGCGAACCTTGATTTTTCCAAATTGATTGTCACGCCTGCATCGGCGAATTTAATCAAAATTTGTCTTAGAAGATCGACATGTTCTTCCCAGGTGGCAGTCGCCACAACTAAATCCTCCACATAGGGAGTGATTTGTGAAAGTAAATCTGGCCCGAGGACGTCGTCAAGCGCCTCGATAAAGATTCCTGCACTTATTCGTAACCCGAATGGCAAAACACGGAATTGGTATGATCGTCCTTCGCACAACAATGCGGTATATTTACGTGATTCAGGATGTAGAAGAACCTGGTAGTAGGACGATAGAGGACAAATGTAAGGATGTAGAAGCTTATCTCACTAGGGGTAAGATAGATACTGCCTACAGGAAAATTAAAGAGACCTTTGGAGAGAAGAGAACCAAGTGTATGAATATCAAGAGCTCAGATGGCAGCCCAATTCTAAGCAAAGAAGGGAAGGCAGAAAGGTGGAAGGAGTATATAGAAGGTTTATACAAGGGCGATGTACTTGAGGACAATATTATGGAAATGGAAGAGGATGTAGATGAAGACGAAATGGGAGATACGATACTGCGTGAAGAGTTTGACAGAGCACTGAAAGACCTGAGTCGAAACAAGGCCCCCGGAGTAGACAACATTCCATTGGAACTACTGACGGCCTTGGGAGAGCCAGTCCTGACAAAACTCTACCAGCTGGTGAGCAAGATGTATGAGACAGGCGAAATACCCTCAGACTTCAAGAAGAATATAATAATTCCAATCCCAAAGAAAGCAGGTGCTGACAGATGTGAAAATTACCGAACTATCAGTTTAATAAGCCACGGCTGCAAAATACTAACGCGAATTCTTTACAGACGAATGGAAAAACTGGTAGATGCAGACCTCGGGGAGGATCAGTTTGGATTCCGTCGAAATGTTGGAACACGTGAGGCAATACTGACCTTACGACTTATCTTAGAAGAAAGATTAAGGAAGGGCAAACCTACGTTTCTAGCATTTGTAGACTTAGAGAAAGCTTTTGACAATGTTGACTGGAATACTCTTTTTCAAATTCTAAAGGTGGCAGGGGTAAAATACAGGGAGCGAAAGGCTATTTATAATTTGTACAGAAACCAGATGGCAGTCATAAGAGTCGAGGGGCATGAAAGGGAAGCAGTGGTTGGGAAAGGAGTGAGACAGGGTTGTAGCCTCTCCCCGATGTTATTCAATCTGTATATTGAGCAAGCAGTAAAGGAAACAAAAGAAAAATTCGGGATAGGTATTAAAATTCATGGAGACGAAGTAAAAACTTTGAGGTTCGCCGATGACATTGTAATTCTGTCAGAGACGGCAAAGGACTTGGAAGAGCAGTTGAACGGAATGGACAGTGTCTTGAAAGGAGGATATAAGATGAACATTAACAAAAGCAAAACGAGGATAATGGAATGTAGTCAAATTAAATCGGGTGATGCTGAGGGAATTAGATTAGGAAATGAGACACTTAAAGTAGTAAAGGAGTTTTGCTATTTAGGAAGTAAAATAACTGATGATGGTCGAAGTAGAGAGGATATAAAATGTAGACTGGCAATGGCAAGGAAAGCGTTTCTGAAGAAGAGAAATTTGTTAACATCGAATATAGATTTATGGATCAGGAAGTCGTTTCTGAAAGTATTTGTTTGGAGTGTAGCCATGTATGGAAGTGAAACATGGACGATAACTAGTTTGGACAAGAAGAGAATAGAAGCTTTCGAAATGTGGTGCTACAGAAGAATACTGAAGATAAGGTGGATAGATCACGTAACTAATGAGGAGGTATTGAATAGGATTGGGGAGAAGAGAAGTTTGTGGCACAACTTGACTAGAAGAAGGGATCGGTTGGTAGGACATGTTTTGAGGCATCAAGGGATCACAAATTTAGCATTGGAGGGCAGCGTGGAGGGTAAAAATCGTAGAGGGAGACCGAGAGATGAGTACACTAAGCAGATTCAGAAGGATGTAGGTTGCAGTAGGTACTGGGAGATGAAGCAGCTTGCACAGGATAGAGTAGCATGGAGAGCTGCATCAAACAAGTCTCAGGACTGAAGACAACAACAACAACAACAAAGGGTTGCAATACGGCGAGTGCGAATTTTCTATGATTTTCCAACGTAGCATTCTGTTAATTTCCTGCATAACCGCTGGTTTTTTAGACCACGGTATATTGTAGTGTGTACGACAAAATGTTAGGTGGGGTTTGACATCCATCTTGTACACATACCCACGTATGATACCAGGTTTATCTTGAAAGACTACTGAAAATTGTTGAAGAAGGTGAAACAGATTCTGTTTTTGCAAATCAGTTAGATGGTAGGCTTCGGCATACTTTTCCCACAGAGTTTTACTATCAGCATTGTAAGAAGAATTGCAATTGTTTGTCATAGAAAAATTAGTGATGGGCACAGATTGTACTTTCAAGTGACGTACGTCCCGATAAGAATTGTTGTTATTAATTGTTTTAGATAAAGGTATCAAAATTCTTTGCTTTTCAACCGTCAATTGACAGATACCATTCCCTAAGTCAATCACTGCTCGATACTGATTTAAGAAATCGATGCCGAAAAGACATGGAACTGTTAAATTATCCACAACAAGGAAATGATAACGAACATGCACGTTGGAAACAACAAAAGTTAGAAGAGCTTGTAATTTGACATTTTTTGATTTGTTTCCAGTGGCACCGATGATTCGGCAGTTCTGCACTGGAAACGTCGGAAGTTTAGAACCTTTATCTAGATCCAAGTACAGGGAACTAGAAATCACGCTTGCTGACGCTCCAGTGTCGAATAACACTTCTACAATGGATTTCTCTAACGATAAAACAGCAGTTGCCTGAACCGTTACCTTTACTTTGTCGTTATTACTAGACTTATTATTCTCGGCAAGAAGGTCATGTTCCATAGTGTGTCCGTCTTGGAATCTCAAAAAACAATTTGCAAGATTATTGGCGCCCGTGCTCACGTTCTCGACCGGGGGTTGGGCGCTTACGCCGGTCTGCTCATGTTTTCCGCCGCGTTATTAGGCGACGCATTTTGGTCATCACTTACCTCAATAATATTTATCCTTTGTTCATGGACATGTTTGGTATTCGGTGGAGTTTGATTACCGCAGTCCTGATTATTAGCATTGTTTGTTGGTACAAAGTGTCGTGCATTCGGAAACATATAATTGTAGTTGTGTGGTGTATAGTTCGGGTTTCCCCACTGCGGGGGTGGATAACTGACTCTAGAATTTTGACAATTTGAATTATTCTGCTGATATGGCGAATTTCTCTCAAAATAACCAGGGTTGTATCTTCCATCCTGACGTCTGTTTTGATTGTTGTTGTTTCGGTTACGGTTGTTGTTGCCTCTGGAGTACTGATTGTTGTTGAAACTACCATTGCGTCTGTTGCCATTACTATTACTTTTTCGGTAAAATTGACCATTACCAAAACTGTTGTAATTGTTGGAATTTTGGAATCGGGGATCGCAAGATTGCTGCGAATATTGTGTGAAGTTGGGCTGTTGTGATTTTTGCCCCTGATTTTGAGGAAGCGGGTTTGCATTCCACATGTTACCGCTGTTGTTATTTTGATTGAAATTATGGCAATTGTTTTGGCGAGAGTTGGAATTAGCATTATAAATATGTGGAGTGTTCCCTGAATCTCCTCTAAACACAAGGTCTACTTCATTCAAATAATCTAGAAATTTCTTGATGTTAGTTTCCGGAACACCAATTAATTGTGTCCGGTTATGCAGGGGTAAATGACTTTTTAAGGTGTTAATCACATCGGCAAGATCGGCCGGTTTTGACCAATAAAGTGTTTTGTCCAGGTATCTTTCAAAATATTGACGCAAAGTTTCTTTACGAGGGTTGTATGGTTCGGGATTGTGAACTTCACGTCGAAGTTGTTTTTGCTCATGTTCTGACCAGAATTCCTGCAGAAAAGCCTCTTCAAATTGCTTGAAAGTTAAATTTTGCCTTTTTATTTCAGCACCCCATCTGGATGCTCGCCCCCTCAACAGATTACTTACAAAAAAAATCTTTTCCGCATCTGACCAGTTGTGCGGAAACATTCCGTCAAAAGACCTAATAAAAACAATCGGGTGCACCGCTTGGGTATCATCGGAACTGAACGTTGGAAAATAGGCATGTTTAATCATGTTACCGTCAACAATACCGGCAGGCACTATAGGGCCTGAACTATTGTTCCCTGGTGAAACTTCATGGCACAAGGGTGGTTGAGAATTACTGTTTTCTGCGATCACTGAGAGCGGCTCTGTTTGATGTTTTTCGCTCGCAAGTGATTCGCTGTTAGACTGTGGAACAAACTGCACAGTGAAATTAGGCGGTGAACTCGTTGTGAGTGGGGTTGTAGGCGGAACAGTAACTACGTTAGAATCGGGAGTTAATAACTGAGAAATTTGGTTTTTTAAAGTGTTGGTCTCGGTTTGCACCTGCGACATGGCCTGGTGTAAAATCTCTTTTGTAGCGGTTTCTACCCTTTGCTCAATGAGCTTGTTGCAAATACCACATTCGTGCACTAATTTTTCTCCACTGTTTGCGTTACACTCTAAAGAAAGCGATTCTGTTTTTTCCTCCAAATGGGAAATTTTTTCTTTCATTTCTAATTGTTGTAAGCATACTACGCTAACTTGTTGAGTAATACCTTCGATATCCATCGAAATTTTATTTTGTGAGGTGGTTTGATTTTGCACGAAATTCTGAACTAGATCATTGACCTGAGCCTGAGCGTTCGTGACCTGATCCAACTTGGTTTTACATGACTGCATTTCGGAATTTGTCACTGTTTGATATTTAACAAAGGAATTTTCGTGAGTGTTTACACGACATGACAATTCGTTGAAACTTTCGGTTAATTGTGCCGTTTTTGAATTAAGTTCTGAGATTTGGTTAGCCTGTTTTTCCAGAGTAGATGTTACCTCAGAAGACAATTGATCGTTTTTGCTGTTTAATTCTTTTGTACTCTGCTCCTGTTTATCAAATCTAGTGTCTAGTTTATCAAACCTTTCATTAAGGATGCTATCCATACTTCGCGTAAGAAGTTGTATTAAAATTCCGTACTGATTCGGATCGATGTTTGGATCATTGTTCCTTTCACTAGAGTTGTGCAAATTAGGATCGGAGTGGGAAATCCCTAGTTGGACACGTCTACTATCGTTTTCCATAGGGTCAGGATTATTGGGTGTGTCACCTGATGAATTACTTTCGTTACTTAGTATTATTTGATGTGATACACCTGCAGTAAATTCCATAGATTCTGGGCTGGAAAAGCCTAGGAAAGGGGATGCTGATGATACAGTAGCATCACCGTTATCAGTTTGCTGTTGCTGTTGTTCCATTTTTGCCAATAATTAACAAACGTGAAATATACAAATAGTACACCCAGAATGGCGATGGCTTGCAAAGTACAAAAGATAAATAAAATTTAAATAGTTAGACGGTAATAACTATTACTTGATAGAATTTCCAAAAATGTCTGAATTATTATTGTGGTTGTAACCGTATTCGCGTAGCTAATCTGAAAGTGGTGACATGACGTAGCAAACAGGATTGACTCATAACAATGACTTCTGCATATCTTACTGTTGAATTTCAATGTTACAATAATAGAAATTCCATTGACAAAGGGTATGATTCTTGTTTAGGGAAATGCATGGGAAATGGGAATAAAAGTTAGCATAGGCGGGAGGCGCACGCTGGACAATGGCATAGCAGAACAAATGCTTTTGCACTACTCACCGCGCTGCGTTGAAGCTTGCAGAAATCTTGTTAATCTTGAAACAACGTTAGCTCTCGTTTTCATATTGGGCATGAAAGAGAAAATTACAGTTTTTTAGCCAATGTACAAGACAATAAATATTACTACACGTATGATTTTACTTTAATTTGCCCTTGTTAAGTTCATTCCAGTAAAATCCGAAGATTGGCGTCCTGTAAACGGTCGCCAGTGTGATGTCCGGAATTAAAAAAAAAAGGAGGGTGGTAATTTTTTGTTTTTGTTTTGTTGAAAGGAAAGAAAGAAAAAAGGGTGAATAAAGGTGAAGGGAAGTGGTTCTATTTTTACTGGAATGAACTTATTGATGGACATCACAAAAATTTATTTTACCTATATTTTTTTTTACTCATCGAAGAAGACAACACAACACATATAAAAGAAATCATCACACTAATATTATCCACAGAATGATCGTTTCACAAGACACTTTCTAGCTCGACTGACTCTTAAGACTGAACAAGACTCGACTGACTCTACTCTCTCTCTGAACCACAGCCTCTTCACGTCCCTCTGGACCAGAGATTTCAACTGTGATTAGCACGCCGATTATTTAATTAATCGTACAGCCGCTGGGCGCGCGCTTGGCGCGTCATTTAAATGGGGTTAAACGCACACCGCGAGAGGCGTGGGCTAGCGGTGTCTTACAGGTATCGCCACAAACTCTAAATTGGTAACTTCTCCCAGCATAGATAAATGCGGTATATTTCCTAGATTCTTCATCCATTTGGACCTGCCAGTACGATCTTCTCAAATCAGCACTAGTGAAGTACGAAACATCCTGGAAATTTTGAATTAATTCATCTGTATTTTCCGGATGAGTCCTTACAGGTACTATTATTTTATTAATCTCTCTTGCATCCAGAACTAATCTAACGTTACCTCCAGGTTTTAGAACGACTAAGAGCGGAGAACAATATGGACTAGTTGATGGCTCAATCAAAATCCATTCTAACATTCTATTTATCTCCCTTTAAACAGATTGTTTTAAACGCCAGGGGATAGTGCGTGTAACAGTATGTCTGATGTGGCTTCACTTGTAGGTGACAAATATACCCTTTAATAATTCCTGCTTTCTCATCAAAAATGTCTTCATATTCCTCTAACAAATAATGAAGCTGCTGCCTTTGTTCTCCGGTAAGCTGATTTGATTCACTAGCTTTTATCATTATTGTTTGGTTAAAGTCCTCTTGTTGTATCAAATCCTTTGAAAGCTCCTTCCAACGACCGTTTTTAGTGTCAATTAATTGGACTATGGCACCGCGACAATATTTCTCACGCACAGTTTCCTTTCTATTTAAATCCAGTACTATCTCTTCTCCATTTAATCTAAATTTAACTATTCCTTCCAAAAAAATAAATCTGACAATCGTACTCCTGCATACTCCCAATACCAAGAATACAGTCCACTAATAACTTCTCCACTACTAGGAACGTGCATTTTATTGCTACATTTCCCATTTTCATCTCTAATTGTGTTTGTATTTTGACATTGGGAGCGCGTGCTCCAACAGCTCCGATGACTTTGCAGTTTTTTCCCGGCAGAATTGGTACCTTCTTCTTCCTAATAAGTCTCCTAAAAAGAGCACCTGAGATGAAAATGGCGGAAGCGGCGGAGTCTAATATCACATTCGTTGGAACTTCCTCTATTTCAACAAATACTTCCGATACCGGAATACTCGATCTGTCATTATGACACGTTATTAAATCCTTTGTTAACTCTTCAGTCAAGAGCTCACCATCATTATATCTTAACAATTGTAATTTTACTGTTTCGCCCCTAACAGATCCCCTGACCGCTCCTCCGGGGCACGATGCGGTCATGTTTAGTTTGACTGATTGTGGGTCCGATTGGTGTTAGTCTCGTCAGCTACTTCAGTGATTATCGGTTGTTGTGGTGAATTCGGTCTATATTGTCTTGCTTGATTCGCGTAATTGTTGTTGTTGTTCTGGTGGTGTTGGTAGAACTGTCCTGTTTTGCCAAGCATTGGATTATATCGATTAAAATTCCTGTTGTTCCTAAAATAGCCCCTCGTTGCACAAATACTAAAGTTTATATTATGGTAATAATTATTGTTTGCATTTTGTCCATTTCTAAGTCTCCTCGGAGAGTGTAGTTGGTTATGATTATTGTTACTGCTACCATTACTACCATTCCCATTCGAGTTGCAGCTCGGATTCGCTTCCATTACCCTTGTTTGATATGACATTTCTCTTGCCCTTTTATTGTCCTCAATTATATCAACGTGATCAAGCGTAGTCATAAATGAGTCTATATCCTTATCATTTATATATAACAGCTGGTTCCTTATACTGGTGGGTAGTCTGGACTTGAGTATCCTAAATATATCCGGCAAAGGAATTGGTACATCCCAATACAAAGATTATTAATGTATTTCTCACAATATCTCTTTAGAGATCCTCTAGAAAATGAGAAAGGCCTTCCTAAGTCTTTCTTGTATTCCAGCAGACCAATATTTTGCTGAAAAGCCTGCTCAAATTCTTTATAACATTTACAAAAAGATGTTTGTTCGGATGCCCACAATGCTCTTGATCCTTGTATATAGCCAGATACAAAACTAATCTTTTGCCATTCTGTCCAAGATCGTGGAAATAGACCTCTGAAACTTCGAATAAAGACTACAGGATGAACATTCCTTTTCTCAGGGTTAAAGATTTGAAACTGTCTCTGTTTAATCATCTTCTCCTCAACGGTACTACGATTCCAAAAATCATCCTGTTCGTACTTTTCCCTGTGGCTATCCGTTATATCGAATCTAACTTGTGATGTTCCAGTTCTGTCTACATCGGATCTTGACGTGGACGGAATGTCACGCGCAGATTGAGAATTTTGTTTCCTACTTCTCGCTGTTTCTAAATCCTCCTGTGAGAGATTTAGTGATCTTTCTATATTTTCTTTCCAACGGGAGAATTCTTCGCCAAGTTGTTCACGAACTTCCTTTAACCCTTTGCTGAAAACATTTTCGCCGAAACTCTCTGAAATTGACTGTAAAGCTACTTTCACAGTTTCTTCTATCGTTTCCGAAGAAAAATTTTGCCGTTCTAACGTCATTTCTGAAAACTTTCCCGCAAGTACATTCATTCTATGTTCCACTGTCTCCTGTTTTTCCTTCACTTCGTCAAATTACTTCTTTAGATTATCTTGGGATTCTATAGTTTCTGGTATGTCCTCTTGAGCTTGTATTACTTGAGGAAACAATTCTACTTGTTTTTGTATCGTGTCAATTTTGACGGATACATATTCGGTTAGTTCCGCTTTTAATTTACTATTGTTTTCTTGGCATTGTTGGTGGACCTGCTCAATTTGAGCAATAAGATTCTGTTCGGTCCTTACTGCCTGTTCTTTTATTTCCTGTGTCTGGGTATTTAATCTCTGATCTAATTCGGTAAAGGTTGCTCTTAACTGATTTTGTAATTCTGTTTGATTTTCGGCTAATTGATTTTGGAGTTCATTTTGTATGGCGGATAAGTCTCGTTTCACCTCCGCTTGGCCTTCGGCTAATAGAGACAACTGTTGCATAATAACAACTAATGTGTCAACAACACATCAGCTGTTGTATGAATGTTTTCTGAACCAGCGGGATTATTTATATTGCTACCGCTAGCCACAACAGTCTCAGAATTGGTATCCGTGGCCTCTGCTTCTGCGCAAACAGCTGAAGGCTGTTGCACGTCTCTTTGCTGATTCAATGACATTTTAAATGCCGCTCTAGTCAATACCATTAAATAGCTGTCAATATCAGGGTCTAGTCACTAAATACAGTTTCAAATTTACTGTCGTAGACACACTTAACTTTCAAGTTACTTCACGGATGGTATACAGTTCAATGCCCAGATACGAAAATCACACAATATACAGTTCTACAATCTAACTACTACCTGGAAAAAAATTCTTTCTAAATTGATTTCAAACTATTTTAACTACAGGATAAAAAAAATTAGATTTCTCTGGCCTTGTTCTGTGGTCTCGGTGTTGTCCAATAGTTGAAATCGTTTCTTGGTATCCGCAATCTTTTCCTATGGGCACCGAATCTCTCTTCAGATTAGTTACCTCTCGTTCTCGTTGGTTTTCATGAAACAAAAAATACATATATTATATAACAATGCAAGAGAGTCCTGTCACACTGGCGCCACTGTAATTTTTCCTCCTATCTATGTAGTTCTCAATTCGTTCGAGCAATCAATCGTTCATGATAGGAAACACAGTCATAGCTCAGTCATTCAAAACGATTGAGAAATTTTACTTGTTAGAATGAAATCAGGCGATGATTTTGCTTCTCTGCAGGCTCGTGCTTTTCGGCAGTCTGCTAATCTGTACAAATAAAATGCTTCGTAATTTTGGGAGCGTTGTATGATCAGTCGGGAAACCCCAGATCAAGCGGATCTTTGGCTTTGATGAAGTTTAACCTTCCGAAGAAATAATGGAGCTCTTGGATTATTAAATGTAGGTTCGTATCCAGTCTTTCGGAAGTTCCCTTCTGATTAACAACTACGCAATATATCGATGAATATCATTAATTATCAAATGTTAAATACACACCTTTTATGTGAAGGAGCACTATATATATATATATATATATATATATATATATATATATATATATATATATATATATATATATATCCCTTTTAATCGTACAATTTCGTATCAGTTATCTTCCGTCATAAATCTCAATAATCAGATTACAATTCTTCAAACAAAAAACTCAGGCTAATCCGCACGAAGACAATCTCGGAAGCTTTTTTGTTCTAACAACCACCAGAGAGTCCTACAAAGAATAATTATGCGCTCATGGCATAGCTATTGTATGAAACTATTTTGCGCATGGATTCTGCGAGTATGAAGATAGAAATTTTGTAAACGTCATTCAAGAGTAGAATTGTATCAGAATAATTCATCGAATATAAAATTTGAGTTCTTCGAGGAGATCATAAAACACTTTGAGAGTTCTCCCACCATCCTCTCCCCCCCCCCCCTGCCCCCTCCACATACACAGATAGTTGAGGTCACTAATTCTAATGAATACATTATAGAATGATACGGAAGGACTCAAATAACTGAAAGCCTAAGAGCTACTTGCAATATTACAAAGAAAGTTGAAGAAATGATGATGTCAGTGATAGTATTTTTACAATTTAATTCAAGGTTATCGTGTGATATTTCAGAGCTAATTTTCCATGGTACTTGTGTTGGCAAGACAAAAATTTACGTGACGTACAGCACCACAGACATGTTCTGTAACACTCTTATATGGTATGACACATACAGTATGTTCATCGGTCGGAATCACCGCTGAGTTCTGTCCGAGTTGGTCACTGACTTCCCATTTTTCTCACGGAGGTAAGCGTCCCACGGGTAGCGGCGAGGTTCGTTGCTGGGGATGACCGTGCCTGGGCTTCGCAGCCGGATCTCGCTCCTTTCGCGCTGCACCTCTTCCCTCAGCTGGTCCAGCCACGTGAGACCCACGTTTCTCGGGACCGTCACTTGGACGTTCTTCTTGGCCCGCCGCTGACTGACCACTAATTCCCGCTGTTCCTTGACCCAGCGCCTCACCCTCTCCCGCCTTTCCTGCCGACACATGTGGTCCGTGCGCCTCTTCTCGCTTCTTTCTGGCAAAACCTCATCGTCCGCAGGCAGTCCTACCAGGACTGGTGGAGCCTCGTCCCACGCAGCATGCGCCATACTCTCCCTCTCCTCTCCCTCGTCTTCCGTTTCTTCCGCGAGTTGCTTCACCTGACCGTCCGTCGCTCCTTTTCTCCTTTTGGCCTCGTCCCATGCATACTGCACTGTGGCCTGTATGAAATTTCTCCACGTTTCGAAATTTTCTTTGTCTTGTCTCTCTGCTTCGTTCTGATCATATTCGGCGCACTTACGGAGGAGGTCTGCCACGAGTTCCGTCTGAAACAGCAAGGTCAGTCAAAATAAGATGAATATTTGTGAAAGTACCAGAGAACAGCACTTTTAGCAAAATCTTATGAAAAAAGAAACACGTTATAAGCTACAGAAGTAATATTTAATTGCTTGCGCGGCAAATTTCTAGCGTTTACTTCGTTGCCATTAGATAGTCAACTGTGTCACACAGCTTAAGTGCGGGTGACTTACACTGTCCAGTCTCATTAATGTGACCATCTCTCAAAAGCCTGAATAATGAGCTTAACAACGCGAACCGCTGCGCAGGATCCACAGCGGGAATAGCCCGAACGAGGTGCTCCCGCAGATTCTCTATTGGTTTAAATCTAGGTAGTTTGGTGGCCAGAGGAGTATGGTAAACACATTCTGGTAACCTTCAAACTACGCACGTACACTATGAGACGTGTGATACGTAGTGTTGTCCTGCTGGTAGATGCCACCGCGCTGAGGAAAGCGCACAGCAAGTAGACGTCGAAGTGGACCCCACCTACGCCTTTCAGAATGTCGATATCACCCAGGAAATATCATGAAAACGTTCTCCAGACCATAAGGCTCCCTCGTCCGGCCTGGAACCTTCCAACGATTGATGCAGAGTATTTGCTTTCAGATATTTCAGGCCGATGGAGCATAAAACGTAGCTCATAGTAAAAAGCCACCTGTCACCGCTCAGCGGACTTCCATTTGTGGTACTGACGTGCAGATTCCCGTCTTCGTCACCGATAAATAGCATTCAGCATGGCTACATGAACTACGTACGTGCTGCAGAGGAACATCCAATGAACGGTCGTTCAGGAGGTGCTGTTGGTAGCCCCTTCGTTCATCTGGTTTGTCACCTGCTCAGCAGTTGCGCGTCTATTCGCCCGAACACATCTCTGCAGCCACTGTTCGCCCCTGGGCCATGGGGCCCGTGGTGCGCCACAGTTGACTCAGCATCAGTTTCGGACAGCCCCATTTTGCCATACATAGTATAAATTAACCACGGCGGCACGCAAACTATTTAAAAAGTTAGATGTTTCGGAAATGCTTCCACCCTTAACCCCAAGGCCAATGATCATGCATTTTTGGACGTCAGGCCAATCGCTTTGTTTCTACATTACAACGACAGCGTTGTTTTCCGTGTCACCATAAATATCCTATATATACCATTCATTACTAGTGCAGCCACCTGCCATCTGTGATCGGTTATTACATGATGACGTCGAACATAGGCGGTGGTCACATTAATGTGACTGGACCATATACCATGTTGTTTCTATAAAGCGTCGTATGTTGTATAAGGTCATTGCCAATATTACAACAAATACACTGGAGTCCAAAACTAATACTCCCTGTTTGACAATTTTGAATGACATATCCACGTACCTTTCCGAGAGTATTAAGCTCAAACATTACAAGTCAGTGGCAAGGCCTTCTATATTATACGCCTCTGAAAGCTTCTAATGAATGGGAAGCGTCCACCCACATACACAAAATTCTAAGCAGACTAGGGCCAATAAGAGAAGACAATAGCACTTACAGGATCAGACGTATTAGCTATACCACCTCAAGGCAGACATCATCACATCTATGAGGAAAAAGCGACGTGACTTCATGGACATTTCACCTGCATGAACCCTGGAGACTCACAAACAGAATGTCCACCAAGACAGGTAGAGGGAAAGACTTCAAGTACAAATGGGTCACCACAGTGAAAGCAAACATGGAGGAACTTGAAATTCCAGTAGGATCCATACAGGCCAGGTCCAAATTCCGGCCGATCACGCTACAGGGGGTATTTACCAAGTCCTTTACCAGCAAAATCAGGACAGGAACCAGAAGACCGAAATGGCCAGATGAGAGGAAGCTTGCGCACAGCCAGAAAATATAAGCTTTCTGGGTTAAGAAGAGGCAGAATATCGATGTAAAGAGTCAAAATAAGCCCCATTGTGTTAAGGAGATCCAGAGGAAAAGAAGAGGAAAAAGAAGAAGAAGGAGGAGGAGGGGGAGTAAAAGACTATATGGTGACTGTTGAACCGAGTCTCTGCTTGCCCAATCCTGCTACATGAATTCTGGGATGTAAAATTATAATTTTTTCTCTTCACGCCCCCCTTTCCACCCCCAGTCCCTTACTACCCCTTTCTGCAAACATCCCTGTTTCTAGCGGTGCTAGCGGTGCCTCGCTCTCACAGTATTTTTTTTTTTCGCCGTAGTCATGCATGTACTGCAACGACAGTTGTTTCCTGGTTCTTAATTATGCATGTACTACGTTTAGTTGAAATTTCTCCATGTGCTCCGGCGGGCGGGGGAGGGGGTGGGGGCTCCTATTACAGCAGCATTTTCCCAAATAGTAAGTCACATACACGCAAACTTTAGTTGAAATTCCTCCAAGCGTTCCAGTGTTCTGCTCTAAACGCTACCCTTTACTCCCACCACCCCCACTGCGAGGGGTTAAATGTTATCGAAGCCGGCCGCTGTGACCAAGCGGTTCTAGGCGCTTCAGTCCGGAACCGTGCGACTGCTACGGTCGCAGGTTCGAAACCTGCCTCGGGCATGGATGTGTGTAATGTCCTTAGGTTAGTTACGTTTAAGTAGTTCTAAGTCTAGGGGACTCATCACTTCAGATGTTAAGTCCCATAGTGCTTAGAGTCATTTGAACCATTTTTCTTATCGAAGTCGTCACTAAGCTTAGTAACACTTATAATCTCTGTATTCGACGATGGTACCGTTCGTTTTCGCTAATTGTTTCATGTAATACGTATTACACTCACCTTTGAAGCTCCAAGGGAAGTCTTACAATAACACTGCATTTTTCCCAAGAGTATATCATTTATTTTGGTTGACATTACTCCAAGCGTTCCAGGAGTCATTTACAAGGCACTCCCCCCCCCCCCCCCCCCCCCCCCTACAGCCACTCCAACCTTACGTATGCTAGGGGTGTTTTTCCCCAACAGTATTTTCTTCCGTATAGTAAGTCATATAAATACCAAGTTTGGTGTAAATATCTGCATGCGTTGCAGAGCTATGCTTACAAGTCATCCCCTTTGTTCCGCTACTATACTTCATCCCTTGAAGTGCTCGTGGCGCCCTATTACAGCAGCATTTTTCCACCTAATAAGCCAATACGTACGAAAATTGATTTAACTTGCTCCGGGCGTTCCATAGCTGTGCTGTAAAACACACACACGCATTAAGTGTAAAGTCGATAACAGACCAATACACGCCAATAATTTACTTTTGTCACTATAGCTTATCAGCCATCTCATCTGCCTGCGGTTGATTACAATACGCGACAGTATGTGAGACTGGAGGCATTTACAGTACTTGACGTTCCATTAATTTATTTCAGTGTTACGTCAACGATTGGCAACAGACCATAATTAGTTAAAATCAAGTTCTTCTTTAAGCGCAAGTAAACTTTATCATCCATCTGATTAGAGAAAGATACGGAAGTGAAATTTGATACATAAAGCGACAGATAGATACGTGAAAGGAAATCTGCCTGAGGGATTGGAGACGAGGGAAAGGGTAATTCGAATTTAACATCTCGTATCAACTGATCCATTAGAGACAGGGAACTAGCTCAGCTAGAGGACAGGGGGCTGTAATCCCTTCATTCGACCGAACTGACGTGGAGATAAAGAGGACTCTCGGTTTGCGATCTGAAGCGCACCCCTCCGCCTTTCCCAAAAAAATAACAAAAAATAAAAAAATTATTTTGTAAAGGACGATATGCAACGGTCTATGGTTTGGGTGTATGACTACTAATCAAAAACGTCCTGAGTTTCTAACCACTGCTTGGATTTTAAATAATAAGTATCAGCAATGGCGGCTCTTGTGACTGAAGGCGGAGGAGCTCCCACCGCCTTCCCGTTGGTGTGGGACACTGCCCCTCAAGGCGAAAGAATCGCCAATGGGCGACCGCATGAGAATGCAGAAGGCAATGGAAACCAGTGCACTAAAAGCTCTATTTTTGAGTCCTCAATCTTTTCACTGGTTTGATCCTGCCCACCACGAATTCCTCTCCTGTGCTATCCTCTTCATCTCAGAGTAGCACTTGCAACCTTCGTCCTCAGTTGTTTTCTGGATAACCCCAATCTCTATCTTATCCTCTACAGCTCCTTCTGGTACCATGGAAGTTAGTTGCTGATGTCTTAAAAATATCCTTTTATCAAAAAAATGGCTCGGAGCACTATGGGACTTAACATCTGTGGTCATCAGTCCCCTAGACCTTAGAACTACTTACCTAACTAACCTAAGGACATCACACACATCCATGCCCGAGGCAGGATTCTAACCTGCGACCGTAGCGGTCACGCGGTTCCAGACTCAAGCGCCTAGAAGCGCACGGTCACACCGGCACGCTGTCCTTTTATCCTGTCCCTTCTTCTTGTCTGTGTTTTCCACATATTCCTTTCTTCGGCAAGTCTGCGCAGAACCTCCTCAATCCCTACCTTATCAGTCCACCTAATTTTCAACATTCGTCTGTAGCACCACATCTCGAATGTTCCGGTTTTCCCACGGTCCATGTTTCACTGTCATACAATGCCGTGTTCAAAATATACATCTTTGATACTAGTAGACTTCTCTTGACCAAGAATGCCCGTTTTGCCAGTGCTACTCTGCTTTTGATGTCCTCCTTGCTCGGTCCATCATTGGTTATTTTGCTGCCTAGGTAGCATCAGATAAGTCTTCTCCGTCGTAGAGGCCCCAGTGTATTCTTTCCAATAATCCGCTCTCTCCACTGCATTTAATAGTGGGATTCCCATTGCACTCATAATGTTACCACCCTTGCTTCTTATTTCACCGAAGGCTGTTTTGACTTTTCTATACTCTGAGTCAGTCCTTCCGATAGTCATTTCTTTTTCGATTTCTTCACATCTTCCCTGCAGCCATTTCGTCTTAGCTTCGCTGCACTTCCTATTTATTTCATTCCTAAATGACTTGTATGTCTGTGTTTCTGAATTTCCCTGAGCAATTTTGGACTTCGTTCTTTTGTCGATCAGCTGAGGTATTCTTCTGTTACCCATGGTTTCTTCGCAGTGACCTCCCTTATACTTACGTTTCTCTCTCCAACATCCATGAGTGCTCTTTTAAGAGATGCCCATTCCTCTTCAGCTGACCTGCCTACTGAGCTATCCATTATCACAATATGTATAGCCTCAGAGAATTTCAAGTGTGCCTCTTCATTTCTTAGTACTTCTGTATCCCACTTCTGAGTCTTCCTGGTTAGCCTCTTAATCCACAGGACACGTTGTCCTTCATTGAAAATGTGTCACTATTATATCTCCACTCGCAAAAAAAATATTGGATTAGTCCCCCACATGGATCACCGGAAGGAGATGGACAAATGCGACTTGATCATTATGAAAAGATTGAAAAATCAAGGAAAAGCTAAAATTTTGCAAGCCAGTGAGTGGAATGGTAGATATCCTAACATAACAGAGAAAGTTTAAAAGCTCAATTAGGATACAGTAGATGTCAGATAAATGGAAAGAAAAAATAGATTTCTCGTAAGATGTATATAACGTTGTATCAACATCAACAGAATATCATTTAACGGACGTGATATTTCTTATGAACAGGAACATGTGATAAACAGTGACTTGCTGCAAACAGTTCAGTGATATGATTATTGTCATCAGAGTTGAAAAGCAATTTCCAAATTGAGAACATTAGTTCAGGTATACGAGTATATAACGAAGCCGAATGAAGAATTCGAGAGAGTATACGAGGGAATTAAACGGGTAATTCAGTATCTAAAGAGATACGAAAATAAAATAATCGTCGTTGACTGGTACTCTATATTACAGAAAGAAACAGAAGACAGACTTACTGGAGAATATAGGCTTGGAAACAGGAATGACAGAGAAGAAATACTCTTCGAGTTTAGCAATAAATTTCAGCTGGCGTTAGCAACAAAACTTTATGAGAACTAGAGGATACTAGCTGGATCACATAATGAAGAGAGTGAGATTCCTAAGTCAGTTAACGGACTATAAGACAGGAGCAGATAAAGAATAAGACCACAGTTTAGTAATGATGAATAGCCTAAATTCCAGAGAATCATCAAGAAGAAGCACTGTCTAAGGAAATGAGATACTGAAGTAATTTCTGTATTTAAAAGACAATGTCCTGACTGAATGACTCATCACCTCCCAAGCCAAATCACTAAGGATAGAACTTGAAATCTGGAGGGCGTGATGATCTTGAACTGCAAGCATCGTTTAGTACTTGGGGCTGTTCGAAGTTCCGCCCCCAAGGTGGTGAAATAGTGGATAAGAGGATTTTTGACAATATGTCGCTACTAAGGAAATTTCGATGCTATAAATACAAAAACTGGTATTTGGTTTCTCGGTCAGTAATAAAAAAACGTGAGTCAGTTGTTGTTTTTTTAATTCAGCAGCCTCTAACGGGGGCTATAGGGGATGACAATTTTTATGAAAATATTTCGTTATAAACTGATGGAGAAAAAATTGCAACACCAAGAAGAACTTGGTGCGACATAAGCGAAAGTTGGTAGGCGTAATTCTACATTTGAAAATGAGTTCATGTTGGACAAAAATGCCTTTAAAGCGACAAAGACGCGTTTATCAACATCTCACTATGTTTGAACGAAGTCATGTAGTGGAGCTAGATGTTCCTTTTGCAATATTGCAGAAGGACTTGGCAGGAATGTAGCCATTGTACATGACTGCTGGGAGCGGAGGTCACTAGAATGTACGGGGTGGTCGCAAGAAGACCGGATTCCTGACGGCCACGTGGCACTTCGAGAGCGAACACCATCGTGTAGGCGTCGGTCTCTGCCGTATCTTACTGCATCTGCAGTAGTAATTTGAGCACCATTTGGCACCACAGTGGCACATCGAACTGTTAATAATCGGTTACTCCAAGGACGGCTCCTAGCCAGACGCTCTGTAGCGTGCATTCCACTGACCCAAACCTACCGCCATCCGCCATTTGCAATGTCAGTGGTGCCAAGCGAGATTTCATTGGTGATGAGGGGGGGGGGGGCAGGATGGAGGTGTGTTGTGTTTTCTGATGAAAGCTAGTTCTGCATCAGTGCCAGTAATTGCTGTCTGTTGGTTAGAAGGAGAGCAGTTCGGGGCCTGCAACCAAACTGTTTGCATTCTAGACACTCTGGATGGAGTTATGGTCTGGTGTGAGATTTCGTATGGCAGCAGGAGAACTCTCGTAATTATCCCACAGACTCTGACTGCAAATTTGTACGCCAGTCTTGTGTTTCCATTCATAAACAGCTTTCTAGGGGGTGTTTTCAAACAGGATAACGCTCGCCCACATACCGCTGTTGTAACCCAACGTGCTGTACAGAGTATCGACATGTTGTCTTGGCCTGCTCGATCATCGGATCCTCGATCACCAGATCTGTCTTCAATAGAGCACGTATGGGACATCATTGGACGACAACTCCAGTGTCATTCACAAAAAGCATTAACCGTCCCTGTATTGATCGAACAAGTGCAACAGGCATAGAACTCCATCCCGCAAACTGACGTTCGGCGCCTATACAACTCAATGCATGCACGTTTACATGTTTGCATTCAACATTCTGGCGCTTAAAGCGGTTATTAATGTACCAGCATATCACATTTGCGATGGTTTACATTAAAGTGCGATCTCATGGTGTTAATCACTTAAGTATGTTACCTAGACAAACGTATTCCCGAAATTTCATTACTCTACATTAATTACTTTTTGTGTTGCAATTTTTTCCGTGAGTGTATTAATCATTTTAAAACTAAATCTATGAAAATATGTATTTGACTTCTAAAGAAATTTGATGATGAATGATGATGGGATGAAAGTTTCTGTGGAGTAGGATTAACAAAGACCTCCGACTCTTGCTGCAGAATTGCTTTTTCGTCAGTACATTCGGCAAAGCCCATGCTACTATGGCCTTAATTTGCGTACCAATGTTAGAAGATGACGTAATTTCTGTACAACATAAAAATTCGAGTAAAGAAAAACAAAAGAAGATCTGTTCAGACAATACAGACAACACTAGTGAAGCAGCGGGCGTTAAGCTAGTGAGAAGTATGAGATAATTGTGTCCGTTTGAAGTTCTACGAGGTCTTACGTACCAACTGTTATGAATACCTGTGCAGGCAGTTCAAATGTAGAGGAATGGATCTCCCTAAAAGGGTAACAATGTAAGTCGAACAGACACATGCAGGGGCAACAAACTGAGACGAAACCTTGGGAAATAGAATAAGTCACTCAACTGATCGACGAAAGTTGTAAATACAACAAATATTCAAGGAAACAAAGCTAAACAGTAGCATACGCCGTTCTAGGCGCTACAGTCTGACCGCGTGACCGCTACGGTAGCAGGTTCGAATCCTGCCTCGGGCATGGATGTGTGTGATGTCCTTAGGTTAGTTAGGTTTAAGTAGTTCTAAAGTTCTAGGGGACTGATGACCACAGCAGTTGAGTCCCATAGTGCTCAGAGCCAGTTGAACCATTTTTGAGTAGCATTCGGAGGATGGACAGAAACATGAAAACACCGAACACACAACATAATACCATCCCTAATAAAGTGTACGTAACCCGTTGGCACTCAGAACAACTTCCAGTCGTCTCGGAATGGATAAATACTGGTTCTCTGTGGTTTTCAGTGAGATCTCACAGCATTCTTTCTGTAAAATACTGCCACGTTGAGGTAACGATCATGGAGGAGGAAAGTCGGTCACGAATCCTTCTCTCCAAAGTAGGCTACAAACACACAATAATATTGAGATCTAGTGACTGAGGTGCTCAGGGGAGATTCGACAGTTCATTCTCCGTCCTGGGCGATGCGATCTCTGTGAACAGGGGCCATATCTATTTAGAAAACGCATCAACATTGTACTATGGGATGACCGTGATCTTCCAAAATCATTACATAATCGTTGGCAGTAATGCGACCTTGCGGAGTGACCATGGTGATACGGCCCACGAAATATCATGATCTTTTGCTTTTTAGTCATATATCTTCTGATAAGATCGACTCGCCCCACCATGAATTCCTCTCCTGTGCCAACCTCCTCGTCTCACAGTAGCACTGGCATCTTAAAGTCTGGATGTATTCCGGTCTCTGTCTTTCCCTACAGGTTTTGCCCCTTACAGCTCCCTCTAGCACCATGGTGGTTATTCCCTGTTCTCTTAACACGTGTCCTATCATCGTGGCCCTTCTTCTTGTCTGTGTTTCCCACGCACTCATTTCTTCGCCGGTTCTGTGAAGAACTTCCTCATTCTTTACCTTATCAGTACATCTAATTTTCAGATTTCTTCTGTAACATATCTCAAACGCTTCGATTCTCTTCTTTTCCCATTGTCCATTATTCAGAACAATACAATGCTGTGCTCCAAAAACACGTTCTCACAACTTTCTTCCTGAAATTAAGTCCTATATTTGGCCTATATTAAGGCCTACATAGGCTTCTCTTGGCCAGGAAAGCATCTTCGCCTGTGCTTGTCTGCTTTTTGTGTCCTCCTTGCTTCGTCCGTCGTGCAATATCTTGCATCGAAGCTAACAGAATTCCTTAACTTGGCCTATCTCGTGATCACCAATTATGATGTTCAGCTTCCCGCTATTCTCATTTTTGCTACTTTTCACTACTTTTGTATTTTTCCGGTTTAATCTCATCCTATGTCCTTTACTCGTTAGACCGTTAATTTAATTCAACAGATCTTGTAATATCTTCTTCATTGTTACAGAGGATAGCAATCTCGTCAGCGAATCGTATCGGTAATATTCTTTCCGCCAGAATTTCAATCCTACTCTTGAACCTTTCTTTTTTCCGTCATTGCTTCTTCATCTGAACAGCAGGGCGATAGAATGCATCCCTCTCTCACAAGCTTTTTAATCCGGACACTTCGTTCTTGGTCTTCCACTCTTATTTTCCCCTTGGTTCCTGTACATATTGTATATTACTCGCCTTTCCCTACAGCTTGTCCCTATTTTTCTTATAATTTACTGTTACACCATTTTACATTGTCGAATGCTTTTTCTGGGTCGGCACATCCTATGAATGTGTCTCGTTTTTTCTTCAGTCTTGCTTCCATTATCAAACACCACGCCAGAAGCGCCTCTCTGGTGCATCTATCTTTCCGAAAGCCAAACTGGTCGTCATCTAACAGATCCTCGACTTCTGTTCAACCCTTGTGTATACTAATCTTGTTAGCAGCTTGGCTGCATGAGCGGTTAAGATGGTTGGGCGATAGTACTCGCACATATCTGTCCTTGCTGTCTTCGGAATGGTGTGGATGATGTATTTTCTTAAGTTAGATGGTACGTTCAAATGGTTCAAACGGCTCTGAGCACTATGGGACTTAAATTCTGAGGTCATCAGTCCCCTAGATCTTAGAACTACTTAAACCTAACTAACCTAAAGACATCTCACACATCCTTGCCCGAGGCAGGTTTCGAACCTGCGACCGTAGCGGTCGCGCGGCTCCAGACTGAAGCGCCTAGAATCGCTCGGCCACTCCCGTACGTCACCAGCCTTGTAGGATCTTAATACCAGCTTGAATATACGTTTGTTTGGCACTTCTAATGATTTTAAATATTTCGACAGATTGTTATACATCCCCTCTGCAGTATTTGATCTCAAATCTTGCAGAGTTCTTTTAAAATCTGACTGTAATACCAGATCCCCTACCTCTTCCTGTCGACCGTAATCTCTTGTACCTCGTCATGGGATAAGTCCCCCCTCCTTCAATCCTTCAATTACTCTTTCCACCCACCCGCTGTCTCCTCTGAACTTAGCAGTGGAATACCCATTGCGATCTTAATGTTACCTCCCTTGCTTTTAATTTCATCTAGAGTTGTTTTGACTTTTCTGTATGCTGTCAGTCTTTCCTCCGACGATCATTTCTTCCTGTTTACTTCAGTCCTAAGATATTACAGAAAAGAATAGTCTTAAAACTGAGGATATGATCACAGTTAGTCTATCTTTAGGGGTGGTAAAAACACCATAGAGGCTGTCTGACGTGACGATTGATAATGGACAAATATCTGAAGATAAACCGACACTTGCCACAAGATTTATAGAGCCAGAAAAAGATTTTTTTGTAAACTCCGACCGCCTTGTCATCCTGTGTCAAAGGTGTCACTGGGTGCGGTGTGGAAGGGTGTGACGTCAGCACACCGCTCTCCTGGTCGTCGTCAGTTTTTGTGACCTGGAGGTGCAACTACTCGCTCAAGCAGTCCCTCCAGAATCAAACTCCCTGGCAGATTAAGCAGAGCTTCAATTGGCATCACGGGGCTGACAAGGGAATGGTACAATCCGACATCTCGAAACCCACCCTGAAGTTTTTTATGCACGAAGAATGCAACAAAAGAAACGCACTGTCAAAATTTCAGTTGCTAAGACGCACTGTAAGTATTTTTTCTTTGTAACTGTTGAAGTTACTCGTTTCTAACGTACGAAGAACCGCTAATGACAGCGGTTTGTACAGCTCTTCCTGCCTAGTGCACGATCGGCCATGGCAAAAGAGCTTAGCGTCGCGAAGTGCTAATATCCCGAGTGACACAAGCGAATTTGAAGCACCTAAAGCATACAAAAAATTTCACGTATCATTAATATTTCGAATAAGAGGCAGTTCGTATCGACAGCTAAATTGTACCACATATAATTGTTACAAAGGTGATTAGCAGAGGAAAAAAATCAAGACAGTGTTTGGTGTTACGTTAGATATGACTTCCGTCAGTCGTGACTTTAATTTATTGAAATGAAATATTTGTTGCATATACGTCATTTTATAATAATTCCTGTAGCACAGTTCTTATGACAATTTTTGGACAACGTATAGTTTAGTAACAATGGATCATTTCCTTGCTTATTCTCCTTAGACGTCACAATGAAACAAAAGTGTCATTTCAATAAAGAAAACAAGACAGAATTGCAGAGGAGTAATAAATCGTCTAGCCGTAGCTCTTCTTTTCGTGCTGGATACTGAGCATACTTAAAGCAATTCGTAAAACGTGCCGTTGCAAAGAAATAATGCACAAATAACTGAAATTCAAGAATACCTTTCTCGTGATAAACTTCAAAAACACGAAACTGTCGGAAATTATATTGTCCGACAATCTCTCTATAAACACCTCCCTCAGTCGAAAAACTTCTTTATCAACAGCATATTAGTTGTTCCTGGTTGAATCTGAATTATAGCAACAGTGTTTTCGTCGCTCTCATGAATGACGAAGCTACCCTTATGTCCAGCCCAAGAGTACAACAAAGCAGTGAATTAATTTCTGTAGCTCGTTCGAAATCGTGTTGAATGAAATGTTAACAAAAATTTCTTTCCTGCTTTTCCAGATTTGAAAGGTCGGTAATATGGTTTTTGCCACTAAAAAGACCTTTTTTTTGTTTTTGGTCACAATATGCCTTGAGGTCCCTGAAGGCAAATATAAAGCAGCGGCAACAGTAATCCACTCGCACTTATCACTGTCATTGTTGTATATGAATGTGTCATAGTGTTAACCGATTGTACAGCAGAATGTCTTTTTTCGCCTCAACGTGATGAAGTGCGGTTTCATGAGACCTGACTCATCGGCGTTAGGGATAATAGCACGATTCATCTTCACGTGAGACATGAACTAATTGCGTCTCCTCTACACTTTTACTTAAAGAAAACCCCATTGTTTTGCGAATTACTATACTGTATGATTTTTTGATCTGTTCAATCAGTTAGAAAAAGACTTGAAATAAGCAATGTTCATCTCATTTGCGATTCGGATAGACCAGTCTCGTAGATCTCCATCGTCAACGGTGCATTGCATATTACGAGCAGCTCTGCATGGTCTCAAGTACCGTTGTTCTTGTTATTTATTCAAGTTTAGGGATTTACGTTGTTTATTAATAAGGATAACGAGACTTCGTGGCCACCCTGTATAGTAAACGTTTCGGATAATTTTTCTCTCATAGTTTTGCGAATTTCATGTTTGGGCGTGTTTACTACTTTGTATAAGATTTCCTGCCATGTGTAATAATTCACGGTCATATTTTCTGAAGCAAGACCGGGTTTGCAAACTGCTTAACGTTAAGGGTTAACAAAATGAATATTGATTCAGTGTTATATCTATTCCAACGCTTAAACTACTGCAAAAGCAACTGGTAATTATTATGGATATTAAATGAGTTGCAGATTTGATTGAACAGTGACTGCGGTCAATTGTTTCAGAGAAACTATGAACGAAAACAGAAATTCGCTTTACAAATTACGCTCGTACCGAGTCGTGTCATCTGTTTACCGAAGCGCTGTCAACCAAATATATGCTCTTGCGATGCTGCGCATGCGTAGTCTGCTACAACTCCGGTAGGTGTGTACAATTCTCCAACCGCCTGGCGATCTACGAATTTGACTTAAAAAATGTATTGCAGTGCGTTTTAGCAGCTAAAATTTTGACAGGGTCTTTCTTTCGTTGTATTCTTCTCGTAGAAAAAAAATTCTGGGCATGTTTTCGGCTTGTAGCATTCGACCATTCCCTTATAAATGCACCCCGTTCCAGTCCTCTCACCAAGAAAGCAATCCTTGGCAGCAACGGGTACTGAAACTGGGTCCTCAACTTGATATTCGGCAGCGCTGACCTCTAAGGTACGGAGGCTGTCTAAGAAAATTATATGGGCACATTAAAGTGGGAAAGATGGTTGAAATGTTCAGGAAAATGGATACATGCTTTATGGACGATGGATAATGTACAATGTGTACAAGAATCAAGGGCAGGAACGCAGTCTTCCTCCCATATTGTTCAACCAGTATGCTGAAGAAGCAATGATGGATATAAAAGAAACACTCATTAATTGAACGAAAATTCAGGATAAAATTGTATCAGTGATAAGATTCCCTTATGACACTGTTATCCTGAGTGATAGTGACGAATTATAAGACCTGTTGAATGTAATGAACAATCTAATGAGTACAGAAAAAGGACAAAGAGTAACCAAAGGCAGAAGAAAGTAATGAAAGGTGACAGAAATTAGATTAGTGGCAACTTTAACAAGGAACAAACGAACAAGTGCTAGGCAAAGTGAAGGAATTTTATACCCTTGCGAGCAAAGAAAATCAAAATGGTTCAAATGGCTCTGAGCACTATGGGACTCAACTGCTGTGGTCATCAGTCCCCTAGAACTTAGAACTACTTAAACCTAACTAATCTAAAGACATCACACACATCCATGCCCGAGGCAGGATTCGAACCTGCGACCGTAGCAAAAGAAAATCCATGGTGGAAGAAGCAAGAAGGATATCAGGAGTAGACTGGGTCAAGCAAAAGGGGTGTTCCTCGCTAAAGGAAGACTAGTGTGAAAGCTAGGCTTGAAGTTAAGGAAGAAATTTCAGAGAATGTACGTCTTGAGCTCAGCATTGTACTGAAGTTAATCATGGATTGTGGAGAAAGCAGAAAAGAAGAGAATCGAAGCGTTTGAGATACGGTGTTACATAAAGATGATGAAAATTGATTTGGCTCATAAGAAATGAGGAGTTTCTCCGCAGGATCGAGGACGAAAGAAATATGAGGAAAACACTGGCTAGAAGAAAGGACAGGATGACAGGGCGTTTGTCAAAACATGAGTAAACAAGTTCCTGACGCGGCAGCATGTCTCCTGAAGCTTGGAGAAACACCAGCAGATTAGGTTGGGTGATTTTCTGCCCTAGGCAAAAATCAGAAGAGTGCAACCACCATTGGCTCTAGCAAAGCCGCAGTATGATGTCTTGAATTGGTTCTGTATGAAGCAGCCTGACACATTAAGGTACTTAGCGTCTAGTTATTGGCGCTGTATTCACAAGTAACTATCTCTGAAGCTATGGCAGAATCTGATCGCGTCACAAAAAATAAGATTTTGCCATTCATTTCCTCTAGCTACATCTTGGTTTACGCATACTGTATCTGTAACTTCCTGGAAAATTAAAACTGCGTGCTAGGCCAACATAGAGTTTTAATGTGCCATGAAGTTTCAGTAGAGAGTAAACTTTGCTGCGGAGTGCAGGATACTTTGAGGTAAGTGTCTCTATACTGTAGCTCAATTCTTTTCAGCATTTATAATATTTGATTCATCTCAAGCGTGCAACAACCACAATTTAAGAATAAAGACACACAAACTGCAGCTTAGATGGTGCCCGCGGCGTAAATATACTCTGCGTACCCGCTTGACTGCTACAGGCGGCGGTGGGCAAGCAGGCGTCATCGGCGGACACTGTCGCTCCCGCCCAAGCGACTCGAGGAATGAAGACCACAGCTGCCTGTGTCGACTGCAAAGCTTTGAACTCTGGTCACAGTCTGGACGATGTGTTCCATGAGAAGACGCAGGCGTTTTAAGCGGCTTGCGTAGCTCTGATGGAGGTCTTGTCGGCTTAGGTTCGTTGGTTAGTGATGAAGCCTCCATGTGTTCGATCGTAGGATACACGTGAGGTGTGACACGTGATTTTCCTCCGCCGCTGAATGTGAGACCTTGGGAAATTTATTTTTTTTTCTCAATGGTTTCAGAATTTCACGGACCCATGATGCGCGTGTACATTTAAGCTGTAAAAAGAATCACAGGTTTTTCAATAATAAGCAAATATGATTTAATATAATGCTTACAATCAGACTAAATCTAGCGAGCTACATATATGTGTATAATAAAATGCATCTTATTATGAAAGAGACAAAGCTCAAAAGGTTTTATGACAGTGTGTACAAAATATTTGTCTAATAAAGGAAGGCACCTGGCAATGACGCTTGGTAAATTGAAGAGAGTAGACGAATTTTAAAATCTTCTGGGATAGATACAGCGAAGGGATTTACAAAAATTAAAGAAGTGAATGAAGGGTGAGGTAGGAAAATATAAGTGGCGTGTAAGTTAATGCAGGATAGAGACTACACGAAGGCGATCTCCTGCAAAACCAAAGATAAAGCATATACAATGACACCTCAGTAGTGAAGACATAAATACTCTCTAATCCAAAATATCTGGTAGCGTCTTTGCGTTAGTGTCAAAACTTCATCTAGATCCATGTGAATCTCTACCACATCATTAGCGTGTTTGTAGAAATAGCATAAGCCAATGTAGATAAAAAAAGTAAGTCAACACAAGTCCTCGCCCATAAAACAATTTTGGACAATACTGTTCCTTATCTGAATGATTTGTAGGTACATATTTCTTATTTGAAAACAATGTATGGCGAGTTTTATCGTTGAAGACTCAGTCTATGTGACACTGTCATTCTTTTAAAGTCAACTCATCGAACTCATTCATTTTTTCGTTGTTTTCTAGAAAGACAAGTCATATTTTTTCTTATTCGATTTTGATATATGTTTAGTAAACGTTGAAATGTGTCCATGCCACACCTTTGTTTTCTCGTAAGGTACAAAGTTGCTTGATTTATTACTTTAATAACTTCAAAACTTAACTTTTGTTTGAACAAATAACTATATTCTCCGATCTCCCGTCCCGTTAGAAATTTATCATTTCCAGTTTCTGATTCTATTTATCAATAATCAAATATATTGGTTTGACAAACCGTTTGTCATCTTCGTTAATTACTTCCTCTGCAATAACTAGTTTGAAAAAATGGAACTTCCTGGCAAATTAAAACTGTGTGCCGGACCAAGACTCGAACTCGGGAGCTTTGTCTTTCACGGGCAAGTGCTCTACCGATTGAGCTACCCAAGCACGACTCACGATCCGTCCTCACAGCTTTAATTCCGCCAGCACCGCGTCTCCTACCTTCCAAACTTCACAGAAGCTGTCCTGCGAACCTTGCAGAACTAGCACTCCTGAAAGAAAGGATATAGCGAAGACATGGCACTCCGCTGTCGAGTAATAATTTCATTCTGGAAACATCCCCCAGGCTGTGGCTAAGCCATGTCTCCGCAATATCCTTTGTTCCAGGAGTGCTAGTTCTGCAAGGTTCGCAGAAGAGGTCCTGTGACGTTTGGAAGGTGGGAAACGTGGTACTGGCAGAATTTACGCTGTGAGTAGGGGTCGTGAGTCGTGCTTGGGTACCGCAGTCGATAGAGCACTTGCCCGCGAAAGGTAAAAGTCCCGAGTGCGTGTCTCGGTCCGGCACACAGTTTTAATCTGAGAGGAAGTTTCATATCAGAGCACACTCCGCTGTAGAGTGATATTTTTATTCTAGTTTGAAACATATTGGAGTGATAACTGACACTCTTATTTACATAAATTAAAAATGGGATGTCTCACTATTCCGCCTTGGTAAAGATGATCATGATGATACTCTCTTCTTAAGAATCTATAGTATTCTAGTTACTGTTTCAAGCAGGTCTGAAGACATCATATTACACTGGTGTCCAAAATTAAAGCAACAAACGGTAATTTTCCAAGGTTACCTTTATTTTGCCACAAAATAGTGTACACAGTTGATAGTAAAATAGAAACAATGTAAAGAATACAGAACATAAACAACTGCAACACGCAAACGGTAGACAAAACTGTTCTTCGTTTTTTACAACTTAACAGGTTTGCACACACATTCTGACAAGTGGTTCATGTGCTCAGTATGGGGTGTGACTACCTGTGGCAGCAGTACAGCCATGACAACGATGGGGCGTATTGTGAATGATGTCATCAATCTCATGTTGAGGCAATAACGTTAGTTTCTGCTGCAGAACTGCTCGCAAGTCTTGGACAATGGTTGATGAAGCTGACGTGATGCAGCCCGTCTCCCCGTGCAACCCAGACATGCTCTATGAGATTCAAACCGGGAGAGCGAGCAGGTCACGCCCTGGGTGCAATATCTTCCGTCTCCGAGGAAACATCAATCACCTGTGCTCTACGAAGTCCAGAATTATCGTCTATCGGTACGAAGTCTGGGTCCACAGCACCTAGCAACAACCACACGTTAAGTCCCAGGATCTCGCCACGACACCTGACAGCAAGTGTGGTTAATGTAATCCCTGCCCACACCATTAGGGATCCTTCTCGACTCCACTTCCACAGTGTTTGGGTCCCGAAATCGAGTTCCAGATGCGAATCCGTAAAGAATCACTACCCAGAGCAAATCGGGACTCATCTGTGGAAAGAACATTGGCCCACCGTCCTGCCATCCAGGTGGCGTGTTGACGACACCACTTTAGACGTTTGCTTCTGTGAAAACGGGTCAGAGGTGCACAAACAGCAGGTCTCCGAGAATGAAGACTGCTCTGTCGAAGCCTTCTGTAGACCGTATGCTTCGATACAACACGTCCAGCGGATGCTGCGGGATCATATACCAGTTGCCGTGCAGTATTAAGGCGGTACCGTCGAGCCCTTACAACGAATTAACGGTCCTCTCTTTCTTGTGTCACAAATGGTCGGCTGTGCCCAGGTCATCGGAAAACAGTTTCGGTCTCTATAAACTGTCTCCACATCCGAGAAACAACAGAACGATTCACTTTAAGCCTTCGGGCCACATCAGTTTGCGGTTGTCCTGCTTCCATTCTTCCTAAGGCCCTCCTACGCGGAGAGTCTAGTAGGTGTCTTCTCTGTGCCAAAAAAATGGTTCAAATGGCTCTGAGCACTATGGGACTCAACTGATGTGGTCATTAGTCCCCTAGAACTTAGAACTACTTAAACCTAACTAACCTAAGGACATCACACACATCCATGCCCGAGGCAGGATTCGAAGCTGCGACCGTAGCAGTCGCAAGGCTCCGGACTGCGCGCCTAGAACCGCGAGACCACCGCGGCCGGCTTCGCTGTGCCATACTGCACCGTCTGTGACCGTGTACATAGCAAATATGGATGATGGAGTACACAGCAAACACTACCCCGTTTAACAGATGCCCTGACATCATCGTTGGCATGGTTGTTCGTTGACCGGAATGCCACCTCCCGTGCAGAACAAAATCGTACGGACATCTGTTGACAGTTTGTATTATTATATCGTGAGACACAGAATGGGGAAATAGCGGTTAGTTACTTTAATTTTGGACACCAGTGTATACTGATATTTCGTTTTTATTCAGTGTTATACACTTGTAACATAGGTTAATATAACGGAATCAATAGTAGATATTGTTTGCATTCACTCTGCAATGTAAGCAAATCTGTATGATTACTGCTGATGAAATTAATATTTGATCTTAAGGGGAAGAAGTCGGTGAGTTTCTCGGATTCTGAAACCCTAAAAAGATGGCCAGATATCATGTAAGAGTATAACATCATAAATACACTAAATACACACAAATTTAGGACTGAATTATTCCTTCACCCCTTTCAACTCGCAAACGTACACCAGATTCGTTAATGAATAAGGTTGGTTGGTGGTTAGTGTTTAACGTCCCGTCGACAACGAGGTCATTAGAGACGGAGCGCAAGCTCGGGTTAGGGAAGGATTGGGAAGGAAATCTGCCGTGCCCTTTCAAAGGAACCATCCCGGCATTTGCCTGAAACGATTTAGGGAAATCACGGAAAACCTAAATCAGGATGGCCGGAGACGGGATGTTCAACCGTCGTCCTCCCGAATACGAGTCCAGTGTGCTAACCACTGCGCCACCTCGCTCGGTAATGAATAAGGATTATAGTAATTTGTTATGAAGTGTAAGATAATGTCTTCTGAATAATTTAAACATTAGTTTCAAGAAGTGGTACTGTCATTGATATGTAAACACGATTAGTATGAGGTTGAACAAAATTATAGACTATCTCAAAGGGGGTAAATTTATTTTCACAAATAATGTGAAGGTTTTTACAATTTAACGGAAAGTCTTCAGTTTTGCAGAAGAGACTAAATGTTTCCGTCAGAGTAAGTTGAAGGAAATTGGTTATCAAAGATGAGAGTTAATAACCACTTTGTGGTGGTGAGGCCACTGTAATCCCTTTAGGGTGGTTTGACATGAATAGTTTAAATGAAATTATTCAAACAAAGAATCCAAGCAGAGTTTAACTGAAAATTAATTGTGGAATATAATGATAGTAAACTAGTAAAAACATGTATTTTGACACCAAAGGAAGCATAATAAGTTTGTTAGTGTTTTCCAGCAAAAGAGACTGACGCGGATACGATATTAAGTGCGAAAAATATCCTTCAAACAATATCTTTTAAAATAACTTTACTGTTGTTTGTGCATATTAACAAAATCGACAAGATGTGCGCTGACGTTCACAATAACCAATATGATCCATTTTTAAATGGTGCATTCGAGATAGAAGGGCTCTCAAATGTATATAAATCCAGCCTGTCAGTGCAACGGCTAAAATAATTTAAATAAAGTAAACTACTTCCAGTATTTAAAATGACATCACTGTGTGTATAATACTTTATTCTTCCCCAAATGGGTACTCTTGAACAGATGGGATCTGATACAAACATAGTAAAAGACACTGGTTATCAAAGATGAGAGTTAATAACCACTTTGTGGTGGTGAGGCCACTGTAATCCCTTTAGGGTGGTTTGACATGAATAGTTTAAATGAAATTATTCAAACAAAGAATCCAAGCAGAGTTTAACTGAAAATTAATTGTGGAATATAATGATAGTAAACTAGTAAAAACATGTATTTTGACACCAAAGGAAGCATAATAAGTTTGTTAGTGTTTTCCAGCAAAAGAGACTGACGCGGATACGATATTAAGTGCGAAAAATATCCTTCAAACAATATCTTTTAAAATAACTTTACTGTTGTTTGTGCATATTAACAAAATCGACAAGATGTGCGCTGACGTTCACAATAACCAATATGATCCATTTTTAAATGGTGCATTCGAGATAGAAGGGCTCTCAAATGTATATAAATCCAGCCTGTCAGTGCAACGGCTAAAATAATTTAAATAAAGTAAACTACTTCCAGTATTTAAAATGACATCACTGTGTGTATAATACTTTATTCTTCCCCAAATGGGTACTCTTGAACAGATGGGATCTGATACAAACATAGTAAAAGACACTGATTCAATATGCCAATCTTAAACAATTATTATGAGCAATATGATAACTCTTTTGTAATTACAATATAGGAAGAAATTACATCCTCCTGAAATACAACATAGTGTTTCATTCTTGTTTGTCTTCCACTTTTTACTACATGTCCATAACTTAAATTAAGCACCGACTTCTTATCCATGTGTGGAGCTCATCCTGGACACGACCCTATATGGAGCCTGTGTAATTTTGGGGACATCAGAATTAAATATACAGCTTGCAGGAATTTGCTCAAGGTCATTGGTTCGTGATTCAATGGCGAACTGTCAGTATAGCCTGTTTACTTGCAACAGTTTTATCCGACATGTGATACTCGGGGCCTACATCATTAATACACTCCTGGAAATTGAAATAAGAACACCATGAATTCATTGTCCCAGGAAGGGGAAACTTTATTGACACCTTCTTGTTGTCAGATACATCACATGATCACACTGACAGAACCACAGGCACATAGACACAGGCAACAGAGCATGTACAATGTCGGCACTAGTACAGTGTATATCCACCTTTCGCAACAATGCAGGCTGCTATTCTCCCATGGAGACGATCGTAGAGATGCTGGATGTAGTCCTGTGGAACGGCTTGCCATGCCATTTCCACCTGGAGCCTCATTTGGACCAGCGTTCGTGCCGGACGTGCAGACTGCGTGAGACGACGCTTCATCCAGTCCCAAACATGCTCAATGGGGGACAGATCCGAAGATCTTGCTGGCTAGGGTAGTTGACTTACACCTTCTAGAGCACGTTGGGTGGCACGGGATACATGTGGATGTGCATTGTCCTGTTGGAACAGCAAGTTCCCTTGCCGGTCTAGGAATGGTAGAACGATGGGTTCGATGACGGTTTGGATGTACCGTGCACTATTCAGTGTCCCCTCGACGATCACCAGAGGTGTACGGCCAGTATAGGAGATTGCTCCCCACACCATGATGCTGGGTGTTGGCCCTGTGTGCCTCGGTTGTATGCAGTCCTGATTGTGGCGCTCACCTGCACGGCGCCAAACACGCATATGACCATCATTGGCACCAAGGCAGAAGCAACCCTCATCGCTGAAGATGACATGTCTCCATTCGTCCCTCCATTCACGCCTGTCGTGACACCACTGAAGGCGGGATGCACGATGTTGGGGCGTGAGCGGAAGACGGCCTAACGTTGTGCGGGACCGTAGCCCAGCTTCATGGAGATGGTTGCGAATGGTCCTCGCCGATACCCCAGGAGCAACAGTGTCCCTAATTTGCTGGGAAGTGGCGGTGCGGTCCCCTACGTCACTGCGTAGGATCCTACAGTCTTGGCGTGCATCCGTGCGTTGCTGCGGTCCGGTCCCAGATCGACGGGCACGTGCACCTTCCGCCGACCTCTGGCGACAACATCGATGTACTGTGGAGACCTCACGCCCCACGTATTGAGCAATTCGGCTGTACGTCCACCCGGCCTCCCGCATGCCCACTATATGCCCTCGCTCAAAGTCCGTCAACTGCACATAAGGTTCACGTCCACGCTGTCGCGGCATGCTACCAGTGTTAAAGACTGCGATGGAGCTCCGTATGCCACGGAAAACTGGCTGACACTGACGGCGGCGATGCACAAATGCTGTGCAGCTAGCGCCATTCAACGGCCAACACCGCGTTTCCTGGTGTGTCCGCTGTGCCGTGCGTGTGATCATTGCTTGTACAGCCCTCTCGCAGTGTCCGGAGCAATTATGGTGGGTCTGACACACCGGTGTCAATGTGTTCTTTTTTCCATATCCAGGAGTGTAGATTGGACCCGCAAAATCACAGTACGCCTATAATCGACCAGAGATATGGAAGATGTTCTCGTATTCACTTTCTGAACCCCCCACCCCCTCCCATCCTCAAATGCAGCAAATCTCCAATAAGTGAATTTGAAATCAAGAGCACCACAGAGGAAATTCTAAAAAAACACATATAATAAAAAGAAATGGATATTATATACGCTTATATTCACCATGACCAACAATAGAACTTTAAAAAAGAAAACAAATCAACAAAAGTTTCGCGATCAGAAAGCAAAATTCACATGTCTTAGGAAGTATTCAAAAATATTTATAAAACAACATAATAATCTGCTTAAATATCGAGTTCATTTACGTTGATTGGTATAATGATGATTTCTCCAATCGCAGAGGAAATACCAAGACAATAACTACCGCCAACCTGACCTGCAAAAAATGAATGACGAAAGTAATATACATCCAAAAATAGTGTAAATCTCGTTCCCCTACCTGAAAAATGAAAATATCACCCAGTATCAGCTGGCTATGTCCATCAGAGACGAGTCAATCAAAGCAGAAAACAAATTAAAAAATATATTGACAGCGCTAAATGGATATGATCGGAAAGAGGTAGCAGCTGATTCAAGGCTAACCTTTCTGGTCAAGCGATATAATCTACCTTTTGGCTTCGCTCAGTGGACATTGCCATACAATTTCCACTTATAACAGTACACTAGAACTGCATTTTAAGCTATTTCGCTTTATATTCTGATTTCACAAACATAGACGCATAAAGGGCGCCTCTCGCAGCTCCTGGTGAACGTTGCAAAATTTAAGAGTATGAAACATTATTTCTTATATTTAACAGCATTTTCCAATATTTCTTGAAAACCGGAATTTACATATACAGCTACTATTTGAGTACTGATGTCTGTACCTTGCATGCAGTCGCCTAATGCAACAACACTGCCTCTAGGGGAACTTCAAGTGATCGAGAAGCGCCGGCCGCTATGGCCGAGCGGTTCTAGACGCTTCAGTCTGGAACCGCCCGGCCGCCACGGTCGCAGGTTCGAATCCTGCCTCGGGCATGGATGTGTGTGATGTCCTTAGGTTAGTTAGGTTTAAGTAGTTCTAAGTTCTAGGGGACTGATGACCTCTGATGTTAAGTCCAATAGTGCTCAGAGCCATTGAACCATTTTTTATCGAGAAGCTCGGTGGCGACAACCGTTACGGGCGGCGCGAAGGCAATGACTAGTGTGGAGTTGTGGCTGGATGTCTGACTTATTGGACGACACATGGCCTCGTGCCGTGAGAAGTTCGATAAATCCGTTAAATGTTGCAGTGTTCGTAGATGACATTGAGAACTCGTCAACATTAGAATCGAGTTGTTAGCAAAGGTTGGTATAAGCAATGTTTACCTCAGAAAAGTAGCAACAAGCCGAAATAAGAGTGAACGTCAGTACGTGTGCGTAGAAACGTCAGGAACGTGTACCGTGCCTTGTACTAGACACAATTAATCTTTCAGTTCTATGAAGTCAGTGCCTCCTTTCGAATCCTTTTCATGTATATTGGAAATAATTGAGTGTGAAGATTTTGAATGGCAAGTGTGATACTGATAGGGCATGTAACTCAGGCACATAGTCCCATTTTTAGTCTTCAGGTGCATGTTCCTTGGGAGTAAGTTGTCCACTTTAAGCTGTGCAGCAAAAACATTGATGTGATCGCCGTGGTTGTATCAACATAGCTGGTTTTAGACAGATGCTTGGCCGTGTTATACACGAATAACAGATAAGGCCTCTTACAAGACGTAGAATACCTGCGAAGACAAACGCTGCTCACAAGAATGGGATTGTCCTTATTTCCATGCCGGGAAGGGTCGTAAATAATGCGAAGCTCCTTTAGACCTAAGAAGCTCTCAGTTTTGAGTTGGAGAGCCACACCTGCGGCAAAGTCCAGGATTAACTTTATAAAGCACCATATGAACTGACAAAAAGATATAGTAAAAATAATATGTACTCATTACTAAATCGAGGTCAAAAGTTATAAGCCATCTCGTCTTGGGGCAGAATGCATTGGGACCGAGCACTCGATGGAATCCTGTATGAGTGTTCGGCGAAGACGATAACGTACTTAAAATGACATTGTGAAGCTAGTCGCGATAAGAGCTACCTACATGTTTCCATGTGCTCCGTCGCCGGCGGTTAATCGCAGCAGCTGCTGCAGGGCCATCCCTTGGTATCAGCAATGGCGACGTCGCTGCGCAATTTGCCTCATGTCTCAATTAAGTCTCAGCCACCCTAGCGCCTCGTGTTTGCGTCTTCCTAACAGTAAATGAAACCGCTGTGAACCGTTGGGTCGCGATAACTAGCGTAAAGTTGTAGCCTAGAAATTGGGTGGATTGGCGTCCTGACTGGAGTTCTGCAGACCTGGGTCTCAATTTAACAATGAATTAGTGAGCATGAAAAATTTCGGTTGACAAAACAGAAACCACTCATAAACAATATAATTCGCTGTAGCCCGAAGAACAATTACACACAAAATATCCTTTTACAACAACTGAACAAGGTCAAATATAGAACAAATTCAATCTGGCCCCCCAATGGGCAGTCAGATAACAACATAACATTTTAAAATGTCGAGCGTTCTGCCCTCATCGTACATGGCAACTGCGAAGCCAGGTAATAATTTAACTTATTTAGGATGAGGGATACAGCCTTCTAACTACACCTTGCTGTAGTGTTATTCTGCTACAGTTACAGGACAAGTAAGACACCACCTACAAACAAAACTACCACGTTTACCACGCTATTGTCTAAATAAATAATACCATTGGTCAAAGCACGGCAAGAAAATGGTTTTCTCGTTTTTAAGTGGGTCGTTTTGACATTAGTAACTCTCCACGTTCAGGGTTTAGTGTCTCTCCACGTTGGGATTTGATGAAAATCGTTTAAACGTATTAATCCACAATGATCCTCGTCAGAGTACTCGATAACTGGCAAATGTGGTGAAATGTGATCATTCCACCATCGTGTGACATTTGAATGCAATAGGGAAGGTTCAAAAATCAGATGTATAAGTACTACAGGCTCTAAGCCAAAATCACAAAAATTAGTGGATGGCCATTGTGCATCTCTCATTGCTGGTCATCAGCTAGCTGGTGAAAAACACCACCATTCCTATCCTGTATAGTTACTGGTGACGAGAAATGGCGTCGTTGTGCAATCGTAAGGAAGGAGTTGCTGAGCCAAAACAAAGCAGCAACCTCCCGTACAAATACATGCAGGCATCCACAAAAGGTAATGTTTCACCTCTGGCGGAACAGCGATGGTGTGGTGTACTAAAAATTGTTTCCTGGAGGTGTAACCAGCATTGCTGACACACATTGTCAACAATTGAGACTCTCTTGAAGATTCAGTCCAAGAACAACGACCAGGAAGACTGCGGGAAGCTGGCGGAAAAGCTACGGTGTGTTGTAGTTAAAATTGCTTCCCCATGGTGTTGACATTTTTTGTCAACAACTGAGGCGTCTTATAGATGCAATACAAGAACAACGATAAGGAAGACTGCGTGAGGTTGGTGGCATAGCGACGGTATGATGTACCACGAATTGCCTCCCCGTGGTGTGACCACCACTGCTGACATTTATTGTCAACATCTGAGACGTTTTGCAGACGCAATCAAAGCACAACGATCAGAAAACTGCGTGAAGTGATGCTATCCTACGATAGGGCTAGTCCCTATTCTGTTAGACTGACAAAAAACACTACGCACGAGTCCGTTGGTAGTCATTCCGCACCCACTTTCTTCAACTGATCTTGCGCCCTCAGATTTTCATCTATTCCGCTCCCTGTCGAACAACCTTCAAGAAACTTCTTTCCGGATGAAAATGCGCTCCAGACACGGGTCGATGAGTTCTTCGTCTAAAAAGTAAGTGATTTTTACAGTCACGAAATTTAAAAGTTGCCCCAAAGTTGGCAAAGTGTTATTGATGACTAAAGTTTCTGTTATGTGTATCTGTTGTGTTTATTAAACTTACGTAAAGAGGCTACGAAATTATGCGCCAACCCAATACAAAAACCCTAATGCGCAAGAGTGAATCGCTATTTCAATCACAAGAAGAACCAATTCTTAAGACCACTGAACAAACAACTGAATGACAGTTGTAGTTAAAAACAATTAACATTCATTTAATTTGCTTAATTACGCCCACGGCATGTACTGATACAATTAGCCTGTTCTTTCACACAAAACACACTGGTGCACGCCCCGAGCGCGATAAACATTAGCAAGCACCGCCAGATTTTCGTTCAGCAAGGTGTTACCAAGTGACTACACTCAGTACACGTCCTCACATAACTCAGTGCACCACCTCAAACCCAAGGCCACCCGAATGCCACCATTAACAGTAAAAGCCCTCACAAGAAATCCCTTGAGTGCGAGGTCGCAAAAATGCCACTGATGTTTACTGCATTCGGCGCCCCATATATCGTCTACCATGCAACTACAGTATTGGCTGCTGACGGCAACAGGGGCCGGGACTGGAGGCATCCAACAGTGAGCACAGCATGAGCCTACGGAGTTTAGTTGAACCGCTTAGTCGACGAAAACTCACAACAGTGGTCCAGTGCTACTGGTACTGATACAAAGCCGAGCAATGGCAACGACAAAAAAAGAAGCATTGCATTGTATCTATAACAACAGTTTCATAAGTTGGCATTTCGTCAGAAAGGAACCGAAGGAATTTCGCAGAGTGAGAAAGAAATAACAGATGAAATATTAGCGTTTCTGTAAGAGGAGTCAGTGGAAATAGTGGTGTCGTATACGCTCGACAATGATACTGGCACATGCTCAACAAGTGAAACTGATATTGAAACAGGTGTCGCGCTATGTAGTTCATCATCCTTGTCGGACAGGGAGCCACAAATCCCGTCTGCAGTGAAACGTAGTAAAGGACAATCGTTGGCCATGGAGCGGGTATTAAAGATACCCACGTACACGTAAGATCATCCGCAGCATAGTAATCAAAAGGGTTTTTTGTATTGGTTTGGTGCATAATTTCATAGCGTTTTTACGTAAGTTTCATAAACACAACAGATACACATGACAGAGACTTCTGTGGTCAATAACATATTCTCCGTCACTATTTACGTAGAACAATCTGCCAACGTTGGGGCAACATTTCAATTCCGTAAGTATAAAAATTACGTAATTTTTAGACGAAGAACTCATCGAGCCGTGTCTGGAGCTCATTTTCATGCGGATAAAGTTTCTTGAAGGTTGTTTGACAGGAAGCTGAAAAGATGAAAATCTGAGGGAACAAGAGCAGGTAAAGAATTAATAAGCAGAAATGTGACCGTGTAGCGCATAAGAAAAGCTATGTATGTTCAAGGGAGGACAAAGTGCACTTCTTATAAAAATTGGTATTTGCGCTTTTCAAGCATAGTCGATACTATTTACAAGATGCGCGTAATAGTGACATATTACGTTATGCACATCAAATTTCGCGTTACATAAATTACAGTGAGTTCAGGGCAAACAGTAGATGGTCGCATAATTTCAAACTGTGCTACAGAATTACAAGACGTAGGGTGACGAAATCTGAAACAAAGCGTCAACTTGAGGATACACAGCAAACTGCGGGATCGGTCCGAAAATTTTTGGATGAGATACGATAAACAAACGTATCTAATCGTTCAGTAAAGATATTTTTGCAACTCCGACGAATCGGGATTTGAAGAAGGATTGCATATGAAAGGAAATTTGAAAATCAGAAGTACGAAGAGAGTTGTATCACGTTCAATTAACATCAATGCCATAACGCAGTCGCTTACAAATATGCCGACTGTTAATCTGGATGGTAAAATGCCCGGAAAGTTATTTGTTGTGCTGCGAGGAGTTAGAGGTACTCTGCCTCGTGCAGTTGTTTCTCGTGTACGTGATCCTGCAACAGTAGTAGGGAATACATAACACCAAACAGGAGCGCAAAAATGGGGGTAAGAGAACTTCGATTACGGTATGAGCACTGCTTTTGGCCCATAGCTTGTCAAAGTAAGCTGTTTTTGCTAGTTTCCTTGTCTGCATAAAAAATCATTCTTCTTTAGGGCGAACTATCCCTCCTGAAAAGAGTGTGAGATTTTAGTTGCTATCACTTGGAACCACTGGACAAATTTAGCCACTGGATTTTGTTTTCTGCGTGCCTATAAAACATTTTACCACACTGTCTAAGCTACGAGGGTCAGTCAAAAAGTAATGCCTCCTATTTTTTTTCTACGTTTAATTGTAAGGAAATTTAAATGCAATTACATAGGTTGAAAACCACAACATTGAGGATCATTTTGTCATGTTTCAATGTAATCTCCGCCCATCTCTACAGTTTTGGTCCATCTTTGAACAATGGCGTGTATCCCAGCACGATAAAAATCACAGCTCTGCTTCCTAAGCCATTGACGCACGGATGTTTTGACGGCCTCCTCATCTTCAAAATGAATCCCACGATGAGCTTCTTTTAGTGGCCCGAACAGATGGAAGTCTGATGGTGCCAGGTCAGGGCTGTATGGGGGATGAGGCAAAACTTCCCATCCAATTTTGACAATCTCGTCAGAGGTGTGACGACTGGTGTGTGGTCTTGCATTGTCATGCAAAAGAAGAACATCTGCCATTGATTTTGTTGGGCGAACTCGCTGAAGACGTGCTTTAAGTTTTTTGAGGGTTGTGACGTATTGAACAGAATTTATTGTGCATCCCTGCTCCAAAAAAATCAACCAGAATCACACCCTCTGTATCCCAGAAAACTGTTGCCATAACTTTCCCTGCCGATCGCACAGTTTTGAATTTTTTCTTCCTCGGCGAGCTTGTGTGACGCCACTCCTTTGACTGCCTCTTTGATTCGGGTTCAAAAAAATGCACCCATGTTTCGTCCCCGGTCACAATTTTTTTCAGAAACTCATCTCCCTCCAAACGGAAGCGCTGCAAGTGTTGGGAGGCTATTGTTTTCCTTGCCTCTTTATTCTGATCGGTTAACATTCTTGGAACCCACCGTGCACAAACTTTTGAGTACCCCAATTGTTTAATAATCGTGATCACACTGCCTTTACTAAGAGAAATAATGCGACACACTTCATCTGCAGTCACCCGACGGTCACCACGAATGATGTCATCAACTTGCTGAATGTTGTGTGGAGTCACTGCACTCACCGGCCTGCCGCTCCGCTTTTCGTCAGTCAACGGTGTTTGCCCTTCAGCTTCCTTACAACGACGAACCCATCGTCTAACAGTGCTGACATCCACTGTCACAACACCATACACCTTCTTCAGTCTTTCATGAATGCGTATGGGCGTTTCACCTTCTGCATTCAAGAATTCAATCACACAACGCTGTCTCAAACGAACATCGATGTCGGCCATCTTACAAACTTCTGCTGTGCTGCCACCTGTTGACACGGAAAGTTACTACTGCAGTGGATTGCAGAAGAAGGTTTCAGGAATGGCGCCAAATTCAAATTTTTCACTTAACTTAATTTTTTTAAGTAGAAAAAAAAATGGGAGGCATTACTTTTTGACCGACCCTCGTACATCTTAACGGAAAGCCAGTTTCACGATAAACTCCACGACAGACTGCTTCGCATTCGGCTGCAAGCCATCACACTCCATCAGTTCTCACCACACCAACCTGATTCTATATGCATTCTTTGAGAGTGCATACCTAGCTGAACGTTCTTCACGGTCTGTAACTACCAAAGTGTTCGCCTTTGGACTTGATTGTGCAAAACTTTTGATCACTGTGGCATTCCATTTTTCATTCGGGGTTCATGGTGCAAGGTAATGGTTTATTCCGAACATTTCTTGAACCTTCGACCATGTCCAATTTGCGAAGTGTTACACATACATACCACGGAAGGTTGATCTCTGCACATCCTGGAAACTCATTTTCTGTCGCCCTCCTGATGCACACGGTGAGTCACTAGCAGCTAATATTTTTCCTGTCATATCTGTTAACACAACACTTTCAAATGAGTCGTAATACAGACTGAAATTGCGACCTCGCATCCATCGGGTTTCTTGTCCGATTGTACACCTTGTCATCTGTCGAAACCTTCCCCTCGCTCCCACTACAGTGCTATGCGTCTGACCGGGAAAGTCAGCGACCATTCAACCAGGTTGTTTTCCACACGGCAGTCCCACACGTGCTGACGATCTTCTCATCCGTACCGTCCCGGATACCAGCTCGTTGAGGTCCTCGGGCTTGGCTCCACAGAAACTGTCTTCTCCTGTATCACTTCATGAGCCCTCTGCGACATTGGCCGTCCATCTTCAAGCCCAGCGCGAGCCGGCAGCGTCGACCTCCGCGCCGCCAAAGCCCTGCGTGCCCCGCACTGACTACCGACGACGCGCCCCTGCCACCGACAGCGGACATGGCGCTTGCCTTCAGGACTATTGTTCGTTACAGTGGCTCCAAACAACTGCCTATCGCTGTCCGGCTTGTTTCCAGCTCGGCCGCGCCGGCGCTAGCGTCCATCACATGACCCGTGCTGTGGCCGCACACTTCAGACATCGTAGCGCCTACGGCATCGGCATCCCACTACACGTCCAACCAATACGGGATGCCTGCATTACAGGACGTATACTCACGTGGAAAACCTACGTCGCCTGTGTTGCCAACACAAATATTCACCGGCGGCAACAACACAACACCTGGTCTCCCCCAACGGCCACCAGGGACTGTTACCCGTTCGCGGAGCCTGCAGAACAGCTTCACCAGAGGTCGCAGCTAGCCCAGGAACTACTTTGATAGGCCAGGCACGTGATCGGAAGTAGTTACGGCAGATAACATCCGCCAAACGGTTTTTATAAGGCGGCGCGCTGCGGGCAAAGGGCAGTTCGACGCACCGCTTGGCAGTCTACAGAGCTGCCGCCCCAGCAGCGACGGCCAGATGCCTCTTCTAGCTGGTCGATCTCTAGTAGATAGACTTGGTACAATCGCGGAACCTCTTGACATTGTAGAATTGTTTGATTGTGATCTCTCCCCGTGAAGAGTCGGGTCTTTTCTACTTTTATTTGTTATTGTATATTGGTGACGAACCGCAGTTGGGATCGAGTCTGTTGTTCTTTTGGAGATTGTATTATTGTTTCGTTTTCGTGGGTTCAATAAATTTCTGTTCTGTTGAAGCAGATACCTCATCCCGCTCCGTTTGCCTGCAGTGGCACGAGTGCGACAATGACTTGACAACTCTGGAAGTGGGGAAAAAGACTGTGCCGTTTCGGCACGGTACAAAGTGTTCCTAGATCTGTGAGTAGTTAAAAACATTTAAGACCCATGTGACAGGACTGAGATTTGGCTCTCTCTACTTTGGTGCCAACCACAGTGGTAGTCGGGGAAGCGCTTAGTTCGATGTGTTGTTTGAAGAAGCCACCACCCTTCGAAGTAAATGGTTTCCGTCCAAAAGTTACATTTGTTCTAATTGTGCCATCGGTTGATATCTTTCCTTAGCAAACGCTGCTGTTTTTTTAATCTTTAACTGTGTTATGAAAAGAGCGTACTGCCTGATCGTGTCTTGAGAATCACAAGCAGGTAGGACCAGCTGGAAACCAACCCTCCAGTCATCTTGGCACAGTATAGTGCAAAATAATTTCGTTTACGTGGAGGTCTATCAGCATGCTATCTGGGTGCCATCAAAAGAGTGTGGTTAAGTTTTCGGCTCACTCAGCCTACTACAATGGACGAAACGCATTATGGTACAAGGCCCATTGTCATGCTGGTAAAAAGAATCATCGTCTCCGATCTGTTCCTCTACTGTATGTAGTGCACAGTGATACACAATGTGTTCGTATCCTTCTTCATATATCAGTTCTTAAGGGCAATAACGAGACCACACCATAGCCATGAGAAACACCGTCATACTGCAACAGTACCTCCTCTGCACTTCAGTGCTGGCGCTACACATGATGACAGGTAAAGTTTACCATGCTTTCGCCAAGCCCAATCGCTTCCTTCGGACTACCACTGGGTATAGCATGATTTTACCACTTCAGATCATTCGTTTACATTATCCACTGTCCTGTGTCGTCTTCCTTACACCATATCAAGTGTCGCTTAGCACTGCCTACAGAAATGTGTGGCTTATGAGGAGCTGCACGACTGTTCTACCCTAGTCTTTTGAGCTCCCTACACACAGTCACTGTGCTAGCTGGATCGCTGGTAGCAATTTGGAACTCACGAGTGATTCCTTCCATTGACTGCAGGCGACGTTTTTACAACCATCCCCCGCGAATCTGTATGGTTCCCATCAGTCAGGACGTGAGGTCTACCGAGTCTTGGTTGAGCAGTGGTTGTTTCTTCGCCAAACTCATCGGCAGCAGTCGACATGGGCAGCTTTGAAAGTGCTGTAATGTTACTGAAGGATTAGTCACCCAGGTGTGATCCCATGACTAGTCCTAACCGACCCATTTTGCTATAACTGCTTCTCTACTGACAACACAATACTCTCCGCCTCCCTTATACCAGCGGCTCCACCTATAGTGACATGCATTGGTCATTACTTACAACGGAAAGTCCCCATCGCACCCTCCCCAAATTTTGTGGTAAGAGGGCCCACTGGACAGGCCATTAAAACTTGAACGCGGATCAGGCATGGATATAGCAAGAAGGTTTAATAAACTGTGAATAAAAGGCAAAACAGAAACAATGAACTGCCCAGTGGCAACGAGTGCAATACAGTGCAGCGTGAAAGAGCATCTGTGTTACGGTCAAGTTGAGCTGCCACGATAGCTCAGCGTGTTCGGGTAGAGAGGTGGCTGGTCTCGGTAATACAAAAAAAACTTAGTAAAGGGATCAACAACGAACTGCAACGGATGTCATGCGACGTCCGCTACAACCAAATACAACAAACAACAACGAACAAAATGCAAAAAAAAAGGAAAAGTAAAAAAGCGGTAATGGTGTTGGACTGCAGAGCAGGCGAGCTGTGTTCAAATCTCATTTTATTATTCGCTTTATTCAAATTTGTGTCTGTGCCGTGGTGTAACGTCCGTTAGTAACAGCGAAGTATAAGGAAGGGACCTATAATGACAGTTCATTCTGCACAGCTACTCTATTAGCAGCCGAAAGGAAGTGGTTCTCGAATGACAAGGCGACAAGTCAACCGAATCCTCCATAGAAAACACGTCTGGTTTGTCATACACGGCATCAGTGATGTGTACTATATGATAGAAATCTCTTACCGGCTCACGTAATTTGTACGCCTGGTAAGTGAGTCAGATATGTCAAGTATGCCTCCTTGCCCGGTTTTGGTGTTCGTAGGAATGTGAATGTGATCACACCCAAGGAAATGATGAAAACATAATAGGTTGTCACACAAGCTACAAAAAATAAAAACAACAGTTTCACGATCTCACAGTTTCTCTGTGCTCTGTCAAAACACATTCATTTAACGTTTTTGATGTTGCATTCCGTTTTGGTAGTTTTGACCCCTGAATTCTTTTGTTGTAACATATTTCAGACCCCTTTATTTGTTGTTTTCATTTCTGTAAGACGTCTATGTTGTATCTCGCCTGCTCTCACTATTAATCACGTTTACTTGCAACGGTAACGTATTCTTACCACATGACCCATATTATGTAAACAATGTATGGTTTGACAACTGCCAAGACTACAGAAAGAGAACAAACATTTCAATGACCAGACGGACAGTTCATAACGTTGTGAAAAAATAAAATAAAATAAATGGCACGAGAGAATTACGAACACGGCTCGTGTGCATCATAGGCCAACACCGTGACCATTTAACCACAACACCGGGGGCGTTCTCCCTTTCTCAGTATTGTGCTTGCTAAGCTCGGACAGTTCACTATTTCTATTTTGCTTTTCTTTTCACTGTTCAGTACACCTTCATCTTGTTTTCATGCTTCATCTGTGTTCAATTCTGGACGGGCTCTCCACTGGGTCGTCTCACCACTAAGTCTGAGGGGGATACTATGGGATGTTTCCCTTGTTAAGAGTGTTCGGATAATTTTGTTCTGATATATTTTTTTGTATTAATCAGTTAGTGCCCAATGTTGCATTGATGATACGTGTGACGGGACTAGACTTTCGTTGATTTATTTAGACAACAATCAACTCCTTTAATCCTGTGCTTATTTATGGACTTATGAGCTTCTGTTCTTCCAGTCTTGTGTTAGTCGTTTTGAGAAGTAGTCCACTGCTGGGAACAATTGGCAATACAATTTAAGAAAATTTCTACGGGCAGAATCTCATCACCCCATGGATTTACAGTAAGTATAACAACTAAATATTTCATCGTTCAGATTCGAAAACTATAAATAGTTCCTTAGTAAACCAACAATCACAAGTCATTTATTGAAATTTGTGTAGCACTGCTTGTTTGTGCAAGGAGACGTGCTATATTTTCAGCGTTACACGAAAGTAACACTACGTGTTAACGAGAGCAGTATAATAATTTTGTTTCTATTTCGATCTTACAAGTTTTAAACAGTTAATTTTTCTTAGAGAATAAGGTTTTGGGAGCACCGGGACAGTGAGAGAAAATCAAATCCTCCAAATTTGTCTCCTTCCGAGGAAGAACGATTAGAGAAAGACGAAAGAGATACAATTCATTCTGCCGTACAAAACGAAGTGGTCTTTTTCTCTGAAAATCGCACGACAGCTTCGTTATTTCTGCAGAATCGAGTAGAACGAGTCTGAACCCAATATAATATTAAAAGATGTTCTTACCGGTTAAGTAAACAAGCCGAAGTTGCTCATTGCACCATCGAGATAGAATACAACAAGAACATGGGGAGAACACGCAGAATGTATCAAAATGTGAAATAGTACAGGATAAATGTCCATAACAAGTAATGGCACTGAGCCCTTTTTGATTGATTATTGGATGTCTCTGTACACAATGCCATAATACTCTACAGCAGGAATGGAATCACAATCTCTCATGTAAATTTTCGAATAGAATTCCTTGAGGAGGAATGTTATGCCGCCAAAAGACTTGGACGAATCCTGCACTCTAGTACTGTAGCAGATGAGGTCCGGTTTGATGAAATGAATCACCTGATCGTGAAAATACAGGAACTTAAAAAAGAAGACGATGTGTTGGAGTAAACCGTAAGATATGAACACGTGCCCAGTACAAGAAATGTAATGTGAAGTGTATGTTGATGTTTTGCTGCTTGCCACATCAAGTAATGTGTTGTTTTGTTTCGTTCAGTGCAAAATTGCATATATATATATATATATATATTTGTGTGTGTGTGTGTGTACATTTTGCAATTAATAATGCTCAGCTGGTTAGTTAGTTAAATGTTTGTTCCGCAGATTATATGAACGGTTCTTTTATCAAAGTGATGTGTAAGGAGTCAGTTTACAGGATACATGTACAAGATTAATGTTAACATTAACGAACATCTTATTTTTTAGTTCTATTCATGAAATTACACTTAAAACAGGGTGGTTTTTGTTTTTTACTTGCTACCAGTTTTTAAGCAGCAATGCGTCATGGAAGGAGTTGTTCTGGAGTAATAATTTCTGAAGTTAAATTTAAAGCTTGCTTTGCTACCTGTCACACGTTTTATGTTACTGGGCAAATTGCATCAACAAAATTAATACACCCTTTTAGAGGTTTAAAATTCACTCAAGGTTTACTGTTGCAAGGAAGTGCACGTGGAATGCATGAAATGATTACATTTACAGGTCAATACCACAAACGGTTTTGAGATATCATGTATCGACCCATGATGAAACACCCATATTACTACATGGTGTAGCCCCCACGGGTGGAAATGCAGGTGCTGATTCTGGCATCCAGTCGGACATACAAATGGCGCATACTGCCCTAGTATACGCAGTTCTGTAAGATTTTATTGACGAGTTGTACGAGTCACTTCTCGTCCCGTAATATGCCACAAGTGCTCAATTGTAGACAAGTCCGGAGCGTCTGACGGCCAGGGAAGTTGTTGCACGTCTTCCATAGCACTTACGAGTTTTACGGGCAGTGTGTGGACGAGCATTATCCTGTCGGAACTACATATCCCCTTCCTGATGCAAGAACGGCAAAACAACTGGTCTAACATCATCCTGCACTCACCGAGCGCTGTTTAGCGAACCCTCCAAAAACACCAAATGTGAACGGGTGTTGTAGCTTATCGCACCCCAGACCATAAGGCCTGGGATGGGGTCGGTGTGTCCTGGACGAATGCGCGAGACAGTGCTCACCAAACATACGTCGTACTCGCAGACGACCGTCACTTGCGTGCAGGTTTAATCTGCTTTTATGGCTGAAGGCTACAGACTGCCATTCCATCCTCCAACTGATCCTCTGACGGCACCAGCCGAGCCACGCACTTCCGTGCTGTGGCGTGAGTGGAAGACGGGAGAGCGGTGTGCGTGCCCATGGTCCATTGCTAGTAACTGGTTCGCAACAGTTCGTGTTGACACGTCTGTGCTCACAAACCCTCTTATCCGTGCTGTGGTAGCTGTACGATTTGCCACTGCCGCCCTTACGATACGACGATCCTTTCGGGCGTCTGTGCTACGTGGACGTCCAGAACCTCGTCTACGAGTGCAAGAATGTTCACGTGACCACTGCTAGCAGCATCGTTGCAAACCGCACGGAGCACGTCTAGCTTGTGTGGCAATTCTCCGAAAGGACCATCCCGTCACTCGGAAGGCCAAAATTGGGTCCCTTTCAAACTCACTCATTTGGCTGTGCGAAGCGTGAGTGTCTCTCCGTGCTTCACACGTCTGGACCAGACTGGGTCTTCTGGCTGTGAGCATTCGTAATCAAAACGTAGACACACAGATGGCGCTCTGGTAGCTGTCACTACGCTGTCCGGTGGCGTACGACGTTCAAACCATTATCAGTACGTCTACTATCGGTAATTTCCAAGAATGATTGCCTATCGAACTGGCGGCATCCAAACGATACATATCGAACGTGCGATCGTAAATCGATCATGCGCCTCTGATGGCGGGCGTTATGAGTATGTTCACGCTGGTCGCTACAGCAACGACAAAAGAAGAGTGTTACAAAGATACTTTCAATTGCAAAGGAGACGAATTACCTTACTCGTCGAAGGGGTTGTAATCTTGTGAAAGTCCATTAGGTGGTCTGGATGGATAATTTGGAAGAGTCGTACCATTTATTCTTCCTGATACTCGTTCGTCCGTTTCCCGCACTGACCACAATGAAATTGTAAACGGTATTTCAGCATCGAAACTGTTCTTACGAAGATTTACACACTTCGCACCGCCACAGTCTACACAGTCCCTTCTTTCCTCGTCCAGTAGTACTCCATATTTGCGATAAAAAGTCGAACAATTTTCTACGCTGGATAAACATGGAATTACATTTATCCATGTGAGAGAATCCGCCGAAAAAAAGTTAAGAAAACCAGACATCCCACTCACTAACCACATAAATAGTCTGGGATTCCCTAGCAACTCACAAATAATTCGCGGAGGTATGTACTTTAGAGCAACTAAGGGAAAGACGGGAAACAGATAAAAATGACGATCACAAATAACTGATCACAACGCCCGCCACCATAGTCGCATGATCGATTTACGATCGCACGTTCGATATGTATCGTGTGGACACCGCAACTTCGATAGGCAGTCAGTCTTGAAAATTACCCTACTATCCAACAGATGTACTAATTTTTTCCGACAGAGTGTGCATCTATGTAACTCATTACAAATGTTATACGACTTTCACATTAAAAAAGAAATATATTCTCTACAACGAATATAAGAAAAATTCAGAACAGACGGCAACTTGTTAAAAATCTTGTTTTGACACCTTAAACAGTTACAGAACGTTTAGAAATTAACAGCTCATCCTGAATAGATAAATCACGTGGTGCTGATGACAAAATACAGTAAACTACCACGTGTATCATTTCGATTGATATTCAGCACTGGCGCACGTGAACAAGTAAACGGAAATATTTGTTGAGTTCAATGACTGAGCACTGATTTCGAAAATCACTTAAAAAGGATATAAATACGTATTCTAAATAACTGAGTTGGAAATTAATTTCGAACTTACCTTTATCCAGACTCCGTCTTGAACCTTCCAGAAACTTTCGTTTCCTGGCAACAACTTATAATGCGTCTGACTACATTCGTTTGTTATCTGCTTATTTTCTCGAGATTAAAAATTATAGCCAAAAACGTAAATTACTTTTTTTTCAAAAAAATGAATCCATCCCTATTTTTTCAACTACATTATTAGTGTATAAAATACAAAAACAGAGAAGAAATACTGTTTTAGAAAGGAGACTAAGAGGAGTCAGTCACTACGGAACTGTGTATATGTTACATTTATTCGTGGGTGGAGACTGTTGTAGTACTCGAGGGCAATGCGGTGGATTCTAATGAGTAGTTCCACAGATTAGTATACAGAAATACTTTATACATTGTGAATTAATCATGTAAATTTACGAGATCCGGCGGAAAGGAACGAGACAGTTTGCATGTTTCAGGAACTGTTTGTCGTGGCGTACTAATGGGCGGCCGTTTTCTATCTCAAACTGGGTTCAAACGCCGGGCCAGTTTTATCAGAACTTATCAACTCAGTGGTGACGGACGACCAGCTTACTGCTGAAGTGTTCTGCATTCCGCCGAAAGACAGCACCGGTGTAGCTCCAGCACAGCCTCACCGACAACATACAGAAACACTTGGTGCAGTCAAGAGTGGAATGCAGACACGGATTCATTCAAACTAGTCCTTCTTTGAAAGCGAATACAACTAACTGAATATATCTGATCAACATTATAGTATTCGAAAGGCTAAGTCTTTTCACTGTATACACTGCTACGCATCTTAAAAGGATTCCTCTCTGTTTGCATCTCGTTTCCGCTTAGGAAGTGGTTTACCTTCAGACGTTTTTGTCGTCTCTTTTTCGTCTTCTTGGAGAGCTCGCTATCTTCATCTACTTCTTGTACGACCTCCAGATTTGTTTTTCTCCAGATCCATCTTGTTCTGGTGACTTTCGTCTTTATCAGCATTTCTGGTTCTTCTACCTGCTGTTTATGCTCTATACTCATTATTTATCTCTCACTTCCACAGAGGAGCACACTCTACGTGTAAGATTTAGCAAACACCTCTCTCGTCTTGCTTTATCCTGAAACGCACGTTCACAGAGGTCTACCTGAGCAGCTACCCCTGTTTTCAGCATTCTGTTAATTTTTTTCATGAATCTGCCATTAACGAAACATTAGCTGCATATCATGGGTAATGGACTAATTCTTAATTTTTTTATCTTCAAAAAAATGCCCAACTAGGATCACGTAACTACTTCAGTCCTTCTTCTTTCTCTATTGTTTCCAAATCTTCCAGTACCCCTTTACCTTCTCCCCATTATGTGTTTCACTTTCTTCTGTCGATGATGTCCCACATTTCTTATTTCGCCCGTGCTGAAAGGCTTCAAAATTGAGTACTTTATTCTTAAAACCATTTATGTTATTTCCGATTCTTTGATGTGGTTTCTTTAGAGTTCTTTTCTTATTTCTGTAATCCATACTATGGTCGATTTCTTTTTACAAGAAAACAGAAATTTTTGTTTTGTTAACGTGTCCAAAGATGATTCGTCTTCGCTTTGCCGTTACTTCTATTTTCTTCTCTATGTTTTCGTACATTTTCTTTACTTCTCATTTTCTAACCAGCTATAATCTGCATTTCATCCATTATTATTCTAGTGACCTGTCTTACAAGTGCCTCTATTGTGTGCGTATCTTCTGCAATTTGCATAAAAATGCTATGAGACGAAGGGGCCATTTGGTTGCACTTTAATAACTTTCATATTTCTTCACCACACTTTTTATTACTTCACAAATCGTCTTACGTGTTTCGACATTTCGTCATTTTCAAAGGCATGCTATGTCAATCATAGAAAATAGTTCAGTAGACACACTGTATATTGTCAACATTCTGATATCCCGAAAGTCAAGAATGTTTACGAGATACAATGTATCTACTGAACAATTTTCTATATGTGACATAATATTGCCTTTGAAAATGGAGGAATGTCGAAACGCGGATGGTGATTTTGGAAATACTACAAAGTGCGGTCAAGACATCTGACAGTTATTATAGTCATCTTTAGGTATTCACATGCATTTAAATATTTTGATCTTACCACAGTAGTGTAGTGTTTTAGCTTTGTTTTACTTCATACGCATTTCTTGTTGTAGATATTTTTGCCAATGCTCTTTGCATTTTATTAACTCCTATGTTATTGTTATGGTCTTCAGTCCTGAGACTTGTTTCATGCAGCTGTCCATGCTACCCTAACATGTGCAAGCTTCTTCATCTCCCAGTACTTACTGAAACCTACATCCTTCTGAATCTGCTTAGTCTATTCATCTCTTTGTCTCCCTCTACGATTTTTACCCCCCACGCTGCCCTCCAATGCTAAATTTGTGATCCCTTGATGCCTCAGAACACGTCCTACTAACGGGTCCCTTTTTTTTTGTCAAGTCGTGCCACAAACTCTTCTTCTCCCCAATTCTATTCAATACTTCATCATTAGTTATGTGATCTATCCATCTAATCTTCAGCATTATTCTGTAATACCACATTTCGAAAGCTTCTATTCTCTTCTTGTCCTAACTATTTATCGTCCATGTTTCACTTCCATACATGGCTACACTCCATACAAATACTTTCAGAAACGGCTTCCTGACACTTAAATCTATACTCGAAGTTAACAAATTTCTCTTCTGCAGAAACGCATTCCTTGCCATTGCCAGTCTACATTTTCTATCTTCTCTACTTCGACCATCATCAATTATTTTGCTGCCCAAATAGCAAAACTCCTTCACTACTTTAAGTGTCTCATTTCCCAATCTAATTCCCTCAGCATCACCCTGTTTAATTCGACTACATTCCATTATCCTCGTTTTGCTTTTGTTGATGTTCATCTTATATCCTCCTTTCAAGACACTGTCCATTACCTTCAACTGCTCTTCCAAGTCCTTTGCTGTCTCTGATAGAATTACAATGTGATCGGCGAACCTCAAAGTTTTCATTTCTTCTCCATGTATTGTAATACCAACTCCGAATTTTTTCTTTTGTTTCTTTTAGTGCTTGCTCAATATACAGTTTGAATAACATCGGGGAGAGACTACAACCCAGTCTCACTCCCTTCCCAACCACTGCTTCACTTTCATGCCCATCGACTCTTATAACTTCCATCTGATTTCTGTACAAATTGTAAATAGCCTTTCGCTCCCTATATTTTACCCCTGCCACCTTTAGAATTTGAAAGAGAGTATTCCACTCAACATTGTCAAAAGCTTTCTCTAATTCTACAAATGCTGGAAACGTAGGTTTGCCTTTCGTTAACCTTTCTTCTAAGATAAGTCGTAGGGTCAATATTGCCTCACGTGTTCCAATATTTCTACGGAATCCAAACTGATCTTCCCCGAGGTCGGCTTCTACCACTTTTTCCATTCGTCTGTAAAGAATTCGTGTTTGTATTTTGCAACTGTGACTTATTAAACTGATATTACGGTAATTTTCACATCTGTCAACACCTGCTTTCTTTGGAACTGGAATTATTATATTCTTCTTGAAGTCTGAGGATATTTCGCCTGTCTCATACATCTTGCTCACCAGATGTTGTCTACTCCCGGGCCTTGTTTCGACTCAGGTCTTTCAGTGCTCTGTCAAACTAATCACGCGGTATCATATCTCCCATTTCATCTTCACCTACATCCTCTTCCATTTCCATAATATTGTCCTCAAGTACATCGTCCTTGTATAGACCCTCTATATACTCCTTCCACCTTTCTGCTGCCCCTTCTTTGCTTAGAACTGGGTTTCCATCTGAGCTCTTGATATTCATACAAGTGGTTCTCTTTTCTCCAAAGGTCTCTTTAATTTTCCTGTAGGCAGTATCTATTTTGCCCCTAGTGAGATAAGTCTCTACATCCTTATAATTGTCCTCTAACCATCCCTGCTTAGTCATTTTGCACTTCCTGTCGATCTCATTTTTGAGACGTTTGTATTCCTTTTTGCCTGGTTCATTTACTGCGTTTTTATTTCTTCTCCTATCGTCAATTAAATTCATATTTCTTCTGTTACCCAAGGATTTCTACTAGCCCTCGTCGTTTAACCTACTTGATCCTCTGCTGCCTTCACTACTTCATCCCTCAGAGCTACCCATTCCTCTTCTACTGTACTTCTTTCTCCCATTCCTGTCAGGAAGCCGTTTCTGAAAGTATTTGTATGGAGTGTAGCCATGTATGGAAGTGAAACATGGACGATAAATAGTTAGGACAAGAAGAGAATAGAAGCTTTCGAAATGTGGTGCTACAGAAGAATGCTGAAGATTAGATGGGTAGATCGCATAACTAATGAGGAAGTATTGAATAGGATTGGGGAGAAGAGAAGTTTGTGGCACAACTTGACCAGAAGAAGGGATCTGTTGGTAGGACATATTCTGAGGCATCAAGGGATCACTAATTTAGCATCGGAGGGCAGCGTGGAGGGTAAAAATCGTAGAGGGAGACCATGAGATGAATACACCAAGCAGATTCAGAAGGATGTAGGTTGCAGTAGGTGCTGGGAGATGAAGAAGCTTGCGCAGGATAGAGTAGCATGGAGAGCTGCATCAAACCAGTCTCAAGACTGAAGACGACAACAACAACAACAACAGTGATTTTTTTCAAAAAAATGGTTCAAATGGCTCTGAGCACTATGGGACTCAACTGCTGTGGTCATCAGTCCCCTAGAACTTAGAACTAATTAAACCTAACTAACCTAAGGACATCACACACATCCATGCCCGAGGCAGGTTCGAACCTGCGACCGTAGCAACAGCGAGGCTCTGGACTGTGATTTTTTTTTTTCGTGGTGCATTACATATATAGGTTTCCTGGCTAACATTCTGTGGCGAATTACTAATTTAAAGTTAAAAGTCTGTTTTTGCATGACCTTCCCTTTCGACAACAACCGGATACTCTACCAGTTGTATACGTCAAGTTTCTTCATCTGTGTTCTGGAGAATTTTTGTTGCTATTTTGTTTACCACTGGCAGAAGTGACACTCTTCCGTAATTGTTGATATTTGGTTCATTTCCCACTTTATGTAGCTGGTGGATTAATGCTGCCTTCCGCTCTTGTGTTATATTTTAATCTTTGCTTCTGACAATTTCTGCTGTAAAGGAATCTTCAGCACTTGCTTTGCTGTTTTTAAGTGGTGTGCCCGTAAAATGTGGTCTCCAAGGCTCTGGAGACGCGAGGAACGCTTTTACGCGAGATCCGGCAACACTGGCTTTTAGCTTGACAAGAAACCAGAAGAAAGTGCACCACATTTCATAAAGTGGCTTACACGTAGCACCAGTAACATCCTCTCATCACCACAGAGGTCAGTCTTTTGTTAGTCTCAGTCAACAAAATGGCCTCAGACGAAGTGCAAACATGTAAACAAGTACCAGCATGCATTTCCAGTGGCAGAAGGCGCAGTATCAGCATACAGAACAGTTAGAACGCGGCGGAATAATTAATCCTCAGGATATCGTGACATTCCAGCTTTTACAGGGCCTGGGTCTTTCAGTATGGGGCCATACAAGAAGGTGACTGCATCACGTCCATATCGCTTTAACGGACCACACAGTTTCGCCCAGGCTGCCACAGAATGACGCCAACTTGCCTACGTAGGCCAGTGGTCGTCAAACCCCGGGAACATGTGGCGCGAATCGAGTATTCGTGCGGCCAGCGATTCTCAGCCGTATTTTATAATAATACTGCCGACCCAACCCGACTTTGTTGGACAAAGTATCTGCGGGCGGACGACTTGTCTGAAGTTTATGGGGAACTGCGGTGGGGCGTTAGCGCCAGTCCGCAGCAACTTAGGGTTACCATGTCTAGCTGAGACCTCGTCGGGACACTCTGAGATCGGAGTGTAGAAATAAAATAAAAAAATTAGTTAATATAATTACTTTTTATTTAGAACACAATTACATAGAAATTGCGGTGGAGGTAGTTGGTAAACCATATTTTCCGGAAGATTTCACCTTTTTTCATCAAGTCTTTTTTCCCTTTCACGTACTTATAAAACTACTTGCAAGTCAGCTTGTAGTTAGGTAAACTGAAACTGTAAGATTAATTCCACAGCCCTGGCAGCAGTTGATTTTTTTCACCAGTCTACTGGGCCGACATGAGCGAAAATAGTCTTTTTCACTGTGACGTTGTGTGAGGGAATAGAAAACAAATACTCGCATAATTTTAGCAGCTCGCCTTTGCTTTCAAGATTTTCGGTTTTCTGAAGAAAGTAAATCCACTTTTCTTCCACGGAGCGTTTAGACTTCCGTTCTTCGGAGTCACTCTTAGTTTCTAAAGAGCTCTTCAGAGACATATAGTCCTGTAAATAATTGTCGCCTGAAATCTTCTCACCATTTTTAGTCAGGTATATAATAGTGTGTTCAATGATTACCCAATCTGGGGTTTCAGATAGCGTCTTACAATCAAATACATGATATTTATTCAAAGAAATGGCTCATTTCTCTATCTAATCCAATTCTGTGGTATAGACAGCTATTGTCTCTTCCTCAAATTTCGGAATCAAATTAACTGTTTGAAGAGGTTGAAAAAATCAGCCAAACGGTTGGAAACCAAAGGTTTATTTAGCCATTGACCTAGGTTTCGATATTTACAAAAATATCTTCTTCAGAAGGAATGGGCCATGTTACAACACAATAAGGCCCATTCCTTCTAGAGAAGATATTTTTATAAATATCGAAATATAGGCCCAGGGCTACAAAATGAATTGGTTTGGAATTGGATGGCGGATTTTTTTTTTTAGCCTTTAAAAATTTATACAGATGCTGATTAATATGATTCTTATTTCAATTGTCGTTATTTTATCCTCCTCCAACTTTGCTGCAGAAACATGAAGTAAATTTCGCTGATCGGACTACAGAAAAATCTGAAATTGTTTTAGGTTGCCTGTCTTCGGCGTAAAAAAAAAATTGATTTAATTGAAGCCAAAGCTTAATAATTCTCTCAACTGCGGGCATTAACGACAGTTTTGAGTGAGATAGGAGACTCCAGTGATTGACATCAACGTATACGGAGAACTCTTCCAACTTCTCTGTCCTTACCGTGTATACTGAAAAATAATTAAATATTTTCGTGATGATTATTTCAATGTCGACAGTTAAGATTGGTATAGTATTGTGGAGAACATGAGCAGAACATCCAATTCCTTCTACGTTTTTTCCTAGTTCTTCTTGAAATTGGTGAACACATTCCGCTGCCTACACCTGGGGTCGTGGTCTGGGATGCGATTTCGCACGACGCACCCTGACGGCAAGTTTGTATGTCAATGTAGCAATTCCACCTGCTGTATTGCCATTCATGAACAATATTCCAGGGGATGTTTTCTAACTGGATAACGCTCGCCCACATACCGCTGTTGTAACCCAACATGCTGCACAAAGAGTCGACATGATGCCTTCGCCTGCTCGATCACCAGATCTGTCTCGGTTCGGCCCTCAGTGGACACCCCCCCCCCCCCCCCCCCCCTGGAACGTCTCATACCAGACGACGAGTGTAACCCTAAGTGTTTGCGTGGCGAGTAATTATAGTGTATGCATACGTAGAGACAGTGTTTGGGCAGCAATCAATAGTGTACAAAGGCGCAACAACGGGAACCAGCCCGCATTCGCCGAAGCAGATGGAAAACCGCCTTAAAAACTATCCACAGGCTGGCCGGCACACCGGACCTAGACACAAATCCGCCGGATGGATTCGTTTCGAGAACCGGCACGCCTTCCCGCTCGGGAAGCAACGCGTTAGACCCTGTGGATAGCCAGGCGGGCACCGTTGGCCATGGTTCTAGTATACGTAAACTAGACGTAAGTGAAGGCGTGAAAGTAAACAGCAGCGGGCGCGCGCGTTCAGCAGGCGGAAACAACAGCGCATCCGCACTGCACAGTTGAGAAAGCCGAACTTGTCCTAGACTATGGGTGTTTCTTTGCTGCATGCAAGTGTGATTCTCGTCAGCCCGTCTGGCCAGAACTGTCACCGGACCTGTATGAGGCACGATGTGAGACACCATCTGATTCAGCTGACATCATCACCAACATCCCTTTACTAACTGTGATAACAAATGGTTCAAATGGCTCCAAGCACTATGGGACTTAACATCCGAGGTCATCAGCCCCCTAGACATAGAACTACTTAAACCTAACTAACCTGAGGACCTCACACACATCCATGCCCGAGGCAGGATTCGAACCGGCGACCGTAGCAGCAGCGCAGTTCCCGACTGAAGCGCCTAGAAACGCTCAGCCACAACGGCCGGCGCAACTGTGATAACAGAAATCTTTAGTAATGGCCACTATTCCCCTTTGATCGCCTTTTTTCACGGTTGTATGGCTAGACAGAACGGGATAGCAACTGTTGTGGGAGATTTTCCATCTATGGGGTCATGACCTTGTGATCATGATCATTTTTACTGCCTAACTTCCATAATAAATGAAAAAACGTCTACACGCAAGACCATTCCTTCTGTGCATTTATTCTACATTTTTCACTGTCGCAAAATCAGACCTCTTACTCAGTTATGCTGAAGATACTTGTCTGTGGGAGTACGACGGTTGCAACCCGCATCCAGCCATCCAGATTTAGATTTGCCGTGATTTCTCTGAATCGCTTCAGGCAAATCCGGGAGGGTTCCTTTGAAAAGGGAAGGGAAGATTTCCTTCCCCATCCTTGAAAAATGCCAAACTAAAGCTCCGTCTCTAACGACGTTGATGTCAACGGAACGTTAAACCCTAATCTTTATCCCTTTCTTCCTTCCTTGATTGTTTGTTTGTAGACACACCGTAAGACCTTCAAATAAATAAATAAAAAGAAAGTCATAACCATGTTAACTTAATGTACTAGTTTATCAAATTCTGGTAGTAATGCACAGCACCCTTTCCACGACAGACAAGAGGAGTTTTGTGTGATAAGCAGTGTTGAAATAGTAGAAAAAATAAGTTAGATGGATTCAGACAAATGCAAATGTCTCATGCGTGTACAAAACAAGTATTTAAAGATAACTGCAGTATCTCAATGAATCGCTATAATACGTTACAATCCGCCACAGAAGTAGTTGAATAAATTCATTTATATTCGTAAACATGAAAACGTACATTTCAATAATGTTCATGTGTTTCGCCAATGAACGGTGTCATAGTTCTGTTCTTCAAGAAAAAAGGTGATAACACAGATACAAGTTATTAGAAGTGTGATGCTCGAACCAGCATGTTATCCACGTAGGCCTTACGATGGAAAAAAACTCATTTTTGTCTGTTTCATTCCCGATAACGAATAAATACGCGTGGAAAGGCCGATCAACGAGTTCTAAAACACGCTGTTCACACGCCCTTGTTATTTGACACTCCGTGAATTTGCCCCAGCTAGCATGGGCGCCGTGAGCCGATCTAGCCTATATATTTTGACAACAAATGCGCCAGCATTCCATGATAACAAGTACACAGAGCAGTAATTGCTCCGCTGTTGACATTTGTTGTTGTGTTGCATCGAATACGCACAAGCAATCAGTAAAATAAACAAATAACTTTCTAGTTACGTGAGCATCAGAAGCAACACACAACGCAGGGTCGACTATCCGACGATAGAATTAGCTTCCCTTCTGCAGTAGTAACACTTTATTTCTTTTGCCGTAATCGAGTTCCATCTGTGATACTACAATTTGCACAATTTGTCGATCGCGAATTTATAAAGACAACAGATCGCTAAGTTGTCTATCTCTCCATTGTTCTTCTACCTACACATGTGTAGAGAAAGTAGGAAACTAGTCTATGTAAAGTAGCAAATGTGATCAATATCCTGAAATGATTTGATCGTTACCGTTTTCTTTCCGAAGAAAATTTTTTTGGAGAGATAAACCACCAAAGGAGGAAGCTCCGAAATGCAAAAGTGCCAGCAACGATGGTCTGCAGCGCTAACACTCCATTCAGCATTCAGCACTTCGTCCTGCTACAAGCAAAGTGTTTCAGACTGATGGTGCTGGAAACTGTCTTGGCTGGATTTTCCCTGTAGTCAAAGTTGTTCCGTTATGTAAATAGTATATGTTTTAAATGCATACAAAGGGTGAAAAGAATATGAGAGCATTGCTGCTTGCAATCGCCCTCTGCTTACATTCACTGTAAGTAGCTGTATCTGCAGAGTTACCATTAAAAATAGTTTGGTGGTTCCTGCAGCTCACATTCAGCTAAGACAATGGAAAATGCTGTATTGACAGCAAGTCGGAGGAGGAGCGATGGACATAATTCCACCAAAGAGAGCGCCACAGAGCGATTCATGTCACTGTCAACCAACGACAGTTTGTGTGCCGCCAGGGTATAAACAAAATCCGCCATATTTATCTCCACTTCTAGTTAACTACATCCCCCTTCCCCCCCTTGTAGCATCCCACCTTCACATTGTACTTCAGTACAAGTATTATAGTCTGCTCCTGCAGCTTTCACCTCACTGCAAGTCTACCTAAGGCTCTGTCCTGTCCTGCTTTCTTTACGTCCTTTATAAAACTGACGTTCCCAAACCACCATCTCTAACCCACCTCCTGGAATATTCTAACGACATCTCTTAGCTAGCTACCCACCACACTCCCCAACTCTCCCATGCACCCCTCCAATGGAACATAGATCTCCTGGTCGAGTGGTGTAATGCATGGAATCTTCAATTACGAGAGTGTTCAATAAGTAAAGCAACACATTTTTAAGCAGGTTGATTTCATGCAGTATTCCAATACCCACTCTTTTGCCTACAAAACCCTAATTTTAAACACAATCTCCATTCAATGCGACGGGCTTACGCTAGTTACTGGAAGGGCTTATATGCCCACAAGATACCGCTCTACTAGCCGATACTGGAGCCAACGCCTTGTTGCATCAATAACATCCCCATAATCCCCGTGGAGTGCGTCTTCATTGCGCCGAACAGATGGTTCTTCGTTGGTCTTTATGGTCGTCTGCTAGGTGGTGAGAAACCTAACGGGCACACACCTTTGAGTACCCCAGCAGTCGCGCGAGTGTGTCACCACTATCGACAGAGATGTCCAATTGTACAGCGAGGTGTTTCATTGTGCTCTCTCGGGCACATCGAAGTAGAGTGGTCGCACGTTCCAACAGTGCAGGAGTCACAGCTGTGTGTGGCCGGCCAGCGCTCAGGAGATCAGGCAGGCTTGTGCAATCTTGTTGCGATGATGACAGATGCCTCATGCAATGACTTACCATGCTTTTGCTCACTGCCGGATCTCCGTAGACATCCTACCAGTGCCTATGAATACCTTACGATTCTCTGGTTTTCCACCAAAGAAACCCAATGACAGCTCAGGCATAGAAGTGCTCCTACGTTACAGACACTATTTTGAAGGCAACGTGTAGTACCGTCCCCTATCGGAACTGCATGAAACTATAGAGGCTGAAGCGAGAATATTTCACGATGTCCCACAAGAATTTCTCTATTTTTTCAACCGAAACTGGCCGAGATAAAAATTTTTGTATTACTTATTGAACGCCCCTCCTAAATTTACCAAAAAACTAAGCCCCATCTTTGGTCGAGCCACTCAGCGTTCCGTCGTCCAGATTTCCTCCTCTCTATCAGCAGACAACCCATTCCTCTAACTAACGCAGTAAAATATTTAGGACTAACCCTAGACGGAAGACTAACGTCCAGCGCACTTCCTCCCCATTCAGCACAAAGCCCAAAACCGTCGGTCCCAGAATACAGTATCCTATCCACTAATTAGCAGTCCAGGTACCGTGCTGCGCCACTACATCAATGTCCCACCTTCCTTGCACCTTCATGCTTTATCCATCATCTGCTGCCGGAAATTCAAGCAGATTCCACCACCCAACCATGAAATTCGTCCTGAGAAATACCCTTCGCGCTGACTCTGGTCTCAATGCTCCGCCTCAAGCCATGCTTGCATTTTCCTCCCCCGTTGTCCTTCCTACATGACGCTGCCTATGGCCCACAAGGCCACATAGGCATACTCATCATTCTATCTCCATCACAAACTGAATCATTTTCATGTTCCATTAGTATCACCAGCATATCGTAGGTGCGCATTAACTGTGATGCAAACTCCCTAAAAAGTTTTAAACATCAAAAAAATCGTTATTAAAGTTATTTTAAAACCATGACTTCATTTTATCTCCTTCCTTTATATATTTTAAAACTTCTGTTATCTAAAACCTTTGGCTGAAGAATGGGTTTATAGACTGGCAGCCTGACCCTCATGGGGAGCCGGCCGCGGTGGCCGAGCGGTTCTAGGCGCTTCAGACCAAAGCCGCGAGACTGCTACGGTCGCAGGTTCGAATCCTGCCTAGGGGATGGATGTGTGTGATGTCCTTAGGTTAGTTAGGTTTAAGTAGTTCTAAGTTCTAGGGCACTGATGACCTCAGATGTTAAGTCCCATAGTGCTCAGAGCCATTTTTGAACCCTCATGGGGAGATGAAATAACAATTTTGACGCCGGCCTCGGTAGTCTCGCGGTTCTAGGCACGCAGTCCGGAACCGTGCGACTGCTACGGTCACAGGTTCGAAACCTGCCTCGGGCATGGATGTGTGTGATGTCCTTAGGTTAGTTAGGTTTAAGTAGTTCTAAGTTCTAGGGGACTGATGACCTCAGATGTTAAGTCCCATAGTGCTCAGAGCCATTTTTGAACCCTCATGGGGAGCTGAAATAACAATTTTGAAAAAATCATAAATAGCTCATATTGTCAGAATAACCTGCACAAAAGGATCCGCCAGATGGACACAACTGTTAAATGTCTGACAAGCTTACGAAAGAAAGAACACAGGAAAGATACTGGGGTAGAATAGTCAATAGAGAAGACCAAATCACCACTAACTACCTAACTTACTTACTTAGTTACTTACGTATGCAGAGATCACCGGTCGTGGAAGCCTTGCGCTGCATCAACAATCACTCTGCACTCCATTCTGTCTGTTGCTGTTTCCTCCCAACTGACTACACTCAAAGCTTTCTTTACGTCGTCTTTCCACCTGTTTCTTGGCTTACCCAGGCATATTTCTGTTGTAATGTGGGCAACGAAAGTTTGCTTAGGAAGTCGCGACTCTGGCCTATGGATTACGTGACCTGCACATTAGAGTCGTATGCAATGGCCAAGGCAGGTAATCCGTATGCCAATTTCCAACAACAACATCCCATCGGAACACGACGGACGTTGAAGTCACACACGGGAGTGCTCGTTTCTTAAACGCGCATGCATGTCAGAAGTCCAGCCCAAGGAGAGGAGCTTATGCATGTTGCCCGACTACCTGGTACATGCCAAGGCACAAGAGACACTGAACATGTTTAATTACACTAAATAGTTTAAAAGTTACAAACGTCAAATAATTTTGCTGCGAAACAAATAAAACCTGAATACGCAATTCTCCACAGTAACCTGTTCCGTGAAGTTGGCACAATGTAAGCACATCAAAATGGCTGGACATTTTGTCCAGATCCTTGGCAGACGTCAGACTAATTTCTTTTTGCATATCCTTGAGTGTCTGCTCTGGAGCATAGTTACCATTCTCGTGAAAGAGCTTCACCAGCTGTCTGCAATCCTTCATGGTGACAATGATGTTGGGCGGTCCGGACGTGACTGAGAAACAGAAGCGTGCCGCAATTCTGTTGGTGGGTATATTCTGACGCTCACAGCACCATCTATTAATCAAATCTTCGTTAATTTTTTTGTTCCTTCATGGTTCCCACTGATTCAATGATATGACTTTCAGTTCGACGTCGTTCTGAGCGGCTGTTCTTTTTCTACAGCTTTTCGAAACTGGAACTTTAATTATGAACACACTGTACATGCGTGTTACTCATATGGTTCAAATGGCTCTGAGCACTATGGAACTTAACTTCTGTGGTCATCAGCCCCCTATAACTTAGAACTACTTAAACCTAACTAACCTAAGGACACCACACACATCCATGCCCGAGGCAGAATTCGAACTTGCGACACTAGCGATCGCGCGGTTCCAGACTGTAGCGCTTAAAACCACTCGGCCACTCCGGCCAGCTGTAAGCACATCGATTACCTGTTTCCTGTCTTAGTGATTTTGCAGTATTAAATGTTTTTAACAGTAATATTAAATTTATTTCAATTACCCACTAATAAAGGCTTTTGCCATATGAGTGTCGCCGGCCACTGTGGCCGAGCGATTCTAGATGCTTCAGTCCGGAACCGCGCGACTGCTACGGTCGCAGGTTCTAATCCTGCCTCGGGCACGGAAGTGTGTGATGTGCTTAGATTAGTTAAGTTTAAGCAGTTCTAAGTTCTAGGCGGCTGATGACCTCAAATGTTAAGTCCTATAGTGCTCAGAGCCATTTGAACCATATGAGTAACACGCATGTACAGGGTGTTCATAATTAAAGTTCCAGTTTCGAAAAGCTGTAGAAAAAGAACAGCTGCTCAGAACGACGTCGAAGTGAAAGTCATATTATTGAATCAGTGGGAACCATGAAGGAACAAAAAAATTAACGAAGATTTGATTAATAGATGGTGCTGTGAGCGTCAGAATATACCCACCAACAGAATCGCGGCACGCGGCTGTTTCTCAGTCACGTCCGGACCGCCCAACATCATTGTCACCATGAAGGATTGCAGACAGCTGGTGAAGCTCTTTTACAAGAATGGTAACTATGCTCCAGAGCAGACACTCAAGGATACGCAAAAAGAAATTGGTCTGACGTCTGCCAAGGATCTGGACAAAATGATTACAAAATTTGAAAAGGCAGGTTCTTTTCAAGTGCAATGTGGCAGAGGGAGGAAAGCAATTGATCCGACGACTGTCGAGATGTGGTTCCAGCATTGCAGGAGGGGTCGAGCGGTGGTTTGTAGACATGCAGTGCACAGGAAATTGCCCGAACGTTCGACTTGTCTGCGAGCACGGTGCATAAAATCCTACGAAACCTGCTGCATTGCCAGAATCCAAAAATCATCCATTTTCAGCAGTTTCCTCCTGCTGACCTGTCAACAAAGACAACCGTTCGCTCTGGAATTTCTTGCTCGCATGGAAATGGACAATGAATGACCATTAACTTTCTGTGGACAGACGAAGCTCTTTCCATCTCCAAGGATACGTCAGTTGCAGGATATGGGAAACGCAAAATATACACGACATCAATCTGTACCACTTCTTTCTCCAAAGGTGACTATGTGGTGTGGATTGAAGGCATCGTTTGTCGTAGAGCAGTATTTTTTCGAAGAGATGAGTCATGCAGGTCATGTTTCCTGTACCGCCATTAGTCAACGCTGTGATAAGTCTATTGCGCACCAGGCTTCAACAACGTGGATGTGTGGGTAGGATTATTTTTGTGCAAGATGGCACTCCTCTGTATATCGTACAGCCGTTTTAGCGGCTGCTGCAGAGACTTACCGAAAATGCTAGCATTATCAGCTGTCATTTCTCTACATCATGGCCGGCCAGAACACCTGATCTTAATCCATGTGACTTCTGGCTATGGGGATATGTGAAAGATAATGTGCTCAGTGCTCCAATTACGAACGTAGTTGAGGCATGCATTGTGCAGCGCATTCTGAATGTGACCCTGAAACACTCCGATCTGTTGTAGAACATGTTGTTTCTTACTTTCAACTCGTGGCAGAAAATGGTGGACGGCATATTCAACATGTTTTGCGCCAGTCTCACGACAGCTAGGAACCTATGTCATTTTCCTTTTTATGCGCCTTTTCGCCCCAGGACAATTAAAAACCGATGTCATTTTGCGTTTTTTGCTTTTTATGCGGTTTTTGGCGTCAAGACAACTTAAAACCGATTTTGTTCCAGCCGATGTGGTACGACGTTGCCGTGATGCGTGGTCTTATTTAACCAACAGTGCCACAGCTGTTTAACTGCCGAACCTGTGCAGACATGTACATTGAACAATGCGGATGGTGTAATGTGCAATTCAAACAATAGCCGTCGTTTTGCGATTCATCAGTCATTTGTAGCCGATCCCATTTACGTTAAAGACGCTTACTGCGTCATCCATTAAGAAACATTTTCATGATTTTTTACCATGACGTTTCCCCACTGCGTCAATAATATGATTTTCAAATCTGACGATGTTCTGAGCAATGGTTCTCTTTCTACAGCGTTTTGAAACTGGAACTATAATTATGGACACCCTCACTGTAAATTCTGCGGGCACTGATAGAACACTAAAAGACGATTCGGAGTAACTGGACACGCAATTTTTAATATTAATTTGTCGATATGTTTTCTTTGTATAAGACAATGTTGCAAAAAGGTATCAGTACGTATTTTGTCAATAACAAGGGACCCAACAGACTTACAATATAGTTTACAGGCGGCAAATGACCGCAAGAAAGAGAGCTCTGTTTAAATATGTATAGTATTAATGTTTTGTTTGCAAAATTTAATGGTCATAAAAATTATTTTCGTTGTAACGAACATAGCGATATGACGTCAGCGACGCTTTATAATCGACAAGCGCAATTGCCGCGGGACCTTTTGTGTCTCAGTCGCGGTCGCAGACTCGGCAGTAAGTTCGGCAATAGGCAGCTCTGGAGAGAGATTTTTATACGAACGACTTTAAATTTTACGATATGTGTTCAACTGTATCTTATTTCATCGTTTGCGGGCGATAACTTCGTGCAGACTGCAAGAATTGTCATTCGATGGTTGTTAGACACTGCAGCGAGCTGAAGCTTAACATTTTTCAGTGTCTCGCTATGTACTGCACCGAACTAAAGCCTGTTTAAATTAATTTTCGCCAACTAGTAGCTTTACTATGAAGCTAAATAGATATTTCTGAAAAGTCTTATTAGTGCCATTCAGTGACAACAGAACCATTTAAGTACGGTAGCTTAAAATATCCGATTTTCATGAAGTTAATGCACTTTTCAACTTTGAAACTAAGCGTCCACGTGTCATAGCTGTTTGGTATGGAAGTCCACTGTTTTCAGATCTGATGCACTGCTAGCTTTCTTACACACATGTGTGTGAAAGCTGCTAACGAATTTTCACAGCAAAACTGTTTTTATTTTATTTATTGTATTGTGAGCCATTCATTTGCAAGTGAATTCAGTTTTATTTAATAAAGTAAACTTTTTCAATTTCAGTTATAAATTCCTGTCGTCTTCAGTTACCCCTAGTATCCTATTTCATTAATTTTATTTTCAAATTTTGCCCCATTCAGCAACTTTCATCAATTGCAAAGAAACTCAGAATAAAATCTAACGATTTTGCAGCCAAGTTCTGCACAGAGTGTTACATGGGATGATACGTGACTCAACTTAGACATTTGTTCGAGTTAAAATTTCTACAAAGTTGCACTTTTACTGACCCCTGCTGTTTCCACGGCAACTATTACTATTAATTTTAGCGAGAGGAGCGCACATCATTAAAAATTCAAAGCGATATTTGCTCAGGAACAGACGCACTAGTTACACTGTACACATCGGATATATCACCACCTAATTAACTTGCACTCTTAATAGACGGCACATACTAGTCCTTAATATAGGTGCTAGAGACATATTGACCCTGTGTCATCGTCGTCATTGTCGTTTGCACTCGAACACTGGTTTGGTAAAATCCTCCACAAAAGTTTCTCTCATGCGAGCCACTTTATCTCTGCCTAATTACTGTCACGAATATCAATTTGAACCTGCTTAGCTTCCCTCTACAATTTTTATACCCACACCCCCCCCCCTCCCCTTTCACACACACACACACACACACACACACACACACACACACACACACACACACACACACACACACACGCGCGCGCGCGCGCGCGAAAACACGCGCTTCCGTACATTACCAAATTGTCAATTCCTAGGTGTGTCAGCTGCCCTCTTATTTTATTCAAGCTGCACCCTACATTTTTTCCCTCGCATCAGTTCAGGAGTTCATTAGTTTTCCGATATATCTTCACCACTGATCTGTTGCACCGCATTTCATCAATTGCATTCTCTGATTTTCTGAACCGTTTATAGTCCACATTTCACTTCTGTACAAGGCCACACTCCTGACAAATACCTTTAAAAATATTTCTTATTACTTGAATTTATATTCAATATTCAAAAATGTCTCCTTTTCTGAAACGCTTTTCTTCATATTGACAGCATTTCACATCCTCTCTGATTCGAACATCGTTCATTATTTTTCTGCCTAAATAGCGAAATTCATTTACTACTTTTACTATCTCATTTCCTAATTTAATTTCCATAGGAACATCTAATTTAAGTCGACTACATTCTACTATTGTAATCTTCATTTTGTAGATATTCCTGGTAATAAATTAAATACAATGTCTATCCTGGTTGCAGTTGAGGTTTTTGGAATATTTCCTTTGGTTGCAGTGAAATAAAAGGACATAGAACGTAAATAAATGTAATGTGTTGTGCATAAATAGGCTAATAAATCAATTACTGTTAGATTATATTCTTAACGAAAAATCACTGGAAATAGTAACAACCATAAAAAAACCTAGGCTTAACCATCCAGGACAAATACTAGGAAAAGCAGATGTCAGGCTCAGGTTCACTGGAAGAATCTGAAAGAAATGTAAGCCACCAGGAAAGAGGCGACTTACAAAACACTTGTTCGACCTGTTCCTGAGTATTGTTCATCAATCTGGGACCGTAACTAAATTGGATCAATAGAAGAGATAGAGAAGATCCTATGTAAAGCGAGGCATTTCATCACAGGATAGATTAGTCTGCGCAAGAGGGTTACGGAGATTCATTTGATTTGATGCTATAAATGCAGGGAATCAAAAACAATAGTCAAAATATCCACGGGTGTACTGCCGGCCTACAGTGTCCAACGGGTACAATATTTCGGCGATCATACATGTCGCCATCATCAGGTGAACTGAAGGACTGAGCTCCTGTGAACGTGTCGGCACGGAGATCCGTACGCTATGGCTGCTCAGGAGGAACTGGGTTCGGTCGCTGTTGCTCTCATCTATTACTTTCCCCTCTTTGGGGAAGTGTGAGGGTGAGTTTGTAGCCTTACGGCTTTTGCTCCCCTGTGTACTTGTGTGTGTGATTATGTCTGTACTTTTTGGTGTCTCTGAAATGTTATGATTGTTCTGTGTGTGTCTGGTACTTGCCTGAGGTTTGGCGAGATGATTATTGTTATATGGGGAGGAACAGGATTGGGGATTGGTTATTGGGGTTTTCTCTCGACTTAATCGTTGAAGATCGTCATAATGCGCCTGTGCTTATCGCGGGACATGTCATACCGACCTAGGGAGTGGATGAGTGCGTTTCCGTATCTGGAAGAACCCTCCTAGAAGGCCCTCGCCAGGTCCTGGAAACGCTCTCTTAGGAGTGGGATTTCAGCTGCGGCGTGCAGATCGTCTGTGGGGAATCCAAGGGGCAGATGCAGTGCCCTCCTGAGGGCGCGATTCTGCAGCCTCAGGAGTTTGTCCAGGTGCTGCTTCGCCGCGTATCCCCAGACAGGGCACGCATATTCCATTACTGGCCGGATCAGGGCCTGGTATACATTTACTGCTACTGGACAGGGAAGGGAGCTTGTTGTGTTCAGGATAGGGTATAGGATGGACATTCTGGCGCAGACCTTCCTGTGGACCTCGTCTATGTGGGGTTTCCACGTAAGACGAGAGACCAAGGTTACGCCAAGGTACTTGGCGGTTCTGAGCCAGGGGAGTTGGGTTCCATTTACGTGAAGATGGAGGGGGGAGGGGGGGGGACATAGAGGAGGTTCGCTCCTTCCCAGCCTACGGGTAAACAGCATTGCCTGCGTCTTCTCAGAGTTGATGGTGATACGCCAGCGATGGGTCCAAGTTTCTGTGTCATCTAAAACCTTTTGTAGCCTACGGATGACCAGGTCCTTGTTCGCGTTTCTCGTGCAGAAGGCTGTATCGTCAGCGTACTGCGCAGTGTGCACCAGGGGGGCCGTTGGAGAGTCCGCAGTGTACAGACTGTACAATACGGGCCCCAGGACCGATCCCTGTGGCACCCCAGCAAGAATACGCCTTCTGGTGGAGGTGGCAGTTTCTACTTTGACAGAGAAAGTCCTATTCGTGAGATAGCTCTTGATCAGCTGAACTATGCTCCCGGGAAACCCTTGTGTGTACAACTTGTAGAGTAGCCCTCTATGCCATACTGAGTCGAAGGCTTTGGCTACGTCTAGTAGCACTATCCCGCAGTAGCCTCGGTGGTTGAAGCCCTCTGTGGCTGCTTCAACCATTCTCATGACCTGTTGTGGGGCAGAGTGGTTCTGCCGAAACCTAAATTGGAAATCCGGCAGAATTTGTTCTCTGGTAATACGTTCTTGTATGGGTCCTAGCAGGAGGTGCTCATAGATCTTGCTGAGAGTTGGCTAGAGGCTAATCGGCCTGTAGTGCTGCGGGAATAGAGGGTCTTTCCCTGGTTTGTGTATAGCGACCACTTCCGCATGTTTCCAGCAAGTTGGAACTCGCGGGAGCGAGTAATCTCGTTGAGGACGTTCGCGAGGTGTGTGATCGCTGTGGGTGCTAACTGGTTTGTGACACTGTCGTGCCCTGGCGCCTTTTTTGTAGGGAGGGACCTGATTACTCTTTCCACGACCTCTGGGGCAAAAAGTATGGGTTCGTCCTCTGGGTCCTCCTCAGCATTGAGGAAGACAGCCAGTTGACGACTGACTACCTCTTCATGCTCTTCATCCTGGGGTTCTGCCGTTTGAAACTGCTTCTCGAAGGAGTCGGCGAGGGCGTTGGCCTTTCCAGCTTGGCTGTAGACCAGTCCCCGCTCGCCGTGCAGTGGCGGCATCCTAGCGCGTCTTTTTGTAAATTGTTTAGTTGCTTGCCATAGTGTATGATCGTCTACTTTGAGAGCTGTGAGGCGGTTTTGCCATTGCTGGTTTCTGTGCTCGTTGAGCGCTACCTTCAGTTCTCTGTGTAGGCGATTGAGCAGCCTCCTGGTGGCCTGATTTCTGGTGATCTTCCACTCTTTTGCCACTCTGTTCTTATGTCGGATTTGAGCTAGCAAGTGTTCCGGGAGCCGTATTTGCGGTGGAGGGCCATCCCTTTGTGGAGGGGTGGCCTCTTCCGCTGCCTGCAAGATGGTGCCTGTTAAGTCTTGTAGCGCTTGTTCTACTGTTTCGGCAGTAGGTGGCGGAGGGCGAGCGATATCAGAGGCGACAGTTTCCTGATATCGCTCCCAGTCTGTACGTTTGTAAGACGTCTGGTACCGTGGGAGGGGTTCGGTCGCGGCGGCGGCCGATTTAAATACCCTCCGCCCGCGGCGCGCTCACTCCGCTCTCCCCGACCCGCGCCACGGTCGCGTGGTGGAACAGATTGCGACGGCGTCTGAGGTGACGTCGGTGTGATGGTTCTGTCCGCCGTGGTCGTCACAACTATACGTTGGCTCGATTTACTCTTGATTAACCCAATCGCTGGTTCCCAAGCCTTGCTAAGATTACAGCAACAGTCACGGTTTATGAGGTTTTCATTGGCCTCTCTAACAACGCTGTCCCAGTATCTCGACGTCTGTACCAGAATCCTCGTGCGTTCATACTCCATAGCGTGATTTTCCGTGAAACAATGTTCAGCGACTGCCGACTTGCTCGGATACATCAGTGGAGTGTGCCTCTGGTGTTCACGGCATCGATCCTCGACGGTAGGCGTCTGACCAATATACGACTTGCCACATTGTGGCAAGTCGTATATTGGTCAGACGATGCGTACCGTCGAGGATCGATGCCGTGAACACCAGAGGCACACTCGACTGACCAATATACGACTTGCCACATTGTGGCAAGTCGTATATTGGTCAGACGATGCGTACCGTCGAGGATCGATGCCGTGAACACCAGAGGCACACTCAACTGATGTATCCGAGCAAGTCGAATATGATTGATTACATGTTCAGTAAGAAAACTGTCCGACTTTGAACAACAACCTCCCCACTGATAGCAAAGAAGCTAAAAAATTTATTTCTATTCCTTTCTTTGGCAATATATCATATAGGATAAAACGTCTTCTAATGAAAATACACTCCTGGAAACTGAAATAAGAACACCGTGAATTCATTGTCCCAGGAAGGGGAAACTCTATTGACACATTCCTGGGGTCAGATACATCACATGATCACACTGACAGAACCACAGGCACATAGACACAGGCAACAGAGCATGCACAATGTCGGCACTAGTACAGTGTATATCCACCTTTTGCAGCAATGCAGGCTGCTATTCTCCCATGGAGACGATCGTAGAGATGCTGGATGTAGTCCTGTGGAACGGCTTGCCATGCCATTTCCACCTGGCGCCTCAGTTGGACCAGCGTTCGTGCTGGACGTGCAGACCGCGTGAGACGACGCTTCATCCAGTCCCAAACATGCTCAATGGGGGACAGATCCGAAGATCTTGCTGGCCAGGGTAGTTGACTTACACCTTCTAGAGCACGTTGGGTGGCACGGGATACATGCAGACGTGCATTGTCCTGTTGGAACAGCAAGTTCCCTTGCCAGTCTAGGAATGGTAGAACGATGGGTTCGATGACGGTTTGGATGTACCGTGCACTATTCAGTGTCCCCTCGACGATCACCAGAGGTGTACGGCCAGTGTAGGAGATCGCTCCCCACACCATGATGCCGGGTATTGGCCCTGTGTGCCTCGGTCGTATGCAGTCCTGATTGTGGCGCTCACCTGCACGGCGCCAAACACGCATACGACCATCATTGGCACCAAGGCAGAAGCGACTCTCATCGCTGAAGGCGACACGTTTCCATTCGTCCCTCCATTCACGCCTGTCGCGACACTTCTGGAGGCGGGCTGCACGATGTTTGGGCGTGAGCGGAAGACAGCCTAACGGTGTGCGGGACCGTAGCCCATCTTCATGGAGACGGTTGCGAATGGTCCTCGCCGATACCCCAGGAGCAACAGTGTCCCTAATTTGCTGGGAAGTGGCGGTGCGGTCCCCTACGGCACTGCGTAGGATCCTACGGTCTTGTCGTGCATCCGTGCGTCGCTGCGGTCCGGTCCCAGGTCGAAGGGCACATGCACCTTCCGCCGACCACTGGCGACAACATCGATGTACTGTGGAGACCTCACGCCCCACGTGTTGAGCAATTCGGCGGTACGTCCACCCGGCCTCCCGCATGCCCACTATACGCCCTCGTTCAAAGTCCGTCAACTGCATATACGGTTCACGTCCACGCTGTCGCGGCATGCTACCGGTGTTAAAGACTGCGATGGAGCTCGGTATGCCACGGCAAACTGGCTGACACTGACGGCGGCGGTGCACAAATGTTGCGCAGCTAGCGCCATTCGACGGCCAAAACCGCGGTTCCTGGTGTGTCCGCTGTGCCGTGCGTGTGATCATTGCTTGTACAGCCCTCTCGCAGTGTCCGGAGCGAGTATGGTGGGTCTGACACACCGGTGTCAATGTGTTCTTTTTTCCATTTCCAGGAGTGTATATAACTGTAACGTCTCCTTCTCTACAGGTAGCAGTTTAAAGAGATATCTTGTACATTCAGTAGAGATCGCCGGTGATTGGTTTTCCAATTCAGGGGTTTACAAACTAACCTGTAACAACTGTCCTTCATATTATATCGGTCAAACAGGCAGAGCTGTGAAAACAAGATATCAAGAACACCTATTAGGTAAAAAAGGAGCGAATATACACAATTCTACTTTTGCTGAACACCTCCTGATAGCCAGTCATACACCAAAACATTTAGAAGACACTGTTATCCTACACAGAGAAGACAAAGGATGTAGATTAGTTACAAATTTTCAAACATCTTGAGCTCAAGGACGGCAATATACTGAAGGACCAGTTGAACCTTGCTTGTAGACAATTTTTCGAAGGCTTTAAACCTGTACTGTTTACAGTATAACATTAATGCTGGCAACCTTCGTGGTTATTTCCTCAGGAAGCTATGATGCACCTTCAGCGCTTTAAGCTCAGTACCCCTTATGTAATGATGGTTTTGCCACGATATATGTTAGCTACTACATCGGACCTTATGTGATTTTACCTGGCTCTTAAATTTTGGTTTTCCCTGTGAATGTGTATTAACAGGATCGCGTACCAGTGTTCGTAATTCTTTCTTGACAAGAGCCATTATTGTCAATTTTAAAGTTCTGACATGTATACCGTTTGTGGGCTTCACTAATATAGTAATGTAATTTTTTATATTTTGGCTGTATATGCCACTGGGCATAAGTGCCACCTGCCTTTTTTTATGTATAACTACATTATTTGTACCAATGCTCCCATACTGTTATAACAGGAGTGCTAATTTCCTTCCTTTTTTATTGTTACTTTACCTAAGGACGTTATTAATACTGATAATTTACACGTTGCCTTTGTACGCCAATTGGCACATGTTTTTCAGCACGAGCACAACCTGCCCTGTTTTCAGAGTAACTATGCTTACCGATTACACTCAGTCAGTTGTGAGCTCTGCAAGACCCATGAGCTATTTTATATTTACGTGACAAACCCTAATTCTAGAGCTATATTTTATTTTTGACACATGGATCTATGCCGGCAATTGTAAAAATGACGATGGAACATTAGTCCTTACTAATATAAAATTGTAAGTACCAGTCATTGTTATCATACTTCTGTAATGCAAGAGTTCTCTAATTTGCGTTAAAACTTATTCTTGGCTTATAAGTTTCATACTTTTCTAATGTAAGCTATGATGTTCATTCTCCTTAGGATACCTTCTGAAGAAGACAAATTTATATTTGTCGAAACTAGGTAAAGAATTTCTTTATCCATTGCAACTGGTCGGCTGTTCATAATTGTATTATAATAATGTATTTGTCGATTCAATTGCATATTCTTCATTTAATCAGTTTGTAGGAGACAGGGCTCCTAACCTCCTCTCCCCCACTTTCCATGATGTAATAATGTTAAGCACTGAGGAATGGAATGGAGTGTGATATATCAGCCACCATTTTTGGTCACCCACACATGTGCCTGCTGCCCAGATCGTGGACTGCTGAGCACATGCATCTGCAACTCTTAGAGACTACTGCCTGTAAGTGATGGGGTGCTGTTCGTTTTTTTTTTTTTTTTTTTTTTTTTTTTTTTTTTTTTTTTTTTTTTTTTTTTTTTTTCCAGGCAGGGTAAACCTTAGGTGCTCCACTTTGTGTATGGGGCTCAACTGGGATTGCTTGAAACACATTTTCTCCCCTTTCCAATTGCATGTTTGTAAATGTTCACCTTGATTTATGCTCTAGTCCACAATACCACTCTAAGTTGATGGGGAAATTTCCTGCTGTTGCTGCTAGAAGAATTGCCTCCTACCGATCAACATGTGAAATAGCTGCTCAGGAACTTGTACAGATATACATGGTAAGAAGTGATAGGGCAGCAAACTGTCAGTGAAGTATATGAAGGCCAATACACATTACCACAATTGATGAAAAATGCTTCACTGCTCTAACTGCATATAGAAATTATTATAAAAAAATGCACTCATAAGTAACAGGTCATAATGTAATAACTCACTGGGAATTGAGGGCAATCATTGTAATAACACAACTACCACAAAAAATGCCACCCAAAAGATCTAACTATGAGAGAGTGGTGGCAGCTGCACATGTTCACCTCAATGTGCGTATACAGACTAACCAGCTTAGAACCAGCATTACCTCCCCCCTACCTCACCTTCCAAACTCCCTCTCTCTCATCCTTCTGTAGATAGGGATACCGGTTTTACTGGCTTGTTCTAGTCTCACTGATTGTATACAAAGAGATCCAGGTGAAACTCTATACATACATAATTTGTGATTACACAAGGCAGTTTTGGGAGGACAGCTCAGTCAGTAGATGGCGACAGGACGGAAACAGCTGGGAGTCAACTGGTGCCTGCCGATTAAGGACTACGATGAGTGTGGCTGTTTGCAAGCATGTGGGGAGGATGGAATGCTCGCTTGCTTAGTGTGGTTCTCCATGACCAGCTGTTGTTTGTTGGGCCTAGCACTTGAGTGTAACAGGAAACTGCATTGGGGTGGTTCTCGTCACCTGGTTAAGGCCAAAATTTTCATATACTTTTATTATATTTCATGATCATTTACTTATTATGGGGTTGGTACTTGTAGCCAACATTTTATGATTTTGAATAATTCAGAAAATATCAGGTGCCAGGTGTCTACTGTGAATTATTCTTAATTTGTTTCATAGTGTATGGCACGGTATCCACTATCCTCGATCATTTTTTGAAAGTTCTGTCCAAATTATTATTACATTAGATCATGTTAAACTTGGTGCGTTTAAATTGCACATTTCCTAATTCTACTAATATTGCTTGGGATATAGATTTTGAGCTGTGTTGTGTATGCACTCAAAAGGACTGTTGTGAGTGAGAAGCACACTTGAGTGTGTAATGATTTTCAGTTCCATTGTTATGAAGTGACCATTATTTATATTGCGTAATTGGTTGGATTTTGTAGTGAGTTAACTTTAATTTGTGTGATTCTGTTTTGTAGTATGTTTTTTGTGGCAGCATTTGAGAATCAGTTGTTACAAGAAGTTGCTGGCTCTGAATTGCCACCTTGTTAATTAATCATTTATTGACAGATGTGTTGGTCTGTCTGTAGCAAGTAAGAGGCAGCAACTGCAGCTTGTTAGTACAAAAACTGTTATGCAGAAATTTGAGTGAGAAAAAAGCAGTCATCCTTTATTATAAAGTTGTTTTATAGTATGTCGGAAGATCATTCTTTGAGCTGTGTTTATTCAGTATCAATCAAATTTAGGTATCACACAGCTGGCAGTAATGACTGTTGAGCTCGTAATAGACTGTATGTGTGAAATAATTTGTGTAGTTTTGTGAGTGATATGTTAAATTATTTATTTGTAAGTTGTTTTGAAGATCTGCATTTTTGGTGTTTTCACCTTATGTTGAACCAAAGCAGTATTCTTGAGGTCTTGATGACTGCACATGATATATACCTTTTACTAACAGTACCTTTATGAAATGTTTCAGAGTGGTGCTGCATGTTCTGCAGGAGAATGTTAAAAAAAAATTCTATTGCTAAAATTTCCTTTAAACTGTTAATTGTATTAACTTGGATTTATAACCAATTATTGTTAAATAATAAATTTGTGTCAACAAGGCTTGGACCAAATAGATGTGCCTACACCTTCCCCATCCTGGCTCTGCTACTGTCTGTACATTACACCCTACTCAGGTGATGGTATTCCTTCAACCAGGAAATTGCAAACTCGTTTCACCCTTCTGGTGTCTCTCTCTCTCTCTCTCTCTCTTTCTCTCTCTCTCTTGGTCTGTATTGAGCTACCAGTATGGAAGGATCTCATGCCATGAAATGGGTAGTTAATTTGAGCAATTATTATTTGTTTATTTTAAAATTAATTAAATTAAGTAAATTTTTGGGAAATGCTAGGCTGTGATTCTCTTTATTTGGGCAGGGAATAATAGTCCACTCTTATGCCACAGGACAATGGGGGGAGCTGGCATAATTGCAGTATCCCAAATGGCTAGAAATAGTTCATTTGTACTATCCTACCAAATTAATTGTTTAACAATTTACAGAAGTCAAGTAGATTGCTTAAAATGCTCATCACCACCTTACGATGATCCTTCTTCATAATAATACATATGAGTTCTTCATGTTTGAGAATCACAAACATAATTTTGCAAATCAAGTAATTAAATTTCTGTGCCAAATAGATCATAATACTATGTACATGTATCCAAGGTCTTGTATCCACTGATGACTGAGAACACCAGTTCCCTGCCCTCAAAATTTAGCAATTCGTTAACATCTTTAGCAACAATTCCCCAAAACCTTCAAAAATTAGGGATAATACGAAGAAATATGAAATTAATTCAACTTGAAATTTATCAACTTTCAAAAATTGTTAGCACAAATTAAGCAAAATGCACAAAAAGGGAAATGGAGACAAATGGAGGTAAATGATATGAAAAAATAGAGAAAGGAGACAGAAAAATAAAATTTATGTGGTGAATTCCAGATCATGAATTGACTATTGTAATTTTTAAGTTTCTTCATTCCTTTATATTTCAATTTAATATCCCCTTCTTCAAAAAATGTTATAATATCTGGCAAAATAATCTCAAACTCGTTATTGAGTTCCATACAAAATTTTTTCTCCATATGTAGTTTTTAAAAATTCACATACAGTTATACTATATAAAACATTTATCTCTCCCCAGCTCACTTAGTTTTTTAATCCTTTTCCAGACACTTGCATTGTTTAGCTTCTTTAGCAGTTCAGCTTCCATTTATCTACAAAAAATTAATTAATTTTATTCATTATTTCATAGATTAAATTGTTGTAAGTTATAAGGCCCATACAGTAAAGTAGCTATTCCATTTTCCAGAATATATCTTTTAACATCATGTAGGTTAAGTGTTTTTTTATTTACATTGACTGAACAAATGTCATGTGTTTCACTTCAAATCAAATTCATATTTCTATATTATTCTCTATTATTGAATAAACAATCCTTAAAATTGTCTAAACTTATTTTATTTTTAACTTTGCATATCTTAACTCGTTTGGATTTTTCTCCACTTTGTTACCAACTTTATAAGAATATACACTTACTCTTAAGCCATAAAATTCTTCCATTACTTTTCCATTGCAATTGACTTTCATTTTTATTAAAACTTTCAGAATACCATAAATATTATCTGTTGGATAATCATTTGTAACAAAGTAATTGATCATCAATTTCATATCTTCAAACAAATCTTCGTTTTTACATTGTAAATATATGCATCGGTGTTGATATATGTAATGTCAATATTTTCTCCACATTTCGCTTTCATAACACTATAGTGAAAATTGTACATTAATTCTTTAGATAAATCAAATATACTCATACCAATATCAATTGTTTTAGAAAAAGTGATTTTAGTTTTATTCATCTGGATAGCAGTAAGATTTTCAATTAAGTAGGTTTCGCTATAAGTTCATCACATTTATTTCCATCTGACACTAATACTGTATCCACCCTATTTCTAATATTCTCCACCATTATCCCAAACACTAAATTATTCATCAGTTTGTAGAATCTTTCTCAAAATAATTCTTTGCCTTAGTTCTCACATCTGTACTTAAATCTACAGGGTGATTCACGAAGGTACGCAAATATTTTAATGTTATTCTACATGTAAAACTACAGAAAAAAGTCCAAATAAATGTAGGTCCGCACATGTTTAGTTGCGCAGTTAAGGGTAATAAGATTTTTTGCTTATATGAAGCCATCACAAAACTGTAAGAGGTTAAAGTAAACTTTAATTTCCATTTATTTTGTTGTTATTGATATGGTGAATCTAATAAAATATGTCCCAGACGTGTATCTGCAGGTGATCATACCACACCACACATTTATGCTAAATCACTGCTGGAAATTGCGTTGCACTGTTGCATGTGGATTTGCTGCAGACCATAGGTACCTCTTATGTAAATTGTTTGTACCATCTCAAGTGTGTCATCAGTAAATAAAATGTATTTGTGTGTATTTAACCAGTTGCACAACTCCAAGCAAAGGGCGCAATCTCCCGGATGTAAATGAGCAATTTTTGTAAGGTCACAGATTATTGTACTTCAGAGTACACCATACCTTAGATTGTGAAATGCCTAATTGTTGAGAGATACATCCTGTACTGGTACCGGGGCTATGATGAACAGCATCCACAATATCCTCATAATCATTTTCACGTATCAAGCGCTCATACTGATTATGAACACTAAGTAGAGAACCTGTCTCCCGTAACATTCGAAACACTCCACTAATGGTTAGTGCATTCGGAATCCTCCGAGTTGGATAACATACACGGCATTTGTTACCTGCAGCCATAGCATTAACATCACATTTGCAATAAATAAATACCATATCAGTGTATTCCTTTGTCATAAATTTGAAAGGCATCCCTATTTCATAAATAATCTACAAACTACAATAGTTACTATGTGGTTCCACTTAAATACACCGTTGTTATGTTCTTTCACTGAACAATACAGAAAACTTAGCTACTTTCAAGAACAACTCAATAACAGTTGCCAACAGTCGCATAAACATTTCTACATTCTTAATGGAAAGTGAACAATTTTACTTGTATAATAATCTCTGCATCTCTGGATATTCTGGAAAATTACTGCAGATACACATCTGGGACAAGTTTTATTGGGGCAAATGAAAGTGTTGTTCTCAACACTTGTAAACTCACATAAAACATAATAACTAGTGGAATATAGAATTCAAACTTACCAGAATAATTCCTATTAAGTGTGTGACTTCTGTCATGGTACTGTCCTTCTCCCCTAGGATCAGCATCTATACCTTACACCTGGGTTGACCCTCTAAATTCTTACTCTTCTATGGTACAGGTCAATCCCTTTCTTGGTGCCCCTGTCTACAAAGTATAGATCAGGTCTGCCTATCTGCCTTTTATATTCAATAATTCTGGGTGCACCCCCCTAATCCTTCCTGAGTAGGCCTCATGGTTCATTGTCCTAGTATACATCTTTATGTACACTATAATTAAATATTTCCTGGAAAAAATAAAAATATATTTCACACTTCACACTTATTTCCTAACACTTCATTTAATACCCTATAGTCTTCTTCTTTTCAGCTTCTGTAATCTTTAGTGCATACTATGTCTACCCATATTACTCAACTCATAGTAGATACTATGTCTACACTTAATGATCATGCCCCACTACTCTATGACTCATCACTCCATCAGAGTATTTGCTACACTGACTTTACTTAATTAAGCATCATAATTAACTCCAATCTGGCTTGTGTTCTCCTTCATTACTCATGCCTCCCTATGTATACTTGAAAAATCATCATAGTTATAGGCACAATGAATAAAACACACAAACACACACACAGAATTTCGAGCTTTCGCAACCGGCGGCTGCTTCGTCAGGAAAGAGGGACGGAAAAGGAAAGATGAAAGGATGTGGGTTTTCAGGGAGAGGGTAAGGAGTCATTCCAATCCCGGGAGCGGAAAGACTTGCCTTAGGGAGAAAAAAGGATATATATATATATATATATATATATACACACACACACACACACACACACACACACACACACACACACACACACACACACACACACACACACACACACACACACACACACAAGCAGACATATTTAAAGGCAAAGAGTATCTTAAAACTCACATCCTTTCATCTTTCCTTTTCCTTCCCTCTTTCCTGACGAAGCAGCCGCCGGTTGCGAAAGCTCGAAATTATATATATAATTCTAGCTTGTGTCTGTGTATGTGTGTGTGTATGCAAGTGTACACCTGTCCTTTTTCCCCCCTAAGGTAAGTCTTTCCGCTCCCGGGATTGGAATAACTCCTTACCCTCTCCCTTAAAACCCACATCCTTTCGTCTTTCCCTCTCCTTCCCTTTTTCCCGAAGAAGCAACTGTCAGTTGCGAAAGCTAGAAATTTTGTGTGTGTGTTTGTGTGTTATTTTATTGTGCCTGTCTACTGGCGCTTTCCCACTTGGTAAGTCTTGGAATCGTTGTTTTTAATATATTTATATATGATGTAGAACCACCACAATAAACAATGTGTGCATATTTCCCCCTACAACACTTGACAGATCATACCTATCAACAGGTTTCTAGTTAGTAGTTTCATCTTTTGCGTACTCATGTATCTTTGTGTTTATGATGATGTGTGTTTGTGCAGCCTGAGTCTTCAGCCTTCTTATCTGGAGATAAGTTGTAGGTTATTGAAAACCACAGAGAATATGGGACTTCTGCGATAGAATAGATGAATATGGAAAGAGGGAAAAAATAGGCAGGTACTTAAAAGAGAAGTAAGAAAGGAAAAATAGAAATGGTTGCTAAGATCAAAGAAGAGAAAGAAGATAGCCCCAAAGACAGGAAACCCTTCCCACCCCCTTCGCCAGGATCCCTACTTCGCCGGTACTTGAGTGAGAAGCTGGAGGAGATATGATGTTAAATGTCTCCTACAGAATGAACATTCTCAGCTTCGCTTTTGAAGTCTCCAAAGAAAACCTTAGCAACCCCTATGGAATGGCAAATGATGAAGAATCAGTCACATTTGTTTGCGAGGGTTGTCTGCAAGGTGTGGTGTGTGTGTTCTGTGTTAGCCGTGATTTATTAGTTAGTGTAAATCATGCTTTAATCTATAATACCCACCCCTTCCAAAATCAATACAAACCCATCCCTTTATATCACATCTCATAAAAGGTATAAAATGTCCTATAAAAACAGAAAATTATACATTACAATCATATAGTTGTTTAGTTAAGCACTTTACCCTATATTTTATAGACACATAAAATACTCTGTTCAGTTTATGTCTTCTAGAGATCACTCGGTTTAAATAGTACAATCATTTTATACCGTTCACTCAAATAATATTTTATTCATTTCATGTCTACAGATCACTGTTCATCTGTGATTCTCTTAAATTGTTCCTAATCTTGTAGTCATATCCAGTTTCCTAATTACTAACATTATAGGATAGTTTAAGAAATCAAGAATAGATTTTAGAATAGTTTAAGAATTGAAGGGAATTTGGTGCAGGAAAACTAAGTTCAAAGAAACACCGAAAACAACTAGGGATCCGACGGTCGTCACTCCGCCCATTAACACAGAACATTAACGACCGTGGGGGATATATGACTCCGCTCGGGTCCCATGGATCTGATATTAACTTCACTTGAGCAAGTGCAGACCAGTACTTCTCACTAAATTTTGTTTGAAAGTCTCCCTACCGCAAAACAATCACCACTTCCCTACGTAACATAACATTAGGTGACAATAGATTTTCTTTCCACTTTGTTTCGGATAAGCTTGAATTCTTTCCATATGTCATCTATAACCTAACTAGTGTCATTAAGTTTGGAAGAAGCAATGTTTCCGGAGGTTATACTCTCAGTAACTTTTCGATCTATAATTTGTTCAAATTGTTCCTACAAACTACCTACATTTATATTATCACAGTTAGATATATTCTCTTTGAAGTATTTATTGACATTATCTATTCGAGTACTGACACTCTTAATTTGCGATTGAATAATTGGTATTAATTCCTTAGACTAATCTATACTCTGTTTCAAAGTATTCATTCCCTGTCTTACATTATTGTATTCACTGTTGTACACGTCTTCCAATGATTCTAAGTTTTCAATAGGTGCTGATTCTACATCATTACATTTAGCATTGAATTCAGTTTTTAAAGCACCCATGCCTTCGCATAGATTACTGGATTCTTTGCTTTGAGTGTCTACTTTGACATTTAACGAACCTATATTTGTCGTCATTGAATATGTACAGTTTCATTCTGAGCCTTTAATTGAGAATTTATTAAATCTAGTCCTTTATTTAGAATCTCACATCGAGCCTTTAATTTCTGATTTATTGAGTTTATTAAGTCTAGGTTTTATTTTTAAATTCACATCTAAAGCTGCACTCTGAGCAATGAAATGAGCACTTAAAGCTCCACTCTGGTCTTTGAAGTGAGCATCTAATTTAGCATTTAAAGTTTTGGTCAAGATTTACTAACTCAGACCAGTCAGGTCCTTCTTCAGCAATTCTCATAGCCATGACTGGTTCTGATTTCTCTCTAACTTGCCTCTATAGACTTTCGCTCATCATCATCATCATCATTTAAGACTGATTATGCCTTTCAGCATTCAGTCTGGAGCATAGCCCCCATTATAAAATCCCTCCATGATCCCCTATTCAGTGCTAATATTGCTGCCTCTTGCCTATTACTTCAAATACATTCTTAACCGAATCCAGGTGCCTTCTCCTTGGTCTGCCCCGACTCCTCCTACCCTCTACTGCTGAACCCATGAGTCTCTTGGGTAACCTTGCTTCTCCCATGTGTGTAACATGACCCCACCATCTAAGCCTGTTCTCCCTGACTGCTACATCTATAGAGTTCATTCCCAGCTGTTCTTTGATTTCCTCATTGTGGACACCCTCCTGCCATTGTTCCCATCTACTAGTACCTGCAATCATCCTAGCTACTTTCATATCCGTAACCTCAACCTTGTTGATAAGGTAACCTGAATCCACCCAGCTTTCGCTCCCATACAACAAAGTTGGTCGAAAGATTGAACGGTGCACAGATAACTTAGTCTTGGTACTGACTTCCTTCTTGCTGAAGAGAGTAGATCGTAGCTGAGCACTCACTGCATTAGCTTTGCTACACCTCGCTTCCAGTTCTTTCACTATGTTGCCATCTTGTGAGAATATGCATCCTAAGTACTTGAAACCATCCACCTGTTCTAACTTTGTTCCTCCTATTTGGCACTCAATCCGTTTATATTTCTTTCCCACTGTCATTACTTTCGTTTCGGAGATACTAATCTTCATACCATAGTCCTTACATTTCTGATCTAGCTCTGAAATATTACTTTGCAAACTTTCAATCGAATCTGCCATCACAACTAAGTCATCCGCATATGCAAGACCGCTTATTTTGTGTTCACATATCTTAATCTTATTTGCAGCCTCTGCCAGCTCTACCTTCTTCCCAGAGTAGCCCCCATTGATATTAATAGCTCCCCATCTCATTACCATTTGTTTGCCAAGTCGTATCTTAGGAGTCCCTGGTTTGTCAGTTAGAGGTGGGACTCTGTCACCTCCAAAGGTCCGAGGCATTTTGCTCTGATTATTGCCAGCATCATATTTAAAGTACCAGGGAAGCACGTTGCTAGCCTTACTTGCCCCGAGTCCCATTGGGTTTTACCCCTAACGCCTCAGAGACTAACTGGTGGATTTGTTAGTCTTTGCCGTATGAGCACAAAGGTGACCACGACTCAGAATATGTCCGAGATGCCCAGCCTTATTCCAAAGTAACTGGTATCCCGACTGTCGGGACCACTTACTTGGGCACTCATATGTTGCCCGCGGTTCATGAACTAGGACATGACTACGGGAACCCACACCATGAACCACACTTTAGCTCTTGTGAGCATCTAACACTAATTATAATTATACCAATTACACAGTAAAAGTTCACCACACAGTATTTTGCAACATTTCTTACTAGAGTAATAAAGTTTTTATTTCATGCTCAACTGGCGTAGAATTCTAGCTGTGTTGGTGAGCGTATGTGGAATCAGCACCGGTGATCAGCAACTGGTGCCAGCGTCATTGGACTTAGGTTGGTTTCCACATCTGCACCCCTCTAACGTGGCATACTCCCCACACCGGATCTTCTTCGATGAATTATTCTCATTGTATTTCTTCTTAGTCTAATACATCAGAATCTTCTCTTTTATTTTATCATAATATCTTTCTTATGTCTTCTCTTTTATTGCATTTATTACATTTCTCCATTTGAACTTTTAGGCCAAATCCAATTCCGTGAAACAGTTCTCGTCTTTTTATACCTCGTTGCTATGGCAACATATCATTATCTTCTGCTTCAATTTCCTCTCAAAATTCCCATTTCTTCGAGTCCTTTCCACTGGTCGCCATGTTCTAACAATTTTTGGTTGACAGAAAATAATATCTTCTTTTTTCTGTAATCTATTGATCGCATATGGGAACTTTATTGACAACGTACTCGTTGATTAGCAATTTATTGGAACTGCTGTGCAGAACAAAATTCTCTTCTTTGACATATAAGTTTTTGTCATCTCACTCGTATCTCAAGCTTTAGAAATATTTAGGTAAATTGAGGCATAAGAGATTATTCAAAAACCATATGAAAATATGAACATGCATCTTGACTTCTCCGAGGCAAGACATGAATTACAATTAAATGTCTATAATTAATTGTTCATTTTTCTTTAACAATAATCACAGACACTAAAACAGCAAGTAATACTACATGATTATTTTTTGCTCTTCCAATATGGCTTCTGTGGCATGAGCGGAAAACACTTATCGATTGTGTTCGACTGTCGCTTCTACCTTGTGTTCATGACTCTTTTCCAGCCTCCACGCACAAACAAGTGTTGCACAGTATGTACATTCTCTCACACTTATTTTTAAAATATTGTATGTTGAAGATGATAGAAGGACGAGTGGTTCTGGAATTTACGCGGAAATTCTCCAAGCACTGACTGATTGATCGGTCCCATATCTTTAGCCTTGGCATGATCGATATTCCTTGCCTTCAAAATAAACCCTCAGGGTCCTCCAAGTATTAGGAATGAATCCTGCTGCTAAGCTGACTAATCACACTACAAAGAATCTAATTAAATACCCTCCTGCTTGTACCAGTAAAGGTAAAGATACCATTCGAGACTGATGACTGGAATGGTTGAAATGTTCCCACCTACCACTGGATTCTATTAAAAACAACACATTCTCTGATGGATTCTCAGCTTTCTCTTTGATTACTTGTAAGCCAATAGGGACTGACTCCTCATCTACATCATTTGCCAGATTGCATTGACGGAAGTGCGTGTAGAGGAGCACATCCAGTCTCACTCATTGTTCTTGTGCACCCAAATACTCCTTCCTTAGAGTACATACTGGATCATTTGGTCTGTTATGAAGTCTAGTACAAGTAGCTGTTTTGTAAATTGAACAACCACATGACAATATTTTATTGTGTACATGACTCTTTTCAGAACACTTAAAGTGCCATCATTTCATGTGAAAAATAAATCACTTAAGCATCTGATATCATCCTCAGCCCAATGCTGTCATGGACCCAAAGGTTCTGTGGCAAAAGGATAAAAGCGACATAATTCCACAAAAACTATTACCCCAAGCTATGCAACCAGAACAGAAATAGGAAAACTACATACAACATGACAACACTGGAGTGAGGATAACCTCAGATGCTTAAGTGACTTTATTTTTTACACCAGATGATAGACCTTTAAGTGTTCTGAAACTGGCCATGTACAAATAAAAGATTGTAGATTAAGCAACTGTTGTGCGATTTCTTCATTTTACAAAATGGACTTGCGTCTGCTGCATAAGAAGATCTCTCTGTACAAGTAGCTGTACCTTCGAGCTCCTCACAAAATACCTTACAGGATAACAGCTTTGTTTTCTTGATCATATGGTTTTATTTGACAAGGGCCTCCCAAATTTTGCCACTGTCCTTTCTTTCTTGTAAGGTTGAAAGTCTTCTTACATACTTCCTTTGCACTTCCAGATTGTTGTTACACCAAGGTACCCTTCACTTTGTGCTCCTCCTGATGTCTTAATCAAATGCTGCAAAATCAAGGATGGAGTAATGACTATATTATGAAAAGGATATCTGCTACCCGCCATATAGCAGAGATGCTGAGTTGCAGATAGGCAGAACAAAAGACTATCAAACAAAGCTTTCAATCAAACAGGCCTTCATCAGAATTAGACAACATAGCTGCTGCTTGCATTCTGGCCTTGACACACAGATTGTGGTCTGATGTTATATATATATGGGGTTACAGGACTGGAGTAGGTGGTGGTGGTGGGAGGGTGCATGGGACAGGTTTTACACCAGGGGCAGTTACAAGGGTAGGAGCCAGAGAGTAGGGAAGGTGGTTTGGGGATTTCATAGGGATGAACTAAGAGGTTACGAAGGTTGGGTGGACGGCGGGGTGGCGGAAAGACACTCTTGGTGGAGTGGGGAGGATTTCATGAAGGATGGATCTCATTTCAGGGCAGGATTTCAGAAAGTCGTATCCCTGCTGCAAAGCCACATTCAGAGTCTGATCCAGTCCTGGAAAGTATCCTGTCACAAGTGGGGCACTTTTGGGGTTCTTCTGTGGGAGGTTCTGGGTTTGAGGGGATGAGGAAGTGGCTCTGGTTATTTGCTTCTGAACCAGGTCGGGAGGGTAGTTGCGGGATGCGAAAGCTGTTTTCAGGTTGTTGGTGTAATGGTTCAGGGATTCCGAACTGGAGCAGATTCGTTTGCCACGAAGACCTAGGCTGTAAGGAAGGGACCCTTCTTTCCATCAGTCCCTATATCAGTTCCAAACTGAACAATCCATTGCCCTAACCCACCTAATCCTTCACCTACACATCAACTCAGCCAATGAACACACCCGTCAACTCCTATCCTTAATAAAAGTCCTCAATCTTTCCTCTCCCACATCCACACCGACTGTTCACAGCATCCTCCTACAGGCCAACCGCAAATTAGAACAGCATGCCACCCTCCACCTCAAAAAACTATCCAATCTCCTGGTTTCCCACATCTGGAAAGGCAACTCACTCACGCTTCACAACCTTTCCAGCAAACCTCAACCTCCTGTCATTGCACACAGACCCAGTCTCTCCCATCTACTCAATCTCCCACTTTCAGCTCCACTCCCCCCAAAACCTCAAAATTCCAATCAACACAATCTGGAACCACAACACCCTAATTCAGTAGTTAACCTTTCCTCCAAACCTCTCTCCCAATCTGAAACCTCTGTCCTATCCAAAGGCCTCACCTTCAGCCCCACTCTTAGATTCAACCAAACAGCCCTCGCCAAAGATTTACTGTCCTACACTCGTACTCTCTGCTGGAAATATCACTTTGCCACGATGAAACATGATCCTAATCCTACTCTTAATGATCCAACTCCCCAAGACACTATCCAAATTGAACCCTGCCTGGAACAGCTCCGTCCTCTGTCACAGTGGGACCCACCTCCTCTTCCTCAAAATCACCCTCTACAAACCTTCCAGGAATTTCTGACTTCCAGCCTTGCCTCTCAATCCTTCTTTAAAAAAACCTTGATCCTACTCCTGACTTCACCACTGCTGAAGCCCAGGCTATCCATGATCTGAAGGCTGACTGATCCATCACCATTCTTCCGGCGGACAAGGGTTCCACAACCGTGGTACTCGATCGTCGGGAGTATGTGGCTGAGGGACTGTGTCAGTTTTCAAACAACACTACATACAAAGTTTGCCAAGGTAATCCCATTCCTGATGTCCCGGCAGAGCTTCAAGGAATCCTCAGAACCTTAGGCCCCCTACAAAACCTTTCACCTGACTCCATCAACCTCCTGACCCCACCAACACACCGCACCCCTACCTTCTACCTTCTTCCTAAAATTCACAAACCTAATCATCCCGGCTGCCCCATTGTAGCTGGTTACCAAGCCCCCACAGAATGTATCTCTGCCTACTTAGATCAACACCTTCAACCCATTACATGCAGTCTCCCATCCTTCATCAAAGACACCAACCACTTTCCCAAACACCTGGAATCCTTACCCAATCTGTTACCCCCAGAAACCATCCTTGTAACCATTGATGCCACTTCCTTATACACAAATATTCTGCACATCCAGGGCCTCGCTACGATGGAGCACTTCCTTTCACGCCAATCACCTGCCACCCTACCTAAAACCTCTTTCCTCATTACCTTAGCCAGCTTCATCCTATGTGGGAATGACCAGCAACAAACTGTCCATTTGCATGAATGGACACAGGCAGACAGTGTTTGTTGGTAATGAGGATCACCCTGTGGCTAAACATGCCTTGGTGCACAGCCAGCACATCTTGGCACAGTACCACGATTAGATAGGGGAAATATGTACTCACATGTAGATGTAGATATAAGCAGTGCCCATTAACAAGAGCAAGCACCACCAATCAAAGAAGAATCCGAGTGTTACCGAAGTCTGAGCTGAAGCAGTAGGTGAATGTTGTCAACCAACTGATAACAAAAAGCATAGCCGAAAATATGATACTCGTTGTTTGTCTGGTGCTATTAGTTAGTGTTTCACTATATAGTGTTAAGAAGAGCCAGTGGTATGCTTAGCTCTTTGTCTTCTGCCATACTACTGGGACCGGGTACTTAATTTGGGGGATGAATGAGTTCTTGGAGGGCACAAAATGTATTTTAAGAAAGATTCAGTTATCATCTCAACCATGAGGATTTACAAGATGAATCATGAATGTAGTTACGAAATTAGATATATTTTTGAATGACACGATATACGACATGACAACCTAGTGGAGCATGGATATCTTCATTTGTGGTTATTTGCAGTGGATGAAGGACAATATGTGATATTTTGTATATCCAGCATTCACTGTGCTGTTGGAAGCAATTCTTCACAATTATGAGCCATAAAGGATGGCTTGAATTATGGCTGTTCTCCAAATATTCAACCCTACCCAGATAGATACTCTTAACCCTTACAGCAGAGCTGAAGTATTAGTGTACAATCCTCTTTACACTGTTGCATTTGTAATTTAAATGAAAATTTTCTACCAGTTCTGAGATTGGAATATTATACTAATTAGCACCAGGATCCACTTACTTGTATTAAAAAGAATTATGCACACCCTAGGAAATATCATGCTAATACCATGTAATACTGTCTGTAGCCTTGATAATGGCCTCATTTTAGGAGAAAATTTGTCCACTAGTTTCTTCAGATATGAAATAACATGCTATAGCCATTTACTGATGAGCTGCAATCTATAGAGTTACCAGGTGTCAACTGCTGTATTTTACGCAATGTTCCAAATAGTCACAGACATTTTCTAGGGACAGTATAGTAAAAAAAAATAGGGCAGGGCAGTTGTGATGTGACACAGTCTGAGTGGCTACCAAAACAGGAAAATATGTGTGCAACTCTGTGAAAATGTCTGGTGTAATCTTGGAAGATAAAAATGTTCACAGCATCATAAAGATATAAAATAAAAGGCAACATTTGGTCAACAAGAATGATAAAATCCTGGTCCACTTTCACGCTAATATGAGTTACTGGGCCAAAGTCATGGTACAAAAAGCATCCCCAGAACATCAGAGAACCTCTGCCAACTCACACTACACCCTCCATGCAATGTGCACTAAATGTCTTACTGAGCTGTCAAAGAACTTGTCACCTTGCATTGTTTGACAAGAGGCACAATCACTACTCACAAGGAAACACTACACTCTTCCGGATACCTACTGCCCAATTTCATCCACACAATTCCTAAAACGGCAAAACCTGACAAGTGTGAGATTTATTGCACAATCAGCTTTACAGCTCATGGATCTGAGTTGCTCACAAGAATAATATACAGAAGAATGGAAAAGAAAATTGAGGATGCATTAGATGACGATCAGTTTGACTTCAGGAAAGGTAAAGGCATGAGAGAGGCAATTCTGACATGGCAGTTAATAATTGAAGCAAGACTAAAGAAAAATCAAGACATGTTCATAGGATGTGTTGATCTGGAAAAAGCATTCGACAATGTAAAATGGTGCAAGATGTTCAAAATTCTGAGAAAAATAGGGGTAAGTAATAGGGAGAGATAGGTATATACAATATATAAAACAGCCAAGAGGGAATAATAAGAGAGGACGACAAAGAACATAGTGCTCTTATTAAAAATAGTGTATGACAAGGATGTAGTCTTTTGCCCCTACTGTTCCATATGTACATCAAGGGAGCAATCATGTAAATAAAAGAAAGGTTCAGGAGTGGAATTAAAATTCAAGGTGAAAAGATATCAATGATATGATTTGCTGATGACATTGATATCCTGAGTGAAAGTGAAGAAGAATTACACGATCTGCTGAATGGAGTGAACAGTCTAATGTATTCATTAGTCACAAAGTAGGTGAAGTTAAGGAATTCTGCTACCTAGGCAGTAAAATAACAAGTAACGGATGGAGCAAGGAGGAAATTAAAACTGTTACTGGTGTCTGTCGAAATATACATGAATTTTAGCTTTATCCACAAAGGTTCTTGCAGTAGCTGCACTGCAAGTTTTTTTTGTATCTTAAATGATCTAGAAATTCTGATACTGAATAGAGGCAATGATCCAATAAGAATCCCCTTAGGGTTTTACAAAAGGAGTAAGAACGATGATATGTCTTTTACTTTACACGGAAGACTATTCTAAATTTGTATAGTGCTGTCTACTGTAGAGGTTTTACAGGCTGATGTCCTTATTGACTGGACCTGAAACTTTTCCTTTTGTCTTTTATCATGTTCATGGATATAAAAGTTTTCATTTACATCTTTTAAATTCTTTCTAATATGTTTACAGATTTCTAGTATATACATACAGGAAGAGGGAGACTTTATGACTTTTGAAAGAGGGGTTTGCAAGAATCTGTTTGTCGAGCATGTTGCATTGCTCTTGCAGTTCTTTTTTCAGTTAAGAAGAAGACTGAACTAGGTGGTCTATTACCCCAGAATATAATTCCGTACAATAGAATGCTGTGGAATTGGACAAAGTAGGAAGTTTGTACAGTGCTGTAACTTCCTTTGACAGAGAGTAATCGCCGACTACAATATATTTTATTTAGCATCCCATTAATTTTGTTTACGTGTGTGTGTGTGTGTGTGTGTGTGTGTGTGTGTGTGTGTGCCACTTGAAGTTATTTTGAAGCCGTAAGCCTAAAAACTTTGTTTCTGTGGAAGAAGAAATTTTGTTGGAGTTCATTGTCACACTAGTGCAGCATGCATCATCAGAAATTTAGGAATGTTGTTTTTTTGTGTTTATCATAAGTTTATTCCCTCAAACTGCTGTTCTGTAGTGTTATTAACAGCTATTTGAAGCTGACTTGGAGTATTTCCTGTAATTAGGATGCTCGCGTCATCTGCAGAAAACGTGTTTATTTGTGACTCAATGTTCAGTTCTAGATCATTTATATAAACTAGCATTGGCAAAAAGGGCAAAAAAAGAAGTCTACTATTATCAAATATGGCCTTAATTTGAGGAAGAAATTTCTGAGAATGTACGTCTGGAGTACAGCATTGTATGGTAGTGAAACATGGACTTTGGGAAAGCTGGAGCAGAAGAGAATCGGAGCATTTGAGATGTGGTGCTACAGACGAATGTTGAAAATTAAGTGGACCAATAAGGTAAGGAATGAGGAGGTTCTGTACAAAATCGGAAAGGAAAGGAATGGAATATGTGGGAAACACTCATAAGGAGAAGGGACAGGATGATAGGACATCTGTTAAGACATGACGGGATGACTTCCATGGTACTAGAGGGAGCTCTGCAAACAAAAACTGTAGAGGAAGACAGAGCTTGGAATACATCCAGCATATAATAGAGGACATAGGTTGCAAGTGCTACTCTGAGACGAAGAGATTAGCACAGGAGAGGAATTCGAGGCGGGCTACATCAAACCAGTGAGAAGACTGATGACTTAAAAAAAAAAAAAAAAAAAAAACTACTACTGAACGATTACTTCCATTGACCATTTCTTATCTCACATTTCTCCAGCAGCAATTTCACCTTGGTTTCCCTGCACTACCTATTTATTTCATTCTTCAGTGACTTATAGCTGTATGCCTATCTTTCTCCGAACATTCAGTCCTTGCTTCTTTTGTTGAGCAATTGAAGTATTTCTTCTGTCCCACAATGTTTCTTCACAGTTATCTTGCTTGTACCTATGTTTGTCTGCCAGACTCCTGTGATTTCTTTTTTTTAGGCAAGCCCATTACTCTTCAACAGAACTGCAGTGGAATTCGTTACTGCATTATCTATAGCCTTAGAGATCTTCACTCACACCTCATAACCCAATACATCGGTATCCCACTTCTTTCCACATTTATTCTTCTGAATGATTCTCTGAAACTTGGTCCCCTCTTATCATTACTAAATTGTGATCCAAGGCTATATCTACTCCTTAATATGCCTAATAATCCAACATCTAATTTTGGAATATCTGTCTCACCCTCATGTACTGAGCCAGAACATCCTGTCTCTCCAAGACATTTCCAAGTATATGTCCTGCTTTTGCGATTTTCGAACAGAGCATTTGCTGTTACTAGCTGAAATTTATTGCAGACCTCAAGTAGTCTTTCTCACCTCTCATTTTTAATACCAAGCTCATAATCTATGTAACTTTGTCTTCTATTTATTTCCCTACTACTGCATTCCAGTCCCCCATGATCCATACATTTTCCGTTTCCCTTCACATACCAAATTACTCATTCAGTGTCACCATATATTTTCTTTTTGTGAGGTACTCAACTTGATAAGTTCACAGCATGCAGTTCCCTACCCATTGTTTTCTTTAAAACTGGTTAACATGGAGCTGCATTCATTGGCAACAACAGTTTCTGTCAGGTTTGAAAACTATTATCATTGACAAGGTGTGGCACTCATCTCCAGTCCCTGCCAGTGCACTCTTTTTATGGTCACTGTTCTTACACCACATTACATGGCTGCAAGGGTCCTTTTTAAGCCACTGTTCTTGCGTCACATTACATGGCTATGTGTGGTACACCATCCCTTGTAGACACAGAGAATTGTGTTGGTAAGTGTACATACTGCTAAGTTATATCAACAGATTAATACAATATCTTTGTTATTGCATTATTAGAGTTAATGATTTAAAAAATATGCTACTCTGTAGAGAATTTTCAGGTTTAGGAATTTATTGTACAATCTGTTTTACACATACTGGAAGGCAGGTTTTCAGGACGCTACAAAGATATTAAACTGCATGTGCTGACATATAAGTAAATTTGTTAACATCCATAATGTGGTCATGGGTGCATCCAAATGCAAAGTTCCTTTCTGGCATTCCAGACAGAGCCACGAATTATGTCACTGGTTGAGGGTCACATAAGAGTCTTTTACCAGTGCTGTAATACCTACAGCCCTCCAAAGTGACCAGTGTGCCCTTTCAATGGGGTGTCTACTATTTTGTCAGGTGACCTCTAGTTATGCTTGCATTTTCCAATTTCTCAATACCAACTTCCGTTTCAATTTAATTAAAATAATCTCCACAATATTTAATCACTTTTCTGTCTCTCATTACATCTCAAACTTTATGACCACTTTCTATACGGCTGTGTATTCATTTGCCTTCCATGACAATCAACACATGACTGCTGGTGTGCAGCTAGCTATTCCCACAAATAATCCCACCTGTAGCTGAATAACACAAAAAACCAAAGATTCAAAAAATATTTAACATACCCAGCAATTAGGAAAGAGGTAAGATTAATCATAAAAATAACTGAATCATACATAAATTCCTCTTTGCTACCTATAGCAACAGTGAGTAAGCTACTTACTGTATCATGAAAGTGTTATTACTCTTGCTCTCTCTTAGCAGGAAATTCAAATAAATTATTGTATTATGTAAAGAAACTCTCCCTTATACTTTGGCAGGAAATTAAAAGCTATCCTCTATTAAAATTATGGAAAATTTAAAATTGATGACGTGGGAAAATTTATGACCAGCTCATTTCGCTTGAAATTACAAATTCCTTACATGGGGATTTGCACCTAGGATATCCTGGATTCAACCCTTAGTAAAGGTAATTTTAAGAACTTTGTGATTTTCCACTATGATTCGAAAAAAGTTTCATTGCTTTTACCTGATGGCATTGTGTTACATCTATTTTTTCCATTAGGTTTTCCACTAAGGTAATTCTGAGGATGTGTAAGGGTTGTAGTTGTCGTTTTTGTAAAAAGAAATAAGTTACAGATATCTGTATTACTTGCACACAGCTATCTGCCCATTTTGAGCATGTATGTTCCTCCCTGATACATATTCCACACAAAAGACAACAATGTGTTTATCTGTCAGTCACCAATTTCATTATTAATGCATTTATCCCATTGTGACAAGACAGTCAATGCCTCCATGGCAAAATGTTTGTGATTGCCTAAGGAGCCATAACTGTAGCCAGGCATGATCTGTTCAGCCAAAGCAGGTGATGACCACAAATTTTTTTCTTCAGGGTTCGAAAAATATGAAAACTGCATAAGGAGAGATCGTGACTGGGCTTCTCAGCAAAACTTATACCATAACAGAATCAATGTTGCAGGTAGTTTCGATCACGTTACAGAAGATTCACTGGGAAACTCTTACACATCTTCCATACAATATTGATCTCGCCTTGTGTGATTTCCATATTCTTGAAGCTCTGAAGAAAGACATTCATGGCCGTAAATTTGTTTTGGAATAAGAAGGGCACACCTGGTTACAAGCACTATTTTCCATTATGGCAATGGCCATCTTCTCTCACAGAGGGCTAAATGCGTTAACAGCTGTGGTGATTACTTTTGAAATAACAAGTAGTTTACTTTTTTTTTCATCTATCTTGATTTCATTTGACTGCCCCTTCTGTAACAAATAGTAAGGGATCCAGCAAACTTCCCAAAGTTACCTCAACATCTGTTGATGACTCCCCATCCATAACTTGCTGCATACTCCCTACAAAGAAATCCTAAATCCAGTCACAAATTTTGTTTGATACCCATAAATCAGAACTTTTGATAATAAGCATAGGTGAATACATGTGGCAAGGGAAATGACAGTAAAATTCAGATAAATTAAGATCAGTGAATTCTTCCTAGAAATAGTTGAAATGAACATACATTATCTAATTTTGCACTGATGAAAGAGTTAAAGGTTATCAGATTCTCCAGCATGAACGGTACGAAACTCAACTGTACTCTACAACCAGAATGGGAAGTATGGTTCTACAGAAAGCAATGGAGCATTTAATAAAGTGCAGTCTGTTGATTATGTGCCAAGCAACAAGCAGAAAATCACATTGTGTAGGCCATACATAAAAAGGGTTGACCTAGATAACAGTAACAATAAACCAAAGTATGTACTTTAAACTAAGTAAAGCAATAGGTTCCATTAGATTTCCAAGTTTATTAGCAAAATGTACTATCTCGATACCCTGCATGTCGACTTAAAACCACAAGGTATGCACTGTCATCCTTTCGATGGAGGTTACCTCTTATGATAGGAGTGTCACAAAGTTTGAACTGTGTTTCTTGCCAGTGTATGCAGTGAGAGCATTCACTGTGTCAGCTGAAAATTAACAGGTTCTTTGCAAATGGACTGTCACTGAACTTCGATAAAACACAAAACATGCAATTCTTAACTTCATAAGCCTTGATGACACCCCAAGCAATGGTGCATAATGGAAAAAATCCATAAATGAAACAGAATATCCAAATTCCTTACGCCGGTAAGAATCTTAACTGGAAGTCAAGTATAATTTTAAATGTTCAAGTTCAGTAACAATGCATTAGGGCAATAGCAGATTCCAGAAACGAAAATGTCAAAAAGTTGACTTACTCTTCTTAGTTTTACTCACTGACACCTTATGGTAGCATACTGTGGGGTAACTTCACTGAAGAAAAAAGTGTTCATTAGCAAATAATTTGTAACTGCCAATCTAAAATGCCATATAGATGGTTATTTAAAGGGCTGGGCACACTGATGCAGTAGTGTGTGTGTGTGTGTGTGTGTGTGTGTGTGTGTGTGTGTGTGTGTGTGTGTGTGTGTGGGGGGGGGGGGGGGCCTTTACTGACACATTTCACATCATCATAGATATTGCAGTTATTGTATATGGAGCATGTAAATACCCTCCAACACAAATAAATAAATAAATAAATAAATAAATAAAAAATAAAAAAAAGACCAGCACGAAGCAATTAGCCATGCAGTATGGAATTCACTAGAGGTGTTGTACATGTACAGACAAACAAATGATTACTATTTCAGAAAAAAATGGATGATTTGTTCAAGAAAAGAGCTTCACACATTGAACAAGTCAATAACACATCTCAGGTATAACTCCTGGTTGGTAGGTCGTATGGTGAGTGACAATCAGGTTAGTACTCCCTGCTGCCAAAGGCATCTCCAGACACATCTTCACTGGTTGTCAGGCCCCAGTTCAAAGCACTAATCATCACTGAAGGCTACTCTGTGCCAGTCAATGAGATTCCAGTCTGACGACATTTCTAGAGACAATCCAGACAGTGGTGGGATATCAAACTGAGTGTCGCCCACCATACGGCCCAGCAAACGAGAGTGATATTCAGAGAAGCAGCCCTATGATTGTCACCTGCAGTACCCTTACAGCACAGCAGTATGCTACACCTCATTTTGTTGCTCTCAATGGCCAGCCATCCAGGACTTACATTCCAGCAAGACAATATCGACCGCACAAGGCGAAAGTTTCTCTTGCTTGTCTTCATGCTTGCCAAACACTATCTTGGCTTCCAAAGTTAGCAGATCTCTCCCCAACTGAGAAAGGTAGGACCGTTATGGGCAAGGACCTTCAACCCACACAGGATTTAGATGCTCTAATGCACCACTTTGACAGGACTTGGCACTATATCGCTCAGGAGGGCATCCAACAACTCTTATCAATCAATGCCCAGCCAAACAATTGCTTGCGTATGGGACAGAGATGAACCAGCCCATTATTGCCTTGCTCAATTTGTGAAACACATTCTCTTAAATAAATCACCCAATTCTACTGAAATGGTAACCATTTGTTTGTCTGTATTTATATACGTCACATTACTGATTTCTATCCCATTCGGGTAATTTCTTCGTGGTTTGTCTTCTTGTGGATCCTATTATCACATGTAAACCTCTGTTATAAAAAAAGTAATCACCAGTCAGGTTGTTTACTCACCTACACAATCTGCTTTAATTTAAGATGAAATCTACTTCAAGCCACCTGGTAATAGATTTATCTAATTTACGACTGGGGACAAATACAGAACCTGATGTTCAGTGCATTTTACAATGTTTTCTTTTTCATGGCATATAAATTTTAAATTAATTAAATCCAGTTTCAATACATTCAAGACATGTACAGAAATTAAAAGTCGGTGTGAACACAGTTGTCTCCAGTTTTCTGTTAACATTATGGTATATGTTGTTTACCACTAACATAGAATCCACACTCCTCTTTCAATATATTTTACCACCATAATGCCTGCTTGACCCATGCGCTATGTCACCATGGTGGAGAGGCTTATGTGCTTGAACAACACAGATTACCACACCATAGGTGCAGCTGCATTGGAAGGCTATCTGGGGAGAGACTAGACTGACTTATGGAGATGCAACAGTTTTTTTAGTAGCTGCAAGGCCAGTAGTCTGAATGATCAACTGATCTGGTCTCATAACGGCAGGTAACATGACTTGGTACTGGGGTATGCTGAAACCCAGAGGAAAGTACAGCCACAATATTTTCTGATTACTTGCAGCTGTAGTGCATGATTTTAATAATCCTGGATAAAATATTATGGAGGAAATAGTTCCCATTCCCATCTCCGGACAGGAACAACCCAGGAGGATGTTACCAGAAGCAATGAATCGGGTGTTCTGTGTGTCGAAGCCTGAAATGATGAGGTTTTTTAATGATGTAGTTATCTTAGGCCATTTGAAAACAGGTAGAATTAGTGAATGATGAAGCAGGAAAAATGGGATTTCTGGTCAAGTGAGTACAGGGTACTGCAGGAGACCATTTAATAATGTACAAGGCAGGTCAACTGCTATGAACAGCATAGTGGGTGGATTATCATAGCCAAGGTAAGACACAAAGCAATGACCCAACATAATAACAGTACCCAAACCTAATGCACTATGAAACTACTTATTTCACACTTTCCACGTGGCACTATAGTGCACTCACATCTGTTGTCGGCAGCTAGGGGCAACATGGTTGTAGTGAATCACTTTTGAAGTTACTTATGTGTTTCCCAGCGTAATATTGGCAATGCCTGTCATGAGGTGTGCCTTGCTGATAATATATGCCAGAAGTTATAGTTTGTGGAGCGTCAAGTCCCAGTAACTACACTTCCCCCCTTCAGTTGCGTCACAGACAGTTTTTCTCGTAGTCATCCAAAAATTTCTTCCACAGAGAGGGCAAGATTTGCACCTTGTTCATCATAAAGGAATGGTGTGGTCTGTTGATAGTAATTACTGACAAATTTTCTAAACCAATTTAAAAATGTGTCACTATTCATTTCCTCACAGTACATTTCCTTCAATCAAAAGGTAGTTGTCAGCTGTGAATAAGCGCATCGCATGTAAAAATAGTTTTACCATCTCTGTTAGTGAGAAACGCCGTACCTTCTCCACTGGCAACAGTCAAAAATTGTGTAACAATGTGACCAATATTTAACCACATTCAGTTGATCCAAACCCCACATAAAAAACATCAGTATCCTAATGTTGCTATGTTTACTCCTTCTGTCAACATTTTACAGCTTGAAAAAATCTTCTATTTAAAACTGAGAATCATGACAACATATAACAATGACGTACCTCCCTCAAAGTTGGAATTCACACAATTTAGTAACAATCTTACATAAAGTCTATGATGATTATATCTGTTTACATGATGTCAAATCACATCTTGTGGGAAACGATCTAGTTTTGTTATACATTGCTAACCACCTCTCTTTTACTTCGTTTATCAATGGCTATCTTCTCATAATTTTCTAACACAACACACAGTCATTCCACTTCAAGCCACTGCACCTGTCATTCCCACAGTTACTTTGGAAACTAGTAAGAGGGGTCTAACACTTGCCATTTCTTTTTAAATATATTTCCATGTACTGACACAATTGACCTTTAAGTAAAAATCTTTCCTCTGTTGTTACATTTGGGCCCCACACAATGATTACAACCCTTCAGGTCAGTAGCGTGACAAGTATTTATTTGTTATAAACCACTCTATTCAACACCACACATTAACTGGCAGTTTGTTGTGGCACTGTGGCAAGGGTGTACAGTTAACACGTGATGTTGGAAGCTCTGAATTGGAGGAAATCAGTTCCAGGGCTGGAAGTGTCAAATAATGAGTACTTTTAATCAGTTTTTAGGTTTGCAGATGAAGAATATACTGAAAAAAATGAATGCTGACAAATTATTCAGTACTTCATAGGCCAAACTTTTATTGTGATTGTTGAATAGGATTCCAAAGCGAAAAAAGAGAAATGAGGTAAAACTAGAGTAGAATATGAACTGAGTTACAACCAAGGAAGTGGCAGCTGTCAAGTAGAATTTAGCACAGAACAACCATTGTAAGTACCATGAAGCAAGAATTTACTGTGGAAGATCTGGAGACACCAGAAAGTTTCAGATATATCACATAATTTTATATACCTCAATTCAATGCAGCACTCAACCCAGCCATCTGAAATATCTTTCAAATTTAGTGCATCCAATGACCAGAAAAGAAATGGAAAACTACCAGTTTGTAGAGCTACATGGCAATTGTGAAGAAAGTTACAAGTCTGTGAAGTTTAGAAATTGTGTGAAATTTACATGTGACTGTCTCAACAAAAATGTCTAAACTCTGGTTCTAATCCAGATACAGCAATGAACCCTGTAGCATTGAAAAGCTAATGGTTAGAACTTTACATTGATATGCAACATGATCAGTTTCATAGAATCTTCACATTTAAGGTCATTGACCTTAATCTTTGATCTTGAATATCACTGAATACCCCACCTTCAATTTTTTTTAAACAAAATGCTACTATAAACATGGTAAATAAAATGCAGTAAGTGGTTATGTATCCGTTTTTTTTTTTCCCTCAACAGCAAATATAGCAGTCGCTATTATTCTGACTATTTGGTGAAAATTTCTTGCTTTAACAGCCAATTACAGAGGCTCATTTCAACCATCATTAGCTCGTTTCAGGGCTACGGCATCTTTAATGCACTGTACATGTACTGTGTAGTATTCAGTAGGTATTTGCAAAAACTGTATTTTGACTCAAAATTACACTGTTGCAATCCATTTAAAGTAGAATGACATTCAACAGTATACAAGAATTTGAGGAACGTTTGGAAGTGGATGGCGAAATAGTGTCCTAATCTATTGCTAGGTGGAAAAATTTGCAGCAAATCTAGAAACAAAATATAACAAAACTCATCACTGCACAAATGTTGCCTCAGCTGTGCTAGGTATTTCAAGAGATGTTACGTGAAGATTAAATAGCATCGGTCCTGAAACTGGTTTCTTTAAACACTGGCTTTCAGTTTTTAGATGAATCTACTGTAGAGAAAAATGGCCTTCAGTGTGAGAAACAGTACCCCAAGCAAAAACTGAAAATGGCTGCCTCTGTGTTGGAGCATAGTTATGTGACACAGCTGAGAGAAGAGCATTAAAAAATTGAGAGAGAGAAATCATACGACAGCTGAAGTATAAGTTTCACTACACAGAATGTATGTGTGATAAAACACAATTTTTACAGTTCTTCCAAAGAGCTGGAGTATAAGGAAAACCAGTAAAGAATTCTCCATTTCAAATTACAAAATATTAAGAGCAAAACAGGTAGTAGCACATTATGGTATATTAGTGATACCAAATCCAAAGCCAGGTAAGACATGCTGTGGAAAAGCTGTTCAAAGTGTGCTTGATGTTTACTGTGATCATAATTTGAGCCATAAGATGCCAGGAAGGAAAGACACTGTCTGTGCGGATGGGTGGTTGGGTGGGGGGGGGGGGGGGGGGGGGTTGTATTAGAGCATTTAAGCAGAAGCACCTGAGGCTGCACACTCTTGAGAAATTGTATGCATACTTAAAAGATACATAACCAGATGCAAATATAGGATTCTAAAAATTTTCTGAGTTGCAGCCAAAGCACTGTGTTTTGCCTATGAGAGTGAGACCCATGCCGTTTGTTTGTGTGTGTGTGTCACACTAGAATTTTACATTAACGGTTGAAGGGTTGACATTGAAAGAACTAAAAGTGCAAAGAACACATTATCGACATATATGCACTGCGCAGCAAGTGTTTCATAAATCCCACATTTATAGCATGTTTCTTAGGTGCATGTCCCTGTAGTACAAATTTGGCAAGACTGACTATCTGAACTGTTTAATACAAATTGGACTGACAGAACTGCATACAGGTGTGCATTAACTCCAGGCAGGTTACTTCTAGAGACTATAATAAAACTAAGAGATGATTTCCTTGAGGTGTTTGCATCGAGTTTACAACAGCTCCTGTCACACTCATGTATCAACCAGCAGACATCACAGATCTTTAAAATCACTAGGAAGAACCCAAAGTAAATGAATATTTTCTTATTTGTGACTGTTGAGAATTATTCCTTCACCACTCAAGATGAAGTACAAAGATTTCACTGGGATTATTCACAGGTTACAATTTGCCAGTCTCTGAAACCCACTGAGTGTTTATTAGCATTGGTAGCAGCACTCTGCTGTTAATGCTAGCATTAAACGGGATCATAGCAAGTTATTTAGTGAATTTATATTCCATTTTTGTGAGCTGTCACTGCTGATAGTGGAGATAGTGAAAAACTCAGCAGAAGCAAGCAAGACAACTTAACACCACTTTTTTTGCTACAGCACATGCTGAAGGACCTTGTGTTGTGGTTGCACTGGCTGTGAAGAGATTAGCCACACCTGATAGCCTCAAGCAACCTCAAGAAAACCATATTTTTACACTATGATAGTTGTTTCAGTGGTGCAAAGAAAATAATTCTTTACGTGTCTTCAACCATACCTCTGTTTCTTGTCATGACTAAGGCACTGCCAAGTTGAAGCAACTTTTCAAGAATACAATTCCATGTACCCATAAACCTGATTGTGTGATACCTATTAACAAAACCCATGTTCTGCTTCTTTGGTGAGCAGAGGTGTCAGTGATTGCTATGTGGAAAGAAATGCTGTTATCAGACATACATGGATCTGTTGCCTGTATGGATGACAGTCGCTGGTGGGTTGGGTATGTCTCATGAAGAAACAGATGAAGTACAGGCCAGATTCTTACATCCACATGGACCCGATCCATCATTTGTATTTCCTGCCACACCAGACAATTTTGTTATCAGATGTGACGTTCTTGCAAGCCTAGATTCAGTGACACCTGCTGGAAGAACACGCTTTCTCCCTGAATGGATCTGGTGAACATTTAACTGGACACTCGCAAAGCAAGATTTAACAATTTTTTATTGACTTTCGTTGCAGTTACACTGTAAATGTTTCATAATAGCAATACAATAATATAAATCTTATTTTTGACATTGCTTATGAATTGTATTTTTTAATAATGTGTGTTTCATACTTATGTTTTACATTCTGCATTTTGATAGTGTACCGACACTGACAAAATAAATGTTTGGGCATGATGACTGATGGGCCATCATAATATTTGCCATGTTTATAGTAGCATACTGGAGAAACGCAGTGTATTTTTTTTAAAGGAAAATCATGAAGGTGGGATGCTTTGAGATATTTAAGGTTAAAGGTTCAAGTCAGTGACTTCAAATGTGAAAATTCTTATAAACCCACCGTGTTGCATATCAGTGAGTTGTACTCATTAGCTTTTCAATAATACAAATTTCATTGCTGTATCTGGATTAGAACCTGAACCATAGTCATTTATGTCAAGACGTGTGCACATAAATTTCACACAACTTACAGAACTGTCATTTTCTTCACAACTGTCATAATTCACACAACTTACAGACCTGTCATTTTCTTCATGACTGTCATATACCTCTAAGAAACCTGAAAAGGTCAGGTTGAAAATCTTACTTTTCTGTGTTATATTGACATGGAATTAACGGATAACACAATTACACTTCTTGAGTTTGTGGCTAAATAACACTGAAAGTCCACTGAAAAAACTGTTCGGTACCTTCACACAGTGGTAGTCGCTACTGTCACCGCTGCAAGGTGCAATTGGAACAAATCGAGTGGTGGCAGTAAAATTCATCAGGCTAGGAGCAGGAATCATCCATGTATGAGGAGCTGCTCATAGTGCCCTTTATCAGAAACAGAAGAGAGCGGGCAGTGACTGTGCTGCTATACATTCCAATGGTTAAAAGCTACATTAACACTCCGCAATGTGCTCAGCAGTTCATAAATAGGTTTTTGTGTCTTTTGTTTTAATGGCAGCCAGTGCTGGATTCCGAAAGTGCTTAGTTGATATTCTGCATCCACACTTATAAGACTATCCACCATACAGTTATGTCCAACGGCCTACTTAAAAACAAAATTCCAAAACAAGGATAAAACTGAAGTGTTCTCATAACACAGGCAACATCCCATGTTCAGGCAACATTCTGCTACTGCCGATTTATCAGGTTGGCCCACATCAATGGCGTTTAACACAATGCTCTTACACAGTGCAACATGTCTAACCAATGTAAACTCTCCTACACTGGCTTGGGATTTTATATGTATCACTGTTTCTTAGGCCAGATCATCTTCCGCCAAACAACAAATTCCTCAGTTTTGCCAGTAGACGAAAGACAGTGTTAATATTGTCTTGATTATTCTATTCATGGAGACATGCTGCCAAAATAGAGCAAGAAGGCCATTGTAGTGGATGCCTCTGCATCTTCATTTACGTCCCCAAATTGAACTCACTTTGGTCAGAACGCATTATGTATCTGTTCATCAGAATAACTGTTCTGTTGGAACACTGTTCTTAGGTGTTGCAGCTCAACTCGCAAGCTATCAGGATCTGAGACCACATGTGCTCGATGTACCAGGAAGCAAACTACACAACTGTACTGTGCAAGGTGATGACAGCTTTTATCCTGCCAATGTAACTGTGTGAGTCACTTTACAGTAGGCATTATGTCCCAGCAATTTGTCAGCTTTTCATCTAACCATGACATCCAGGAATGGTATGCTACCATCTTTTTCCACTTCCGTGTTGAACTGAATATTCAGATGTATCTAGTTCAAATTCTGGAGAAACATAGGTACTGTCTACATTCCATGGTGCCACACCACAAATGTACCATCTACATACTGTCAGGAGGAAGGTTGGAGAGTTGAAGATGTCAATAGTGTTTCCTCAAAGTCTTCCATAAAATAGTTTGCCACAATGGGAGATAGGGAACTTCCCTTGGCAACACTGTCCACTTGTTCAAGACAACGATTATTAAATAAGAAATATGCTGAGGTACGCACATGTTTAAACATCACCACACTGTCTTTTTCAGACTTGCAACTAACAAGCTCCAATGGTTCTGTAGAGGCACTTTCATATATACTCATACTATGTCAACACTAACCAAAAGATCTGACAGTTGTAGTTTAAGTGTCTTCACACATTCCAAGAAGTCCTCTGAATTACAAATATGATTAACACATTTGCTCACAAAATATCCCACCAATAAAGCAAGATGTTTAGTCAAGAAATAGGTAAGCATTATGGTGTTGCTTACTACAGGACAGAAAAAGGACACAGCCTTTATCTTTTTCTATAGTCTTTGGGCAACAGCAGTCTGCTGGTGCAGGTCCTTGGTGACCTTAATCTGAGCGGAGCTCTTCTTGAGGTAGTCTAGAGTTTTGGAAGTAGGACAGTGCCATTCCCCTCATTGGTAGGTAAAATGACAAGTTCCTCTCATCACCACACGATTTTCACCAGCCACATCTTGCAGCAAAGACAACAGCAACTACCGCCACCTGAAGATGTCGAACAGTTGTTTTGATAAAATATTGCAGGACTTGCACAGTGTTAGTTGGCACCAAACCCGAAAAGTTTATTTGCACCAGATCCACTGGGAAGGTCTGAAAAGTTGAAGATTCTATAAAGTAACTCACAACATCTAAACACCAGGTTTTAGATTGCAAAACATTTCCAGGAGATGATGTGACCTCCAACTGTAATTTAATGGTTACAAAACGCAGCTTCAGGCTGAAGCTTGAAACAGACTGATGGGAGTTTCAAAAAGAGCATCACACAATGACTAACTGAAGAATGGAAAAAGGAATAGAACAGAAGAATGGATTGCTTTGAGAGATGAAATAGTAAAGACAGCAGGGGAAAACTATGCCAAAGAAATGAGCCATCCGAAATCCTTGGATAACACATGAGATATTACATTTTTTTACTTAAAGGAGAAAATGTACAAATGCAGCAAATAACATGGTGTTAATGAAGGTACAAGGTTATGGAATTTTTAAGGTTATGGTATTGGTTCCCACAAATGCGAGTGGCTCAAAGATTTCCTAGGTAATAGAAACCAAATCACTGCCCACAGTGGTGAGGGTTTGTCAGAGACAAGGGTATCATCAGGAGGGCTGCAGGGAAGTATGAGATAGGACCACTCTAGAAAAGTAAGTTAATGCAGACGAGTAGGAATAACATCCTGTAATGTTTGAACACAGAATTAGTAGTCTGGTACCTGGCACAGTCGCGTCGATTAACCTTTTAGCTATGGTTAACTACTGTAGAAGTCGGGAGTGAATGTGCCGCCCAGTCGGTGGACAGCAGTTCTGCATCACATCGTTCCTCTGCTTCACTACGCTCGACTTGTGTGGAAGTTTGATCTATGCACCATCTAACGGCTTTGTTCAAAGTCTGTAATTAACAACAGTCACTTGATGGCAGTTGCATTCAGTTTCACTTGAAATTCACTTCTCATTTCCCAGCTTGTTTCTAATCTGAAGTGATGTGTTGTTAACCTCAGTTCGTTTCTACTAGAAGTGATATGGTAGATAAGCGATAGACTGAGGAGGAAGCTCTTTCTCTCACACTGGGTAGTGACTCTGAAGATGAAAGCAAATCATAGTCCAAATCTGACAATGAAGATGAAACACCTATTGTAGCTGCTTCTACATCAGGTACACGTGCTGCTTCAGCTGTTCCACTGACATCACCAGACTTGGATTTGTGCACAGAAGACGAATCTACAGATAGTGAGATAGATGAAGAGGCATCAGAATCACCAAACAAGACAAAAATAACGTGGAAAAATGACAACTTGAGACTTTAACATGAATATCATAAACATTTGTGTGAGGAAACTAAAAGATACTTTTCTCAAATGGTGGCTGCTGGTCGTGATCAAAGGAGTACGGAGTGACGTGAATGTAATTGATATTTACTTCTTTATTGCCACTATGTTTATCATGAAAAGAGTAAAGAAATTGGGCCTGTCTGAATATTGGTCTGAGAATCCAGTTATTCATACACCAATATTTTCTAAACTGATACCTAGAGACCGATTTCAACATATCTTGCGGTTTTTACATTTCGCCAATAACGAAAAGCCTCACGACAATGACTATTTGGACAAGCTACAGCCAGTAACTGACCACTTTAGAAAACAATATAAGGAAAATATGTACCGTTATGAAAAGTTGTGCATAGCTAAAAGCCTTCTATTATTCAAAGACAGACTAAAAATCAAGCTGTATATATATGCTAAACATAGCCCTTTTGGGATAAAGATATTCGTTCCCAGAATGAGATTTTCACTCTGCAGCGGAGTGTGCGCTGATATGAAACTTCCTGGCAGATTAAAACTGTGTGCCCGACCGAGACTCGAACTCGGGACCTTTGCCTTTCGCGGGCAAGTGCTCTACCAACTGAGCTACCGAAGCACGACTCACGTCCGGTACTCACAGCTTCACTTCTGCCAGTATCCGTCTCCTACCTTCCAAACTTTACAGAAGCTCTTCTGCGAAACTTGCAGAACTAGCACTCCTGAAAGAAAGGATACTGCGGAGACATGGCTTAGCCACAGCCTGGGGGATGTTTCCAGAATGAGATTTTCACTCTGCAGCGGAGTGTGCGCTGATATGAAACTTCCTGGCAGATTAAAACTGTGTGCCCGACCGAGACTCGAACTCGGGACCTTTGCCTTTCGCGGGCAAGTGCTCTACCAACTGAGCTACCGAAGCACGACTCACGTCCGGTACTCACAGCTTCACTTCTGCCAGTATCCGTCTCCTACCTTCCAAACTTTACAGAAGCTCTTCTGCGAAACTTGCAGAACTAGCACTCCTGAAAGAAAGGATACTGCGGAGACATGGCTTAGCCACAGCCTGGGGGATGTTTCCAGAATGAGATTTTCACTCTGCAGCGGAGTGTGCGCTGATATGAAACTTCCTGGCAGATTAAAACTGTGTGCCCGACCGAGACTCGAACTCGGGACCTTTGCCTTTCGCGGGCAAGTGCTCTACCAACTGAGCTACCGAAGCACGACTCACGTCCGGTACTCACAGCTTCACTTCTGCCAGTATCCGTCTCCTACCTTCCAAACTTTACAGAAGCTCTTCTGCGAAACTTGCAGAACTAGCACTCCTGAAAGAAAGGATACTGCGGAGACATGGCTTAGCCACAGCCTGGGGGATGTTTCCAGAATGAGATTTTCACTCTGCAGCGGAGTGTGCGCTGATATGAAACTTCCTGGCAGATTAAAACTGTGTGCCCGACCGAGACTCGAACTCGGGACCTTTGCCTTTCGCGGGCAAGTGCTCTACCAACTGAGCTACCGAAGCACGACTCACGTCCGGTACTCACAGCTTCACTTCTGCCAGTATCCGTCTCCTACCTTCCAAACTTTACAGAAGCTCTTCTGCGAAACTTGCAGAACTAGCACTCCTGAAAGAAAGGATACTGCGGAGACATGGCTTAGCCACAGCCTGGGGGATGTTTCCAGAATGAGATTTTCACTCTGCAGCGGAGTGTGCGCTGATATGAAACTTCCTGGCAGATTAAAACTGTGTGCCCGACCGAGACTCGAACTCGGGACCTTTGCCTTTCGCGGGCAAGTGCTCTACCAACTGAGCTACCGAAGCACGACTCACGTCCGGTACTCACAGCTTCACTTCTGCCAGTATCCGTCTCCTACCTTCCAAACTTTACAGAAGCTCTTCTGCGAAACTTGCAGAACTAGCACTCCTGAAAGAAAGGATACTGCGGAGACATGGCTTAGCCACAGCCTGGGGGATGTTTCCAGAATGAGATTTTCACTCTGCAGCGGAGTGTGCGCTGATATGAAACTTCCTGGCAGATTAAAACTGTGTGCCCGACCGAGACTCGAACTCGGGACCTTTGCCTTTCGCGGGCAAGTGCTCTACCAACTGAGCTACCGAAGCACGACTCACGTCCGGTACTCACAGCTTCACTTCTGCCAGTATCCGTCTCCTACCTTCCAAACTTTACAGAAGCTCTTCTGCGAAACTTGCAGAACTAGCACTCCTGAAAGAAAGGATACTGCGGAGACATGGCTTAGCCACAGCCTGGGGGATGTTTCCAGAATGAGATTTTCACTCTGCAGCGGAGTGTGCGCTGATATGAAACTTCCTGGCAGATTAAAACTGTGTGCCCGACCGAGACTCGAACTCGGGACCTTTGCCTTTCGCGGGCAAGTGCTCTACCAACTGAGCTACCGAAGCACGACTCACGTCCGGTACTCACAGCTTCACTTCTGCCAGTATCCGTCTCCTACCTTCCAAACTTTACAGAAGCTCTTCTGCGAAACTTGCAGAACTAGCACTCCTGAAAGAAAGGATACTGCGGAGACATGGCTTAGCCACAGCCTGGGGGATGTTTCCAGAATGAGATTTTCACTCTGCAGCGGAGTGTGCGCTGATATGAAACTTCCTGGCAGATTAAAACTGTGTGCCCGACCGAGACTCGAACTCGGGACCTTTGCCTTTCGCGGGCAAGTGCTCTACCAACTGAGCTACCGAAGCACGACTCACGTCCGGTACTCACAGCTTCACTTCTGCCAGTATCCGTCTCCTACCTTCCAAACTTTACAGAAGCTCTTCTGCGAAACTTGCAGAACTAGCACTCCTGAAAGAAAGGATACTGCGGAGACATGGCTTAGCCACAGCCTGGGGGATGTTTCCAGAATGAGATTTTCACTCTGCAGCGGAGTGTGCGCTGATATGAAACTTCCTGGCAGATTAAAACTGTGTGCCCGACCGAGACTCGAACTCGGGACCTTTGCCTTTCGCGGGCAAAGTTGGTAGAGCACTTGCCCGCGAAAGGCAAAGGTCCCGAGTTCGAGTCTCGGTCGGGCACACAGTTTTAATCTGCCAGGAAGTTTCATATCAGCGCACACTCCGCTGCAGAGTGAAAATCTCATTCTGGAAACATCCCCCAGGCTGTGGCTAAGCCATGTCTCCGCAGTATCCTTTCTTTCAGGAGTGCTAGTTCTGCAAGTTTCGCAGAAGAGCTTCTGTAAAGTTTGGAAGGTAGGAGACGGATACTGGCAGAAGTGAAGCTGTGAGTACCGGACGTGAGTCGTGCTTCGGTAGCTCAGTTGGTAGAGCACTTGCCCGCGAAAGGCAAAGGTCCCGAGTTCGAGTCTCGGTCGGGCACACAGTTTTAATCTGCCAGGAAGTTTCATATCAGCGCACACTCCGCTGCAGAGTGAAAATCTCATTCTGGAAACATCCCCCAGGCTGTGGCTAAGCCATGTCTCCGCAGTATCCTTTCTTTCAGGAGTGCTAGTTCTGCAAGTTTCGCAGAAGAGCTTCTGTAAAGTTTGGAAGGTAGGAGACGGATACTGGCAGAAGTGAAGCTGTGAGTACCGGACGTGAGTCGTGCTTCGGTAGCTCAGTTGGTAGAGCACTTGCCCGCGAAAGGCAAAGGTCCCGAGTTCGAGTCTCGGTCGGGCACACAGTTTTAATCTGCCAGGAAGTTTCATATCAGCGCACACTCCGCTGCAGAGTGAAAATCTCATTCTGGAAACATCCCCCAGGCTGTGGCTAAGCCATGTCTCCGCAGTATCCTTTCTTTCAGGAGTGCTAGTTCTGCAAGTTTCGCAGAAGAGCTTCTGTAAAGTTTGGAAGGTAGGAGACGGATACTGGCAGAAGTGAAGCTGTGAGTACCGGACGTGAGTCGTGCTTCGGTAGCTCAGTTGGTAGAGCACTTGCCCGCGAAAGGCAAAGGTCCCGAGTTCGAGTCTCGGTCGGGCACACAGTTTTAATCTGCCAGGAAGTTTCATATCAGCGCACACTCCGCTGCAGAGTGAAAATCTCATTCTGGAAACATCCCCCAGGCTGTGGCTAAGCCATGTCTCCGCAGTATCCTTTCTTTCAGGAGTGCTAGTTCTGCAAGTTTCGCAGAAGAGCTTCTGTAAAGTTTGGAAGGTAGGAGACGGATACTGGCAGAAGTGAAGCTGTGAGTACCGGACGTGAGTCGTGCTTCGGTAGCTCAGTTGGTAGAGCACTTGCCCGCGAAAGGCAAAGGTCCCGAGTTCGAGTCTCGGTCGGGCACACAGTTTTAATCTGCCAGGAAGTTTCATATCAGCGCACACTCCGCTGCAGAGTGAAAATCTCATTCTGGAAACATCCCCCAGGCTGTGGCTAAGCCATGTCTCCGCAGTATCCTTTCTTTCAGGAGTGCTAGTTCTGCAAGTTTCGCAGAAGAGCTTCTGTAAAGTTTGGAAGGTAGGAGACGGATACTGGCAGAAGTGAAGCTGTGAGTACCGGACGTGAGTCGTGCTTCGGTAGCTCAGTTGGTAGAGCACTTGCCCGCGAAAGGCAAAGGTCCCGAGTTCGAGTCTCGGTCGGGCACACAGTTTTAATCTGCCAGGAAGTTTCATATCAGCGCACACTCCGCTGCAGAGTGAAAATCTCATTCTGGAAACATCCCCCAGGCTGTGGCTAAGCCATGTCTCCGCAGTATCCTTTCTTTCAGGAGTGCTAGTTCTGCAAGTTTCGCAGAAGAGCTTCTGTAAAGTTTGGAAGGTAGGAGACGGATACTGGCAGAAGTGAAGCTGTGAGTACCGGACGTGAGTCGTGCTTCGGTAGCTCAGTTGGTAGAGCACTTGCCCGCGAAAGGCAAAGGTCCCGAGTTCGAGTCTCGGTCGGGCACACAGTTTTAATCTGCCAGGAAGTTTCATATCAGCGCACACTCCGCTGCAGAGTGAAAATCTCATTCTGGAAACATCCCCCAGGCTGTGGCTAAGCCATGTCTCCGCAGTATCCTTTCTTTCAGGAGTGCTAGTTCTGCAAGTTTCGCAGAAGAGCTTCTGTAAAGTTTGGAAGGTAGGAGACGGATACTGGCAGAAGTGAAGCTGTGAGTACCGGACGTGAGTCGTGCTTCGGTAGCTCAGTTGGTAGAGCACTTGCCCGCGAAAGGCAAAGGTCCCGAGTTCGAGTCTCGGTCGGGCACACAGTTTTAATCTGCCAGGAAGTTTTAAAGATATTCGTTATTTGCGACTTGCACAAATTATATTTTAGACTTTATTGTCTACTGTGGCTCACATACTGATATTGAAAATTATGATCTCGGTATCTCAGGAAATGTTGTAGGTACATTAGTAGAGCCATATTTACAGAATGGACACATCAAGTACTGTGAAAATTGATATACAAGCCCTGCCCTGTTTTGTTGGTGTATGACCGGGCAACAAATGCTTGTCGAACGGTCAAGCACACAACAAAAGCTACACCTAACATGCCAGAAAAACTAAAGAAAGGAGAGCATATTTTCCGTTCTGCATCAGGATTTCTATTGGCACTGAAATGGCATGACAAAAAAGATATATGCATGCTGTCAAACAAGCTCGAAACAATTTAAACCTTCAGTAGTATTAGACTACAATAAATCAATGGGATATGTCAATAAAAAGTGACATGGTAATAAAGACCATTGAAAGCATCAGAAAATCCACTAAAGGTATCGCAAGCTGTTCATTCACATCAAGGACATGTCCCTTTTTAACGCTTATTGCTTACATAAGAAATCTGTAAGGATAATTAGCTACTCCAACTTTCAAATGGGAGTCATACAGGGAATGCTGGAAAAATATAAAGTAGAAAAAAGAAGATCCAGCGGAGGAAAAAGATCAGAGCATCCCTCGAGACTAACAGCAGAGCATCACCTACCTGACGAGTGGAGCAGCTACAGAACTTGCATTTTCTGTAGAGCGCAGAAGAAGCAAAAGCAGACTAAATTTTGTCGTAAGGAATGCAATACGACACTTTGCGCCTTTTCCTGCTTCATGATTTACCATACACAAAAGACTTTTTGGAAATGTAACACTGTTTAATGATATTCTAGTAATGTAATCCTACTGAAATGTGATGTAAACCAATTGTCAATAAATATTATTGAACAAGTTAAAACAAAAATAGTATTTAATGTACGTTTTAAATAATAAAACACTCACTCCACCAGAGCTGAACCCAAAATGCGGATCTTGTAGAATGTATAAAAAAATTATGCAAATTATCTGAAAGATCCAAGAAAGCCATTTTTATTCAAAATAAATATAAAAAACGTGTGATTTGTATAAATATATAGTAAAAAGTCCAATAATTGCAATAACACTACAAGCGTGTAAGCAGGACAGAGTAGTGCCTCGGGGAGTGCAAAGAATGCGCTGTACAGTGGGCACGGCCAGGCGGGACTGCCGCTCGTCCACAGTGCATGACAACGATCACAGTGCCAGCATGAAAGGGTTAAATATCTAGTTGTAACATAGCAAAGTGATACTAAACATGGGCCTGTCAGGACTGTAGTAGGAAAGGCGAAAGCTCGACTGTGGTTTACTGGGACAATTTTATAAAAGTGTTGTTCACCTGTAAAGGAGACCACATACAGAACACTAGTTTCTTGAGTACTGCTCGAGTATTTTTTTGATCCCTCCCAGGTCGGATTAAAGGAAGACATCGAAGCAATTCAGAGGTGGGCTGCATTTTTACTTGTAGATTCAATCAACATACAAGCAGTACAGAAGATGCTTCATGAACTCTAATGAGAGTCCCTGATGCGAATGCAATGTTGTTTTTGAGGAACAGCATTGAGAAAATTTAGAAAACTACCATTTGAAGCTGACTGGAGATAGAGTCCACTTCCACGAACATACATTTTGTGAAAGGACCTCGATGATACATATAAACAGTATTTTCCCACACTATTTGCTACTTGAACAGGAAAGGAAATGACTAGTAGTGGTACAAGGTAGCCTCTGCCACCCACAATACGGTGGCTTGCAGAGTATGCGTGTAGATGTCTATATTGATGAATAATAGCCAAAATGGAAAACAGATGGCTAAAAAATGATACTGACAGAAAATGCTACACAGCAAAGTATTAATGGCATTAGAAGATATATAGAGCTCAAGAAACACACTTGATTCTAGGAAATGTACAAACTAACTTACAGATGAAAAAAGAAGCAATTGCCCTATAACAAGCAACCAAGTTGGAAGGAATATACGTAAATGGCAGTACCTTAATGGTGATGATAAGGAAAGAGCTGGTGAAGTGGATGAAGACAGTCCATTGATGTGAGGAATTTGATAAAAGCACTGATAGACCACAATCAAAACAAGACACCTGGAGCAGATGACATCCCTTTACAATAATCAAGATGCATGGGAGAATGAACCATGACAAAATTATGACAGTGCAGTGCCTGTGTTATTCCGAATTATGCATACAAGAATATTGAAGGAATTTTGCATACTTTTGAACAACACAGGCTCTGCAATATCTTATTTATCCAATGACACGGACAAGTGACTTTCCAGTAAAATGTCTCCCTTGTATGGAAATATACGTAAGGGATGTATGAGTAAATATTGTAATTACATCATCGATGACATATGGAAGTTTGGGTTTGGCTGTGAGTCGAGCTATGATAGCCTAATGGTAAGGTGATCACCCACAATAAGCCAGAAATCCAGGTTCAAGTCTCTGTTTGAGACAAATTTTCATTGTCGTCATTCCATTTACAGCTGATGGTTGTCCCTATTCGCAACTGTGAATACATTTCAAGACAAAACTGTTCCACTTGGTTTATAGGATATATGAGACAATCAAAATACCCTCAGACTTTAAGAAGAACGTAATAAATTAAATCCAAATAAAGTAGGTGTTGACAGCAATCTAAGTAGTGACCGAGAAAAACTAAAGTTATCTCCATGAAAATAGAATAATTGGTAGAAGGCAAACTGCCAGAACATCAATCTTGGATCCACAAAAAATGTAGGCACATGCAAGCCAATACAGATTCTACATCTTACCTTAGAAGATAGAATGAAAAAAAAAAAGGCAAACCTACACTTATAGCTTTCATAGACTTACAGAAAGCTTTTCACATAATCACTGGATTGCATTCTATAAAACTTCTGAAGGTATCTGAATAAAAATTGGGGAGCATAAGGTTATCTACAACCTGCACAGAAACTGGACTGCAGTTACAAAAATTAAAGGACATGAAAAGGCAGGAGTTGAGATGGGGTAAGGCAGAGCTGTAGCCTCTTCCCACTGTTATTTAAATTGTACATTGAGCAAGCACTAAAGGATACCAAGGAGAAATTTTGAAAAGGGATGTATGTTCAGAGATAAGAAAAACAAAGTTTGAGGCTTCCCAAAGCCATTATCATTCTGTCTCAAATGGCACAGGGTGTAGAAGAGCAAATGTTCTAAATGGACAGTGTCTTGAGGAAAGTTTATAAGATGAATGTAAGTAAAACAAATCAGATGGTTCTGTGGGAATTAGATTAGGAAATAAGATGGGGTAGCAACAGGTTTGCTATATAGGCAGCAAAATATTTCAAAGTATTACAGAAATAGAAGGACACAAAACAGAACCTGCAAATAGTAAGAAAAGCTTTCCTGGGAAAATGAAATATATTAACATTTAATATAAATGTAATGTATGGTAAAGTCTCTTCAAAAGTATTTATTTGGAATGTAGTCATATATGGGAGTACATGGATGATGAACAACAGACAAAAAGAGGACAGATGCTTTCAAACTGTGGTGCTAGAGAAGAATGTTGAAAGAGGTACTGAACTGTATTGAGGAGAAAAGCACTTTATGGCACAACTTGACTGAAAAACAAATTGATTAATAGGACACATTCAGAGGTATCTATATATAGTAAAACTAATACAGCATAAAAAGAATAGTTATGTTGAAATAGAGGTAGGTGCAGAAGTCAAGAGGCTTGCATCAAACCACTCCTCAGACAGGTGTCTGAAAAATGCTAACATAACACCACAGCATACGGTGAGGAACATGATATCTAGTGCAGTTTAGCAATGCCAAACATCCAACACGATTTGGTAGTTGTCATGAGAACAATACTGTTCTAGATTCAGATAAATGTTCTCTCACCTTATGCAGATTTCACTCGTCACTCATACAGTATGTAAAAAGAAACACTATAAAGTCTCTTCTTTCTCCTCAGCAACAATGAAGTGTTTTGCTTCATTGGGTCTTTTAGCACTTTGATTTTAATTAGAAACATTTAATTAGGAACTGCATTCTTGAACTATTAAGCTGATTTGGTGAGTTTATAGTAGCTAATGTCTTCATCAAAACATCTTCAAGTTCTTCAATTTGCTAAAGAAAATGTCCTCCATTCAGGGAGAATCTCCATTTGTCTTGTACAACAAAGATTCAGTACATGCTCATTCACCTACTTGGCATGTTATTCACACCTGAATGAAATACTTTCAAAAAGATGTCTGTATCTTTCTAACAGTGAAACAAAATCAACACCACTTCTTCCCCCAGCACACCATGTCAATTCACTAAAATGTGAAGTATGTGATGTGACGAAATTGATAGTAAGTACTTTTTTCCCATGAGCCATTTCCAATTGACCCAAATCACACTTTTGTAATTATGGACAATTATTGCAGACGATTTCTTGTACAGGTGACTGATGGAACATGAGTTGACAATTTAATTTCTATGTGCAACCTAATCATATTATAGTGCTGTAAGCAGTAGTCTCCCTCGCGTGTGCTTACTGACTGGCCTCAAATTAGGAGTCTTTTATTGTCCGTAAAACAGTAATATAAACCTGATAATATACTATCAAAGGATGACAGTTGGAATAAAGAGCATTGAGATGCATAGAGGCGCTAGTAACTAACGATGAACCAGAGTTCAAGATTAAATCATACCAGTAATGAGATGTCAAATGATAAAACAATATTACTACATTACAATCTTACTATTTAAAAAACATACATGAAAGAAATCAATTCACTGTAAACATGTATCATCTATACTCAGCCAGTTGAACGAGCCAGGCCCATCCATTTAAGACCAAACAATAAACAGTGTAGGCCTACTATTAGTTAGGTACTTCATAGTTCCATTATAATAAGGAAAAGTATCAAGTTAAATAAAAGTTAAGTCACAATTCTCCATAGCAAAATTTTTATAAATGAAACTGTCACCACAGTACCAAGTAAGTAATAAGCAAAAACCTTAAAACAGTCCTCCCAAGCACTAAAATTGGGAATATAAGCATAACCTACAGTTTTAAATAATTCACTAAGTGCCAGGAGACAACAATGATGGCTGGCTGAGGGTCAGAGTAACAAATGCTGCTTTCGAATAATGTGCTTCTCAAGTGTTTCTGAGAAATTGGGCTCAAAGTGTTACAAGTCTGTTGAATGCAACATATTCATGAGCATATCACACATATATTCTACGTTATTAGAAGCAAGTACAGGTCAGTGTGATATACACACGACTAAGATATTGATGATAAATGTTCATTTTATCACGATTACTTATTGTACTTCAATTAAACCATACACTGGATATACCACGATGATGATGATGATGATGATGATGATGATTGTAACTGCTGTTTCTTCTTCTTCTTCATAAAGCAATATGATTCACTGCAATAATACAAGTGTTTGGAGGAAGATTAGGAGAGGGGAAAAAAGTATGACCCAGTAATAGCAAGGGCAGACTTTTAGCCTGGTGCCTTAGCTAGTTGTTCTAATGCCACAGCTCAATAGCTGGCACTCTTGTATGGTATTCAACAGACTCATAAAACTTAACACTGATTTCTTGAAAACAGTTGAGAAGTGCATCTTATTAGAACAGCATATGTTATATCTGAGTAACTGTTGAGTTGATCAAAGATCTGACTAAAAAAAAACACCAAAAGTAAACACAGTCTTAATGGACAACATGAAATGAATAACTGGCAATATATGGTTAAAATTTCAAAGATACAGAAAAGAATAAGTCACAGGTACACATGCTAGAACATCAATTAGAGAGTATAGTCCAAGATTCTAAAATACCTTAACGGCACTGCATTATTATCGAAGACATAACAATGAGAGAACACTACGTTATAATTGAAATAATAACATATATTGCATGAAACAAATGATTTGAGTAAATGGAGGTGAAACACGCACAGAACAACCACCAAAACTATGAAATAAAGTGTGCATGAGTACACATAAAATTACAAGACAAAAATAAATCATCTTCAATAAGCATCATAGCAGATGAATGGAACAGTCTCATGTAGTAGTAGTAGTAGTAGTAGTGTAGTAGTAGTAGTACTAGTACTACTAGTAGTAGTAGTGCTGTGGTGGTGGTGGTGGTGGTGGTTGTGGTGATGGTGGTAGTAGTAGTAGAACAGCCTCAGGTTGCATTTACAGTTTTATTTCATGATCCATTTCTCCAGTTGTCTCTTGCCCACTGGTGTAGGGTCACCATGCATGGTGTTGCAGCCATAGGGAGTGTTCACAAGATTTCAGCTGATAACCTGCTGTGATCTCTTAAATTAATATGTAACCATCAATCAGAAGTATATTATGATGCATCTTAAGATGAGACATTAAGTCTCAAAATTTATCACGAACTAAAAGCTTTATACATGGAGAAGAACAAAAGAGGCCAAAACCTTAATGGAGAGAGTGGTGGACAGAAAAGCCAGGTGATACACAAATGTAGTGTAAATGGAGTAGTAGATATCAAGCCAGAGCTGCACAGCAGATTTTCAAGTAATGTCTTGGGAGTCTGTCTGGGCCGAATATATACACGCAGTTTAAATGATGGGATAATTACACTGGTCCCTATTGTGTCCTGCAGAGGAAGGCTAGTGAATGTTGGAAGGATGATAGTGTGGTCATTCAGCAGCAGCAGCCTTGCCAGTATGGAGACCTAGCAACGGCAGTATACTAGCCGACAGTGACAAATGTACTCTTAAACGACTGCTGCCATTACCTCATTTACTCCCAGTAATGGAAAAAGATTTCACGCTCCCCCCTCCCTCCCCCCCCCCATATGTTTGTGTATCAGAAATCATGAAAACAACAGATACCACACTATAAGTTGATAAAAACTCTACACTTCCAAAAACTTTGGGTACTGTACAGCAAACGGCTACAGTAAAACACTGACACAGTATCCCAATGTTTCAGAACCAAAGATCCATTTCTCTAGCACTAAGTAGAAAAAAATGAGTGTGCAACAGCAGAAAGGAGAAATGTACAAGTCAAAACTTTGGCAAAGTCATGAGGGAAGATATATCACATCAGAGACTTACAGATACTCATTTTTATTGTTCTTAGACTTAAACAGAATCAACCTTATGTGGCATACCTTGCCTTTTTTTCTTTCACTTTTTGGCCCCACATGATTAATATTTGTTTTACTTGTAAATATGACTGTGAAAACAGATTATTAAAAGTTTATGGGACAAAAGAGCATCAGTTATTTGACAACTGCGTGAATGGAATCAACAACCTGAGGCCTGACCTACACTGAATGTTTAACTTTTGAACTTTGTCTTGTTTCTGTAAGGAAACAAGAATTCGGAAAAGTAGCGAATATGAGAAAGTGGTCCAGGAAAGCAAAGTCTGATAGAGAGAAGAGACCATACGGGAAAACATCACTGAAACAAGCTATAACAACCAAGACCAGAGTTCCAATAAGAACACTTTTTACACACATAGCTTCTCACTATTTTAGTTTGGTGTCAGAAACAAACACTTATGATCACACTCTGCAACTTTCTACACAGATTACCAGCACAGGATATGGATTATCTGCAAACACTAATGCAGACAATGAAGGACTTATATATGAACAATGAAATGAGTGATGAACACAAAGTTGAAATCATACTACACTTCAAGTAAAATTACAGACACTTGGTGGCCTTTCAAGTTCATCTGATAGAGAAACTTGAAAATGTGGCATGCTCTCTGACAGAAACAAGGTGATATGAGATTAAGTTGCAGCCTTTCTGGAACTCTTCATACACGCAGGATACAAGGAAACAATGGAAAACTCAAAAGGGTGGCTTTAGCATAAGTGAAAATTGAATTATGATAAATGCAAGTCGAGCACATCATAATCCAATTTACTTACTCATTCATCTCAGACAGAAAGATACATAATCTCACAGAAAATAAAAGATAGTGTAAACTTTTCTTTCAAGCCTCGATCACCAAGAAATTGACATTTACTAAATACAAGTCATCTGTCAATACTATACGTAGTTGGGTACTTAAATGGGTAAAATCCTGCCACATTGAAAAGCAAGATTATAGAAAATTAAATTATACTCTTTTCAAAAACTATAAATAAGCAATTAAATTTCATTAAGAACTGTTATATATACACATGTCTTATTCAAATTAAGGAACAAAATGGATCATTCAAATGTGTGAGGAATTATATTCACACCTTGTGAGCACAGTGCTTATAAATGAACAATGCTTTTCACAAATATCTTAGAAGGCAACAGCTTCTAAGAAACAGTCATTTCACTAAACAGCTGCAATCAAAAAATAAAAATTTTAATAACGTAAATGATAATTAAGGACTTATTAATCAACACGACAGACATTTACATGGCTTGCAGTTCAAAGTCCAGTTTCTTTTATCACTTCAGTCTCACAATCCCTCGATGAGGCACAATGAAGGCAACAATCCCTATTTGGTAGAACTCTGATGTCTAGTCACATAATAAACTTTCACACTTCAGGATTTTTGCCAAAATTTCCCAGAACTGCTACGAATTCCTTTGCCTTTGAAAGGTTTTTTCCCTTTGTCTCCTGTCTGCGATGCCGTTTCACGGGTATCTGTTGCCATCGCCTCATCAGTGTCTTGAGTTTGAGTCTTCAATGTTTTTTTGATATTGACAATCTGGAAAAAAGGAAAGACACATGTAATAAATGCCATACAAGGCGTTTGTACTACAGTTGTCAAGCACAATGCTGCAGTTTGCATTGACAGGAAGTAAGAAGAAACTACAGTAAAAATAATGGAGATCACACAAATTGCTTATTTTGTCAGGTACAAGTATGCACATAAACTGGATTCCATCCTACAATGAAGCATTCCCGTAATGCAAATGCAGCAGAGACACAGATGCTACGGAGGGGGGCAAAATAAAAAATTTGGTGTCTTGTAAGACAAAGAAAGGAGTGTACACCAAGTGACCAAAGCTGATATGCTACTTTTACTGTAACTGTTTTGTTGTTGAATTATGAACATTTTGTTTTTGTGTAGTTATTTTTTAGTAACTAGCAGCTATTTTCCAAATGAAACAAACACACAAAGAAATCTGAGGCTGCAAGTATAATTAGAGACATAAATCACTGCAGAAGCAGATTCTATACTGGTTGTCTACATTGTTGCCGACAAGTCATTGGAATTAGACACTTGTCAAATATTTTAAGTTCACCATCCTAAATGACAGTATCTAGATGACAGAAAAGCAGAAGGCCCAAAATTCACAGAAGGAATCCTGAGAAAGTGTAACATCTACAAATCAGATCACTTAAAAACCCATGATCCTCGACCACTATTGACACACTATATGTTTCCCTTAGCAGAACAAGATTAATACAGGTATAAAAAGCTGTTCAAATAATATCCACAGAATTTTAGGAGTGTTTAGTTGCTGTCAGATGTGTTCATCAGACTCCAGAAATTCTAAACTGATTGAAAATATCATAAAAATCTAATACCGTACTTCCAAAGTGGAGCTAACCCCCATATACATGTTGTGCGATAACCATGAACGTAAATTTAAAACTAATTTGAGTTCATACACAGGAGGTATTAACACCTGGAACTATTCTCAAATGAAGTAAGAAGAAAGCTAATGACCCAAGACATCGCTCTGTTACCTCAGGTCACCATTCGCACAGACAGCCACAGACAACCACAGCCAACAATGTAGCTGTTGAGACTTATTTTTCTGTTTCTGTGTACAGATTTTCTTTATTTTGTATTTTAGGCAGAGAAAACATCATGAAGTAGTAGGAAATAGGACTAAAGTTGTAAGGTCATTACTTCATGCAAAGCTAACTCCATACTGCAAGGTAAAAGTAAACGTGTCAATGGATTTGGTACTAAATCGCAAACCTCATGCTGCTAAAGACATGGTGTGCATGTGTATAATGTGAAACCAACAATATCGTCCCATTCCACGCATAACTTATCACTCTGAACTAGGTATTTGTGCTGTGTTATACATAAGACTCATTGTGAGATAGCATGTATGAGGACACATATAGGTGTATATGAAATTTATCCAGACTCATGTCACCAGGAGCCCATCATTGCCCCAAACTGAGCTTATAAGCCTGAAGTGTAATAAAGACACTTATTTCCTTATGAACTGCAACCTGTTCGTTTACTCGTTGACTTCATTTTTGTTCACTGACTTTGTGATATTTTATGGGATCTCTTCTTCACATTCTCACATGTATATTAAAACACAGTCAATAAAGTATTTATACTAAAACACAACATTTTTGACAACTACTGATGCTTCAAGCTGTGACACATTGAAGGCTAGATGTGCGAAAATCTACTACTGCAAAATCTGGTGCCAACTATCAATGTTCTTACGAATGCACTCGTGAGCTGTGGAAGAGTCAAATCTCCACCTTCTGGCAAGAGAATACTGCTGTGTGGTTCACATAATTCCAAAGCCAGTTTGTGTTAACCCATATAATTTTGGACAAAACCAAATATTGTTATGTTGTTGCTACTCTTAATGAGGACATGGTCATATAAGTCCAAGATATTTTTGCCTTACCACCAAGTGACAACATATACACTGCCAGTAAAAAAAGTCGTGACCAGTTGCTCATTTTAGTCTAAAGCCCAACAACTGGAAAAGTCACTCCGCACAGGGATCACGCCCCTTCTCAATTGCTCTGTTTATAGGCCCTAGGAAGCAATGCTGTCAATGAAAACGTTCTCTAAAACACTTACTGCCTTATCCACAGAAAATACTCACTGTATGCACAAGTGACCTCAGGGTCCTAGCACAACCGTGAACCATGTTGCTGAGATGTATCTGTCCACTTGTGTCATAGTCATATTTCCATTATCAGACAGTTCTCTGGCCTCATTTCAAGTACAAATCGCTGAGCTTACCACACACACTGCCACTCTTCATATACAACATTCCAGCTGCTTGTCATAGTGCCAACACTCACCAAAGAAATATCGACATTTTCCTTCAGCTGAAAGGATATGTTGGTGCCATAGACGGTTTGGCTCAAAAGCTCACCAATGCCATTCCCCAGGGGAGATGGGTAACGGGTCCCCAAGTTGTTAATAATGGCAACTGACTTCCCAGATAGCAGCTGTCAACTGTCTCACTGAACTTTCAGCAAAATTGCATTTTCTAGTACACATACATTACAACATACTGGTGTACTCATTTTCTCAACTACCTCTCCACTGCAGTGACGACCGTTGCCTCCATGCTACCAATGGTTCTCCAATCAATACATATAGTTGTTTAACACATTATGTGACAATTCACTGTGGCGGACGTACTATACCCTATCCTAAGAGCAGATTTGTTTTTCTTTCTTTCTTCATTTTATGGTCTGCTACAGCATCTTCCAGGCTGTCACCTTCTTGATACATCAACTAACTTATTGGCATGGGAGAATTTATGCCACATAGGTAACACTGCCGAATGCATGATCACTGGCAACTCACTAGATAGCTCCTGGAGATCACTCAGATGATACTCAACACTATCAGCAGTACAGCACGGAACAGTGTACTATATTGTCATGTAGAAGAAGGTGTAATTAGATGAATGACGAACACTAACTTCACTTAACAAAGGTTTATTCAGCACTTGCACATACAAGAGCGCAGAGCGAACTGCCTCTGGTCAGAACACATACGGTATACATACAGTTACAGAATATTCCAGTACAATGATTCCTGGCATTTGTGGATACTTCTTGAATGTACTCGAACCGAGTATAGAAATTAAAATTTTACAGTTCAGGTGAGTATTGAACTAACAGCCCTCCATGCAACAGCCTAGTATCATAACCACTACACCATGGTGACTGTGCTACTCAGCTTCTTCTGCGACACTGATCCCTCCTTAAGAGAACAGAGTCTCAGTCTTATGTCCTCCTAGTCCAGAAGTGAGTCATCAGTCCTGCATACTCCAACTCCTGATGACTGATGTTCGCCCTGACAGTGATCTTCTTAGAACTACCTTTGTCGCTACACTCCCCGACACTTTTCCAATTGATGCCTGTCGCTGGAGCATCCACTCCGGTCTCACCCACGCCTATTAGGGGCTCTCTCCACGGGTGCCACCCAGCCACAGCCATTGCCACCCAACACAGCAGCCGCTGCTGCTGGAAGTTCCGATGCTCCAGGATGACAAGCAGCCACTCCTTGGCATACGAGGGATGGCAAAATCTCACATATGAGTAGTGTGATGCCTGTGTTGTCACAGACTCAGTCATATGGATACTTCACAACCCCACCACACAGATTGACTACACATGTTGGTGACCTAGTGGGGTTGAGGGGGGGGGGGGGGGGCTAAAGCGGGGAAGGAAGAAGGGAAGCAAGGGCAAGAGGAATCAATACTATAGACACTAGGGAGGGAATTCTTCCCCAAATGACTCTCACTAAAACATGAAATTTAGAAGTAGGGGTCAAACTCCAATGCGGGGGACCAAAATGCCACAAAGGATGAAAGCAAACAGGCAAGATGAACAAAACTGCAAGGAACACAGAAAACCAATGGACAGCCATGTCAACATAAATCAGAACATTGAGAGAGTGGAAGGAGAGGGCAACAGAGAAGGAGCAAGGATGGGGTGGGAGGAGCACGGTGAAGGAAATGCAGCCAGCGAAGGAAGAATGAGCTGAAATTGCTCGGGATCCCGTGTGCACTACACATGAACTCACTCCCCTGGAGGGGATAGCATATGGAGGTGGGGTGTGTGTTGGGGGGGGGGGGATGGAGAGCAGAAAAGGAGAGGAGCAGGGAAGGGGAAAGGATGGGTGGGTGCACTGGCATAGGGTGCCACACAACGAACGTGAGAGACATGAAAAGGGAGGAGGCAACAGTACAGAGGTAGCAGAAACTGTCATGTGGAGGGTGTGGGGACAGCAGGTTGAGGTCAGGATAATATCAGTAACAGACAATGTGTTGCAAGGATAACTTCCATCTGTGCAGTTCAGAAAAGCTGGTGGTGGAGGGGAGGATATAGATGGCCCAGGTTGTGAAGCAGTCATTGAAATTTAGCATTCTTTGTTCAACTAAATGTTGTGACACTGAGTGGTCTACTCTGCTCTTGGTCGAAGTCTGGCAGTTGTCATTCATCCTGGTGGACAGCTGGTTGACAGTCATCCCAATATAAAAAGTTGTACAACGTTTACAGCAGAGCTGCCATACGACATGACTGCTTTCACAGGCGGTCCAGCCTTTGATGTGGTAAGATCGGATTGAGTGGGTCTTGCACCTGGGTCTTCCACAGGGATACAATCCCTTTGGCGAGGGGTTGGGTTTGGGAATGATATAGGGATGGACTAGGATGTAGCAGAGATTGGGTGCATGATGAAGCATCACTTTAGGAGAGGTGGGAGGGACCTTGCATAGGATGTCCCACATTTTAGTGCATGATGATAAACAGTCAAAGCCCTGACGATGTATGTGGTTCAGTTGTTCCAGTCCACGTTGATATTGGGTGACAAAGGAGGCACTCTTTTGTAGTTGGCTCTTTGGTGTGGTGGTAGGATTGAAGGTGTGTGGGGATAGTGGTTGTCTGTAAAGGAGCTGGGAAAAGGAGTTCTTGTCACTGCAGATATGTTGTCCCTGGGTGGCCAGGCAATATGGGATTGATTTTTTGATGCACAACGGATGGCAGCTTTCCAAGTACAGCTACTGTTGGTGGCTGGAGGGTTTAATGCGGACAGAGGTGTGGATGGTGAGATCACAGAGGAGATGGTTCACATCTAAGAAGGTGACACACTGCATTGAAGAGGATCAGATGAAGTGGAAGGGAGAAATGGTGTTGCTACTTGAACGAACGAAGATAGGGTGTTTTGGCACTGAGTGCAGTTTATGAAGATATCATCAATGAACCTGAACCAGACCAGAGCATTTTTATGGGATTTGCAAATGACATTGAGGCCATAGTGGTGTGCAAGGATGGCAGACACTATGGGGACTTAGCAAAGAATGACATTTAAGATTGGACTGGAGATTAATACGGAGAAGACTGAAATGTTAATGATAGAAATATCCAACGAAGCCCCTAATAGCACCCCACCGCAGGTAAGAACAAAGAAAATGCCACGAGCAGAAAATTTTAAATACCAACACCCTTGATTCAACAGGCATACAAACAAGAAATTATTCAGCACATTGTCAACAAGTCCAAAACTTATTTCAGTCTCAAGCAGATGAAGTCGTCAAAAAATCTGCACATTAAGACCAAACTTTAAGCCTATAATGCAGTGAGGGGAACCAGTGTTATTATTGAAAAAACTTGTCCAATAGAAACACAAGGTTGGCATATGGTGTACAGGGTCAGTGATCTTGGAATGTATGCATTTATCTATAGATTCTCCCCTCCACCACCAGCTTTTCTGAACTGCACAGATGAGAGTTACCCTTACAACATATTCTCCAATGCTGAAATTATCCTAGCCTCAACCTATGGTTACCTACTGTTCACACACCCTCCACCCAACAGTTTCCACTACCTCTATCCAATCACCTTCTCCTAATTCATGCCCTTTTAGCCTCAACTCTACACTGCTCTCTGCTGATGCATCCAATGTTCTTTTCCCCTTCTCTGCTCCTTCCCCTTTCCACTCTCCAACCCCCCCCCCCCCCACCCCCTCTCTCCATCACAGCCTCCCAACAGCAGGCCTGGCAGCCTTGTCTTGCCACCATATAATCCCTAAACATTCCGGCAGGAAGCGCTCACTTCTCTTCCTCTTCCTGTAGTCTGACAGTTGCATTCAGTTTGGAGAACACACAGATAGAGTCAAATGTGCTTGCCTGTGTGAATGTGCGCTTCCTTGCTGACGAAGGCTTTGGAAAAAAGCTCAACGTGTAACAGTCTTTTCATTGTGCCTGCCTGCAACTTAACATTTCAACCTTATGGTGTGAACCAATATATCCTTTTCACAATATTGTTGTATGTATGTATGTATGGCTGGATGTATCGTTTATTTTCTCCAGGAGTATATTTCCAGGATTATGAAAAGTCTGACATCATCTGACTTCCCTTTTCACTTGTTAACAATGTGGAAAATGAGCTACAGTTAGAACTTTTATGCACAGTCAGGCATTTGTATGGTAAGTTTCATAGCAAAATTAGTTGGTTGGTTTGTGGGGGTTGAAGGGAGGAGAACACAAAATTAATATTTTAGAATTTTGTAAGAATGTTCCTTAACATAAATTTACATGACTACAAGCCCATAACTATGATTATGTCCATGCTTGTATGGGTAACTTTTTCTCCACAATAATAAGAAAAAAACCACCTATGGAAGCTCACTGACAGAATTTCACTTACTATCTTATTTTTGAATCCGCAGTTCTCAGAAAGTGATACCTAACATTCAGGCTTCAGTGAATAGCAAAATAATTAATATTCATTGACATCCAGTATTTTATGTTTAACATTTGAATAAAATGATCTTGAAATAGAGGTTTATGTCAATTTAAATTTCGTCCTAAAAGGTAATCATAAGGCTGCATCAGTTGTAAGAAATGTCATGTTTCATAGCTGCCCCATGTTCTTTGCTTCATCAGAATATTAAGAGAGATGTAATTTTCACTTTACTGTCATTTCTCATCAACACAACAGCCTTTTAAAGCTAATTTCCCATGAACTGCATTAATGAGCCACCATGAAACAACCCACAAATCTCCATAGAACAAAAAAAAAAAAAAAAGACAAGAGAAAAAGAGAGAAGGACATGACTTCAACGGATGCTGTGATAAACGCCTAGCAAGTTGGCTTATGTAAAGAGATACCTCTTTTCTTGCTTTGGCATAGGCTATGTAAGTTTAAGATGACCTGTATGTCCACTTATTTTACAAGATTGTGTTGTTGTAAAAGAAGATGACTACAAAAGTTTGAAGTTCAGTTGCTAAGGTCATTCTAGTAGCTTGGAGGGAAATTAATGCTCTCTCTCTGCACCCATCCACATACAAGGAGACAGAGTTCAATGAACACTGTTGTAGCACTGTTGAATGGAACTGACTATAGATCCATTCAGTAAATATCAAGAAAAGTGAACAAAACAAATGTTATTAAATAAAGCCACTGACATCAAACATTGGATGGTTGCAGATCTCTCAGGAAATGGAGCATTGAGGCCATACCGAAAAATCACTCAGGTTCCTCTCCATTGTGTGCCAGCTCATTGAGCAAATTGGTGAACACACCTGCTATAGAAAATGATTCATTGTTAATAATAAATGCTGTTCTGCTCAGTTGTTTTCACAAAACATGTTATTAACACAGGGGCCATTTCTCAGATATTAAAGAACCAGGAGGAATAGATGTTGAGACTGATACTGTTGAGTACAGCTGATTTACTGTCTCAGCAATTCATTTTCTGGGATCTGTAGCATAACGATTCACTCTCAGAACAAAACAAGTCAGTCACAATACAGTTAATCAAATGTAAGTGTAGCTTTCTTAAGTTCAAAACCACAATAAACCTTCCCTTTCCTACAATGAAAGATATGTGAACATAATCAAGTGAATAATGTCCAACACACATCATCAGGGATTCATTAGCTCTTGCCAATAGTCCATTAGAGAACATAAATAGGGGGAAGAATGCAACTCATCTATAGTTTTTGCATTCTGAAATTGATAACAGTGGGAATTTTGCAGAAAATTTAAGTTTATATTGAAAGGATAGGCACATGGGAAATTAAGGGAGTATTTGTCGAGTAAACAAGGAACTCAAAACCACTGAGACAGAAATTGAAGATGCATGTGTTATTGTTTGGGTAAGATTCAGTATCAGGGGTGGGCATAAAATAACTGGATCCTTCTATCGCCTGCCAGATCCGTCTCCTAATGTAACCCAAAACTTTAGAAAAAATCTCAGTTTATGTGTACGTAAGTTCTCCGATCATAATGTAATCATTGGTGAGACTAAACATCCAACAATCAATTGGGAAACACAGTTTTGTTAGTGGTGATGTGATAAGACAGCCTGTGAAACATTACTAAATGCCTTATCTGCAAACTACCCACAACAGATAGTTTGAAACCTCACTCATGATTGAAATATATTAGAGCTAATGGCAACAAGTAGTCTTCACCTCTTTGAGAATGTCCACACTGAAACTTGTACTGTACTAGTGACCATTCCGGTTGTAGCAACAATGACTACCAAAGTACAAAGGTCAATTAAAACAAGGTAAACTAAATAGAGCTTCAGTTGTATCATATCTCAATGAGGAACCTGAGACTTTCAGCACAGGGCAGGATCATGTTGACGAATGGAACTGTGGCTCAAGTTTAAAAGAGCAGTAGACCATGCATAGGATAGATATGTACCCAGTAGAACGGTTCATAATGGCAAGGAATGTCCATGGTATACAGTCACTGTACAGAAACTTCTAAGGAAACAGATTACTGCATAAAAGGTGTAAAACAAAGTGTAGGGTTATAGACAGGTGTTGAAAGAAACATGTTTAGCTGTCAAGAAAGCTATGTACAATGCCTTCAGTAACTACCATAGCATAATTTTGTCAAATGATCTTTCACAAAACCTAAAGAAATTCTGGTCGTATGTGAAAGCTGTTAGTGGCACCAAACTTAAGTGTCCAGTCCCTAGCGGATGAGACAGGACATAAAACGGAGCGTAGCAAGGCAAAAGCTGAAATGCTTAACTCTGTTTTCAAATGTTCATGTATGAGGGAAAACCCAGGAGAACTGCCCCAATTTAATATTCATATCACTGAAAAGTATTAGTTTCAGCGGTGTTGAGAAACACTTGAAATCATGAAAACTGAACAAAGCTCCAGGTCCTGATGGAATCCATCAGATTCTATACTGAATTTGCAACTGAGTTAGCTCCTTTGTAACTATGACCTGTCTTAGAAAACTCAAACAAAAAAACGTGCCCAGTTCTTGGAAAAAAGCACAGGTCACATGCATCTACAAGAAGGGTGGCAGAAGTGGTCAACAAAACTACCATCCAATGTCCCCAACCTAAATTTGTCGTAGAATCTTAGAATGTATTCTGATCTCAAACATAAAGAAGTATCTTGAACAGAATGACCTCCATGCACTAAAAATAAAAAATAAATATAAAAATTGTAGTGTTTTTTTTATTTCTGAACAGTATTTAACTCATTGCCACATCCACCCTACTGTCAAAAGTGCAATCATATGGGGTATCAAGTGATATTTGTGAACAGATTGAAGACTTTTAGGTAGGGACAATACAGCATGTTAGCTTGGATGGAGAGTCATCATAAGATGTAGAAGTAACTTCGGGTGTGCTCCAGGGAAGTTTGTTGGGACCCTTGCTGTTCATGTTGTACATTAATGACAATGCAGACAATATTAACAGTAGCCTCAGACTTCTCGCAGATGATGCAGTTACCTATAATGAAGTACTGTCGGAAAGAAGCTCCATAAATATTCAGTTAGAAATTGGTAAGATTTCAAAGTGGTGCACAGACTGGCAATTTGTTTTAAATATTCAAAAATGTAGAACTGTGCACTTCACAAAATGAAAAAAAAAAAAAAAAACATTGTACCCTATGACTATAGCCTCAACACATAACTGTAGTAATCAGACAACTCATACTAATACTTGGATGCAATACTTTGTACGGATATGAAATGGAATTATCACACAGCCTCCGTCAGGGTACAGCTGGTGGCAGACTTTGGTTTATTGGTGGAATACTGGGAAAGTGTCAACAAACACATCACTCAGAAGCTGTGGCCAGTGCACTCTTTGCATTTTAGTGCTGAACTATCAAAACTATTTGTATGTTGATCTTACCAAAAGCCCATCCAAAACAGATTTAAAGCAGTCACATCAAGTACACACCATATTCAAAGATAGTAATCATGGATTTCTAACCATCCCATGAATGTAAAAAACCTCATTGCCTTCAGTTATGCACATTGCACATACATTAGTATATCACAGTGATATACAAGTGTAACCCCATGTAGGATATAAAGTGAATACAAATGCCTGATATCTTTATTATTATTACTACTATTACTGTGGTACTCTATACTTCCTCCAGTGCAGTAGATTCTAATCGTTTATACATTGTGTACTAGCATTTATGCAAAATAATATAAAAATTATCATGAATAAAAGAGGGCAAAAGAGAGTGGTATTAATTCTGAGGACTACAAAAACAGAAAAATTAAGAAAAACTAAACAACTGTGTTTTGTCCACTTATACAGCCCAATGTACACTAGAAAGTGGTTTCCTATCCAATTAGAATGAAAACAACCTGCCTTCCTAACCAGTTCCCATAATGTATATTAGTTGGACACAAGTGAGAGCCAGGAAACACAGGAACTACACTCAATACCACTGGCAGGAGTGACCATCTAGGTTCTGTTCGAAGAACACAGGATCTCTCTCAGCATTCACATTCCATATTCTGCTTATCTTTGGTGTGATTTATGAAAACTGAACAAAACCAAAATCAAGTACATTGAACTTAAGTCTTCTTATTTTAAATCTACTGAAACAAAATGGCACAATAGTATAAATTACATAAGCAAACAAACCTCTTGCTCAACAGCTTCCTTATGTTTCAGCCGACGATTCTTCTCTGAGTTTGCACGATTGATTTGCATCTCTACACATGATAGCACAGTTTCACAAGAGTCGCACCATTCTTGTAGAGTTGAGACGATTGATCCGAGATCAGCAGGCTGGATGTCTCTTCCAATTGCATAGTCTACTTCTAGTTGGCTATTTTTCAGATCAAGTTTCCCATGAATAATATCTGTATGGTGGAATAACAAAATTATTTATAACACAACAAAATCATTCTAATTTACATACAGTTGGCCAAGTATGTGAAAATTTTAATAAGGATCATTTCTTCAGAGAAGCTGTAGTAAAAATTATTTGACAGATCACTGCTTAAAATGACTGCATCAGCCATACAAAAAATTCACCACAACTTTGGGGGCAGCTGAAATGTTGAGGACATACTACATGCGTTCAACAATGATTAAATAATACTGTGGTGCTCCATGTAACGCTTACATAGTCAAATTGTGATGCCTGGACAAGTGACTATCTATCGTGTTCCGTTATGTTGTTAAGCTTTGAAGTGAAAGATGAGTGGAAAGCATATATTTTACTGACTGGGCTACATGGTTAGTGCAAGCCAATGCTCATGGGTTAAGAGAACTTTAACCCATTAGCGCCCGTTGTCCTCGAGTGATGATAATCCATGTTCCCGCCATTATTACAATGTTTGTTACTCCATTCAAACACTAGGTTTTTGTTCTTGTAAAGTAAGCTTTCCATCAACAATTGGTACCATTGTTGCCTCTCTGCTACAGTTATTCAGTTGAAGACTTAACAAAATGCGAGCATTTTTGCAGTGCCTGCTGATCATTTCTATATTTATTTTTGTGGCAACATCTAAGACAAGTATCACTTCCATTTTCTGGCTGATGTGTAATTCACTACTGTGATACTGTTTGGTACTTATGAAGGTGAAAATAGTTGCTTATATTTTCTGTCCCGGTGCATGAAAACTTGCTGTCCTTGTTTGAGGGCACTTGGCATTTCCATGGTAAATGTTATGCTTTTCGGGCTTTTCAGTTTCTTAGCCACGGCTCACAATGAAACAAACTGCTGAAGAGGCACTAGAATACTTATTTTCTGAAGAAATAGAAGCAGACTTAGTAACTCTACCTCCAGATGTAGATGAGCAGATCAATGGCAAAAATATTGAAGATGACTTGTTAGGAAATCCATATGTAAGCCTAATTAAAAGTAATACTGAACTATCATTTGAGAGAGACAACAAAGACATTCCTAAAAGGGTCCAAAATAGGAAATTAAATGGTGTAATCAGGGTCCGAAATATTCATTTCCCGGTTTAGGGATGAAAGCTACTTGTCTGTCACATGAACTGAAAGGAAAGTTGCACGGTCTCACTCCCATGCAGGTTTTTGAACTCTTTTCCGAAGAAGTTGTAAGCATGATTGTAGTGGAAACTGAAAAATACACTAGCAAGTGTAAAAACAAAATAAATAATTCGGTTTTACACAATGAAATTCGTGTACTTGTTGGGTTCTTTATCTTTACATGCTATCATAAATTGTCTACTGAAAGAGGTTACTGGTCTGAGGATGATGGTCTAGGTGTTAAAGTAGTGAATGGTACAATGAGTCATAAACGGTATCTTGAACTGAAAACTGCAATATATTTCAATAAGAACACAAAAAGCCACTGAAAACAAGGATCTTTCAAAATAAAATCATTAGCAGAGGCTCTGGTTTCAGAAAAATCCGGCGTTGGTGAATTGATTGTGAGGTACTACGGACATCACCCCATAAAGCAGTTTATTAGATTGACATCCATACGCTTTGGATATACACTTTGGGCCATATGTGTTACTGATGGCTACTGTACAATTTCTTACTGTGTTGCAGGGAGGCCCATGTAATGATTACAACGCAAATCTACCATTGGTTTCCAAAATAGTTTTGAAAATGTTGTCCATTATTGATGAGCCGAGCACTTATAAAGTATGTTTTGGCAATTACTTTACTAGTCATGGCCTGCTCGTCCAACTGAAGGAACTGGGATTCCGTGGAAGTGGAACTATAAAAAAAGGGCATGCCCCTATCACCAGATAATGTTTTGAAAAAGAAAAGAAAGGGATATTTTGAGTTCAGATTTGACAGAAAGAAGGCAGTTTTGGTCAAAAAATGGAATGACAATAACTGCGTTACACTAGCAATTAATTTCGACACTGTGCTTCCTACCATCTAAGTCCAGTGTTGGAATTCATCCCAAACTGACAAGGCCACAGTTACCACAATCACATGCATTGAATACATACAAGTATTTCATGGGAAATGTTGATCTTCATGACTGGCTAAAAGAGAAACATACCATTGCAGTGCATGGTAAAAAGTGATACTGATGCCTTTTTATCAGTATAGTAAACATGACTTGTGAATGTATATTTGGCTTCCAAGAGATGAACTAATTCAGAAGGCAGATAATGAGAACATACCAGGTCAGTTGAAATCAGGTCAGTTAAGGAAAAGCCACCAAAACTCATCTACCTTCCAGGAGTAATGTACCAGTAATATAGTATGACCAGAAGCTGCATGTCATCCAGAAGCATAGAAAGCAAAGACACTGTCAGTATGAGAACTGCAAAGCAAAGCTGAGAACATTGTGGGAAGTTTAATGTTATGCTCTGTACAGAAAACTCTCCCAAATGTCGTATCAGGCCTTCATGAAATTTCAGTTTTGAAGAATTTTTGGGTTAAGACTTTTGTAAATGTTACTTACTGAAATACAATAATAATTTTGAAATGTTATTTTGAGTTTATTATTACCATATCCTTACGCCTTGTCATTTTTCCTAGTAAGCAGTAAATGACAAAACATCTGCCAAGAGCCCAGCATCCTCAAATGAAGACGTCAAAATTTCACATTTAGGCAACAAATGAAAAAATTTATTTGTATTTCCCTAAATTGGGTTGCCAGGACCAGTTTTCCAAAAAATACAGAATACATGTTAACTAAAAAGAAACTTTCTGTAAGACAGTGAAAATGGGACACTTAATCACCTATGATAAATGAGGCTGTCACATTTATGATACAGACAAGAGTCTATTTTGCAGCAGCATCACTTGATAATGGCCGTATACAAAGTGGATGAACCAAATAGTTCTGTTAAAGGAAAGTCAGTATTACTACCAAATGATGTGAACTTTTCACTTGAAGGCTTAGGACACTTCACCCTCTCAGAATGAAACTCTTGCAAAAGGGCCAATGGCATTATGTAAATATACAGGAGCTATTGACTCTCCATGTGTTGCATGCTAGAAGTTAGACAGACAAAATTACCCTTGCAGCATTCTAAGTCGAGAACAGTTCTTGAACTAATACATTCCAACTTGTGTTGACTGAAGGTACCAAGGTAAATTGGGATCTGAGAAAGATATATTTCAACACACTTAGAAAAAAAAGTACTTTAAACTATAACAAATTTGAAAAAAAAACTAGTGGAAAAATGGACAGGAAGTAAAATATATATTTTGCAGCACACAGACAATGCTAAGGAATATGCGAACCAGGATAAGTAATCTCATCAAGGATTAAGATACCAAACAACAGTATCTTGCACATTGAACAAAATGGGTAACACGAAAGTACAACAGAACACCAGTCGTAAAAAGTACATACATTTACTATTTGATGTAGGATTATCAAAAAGATATTGTCCAGAGGAAGCTGAATATTAACAGACCACCTACAAAAGCCTTAAAATGCACCATACCAGAAGAAGCACTTACCAGAAAGAAACCAGACCTTGGGCATCTAAGAATACTTAAAAACGAATTAATAAAGGCAAGACATGTGATATTTAAAGCAAATAGGGCTTAGCTGACTAATCAAATACAAACAGACCTTTGAAAGTCTCCCAAACCACGCAGATAAAGATGGAAACTTCAACATAACAAGTCACAAAGAGTTGATTGAGAACTTGTTATTTATGAGAACTGTGACATCTCATACTTTTAATCCAATAAAAACAACTCAGAAGGATTAAACTCACCTAGGAGAAATAAAAATTCTCAACCTCATAGAAAATTCAAACAATTATTTAACCCATGTAATGGATTAATTATCACTGGAAGAAAGTTTGTAAAGTGAACAACCAAACGAATGGCTTTCAGTGATTAAAGAAATGTTGCATTCACATACAAAAAATATGACACGAAAAACATTTGTTCTACAGTAGATAAAATGCCAAAAGACACAAAGTGTATTTTCAAAAGTAAGAAGGACCTTTGAGGACTCCGTTTAATACAAAGTACAATTAAATGGAGCAACTATGAAGACTTTAGTTATACACTACTTGGGCCTTCCGCATTCCTACAAGGCGATTTCGAAGAGCAGATTTGTGTCAGAATCTCAGAAATCTATTTTGTCACTGGAACTACTAAATATATGTGTATCTAGAGACTTCAAACAGTTTGTGAGTTAAACTATGTGGTCATAACTGGAATATGAAACAGGAGAAAGTGCTCCTAAAAGCTGCACTTTACACCATATCCACAAGTTTATAAGAAGAATAATGGAAGTAAAGTTACATAAAGTTATCAATGTTGATTTTTTTTTAGTAATAACCCACAAGAGAAGAGCAGCTTAAAAAGAACTCAAAGAGCGATTTAAGCTGAGAGAGCTACGAGAAATGAATTGTTTGACATCAGAATCACAAGACATTGCAAAATGTGATTGTTACAAATGGATCCATACCATTACACACAACAAATTCTAGAAAAATACAACATGAAGGACTGTAATGGAGTATTGACCGCTTAACAATCAAACTACCCCACAAATGACGGGTACACCAAGACAGAGAGAGAAGAGCTTACCAGGTCACGAGTTTGTTTAAGCCAAGTGCTAGGCTTAGCCAGGTGGTAGAAGACATAGGTCCACTCTGTAGGGACTTTGACAAGAATGATGAGGTGATAGTAATAGGTGGGGCAGGAAACAGCCTGGCTAAGGATAGGAATTATGATATTAAGAGTGACCTGGATAAAATAGGAGCTGCAACAGGATGTACGAATGTGGGTTTTGTTGAGGTATAGCAGCGTTACGATCAGCCCTCGGTTAACCCTTCTGTGTGGCAAGTTAACAGAGAGTTGAGCGAGTAGCTGCTGGACGGTGCAAAAACACACATTTATACAGTGCCTGTTGGTAGCATTGGGAGATGGGGATACACTCGACATGGCCTGCACCTTAATAGTCGAGGGAAGGATAGATTAGCTGATTTAATTGTAGGTCGTCTAAAGGGGGCCACTAGCACTCAAGGCAAAACCCCTGTGACCCGAAAGGGCATAGAGGCACCTTTTTTAGGCTGAACAAGATGTCCAGACAAGCAGTTCTTAAAGGTAAAAAAATAAATGGTTCGAATAAAGGTAGAGGAACAAAATAGACGAACTAATAATTTGTTTTGAGAATATTAAAAATACAACAGAAGTTGATGTACTGTGCCTGTCTGAACATCATATAACTACACAAATGGAAAATGTAAATATTAATGGGTATAAACTAGCAACTTATTTTTGTAGAGACAATATGGAGAAAGGAGGAGCTGCCATTTATGTTAAGGAGGAACATAGTTTTAAAAACATAGAAACCACAAAATTCTGTGTAGAACAGCACATTGAAGTATGCGCTTGTGAGCTTAAATTGGACAGTGTTAAATTCATAATTATGGCTGTGTATAGGTCCCCACTTGGAAATTTTCAAATGTTTCTTAAAAACCTAGATATCTTGCTGCGTTATCTGTCAGAAAAGGGAAAACACAGTATCATTTGTGGAGATTTTAACGTAGATTTTCTTAAACACTCAAGCAAGAAGAACGACCTTGAACTATTACTTTGCTCTTACAATCTGACATCAGTCATTGATTTTCCTATTCGTATTGTACAAGACAGTAGCACCCTGATAGATAACATTTTCATAGACCAAGATAAAGTAAAAGAAGTAAGCACCTATCCTATTAAGAACGGGCTTTCTGATCACGATGCACAGCTACTTTCAATTCATGACTTTGCTCCATACAGTAATGTGAAAAAAACGTACAAAATAATACGCCCAATTAACCATATAACAATTCAACAATTTAAGGAAAGCTTGAAAAGGGTAGACTGGGAGGATGTTTATCGGGAACCTGATGCAAATGTTAAATTTAACTTATTCCATGATAAACTTGTGGGTATATTTGAAAGCAGTTTTCCTAAGAAATTAGTGAATCATAATTCAAATAAACTAGATAAAAAACCATGGCTGACTAAAGGGATTAAAATTTCTTGTAGCTGGAAATGGGAACTATACCAAGACACTAGAATAAGTCAAGATGAAGAAAAGCTCAACCATTATAAGAAATGTTGTAATATATTAAGGAAAGTTATAAAAAAATCCAGAAGTATGTGTATCAAGTCTGAGATTAGCACCTCTGATGACAAAGTTAAAACAATATGGAATATAGTTAAAAAGGAAACAGGGCAACCAAGGTCACAGGACAACAGTATTACTGTTAAGCACAATGAAAAGCTTATAAATGTAAAATCACAGGTTAAAAATATTTTTAATAATCATTTTATAAATGTAGTGGAAAATATAGGCACCAGCTGCTCACCAGATAGGGCAGAACTCTATATGAAAGAGGCATTCCCAGTGCAAACAAATGAAATTGAAATCCTACCCACCTCACCATCTGAAATTAAGAAAATAATAAATTCACTTAAGAATATTAAATTCACTTAAGAATAAAAACTCACATGGAACTGATGGTATCTCCAATAGAATACTAAAATCTTGTCCACACCTGATAAGTCGAGTTCTTAGCCACATATGTAATGGCTCATTGAATCAGGGAATATTTCCTGACAGATTGAAATATGCCACAGTTAAACCCTTGTATAAAAAAATGTGACAAGACAGACGTCAACAATTATCGTCCTATTTCACTTCTGACATCCTTCTCAAAAGTGTTTGAAAAAGTAATGTACTCAAGAGTAACTTTACACATTAGTGGGAATAACGTTCTAACAAAATGTCAGTTCGGTTTTCAGAAAGGCGTTTCAACAGATAATGCTATACAAGCTTTCACTGATCAAATTTTAAATGCTCTGGATAGTACAACATCACCAATTGGGATTTTCTGTGATCTCTCTAAGGCTTTTGATTGTGTGGATCATGAAATCCTCTTAGATAAGCTGAAGTACTATGGAATGAATGGTTCAGTACACAGATGGTTCACTTCATATTTAACTGGTAGAATGCAGAAGGTTGAAACAGTAAACCCACATAGTACACAAAGGGCAGCAGATTATTCAGACTGGGGATGTATCAAGAATGGGGTACCACAGGGTTCTGTCTTGGGGCCTTTATTGTTTTTAATGTATGTTAATGACTTGCCTAATTATATTCATGAAGATGCAAACTTGGTTCTCTTTGCAGATGACACAAGTATTGTAATCAAGCCTAAAAAGCAAGAATCAGCTGAGGAAAATGCAAATAATGTTTTACAAAGAGTTACTAGGTGGTTTTCCGCAAATGGACTTTCATTGAACTTTGAAAAAACACTGTACATACAGTTCAGTACAGGGAAAGGCATAACACCGGAAATAAATATAGAGTGTGGGGGAAAATCTTTAGCTAAAACAGATTGTTCAAAATTTCTGGGTGTCTGTATTGATCAAAATTTAAACTGGAAGAACCACATTGACAATCTACTGAAACGATTGAGCTCAGCTACCTATGCTATTAGTGTCATTGCAAATTTTGGAGACAAGCACATCAGTAAGTTAGCTTACCATGCATATTTTCATTCGTTGCTTTCTTACGGAATCATTTTTTGGGGCAATTCATCACTAAGAAAGAAGGTATTTATTGCACAAAAACGTGTTATCAGAATAATGTCTGGGGCTCATCCAAGATCATCTTGTAGACAATTATTTAAAGAATTAGGGATATTGCCAGTAGCTTCACAATATATATACAGCCTAATGAAATTTGTTGTTAGTAACCCAGATCACTTCAGAATTAATAGCACAGTCCACAGCTACAATACTAGGAGACAGGGTGACCTTCACTACCATTCATTGAATTTGACATTGGCACAAAAGGGGGTGAATTATACTGCCACAAAGATTTTTGGTCAATTGCCAAACAATATCAAAAGTCTGACAGACAACCAATCGACATTCAAAAGTAAGTTAAGGGAATTCCTGAATGACAACTCCTTCTACTCCATAGATGAATTTTTAAACATAGGCCAAAGAAATGCAGTAAGCATTAACAATTGTACCGTATATAAGACTAACAATGATTATTTGGGATAAATGAATCTTGTGTACTTTGACACGTTCCACATCATTACGAAAGAATCGTGTTCATGATCCATGGAACAAGTAATCTAACTGACTAACTAACTTCCCTACAGAGAAGCTGTGAGCAGTTTAATGCATGCACAAAAGGAAACAAGAACTGACCAATATATTCAACTGTTGTTGTAATTTGCTTCAGCAAAAATTTAGGCATGGCTCACTGGTAACCAATTATAAAAGAATCATACAACACTTGAAAGGAGCTAAAGACTTTAAAATTAATTTTTTAATAAATAGAATTACAACATAACTGGGTACAGTGATGCCGACTTGCCACGAAAAAGAAACAGCTGACAGTAGCTCTATCAATAACTGAAGCTGATTACATGGCCCTTACTTCAGCTTGTCAATAGGCTCTCTGGCAGCAAAGGATAGCTATTGAAGTTTCTCCATTCCCTGAAAATGGCCTAAATAAACTTCTCAGTGACAAGAAAGGTGCCAAAAACAAGTGGTTACAGTGGCAGAACCAAACACATTGATGTAAGACATGTATACATGGTGAAATGTGATTCATCTCCAGTTATAGAACAAGAAGTTCTGGCAGAGCATATGCTTGGTATGCTGACAAAGTTGCTGTTGAGAACACTACAAGATCAAATTATTAAGCTGTTTGCACTGAGAGTACAAAGATTGAAGAGGTGGTGTTGCAAATGAAAATCTATACTTCCACTAGTTTATGTATTCTTTGTCAACACACACATTAAAAACTGCACTACTTTATTCTACTAATAACAAATGACTGAACTGTTTATCTTAATTTAAGAGAGATAAATGACATTAGGAAGTAAGTACAACATACTTAGCATTAGACATGCTCCCCCATAGCAGGCTGGGCTGTTACAGTAAGTTCACAGGTGAGTGGCTCGAAGACTTCTAAGTAACAGAACCCAATAACTTGTCCTTGACAGTGAATGTTCTTCAGAGACAAGGTTATCATCAGGAGTGCCCCAGGGAAGTGTGATAGGGCTGCTGATATTCTCTATGTACGTGAGTGATTTGGCACACAGGGTGGGCAGCAATCTGTGGTGGTCATTAAGGTGTTGGAATTGAGTGACTGTAGGAAGATACAACACACCTTAGATGAAATTTCTTGTTGGTGTGATATGGCGGCTAACTCTAAATGTGGAAGAATGTAAGTTAATGAGAATGTGTAGGAAGAACAAACCTGTACTGTTTGGCTACAGTATTATTAGCACCCTGATCAACACAGTCAAGTCCTTTAAACATCTGTGAATAACACAGCAGAGCAATATAAAATGGGATGAGCATGTGAGACCAGTGGTACGGAAAGCAAATCGTCTACTTCAGTTTATTGGGAGAATTGCAGGTAAGAGTGGTTTACCTGTAGAGGAAGCTGCATATAGGACACTGGTGCAATGTTTTTTTTAGTACTGCTCAAGTGTTTTGGATCTGTACCAGGTCAAATTGAAGGAAGACAAAGCAATTCAGAGGTGAGCTGCTAGATTTGTTACTCGTATGTTTGAACAACATGTAGGGGTTACAAAGATGCTTTGAGAATGCAAATGGGACTCCTGGGGGAAAGGCAACATTCTTTTCGAGAAACACTGTTGAGAAAATGTAGAGAACCGGCATTTGAAGCTGACTGCCAAATGATTCTACTGCCGCCAACATATATTGCAAGTAAGTACCATGAAGATAAGATTCGAGAAATCAGAGTTCATAAGGAGGCATACAGACAGTCATTTTTCCTATCTCTATTTGTGACGAACAGGAAAGGAAATGACAAGTAATGGTACAGGGTACCATACGGTGGCTCGCAGAGTATGTAAGTAGATGTGTGAGAATGATTGTGATAAATGAAGAGGCCTTTGACAGCAGAAGGTGAAAAATTCCTGCTGCTGCAGCAGATGATGATCATAATAAACATATGTTTCAGTATGAAGAAGACATTTCAGATTTCCACTAAACAGTTTGCAACATCAAAGATAACATCAATCAAGTGCTTAATATTGCAAAATCAGGAGGAAATGTTTGAAGTTGGCATTATACATCAGCTGATGTGATACCCCTCCTCCATTGGCTTTTAATATTAGATAAAAACAGTAAAAATGTTGGTGATTCCTTAAACAATTAGATATTATACATTATTCACTTTTTTAGTAACACAGTGGTACAATACACAACAACCATTGCAGTATTTCCAAACAAGAAACTTACCAGCATAAATGGCTTCAATGATGAGATCTTCCAAATCTCGCACGTTCTTCATATCCAGTTCTTGTAGTAATACTGAATAGGGAATACACTAAAAACAAAGTAAAAATTAATATATCTATCATTTAATTAGAAAATGTA